>NW_027040818.1:3835000-6235000 GCF_037179485.1 Ochlerotatus camptorhynchus
CAGGTGACCATGGCAATGCAAGAAAAATTGTTTTCGTTGAAGGAAGTAGTACAAAAAAGGAAATTACTATTAGATATTTTTGCAAACAGTGACATATAGCAGACATGAAGTTCAAGTGGAGGTGCCGGCCATAGGTGTTATACCCAAGTAACAATTAAAGCTGAACAGTAAGAACAGAAGCTGATTATTGGTTGATTTAAGGTGTACAAAGCTGATTAACAGCAGGCTGAATATATAGTTGGTTAGTAGTGCATGAAGCTAATTGTATCCCCATAATTCAACCTCAATAAGTTCGCTGATCTAAAGATTGAACAAGCCTTATTTTAGCTTAACACTACCCCCCAAATCAGCAATGCACTACACATATTTTGATAGCCTGATTTGTTAAACGTAGTCAGTGTCACTCGTTGCATTTCCGGCATTTTAGTTCACTGTCTACCTTTATAATCCCAAGCAGCGGCAGCAGTAGAGACAAGTTAGAGGAGCTTAACATTTGTATTTCTGTGTTTTAACTGCTATTTTCAGACAGAATTTCAAATATATAACTCAATTATGGCTCTAAAATAGCTTCCACATAACCATCGAAATAAATCGCGCACTTGTGTCCACATTATGTTAACTACACATGAAAATGAGAGGATTGTTTTACTGCCACCAGTTGTTGTTTACCATTCTGTATTGCTGTATAATACTCTTCCGGTTGCTGTTATTCAACTTAAATTTGACGTGTTTCAAGTTAATGATCATTCCTTTTGCCAAGACAAGATCTTCGAAGGGATGGTGGCTACCTTCCATACATGCATACATACAAAGCTAGTTTTTTTTTCTAAAATAGCTCTAACTTCTTACACACTCATTCAAATACGCCCAATACTTTACCGATAACCAATAAATAGTTGATGAGCCAGTAGCCAAAAATTTAGAAATCTATCTTTTTAAGTTGTGCTTGTACAGCATTTTTTCTGAAATTTACGGACAGCTGTTCGCTCAATTCTGAGATACACTGAGTATTCAGTTAGATTAAAATCCGAAGTCCCTCCTTGTTTACATATTCTGCAAAAAATACTGTTTGAGCCTCGTCCCTGACAGGATTTCCCGCCGTTTTCTATGAATAGGGCGGGGTAGAAAGTATATTTTGTGCAGAATTTGTAAAAAACGAAAGACTTTGGATGTTAATCGAAATGCATATATAGAGGTATCAGACATGTTTTTCAGTGACAGGTACCTACTCTATTTTGTAGTCTGTAAGAGGGAAATCACAAATAGAGGGTTATCAAAATACATGGCATATTGAAAGATTGAGTTTTTGAGAGCGAATTTTCTCTCTCAAATTTGAATGTTTTGGCTCTCCGGGCTGGTAGTAAAGCCGGTAAAACTGTATATAACTGTATAAACTGTAGCCATTTTCACTTAATTTTAGCTTGTTTAACAATAATTTCCGGGAAATAAGTGAACGACAAAGTCCATGAATGATTTCTTTGGACTGTCGTTTACTTTTTTTACCTGAATATGCACCGAAAGCGAATTTTTTAATCAAGATTTTTAATACTTTCTACCAGTGAAATAGCACCATCTCTGTGAAAAATAGCCTGACGATATGATAAATTAGGGGGATAAAATTAGTGAATTAGCGGCGCAAAGAGAATTAAGGTTTTAATTTTCAAAGAAATCCTAATTGGCCGACAGGTAAGTCTCACACTTCGCAACCTTATGAACATAAGTTATGCATGAGAAAATCTTTGAAAAAGAAGTTGTCAAATAATGTCATTCGTGAGGCAAACCTACACACTTGGAAAAAATCACCGACTTCAGTAATTCATTTACCGAATTCTCAACAGCTGAACGGTCGGTAATGTTTTCGGCAATCGAGAACATTGCCGAAAAATCTGTAAACTGGATCAGCAAAATTAGCTGTCAACTTTACCGAACGATCGGTAACGTTTACCGATGTGCATTGTTTGATTTGTACTCGACTTTTCCGGAGAACTGTAATTTTGAGGACGATATGCAAATGTAAAATTACCGAGAGATCTATAATTTTATAAAAAGGTAACCGACTCAACTGTAACTTGCTTTAATATTGTTTCAAGGTAGCGGTCAGGAACTTTTAAAAACTCGACATTCGCTACCGCGCTAGTGAAGATACTGGATGTAAGGCAACTGCATTCAGCATCTTTGCTAGACGGTAAAAAAGTTTATAAACATTCAGACTCGTTCCGGGTGACTTTCGCAGGTTCAGTTCTCCCAAACTTTGTTAAAATTGATGGTGCTTTTTTTCCGGTGCGACTGTTTGTACAGAGGGTATATAATTGTACCAACTGCAAAAGGCTGGGACACTCGGCCAGCCATTGCGGCAACAAAACTCGTTGTGGCAAATGTGGTGAAAACCACAAAGAGGATTCTTGCCACAAAGAATCAGTAAAATGCGCTTACTGTGGCGAGAATCCTCACCCTTTGCAGGAGTGCCCGATGTACAAGCAGCACTCCGATAAAGTGCAGCGTTCAATCTCAGGACGCTCCAAGCAGACATATGCTCAAATGTTGAAGGCTGCATCAGCTGTCCAAGATGCAAACCAATTTTCGGTTTTGTCAGTTGAAGAATCGGACTCTGACTCATCCGATGAAGGTGATTCTACGGTGGTACACGCACCTTCAAAAATAGACGGTTCCTCAAAAAGAAAATGCCCCTCCCCGAAAGTGCGCCGTAAGAAAACTAAAGTCACCTCCAGACGATTGCCAAATTCCCAGGGTAATGGGGATGAAAAAACAAAACCGAAGGCTCCTGTTGATCCAATCCCTGGATGCAGCAAGAATTTTCCGCCATTGCCCAACAAAGATAAAAAAAATAAAAAAGCTGCTCCTCAAACTTCTCAAAAGAAATCCAAGTCCGAACGAGGTTTGCTAGCTTTTTCGGACATTGTGGAATTCATATTAAACATGTTCAACATACAAGACCCTCTAAGAAGCTTAGTTTCTGCCTTGCTTCCAACGTTAGAATCATATCTTAAGCAATTGACTGTTTCATGGCCCCTCCTTGCATCAATCATATCTTTCGATGGATAATTCGTCGAACGAGGTTGAAGATATGATCACTGTGCTACAGTGGAACTGCCGTAGTCTAGTGCCTAAACTAGACTCGTTCAAATTTTTACTTCACAATTCTGATTGTGATATATTTGCTCTCTGTGAAACATGGCTTTCTTCCGATAAAGAACTCAACTTCCACGATTTTAACATTATACGCCTGGATAGAGACGATTCTTATGGAGGAGTACTTTTAGGGATCAAAAAGTGCTACCCTTTCTACAAAATTTCCCTTCCTGCTCTATCCGGCGTCGAAATCGTTGCTTTCCAAATAAATGTGAAGAACAAAGATCTTTGCATAGCTTCAGTATACGTTCCACCAAGAACCTCCATTAGCCGTAGTCAACTCTGGAATCTAGTTTCGATTCTTCCATCCCCAGTATTAATTCTGGGTGATATGAACTCCCATGGTACTGGGTGGGGCGATCTATATGACGACAATAAAGCGGCTATTTTTTACGATTTATGCGACGATTTCAACTTGACTATTTTGAACACTGGTGAAGCGACACGTATAGCAAAACCTCCGGCTCGAGAAAGCCAACTCGACCTATCTTTGTGTTCAAGATCGCTATCATTGGATTGTCAGTGGAAGGTTATCAATGATCCCCATGGTAGCGATCATTTGCCAATCATCATTTCAATAAAGTGTGGCCCTCACTCTGCAGAACCATCTCGGGTTCCATTTGATCTTACAAGGAACATCGACTGGCAGAAATATGCAACGGCGGTGACAATCGGTGTCGAATCAATAGATGCGCTTCCACCATTGGAAGAATATCGATTCCTAGCCGATTTGATTTACAAAAGCTCACTGGAAGCACAAAAAAGAAAAGTTCCAAGTGCACCCTTTAAAAGGAGACCAGCCACACCTGGTTGGGACGAAGAATGCACAAAATTGTATGTAGAAAAATCTGATGCTTTCAAAGCTTTTCGTAGACACAAAACCTCCACTTACTTCGAGGAATATTCAAAGCTTGAGACAAAGCTGAAACAATTAATCAAAGCAAAAAAACGCGGTTATTGGCGCAATTTCGTCGAGGGACTCTCACGAGAAACTTCAATGAACACCTTGTGGAGGGTGGCTCGCAACATGCGTAACCGCTCATCTTTCAATGAGAGTGAAGAATACTCCAACCGATGGATATTCGATTTCGCTAAAAAGGTCTGTCCGGACTCAGTTCCAGCACAAAATATTCTTCGAGAAGCGTCTCCTAGCGGCGGCTCTCTGGATAGACCATTCTCAATGCTGGATTTCTCTATGGCTCTTCTTTCATCGAACAACTCCTCACCGGGAAGCGATATGATTAAATTCAATCTTCTGAAAAATCTCCCAGATATCGCTAAAAGACGCTTACTAGACTTATTCAATTCCTTACTAGAAAACAACATTGTACCGCCTGAATGGAGACAGGTCAAAGTAATAGCCATTAAAAAACCTGGCAAATCAGCGTCTGACCATAACTCATACCGTCCGATTGCTATGCTTTCGTGCATTAGGAAATTGTTGGAGAAAATGATCCTTCGGAGACTCGATCACTGGGTCGAATCAAATAACTTGCTATCAAATACACAGTTTGGGTTCCGCAAGAGCAAAGGAACAAACGATTGTCTAGCGCTGCTTTCCACAGATATTCAACTGGCCTTTGCACACAAGGAGCAATTGGCTTCAGTATTCTTGGACATTAAGGGGGCTTTTGATTCAGTTTCCATTGAAATTCTGTCAGACAATCTGCACAGATGTGGACTTTCTGGAATTTTAAATAATTTCTTGTACAATTTGTTGTCAGAAAAGCAAATGAACTTTTCTCTTGGAAAACTGACAACTTCCAGAATTAGTTACATGGGCCTGCCCCAAGGCTCATGTCTCAGCCCTCTTCTTTATAACTTTTATGTCAAAGATATCGACAACTGTTTGGCAGAACAATGCACGCTAAGACAACTTGCAGATGACGGTGTGGTTTCCGTAAGAGGTCCACATGCCGTGGACTTGCAAGGACCATTGCAAAATTCCTTAGATAACTTGTCTTATTGGGCTATGAATCTAGGGATCGAATTCTCGCCGCAGAAAACTGAACTGGTAGTGTTTACTCGAAAGAGGTACCCAGCCCAAATGCATCTTAATCTTTTGGGCAGAAACATTACTCAATCATTGTCTTTCAAGTACCTTGGGGTCTGGTTTGATTCAAAGTGCACTTGGAATGCCCATATTACGTATTTGAAGCAAAAATGTCAGCAGAGGATCAACTTTCTCCGTTCAATTTGCGGCACATGGTGGGGTGCTCATCCGGGAGACCTCATAACGCTTTATAAAACAACTATTCTCTCTGTTCTAGAGTACGGCTCTTTCTGCTTTCTCTCGGCAAGAAAAAGTCACCTAATAAAATTGGAACGAATTCAATATCGTTGTCTGCGTATTGCTCTAGGCTGTATGCACTCAACGCATAACATGAGTCTCGAGGTTCTGGCAGGAGTAAAACCCCTCCAGAACTGTTTCTGGGAGCTCTCTCTCAGATTACTAATCAAATGCGGAGTGACGAACACACTTATAATTGCTAATTTTGAAGAAATTCTTGGGTTGAACACACAATCTCGATTTATGAGAATCTACCACCACTACATATCATCAGATATGTGTCTTCCTTGTTATACTCCAGACCGTGTTCACTTCACCAATCGCAGTTCCTCAATTGAATATGATCTGACCATGAAACAAGCAACTCATGGGATTCCCGATCAACTTCGACCTATTATTATCCCACGTATTTTTACTGAAAAGTACCAACAAGTCAATTGCATGAAAAGATATTTTACAGACGGGTTCCGTCTCAATGGATCCACTGGCTTCGGTGTCTTCAATGAAAACTCTAGCGCCTTCCGCAAACTTCAGGAACCTTGTTCCGTTTTTGTTGCTGAGCTGGCAGCAATCAACTTCGCATTGGGGATGATTTCCAATATGCCCACAGACCATTACTTCATCTTCTCGGATAGTCTCAGTTCGATTGAGGCTATTCGGTCGATGAAACAAGGTAGGCACTCATCTTATTTCCTTTCAAAGGTAAGGGAGCAGATGAGTGTGCTGGTCGAAAGATCATATGTGATTACCTTTGTTTGGGTCCCCTCACATTGCTTAATCCCAGGCAATGAGAAGGCGGACTCTCTCGCAAAGGTGGGCGCGCAGGAACGCGAATTGTATGACAGGCAAATTTCACACGATGAATTTTACCATTTAGTGCGTCAGAGTACCTTTTCGAGTTGGCAAACCGATTGGGACACTGGAAATCTTGGACGGTGGTTACATTCAATTATTCCTAATGTTTCTTCGAGAGCGTGGTTTAAAGGCTTGGGCTTAAGTCGTGACTTCATTCGCGTGATGAGTAGACTTATGTCCAACCACTACTCGCTAGATGCTCATCTCAATAGAATAAACCTCGTGGACAGCAACATCTGTCGGTGTGGAAACGGTTACGATGACATCGAACACGCAGTTTGGCAATGTACGGATAATGACGCCGCCAGAGAGCGACTTTTGAATACCCTCGAGGCCCAAGGAAGACAACCCTATGTTCCTATCAGAGACGTGTTGGCAACCCGTGATCTCTGTTATATGCAGTCCGTTTATGTTTTTCTTCAAATGTCTAGTATAAAAATTTAATTCCTTTTGTCTTTTGTCTCTCTTTATTAGTTTTTGTTTGTCTTGTCCCCCCGTCTCGATGAGTCTCATCGTCGCCCACTGGTCACCCACCATAGCCGGTCGAACTCCGGACGAAGCTAGAACAGCACTACCGTTCATACTGGCGACAACGCTCTGATGAGACAACGAAACCCTACCCCAAGCTCCTCCCCTGATCCTATCCTTCGAAAATGTACCCTTCTAACCTCGAGTAAGCCACGAGTAATCGGCCCAACTCCTACTAGACATAGAATTAAGTGAATTTTGTTACACACAGTGAACAATGAATTATCGGCTCCGTAAAGCTAACGCGATTGAGCCTTCCAAATAAACGAACTAGATAAAAAAAAAGGTAGCGGTCACTGCAACCCATGCAAAAATTTGGCTGCTGTCGTGATCAATGTGTTAGTGTTGCAAATCGCTCCACCAATGAACAAAAACAAGTTTTTGTCGGAAGAATTCGGCGCTACACTGAAAACAAGGAAGCATTGGATGAAGATTCCAAATGCTGTTTTCAGATGGTTGCCAACGGGAATGGAACTTGAATCGACAGAAAAAAAGAAAAACAAGCAACAACATCGGCCATCTGTAATCGGTATTTATTTAGATAACGAAAATTAATTACTTACGAAAAATATCTACGATTCTCTCATCTTGATGTTGCATAACAGCCTCCATAATTTCACCTTTTTATTTTTCACAAACACACGAACGTTTTTAAAGTCGATCGAAAATCACAATATGGTGGATTTGACGTTTACCGAGACCGTTACCGAAATCAATAATGGAACGCTTACGTTTACCGAAACTTCAGTAAAATATTTCACCGACGTCAGTGATGAAGCTGATTTACAGACCTGCCGGTAAAAATGTTAACTTAAATTAAAATGAAATTACCGAGCTTCGGTCATTTCATTTACAGTTTTCAGCAATAAAGCGAGAAAATACCGAAACATCTGTAATTTTTAGGATTACCGATCAAAGACGGTAATTTTTTTATCGAACTCATGGTCTCTGTTTAAGTATGTAATAGGTAGCTCATAGGTGGATACACTTTGTTAAAATGTTGAAATGCCATAAGATAATATTTACACGATTTTTTTAGGAGATTGGTAAGACAATATTTAATAGCTGGAAAATAATGACATACTTAATAGATACGGAACGGTTCGTTAATCGGGATATTTCATTTTTTAAATAAATTTTACGTCTAAGTTGCAACATAATAACTGATGGGTGACAATTGAATGACTAAAGCACCATGATAAAATATACGTACAATGTTGAGCATAGTAGGCAGAGATAATCAATTTTTTAAGTGCCCGGATTTCGAATCTTTACGATGTATTGAATACAACAAACTACCCCATTGACCAACGATCCCAATCTGGATAAAAGAAGCTGAAAATTTGAAATTTAAAACTCGAATCTAGCAATGAAGAATTATAATTCTAATTCCAAGCCATCAGAACGATGACATCTGCCAATCAACGCCAAACCGTTGTAAAATAAATATTGTTCTGATTTATGACTATCATAAAACAAAAAGCTTCGCCGAACTGGTTCTGTAATTCACACGAGTATGGTAAAATTTGCGTCAACGCGTTTTCCCCCTCTGCCAATATAAAAATAGCCTTCAAGAGTTGTATGTAAGATGAACGGGCACATTTGATTACTTCCGAGAAGACTCTCCACCATAAAAAGTTAATCATCACTCACCGAATAGCTCATGACGGTAGCTGTCCAAATTGAGAAGTGTTGACATGATGACTGCCTCCCCGATGATGGTCCCTAATGATCACTTTGTACAATATCACTCGCTCACTATCTTATCTTCGTTATCACTCTCCACCAGGGCGAAAGTTATAGCACAAACTCACAAATCAATTTTTCCTCGATACGATCCAAACTCAACACGTCCCGTCCCGGTCCACATATATATATATGTATTTAAAATCAACTCGTTTCACTTGCCTGCACTCTTATCAAACGTAGCTTTGTAATAACACAAAATCCAAAACATTTCCCATTTCTGAGAATTAATTCACTCGGATGCGAAGCACACAACACACAATCTTCGGCCTTTAATTATCAGCAACTAGATGTGCTCACAAAATCGCCAACCGAAACCCTGCCGCTTATCTGCGTTGCAACTTTGTTTACTTGCCTACCCGGCTGGTGTGCGATTGAAAGCTCTCCTACGATTTCACAATCATTTATAGACTTCCGAAAGCTTTCCGTGGAACTACTCCTACTGCATGTCGTTGTGATCTGCGCCGTTCAAGCTCAGGATCTACACTGATCGTGGCCGGTTCCTGCTACCAACTGCGTAGTCGTCTTGTTTCGGAAATACATACTACACTTTAGAACTATAGAACACTCTGAATCACACACTCTACTTAACCGAAGAACGTCTGAAGCGCTGCAAATGCATCTTAATTATTATTCATCCACAGTCACAGCAGCGAATACATCACGTAAATTTGATATAAACTGGTTACGGCCACTGTGTGTATGCTGGTAGAGGCCCATTTGCGGTCGATCGACGTGTGATTCCCCGGAGCCACTTGTTTGCCTTTTGTTTGTGGAAAGCACTATACCCAGTACGAGAATGACATCATCGCGAATCGAGTGAAGCTCCCCCGATTGGGCGCTCAGTGAGATCCACGGGGAGCACAAAAACAAAGCACCCGCGATTTACCGCGAGGCTGCTGCTGTTGAAGTTTACGCGAGTTCGCGAGCGACACCGTTCGCTCGACAGCAAGCGGCCTGAGTGAAAACTTCTCAATCGATAAAATGTGATTGCTCTTTTGTGGCTGTAGTTCCATGCGAAAATGACCACGTGTTTGTCTGGTGTGTAATAACTGTTATCATGGAGACGCTTGGTTGCAACCGTGGATTTTGAAGCTGGATTCCGTCCTGAGCGATATTTCGAACGCGCGGGGCGAGATTTTGCGACGGTACGAGAGAGAGAGAAAAGAAATAGTTGTCTCTCTTATGGCAACGCAAATTTTGGTCCGCTCCGCTAATGCACGCTCAGATGTGAATAGACCGTACCAAGCGTAGCAACTAAAGGTGAACAGATACCTACATAGACTCAAGATAACTACACACTTAATCTAGCTCGGTAAAATCTCCAACAGCCGATTACCTCGGCAGTAACTTTTGCTGATATATCTGCAAAATATCTGTTTGTTAGCTGATATCTCAGCAAAATTTTATTTGTTAGCTGAGTATCGGCAATTGTTTTACTGAATCTCAGCTAAATAAATTGCAGAAATACTCGGCTATTGGATTCTCGGCGAAAAAATTTAAGTGTGTATACCCTTATAAAATCGATAAGACAAACCAAATTGGTCCTATAAGAATGCATGAACGGTATGTGTGACCATTTATACATTTAATTTGTCACATGATCTTCATTAGCTTTTATCGAAGACAACAAATCAAGAAGACTGGCAACTTTGCCAGAATCCAAGCGACAAATACAATTAACCACTTCATTCGAGCAGATAAAATGACGTTTACTACCACTCGATCTTTGAAATGAAACATTATTTTGAGATTTTTTCTTCTAGAACCTCGAGAAAAGTAGCCAAAATTTTGTGCGTTTCATAAAAAAATAGAAATTAGTTGGTCCAGTTTTGTGAAATCGCTGGTAGAAAGTCACGCCAAAACTGCTTGACAAAGTGGTCAATTAGGTTTTGCACCGTTGGGGTTAACCTCAATCTGATGACAGTTCAGTGGTACTGTTTACGTGAACTTTGTCGATTTTTTCATGGGTAGATTTTCTGGATATTTTTTTTCAGATTGCAGTGTCCACGAGCAACATCCTTTCACCACGCATTTCCTCGACCATTTTCAAGTTAAAATTCGGAAATTTTAAAATATATATTTCTCGAAAAAACGACTAAGTGCTTGTAAACAGTACCACCACAAACGAAGTGACAGACGACTAACTGGCGAAGAAATCAATTAAAATAATGTGGTTCGCTGTAATAGAATTTTCTTAGAAGCTTGTGCCATCAACCACCAGATGGGTTAGTTTTTTTGTTTTTATTTGAACAAAGTTGATTTTGTGTACAATGATTCTTTGCAAGTGTGCAAAGAGTGTATCATTTTGTCATTTTTTTATGCATTTCAGTTTTGAGTAGAGTGAAAGAGATAGAACCAAAAAATTCTAGTACATTTGGTGAAAATGCTAGTTCAATCTAGTAGTAGTGTTGACATGTGGTACAATCCAGTAGTAGTGGTGTTGCCATGTGGTACACTGAAAAATTGCAATAGCAGGTTAGTCACCAAAGTTTTCGAGCTGCTCCGTCTGTCACTTCGTTTGTGGTACCACTGAACTGTCGCAAAGGTTCAGCCGATTAACACTGAGTTCATTTGTGACGTCAAGCTGCAGTACCTAATTAGGTTCTGCAGCGTGACGTCACAAATGAACTCAGTGTGGCTCAGGCTGAACCTTTTTGACAGTTCAGTGGTACTGTTTACAAGCACTTAGTCGTTTTTTCGAAAGAACAAATTCTAAAATTTCCGAAAATTGTCGAGGAACAGTGCGGTGAAAGGATGTTGCTCGTGGACAATGCAGAAGTGTGGTTTACATCTCACTGCAGTCTGAAAAATTATCGAGAAAATCTACCCAAGAAAAAAACGACTAAGTCCACGTAAACAGTACCACTGAACTGTCATCAGATTGAGGTTAACCCCGACGGTGCAAAACCTAATAAGTGAAGGTGGAAGCAACGCATAGAAAAATTAGCAAATACACAAGCCCTTCTTCTGATGACAAGGTTGCAAATACTCATTTCAGCTAAAATAATGTTTTTCGGAATAATAAAACCAAAAGGTGGTATGATGACATGTTTTACTTGTAACTTACAAGAAGAGGTTACACAGTATGCGTTTGAAACATAAAACCTGTAAATTTTACTTTCTATGAGTCACAATCAGCGATTTGCTGATCGCTGAGTGAGTGAGTGAGTGAGTGAGTTAGTATGTGAAAAATCGCAGATTGTGACTCTCATGAAGTGAAATAAACAGGTTTAATATGTCAAACACATTCTGGGCAACCTCTTCTTGTATCTTACCTATTCAAAATATGATCATAGCATCTAATTATTTCATAATTAAAACAAAAACATTGTTTTAGCTGAAATGAGTATTTGCAACCTTGTCTGAGGCGACACATCCAGATTATCTCGCGTTTACCAAAAATCTCACATATCTTTTGATCATTTATTTACCGTGAACTATCTGTTTTTATCTGTGGCATCTATCCATCTACTCTCGCAAATTGCGATCCACTCATATTTTTTCGTGATTGAACCTATCGTCGAACGAGCAAAAGCAGCAAGCAAGGCAGCAAACCAATTAGCGTTGACAACACCGTTGAAAAATCGTTTCTTCTAGCAAAAATTGACAGTATCTATGGGTATTTTCGGTGGAGTGAGGACGTTTGTTTACTGGATTTTCCATAGAAGTAAAGAGCTACAGAGAGCGCAATTAACAAGTGAAAGTGCGTGGAATAAGTTTCCTTTTCATTTGGACGATAATGAATGGATAATTGGAATGATTTGCTGCTGTCGGCCGGATTGTTTATCATCCGCAGTAACAACAACTGATGGGCCAAGCGCTGTCCAATAGGATGGTATGCAATGGATGGCTGGACAAACTGTCCTAGGCTAGTGCTGAAGTAATTCTATCAATAAATATTAAACTTATTTATTTATTGTAATAATATTTATTTTTTACAGTCGAGATAATACAGGACGTGGTAACTGATCGGATAAGTTCAAGAGAAAAGTCAATAAAATGTCTGATATATTTCATGGTGAAAAACTGTTGTGGGAACAGATATCTAGAAACTAATGGAAAATCATATAAGTTTGCATTATGAGAAAATTCAGTAAAATATACCTGTTTTCATGATGAATATTGCTCACTAAAATATATATCTTATAAGATAATTATGTTTATTTTATTGGAGTTGCTTTTAAGGATTTTTGACGTTTGTTGATATGTCGCGTGTAAACAGACATGTAGAAACTATTGGACAGTCATTTAACTTTGCAGTACAAGAAAATATGTACATCTCATTGTAATAGCTTCTTTCGATTTTTGACGTTTAAAGATTGTAAACAGATCTATATCAATCATTATATAGTCATATAGATTTGCCTTTTAAGAAATCCAACAGCAAACATTTGTTTTGGCATGGTTTTCTGGGATGAACATCGCTCCCATTAAAATACATCTTATATGATTGTTCTTCATAAATTATTGAAACAATTTTCAATGATGTTAATGTACATTCACTAAAATGATTAGTCGAACTAAATATAGCTAACAACAATGATAATGTATTGAATATTCCTTGTTTGTTATTGTACCATAAGATAAGGGGTTCCGGAAAAGAATGTATTGAGATTGAAAAAAATGATTCTACTGCAATATTTACTTTGCTAAGATTCTAATTGTAAGCCTTCTACACACACTTAGAAATTATCGCCGACTTCGATAATTTTTACCGAAATCTGAACAGCTGAATTGTTCGGTAAAAGCTACTTTGAAACTAAATCTCTACTAAAATGACAAGATTTTATCATTTAAACAAGGTTGAACATGTTTTGAAACTATTTTCAAATTCAATTGCCTTTAAAATGTAGGTCAAAGTTTTACCGAATGTTCAGGTAAAATTTACCGAACACGGAAACAAAATCTTAGTGTGCAAGGCTAATTCAGATTCCAGCACTAGTACTCGAACTTCATAAACCAGTTCCATGAACTCATATAATGTAGTCGTTGTTTTATTGCACACAGAGCATTAAGAAAGATTTGAATACACGACACCACCGAAACGGAGCATAAATTTGTCAGTGCTATTTGTCTTCACTCTAGCAAAACGAGCATAAAGTTGCACTACATTCCATGTCGGGAGAGCTGTTCTTACTTCATGCTAATTGAACGAGCTCTATCTAGAAGCCAGCCGTGGCCCAGTGGAACCAAGCGAAGACACCGACAACATCACACCTCAACAGTCCTGGATCGAATCCAAAATACGCTACAATAAAAAACGCAGCTGTGAAAGCTCCCCACTGCCTGATGTTTATTTTTCGATTTATTTTTAGAAGTCGATTAAATATATGTCAAAAGAAGAAGTAAATTTCATGTGATTTTCACATACACTTAACTTCGATTGATTTATGACACATATATTGTATTGTGGTGAAAAGTAAAGCTTATGCTTAGGGGGTTTCAAATCCATTTCAGTTAATTATTATAATTTGACCGATTTTCATTTATCATATGACGACCATATAAAAGTTACCAAATTATCAGCATTGTAAATGTATCAGGTATTCATATAGAATTTACCTGACACATTTTCAATCATATCATTTTCATTGGATTATCTTATAGCGCAAATTTATTAGACTTCCACATAACAGGAATATGTCATATTGGTTCAGTGCACTGAACCAATTTGACATATTCCTGTTATGTGGAAGTCTAATAAATTTGCGCTATAAGATAATCCATTGAAAATGATATGATTGAAAATGTGTCAGGTAAATTCTATATGAATATCTGATACATTTACAATGCTGATAATTTGGTAACTTTTATATGATCGTCATATGATAAATGAAAATCGATCAAATTATAATAATTAACTGAAATGGATTTGAAACCCATAAGCATAAGCTATACTTTTCACCACAATATAATATATGTGTGATAAATCAATCGAAGTAAAGTTTGTGTGAAAATCACATGAAATTTACTTCTTCTTTTGACACATATATTTAATCGATTTCTAAAAATAAATCGAAAAATAAACATCAGGCAATGGGAGCTTTCACAGTTGTGTCTTTTTTTATTGAAGCTGATTTGGGATTCGATCAAGAACTGTTGAGGTGTGATGCTTTCGGTGTCTGCGCTCGATTCCACTGAGCCACGGCTGACTTCAAGATTAAGCTCGTTCAAATAGCATGAAGTAAGAACAGCTCTCCCGACATGGAATGTAGTGCAACTTTATGCTCGTTTTGCTAGAGTGAAGACAAATAGCACTGACAAATTTATGTTCTGTTTCGGTGGTGTCGTTTGTTCAAATCTTTCTTAATGCATCTGTGTGCAATAAATCAACGAATAAATTATATGAGTCGATGGAACTGGTTCATAAAGTTCGAGTACTAGGGCTGGAATCTAAAATTAGCAGTGTAGAAGGCTTACAATTAGAATCATAGCAAAGTAAATATTGCAGTAGAATAATTTTTTTTTTCAATCTCAATACATTCTTTTCCGGAACCCCTTATCTTATGAAACAATAACAAACAAAGATTATTCAATACAGTATCATTGTTGTTAGCAATATTTAGTTCAACTAATCATTTTAATGAGTGTACGATAACATCGTTGAAAATTGTTTCAATAATTTATAAAGAAAAATCATGTAAGATGTATTTTATTGGAAGCGATATTCATCCCAGAAAAACATGTCAAAACAAATGTTTGCTGTTGGATTTCTTAAAAGGCAAATCTATATGACTATTTAATGATTGGGATAGATCTGTTTACAATCTTTAAACCTCAAAAATCAAAAGAAGCTATTCCAATGAGATATACATGTTTTCCTATACTGCAAAGTTAAAAGATAGTCCAATAGCTTCTACAGGTCTCTTTACACGCGACATATCAACAAACGTCAAAAATCATTAAAAGCAACTCCAATAAAATATACATGATTATCTTATAAGATATATATTTTAGTGAGCAATATTCATCATGAAAACAGGTATATTTTACTGAATTTTCTCATAGTGCAAACATATATGATTTTTCATTAGTTTCTAGATGTCTGTTCTTACCCATGACATATCAACAATTTTTCACCATGAAATATATCAGATAATATTCATATACTTCTTACCTATCGCTAACCACGTTCGAAGCAAAGTATTATCAAGTACTAAGTATGTGAAATTACGATAGAAATCATTCAATATCGCAGTCATAGTTTTTAAATGATAATCCAATGGAATCTATCAATCATCACATAGAATGAATAAATCTGCTGACATTGGTATGTTATAAGATGGATCCAATAAACGGTACATGTCGATTTGTTTCAGTGTGTATTCATCTGAAACTTTTTAACACCCCTCATCCATTCCCTGATCTATCCCATCTTTTTTTTTTCTATCCGTGCTCTATTTTCGTCAACACGACACACTCAAAAAATCTAATCTATTATGTTTTCCCCCGAAAATCCCAAGTAATTACTAGACTGAAAAAATACATCCAAATGAGTGTCGTTCATCAAATTCGTTCGAAGCATATACCTTTGAGCGGCAGATGACGCGATTGTACCCGTCTCATGGCGTTCGTATGAGAAAATGGAAGAGTTGCCAGTCTTCTTGATTTGTTGTCTTCGCTTATATGCAAGGCCTCTGCTTATTGGTTCACTTATTTATTTTATGAATAATCAGCAATAGAAATTTACCAAAAGGTACAAGACCACCCGCATCGGTACGTAGCTTTCAGGCTGATAGTTGGACAACTTTAGCCGTTGCTATTTGAGTTAATGTGCGTTTAGACTATCTGATTTATTGGTCTGATTCTAGCTCGATGCTTTTTGTCAGATGCAATGTTCGGATGCGTTCACACTTCCTCGACATGATGATGAGATTTAAAGTTTGATTTGTGGACCGAAATAGGTTTGTATTTAATTTTCATTCGACTTGTTCAGCAAAATAGCCGCAAGTGAGGTTTAAATCATGGTGGGTATATAAATGATGATACAGCTTTGTCACTATATAGGCGAGGAGGTCGCGGGGGGGGGGGGCGAAAGTGCGTTTTTAGAGCAAATTGTAAACAAACTCGGTCGCTGTCCCATACAAAAATCCAACATGGCTGAATCATGAATTTGACACATTAGAACATCTATGTGTAGTCACCTTGGTTAAAATATTGTTTTTTATTTTCAAAAATTTCACGGATTTGAACTGCTGAAAACGCATTATTTGTGTTTTGATGATATCCAACAGCAAGATAAACCGATTTCACTATTAAAAAATATTGTCCTGTGTATGATTTGACTGATTTCTATTTTCCAGTGTGATTGGCCGAAAGATACCGTAATGGCTTTGATCATGGCCTGGTCAACAAAACAGTGTTTATATAAAGGGTGATACGGTCAAAATTTGGTCAAGGGAAAACGCGTGTAAATCGGTGAAATCGTTTATATAAAAAATCAAATTAAATTTCTTTTTCAAGTTCAATTAGTATAAAATTCAGGAAAAATATTCAGTTAGGCTTCCGCTTTTCCAAATCCGAATTGCCGGGCCTTACGCTTGACCCCTGCCATCAGATTTTGTACAGCCACCTTGTCCACCTTCTTCGCCGCAGAAAGCCAGTTTGCCTTGAACTGCTGCTCGCCCTTAGCAGTTTTTTGGTCTTCTTTAGGTTCCGCTTGACAATAGCCCAGTATTTCTCAATTGGGCGGAGCTCTGGCGTGTTGGGAGGGTTCTTGTCCTTGGGAACCACCTGCACGTTGTTGGCGGCGTACCACTCCATGGCCTTTTTACCGTAATGGCAAGATGCCAAATCCGGCCAAAACAGTACGGAACAACCGTGTTTCTTCAGAAAAGGCAGCAGACGTTTATTCAAACACTCTTTCACGTAAATTTCTTGGTTGACAGTCCCGGAAGCTATGAAAATGCTGCTTTTCAAGCCACAGGTACAGATGGCTTGCCAAACCAGATATTTCTTTGCGAACTTTGACAGTTTCATGTGCTTGAAAACATCTGCTACCTTTCCTCTTCCTTTTGCCGTATAAAACTCCTGTCCCGGAAGCTGCTTGTAGTCGGCTTTGACGTAGGTTTCGTCGTCCATTACCACGCAGTCAAACTTCGTCAGCATCGTCGTGTACAGCCTCCGGAATCGCGCTTTGGCCGTCGTATTTTGTTTATCATCGCGATTTGGAGTCACTACCTTCTTGTAAGTCGATAGTTCGGCTCGTTTTTTGGCTCGATGCACGGTTGTAGACGATACACCCAGCTTATTTGCGGCATCTCGGAGAGAGAGGTTAGGGTTTCGCTTGAAACTACCGGCAACTCTCTTTGTCGTCTCAGCGGCTTCCGGTTTTCGATTTCCCCCCGATCCAGACTTCCTGGCTGTCGACAAACGTTCCCCAAACACTTTAATTACATTTGTAACGGTTGATTTGGCAACTTTTAGCGATTTTGCCAACTTTGCGTGCGAGTAGCTCGGATTTTCGCGATGCGCGAGCAAAATTTTGATACGCTGCTCTTCTTGCTTGGACGGCATTTTGACAACTGAAGAGTGAATTCCAAAATCAAAATAGGAGCAACATTCTACACACACACACCTTCAAAATGAGGGGTGTTCAGGTTTTTTAAATGCAAAATTGAAAGAAATACGTCAAGTTGATATTGACCAAATTTTGACCGTATCACCCTTTAATACGAAGCATGTATTATATAAGAATACAGTGGGGGAAATTCGTTTAAACGCAATGTCATTTTTGCGTTTATTTTCAACACAAAAGATCGAGACAAAAAATCAAATATAGTTTGTCATAGCCCATCAGAAGTCTCGTATTTGAGAACACAATTTGATTGGAAGTTCATAATGACTTTTGAAAAAATCCCAAAAAAGGTGATTTTGGGGGGGAAATTCGTTTAAACGCACTTTTAGTTTTATTAATCAAATCGAGTTCACAGTTCAAAAATCAACAATAAACAATAGTTAATACTTCGTTTGCTTTCCGTTTTTCTGAATAGTTTCGAAAATTCTGTTCGGCATTGATTTCACCAGCTTCTGCAGAGTTGTATCAGGTATCAAGCTCCAGGCTTCTCTTACGGCTGACTCAAGTTCACGAACTGTTTTAAACTGCCTTCCGCCTTTGTAAACCTGTCGTGCCAGGATGCCCCACAAGTTCTCGATAGGATTTAGATCCGGACTACGAGCTGGCCAATCCAAAAGACTGATGTCTCGTTCAGAAAACCATTTCAAAGATTGCTTGCTGACATGAATTGCTGCATTATCCTGTTGAAATACGAAATTTTCCGGCATAACGTCTTCAGTAAACGGGATCAAAACATCTTCCAGAAGCTCCAAGTACTTTCCCGAATTCATCCTGGTTGAAATGGTGGCAATAGGGGTCTTTCCATGGATCGAAAAAGCGGCCCAACACATTAGAGTACCACCTCCAAAGTTCCTGCTCAACTTAACCTGCGGAGATTTCCTCAAATCGTGCCAATAATATGCGGTGCAGTCTGGGCCGTCCAAATTGAATTTCTTCTCGTCAGAAAAAATAACATTGTCCCATTCCGTAGTCCAAGACATGTATTTTTTAGCGAAATTCAATCTGGCGCTAATGTGGGCCGGTTGAAGATTGGGTTTTTTTGCTTTTTTGGTGTACTTTAAGTGGCCACTTCCATGTAGAATCTGCCGTACACGCCTCTTAGAAATGGAAAGCCCCATTTCTTGCTTGATTTGCGCAGCAGAGAAGTTTCCAGAGTCTCCCATTTGTATGATTTGGTTTCGGACACGGTTGGTGATCTTCGAATTTCCCTTTGTTTTCTTTTTTACGCCATACGTCTTGCCTTTTTTCAGCAGGTTCCTGATTGCTGCTTCCGATCTGTGGATCACACGTGCAATTTTGCGATTGCTCTCACCGCGACTTTTGAGTTCTCGAACCAGTATTTGCTCCGACTGGCTTAAATACTTTCCTTTACCCATTTTGCCGAAAACAAGCAACAACTACCGCGCAACGCAAATTTAAACTCGTGTTAATGGCGAACGAGGGCTATACAGTGTAAATATGACAGATGCGCAAGATAACAGGAGCATAGGTACGCTCAATGCGGCTTTACGTTAGTGTGCGTTTAAACGAATTTCCCCTCTAAAATCACCTTTATTGGATTTTTTCAGAGACCACAATGAACTTCCGTTCAAATTGTGTTCTCAAATACGAGACTTCTGATGGGCTATGACAAACTATATTTGATTTTTTGTCTCGATCTTTTGTGTTGAAAATAAACGCAAAAATGACATTGCGTTTAAACGAATTTCCCCCACTGTACGCATGCCAGACAGCAGGTCTGAGAGCCTCCTTAGATTTTTTTAGAGCTTCAGAAAAGTTCGGAGATCTACTGAGAAATTTGTAGAGTTTCAGGGTAGTTCGTAGATCTTGAAAACAGAGCTACAAATCTTTAGAAAATCTTACAGAAATTACAAGAAATTTGCACATATTCAGAAAAATTTACAAAAGAAATCATAGATCTTCAGATCAATGTTCAAAAAAAATTCAAAACTTCAAGCAAGCTAAAATATTTCCAGATCAATTTGTTGAACTATAAGCGACATTTTGCAAATCTTCAGAGAAATTTGCAGAACGCCAGTCCAAGAATCTACAGTGAAATATAAAGAAATTATTGAAAATCAATGAAGTTCGCAGATCTTCAGAACAAAGCTACAGAACTTTGAAAAAAATTACAGAACTTCTGAAAAAATCACAAGAATGGTCATAGATCTTCAGATAAATTTGAAGAATTTCAAGAAAGTGTGTAGATATTCTAAAAAAAAAATACAATTTCAGAAATTTTAATGAATCTTCAGTGAAATTTGCAGAACTTCAGGGAAATTTGGCGATTTTTTTAAAAATATTTATACGATTTCAGAGAAATTTGTAGATTTTGAGAGAGATTTTTAAAACATCAAGGAAGCTCAAATATTTTAAGAAAAATTTGGAGAACTTAAGGTAATTTAGAAAATCTTCAGAGTAACCCGACCCAACAAACAATTCACAGTCACAAATAAGCATACACATTGAATAAATGCTGTATAACTGTGTACATTGCTGAATAAAACAGGATGTCGAATTATGTGCTGAAAAAAGCTCATTGAGATCGATAGATGCGCCTTTATTCCACCGTTTGCTTTGATATGACTAATTTACTTGTTAGAAGCTTTATAAACGTTTACTGACTTCGTGATTCAGAACCAGAAGTTTGATCTAATAACAAACTGAATAAATGTAATTTGCACATACATTGTCGCTTTAATTTGACTGTTTTCAATTGCTTTAATAAAATGCTTTATTAGACGTCTTATAAATGTTTTCTAGCTCCATTATTAGATTTCATTGCATTGCTTTACAATATTGCTGAATAAAGGTGAATACAGTCAGCAAAATAGCTCTTATACCACTATGCGTCCATGTTTTAATTTCATGCTTTGTAAATGCCTTATAAACGACGTATTAGATTCATTATTCCACAAAACTGCCCAACAAACAATTCAGAGTCGCAAATAAGCATATAGATTGAATAAATGCTTAATAACAGTGTACAATGCTGAATAAAATGGGTTGTTAAATTATGTGCTCAGGAAACCTCATTGAGATCGATACTTATTAAAATCTATACTTATTAAAATCTTACTTATTATATATATATACTTATTAAAATCTATACAAACAATGACTGTCTTCCTGATTCAACACCAGAAGTTTGATCTAATAACATACTGAATAAGTGTATTTTTCACATACATTGACGCTTTAATTCAAATGTTTAAAATTTATTTAATAACAAGCTTTATTATACGTCTAATAATTGTTTTCAAGCTCCATTATTAGATTCCATTGCATTGCTTAACAATATTGCAGAATGAAGGTGAATACAGTCAGCATAATAGATCTTATACCACTATGCGTCCATGTCTTAATTTCATGCTTTGTAAATGCTTTACAAACGGCGTATTCATTCATTATTCCACAGCACTGCTTCAGGCTAACAACAAAACGAAATTGGTAGCATAGTGGTTACCGTTTCCGCTTTCTAAGTAGAAGGTCGCGAGTTCAATCCCAACCTCAACCCTTTTTTATTTATTTTCTACGCCTAATTAATTTAAATCGTAATCATAGATCGTATCACTCATGACAACCAATTCATCGATCTATCTAAAAGAATAGCCCAGCATCCTTTCCATCGAAATAAGAGAGATAGAGAGGTAACATTGGTCTCATGTAAAACAACAATGAATGAATTAATCATTCTCACATCTCTTTGAATTAGCTAGAGTTACGGCAGGGAGTGCTGATAGGTATTCAGATTCAAGCTTTTATTGCTTATTTAGCTGCCCATATGATGTATTCTAGGATAGCTCAGATGGCCAGTCAAGTGGCTGGTGATTGGAAGGTCATGGTTCGAATCCCATCTAATGACATGTGTGTGTTATGTGTATGTATGTATGTAATAAGTTTTCTAGGATCTCTATGTGTAGGAGGGGGTGCGTACTTTGACAGAAATAAATGACACAACCTTCACTAAACGAGAACAACCAACCATGCTCTGCCCCGTTCTTATTTTCGGATTAATTATCGTTAATAATCGTTTAATAAATGTATAATGTGTCTAATTAAACATTATTTCACATGAGAATCAAGCGTCTATATACACCTTTATACCATAGCTGTTTAAGGAAGTAATGATGTCTAGTAGTGTAAACGCTGAACAATCAAAAATTTGATCGAATAAGCTCTGTTACAACTTTTGTAAGTCGAATAAAAGCTTCTCGCCATACCTTATTCAATACCAAATATTTCGATGTTGTGGTTGAATAAATTCTCCAGATTTGTGTGAACAAAGCCTGAACAGAAGTTATTATTAAAAATAGTACAAGTATTATTAAGCATACAGTTGAATAAAATCGTCAAGAAGTCGTTTCTTCAATAGGCAATTGTTTGTTGGGGAGAGCCTACAGAGAAATTTACAAAACTTCAGAGAAGTTTGCAGGTCTACTGAGAAATTCATTGAGCCTCAAGGTTTTTTTTCTTAGATCTTGAGAAAAGAACTACGGAGCTTCAGACAACTTTACACAGCTTTAAAAATATTTGCAGAACTTTAAAGAAATTTGCAGAAATTTGAGGAACTTCAGAAGAGTTCAGAGAGTAGATCGTAAATCTACTGAAAAATCTGTAGATGTTTAAATAAATTTTCTGAATTTTATTGCGATTCTTGGATTTTAAGAGAAGTTTACAGAAATTCAGGAAAGGTCGCTGATTTTCAAAGATACTTGCACAATTTCAGAACAAATAGTAGATCTTCAGAGAACTTCCTAAAACTTCCGGGAACCTCAAAAATTTCTCTTTTAATACTTCAGGGAATTGTGTAGATGTTCAGAGATATTTGCAGATATTTATTGAATCATGAAAATCTACAGAGAAAATTACAAAACTTTCGAGAAGTTCGTAGATAAGTAGAAACTTAGTGGACATTAGAGATAATAGTTGATCTTTAAGAATCTTAAATCTGCAGGGATTCAGGAACTTGTAGATTTTTAGAGAAATTTGCAGAATTATCGAAAAATTTGCGTATCTTCAGGAAAGTTTGTTGATCTTTAAATATATATTACCAGAAAACACAAACAAAACTCCAGAGAAACATGCAGAATTGAGTTCTTAACAGAAATTTTCAGAACTCAAGGAATCATCAGTTCTTGAAGGACAAGATGAGCCAGATCCCTGCTGGTGTTCCTCCTGAGCAACAATATCTTACTCCACAAAGTTCACCTCCTTCTTCTCATTTTATTTAAAAAAAAATAAAACTAATACGCCTACCGAAGCTAGAGCAATTTTAAAGCATGATAAAAGTATTTACTTCTGATTCCTGGTACAGTTTTATTTTGAAATCTAAGCTGACAGTTCTTTCGACATGTGCAAGCAGTGTGAACACCAGCAAACAGAGAGGTTCGACAAAGTGTCGAAAGTAAATTCGAGGATAGTCAGATAGTCTAAACGGACCTTTAGCAACCAGATTTCGCACCGGTCGTTGCTATTACGATTGTTAATTTATGTTTTTGACTATCGCACCGGTAGTTGCTAAACCTACACCCAACCGGTGGATGTAAGATTCGCTTACAATTATGTGGGATTCATCATCAGAGGATGTAAGTGGAGACCGCATGAACCGAGGATGCGATATACCTAGCTGCGGTCCAATGCAAGAAAATTGGAGACCGAAAAATGTAGAGTGTATTACTGAGGTAAATTAATTCTGTCGAAAAAAAATAGGAAAAAGGTTGCCGACTGGACTCGAACAACGAACGTTGCTATTATCAGACCTGTGCTTTCTCCACTGCTCTCTCCATGCTTCTGAATAAGGATAGCCTAAAAGCAAACAACAAGTGCTCATTTCCTCTCACACTCGACTTCGTATGCTTTTTCTGCTGGAGAGATTCGAGGCAAGGGTGTGCGTTGTTCTACCATGTCAAACATAAAAATCAAGGCAAATGCTTGCTGTGTAGGTGAAAGCACAGACAGAACCCGAAATAATAAAGGCAAAAAACCATTACATTGCCTGCAAGGTCAACTTCTAACATACGCTGCGATGTTCATGAACAGAGGATGATAGGAAATGGAACTAACATTAATTGTAATAGATTTTTGGTTTGCGTGTACCTTAAAACTTTGAGCTGAAACTGTTCACAAAGGATAGAGATTTTCGTCAATTCGTAAAAAAATATACTAGATCTTTGCGATTTTGTTTTAAATCATTAGTACATAGTAGTAAAATTTACGTTTATTTGCTGGTTTTTAAGTTTCGACATTTGGTTTTACATTTCAAATGGTTAGCCTTTGACTCTTCAACTTTGTTCTAGTTAATTGGTTATTCTAATGTGATGATTGCGTTTAGCGCTATTTTACAGGATACCCTTTTATGGGATTGTTTCCGTTTGAATTTAAAAATTTGATAACCTACATATTTGAGCACAGAAACCTATCTAACTACTTAGACTCTGAACCTTTCCAGCGTGGACGTCTTTCACTCCCCGAGTGTTTGAAGACCGGCCAGGTGGTGAATCTCAGAATTACGAGTTCGCGGTGGACTATCAGAGGGGACATTGTTCAAGTAGACATGAAATGATCTGCCCGACAAGTAGTTTTTGATGATCTTCACGAGGTAGATCGGAAAGTTGTATCGATGTAGCTTGTACACTAGGCCATCATGCCAGACATTGTCGAACGCCTTCTCGACGTCCAACAATGCCATGGCAGATGTATTGGAAATGAACTTATTCCGCTTGATGATGTTAGTAACCCGTGAGAGTTGGTGGATGGTAGAGTGGCCTTTCCTAAACCCGAATTGCTCTATGAGAAAGATGTTATTGTCATTTGAAAACACCAGCAGACGGCTGAGTATCAACTTTTCAAATAGCTTCGAGATGGAGGACAAGAGGCTGATGGGGCGATAGCTTTTGGCACTGGTAGGATCTTTGCTCGGCTTGTGTATTGGAATCACTTTGGCTACCTTCCATGCAGGGAAGTAGCCAAGCTCCAAACATTTGTTGAAGATAACGGTAAAATGGTTGAAGTCAATATACAAGTTTTCCAACTCGAGGTTGACTACACCATCCATACCCGCAGCCTTCATGTTTTTAGTATTTCTAATAGCTGCTATCACCCCATCAGCCGATATTCTACTATTATCATGCACTGCTGCGGGGGTGTCAGTGACTCTAGACATTGCCTCCAGTACGGCAGGCCCATGGGGGCTCACCATGGTTTGACCAAGATTATGTGAAATCACAAAATGTTGGCCAAGAGCATTGGCCTTTTCAACTGGGGTTATGAGTAGGGATGGGTCTAAGTTCTGGTCAACAGAGGAAAGCGGAGAGATCGGTCTCGATTTATTTTTCAAAATTTTGGTCATCTTCCAAAATGGTTTTGCACAATCTGGGAGAGAGCGAATCTTGTTGGTAAAGTCGTTATTTCTGAGTTCCACCATCCTGGCCTGGATGATTTTGGTTGGCCTATTGACATTGGTCTTCAAGCGAGGCAACCTAGAAACGCTGGAACTGCATACGAATAGTGATATGAAGCCTGATCAGATCTTTGGTTGGGCTGTCAAGGTTCAGAGTACGACTCACCTGTCTGCATGCTGGTACGTGTTGCTCCCTGACACGAGATATCGCCTCTTCGATGGTAATCGTAATCGTAATCGAGTGCTGAGTCCACACAGCGCTGATACTGGTGCCAGTTGACACGATGGTAATTTCGCCGGGAAACCTATCTATCTATCACCGGATAGTGGTACGAGCTCAGTTCCTGATAGGCGATAGGTTGAAAGATGTTACCGCCAATGTTGCTGATTAAGATGTCGATGGTGGCATGAGCTCCGGATCGACTCAACCGGGTGGGAGTGTCCGGACACAGGATGTTGTAGTGGGCTTGCTGCAGATCGTTGCATAATATTGTGCCGTTCTGATTTCGCCGACTATTGCCCCAGGCTTGATGCTTGACGTTCAGGTCGCCAGCGATGACGAAATTTTGCCGCCGTCGTGTTAGCTTGATGATGTCTCTTCGGAGGTCTGCGACCGAGCCGTCCCTAATGTTGGTTTGCTTGGGGCAGTAGATCGCGATGATGGGAATTGGACCAAGCGATGTGCTCATCTCAACTTCGATGGCTTCGATAGTTTTCAGCTGGAAGCTTGGCAGTAGCCGGCAGCTGATGTTCCGTCTCACTGCGATAGCCACTCCCCCTCCCCCGGAGCTGGTGCGGTCAAGCCTTACGAGCCGAAAGTCGGGAAGGAAGACGTTCAACTCGGGCTTCAAGTGAGTCTCGGTGACGACGGCTATGTCGATGTGCCGTCAACAAACTCGTTGTTTTTGCTCTTCAAGGAGCAAGCATTCCAATTTACGATCTTGATGGCTTCACGGTCCATACTTAGTGACAAGGAACAGGGCAGCATGTAGCTGTTCAGATCGAGTCTTGCAGGTGCGCATGATGATGATGATGACCTCGGCCACAAGCATCACGAGTTCCTCCGAGGTGAACGGAGAATCGTCGATAGGCTCACCTGAGACAGCACCAGTGTATGATAAACCAGGGGCGGTTAATGCTTTAAATTTGTCGAACCTCTTAACGGAATCCCTTTATGAAGAGCTTTCAGTGGGTTGGTTTATTTCCTTTAAATTCCGTTATAATTGCTTATATTGCGTCTACTACTTGCAGATGGATGCTACGATGTGTTGTTTTAGGTAGCATGCTAACGAGTCTCGAGTATCCGTTTACTTGATCTCTATTAAGCAATGTTGATGGATTATGTTTAAATATTTCTAGACTTTCGGCTACGTCTAGTTTCCAAGTCCGCAGGATATTAATGTTTTCCTTAGTCAAATTGTGCCCCTTTTTAACGATATGTTCTGCAACCTTGGATTTTAAATTCATAATGAAGTCCTTTATCCATCTCTTTGTTAGCCTTTTTTACCTCTGCGATGTGTTCCTTAAACCTTGTTTCCAAAGTCCTTTTCGTCTGACCAATGTAGATTTTATTGCAATCTGGACAAGAGATTTTGTAGACTCCGGCTTTCCCTAAGACATTTATTGAATCTTTAGTTGATCCTAACAGTGACTTCAGCTGATTTGTCCTACTGCTGAATACTAAATCTAAAGCGATTTCAAAAATGTGAGCTATTTCCTTTGATTTGCCTGTATCGCTAAGAGGAAGAGTTTGTATCCTGTGAACCATGTGGTGAAAAGCGGCCATTTTGTGTTGATGGGAATGGTTTGAAGTGCTTGGTATTACTCTCTTTGTGTTTGTTGGTTTCCTATAGATTTCGAAATTGTACGAAGACGTTTCCCTGATGATGAGAAGATCTAAGAAGGGGAGTTTGCCATCTCTCTCTTCTTCGTGAGTAAATTTGATGTCCTTGTGAACGTTGCTTATGGCCTCTAAAATGTTTGATAAATCTTCCCTTTTGACAATGCTAAAAACGTCATCCACATATCTATACCAACACTAAGGCAACAAATTCCTATCCTCCAGAATATTTTCTACGTTAGCCATGAACAATTCACACAAAAATGGGGAAAGTGGATTGCCCATAGTAGCACCTTTAGTATGTTTATAAGAATTTCCTCTGAAAATGAAATTTTTTCCTCCATACAAAGACGAGTAAGCTTGAGATATGATCGAACTTTGTTTCTCTAAGTAGAATCCTCACGTTGCTTCAGAAGCCAGTCCTCTAAAAGGCTGATGGCTTCCTTTACTGGTACACTCGGAAAAAGTGCTATGACATCAAATGAAACCATGACTTCATCTTCCCGAATCTCTCCTCCTTCCCGAATCTCTCCTCCTTCCCGAATCTCTCCTGATGCCTGAAGTTGATTTGCGAATTCATGTGTGCTGTTAACTGAATTCCTTTACTAGCCATTTGGCAAGCTTATGAGTGGGGGATCCTTCAGCCGAGATAATCTCCCTCATTTCGTTTCCTGGTTTGTGAATCTTTGGTAAACCTTTGATCCTAGGTAGAATAGGGTTTTAAACTTTCAATTGATTCGTACTGTTGCCAATAAACGCCTTGCATTCTTTCAACGTTTTATCCACATGTTTAACTATAGATGGGAGGGGGTCAATCCTCAACTGTCTGTATGGGCCATTAGTAATTTTTTTCCGTCATCCGATTGTCATAGTACTCTTTGTCCAAAATCACTACTGCATTACCTTTGTCCGCTTTTGTGTAGAATAACGGCTTTGTTTTTAGTTCTTTGAGAATTAGAATTTCCTCTTTTTGGGTTTTACTAAGTGAATGTCCCTTTCCGTTTTGTATTGTCTCTGAAATAATATTCCTGTCAGTCTCGTGTAATTGAATAGGAAGTGTGTGAGTGATTGCAGTCTCCATGTCAACGATGGTCTCTTCCACGTCAGGTTTTGAGGAGATCGCATATCATATCAAATCAGCCTACTGATCATCTTGTATGAAACTGGTTCCAAACGTAAACAAACGCTGTAGGTTTCTTATGGCTTGTTTACGTATGGAACCAGTTATGCGAGGTAGGCGAAGATTGTTCGTATTTGACAGCCACCTCCCCCCCTTGATCCTAATCCCTTGTTGAGAAGTGTCAATTCTAGATAGAGCTGTAATTAGGGGGTAACAGCTTTTGTAAACAATGATTTCTCTCGATGATTTCTCGAAAGTCATGTCTCTCCTTGGCAAATCGACATCACCATCGAGTAGGGGAAGACTTCTCCTACTCGATGGATGTGTTGGTTTGTGTAGGTGTGCCTTGAATTCCTAGAAATCAACGAGAGAAGTCATTGTTTACAAAGGCTGTTACGCCCTAATTCCAGCTCTATCTAGAATTGTTCTTCTGAGAACTGCTGCGTCGAGCGATTCACCACAAAACCTTCGACGGATTGAACCACAGCTGCGTTAACTGAACTGTGTGATTTCTGGTCTCTCTGTTGTGTTGTGTAATTCAAATAGTATTGTAGTGACCTCAGTTTGTTGTTATGTAACTTTCTTTTCCTTTTTTCCTCGCAGTCCTCCAATACTTTTACTTTAGTCAAAAACAGTGGAAATTCAATTGTGAATTCTTTGGCCAATTTCAAATGCAGGAAATAACATTCCAATGACTTTGTTTCCAACTTTGAGTAGAGACTCTGAATGCTTGCTTTTAAAAATTCTGACTCCATCATACGAACTACTTTTAAGGGAGTTGGTGTCTTAACCTTAATCTTATGACTGATAGGTGTTAGATTTAATTTTCGGCATTTCTTAAGAAATGCTATGTTTTTCCTTAAACCTACGATGGATTTCTTTAGTGATATGTACCTATTAGGTTCTGAAAGCTTGGAAGCCATGATTAATCCTTTAAATTTGTCGAACCTCTTAACGGAATCCCTTTATGAAGAGCTTTGAGTGGGTTGGTTTATTTCCTTTAAATTCCGTTATAATTGCTTATCTTTTGACAGATACGCGTATTTCGTCTACTACTTGCAGATTTCATCATTGCCAAGTACTCAACACCATCGCAGAGGTAAAAAAGGCTAACAAAGAGATGGATAAAGGACTTCATTATGAATTTAAATCCAAGGTTGCAGAACATATCTGTTCCACGATAGCTCACTGGTTCAAAATACGATTTCGGAATGTGATGGTTTTCGCGAGAGAAACACTCGAATGCGTCCGTCGTATACAATGTTCAGTTTATTTCTGTTGTTCGTTTCGTACAGTGCTGCCAGTTTAATTTAGAGAATAAAATATGATGATTTTGAGTGGCAAATATTAATTAAAGAGGTTTCGTTATCTCACAACCGTTCATTCTCCCCCCGTTGAGGCCTGTGGCTCAACAGAAGGCAGCATAGCGATTTTAGTCACCGCCCGCTTGTACTCGCTCGTCGCCGTCCGGACCGTGACCACTCGAACGGCTCCGTCTTCACCAGGATGGGTCGCCACTATACGTCCTCGACGCCACTGCTGAGGAGGCAAATTCTCGTCGACTAACAAGACCATCGCACCGACTTCAAACCGTCTCACACCATCGTGCCATTTCTGACGGCTTTGGGAGATGGTGTAGATACTCCTTAGACCACCTACGCCAGAAGTGTTGCTGCATCAACTGGATATGTTGCCATCTGTTTAAGCGCCCGATCTTTTCGTCTTCGTATGATAGTTCCGGTAAGGCTACTGCTGACCTTCCAATTAAAAAAATGTGACGGTGTAAGTACTGACATATCGCTTGGATCCTCCGACATCGCGAATAAGGGTCGCGAATTGAGAATCGCCTCCGTGCGAGCAAGAAATGTATTCATCTCCTCCGTTGTCAATCTGGTTTCGCCAACAACTCGTTTCATGTGGTACTTCAGCGACTTAACTCCTGCTTCCCAGATCCCACCAAAGTGGGGACTTCTTGGCGGGATAAAATGCCAAGTGATTCCCTTCACCGAGCAGAATTCATCCAACTTTAGACGATGCTGTTGCTCCTCGAATAACCCTTTCAGCGCTGCGAGCTCGTGGTTCGCACCAACGAACGAAGTCCCGTTGTCGGAATACACATCGGACGGAAAGCCACGTCGACTAGCAAAACGATGCAAAGCAGCGATGAAATGGTCCGATGTCAGGTTTGACACTAATTCGAAATGAATCGCTTTCACAGCCATGCAGACAAAGACGACAACGTATCCCTTGAATGTCTTCGTGCTTCTTCCTTCTGGTTTCAGTTGGAACGGTCCAGCGTAGTCGATACCAACCCGTGAGAATACTGGAGCAGGATTAACGCGAGCCTCCGAAAGGCTACCCATGAACTGACTGCCGAGATTAGGTCGATGCTTCGCACAAATTTGGCATTGGGAAATGATTCGCTTGATGATTGATTTCGCCCGTAGTGACCAATACCGTTCACACGCCTTGTCCCACATGCTGGTTTTCTTCGTATAGTTTCCGGATCAATGCCTCCGTGACATGGTGTTTTGCCGGCAGCAGCACTTGGTGCTTACCGTCGTATTTTATCGCCGAGTATTTCAGCCGACCGCCCACTCTGATGAGTCCGTCCAGTCCGATGAACGGTGCTAAGTTGAATAGACCGTGCCGTTTGCTTGATTCAGCTTTCAGCCCTTTCAGTAGATCACCGAACACTTCCTTTTGAAGGACCAAGAACATTGCTCGTTCTGCACGGGTAACTTCGTTGGCGCTGATACTTGTGACGTCACGCTTCTTGTGCACCACGTAGTCGATGAACCTCAGGACATACGCCCAGGCACGCTGTAGTTTACGGTAGTCGCTTACACGATCCAGTCTGATTCCAATGCCCTCTATCACAGTTGCTAGTACTGTCGCTATTTTGGGTTCCGGTATTTCAAGAACCTCGTCAGCTACGCCTGCTTGCAATTCCAGTTGCTGTAGATGTGGTGAACCTTTCCACCAGAGATCGTAGACCAACAAGTCTACCGGTGATGCACCTCTTGAAATCACGTCAGCAGGATTGCTCTCCGATCGGATGTAGTTCCACTGATAACCTTGAGTCAACTCCACGATTGTTGCCACCCGATTCGAGACAAATTGATTCAGTGCCGACGGTGACTTTTTGAGCCAGCACAATACGATGGAACTATCGCACCACAACTTCACATCGTCTAAATGAATTCTCATCGAAACAACCACTTTCGTTGTCAAGTCCGCCAGTAGTTTTGCTCCGCATAATTCCAACCGGGGAATCGTCATCGGTCTTAGTGGAGCCACTCGCGATTTGCTTGCAACTAGGTTCACACTAATCGTGCCATCCGCTGTGACACACCTGGTATACATGACCGCTTCATAGGCCCGCATCGAAGCGTCCCAAAATCCATGCAACTCGATTCTTTGAGGATTTTCCAGGCCATGTCGTAATCGTTGTTGTTTACAACATCCTGGTCAATCTTGTCCTTCGCCTCACCAGTCAAGCAGTTTCGCAGATGCAGAATCTTCATCGCCAGAGTTTCGTTCGCATACCTAGCCATGATACTGGAAAACAGGCTCTTGAAGCTATACCAATTTTCTGGATTCCCGTCGAAAGTGGGAAATGGCACTTGCTGTTGCACGTACACCGGCGGTTGCGGTACAGCAACCTGGTTTTGGCTTGTCGCTGAGGAAACTGCATCGATCTTCGTGTTTAGACAAATATACAGCTGATTGTGCAGCTCCTCGAAAGTAGCGTACTCTATCCGTTACTCAGCACGTTCATCCCTAGGAAGCATGGCACAAATATCCGCATTTATCCTCTCGTAGTCGTCAGCACACCTACGAAGTGTTTCCAATTGGAGCTGGAGCAAATGAATGTTGACATGCTCTGCCCGCACGTCTTGCCTCCAGGCGAGAAGGAGGATGCAACGAGCTCGTACGACTGAATCTCGCGAGGAACGCCGCGTCGCTCTCCGAGCGGCTAAGGCAGCCCTCAATAAAGAGATCGCCAGACGCAAGCGCGCGTGCTTTGACAGCCTATGCCAAAGCGCCAACACGAACCCATGGGGGGATGCTTACAAAGTGGTCATGGCAAAGACCCGCGGCGTGACGGCACCCCCGGAGAGATCACCAGCGGTACTGGCTCCGATCGTTGGGTTCCTGTTCCCGCGTAGGGACGTAGACTCCTGGCCGCGGATCCCAGGCGCGGATCAGGGAGAAGTGTCTAGAGTGACGAACAGTGAACTTGGCGGTATTGCCAGGTCGCTGGTGGTGGGCAAGGCCCCGGGCCCAGATGGGATCCCGGTTGTGGCTCTGAGGGCGGCCGTTGCGGAAAATCCAGACATGTTCCGTTCTGTTTTTCTGACTTGTCTGGACGTAGGCGTCTTCCCAGACGCGTGGAAGCGGCAGAAGCTGGTGCTGCTTCCGAAGCCAGGAAAACCCCCTGGGGACCCGTCAGCATACAGACCCATCTGTTTGCTGGACACCACTGGGAAACTGCTTGAGAGGGTCATCCTCAACAGGCTGTCGGCCTACACCGAAGGTGTAGACGGCCTGTCAAGCAGCCAGTACGGGTTCCGAAAAGGCAGATCCACGGTGGACGCCATCCGCGACGTCATCCAGACGGCAGAGGTGGTCCATCGGAAACGAAGGGGCATTCGCTACTGCGCGGTGCTAACCTTAGACGTGAAGAACGCGTTCAACAGCGCGTGCTGGGGGGCGATAGCCCACTCGCTACACCAGCTCCAAATTCCCGGAGGGCTGTATAAGATTCTGGAAAGCTACTTCCAGAATCGTGTGTTGACGTACGACACAGAAGATGGCGAAAAATGCGTTAGAGTCACCGCAGGTGTGCCACAAGGCTCCATCCTGGGCCCGGTGTTATGGAACGTCATGTACGATGGACTGTTGAGGATAAAATTCCCGGTAGGCGTGAAAATTGTAGGTTTTGCCGACGATGTCACGCTGGTAGTCTGCGGGGAATCCCTCGAGGAGGTAGAGCTGACAGCGGCCCACTGCGTCAGGCTTGTGGAGGAATGGATGAGAACCAGGAAACTGGAGCTCGCCCATCACAAGACGGAAGTGGTCGTAGTCAACAATCGCATGTCAGTACAGCATGCAACGTTGACAGTCGGCGGAAGCACAATTAGGTCTGTGCGCTCTCTAAAACTCTTGGGGGTCATGCTCGACGATAAGCTCAGCTTCGGCTGCCACGTCGAGTACGCCTGCAAGAGAGCGTCTATGGCTGTGGGGGCATTATCCCGTATGATGTCAAACAGCTCGGCAGTGAATGCCAGTAAGCGCAGGCTCCTCGCTGGGGTCGTAGTATCTATCCTCAGATACGGCGGCCCTGCGTGGGCTGCGGTACTGGATATTGACTGCCACAGGCAGAAATTAGAGAGTACACACAGGCTAATGTGCTTAAGGGTGGCCAGTGCATACCGCACTATCTCGAGAGAGGCCGTCTGTGTCATGGCAGGGATGATGCCAATCAGCCTTATCATTAAGGAGGATGTGGCGTGTTATGACGCGAGGACCGTTCGAGGGGTGCGCAACAACGCGCGAGTTGTGTCGACCGCGAGATGGCAATTGGAGTGGGAAAACTCCCCAAAGGGGAGGTGGACTTACCGCTTGATACCTTCCGTATCAAGCTGGGTCAACAGGCGCCATGGGGAAGTAAACTTCCACCTGACACAGTTCCTGTCAGGCCATGGCTGCTTTAGGAGCTACCTGCATAGGTTCGGACATGCAAGTACTCCCACCTGCCCCACATGTGCTGGTGTCGAGGAGACCGCCGAACACGTCGTGTTTGCCTGTCCACGTTTCGAGCCAGTATCGAGCGCTATGCTAGCGATATGCGGAGCGGATACCAGTCCGGACAACATCGTTCATAGGATGTGTGGTACCACCGAGAACTGGAGCGCGGTGGTGACTGCGGTCACCCACATAGTTTCGGTATTACAACGACAGTGGCGAGCCGAGCAGCAGTTACCTACTGCCCGACCAGATCGTTAGAGTATTGCTAGAGAGGCGCCATAGCGCTACAGCGGCCCCTCCCACGAAGTAATGCCTTCGGGCGGTTCCGGGGAGGCCAAGGGCCAAGCGCACAGGGTAAGGTTTAGTGGGTCGGGAGTGAAATTCTCCCATCCCCACACCCTGAGTTCCTTCTCAGGTGTCTGTGAGCAGATTCCCCCCTGTATAAAAAAAAAAAAAAAAAAAAAAAAAAAAAAAAAAGAAAAAAAAAATGTTCTGCCCGCAGCGTCTCGTTCATCCGCAACAGCTTGTCAACCAGCATATCGCGCCGATCGTATAGCACTTCCAGATTTTTCTCCATGATGATATTCTCTTCTTTCTTCTTCTTCGCCGTTTTCTGATCGGCAACCGACTGCAGTAGATTTTTGCTGCTGCTACCCGTTAGAGCATCCAAAATATTCCGGCGAGATACTCCCGAAACGTTTCCACGCGGAGTTTCCGAATGGGACATTCACGTACTGTTTGTTTTTCCGACGGCAATATGAATTGCACTGACGCACTGTTTATCAGAGCTGCCAGGTGGTTTTATAAAAAATCTGTATCCACTCTATTAAAAAATCTGTATTGACGATTTTTTCTTAATTAATCATGTTTTGTTGTTTTACAAATACAGTGCATACAAAATAACCATAAAAAGTGCTTAACCACCTATTCGGGCTATCGTACTAACCATACGGGATATAATTGCACCATTTGTGATATCGTCCGTACTTATTTATAAGAGTGATATGAAGCCGTTTGAAAATGTATGGAGATTTTAGTTTCTATTCATTATCTTCCTGATAAGCAGTTTTAAATGCAAAAAAGTGCACGAGTTCGTTACTATTTGATATTTTTAATATAGATGAATACAATTAATTACATCATTTGTGTGGTAGTTACACCGAAAAGTCGAGAGATGTCGCCCCGCCAGTGCTGGTAAAATCATTTTTGCAGTATGGAGAATATCAGAAAATCCGCTATTACTTACGAAATACATTTTCAATGCAAGTAAAATGTTTACGAGTACTTGTATTTGTACCATTTTAATGTGCTCGAGCACTTTTCTTGTATTTAACATACATGCTTATATTGGAAATATTCAATTAATACTGTAAATCCCCATACAATCTCAAATCGTTGTGCACATTGAATTATGTTGTTTTCATTATTCCTGATAACTCAAATTGATTTCATTTTGATGGAGTTGATGGCTAACAGAACAAAAATGAGAGCTTAAAGATATGCGAAGAATATCAAAATTATAACATATATTGATATTAGTGAGAACTGCTTGATAACTTATTTTGATATAGATTTTTTTTTTCTCAAGCATTTTATAAAAATCTGTATTGTAATATAAAAATCTGTGATAAATCTGTATTCTGTATCGGGTATGTATTAAGATTAAAAAATCTGTATAATACAGATAAATCTGTATAAATGGCAGCGCTGCTGTTTATTTTCTTTTTGTTTGCAGGTTCTATTATTGTTTACATCGTTCGATTGCGACGATATTTTCACTAGCCAACAAAATGGCGATTTTGTTTTCGCGAAACGAGCTCACACGGTTTCGATTTGGTTTTCAGCCAAAATGGCGTCACTTTTCTTCGTGCCTCGGACACACACTGTTACTATAGTCGCTATATTCATAGTCTGGCGGATAGAATTTCGATTGATCAAAAAGCGGAACCAATTCAATATATTTTAGACCAACAATTGAAAAGGTACTATCAACTATTGTAAACAAAACGTTGATTATTCTTTCCTCTCCAATCGAACGAAATTACCGGCATCATCGGATAGGGGAAACTTTCCTCAACCCAAATATGGCGTTAGTTTGCGTTGGCGAGCCTTGAGTCACGAGAAAAGGGTTTCCGAAGTTTTGTTCGCAATAGCTGATGTGCTCTGTTCTGTTGTTGGTCGTGATTTGCTCGATTGGTTCCGCTATTTGACAGCTCAATTGGTTCCCAAGATTCTATCCGCCAGACTATGAATATAGCGACTATAACTGTTACTTGTAGCGTAGCCTTGGGCCACTTTCCACCGTTCTTCTTGACCTTGCACCTAATTTCGACGTGTCACGGACACTCGCTCTCACTAGTGGCGTAGCCTTGCGCTCAGCACCACTGTTATTCTTCTCGGTCTCGGACCGATTTCACCTATGCCACCTATCTACTGAAGATGAAGACTGAATTTAGGTACCTGTTTAGGTAAATTTTGACATGGCAGTGGATACCTGCTGATACCACTCAAAGCTCTTCAGGGGCGGTTGATGAACCTTGAATTTGCTGGGCCGCAGCAGCAGCGAGACGTTGCTGTAATGTCCGACTGTTGGGAACCATTTATATGCTCGTAGGATTGGCTTGTTGAGCGAAAGCGGAGCTAGGTTCAAAACATGTCATAGAGCTGGGTACTGGACTTCCGTGAGTACAGGAGGCGAACGATGATTACGGAGGCGACCGGGCTGATTGTTGATTGTAGCTTTCCGACGGATATTCATGAACTCCACTCGCTTGGGGTATCCGCGATTGGAGTGGTGGTTTCCACCGCAGTTGACACACGTTGGCTCGATGTCATCATCTTGCTTACAGGACGCAGTTGAGAGTACACTTGCCGCAGTTTGTATTCATATGGCAGTTTTTGGTGCCATGGCCATAGGAGTGGCAGTTCATACACGCGCGTTACATCACGATGTTGGGGTTTGTAATGCTTCCTGAAACAGGTCCCGGATTTTGAATCTCAGAGCCGCAAGACTGGTAGATCCATTCGTGAAGTGTACCAGGAACAACTGTTTTGATTCGCTATGAAATTGCGAATGAGCACGTTTCTTCGGAACCTTCTGGTCATAGAGTTACCACTATGCTACTACTGGATTGTACTAGCATTTTTACTAAAAGTACTAGAATGTTTTAGTTCTATCTCTTTCACTCTACTAAAAACTGAAATGCATAAAAAATGACAAAATGATACACTCTTTGCACACTGTCAAAGGTCATTGCATACAATATCAACTTGCTTCTAAGAAACTTCTATTACAGCGAACCACATTATTTTAATTGATTTCGTCGCCAGTTAGTCGTCTTTAATTTCGTTTGAGCTAGAACGCACCCCTCGCAATGCTGATTTGCAGTTTCATTATTCTAGCACTATTTTGCACCAGATTTGCTACTGCTCGACTATTCGGTTTTATTTCTGAGTGGGTTTAGAACACGAATGAACTATGTTTCAAATTTCTTTGGATGTGTTTATTGAAATTTCTCGTAAATGTTCAGAAATCTTCGTAGAAGTTCAGCAGTTTCATTGAAATTTTGGAATTTCACAGAAATTTTGGGAACTTCTGAGAAGTTTGAGGGTATTTTATAGAAGTTCGGAGAACTTCATTGTAATAACGAAGAGCTTCACAATAAAATCGGAGAATTTCATAGAGACCAGTAAACTGTATGGAAATTGTATTTTTTTTTAAGTTTCATGGAGTATCATTGAAGTTTAATTAATTTCAAAAAAGTGAGAGGTATTTCATAAAAGATCAGGGAACATCATTGTAGTGCTGAGAATTTCATAGTATATTATAGAACTTCATGGATATCCATGGATCTTCATAGAATTTCATGAAACCGCTTGCGTCTTTTACATCAAGAAGATATTCACCCCTATTCTGTATTTCGTTTCAAACGAAATTCTCATACAAAAAAAAAATTTTTTTTGTATGAGAATTTCGTTTGAAACGAAATACAGAATAGGGGTGATTCTCTCATATGATACCAGGCTGCTTAGAAGAGATCATTCCAATGATCTACAAGTGTTCTAAAATGTCTATGAAGTTCTTTAGATATTTTGTCAAGACTTCAGGTTGATCAGGTACGAGGGGGGCGACGCTATCTACGATGCAGGAAAAATTGTGTTTTGCTGTGGTTAGCTGCGCGCACGCTGAGTAGATGTGAAGAAGATTGATGACGATTTTGAAGATTTCCTGCAAAAAGATGATGCGCGATGCAAGTAGATACGAGAAATCAAAGAAGATTTTTCGAAGTTTGATTCGCTAGTGTGAGATTTGTTGAGCATCTAAAATTGAGATTTAGATGTGTCACCCCCCTCGATCAGGTATCATTCGGAAAATATTGTGATTCTTAAGAAAAATCCACATAATACCCAACAACTTATGCGCCGATCAGTTGCGCGCCGGGTTGTGCGCCAGCTATCTTGATGAATATGTAAACAAACAAACGTCAAAAAAAATCCGTATCGAACAGCAAATTTTCCGAGTTTGTTCTATTCATAACAGTTTCCAAATCCATACTTTCCATAACATTGACAAAATGTATCGAATTAAAGAAGAGGTACTTGGCCGACATGCATCAACCAATACGAAGTATCACGTGCTGTACGGGTTCTATTTCCTGGGCTTGTCCAAATCGCAATTGGCAAAAATGTACGGGAAGCATCACACTACAATTAGTAGCTGGATAAAACGTTATCGCGAAAGTGGATTGGTGGCTCGCAAAGAGAGAAGAAAAGTGTCCTTGCAGTTTGGAGCAGAGAAACGACGGTGGTTAATCGAACAGTTTAAAAAAAAATCCGACATTATTCTTAGATGAGGCCAGGGATAGTTTTGAGAAAACTTTCAACTGCTCCATCAGTACGTCCTCTGTTTCCAGAATACTACACGAGCAAGAATATACGTGGAAAGTTCTAGAGCGTCGGGCGATCCAGGTTCAAGAATCTCAGATTTGTCATTTCGTCAATGAGCTGGCTGCAATAAACTGGGACCTACATCACCTTATCTTTTTGGACGAAGTATCGATCGACAACAGAGGTATGTTGCGGAATCGAGGCTACGCCAAGGTCGGCGAAAAATTGATTTACAGGGGTGAATTCAACCGCAAAGCCAGAGTATCCTTACTCTGCTTCTTGGGCCAGACAGGAATGAAGAACACGTACTTGACGGAAGGAACTTTCACGAGGGCAAAGTTCTTTGAATGTTGTCGTAGCTTTGCCAACAGTGGAGAAGTTTATCGACACCCTGGAGTTAATTCGGTCTGGATCTTGGATGGGGCTAGAATTCACTGCCATCGACGAATAGTTGAGTACCTCCGGTCATTGGGAATCCATGTTATCTTTTTGCCTCCGTATACACCGTTTTTCAATCCAATCGAGTATATTTTTGGATACTGCAAGAAAAAACTACAACGTGTCTACGTAGAAAATAGCTCTTCGGATCTCACAACAACCATTTCTGCGACGTTAAATACATTCACGAACTTTAACTGCACTCGTGTATTCCGCAAATGCGGATATCTGCCAGGTGGGAAATTCAATCCGGCAAACGGACTAAGTCAAAATATCGAATCATTGGGATTTGAGAATGTACGTAATAAGGATTAATAAACAATAAATCAAATAATCAAATGTTGTTCACCTTTTTTTATTTCATAAACTCTAAACAAAGAGATGTTCAATAAGCAACAGCTTCAATCAGTTGGTCGTCCCGAATGCGTATGGAATCGTTCGGAATCAGGATCAGCAAATCGTTATTGATGGTCGACATCCAAGCAGTCGGTCACTTCCTCGGCGAGTTTCTGCCCAAAGCTATCTTCAGATACAGCAATACTGCCAGACACATCTGCTAGCAATGAAGTGTTAGTTGCCTGCATCGTTTGCAATGCGGTCAAGCGCAATTGCATCGCCTTAGCATATGTCATAAGCTGGTCCAAATCTGCTTGCAGGCCATCCAACAATTGTTTATACCCTGAATTAACATTTTGGGCAATGCATACATCCTGACGAGTGTGATTCAGCACGTTTTGAGAGCATGAGGGAACCGTCTGGAACAAATGTATCAGATGTTGGGGAGGTCCTCGTAACTTCAATTCCTCTCGTTCAAGCGCGTCTTTGGTCAGTAAGTACGAAGCCCATACAGACCAGTTGATGTCCGATGAAATGTAGGATAGCTTGTAGAGTTCCTTCAACTCAGTGGACAAATTACTGTTTGCCTGGTTGGATGCTGCTCCTGCTCGGTCACGCTCCTCCGGTTTTATCAGCTGCACTCGCAGTGTTTCGTCACTAAGGTCACCGACTCCGAATAAATGTGCACAAACACGTTAATATCTCTGTTCAGAAATTTTTGCATTTTGTCTGGCTTTTCTAGCAACTGTAATGGTTTAAACGTGCGTTTCGAGGCTTTATCTTGGAAGGAGATGAACTTATCCATATCGCCGACTTTTGGGTTCAAATCATCATTCCAGTGCACGGTAAATTGATCAGCATCTCCACCAGCGAGTGATTCAAACACGGCCTCTCTGCGAATGAACTTTTCACAGTAATCCCATACAGTTTGCATTACCTCCTCAGCTGATTCACAGTTCACTTGCACTTTTCCCACAGAAGGACCTTTTTTGTGGCCCTTGAAGTTTCTGATGAATACAGTTGCTGGGAATCGAAATATTTGTTTTGGCTCCGCTAGTTCACTTTCACTTCCAGGGCTTCCGGGCGAAGCAGAATCCAGTGTATCCTGGAACGATCGTTTTGCCTGCTGCACATTTGATGGTCCTGCTTCTGCTTCCTCCTCCAGAAATTCTACCTCGTAGTCAACCTCCCGTCCCTCCAAACCTACAAAAGTTGGAGACATATGCATGATGGCACATCTGAAAAAGAAACACTTATTATGAAATGCATTTCATTTGAATTGATACGAAAAATATTTTACCTGCGGTTCAAAGCCGACGTCGAACGGGCACAGCAGAAATCAAATGAAGCCGCTAGGAAAAATGAGTTGACAGTTTGTTTTGTTTTGTTTGGTGAAGGGTAACTGATGGGTTGTTGACTATGTACGATTGCAAGTAATTTTTTTTTATTTGTTGATTTGCAACTGTTTTATGTGAAATTATGATTCACTGGCCCGAAATACATATAGGTAATAACGAGTTGAAGCTTTAAGAAGGGTAACGTCAATATTTAAAGACAATTTTAGAAGCAATATAAGATTTCGTTCGAGTCAACTATCAGTCACATACCCTTGCGCACAAAAGAGTGACAGCTGAGCAAATCAAGCTTTTGCTAGAATTTCTCGGGAACCACAATATTCCATGTGTATTAAAATGTCTATAAAGTCCTCTGCATAATTTTTCAAGACTTCAGGTACTGATGAAGAAAATCTCAAACTATCCAACAATTAAAATCATGTCTCCCAGATATTCCAAAGGCCACGTGATCAGAGATCTCCGAAAACTTCTCAGGACGTTCTCATGTTTTCCCGTTGATTTAGTATAATTCTGAAGATCTTCAACTGCCCAACAATTCAAATCTAGTTTCTCAGATATTCGCCCACGTTACCAGGTTGCTCAGTAATTGTGATCAGCTATCATACTTTCTTTACATGTTTCGACAGCAGAATCGTCCGGGACCTCTTCTCGTGGTTCGAACTAGTTACCTGATACTGGATTACGAATCACCGAAGCAAACCAAATTTGCACACGCACACATATGTAGAGATAAACACAAACACAAACACAAACATTTACATTTGGCTAGGTTCGCCCCCTAATCACAATTTACACCGGATCTACCGGTTTGGACGGTGGAAAGTAGTATTTTCTTTTATTTCATATTTGTTGGCCGTTGGAGGAATAAAGGGAGAAATATCCGTCCTGCAGCCATCTTTTTCGTAGACCAAGTGTGCAACTAGACATTTTCATACTGCCGTACTCTAACGGAACTATCCACCTACATTCTTCTAAAGATCATTCTCTAGCTAATAAATCATCACACTAAAGCTTCATGTTAGCATTTCCAACCAACTCTGAAAATCGTTAACTTCGCGTATGAAGTAACATAAAAAACACTTTGAATGTAGACATGTAGTTCATTCCTCATTCAAATGTACCTGCAACGGAAAATTACTAGGATGAACAGAACAGTGAAGTGTGATGTGGACAAACAAACGCATTTATTTCTGATCGCACCTTTATTAGCTTCAAATAGTTCCGGTTGACAGTTTAGTGTTTGTGTATATAAAGATGAAAAAAAATATAAATCGAAGCCAATGTAAGAGCATTGAACTCAACGTAACGAATGAACAGCTTTGTTAACTGTCTATAGAAACCACTTTGTATAAGGTTGTAGGCGGTATAATCTCTTCCAAAGTAAAAGAAAAAAAAAAACAATTGTCTGCAAGTGTAATAAGTGCCGGCTAAAAACTTTCGTGCCTCTACACAACTTATGCGTGGCTGATCAGATGGTCTACATCTACGCTTATCTAACTTCCTAAACATATCCACTCTACTCCAAGGCACTAATTGAACTATTGAAGTTTCTTCCGCCAGTTGCTGTCAGCTGCAGCTTTACCTACTTGCGAATAAATATAGAACTGTAACTGTAAAAGGATGTCGGACACTAACTGCCCTCAACGAACTATTTACTACGTTTCTAAAAAATCTGGTTTCTCTCTTTGTCTGCGACGAATCTCATTTTACTGTACGCGGAAAACTACATATTTTCTAATTTATAATAGGGTGTCTCTTGCCATGCTAGCATATCTCTATCGTAACAATCGTTTGTTCAGCTGTAACCTATGGTTTTTTGTACCGGAAAATCCAGGAATCCTTCTCAGCAGCAAGGTTCCCTCTTGATTCTCACTCAGGAGACCGTCGTCTTTGTCCTGTCGTCATGCACCTTTTGACCACCGGCGGGTTTCGAAGCCGTTTCAGTTTGCTTCTTGCTGCTACTAGTTTCCTTCTGCCGGACGCGTTCCTCCCGGATCATGTCCCTCAGCGAAAATAGCTTTCGCGGACTGATGACATGCTGTTTCTTCCCGGGACTTTTCTTGTCGGAACTTTTCTTGGGGTTTTGCTCTTTTTTGATTCTCGTGCCGTTTAGCAGTTGAGCGAGATCCATGGAGTGTCGTCTGGCAATTTTCTTCGGCGGTGGCGGCTGGGTGGGAGCTTTTTTGGGCTTCGGTGTCGGATTGAGGTGGATTTGCTGTTTTTGCTTTTGCTTCTGAAGCTTCTTTCGGGGCTTAATGCGCAGCTTCGATTGAGGGAATCTTGCGTTCGTGACCATGTTGATTCTTAGAGACGTAAGCAAATTCTGCAGTCGTCTTTCTTTTGGTGAATCTTGATGGTCTGGCGATGAGTGTTGTTTGTGCTTTTGCGGTTCAGCGTTTGTCTTTTTGGTGGACTTTTCTGTGCTCGCGTCGTGCTTTTCTACGGACTTGCTAGCATTGATGGCCAAACTGCTGTTCGATCCCAGGATGGTCTGTACGTAGTCTTCGTCTCCCTGTAGACTGATATTCTGGCTGTTGACCACCACCATTGCACTGTCGCGACCGTTTGAAGAAAGGCTGCCTTTGCTGGAGCCTGGCGATGACTCGATCACAATGTTTTCGGAGCTGGTCGTTTTGGCTGTCACCATCGATGTCGATGGAACTGTCACCACCGGGATAGCACCGGTGCTCAAAGGGGAAATGGTCGATGCGGAGAGCAGGTCTCCTGGTTCCGAAGACTGTTCTACCGTCTCTGGTGTTTCCACCTTGATTCGGATGGGAATGAGGCGGGGCTCGAAGGGTCGTAAGTTGGTCGATGCGGCACCGATGCGGTTGGTTGGAACTTCAAACACCGACGCAGAAGAGGCCGAATTTAGACGATGGTTCGTTCGATTCGGCACCGACAGTGTCCGTACCGGTGCGGATGGCTGATCGGCAGGTCGGATAGCTGGAAGCGAACGGACGTCCTTCATTATATCGATGCCATTTTCGATCAGATACTGGCGCAGTTTGGTATCCGACTCGGTGGCCTGCCGTTTGAAGTTGTAAGCCACGTTCAGCTGGACGATGCACAGGTCGCAGATCATTGGCGGGAGGTTCTCTATTTCGTCGATCTGAAACGGAAGAACAGTATCGGAGATGATGAGCTCAGTGTTCGCCATTGCGCAGGGAAATACAACAGGGTGTCGACTCAACGAAGAAAACTTTGTTCCCGGATATTCCCTGGTTTCTCAGATAAATAAAGATAAAGTTATCATAAAACGATCGGTTTAATCCCAACAACATGCATTTTCATAACTGGCTTGATCGCCAGAAAGTGTTCAACAAGTTCATTATCCCCTTATTTCCTCAATTTATTCCATTTCCTCTCCCTGACATGTCAATTTCCTCACCCTTATTAGTAATTTTTCTAACTGTTATGGATATTTCCGCATATGAAACACTTGTCTTTAATCCCCCGTTATAAAATATATTCCCCGTGCACACTTCAATGCCCATCCCATCTCCGTTGAACATTTGTTATGGATAACACGTTTTACGTTGATCGCAGTGGGATACCTCCGGTGGGAAATCGTTCACAAGCATGTATTGCACATCCCAGAGGTAACCAATGAGCCCGCTAATTTGGATTGATTTTGCAATATAAAGTTAAGCATATGACTATTATAGGGCTTCGGGACATTATTAGTCGAAATATTATTAAGCAGGCTTGTTGGTTACTTGGGATTGCCCCCCACTTTCTTTTCATCAGCATTCAGTGATCAATGTTCAGTCGGGTAAGCAGCAGGGTGTGACCGCTTATCACCATACATCACTTCACTTCAGTACAACCCTCTTAAATCAATCTTCTAACGACCGTTTACAATTTATTTTACAGTATTCGTAATGTAACTCGCGAGAAAAGCATTTGATGCATTACTGAAGAATACAAGCTGTTTGTATTCATTGTTTTTGAACCCTACAAATTTTATATACTATAGGTAGATACTTTATAATGCAGGTTTGAAAAAGAATTAATGTCGTTTTCGTTTTTACTACACTACACCGGTGTAGTGTAAGCAGCAATAAGCGCGAGTCATTGACAGTTTATCATCATTTTTTTGTAAACAAAGGTGCAACCGATAGCTACACTCTAAAATTTTTCGGTGTTCGGCGGTGTAGCACCGGTGTAGCTACACCGCAAAAACGAAAACGACATAAGAAATATTTCCCTGAAATATGGAATTTCCTGAGGTTCCCAGATTGGTCCAGATAGTCGACACCCTGACATGTTATAAGCAGGCCGGTGACAAGGCCTATACTAACAGCAGTGTTTGACAGTAGGCAGCATGTCCCGGGCTCAAATCGTTTATTTTGCTGTACTGGGCCCGCTGTCACCGTATAACATGTTGCCTACGCGCCTGCCACTGGGCTGGTTATAAGCCTATCTTGATAAAATTTGTCTTAACATGTTTTAACTCTGTAGTATGAACATAGCTGAAGTTCTAAAATCACTCAAAAACGTGTCGTGATTTATTACCACCCCCATATTATTTAAAATCCAAAACTGGATCGACCACTTAATCCAGCAGCACTGCCTAATGAAAATGCCTACATCCGGTTTTCCACTATCTACAAACAAGAGCACCCAGCTCTCACTCACCTTCAACAGCGTCACGTAGCGCAGCTTTTCCGAGATACGATTCAGTGACGATACGTTGTACAACGCATCGTGGGCCACGGTTTTCTGGAAAATATGCCTCGAGCCCTCCGTCAGGCATATCCGACATATTTTAGTCAAATTTTCATTCATGCTTCGCGCCCACTACAGCTCGGCTTGACAGACAACAGTACTCCCAGCACTCGAACTCAAAGCCCGCTGTTATGTATTTTATTGAGCGATGGAATGTACGAATATAGTAGCAAGCCTTGAAGAGACTCAGCGTAGAATCGCGAAGTTGCTTTCTTATGTAGATTTTCTTCTTTTCTCCGTCTTCGGTCGTTGTTTGTTCGCTCACTCATTCACTCGCGTCCCTTTCTTTAATGCTTACGAGGCAAAAGAAAATGCGAAAAAAAAAGTCTCACTCCTCCGCTGGAAAATAGCGCGCTATTTCCACTGCCACTTGCTACCGATTGGAAATTAACTTTTTCAAAATAAAACTCAGACTGAACTTTACCCAGCACACTTTCCACACCTCGGGGAGCTAGTTTTCAATGTTTTTCCCTTATAAAATCACAATGACCTTTTTCAGCTCTCGGTACACGATCGAGAAGAAAACGCGCACCATATTATTCCGTTCGGTACTTGCGAGTTGCGATACTCTTGCTTGCACAAAACCACCTCCGTCCAAGAACGTAATAAACCCGTTGACAAAAGTCGAAGCGAAAATCACTGCAAACGCGTGGTTGTGTTGGTGAGCGCGCATGCTCCAAACATGGAACAAATCTGGTTGTCTCTTTCTGGCATTGAAAATAGTCCGGTGGAGCGAAAGAGAAGGCAAACAATGGATTCGCCAGCGCGTCAGCTGGGGAAGCCCAGCAGTGTTCGGGTTGTTCGATTTGATCGTGAAACAAAACGTTTTTTTTCGTTTTATAGAGGTGACTACACGCTAACTTGTAAGTTCCCATTAATGAGTAAAATTTTACCCATTTTAGAGAAAAGTGGCTTTACTCATGAAATGAGTATAACCGACTTAACTCATTAATGAGTATTCGACGAATACTTCAGAAAAGGGGTTTTTTTTTATTCTTGATGCTTTTTTTGTTCATGAGCAGGGTTGCTTGCACTCACTTGCTATAAAAAAATATTTTTCGGAATTATGCAATCATTAGATGTTATAATGATATGTTGTACTAGTAAGTAACAAGAAGAGGGGGTAAAGTATGTGTTTGACTTATAAAACCTGTCAATTTCGCTTTCAGAGCGTCACAATCAGCGATCATATGATTCGTGAGCGTTCACTCAGAGTGAGCGCTCACGAGTCGTAAAATCGCTGATTGTGACGCACTGAAAGCAATATTGACAGATTTTATGTGTCAAACATATACTTCATGACCTCTTCTTGTAACTTACAAGTACTAATTAGCATTATACTATTTCATGATTTCATAATTCCGAAAAACATTTTTTTTATAGCAAGTGAGTGGAAGTAACCCTGTTCATGAGGAAAAAAATTTAATTTTATTGAAAATTTTGCGTCAGATGCATTCTGCCATCAAATATAAAACCAAGTAGTACCTTTTGGAAAAATTAATAAAAATAAATCATTAAAACGCTTTATATTGTTTATTGGCTCGGAATCAGGTGATCGAATTCTGCTTGAAACACTGCCGACATCTCAAAACCGGGCCGAGACCGGGCATCATCTTCAGCATCAGCTGACGTGTTGCAGTATTCAGGGGAAACAAGTTATCTGGTTGATAATAGTGTTCACCTATCGAGTCACAGTGGTTCTTCCGTATGAGTCTTGCAGTTCGCCGTTTGCATGCCATTCATCGACTGAGGATCCGGAACCATTCGCTTGTTAATGGCAGTTTCTTCATCGTAGATCCCCGCTATCCTGAAATGGGACACATTTTTTTTTTAGAAAATCTTAATTTGCTTGATTATTCCACTTTTATTCCTTACCTCCAAACAATCCGCTCCAGTTTGTACCCAGAAAGGCAATGCCGTTCTTTCCATAGCTGCAAAAGTCACGTAAATCCCGAACACGTAAAATTTCCACCTGATACGCGAAGATGGCGTCACTTTTATAATTCAAACCCTAATGAATATACACATTTTTAGGGCTAAAATATATTTTCTCAAATGTAAAAAAGTACCCGCTTTTATATTTTTGAAAAAAGTACCCATTTTTTGACAACTTAGAATAAATTCATAACGCATATAAAGGGTACTTTTGTGTTAGCGTGTACATATCCTACACGGTAAGAAAAAAGTACCCAAAAGTAAGTTCTTTTCACTCATCTCGGCACTATAGTGCAGGAACCCAAAAGTAGGTCAAACGGGTCAAAGTAGTTTTCATTTACTTGTGTGCAATTCGTATGGAATTTTCCACTCGCTTTCTACCCAAAAGTAAGTTAGTTGTACCCAACAGTAGGTAAATATGATTATACTCAACGTTGGGTTCCCACACTTTACTGCCCCTGTTGGGTGGTTTTGCTCCTCCGTTTTTGACAACATTAGAAGGAGAAAATGAGACAAACTAGTCAATAGTAGGTAAAAGTGTACTGGCCGTTGGGTACTTTTTTCTTACCATGTACATATAGGTGTTCTTATGTGTCAAATTCATGATTCAGCCATGTTGGATTTTTGTATGGGACAGCGACCGAGTTTGTTTACAATTTGCTCTAAAAACCGCACTCCCCCCCGCGACCTCGTCGCCTATATAGTGACAAAGCTGTATCACCATGTATACCCTAATAAAAAATAACCATAAACGAACGATAACCCAAATCATTGAACTATTCCACAAATGGTTTGGATGATACCCAGAACACGTCGTTAAGCAAATTAACCATACAGTTTTTATTAGGGTATACCCCCCCATGGTTTTTATGAACGCGATTCTGATTCTACTCAGTGACTGGGTTGCACTGTACCAAACCACCGTTCTCTGTTCGAATGAAACCTCAGACCATTCAAATCGAAACATCAAAATCACCTTTTCGAATGATAGCTGCAACCGGATGACGTTTTGAAATCAGATGATAACCCATTTAATGGGTTATCCTACTTTACTTCAAAATAGGTGAAATTGTACCCATTAATGGGTACGTTCCAGTTACAGTGTATAGTGCAGGAGCCCTGCACAGTTAGAAAAAAGTACCAAAAGTAAGTTCTTTTCACTCATCTCGGCACTATAGTGCAGGAACCCAAAAGTCGGCAATGCGGTTCAAAGTAATTTTCATTTACTTGTGTGCAGTTCGTATGGAATTGGAAGATTGCCGCAAAAGCTCAACGCAGATGTCGCCACTGCATGATGATGATAATGTTGACAGACTGCATTTAAAATTCGTGAAAATTAGCTTTAAATCATAATTTTCATCAAGCCTGCGTGAAATCCTTCCAATATAACATTCGAATTGAAGAAGAAAACGTTTTTACGATCAGACTGATGTGCATCTTTGACTTTTCCAGGTGAACTTTCATAAGATATATTCATTTCATTTCACGGCTTCATCAATGCTGCATCATAAATATGATGGTAAACAGAAGTAAATTGCTTAATTACTCGAAATAAAGATGATTTTTCATCTTGTTATGAAGAATTTCTAGCACCATTTTATAGTATGGTGCGTGTTGAGTAAATCAAGTTCCGGTGCGTTTCCGTCGAAAATTGTGAGTATCAATATGTTGCTTAAAAAAGGCCAAAATGGACATTTATTTATTTATTTATTTGTCGTCAATCAGTGTAGACCGTTTTACAATAGTGCTGTTGCCTTACATGCTATTTTAAAACATACGTTTTATTTGAAATTGTCAGCAAATGTAGACTGCAACAAATATCTAAAAAAATAAAAATTGTTTTAAACTTAACGAGATGAAATCCTAGCAGTTAGTGTTCTCCTTACTGTATCTTTAGACATCGTTAGATCTATATGCTCACAATAATTATTATACACTCTCATCATTCTATTAATTGGTCCATTTTTACCATAATTCGTTCTGTGAGGTGACAGTTGAAATACATTTCGAGTTCTTAACATGCGTGATGGTACGTAAAAATTTAATCTTGCTAATATTTTTTACGCGTTGTGAGATAATATCATTGACAAAAGAAATCATGGAAATTTCTCTTCGTTTCTTAAGTGTTTCAATGTTTATCAACATGCAACGGGACTCATAAGAAGGAAGGGGAAAAGAGGTCCAGCCTAGTTTCCTAAGAGCAAATAACAAAAACTGTTTTTGAACTGATTCCATACGATTTATATAAGTTTCATGGTATGGAGCCCAAACCACACTGCAGTATTCGAGAATTGATCTCACGTAAGCTATATAAAGTGTTTTGATGGTATATGGGTCTTTAAAATGATAACTAAATCTTTTTATGAATCCCAACATATTATTTGCTTTGTGAATTGTGGTATTCACATGATCTACAAATGTCAACTTCGAGTCAAGAATTACTCCTAAGTCCCTAATTTTATCGCACCTTACAACCAGCTGGTTTCCTAGAGTACATGTAAAATCTAGAGTACTGTTTTTTCTGGAATATGATATAATATTGCATTTTTTAACATTAATATCCAGCAGACTTTTAACGCACCAGTTGTAGAAAACATCAATTTCATTTTTAAAATGTAGCAAATCAGAATTGTCAAAGATTTCCATGTACAGTTTCATATCGTCAGCATATATGAGCACATTTAAACGATTTAACACAAACTTCACGTCATCCACAAATAAAATAAATAATAAAGGACCTAAATGAGATCCCTGTGGAACTCCCGAGGTAACATTAACTGGCGAAGATATTTTTCCTTTAAAGCGGACCATCTGTGTTCTTTCTGTCAAGTATGATCCAATCCATTTTAAAAGTGTACTTGTCATACCTAAACGTTTTAATTTAAAAAGAAGTAAGGGAATGTCTACTCTGTCAAAGGCCTTACTAAAGTCAGTGTATAAGGTTTCAACGGTATTACCTCTATCCATTGCTTCAATAGAAAAGTTTACAAATTCCAACAGATTAGTAGACGTTGACCGACCTTTAAAAAAACCATGTTGATTATTTGAAATGCGATGCTTAACCTGGTTAAATATTTTCTGGTTAACAATTGCTTCAAACATTTTAAGAATGCATGACATAATTGCAATACCTCTATAGTTTTTAATATCTGACCGTTTGCCAGATTTAAATATTGGAACTAAAAATGATTTCTTCCAAATTTTTGGAAAATCACCTGTTTTGAGAGATAAATTGTAAAGCCAAAACAATGGTTTAACAAAACTTGTTGCTATTTTTTTCAATAAAAATGGAGGTATTTCATCAGGACCAGGTCCTTTGCCAGCATCGAGACTTTCAAAAGTCATAAAAATTTCTTTAACAGTGATATTTTTAACTGATACTTCATTTTCCCCTTCATGTAGGTAAGAAAAATAGTTCAAATCGAGAGCATTACTGGATTTCTTATATGTGTTTTGGAAAAAACGAGCAAATAGGTTACAAATATCCTCACTATCAGTGCTATCACACTCTTCAAACTGCATGCGTGATGGGAATGTACATGACTTCATTTTTTCGTTCGCGAAGTTAAAGAACGTTTTGGGATCTGATTTTATATTGTTCTCTACTCTTGAATTGTAATTCTCATATGCTGACGATATTTCTGCCTCAAGTGCTCCGCAAATTTCAACGTATTTTTCTAAATTTTGTGACGTTTTAAACTTTTTATACGCCTTGTGTGCTTTTTGCTTCCTGTTTTTAATATTTCTGATTTCTTGTGTATACCACACAGGATATTTGGTGCTGTTCACTATTCTCTTTTGTCTTTTAGGAACGAATTCTTCAATAATATTGTATAAGTTAGTATAAAATATGTCAACAGCCTTGTCCATGTTGTTTTCATCTTTTAAAAGGTTTTGCCAACTTATGTTATTCAGTCTGTTGTTAAATTCAGGAACATTTGCATTTTTAAAATCATAAACTAATTCAAAATCAACAACGCTTGGGCGTGACCGATGCGAGTCTGTGAACACTGAGTATTCAATAGCCGTATGAAATTTTTCATTCTTCCATAATGGAACTGCTGCTTCTGTACAATTAGTAAACATAAGATCCAAATAGGAATTGAGCTGGTTACGAACATGGTTAATTTGATGAAGTCCCAAGTGGCTGCTTTTATCAAAGATGAATTGCAAAGTATCGTTTTCTCCTACAATTGGTAACAACAGAGAATCATTATCACTATCCTGTATAAAATTAACAGTATTCTGGTTAAAATCTCCATAAATATGAATTTTGGTTCTTGGATCTTCTCTTTGAATTTTCAGTTCTGCAGCAGTGAAAAACTTTTCGTAAGCTGGTTTTTTGGAAAAGTGTGGAGGAAAGTAGACAGAAGCGAAAAGATGTTCTTCGTCGTTTATTAAAATTTTAACCCACACATCTTCAAATTCTTTTTGGCTTTCACTAACAATTTGTTCAGCTTGAAATGTAGCATTCACTGCAATAAGTACACCACCACCTGATTTTTTACCTGATAATGATAAATCGCGGTCACATCGAAAAACACAATATTTACTACCAAAGACCTCTTCGCTATTAATGCTATCAGACCAACTAGTTTCTGTTCCAATTATTATATCATATGTGCATCCGCTTATTTTATTTTGAATTTCATTTATTTTATACGCACTACGCATACGGTTAAAATTTTGGCAATAGACTGTAGTTTCACTTAAAAAAGAGCTACTTGATAAACTAGCGACATGGTCACTTACGAGGGGGACGACTCTATCTACGATGCAAAAAAGATTGTGTTTTGCTGTGGCTAGCTGCGCGCACGCTGAGTAGATAGAAAGAAGATTGATGATGATTCTGAAGATTTCCTGCGAAAAGATGATGAGCGATGCAAGTAGATGCGACAAATGAAAGAAGATTTTTCGCTAGTATGAGATTTTTTGGGCATTTAAACTTGAGATTTCGATGTGCCGCCCCCCTCGGTCACTTACGTCGTGCTGGTCAGGGGGTGAAGTGGCTGCATCCTGTCCGAAATCCCTCAAGTTATGTGAGATGCCATGATCCTCGGGCTCAGCTATGTTGTCATATTCTACCTCAGGTGAGTGCGTCAGTGGTGCCGAAAACACGCATGTCTACATGTGCACGGCTGACACGATGTAGAGGAAGAATTCCCCGGAGCCATACGATGTGAATTCTGAAGACCGCTTACTGGGTACGGGTTTATAGTTTCCCTTTTTTCAAACTGCATCGTAGGTTGATAATTAACGGGTGGTTTGTTGAAGACATTTATTGAATATTGGCATTCTATACAACCAATTCTCTATTACCACCAGCATGATCCAACCTTTCCTAAGTAAATTAACTTAATTTCCACTTTCATCGTAGTGAAAATCGCACATATTTACCATTTTCTGAAAAATGCAGCTGCGCAGGAGGTAACTTGTGGGTGCAAACTTGTTATGCATAATTTGCCATGAAAACATCTCCGATCCATACCGAAATCATAACAAATAGTTTTCAAACACGTTTTCTTACACGATTCAAGCAAAAGTTTCCACGGGAAATTATTAGTTTTTCTTTATGGACCGATTTGTCCCAAAAAGCGTCTGTATTACTTGGAAAATTTGGAAACTATCCTCCTTCTAGTAGTTCTCATTTCGAAATGTATGTGGCGAAAGCTTGGAAAAGTTTCACAGCAAGACGCCAATTTTCCACTAGCTTTTTAACCAAAAGTAAGTTAGTTGTACCCAACAGTAGATAAATATGATTATACTCAACGTTGGGTTCCCACACTTTACTACCCCTATTGGGTGGTTTTACTCCTCCGTTTTTGACAACATTAGAAGGAGAAAAGGAGACAAACTAGTCAAAAGTAGGTAGAATAGAACTGACCGTTGGGTACTTTTTTCTTACCGTGTACCCCTTTTTGGTAGTTTTCAAGTAGCGTGTAATTTGATCGACCATTTTTCATTAAAGCCCTACAGTAAAAGTATGGACGACTGTCACCACAAAACTGAAAAAAGCTGTTCCAATCGAGCAAAGCGGTGCATTTTGACGGTTCGATTGGAACAACTTTTGACAGACGTCCATACTTTTACTGTAGGGCTTTATTTTTCATGCCCAGTGAGTAACCGCGTTTACGATTAAACTGATATTAATGCTGAATGCACGCAACGAAAATTAATAATATTTTTCATGTGTGCCAAAATATCAGCTTAATTTATTCTGCAGCTTTTAATTCAAGAGCAAATTTTCATTATGTCGTAAGTAACATTCGCACCAATCCGAGAAAAATAAAGTTTAGTTTTGATGACCGAAAAGTTATTCCTATTTCCAAGTAAACACATATCATCTCATAGTGATAGCAATGTTTAACATATTTAGCAGGGTTTTAATCATACAAATGCAAATCGCTAGCTTTCATGCTAAAAAATACTGGTTTTTGAGTCAAAAGTTATTATACGTCGTTTGGTGGCCCCTATTGTTACTTAAGTCAAAGTGTATTTACCAGGATATTCGGGAGAATTATCAATTACGTCTCCTTACGTGCAGCCCATTCATCATTTTAGGACCACCGAAATCATCTTAGCAACAAACAGTTCGATTTATTCACTTTAATAATGAGAAAGCGAAACGACGAAAGTACACTTTTCACGGGTTTCTCAGCGCTGTTACTTAAGTCAAACGGAATCTCCATAGAAATTGGGTGACTTAAGTAACATCGAAAACTATTTTGATCGGAAGGTGATTACGTCAAAAAGCAATTTGGCTGGCAAATAAATTTAAAAATGGGATTTGATCCTATATTCGGACAGTATATAGTGTAATAGCAGGAGAATCGATTGACACTGATAGCTCGACTTTGTTTACCTTTGTTACATTCGACGTAATGAAAATTTGCTCTTGAATTGTCACAGATTGTTTTTCGGGAACCTTTGTTGTCAATGAATGCCATTAACGTTCACTTTTTTAGGTATGCCACGCTAACTTCTGCTTACTCACCAGGTGAGTCGATCGTACTCACACAGAAAAACAAAACTACCCACCGCTTGGGTTTTTTAAACTCAAATTTGGGTTATTTGACCTCAGCCCGTTTCATTTTCTCTTGTTTATGGGCATTGACGGCACCGTCGAAAAATTTGCTCTTCCAGCAAATTTAGACAGTTTCTTATGGGAATTTTCAGTGGAGTGAAAGGATAGTACAAAGTCCGCCATGTTTCACGCACAGTCTGACGTTTGCTTATGTATTTTCTCATAGGAGTAAAGAGCTACAGAGTCGCCGTCAACGCCAATTGTCGTCAAAAATAGAACGAAAGATTCGACTCAACCGTCTAGTTCCGTACGAGAAGCCAAAATTGAGTAATATGCGATATACCCAAATTTGAGTTAATTGAACTTAATTTTGGGTAGAAAAAATTGAAAATAACTTAGCGATGGGTAATTTTTTTTGCCGTTCTTAAATGCAAACTACTTTGAGCCGGTTTACCCAAATTTGGCTTATCGTACGGAACATGGGAGATGAGTGAAAAGAACTTAATTTTGGGTTGTTTTGAATTTCTGTGACTTTCATCTGATGTATCGAGTTGTCAAAAATTGAGTAAACGAGAAATGTCAAACTGAGTAAAAGCCACTCAGTCAGCAAAATCCTGGACTTGGAAAAAATGCCAGTCATGTCGGAGGAAACCTCATAGAAAATGTTACTCAAAACCGGCTGAAATGCCTTCAGGTAAGTACGAATTGCTTAGGGAAACGGTGTTGAACCGTTTTTTGCTCCGGTAGAATTAATCCGGAGCAGGCAATTTCCATTTCCTTGAATAAAAATCAAAACAAAAACCCTCCCCGCAACTGAAAATACTGGAGAGTGGATTTGACTAAGCCTACGTGAGAACGTACACTCAAAAATATTACAAAACGAATATAGATTAAATTTTATGCATTTTATGGTTTTTCAAAATTTATACATTGGTTCGATTAAAATTTTCGTCAACTAAGTCCGAATAACGGAGTGGAATTCGATCAGTGTTTAAATGACAGGAATAAGAACATCTGGATTCCCTTCGGAGCTTAGTGCTGGTGAAGGGCTTTGTCCCAGCGGATTTCTACTACGCCTGTAATCTGCTGGGCAGCATCGAAATTGTAAGTATTTTTCAAATATTATTAATAAAAAATTAACTAATGAAAAAAACTTCCTGAGACAATTTTTATTTTCATTTGAAAACAATAATATTTACCATAAATGAAATAAAGAAGCGAAAAATACATTCTCTTGAATAAACCGTATCTATGCATTGTGAGTATATTTCGATTTTAATGCTTTAGATGCTCAAAAAATCTCACACTAGCGAATCAATCTTGGAAAAATCATCTTTCATTTCTCGCATCTACTTGCATCGTGCTTCATCTTTTTGCAGGATATCTTCAAAATCGACATAAATCTTCATTCTATCTACTCAGCGTGCGTGCAGCTAGCTACAGCAAAACACAATCTTTTCATCGAAGATAGAGTCGTCCCCCTCGGTCGAATCACCCCTCGAAACATAGGAAAATCCAATAACCCCTCATTTTATCTGTCAAACTTTCATAGCGAATCAAAACAAACATTGCGTAGTACTAGAATTTCGACTATAATGAGGTACACTGAACGAATTTGACATATTCCTGTTATGTGGAAGTCTAATAAATTTGCGCTATAAGATAATCCATTGAAAATGATATGATTGAAAATGTGTCAGGTAAATTCTATATGAATATCTGATACATTTACAATGCTGATAATTTGGTAACTTTTATATGATCGTCATATGATAAATGAAAATCGATTAAATTATAATAATTAACTGAAATGGATTTGAAACCCATAAGCATAAGCTTTACGTTTCACCACAATATAATAAATGTGTCATAAATCAATCGAAGTAAAGTTTATGTGAAAATCACATGAAATTTACTTCTTCTTTTGACACATATATTTAATCGATTTCTAAAAATAAATCGAAAAATAAACATCAGGCAGTGGGAGCTTTCACAGTTGTGCCTTTTTTTTTTATTGTAGCTGATTTGGGATTCGATCAAGATCTGTTGAGGTGTGATGCTTTCGGTGTCTGTGCTCGATTCCACTGGGCCACGGCTGACTTCAAGATTGAGCTCGTTCAAATAGCATGAAGTAAGAACAGCTCTCCCGACATGGAATGTAGTGCAACTTTATGCTCGTTTTGCTAGAGTGAAGACAAATAGCACTGACAAATTTATGTTCCGTTTCGGTGGTGTGGTTTGTTCAAATCTTTCTTAATGCACCTGTGTGCAATAAATCAACGACTAAATTATATGATTTGATAGAACTGGCTCATGAAGTTCGAGTACTACTTAGGGCTGAAATCTGAATTAGCCGTGTAGAAGGCTTACAATTAGAATCATAGCAAAGTAAATATTACAGTAGAATCATTTTTTTTTCAATCTCAATACATTCTTTTCTGGAACCAATTATCATATGAATGAGTGTACGTTAACATCGTTGAAAATTGTTTCAATAATTTATAAAGAACAATCATGTAAGATGTATTTTATTGGGAGCGATATTCATCCCAGAAAAACATGCAAAAACAAATGCTTGCTGTTGGATTTCTTAAAAGGCATTTCTATATGACTATTTAATGATTGGGATAGATCTGTTTACAATCTTTAAACGTCAAAAATCAAAGCAAGCTATTACAATGAGATATACATGTTTTCCTATACTGCAAAGTTAAATGACAGTCCAATAGTTTCTACGTGTCTATTTACACGCGACATATCAACAAACGTCAAAAATCAGTAAAAGCAACTCCAATAAAATATACATGATTATCTTATAAGATATATATTTTAGTGAGCAATATTCATCATGAAAACAGGTATATTTTACTGAATTTTCTCATAGTGCAAACTTATATGATTTTCCATTAGTTTCTAGATGTCTGTTCCCACCCATGACATATCAACAGTTTTTCACCATGAAATATATCAAACAATATTCATATACTTCTTACCTTCGCTAACCACGTTCGAAGCAAAGTATTATCAAGTACTAAGTATGTGAAATTACGATAGAGATCATTCCATATCGCAGTCATAGTTTTTAAGTGATAATCCAATGGAATCTATCAATCATCACATAGAATGAATAAATATGCTGACATTGCTATGTTATAAGATGGATCCAATAAACGGTACATGTCGATTTGTTTCAGTGTACGTTAATAGTTTGCTTGGGACGAATAGGCTACCCGCATAAACGCGAACCATAAATTGACCTTGCCTAAAATGGTTAAAAATTGTTTATAATCCCTGCTAAACTTTAACTGAAATGGTTATGGAACTTTACATGAACGTTTAATGATAAAGTTTCAACCTTATGTATTATGGTTTTTTGGAACTGGACCTTACAAATAATGGGTTGTTAAGAACCATTACCGTTCCAAATTCTTGTTTTCTCCATACATTTTCGGAAAGAGAACTATATTAGAACCTTTTAACTTATGGTTTGAGAACTTTAATGGTAATGGTTATGGTAGTCAGTAAGGTCCACGAATGGTTTTGTAACATCGATCAACTTTATGTGGAATATATCGCGAATTGGTTGCCTGTAATTTACTGATTACCAATTCACGATATATTCCACGTAAAGTTGAGCGATAATACAAAACCATTAATGGACCTTACTGACTACCATAACCATTACCATTAATGTTCTCAAATCATAAGTAAAAACGTTCTTATATAGTTCTCTTTCTGAAAATGTATGGAGAAAACAAGAATTTGGAATGGTAATGGTTCTTAACAACCCATTATTTGTAAGGTCCAGTTCCAAAAAACCATAATACATAAGGTTGAAACTTTATCATTAAACGTTCATGTAAAGTTCCATAACCATTTCAGTTAAAGTTTAGCAGGGATTATAAACATTTTTTAACCATTTTAGGTAAGGTCAATTTATGGTTCGCGTTTATGCGGGTAGTCAAGTAGTGAGCCAATTTTAAATCGTTAGTTTCGTATTGATTGTTGCTACTACTGGATTGAACCAACAATCAATACGAAACTAACGATTTTAAATTGGCTCACCACTTTAGTAGCCTATTGGTCCCAAGCAAACGATTAACGATTCTAGTTGAAATTCTATTACTACACTATGTTTGTTTTGATTCGCTATGAAAGTTTGACAGATAACATCAGGGGTGTGTGGATTCATGCAGAACATGCAGGGGTGAGTGAAATAGCTTGGGACTGCTTGGGACCGTTGTTCTGGTACTGAGTGAGCCAAAAATAATAATGATTTTCTTCGGGACCCAGTGGTCTTAGAGTTACCTCTATGGTAATACCATAGAGGTAACTCTAAGACCAGAAGGTCCCGAAGAAACGAACTCAACTTTTTGGCTCAGCTCTGATACTATCTTCGGTCCCAAGCTAATCAATGCACCCCTCGAAACATTAGAAAATCCACGAACCCCTCATTTTATCTGTCAAACTTTCATAGCGAATCAAAATAAACATAGTGTAGTACTGGAATTTATACTAGAATGGGATACGTTAATCGATTTGCTTGGGACCAATAGGCTAGTCAAGTAGTGAGCCAATTTGACATCGTTAGTTTCAAATTGATTGTTGGTAATACTAAGACCAGAAGGTCCCGAAGAAACGTGCTCAACTTTTTGGCTCAACTCTGGTACTCTCTTCGGTCCCAAGCTAATTGATGCACCCCTTGAAACAGGAAAATCTACGAACCCCTCATTTTATCTGTCAAACTTTCATAGCGAATCAAAACAAACATAGTGTAGTACTAGAATTTCGACTAGAATGGGGTACGGTAATCGATTTACTTGCGACCAATAAGCATGTCAAGTAGTGAGCCAATTTTAAATCGTTAGTAAATCAGATAACACACCCAGAGAAAATCAGAAAAGATTTGGAAATTGGAAGGCAATTCCAGGGGAAGTCATAAGAAGCTCGGAAAAACCTTGCAACAGAAGTAGGAAAAAATCTACCGAGAATGACTTATGGAGATGAAAGAAACTTCTGAGACAACTTCCTGTAGAAGATGGAAGAAACTTTTTGGAGGCGCTGGGAGAAAATTCCTACGGTAGATTGGAAGAAACTTCTGGAAAAAGCGAAAGCCAGAGAGCGCAAGATACTTCAAGGAGAAGCGAGGAAAAAATCTGGAAGAAATAGATTTCAGGGCGATGTTAGCAACATTCCCTGAAGTTCCTTACATGCTCAAATGATCCAGCAGTATTTCAGATATTTATAAAACATCCCTGAAACCCTACAATTTCTCTGATACTTTCAGAACATTCCTGAAATGCACTTCGGAATATCCCTTTATTCCTTGGAACTCCTTGAAAGCTCTTGCAATTTTCCGGGGCTGTTTTGAAGTTTACAAAGTTTTCATGAACCTCTCGGATCTTTGCTGAAGTTTTTGGAAATTCCCTGAGTTCCTCGGAACTCCTTTAAAGGTTCAGAAAATTTCATTAATTGATGTGTCCTGATGTTTTCAGAGCTTTCCTTAAGTTATATTAATTCTCCTGAAACAAATGGAAGTGTCCTGAAAACCATTTAATTTCCATGAAGTTTTTTGGACTTGTGAAGTTTCTAAAATATTTCAGATGTTTCCTTTAGTTCACTGGAGTTCTCTGGACTTATCCTGAAATTCCCGGGTTCTCGAATTTTAACAGCTGTTACTGAAACTGCCTTTAATTTATCGGAACTTACCACTCTTACATATCTTTAAACTTACCCAAAAGTTCGAACTATCGAACCCTTGGAACTATGATAAATCTCTGGAAGCATTTCTGAAGTTCCTGGGAAGTTGAAAAAACTGACGGGATAAGACGAAGTATAAGGCGACCTGCGGACTCTTCGAGACTACGAGGCCATGCTCGATCCATGGAGAGTAGCGACGACTTCTTCGGACAGCAGAGGACAACAAGCCGTTAGCCTGATTGGTAAGGTAAAGGAGAAGGCGAAAGAACTTTTCAAGGGCAGCCAGAAGAAGCTTCCAAGGGAAGTAGGAATTGTAAAATAATTTACAGGGTAAGGTGGACGAAAATTCCTAGGGAGAGTTGGAAGAAACTTCGAAGAGAATATAAGAGAAATTTCAGGAACTTGAAAAATTAACATTTTGATGGATTTATTTGTTCACTGAACAAAAGTGTTTCCCGATTTACAGAAAATACCGGGATGCGCCATCAGCTATTTCGCGACCCCTTGGTAGCCAAAAAAGGTGAGGAAATAGAAGCATTAGTCGAAAGAGTATCAAGCATAAGAAATTTTTAAAGAAGAATTTTTTTAAAGCTGGCTCATAAAATTGAATGTTCAAAAAGATAAAAACCTCTCACAATAGATTCAGCGCGGGCGTGCAGTAAGCATTTTGATTATTTATAAAAAAAAATCGGTACAAATCGGTATTAAAACTTAAAAATCGGTATTCTGAGAAACCTTATCTGTACATCGGAATCAAGTTTGAAAATCGGTATAAATACCGATAAATCGATATATCTGGCAACGCTGATTACAAATTCGTCTTGGCACGTGCGACTGTGTGAGTTACAAACATAGCTGGCAAAATTATACGGAAGCTGTTGGGCTCGACCAGTGCACAAAGTCACGTGGGTTTCCCGTGATGGACATACCGAAAATCAAATCGACCACATCTGCATCAGCCGAAAATGGAGAAGGAGCCTTCTTGACGTTCGGAACAAACGCAGTGCCGACATCGCGTCTGACCACCATCTCCTCGTTGGAGAGATCCGCCTTCGTATCGCGCGGGTCCAGCGGCGGGAGGAGCGGCTCGGACGGCGATTCAACACACGCCGATTGGAAGATCCAGCAGTAAAAAGGTCATTCGTCGAGGAACTGGAGACCAGAGCTGCGGATATTCCTGATGGTGGCAGCGTAGAAGAGCAATGGACGGCGATCAAGGATGCCTTTACTGAAACGAGTGAAAACAACCTGGGCGAGCTGCGCGCTCAGAGAAAGGAGTGGATCACGGATGACACCTGGAGGAAGATAGAGGAGCGGAGAAATGCAAAAGCCGCGATAGAGCGGGCGAGAACCAGAGGAGCGAAGAACCAGGCCCGCCAACTGTATTCGGCTCTCGAGAAGGAAGTGAAGCGCTCGTGTAGGCGGGATAAGCGAGCGTGGGTGGACTCCCTAGCCGATGAAGGTGAGAAAGCCGCAGCAACAGGCGATATCCGTCTCCTCTACGATATCTCACGACGCCTGAGTGGAGCAAGGATGAATCCTAGGATGCCAGTGAAGGACGCGACTGGTCAGTTGCTCACCGACCCCACTGATCAGCTGAAACGCTGGTTTGAACACTTCGAACAGCTTCTACAAGTTTCGTCGGTCAACCAGCCATCAACATCTCGGCATGAACCGCCAAGAGTGCGACGCATCACTCGCGTCAATTCTGAGGCGCCATCCCTACCGGAGATCGAAGCTGCTATCCGAACCATGAAATCCAACAAGGCTCCCGGGGTCGATCGCATATCAGCAGAGATGCTCAAAGCTGACCCCATGCTATCTGCACAAATGTTGCATCAACTATTCTGCAATATCTGGGACACCGCGACTTTTCCGGCTGACTGGATGCAGGGCGTCTTAGTGAAGGTCCCAAAGAAGGGGGACCCAACTGTATGCGATAACTGGCGTGGCATTATGTTACTGTGTTGTGTTCTCAAAGTTCTATGCAAAGTTATCCTCAACCGGATACAGGAGAAGATCGACGCGACTCTCCGACGGCAGCAGGCGGGATTCCGTGCTGGAAGATCCTGTGTGGACCATATTGTCTCGCTCCGCATAATCTTGGAGCAGGTCAACGAATTCCAAGAGTCCCTTTACTTGGTTTTCATTGACTACGAAAAAGCTTTCGACCGACTCAACCACGAAAACCTGTGGGGCGCTCTAAGGCGCAAGGGAGTTCCGGATAAAATCGTCAACCTCATCGAAGCTCAGTATGAGGCTTTCACGTGCAGGGTGCTGCACAACGGAGCCCTATCTGACCCTATTCGGGTAGTCGCTGGAGTGAGGCAAGGATGTATTCTATCACCGCTACTGTTCCTCATCGTAATCGACGAGATAATGGTTGGTGCGATCGACCGTGTGCCGAACCGTGGGTTGCTCTGGCAGCCTATTACAATGGAGCATCTAAACGACCTAGATTTGGCGGATGACGTTGCTTTAGTATCACAACGGCGTTCTGACATGCAGAGTAAGCTCGACGATCTCGCCGAACGCTCCTCAGCGGCAGGTCTCAACATCAACGTCAGCAAGACTAAATCGTTGGATATCAACACGGGAAATCCATCCAATTTTACGGTAGCTGGTCAGGAAGTGGAGAAGGTTGAAAGTTTCCAATATCTTGGCAGCCAGATAGCGTCGGACGGCGGAACCAAGAGTGACATAGGTGCACGGATCAAGAAGGCAAGGGCTGCTTTTGCGAGTTTACGAAACATCTGGAAGTCAAATCAGATTAGTCTCCGCACGAAGATCCGAATTTTCAACTCTAACGTGAAATCTGTACTGCTGTACGCTAGCGAAACATGGTGCGTATCAGCGGAGATCACACAGAAGCTGCAGGTGTTCATCAACCGATGCCTGCGGTATATAATTCGTGCTTGGTGGCCTCACAACTGGATTTCGAATGCCGAGCTCCATCGACGGTGTCACCAGAAGCCGATATCGACAGAAATTCGGGAACGTAAGTGGAGGTGGGTTGGCCACACTCTACGGAAGAGCGGAAATGAAATCTGCAAACAAGCGCTGGATTGGAATCCAGCCGGACATCGCAGCAGAGGCAGACCCAGGGGCTCATGGCGGCGAAGCCTAAACAAGGAGATTAAGCAAGTCGACCGGAATTTGACCTGGGCCCAGGTCAAGGCGAAAGCAAACAATCGCCCAGGCTGGAGATCTTTCACGTTGGCCCTTTGCGCCAGGGATGGCGCTCAGGACACTTAAGTAAGTAAGTTGGGCTCACTCACCAACACACTCACATAAGCAAGCAAAGCAGCTTCAAAACGAGCACAGCTGAGTGTCGTGATTGTCGGGAATCGAGACGGTTTTATGACAGGTGTGCAGGAACTCACAGTCTCCCAGTGTTGGTGAGTTCTTTGCCGTTAATGTTCACGAAAAGTTCACTATTTTGCTATACAGAAATTCAAAACAAAAATTTTATCTGCGGATTTGAACAGTTTTTGACCTGTTTCATACTACCGGAAGGTGTATGCTGGTCACAAATGCCGTGCCAAACTGATTTCCTACTCAATTAATCAATCTTTGATGTGAAATTCGCTAATAAACACGAGGCGCATTTCTTATAGCAAACATGCCATAACAAAATGGGCATGGTTCATTTAAGTAAACAAACTAACACTTCTTCCGACTGTTACACCTATGTATTAGCCGTCTCGGTCGGGAATGACCAGATCGGTGATGGATCACAACCGAAGACGACATTCACCAGTTGCTTTTTACTTCTTTCGTCAACTTGATGGATGGTCATGGAGAGAGCTTCGACGAGCATATTGATGGGAATGTACAAAGCGTTACTACCATCAGTTGTTTGACGATCGTGATTGTGATAGGTCACAACTCTGGTCTTCGTATCCACAAGACGGTTAGCGGTATCTGCCGAACATCAGAACCTTCATTCTTCGTTTCAAAACCGCTACTGCCTTCACAAATTTACGATCAAATTTCTCGAAGATCCACTTTCCTATCGTGGCTGACGCCAGATTAGACTCTCCCGCCGATTCGGTCACCACCAAAAAGGGCCCTGAGAAGTTCGTTTGATGCCGGCGCCGGTGGTGTAATGGTAAGCGTGACTGCTTTCTAACACCCCAATGGGTCTGGGTTCAATCCCTGCCGAGGTCGGTGGGATTTTTCTGAGGCATAAAAATCTCTGGTCACGTCTTCCTTCGGAAGGGAATTAAAGCCGTTGGTCCCGGCCCATGTGTGTTGAATGGGTGCGATATCCTACTCAGGTGTGGGAGCTGCCTTCCTGCACATTCAATTGCCGTCAATGGATGGCAATCGATGTCCGTCGGTGATTGGCACTAGATTGCGGAACAGAGACCGACGTTAAATAAAGGAAAGAAGAAGTTCGTTTGATAGTATCGCTTGCGCAGTTTTCCATAATCCAGCGTACAAAAGCGTCCTGAGCCAAATTTAAATCGACTGCTTGAAAATAGAATAGATAACCGGCTCAATACATCTGTAGCTCACCAAAGTTCGTTAGAAATTCTCAATAAAAATATCGTTGTGCTCAGAAAACGAAGCTCTTTAGATGATGTATGAAAACCGATATGTTCTTCCACATTAATCAACCCAACTCCTTGGGAATTTTAATCAGCATTCCCTAAATATTTTCCCATTGGAATCCTTTTTTTATGGTCACATCAACACTCGTGTGTCATTTGTGATTTACATGCCAGTTCTCTTGGAATGCATGTCAGGAGTTCATGTCAGTATTTTCATGGATTTGTAGTCAGAAATCTCTTGAAATGATCATTTGAATTCTCCTCAGAATTCCTTTGATATTCTACTCAGAATTTCTTTTGAGATACACCTGAGCTTCTCCTATTAATCCCAATGGAATGTATTCACTTTATAATCAACATGAACCTAGGTTCTTTTACTCATAACACCTTTGAAATTATCCATAGAATTAACCTGAAGTTCTCCTAGCAAATCCCATGGAATTCTTTTCAGAGTAACCTGGAAATTGATCACGAAATTCCTTCAATTATGCCCATGGATTAAACACCATTTGAATTAGGTAATTCGTGCTTGGTGACCACGCAACTGGAGCTGAGTTGCACCGTCGATTTTCATCAGCAGAATTGTAAAAGTTCGATTGCGATAATCTTCAATATGATACAAAGGAACCGATTTGGCTCAACTTGGTTCTGGTTCTGCCATCCGCCCTTATTCCCGTGTCATCGATCATGGAAACATTGTCATCATCAACTAAAACGGAAAACCGCAATCCTGTATTTTCTAATTCGCTTTTATTGTTCTACGGTTGAACGTTTTTCAGAACGACATCTTTCTAAAATGGTGCCTCTGCTGTCTATAAAATGTACAAAAAAAATACCAATAATCATTCATTACTGGGCGGGGGAGGGGTACATTTGTTTTTTTCTCCGCTTTTGAACTGAACTACATAACATTTCTCGCATAACATTTGAAAAGGGCCAATCCTCGTTGATCGATTCTCTTCATCGACTTTCTCATCGGTTTACCAAGGCAACCTAAACGAATTTCAACACACTGAATGGTAAATTCATTTGCAGTTGGGTTATTCGAGAAAAAGAAAATCGATGAAGAGAATCGATTAACAATGATAGGTTCATTTCTCGTGTTGCGTGAGATTTGTCTGTTTGTTTGTTTTTTAGTCTCGCTGTTGTTTAGTTGCAGGTTGTTTTTTAGGCATCGAACTTGTTCGGCACGCATCCGGGTTCTTCCTCAACCGGTTCTCAACTGACTCAACAGGGTTGCTGAAGTTGTTGATTTTGTTCTGTACCATTACATTCAATATTTGTTTAAACATGTTTGCCCTATAAGTGAAGTCTTTTCAATTGCATCGCTTTGAATAGTTCATTGCTGCATTCCGCGTGATTAATATCTATTGGATACTGCTTAACGCTGCGTTGAATATAATTGAGAACTAAACTTTGTAAATCGATTATTTATACTGTCTGTAATCATTATTCTGAGGGTGTGTGCTTTTCTTCTTCTTCTTCTATATAACTTTGTATGTATTTTATGTGCATTTTGTAAATATTAAACGAGAAAAAATAAAGAATGAACCTAGCAGTCTCTATAATAACGGGAGTGGTAGTACCATACGAAACACAGACTCTCGTAATCTCCTGCAACGAGTGATGCTTGCACTTTTTCAACAACTTATTTTTAGCTAAATCTCAAGGTTGTACTTTTGCTTATGGACAAAAAGAAATGTTATATTTTTTTTTTTAAACTTGGTGCACAATAATTGTTGTAAAATAGTTTCCACTTAATTTGGACTCACACACACACACACAGGTTTTCCTATACAATTTCTAAGCTACCCACCTGGAGCCGAAGAAAATTACTCACTGACAAGGTTGCCGTTTCTTGATTGCGGGTACAACAATCAAGCGTTTGATCGTTACAAAATAAAAGAGGAAAACACTACAATTGCAACTAGAATAAAATAGCAAACGAATTTAGGTGGATGATAAATTTGTCCCTTCGTTAATAAGTGCCTAAACAATGGATAGCTAGTAGCGATGCCACTTGGTGGTAGCCAAGCTCAAAACTCGTACTCCTGCTGCTGGCTGCCATCAAAGTACCACGTATCGTTGCTCAGGGTGGGAAATTCGGATTGCTGATGCTGTTGTTGTTGCTGCTGTTGATGCTGTTGATGTTGTTGATGCTGCTGCTGTTGCAGCTGTTGATCCGAATCGCCTAGCAGGGAGGACGATGCCGCGTGGGCTGACGCCACCGACGGTGGAGGTGATAGCGACGATGTTGAGGAAGTCGACGAAGTTGAAGCCGTATCGATGGTGGAGGCATTGGCGGTGGTCTCCGGTGCACCGGCGGCGATGGAGTCCTCCTCCGGGTTGAGGTAGCCATCGGTGTGGCCACGAACGTCCCGGTCTGGATCGGCCCGCAGCTTGGTCAGCGTCTGCTCGATGGCGTCCGCGTCCGGGCAGGTTGGCGAGAAACTCGCTGCAAGTTGGAGTGGATGGTTGGTGGTTATTCGGGATGTTTTTGAAACTTGGAATATTTGAGCTTTGGATGGCGTTCAACAGATAGATTTCTTCCTAGATGTTCAGGAAGTTACCTGTGCATAAAGCATTATGGTTTATCGGCGAAAGAGAGCGAGGAAGTCAAGCAAGCTTTTTGGAAGCATGTTCTGCGTAACCATTTTCTGCACCTTGACATAGCATTTCGAGACTTAATTAGAATGATTTTGAAAATTTATTGAAAATGCTCAAGGAAGAGCGCATTTCAGGAAAGTTTCCAGAAATTCACAAAAGTTACCTCAGTGAGGGGAAGTTTGTTTTCAGAACTTCAGGGAAGTTAGTTCCTAGAACTTCAGGAAAATAATTAGGGAAGGTCTCTTCTTGTTTTACTTTATTACGTCCCCACTGGTACTTTACACCGTTCCTCATCGTAGTGTTCTTTGAGCACTTTCACAGTTGCTAATTGAGATATTTCTAAGCCTGTACCATTTTTACATTAGTTCAATCTTACTCAGGGAAGTCGAGAAATTTTCTTATCGGAAAAAAAATCTTAGACCGGACCGGGAATCGAACCTAGACGTCTCCAGCATGGTTTTGCTTTATAGCTGCACATTTACCAACCCTAAGGGAGACCCCAGGGAAGGTAGTTTCAAAAAAACCAGGGAAGTTAGTTCCCAGAGCATTACGGAAGTTAGTTCCCTTTTCTGAACTTCAGGGAAATTAGATCCCAGAATTTCAGGGAAGATGGTTCCAAGAACTTCAGGGAAGATGGTTCCGAGAGCTTCAGGGAAATAAGAACTCAAATCTTGAATAAAGCTAGTTCTCACAATGTCAGGGCTGTCAGTTCCCAGAACTTCAGGGAAGAAAGTTCCCTGTTAATTCAAGGGAGTTAGTTCGCAGAACATCAGGACAATTTGTTTCCCGAAATTCTGAGAAACTAATTCTTAGAACATCAGGGAAGTCAGTTCTCAGTGCTTCATGAAAACTTGTTCCCAGAAATTCAGAGAAGATAGATCCAATGACTTCAGGGAAGTAAGTTCTCAGAACGTCAGGGAAGTAAGTTCTCAGAACCTCAGGGAAGCAGTTTGAGAGAAGTTAATAAGGGGCTGTTCATTAACTACGTGGACAGTTTTTAGGGATTCTTGCCCCCTCCCCCTGCGTAAACATTTTTTTTAAATTTGTATGGATCATAGATATCCCCCCTTCTTCTAAGCTGTCTACGTGGTTAATGAACAACCCCTTATCAGCCCTTCAGTTAGTTTCCAGAACTTCAGGGAAGTTAGTTTTCAGAACTGCAGGGCCGATAGTTCCAAGAGCATCTGGAAACTTAGTTCAGAGAACTTCAAGGACGTCAGTTCTCGGAACTGCAGGATGATTAGATCCCAGCACTTCAGGGAAATCAGTTTCCAAACAATCATAGGGGATACAGGGAAAGTTGTTCCCAGAACTTTAGAGAAGTCAGCATTCAAAAATTCAGGGGAGTTAGTTCTCAGAAATTCACGCAAGTTAGTTATCAGAGCTTTAGTTAGTTCACAAAACTTCAGGAAGGTTAGTTTTCAGAACTGCAGGGCCGATAGTTCCAAGAGCATCTGGAAACTTAATTCCCAGAGCATCAGGGAAGTCAGTTCTCAGAACATCATGGAAGTTAGTTCCCAAAACTTAAGGAAGTTATTTCATATAACTTCAGGGAAGTCTGTTCCCAGAAATTCAAGGACGTTCGCTCTAAGAACTTCAGGGAAGATAGATCCCAGAACTTTAAGGAAGTCAGTTTCAAGACGTTCAGACTAGTGTGTTTCTAAAACTTCAGGGTGCTAAAGCTGTTGGTCCCCGGTTCATGAGTTGATGGGTCGATAGGTAGGGTCCAGGTGTGGGAGCTGCCTTCCTGGCACGTCGGTAGCATTGGTGCTCAGCACGGAAAACAAGATCGACGGAAAAAACAAACCAAAGGAAAAAAAATAAAAAAATAAAACTTCAGGGAAGTCAGTTCCCAGACCTTCAGAGAAATTAGGTTCCAGAATTTCAGGGAAACTTCAGGAACTAGAATGTCATGGAAGTCAGTTCGCAGAAAACCAAGGGAACTAATTCTTATAACATCAGGGAAGTTAGATCTCAGAGTTTCAAGAAAATCAATTCCCAGAACTTCAGAGAAGTTAGATTCCAAACCTTCGAGACAGCTAGAGCTCAGAACTTCAGAGAAGTAAGTTCCCAGTACTTTAGGGAAATTAATTTCCAGATCTTCAGAGAAGCTAATTCCCAGAACTTCAGGGAACTTCATTCCAAGAACATCTGGGAAGTCAGTTCTCAGAGCATCAAGGGTTCTCAGAACATCATGGAAGTTATTTCACAGAATTTCAGGGAAGCTAGATCTCAGAACGTCAGGGATGTCAGTTCCTAAAATTTTAAAGACTTTCATTCCAAGAACTTCAGGGAAGATAGTTCCCACAGCTTTAAGGAAGTAATTTCCAAGAAGTTCAGGCAAGCTTGTTTTTAAAACTTCAGGGTTGTCAGTTTCTAGACCATCAAGGAAATCAGTACCCATAACTTCAGGGTAGTTAGTTCCCAGAATTTCAGGGAAGTTAATTTCCAAAACTTGAGGGAAGTCAGTTTTCAGAACATCAGGACAGTTAGTTCTCGGACATTCAGGGAAACTAACTCTAAGAAATCCAGGGAAGTTAGTTCACAGAGATTCAGAAGAATCAGTTCCTAGAACTTCAGGAAAGTAATTCCCAAACTTTCAGGGAACTTAGAACTTTAGAAGCATTTAGTGCCCAGAACTTTAGGGAAGTTAGTTCCCAAATCTTCAGAAAATTTAGTTCTCAGGAAGTTTGTTTTCAGAAATTCAGAGAAGTTAGTTCCCAGTGCTTTAAAGAGGTTAGTTCCAAGAACATTAAGTTTACAAAGCTCCAGGAAAGTTAGTTCCATAAACTTCATAGTGCTCGGCACTACAGGTAAATTAGTTCCCAAAATTTGAGGGAAGTCAGTTCTCATAACATCAGGACAGTTAGTTCCCAGAAATTCAGGGAAACTAAATCTTAGAACATCAAGGAAGTTAGTTTTCATAGATTCAGAAAAATAAGTTCCCAGAACTTCAGGGAAGTTAGTTCCCAGAAGTTCAGGGAAGCTAGATCTTAGAAATTTAGTGGAATTTAGAGCCCAGAACTTCAGGGAAGTTAGTTTCCAAATCTTCAGGGGAGTTCATTCCTAGATATTCAGAAAAATTTAGTTCTCAGAACCTCAGGGAAGTTAGTTCCAAGAACATTAAGTTCTCAAAACTCCAGGAAAGTTAGTTCCAAAAACTTCATGGGAGTTCATTACAAGATATTCAGAAAATTTTGTTCTCAGAAATTCAGGGAAGTTAGTTCCCAGTGCTTTAGAGAGGTTAGTTCCAAGAACATTAAGTTAGTAAGCCCTCAAAGCTCCAAGAAAGTTAGTTCGCAGCACTTGAGGGAAATTAGTTTTCAAAATCAGAAAAATTAGTTCCCAGAACTTCAGAGAAGTTAGTTCCCAAATCTTCAAGGAAGCTAGATCTTAGAACTTTAGTGGAAGTTACTGCCTAAATCTTCAGAGAAGATAGTTTCAATAACTTCATGGAAATTAGTCTTCAGATCAGGAGCGTTGTTTCCAGAAATTCAGGGAAATTAGTTCCCAGTGCTTTAGAGAGGTTACTTCCAAGAACATTAGGTTAGTAAGTTCTCAAAGCTCCAAGAAAGTTAGTTCTCAGCACTTCAGGGAAATTAATTCTCATAACTTCTGAGACGTATGTTCTCAGAACTTCAGGGAAGATAGTTCTCAGGAAAGGACTTCAGGAATGTTTTCAGAATTTCAACGGAGTTCCCAGATCTCCAACAGGGATCCCAAAACTGCATCGGAGTTTCGATAAGATTGAAGTTTACAAAACTTTTTCGCAATTTCGATAGCAAGGATGTTCAACGAATTACATGAAGTTAGCAAGGCTCAATGGAAGTTCCCGGAGTTTCCCTGTAGTACACAGACCTTTCCTAAAGTTCACCAAACTTCCCTAAAGTGCGTAGAACTTCTTTGTTTACAGAACATCTTTGAAGTGTGCAGCACGTCCCAGAATTTCATAGCCCTCCCTGAAGCTCACAGGTGGCGAAGCTCAAAAAGTGTACCAAAAGTTGTTGTTCAATGATTTTTGAAATTTTTTAAGTGTACTGCATTTTTCATAAGAATTAATTTAAAATATTAAAAAAAAATATTTTGCAGAGGCTCATTTTTTGTAATTTAAGTATTAAATACTTTTTATGACATTTTATCAAAAATTACTTGAAATTTTTCCTACTACTTTGTCTCAGACGTTAGTTCGATTGGAAGTGACATTTTCGAGTTATGATTTGTTGAAAAATATCGAATACGTCATTTTGTTACGTCATCAAGTTTTTTGTGAGATTCAAAATGGTCGAATTTTAGCTCAAATGTGAATGATTGACCATAAAAACAATTATGCAAAGTTTCAGACAAATCGAAGAAGGTCGCATAAGATCGATTCGGCATTTGGCGTGGTCATATGGCAGTGTAGTGTGGAAGAAAAATTGTCCAGAACACAATCCGGGATGTCGGTCAAATTTTAAGTCGATATCGATTTTGGGCTCATGTCGGACGAATGTCGAGTTAATGTCGGATCACAGTTGGCATAAGGTCTGGTAGAATTCTTGTTGGTGTCGAGTTGGTCCGGCTTTTCTGTCAGACTGTCAACCAGAGCTCCGAGATGGGTTTTTAACAGAGTTGATAATAGAAGAGTTGCGCAGAGTGAAGCTTGTAACACTGATGTCGATCAATGGGCATTTTTTTTATAGTGGTAACCTTTGCTTTTGTTTACACCTCGGATGACTTCACCTGGGTTGTGAGGGGTTTTAGATTTTACCACCGCTTGGAAATTGACACTAGGGCACCCAATTTTTTTTATTTCAGATGTTCGCCGAAATATCGCCGAATTTAACATTTTTAAAATTACAACATAATAAGATAAATTTCCGTTGCTTAACCAACGATACCTACCATGCGGCAGAATGATGTCCTTGAGGCACTTGGCTACTTGTATTCTAACGTTCGGCACCGAATCGTTGACCAGCATGAGGATGTTCTTGAGCACGTGCTTCCGGAACGTTTCCACCTCGACGCTCTCCAACTCAAGCTGTAAAGTTGGCAAGAACCATACGTTAGGAGATTTGAATTGAAGGAAGAAAAATGCAACTTACAATCTTCCCCGCCGCGATGATGTACGTCTGCCGACGCCTCCAGTTCGAGCTGTGAGCAAAGTTTTCCGAAAAGAATTTGAACACGGAGTCATTCTTCTGGAACTCCCGGGAACATTCCACAAACTGTTAGGCAGACAAAAGTGGACATTAGCTTTGAAAATTTTTGGCTCTAGAAATTAAGCATCTTACCGCATCGACGCCCGCCTTCCGCACAAAGTCGTACTTGTCGATCATCAGGCGCATTGCAAGCCCGGTCAGGTACAGGAGGCAGTTCTCTTTCCGAATCTTGGCGTGCATCGGAACCAGCTGTACGATCTGCCTGGCGACGGCCTCTCTGAAGCGCCAGTTCATCATATTCAACGGCGGCTGCAGACACAGACTCAACCGGTCCATCAGCGTTTCGTGCTCGCAGCCATCGACCACCTTGAGGAACTCGGCCAGCGTGTTTACCACTTCGATTTTGATCTCGTCCGAATCCATCAGGAACTCGGTGTACGGTGCCACCAGGTCCCGGGTCGCTTGCTCCCGGCCAATGATCAGCGATATTTTGCTAATCGATGCTGCCATCGTTCGACGGACCGTGTTCTGGATGTCGTTGCACAGCGCGAAGAAGTGACTGCTCAGAATGGGCCAGAATCTGTTGAACAAAAATGCTTAGTAAAATTTCTCAAATACTACCAGGGAAAGCAGGCGGACTTACTTTTCACCAAAGGTCAACACGATCGCCGGGAAATTGTACGCACACTCGAAGCACAGCTCCTTGTTGATATTTTTCATGTGTACAAAGTCTTCCAGCAGGTTCCACTCCACTTCCTCATTTTGCCATTTGATGATGTTCTTGAGTCGTTCGCTTTCCTTCCCGATGGCGAGTGCGGCCACACCAGAGGTCACCATGTCCAGCTGTTGATGGAACGATCCTGCCGATTGCTGCTGCTTCGATCGGCTTAAATCCGTACAGTATCGGTCCATCTCCGAATCCATTCGTTCCGGTTCGGAGTTGTTGTTGATGCTTCCGTAGGACGAGTCGCTATCATTGGTGGGGTCATTTTCCTGAGCCACTACGGTGGTGGAGCTGGCAGCTGTCGAGGTCTTTTCCGTTGCCGAGACACTCAGCTTGGAGTTGTTATTCTTGCTGTCCTCCTGGGTTTCCACCAGTTCGGTCGTTGCAGTCGGGGTAGCAGCCGACGGGGAAGTTGCATTGTTATTGCTTATATCAGAACGTTTGGCGATATCGGTCCCCTTGCTGGTGGAGGATTCTTCATCGACAAAGTCTACATCAAGTGGCAGCTCCGGGCTAATGTACCAAAATTGGTGCGAATTGAAGCTCTGATCCACCGAATCGTCGTCGGAAGAGGCTTCTTCGAACTGACCTTGGGCGGAAGGTTTCTTCTTCTCATCGCTGTCAGACACCGGTGCATTGCCGCTACTGCTGTCTCCAGCAGTATTATCGCCAACACCCCCGCTACTAGCGCCTCCTGCATCCCCTCCTACGGCATCCAATGCTTCGAGATCATTCATTTTCATTTTCAAAGTAAGCGCCGAATAGTCGTCATCATCCGGACCCCATCCGCCGTGGTAGTCGTCCGAATCACTTCCCCGGCCCGTCCCACCGCTTCCTTGTTTGGCAAATGCGTCGACAAAGTTGTTCTTCATCGGTGAGCAGTACCTCAGGAAGCGATTCAGCGGATTCTTTTCGTCATAGTTCCGTGTTCCTCGGTGCAGCTGCACCGGCGGAGGCGAGCACAGCGAAGTCGACGACAGGGACTTTCTCACGTAGTATTTGTAGGAGAAGTCGGAAATTTTCGAAATACCTCCGTCGTCCGAGTTGGAACCGGTGGACGAAAGCCGTTGCGAGCGGCGGTCCGCGTAGACGATCGAGTACAGGTACACCTCGACGTTGATCATGTCGTCGCCACGTGCCCTCCACGGTTCCTCGTTGGATTTCACCAGCGAGAGCAGGGCGTACCGTTGGATCGAGTCCTTGAAGCGTTTTTCGTAGCACTCGAAGTTCTTCAGCAGCACATCGACCGACGGTTGGTTACCGTACGTCACCCGGCGGGTGTCCAGGTGGTGGAATCCCAGCTGATCGGCCGCATTGGTCAGCGTTAGCTCCAGATTGCTGTTGTACGCCAGGCCCAGCACCCGCAGCTGGGTGAATGTGGTGAGGAATTGACCGAGGTTCTGGAAGAAGCAGAAAAGGGGAAGGGGATTTTTTTCAGTTATGTGGTGCGGTTGAATGTTAGGTAAGCCTATGGGTTATCAACAGTTGCCCCCTCGTGGCGAATGCAAGAACTATCCGATGGGATAGTGGGTTTTTAAAAATTCCTCCACGGTGAGGTATGGGAGAGAATCCGATGACCATTCGTTTTCCACCATTCGTTTTCAATATTTGACGAAGTTACACAACACTCCAAAGTTGACGAAACATTTGCCTATCCTAGATATTTTGTACTTGTTGCTTGTTTTAACGGTTTTCTCAGTAATAGACTTACTCTTATGATTTCAATTTAATCTACCCGACGTTTCGGTCATGGATTTTGGTCTTTTTCAAGGCTTATCGTAATTCGAGTAAATTAATGACTGAGAAAGCCGTTAAGTTAAAACAAGCAATTCCTTCCAACCCCAATCGTCATCATCACTCATTTAATAAGGAAAGTGTGGAACTTTACAAGAGTTCAAAGATATTTAAGGGTAAGTTCTGAGAACTTCAGAACAGTTCCATGAACTTCACGAAAATTTTGTGATTTTAGATGAAGATCTAAGAACTTCATGACAGGCCCATTATCTTCTAAACAATTTTAGATATTTTACAAGGACTTCAAGAGACTCCAGAAAAATTCAGAGAGGGCGGGGGGGGGGGGTCGTTAACTGTAGTGAAGATCAAAAGCTTCAGGGCAGTTCCATTAAATTCAGCAACAGGAGTTTTACAGAAGTTGCCAAAACTTAATTTGAGTTTAATGATCTTGTTCAGTCCGCAACGCAACGAACTGAGTAAGGAGAAGATTTGCAGCATTAGCCACGCCTTGATAATGAACATCACCAGCAGCTCGATGACGAGAGAGCGAACAACGACAACAAGAAAGGTATAAAAAAGGACGGCTACCTGTCCGCGAGGTGCAGTTGCGTGACGACCACCCGAGTAAGCAGTAGCAACATAGGAACAGAATAGGAAAGAAGAAGGTGAGCCGAGAACGGCTGAAGAAAAAACGATTGTATCAAGAAGAAGACAATATAAGATGGAGTGAAAATTAAAGTGTGTGTGTGTGCTCCTTTGTCTCCAGCCGAAAGTCCCTCGTTCCACCAAGCTGTAGAATTTGTGTGCAGCCCTTTTCATGGCTATGAAAGAGTTGTTAGAACATCCGCATTGATTGGTTGGTAGGTGACTGCAATGAAGGCAGTTCCTGGTTGATTGGGAATCAACAACGCTTGGTTAGATTCCACTTGGAGAATCAGCATCGCTTCTCTCCGCTGCATGAAGGCAGCTTTGGTTTGACAGCAGTTTTTACAGTCCACTGCAATACGACGCAACAGATCTTAAGGGACGTTACGTGAAATTTCTGGCATTTCCGAGAACTTCCATGTTCCATGAAAAGCAGCCATTATATAAAAGCGAAAAAGAAGACTGGCAACTTTTCCTGAATTCAATGGGCATATACAGTACCGCTGCGCTTGAGATAAGGTGGAAGCAACGCATAGTAAAATTAGCAAATACGCAAACCTCTCTGCCAAGGTTGGATTCTTTGCTATCAAATTCGTCCGTAGAATTTACCATTTTGAGCGGTAGATGACGCGATTGTACCTGTCTCATACACTCAAGAAATAAATCACATTTCCAATGGAATATATCCATTAGAATTTCACATAACTTTCATGTGGTCTCATAATTGGGAATCGCACTACAAAATCACACGAACCTTATGTTTCCAATGAAATTTATGTGATTTATCACATAGAATTCATGTGATCATATGAATTCTATGTGAATTTTAGATAAGAATAATTAATTTTGTTTTTGGAAAAATATCATGTGCGTTCATAATGGAAACTATATGAAAACTTTTTTCGGTGTAGCATTCGTATGAGCAAACGGAAGAGTTGCCAGTCTTCTTGATATGTTGTTTTCGGTAAAATATATCAAAAGAAAATGTTATCCCTAATAAAAATAACCATAAGAAAGAGCTTAACGACGTGTTCGGAATATCATCCAAACTATTTGTTGGATAGTTCGACCGTACGGGCTACCGTTCGTTTATGGTATTTGTTTATTAGGGATGTTCAAGACATTTCTAAAAATCAATTTGTAGCATTTTGGGGTCCAGCCATCATATTTTCAAAGCCCCAGAATTTACTGAGAGTAAGAGTATGTTTTAAGGTTACAAGACCGAACGCTTTCGAACTGAATAGGCCATTTGACAAAATTGTAAACAGTGATAGATTCAACTAACAAGTTGTTACCTTGATTTTAAATTAGATCCAGGGAAAATTTTGGAGACCACGAAGCAAGAAAATATGTTAAAACTCCGTAGTCTGTACCAACTAATATTAACCATAAAAATATTTTGGGTTTAGGAAAATTTACAAGATTCTGAGACTTTGACATTTGTTTACACACTTAGATTATTTTACCGAAATCTGTGAAATTTCACCGAAATCTCAACAGCTGAACGTTCGGTAAACAGGTCGGTGATTTTTCACAGATTTCCTGTAATTTTTCACAGATATTCGGTGAAAAATTACAGGAAATCTGTGAAAAATCACCGAACTGTTTACCGAAAGTTCAGCTGTTTAGATTTCGGTGAAATAATCTTAGTGTGTAGAGTTTTAAACAATGATTTTTTTAAAACTATTTGCGGCTTATAAAAATCCGACTGACGAATGAAAAACAGAATTGGAAATGTTTTCATCAATTTTGGACTGGGAAAAATATACAAAATGCGAGATTAAAAAAAAAAATAATAGTCTTTGCTAAATTTTCAATGGAGCTCTGCTCTGAAGCGCATACCTATGAAATTTCGAGGAAAATTTCAAAATAATTTGTGTTAATTTCGAAGAAATGCTGGAAAAGATTCTTAGAAAATTCTAGGAAAAAATCTTAGGAGCTCTGATCAGAATTCCAGGATAATGTTGAGATAAAGTCCTAAGAAATTCGGAAATGAACTGCAAGGAAGATCTGAATTGAATTCCTAGATGATTCTGGGGCGAGTTTATGGGAGAATAGCATGAGGGATTCATCATCACAGGATGTTACTGGAGATCGCATAAACGGAGGATGAGATTTAACGAGATGCGGTTCGATGCAAGAAAATGGACAAAGAAAAATGTGGAGAGTGTTACTGAGCGAAATGAATCATGTAGAAACAAATAGGTTACCGACTTTACTCGAACCACGAACGTTACGATTATCAGACCTGTGCTTTCACCACTGCTCTCTTTATGCTTCAGAATATGGATAGACTAAAAGCGAATAAGAAGCGCTCATTTCCTCTCATACTCGATTTCGTATGCTTTTTCTGTTGGACGGGAATTGGAGAGAATCGTGGCAAGTTGGTTCTACAATGTTATAAATAAAACGCATGTCAAATGCTTGCTTCAATACTCGAAAGCGTAGATAGAACACAAAATAAAAAAAATAAAAAATCATTGCATCATCTGCAAGGTAATCTTATATCATTTTTTGCGGTATTCGTTGCGGAAATGCAACGAACATTCAATGTAATAAAATTTTTGATTTGCGTGAAGGTGAATTTTACAGAGGATTCCACGAGAATTCTAATGAGAGTTCAAAAATAATTATAAGCAAAATTTATAGAGTGAATATAGTTTCAAAAAAATTCTGAGGAAAAATCAGAAATGAACTTCAAGCAAATATGAAGGGAATCATATTCTATGAAACAACGAAAAAATCAAAAGGGAATTCCAAAGGATTTCTGAAGAGATTTTTGAGAACAAAAGAAAATTTTGAGAAAAATTTCAAAGGAATCTATTTCTCATAAAAGTTGCACAGAAATTTTAACAAGGATTGCAAGGAAATTCTTAGAAGAGTTTCAAGGACATTCCAAAGTTGTTATTTTCACGGTTCACTGGACGTTCACATTTTTGCTAGAATTCGGCCATCTTAATCTCGAAAAAATATGCTTCAAAATGGAGTATTCGAGATTTTTCAATAAATCATAACTCGAAATCGTAACTTCCAATCGAAATGACGCCCGAGACAAAGTTGTAACAGAAAATTATTCCTTTTCAGAAAAAAATACACTTTAAACAAAATCAAGTAATTTTGGGGAAAAATCAAAATACAGTTGTTTTCGATAAAACTAGCAGCGCATGCCGATTTTCATACAAAATGGTCAATTTTGACAGAAAGTAACTTTGTTAACTTATGATCAATTGAGCTGAAACGTTCGCTAACGAACTACAAATATGTTCAATTTTACGATTACAAAATATTAAATTCTACGGTTTTGGTAAATTTTTGAGTACTCATAATTTTACACATTTCAAAATTTTGTATTTTTCAAAAGTTTTTTTTAAGAATCAAAAATCGGTAAGGACGTTTTGAAATATTTAGGATTTTTTTTGACGTAGGATTACGTCTTTCAACACCATATTGGAGGAGCAATTTAAAAAAAAAAACCAAAATTAACCGCATTACGAAAAGTGGTCAGGATTTGACCACATATGACTCTGTCAGTAACGGATGGATTTTAATTCTAAACAAGCCAATCGATTAGAAATTTTGCTACAAATCTGCTTTATTGAACATTTTATTTGTTTTCGATAGGTCACTATTGAAAATTACACAAATGTCCAACTGTTGCAATAGTGATCAAAATTATCACCGATTGCCTGCAAACAGTGCATTCCCTAACACAGATTTCATAATCGAATTCGATCCTGTCTCCCTGGACGGTACTTATTCAATCACCGTATGTGGTGGTGTCCGGTCAGTCGTCAGCAGCAGCAGTGCTTTCGCAAACAGCTAGCTACAACCTACATGAGCGTCCATTCACCGAAGAAGGAGGAAGAAGTCTCACCGCTACTGATCGGGATCCATCTTCGTTAGTCGCTCGTCACCCTCGTTCCAGATAACATACAGCTCGCCATCCTCATTCGTGTTGAACACCCTAATATCTCAGCATTACTCAACCATCACGACAAAACGGTCCTTTTCAGGACCACCATAAATTTGATAAAGTGTATTTGTTGGACATTTATCAAGGTCATCAATCGGATGTCAGTTCCCACATGTTTAAATCTAACATACCATGTATTTTTAAGGCAACATTGGCGGTGCAATTTCAAAAACCAAAAGTCGGTCGCGGCATGAAAGTGGTCTGATTTTAATCCAGAGATGATGGATTTTAATTCTGAACACGCAAATCGATTGGAAATTTTGCTACGAATCTGCTTAAATCACTTTTAATTTTAAACAGGTCACTGTTGACAATTGCACAAATGTCTAACTTTTGCAATGGGGATCAAAATTATCACCGAATGCCTGCAAACAGCGCTTTCCCTAACACAGATTTCAAAATCGAATTCCATCCGGCCTCACTGAACGGTGCTTATTCAATCACCGTGTGTGGTGGTGTCCGGTCGGTCGTCAGCAGCAGCAGCATTGAACATTGTACACAACGAAAGGCTGCCCGCAAGCAGCGAGCTGCAGCCCTCATGAGCGTTCATTCACCGAAGAAGGAGGAAGAAGCCTTACCTCTACAGATCGAGATACATCTTCATGAGTCGCTGTGGGCCATCTATGCCAAGCGCGTCACTCTCGTTCCAAACAACATACAGCTCGCCATCCGCATTCGTGTTGAACACCCTAATATCTCAGCATTACTCAACCATCATGACAAAACGGTCCTTTTCAGGACCACCATAAATTTGATAAAGAGTATTTTTTGGACATTTGTCAAGGTCATCAATCGGATGTCAGTTCCCATATGTTTAAATCTAGCACTGCGACCCACTTCGAGCAATTTTATAAACTCACAATCCCTACCCATCCTGAGCATTTGTCATGCTCCTTTAAAATAAAACAAATAATGGTTTACCGATCCCATATATTTGTGTCGAAAAATTAATATTTCTAGATAGAGCTGGAATTAGGGCCTAACAGCTTTTGTAAACAATGACTTCTCTTAATGATTTCTAGAAATTCAAGACTCGCCCACGGAAACCAACATCCTCATCGGGTAGGGAAAGACTTCCCCTATCCGATGAGGAAGTTGGTTTCCGTGGGCGAGTCTTGAATTTCTGGAAATCATCAAGAGAAGTCATTGTTTACAAAAGCTGTTAGGCCCTAATTCCAGCTCTATCTAGATTTATTTATTATACAGTGAACCAGGAGTTCAGGAAAACCGGGGAAAAGGCACGAATTCGATATCGCCGGAAAAAACCGGGAAAAGCCCGTGAATTTCGATGACAAACCCGGGAAAAATAAGATTCTGAACCTTTAAATAATTGCAAGACCCTGTTTCAGGATACAGTCACTTTTTGAACTAAATATTATGAGATTTTGAATTCTGCAGATAACAGCAATGTTTTTCAGAGAAAAATACCAATAGATCTTTTTTAAGAACTCTAAGAGAAACTTCACCAGAACTCCAAGTCATTTGTGGGACGTCAGACGTTCAGAGTAGAATATTTAGGTAGTTCTTTGGGAAAGTTCATGACGATTGTGAAGCGAATTCCAGGTCCATTTCAAATGAATATTCAAAATAAGTTCTTTGAAGAATTGTGATGACAATTCGAAGGAAATTCTTAGAAAATTTAAAGATAATATCAAGTGGATTCTAAAGAGAGTTTCAAGGATCTCACGATAAATATCAAGGGAATAGAAATTTGAGGGAACTATTCCAAAGGAATTCTGATATGAGTTTTATGAGAATTCCGAGTTTAATTCCAAGAGCATCTCGAGGAGACTTCCAAGCAAATTTTCAGAAGAATTTAGCGGAGACCTCCAAGATAATTATGAACACAATTGTATGACAATTCTGAGAAGAATTGCATGAAAATTGTGAGGAATATTCAGACTAATTCTAAATAGAATGTAATGTAAGGAAGTTTTAGTAAGTTTTTTTTCGAAGCGAATCTTAGGATGAATGCTTTGATTTTTTTCTGAAATGTTGTATAGACATTTTCAAGGGTCTCTCGGAGAGAATCTCAAATTAATTTTAGAGAAACTCTGAAAAAAGCTCTGTGATAGGAAATGATTCTAAAGAAAATTTGAGAACATTTCATAAAAATTTTTGAGCGAACTTTTGTCAATATTGTTAAAACATCGAAAATGACTTCTTGATAAGAAGCTAACGATTTTTTCCAAACAAATTGGTATTTCCCGGTTGTGAAATATACATTTAAATTAAACAAATATTCGATTGAGCCAAAAAGATCACTAATCTAAATGGGTTATAGTTTAGAAAGCAGAAATTTCCCTGGCTCAAAACAACCGGGAAAATCACCGAAATTCCGGGAAAACCCGGCGAAATTACAAATTGGGATTTGCTGGTCACCATGATTATGCCTAATGAAAATTTTATTTTTGTTTTATGTCACCGAAAATTTGAAAATTTAGCTCTTTTTAAAATCGTTTTCCACTCTACACTTTATCCTCAAAGTACACGAAATATTTTATTAGGGGAAACGCACCAGTATTGGCCATGTTCCTATTTTGGCCACCTTTTGATGAAATCTCACGTTTTATACAATTTTGAGATGTTCAGTTGCGTTCAGTTTGTTGATACAAACCATATTCAACGGTGTACGTAAACATTTCGACCACAAAATGCACGAATATTCTAATTTAATCGGTTTTCTGAGGTGTGGCCAAAATAGGAACCTATGGCCAATACTGGTGCACTTCCCCTATTATTAATTTATGAATTCATCATTAAATTAGTTACTTATACGATTTTTTTTTTGTTTAATATTTGCCCCTCCTTGACCAATTTGAGTGATGTCGGACATACAATGAAATTATTATTTACATCATCCTTATGCCTTATAAGGTAATCAAATAATAATAACAAGGCAAATGTTGACCATTTTGAGACAATCAATTTTAAAGACCTCGGATATATAAAGTTTTGAAGCACCTCAAATTTTTATAGCTCTTGGAGCTACACAACTTTTCTAGTTAGCGGTCGAAGAAAAAATCTCATTATTCTGGAACGAGGAATTTTCGAGAAATTTTCTAAGATGGAAAGATCGTGAATGCGCACGGCAAATTAATCTGACTCATATTTGAGTCAAGTTCACTTAAATTCGCAAAAACGTAGGTCGTAAATCTTTACTCAAAGATGCGTAAATGTCACTCATATATGAAAAAAATATCATTCAAATATCAGTGATATTTTTTTTTTTAATTTGAACAAAAATTTACTCAAATGCGAAGCTGGTAATGAGTCACTTTTTAGTGACTTGGTCACTTTTTTCAAGCCAGTCACTAAAAAGTCTCATTTTTTAAGGTCAAGTCACTAAAGTCACTTTTTCTTGTAATCAGTCACTATTTTCAACTATTTTAGCGTGGATTTATTTCAATCTTCTTTTCCTTTATTTAATGTCGGTCTCTGTTCCGCAATCTAGTGCCAATCACCGACGGACATCGATTGCCATCCATTGACGGCAATCGAATGTGCAGGAAGGCAGCTTACACACCTGCGTGGGATATCGCACCCATTCAACACACATGGGCCGGGACCAACGGCTTTACTTCCCTTCCGAAGGAAGACGTGACCAGACATTTTTATGCCTCAGAAAAATCCCACCGACCTCGGCTGGGATTGAACCCAGACCCATTGGGGTGTTAGAAAGCAGTCACGCTTACCACTACACCACCGGCACCGGCAATTTATTTCAATATTGATCATTATTTGCTTTGTGACGTTTAATCGTCTTTCTCTATCTACAAGTTGTCTACTCATTTTTCTAAATAAAATTTTCTGAGTTTTCCAGGTTTTCCCAGAACTTTAACGGATACATTCAAGGCAATAAGAAAGCTTTCTTTAAAATGCGCTCAAAATATGCTTTTTCTGGAAGATCAACAGTAATTAACCCAAGCGTTTTTAAGACATGGCAATCAGTTTTAAAGAAACAAGTTTGTAATCAAATCCAATGAATGTTGAACTTAATTTTTCACTGTTCACAGTTTAAAAAAAAAACGTACTTAATTTGAGTAAGTCCAAAATCTAAAAACATTCAATGTCTTGTAGTTTCGTATTGAATTAAAAAGTTCATGATATTGAAAATTTCCAAAGTGCCTGAATTAAGGAAAACATCAAATGATTTATTTCAAGTTCGTAATTAACTTTATGAAATATTAGAGATCTTCATTGCAGTCCCATTAAGTTCACAACAATTGTAGGAACTTTGAAGAAGTTCTGAGGAATGAAAGGAAATTCTGAGAATTTCAGTATAGCTCCATAAACAAACTGCGGGAACATAAGGGAAGTTAACACACTGAAATTATGGGGAACTTACTGGAAGCTTTAAGATCCTCAAATCGGTTCTTTTAACATTCTAAAATTTTCAGAAACTTTTATGAAGTTCCTAGAATTTCAGAGCACATCACAGGTGTTGAGCAAACTTGAGAAATATAGAAACCTTGAGAGGTATTGTGCAAATTTAAAAAAAAATCTAAGCACCTCAGAAAAGCTAGATCTAGAGATCGTTGGGGAATTTCAGTTCTTAAGAGCAGTTCCCATGACTTTAGTTCAGACTTTTTAGAGCAGATTAAATGTCTATAATCGTAAATTTAGGAAAATTTAGAACCCTTAGGATGTTCCGAGAATTTCAGGGAAGTACAGAGACCATCAGATAATTTATGAAAACTTCATAAATATTTCAGGAATTTCACAGAAGTCCAAGTTCAATAGAATGGAGAGCTTTAGGGAAGCTTCGAGAACATCCAGACAGATCAGAGAATCAAAGGCAGTTCAAATAATTTAAAGAAAATTCAACAAAGCTCCGATAGAACTTCTGGAACGTGATAAAAATTATATGAACATCCGGAAAACGTGAGAGTATTTTAAGGGTGTTATATCATGGAAATATCAAGAACTTTAAAAAATACAAAAGTTTAGCTAAGTTGATTAGAGAATATCAACGAAGGTTCCATTCATTTAAAAAAAAATGCGAGAACTTTTAGCAAGCAGCGATAAATATCTTCAAGAAATTACAGAGAACTTAGAACTTAGATAGTTTCATAATATTCAGCGAAGTTCCGAGTACTTCGAAGACGATCAAATAGCTTCAGAATATCCCATTAACTTAAGCAAATTTGCAGCGACTTACAAGGAATTCCGTATTCGAAGAATTCTATGATTGATCTAAAAACGTCAGGGGATTTTAAATATATAATATATATCAGAAAATTTGCCGGACCAACAAATTTAGAGAACTTTAGGTAAGCATAGTTCAGGGAAAATAAGTGAGCGTTTTTAAATGGTTAGAATACTTAAGGAAAATTACAAATTTCAAGGCAAATCAATTAATTTCAGTAAAGTTGCGGGTTGTTAAAAAATGCTGATAAATAATATTATATTATATTATAATAATATTATAATATTATCTCTAGGTTGCCCTGAATTTATCATAAATTCAGGGCAACCTAGAGAACTTTAAAGAAATTCGTTTAGGCAGTTTTAATAACACCCGGAAAGTCTAGACTATTGAAGAAGTTTTAAATTAGTGTTGATAATTTAATGGAAGTTTCATGAACTTCAGAAAAATCATGAGAACTTAAGTGAAAATCATAAAACTATACTAATTATTTCATTCTAATTCCATGAAAATTGCGGCAGCACAAAAGTTGCAGAAATTTAGAAAAACTTCGAAAACTTCACAGAAGGACAGTGGTATTCAGAAACATTTCGAGAACTTCATAGGAAATAAAAAAAAACGAATTCAATTTTCTTTAAGTTTTTATCGGAATTACCTTGAAATGCTCCACAATAAGACACCCTTTGGAAAGATTATCAAAATATTCATTGAATTCATTTCAGATTTCCTTTTGAATCTCACTCCTTCCCTTGGAATTCTACTCACATTGAAAGTCTCCTAAGAATTCATTGGCATTTCTACTCACAATTTCTTTAGATTTCTTCTCATAATTTGTTTGTAAAACTCTCCTGAATTTATTTTCCAAATTCCAATGAAGATGTCCTGGAGTTATTCTCAGATTTAATTGTAATCCTTCTTTTAGTATTTTCAAAAAAAAAATCCAAGGACTTATGCTCCGAATTTATTTTCTCCCACGCACTTTATGAAATTATTCTCAGAATGCCCTTGGAATTTTCCTTTGAAGTTCACAGGAGATGTGCTGCTCAGAAATTCCTAAGAGTTTTCAATAAAATTTATTTTTAATTCAATTCAGGGTCACTTTTTAGTCACTATTTTCACAACTATGAGTCACTATTTAGTCACTTATTTCTTTAACATGGTCACTAAAATCAGTATTTTTGACAGCAGTGATGGCTACCAGCCCTGCAAATGCGAATTTTAGTGAACGGGACTCACATATAAGTCAGATTTATTTGACGTGTAGAATATTTTGCATGCGTCTCGGACTTAACATCTGAAAATCGAAAAAAAAATGAAAGATTCCGGGATAAATTTTAGAAATGTTGGACCAATTCATCAATGCTGGGATTTAAGCATCTCTAAGACAAACAAGTTAAGAAACTTGTGCGGCCCGGGATAATTTTCATATTTTGAATATATGGAAAGTCCTTGAAAAAATTAAATACTTCTGGAACGTAAATAACATTTCATTATCTTGGACATAGATTTTTTTTCTAAAATCTGGTTTTGGAAATGTTTCCTAGACCATTTTTCGAAAAATCTAAGACTTTCAGGATCACGAAGTAAAGAAGCCGGAATCGGATTTTTTTATCGAAACCTCAGAAAATTTGCGATTAAATTTCCTTTTACTATTTCGAGATCACAAGGCAGAGGGAAAACTTAGAAATTTTATAATTCGGTCTGGAAAAAATCGAAGACAACGGACCTGAATGTCTAGATCACGGAGATGAAAATTGGTGGGGTTGTGTACAGGACACGACCGCATGGTTGACGCAGACTACGTTAAGCTGTGTAGTGAAATTCTCGTGCATGTTTGCTAGATATTGATTTAAAATACAGTAGAAGTAACCTATGATTTCGGTCCTAAGCACATATTTTGGATTTCCTATTTAGTAAAACTTGGTTAAATTCAGGACCTCATCAAAATGCGAACACATATTCTATTACATTTGGTTCCTAAATTACAATCATATATGAGTAAGGCTTTCTTCAGGTGATTCATTGAAGCGTCCAACAATGACCGTCATGATGGCTGATATTCCCTATCATGAAATTTAAACTTCTTGTGTACTGGACTGCAACAAACGTGAAGTTCCAGTTTCTTTGTTATAAGTTTTGTGAGAGCTGATATCTGTACTCTTGAAATTTTTATTTGGTAATGAGATTGATCCTCAGCGATTCAACTTCAAAACGCTAAAAATAAGTGCACATACAAAACCGGAGTGCACAATTTTGCATCAATGTTATGCAACATTTCATAGTTGATCGAGATGATATCAATTAGCCATGAATCCCTCCAATAAGTTCTCGGTACATATTTATCTAACGATGGAACAAATAAAAAAAAATACTGAGGTTGTGTTCCATTTGGAAAATTTTCACTTAGATTTGACACTTCGAACATAAATTAAGATGTTCGTAAATCCCTCTGTTGTAAATCGCCCGATTTTCGAGAAAGCGTCTTTCCAATAATTGATTCCTTGTCTGTCAGAAATAAGTCTGCTGGAATAGCAGGTTTATTTGAAAATTTTCCATCCGTCAAATATAAGTAAAAATTCACCAAATGGAACACAGCCTTAATAACTTGAGCACAGGATCGTTTCTTGTTGCGTTTGTCGTATTAGATGCTAGATAAAAACTTCTTTTATCGATATGTGTGCTGAAAATACCTGGACCGAGTGGATTCAAGGAGAAAGTCGACGAAGAGAATCTTGTCAGTGTTACTTACGACCTAATGCAATGTTCAGCTTGAATTGTTTCGCTTAGCTGTAAACAGAAAATCGATGAAGAGAATCGAACATTACAAGTAGGCCCTTTTGAACGCTCCCTGTCAAATTTCAGAACCTAGCACTGAAAATAAACTCGACGGTACCTCTATTTATGCTAAGAGATAAGCATTGCAAGTCCCTCCTACTTGAAGAATTATGCAAAAAAAAAACTGGGGTTGTATAAACCGTTCTATAGCATAATTTTTCAAGTAGGAGGGACTTTCATAGCTAATCTAAAAGCATTTGGATTTTAATTTCATCTATAAATGACAAAGTTATAGGCGTTCAAAAAATTACACATTTTCGTGACAGTCGCAATTTTAGATTTTCGATTTACTCCCAGTACCTTCCCGTAAGACGTTGTCTACGTCAAAAAAAAAATATTAGTGATTCCACCAGCACCAATTGGACAGTTCTGGTCTGTTAGCAACTATTATTTGTGGAAATTTACACGCTGATTTTTAATTAATCTTTTTAACACAAATTTGTTACCAAATCAAGCTGTTACTTGATGTGATTTTTAAAAGGCAAATTATTTTTTCTTGACATTATTAGTGGTAAAAAAAAATTACTTTTGTGACTAAATTTTAAGAAACTGACTGACTTGCAAATAGTGACCAAGTTACTAAAAAGTGACCTGCTACCAGCCCTGTATTATCTATTGAATAAGCCAAAAATTCCGTGTGTTTTCTGCACGAAAATGCGTAATTTTGGCATCAGAAAACGAGGCGTTTCCTTGATGGGAAAAGTGGTTTCCCTAACACAATCGCCGAATATTGATACCAAGCACTGAACATGCCAGACGGTACCTATCTTTATGCCTTTTGATGCAAATTTGTAGCACCTATTAAGAAAATTATGCCCAAAAAAAAAATGGTGCCAAATTCTCTTAAAAGAAGGGGCTTAAAATTTGCATCAAAAAGCATGTTACCGTCCGGTAGGCTCAGATTCTGTAATTGATACGTTTTCACTAATACGTATTTAATTTCCGCACCGCTATCATCTCCAAGAACATTTCCATAGCATTGTTCTAAACTGGCTTCCAAGCTTTCAACCCATCGGTCCTTTTCAGGACCACAAATGACTGATAGAAGAGTTAACTAACGAGTAAGAGCTTGTATCCAGGACATATCGTCCAGGATTGGCTTGTACCACATGGAGCACCTTACAAACAGAACTCTTAAATTGCTCCCGAATTTCAACCTATCGAACTTTTTGACTGATAACGAGTTGAGAAATCGATTTAATATTTACTATTCTTTTGCTGTGACATCAAAACTACCTTTCGTAATCCTACGTCAAATCTATGGTCGCGTCTTGGATACAACCTCTTACTTGTTACTTGAAATTTGTATATTTTCCCATAAAAAAACATTATTTGTGTTTACAACTTTATAATTTTTTGAACAAAAAAACGCAATTTTGAAATTTTTACAAGAACTAGAATGGCCGAATTTTAGCAAAAATGTGAATCACTGCCCATAACAAACAATTATGCAAAGTTTCATTAAAATCGAAGATGGTCTAGTTTTTTTCCGCTTCGTCATTTGCCTTGGAACTGCTCAGCTGAGACGTAACAACATGGAAGACGAAGAACATGGACAGGTTCTCTATATCTATATTCAGTTAAGTATTATCTCACACGGTCCTAACATCTCTACTAGGACCCCATCCCATACAACATACCTTCAGCGCCGCCATGATGACCCACTGACTGGGATCGAACATGAACTTTTTCATCGCCGGCACCAGCACCTTGCGCCGTTTCTCCAGCGTACAGAGCAGGGCCATGATGGGCATCACCTCGGCGCAAGCCCGCCGCACCGTCCAGATTTCGTCGTCGCACAGTCTCATGAAGACGGGTAGCTGTTGATGGATTGTGATTAGTAACCGGCGATCGTCAGTGGATGGGAGTTCAACACCTACCATAATCTTCTCGAACAGCTCGTTGCCGAGCACCTCGCACATGACAGGAAACGCGGTGGCACACTCCCGCCGGACAAAGTGCTCCTTGCAGTGGCACATCTCCAGAAACCGATCGTACACCAGTTCATACGTTTTGGCATAGCCAACGATCGGCACGATCTTCACCATGAGCTGTGTAGGAAAATGGTTGGGAAATTAGTTACATTTTGCTGGAACTGCTGGAGTTCAGATGTAAATTTTAAATTTCGTGTGAAAAAAAACGCTTAGTAGTAGACATTTGCATCTTACGCTTGGTTTCTGATCCGATCCTTGCTGGGTCGCTGAACTTGGGCGACCTCGTCGCTCGATGAACCTGGAACGCAGCCCAGCTCATCAAAGCTGGCTGTGATATGGGATATGAGCTACTGCACCATTTCACAGCCACTTTGAGAGTTTAGAATACGCCCGCTAATCGCTGAAATATTTCGTCACTTTGCACAAAAAAAAAAAATCCGTCCTTATCTAATTCACTATATCGTTTCCCTGTTGCATACTCTGAACAGAAGCTTGCCGGAACCGTTTCGCTCTTCAAAGCTGGCTGTGATATGGGAATTGAACAACTTGAACCCATTTCACAACCACTTTGAGAGGGGAAACAGCTCCTCTCTATGATCTCCCTCTCTCCCTTTAGTTTGTTGAATGAAGAGTGTCACTCTCGCTGAGCACGGATCCAGGATCGAACTCGTCAAAATGGCTGTGATATGAATTTCGGAAACATCAACACAGCACAACCATTTTTACGATTCGATCGAGTCTGGACATTTGGCGGTGGAATTTGCGGCGGCAGATTGCAGATGGGGTTCTCCAGCTCAGGGTTGATGGCATTGACCACCCGACTGAGCTCATCAAAATGGCTGTGATATGATTGGGACGCTTCGGACAACGCGAAACGCAACGGAAGGCACATAGCCACAACCAATTGATGAGCTCAGTCAAGCATCCTTCGACCGGAAGACGAGTCGGCGAGGCTTTTCCAAAACAGCACACATTTTTCCGGAGAGTCCCGGTGAGTGATCTGTGAGTATGAGTGATGCGTTGCTCATCAAAGCTGGCTGTGATAGGGATTTTTAAAAAATGTGGTACTAAGACAACCAGATTTGATGCCAACACAGGTCACTCTGGTTCTGGACGATGATGATGTTCTCTCACCGAGGGACTTGGATTCCATTTCCGATCGACTACTCAATGGCACACCCACACACTTGCACACGCACAAACACAAGCACTGCAATCGCATTGCGACCTAGTTTCTAAGCTCAAATCGAGGGGATACGCTTGCTTCTACGGTACTTCCGGTACGTGTCACTCGGTCTACTGAATGGCAGCAGCTTCTCGTCATCCGCGCTTTCGCAAAATTATGTATTCATCAACATGAAAGACAAGGTAGTGAGATCCCAGTGCAATAGGGTGAAACTATCTCACTACCCATGTCTTTCTTGCCGCCGAACACCGGCCAGAGGATCGGCGGCGGGAGAAAGCTGCCCATCACAAAACTATTCAACATCACACCATAGTGCTAAAACTGCAGCACGCACACACATCTTCTATACTACCGACTACGGCATACTCTCAGCTCTACCTGGGTGGTCGTCATATCTCATGTATGTCTTGTCACAAAATTTGAAATTATATTCTCCCCGCGAAAGCAGGCAGCATCCATCTACATTGCATATAACTGAAATTTTCCCTTCAACACTTGGCTCATCGGCTGTCCCTCGTCGGGATCGTATGTCATTCATCATTATCATCCCCCGGTCGTCGTCATCGTCATCGTGAACGTTCCCATTAAGTCCAACACTTTTCCTCAACCCGCAGCGTCACCGTCGTCATCGTCGTAGATGGCCATGGGAAAGTAATACACTCCTGCCACACACCGGGGAACTGCCCGCAAAACCGGAAGGAAGCCCGCTGTCTTCTTGCCGTTCTTTTTATTTTCTCGTCGTTGTTCACACACCCCCCCTCATTTGGTTTCGTCATTCGAATCAATATTAATGGCATTATAATTTCATCGCCGTCGTCGTTGTGTAGTTTGATTTTTTCTTTCGCCTCAGTCCTACGTAAGGCTCACACTTAATTATCTTCGAAAAAAAAAATCTCATTTCTCGAATAATTAGCCACCATCGTCAGAGCAAGAGGACGACACTAATTGATAATTAATAACAAACTACCGAAGCACACTACCAAAATATATTTAAAGAAAAAAAATAAAATAAACGAAACAAGAACCGTGCACGACACTTACGTGGATGAAGATGGCGTAGAGTTCCTCGTCGAAGGTTTCCAACGGTTTGCGGCTCAGCATCTCCACCACCGGGCAGACCACTTCCTCCGTGGTGGCCTTGTCCAGGAAGCCCTTCTCGATCAGGTAGCTGAGCGTTTCGAACGCACCGCAGCGGACCTAGAGAGAGATAGGAAGTAGAAGCGATTTTGGGATTAGTCAAAGGGGTTAAACTCGATCGATCGAAAGAACTTTTGGAAATTAGGATAACTGCACCAGTTTGTGCAATGATTTATACATATTAGATTCTTCGTAAATGAGGAATGCAGGGTGGCTAGTGAATTTTCATTTGAAAATTCCCGGTTGTTAATATTCACAGGGCTGGTAGTGCTGATGCGATATAATAGTAGTGACTTTAGTGACTAAAATTACGGAAATAGTGACCAAATAGTGACTAAATACGTAATCATGTATATGGTAGCTTCGAAATTCAAATACGGTTTGATATTGAAATAAACTTTTTATGTCATGGAACTTAAAATCAAATTTCATAAATTCCTCTAATTCACTCGAATCTCACAACGGAATCTCCTGTGAAGAGCATTTGAAGTGATTTGAATAATTTACTTTTGCTTACGTTATATATGACGACTAGCAAATAGTAATTCCCATTTTTTATGATCTTGCGTTTCTTTAAAATTTTGATATATCTATGTAGGTAGATAAATTTGATAATTCGCTGAGAACTTTTCACAGAATTTCTTCAGAATGATATCAAGAACCTTTTTCAAGGGTTCTCTTGAAATTAGAGGCAAATTATCCTTTTTTTTTCTCTGGTTTGTTTTTTCCGTCGATCTTGTTTTCCGTGCTGAGCACCAATGCTACCGACGTGCCAGGAAGGCAGCTCCCTCACCTGGACCCTACCTATCGACCCATCAACTCATAGACCGAGGACCAATGGCTTTACTTCCCATCCGAAGGAAGGCGTGATCAGAGATGATATGCCTCAGAACATCCCGGCGGCGCCGACTGGGATTGAACCCTGGCCTGCAGGGGTGAGAGGTAATCACGCCTACCACTACACCACCGGCACCGTTTAGGCAAATTATCTTTAAAAAAATAATACTGCATTCTTGAAATTGTTTGCAGAACAATCATCAAAATTCTTGGAAATAGATTATTTTCGTAGTTGGAAATTCTTAACATCAAATATCAGAATTAAAGTGGACATTTTGTACGATAGATGAGGAGATGAAATAAAACGTTGATAGTCCCGTTATGGTACGGCAGTGTAAAATTTGTATATAGAAAGTAGAAAGCGAACAAAGGACAATTTTGAAGAAGGTACGAATTGGGTAGAGCGTCTCCTTTGCCAAGCTCATCCGTTAATGAGTAATGGTGAGGGGTATTTCTCCCTGCCACCACTGGCAAAAGGGATGATCGCTGATTTGCTCATGTACCTCCAATGTTCGGAAACAGTTATATCGATTGTTCCACACTCAAGTCGCCATCTGACGTAAACAACTACCCGATTCGTACCTTCCTCAAATTTGTTTTTTGCTCGCTTTCTACTTTGTATGTATTATTTTCACACTGCCGTACTATAACGGAACTATCAACTCTAATCTCCTCATTTATCTCCACTGTAAGTCTGATATTTGACGTTAAGCATATCCAATTATGTATATCGTTAAATTCACGCATGAAGTAATAACACATGATTAGTTAAAGAAGATCATTTTCGATTTTGTATTGATTCTTCTAGGAACTCCCTGAAGGCTCTTTCAATAAATCCATTTTAAATTTATGTGAATTCACCTTAGAATTTCCATGCAATTAACCTCAGAAATTTCAGAAATTTCTTCTTAGAATAATCTTGCACTTCTTTCCTGCGTTCAATTGGAAATTCAATTCATATTCTTCTTAGAATTCCCATAGTATTTCCTCAGAATTCTCAAAACAAAAATCCGTCACAGAATAACTTTGAAACTCTTCTCAGAATTCCTTTGAGATTGAAGCTTCAAAATTCGATTCCAGTGGAATTCTCGGAATTTATTTCGATAAAGAGTTCGGAATTTCGAATTCTCTTGGAATTTCAGAATAAATTTTGAATTGAGGGGTTTTGAAGAAAAGGGGTGTAAGTGACTTTGATCGATTATCTTCATCGAATTTCTCTTTCGTTAATAAATCAACTGCAAACACATTCCTTGCTTCACGTGCCATTCTGGATGCTAGATGAGGACCTCCTTTATCAAACTATGCGGCAGAAATAGTGCAAAATCTGTTTATAAAGCTGTGACTATCAAAAGAGAAAGACGATGAAGGTAATAGATCAAAGTCACTTACACCCCTTTCCTTCTAACCTCCTCAATTCTTATTAGAATTGGACCTAGAATCCTTATCCAAACTTCATAGAATTCTTCTTAGAACTCTCGTTAAATGCAATCTCCATTATATTGGAATTATTTCCAAAATTGTTCCGGAGCTGAACTTTGCGTCTCTAATAATTTAAACAATAATGTCGCTTTTGATTATTGTTTAAATTATCAGAGACGCTCGTATGTGTTAAGCCAAGTTAAACTATACATATAGGTAAACCTGGCTTAAGATTTAAGCGAAGATGAAGAAATCGGTCCTCAAAGCAATTTATTTTCACGAGACTTTCGTAGTCTGTACTTTGGTATTCTCCTCTGATATATCTTGGTGTCATCCCTAGAATCCTGTAAAACTCTCTTGAAATTTACTTTTGATTTTCTAAATTGGATGATTACCATTGAAAATCTATCATTGACAAATACCTTTGGAAAGTTTTCAAGGTTTACAATTTATTTTCGGGGAAAGGAGGTATATTTTCTCCGATTTTCAATCGAAATTTAAAGCATTTCCGAATAGTTTTCCTGGTGCTCTACAGTTTTGCGGTTCACTGGCCACCCTGGTTAAAATTTTAAATTAAATTTAAATGTATATTTTGTTAGAACTACTGTAGACTTTCTAAGCGCCAAGTACTCAGTTTAAATATTTTGTTGATATTTTTAAATTTCACTATATTTTAGTAGTGAAAAAGTGACTTTCGTGACTATTTTTAGGGAAATAGTGACTTTAGTGACTTTTTGGTGTAAAAAGTGACTTTTTAGTGACTGGCTTCAAAATAGTGACCAAGTCACTAAAAAGTGACCTGCTACCAGCCTTGTATTCACAAAAAAACGAAATTGTACACATTGTTAAGAACGTGCTGAAAGGAATTTACTGAAAGGATAAAAATAAAAGTGATTTAAGAAGATTCCCAATATTCTGGGGCTTTAAAATTTGTGTAGAGTCTGAATAGAGGTGGGCAAAACAGCTCATCTGGCTGAGTGGATAAAACCCATCCAGCTCACTAAAGGGAGTCGATTCTTTTGAACAGCTCTTCAGCTCACATTGAAATCATAGAAATTATGACACAAATTCAAAATCGGAAAATTAATTAGTGGTTTTAGTGCTTAAAACTGCAGAAAATCGTTAAAGTAGTCTAAACGAATAAATCCGTACCTTACAAAATGGCTTTACTTTTCAATGGAAAACGCTACTAACGCAACAACTGATCAACCACCGCGTAAACCAAAATGCGCGCAAAATGTGCCAACAACATAGCTTTAAAACAAAAAAATGACACACGTGATGATATGATTGACATCTTGGCACACAATGTTACGCCTTTTCTCAAGCTATGCAATCCATTCTAAATTCAAATTTTATTTCTGATGTTAATTCTCCAGCAGAATTTCTCTCACTATTCTCGGCATCAGCTCCAGATCATGAGCTCAGATCCGGATCCGGAGCTGAATCGTGAAGAATCGAGAGAGAGAAAAAAAGATCCGAAGAGCTGGACGGGTCCGAGAGTTGTCATCCTTAGCTCCCAGCAGTGTTGCCAGTATTCCAGATTTTCAGTCGTCTAGCCAGATACACAGACAGATCACGTTTATATCCTGATTTTTTTTTAAATATGTTCCAGATTCTCCAAGATTTTTAAAAATAAAAACCCAAACTTACTACTTTAATTACTTAAGACCATCAACGTTGAACATTATAGCAACATCATACATGGAAGTGTTACAACATGTTTGCAATGGTTTGCAGAATCAAGAAAATTGAGACATTATTGGCTGTAAAAAATCTTCAAATTTTTAAAAATATCGAGCCAGGATTTGTGTGTTTTGTTTTTGGCTATAATATTTTTTTTTTTAATTCTGGATTTATAAAAAATCAATATTCCAATATGGAGGAATTTCCTAATTTTGGAATTGAGAGAAATCGAAAACTGTGCAGGATTGAAAACAATAAATTGAGCTTTGGAAAACTAGCAAGGCTTATGAATCTAGACAACCACCAGGACTTTGAAGTATGTTCGTGATATTTTCGAGGATATTTAGTTAGATTTTTAAATATAATTTTAAAGTACCTGTTACCTTAGCAGTCTGAAATACTTCAGAATTCTGAATTGCTCTAGATTTCAGAATTTTAAGGTAATTCTGAAAATAGTTTACAGTGAAGTGTAAGTATGCAGTCTGTGAAACCTTTTAATTGAAGTGAAGACGGTATAAATTGTCTTTTGCAAACTCTGATAACAATGGCATGGAAATTTTGTGAAGAAATGAAAAAGTTAGAATTCGGAAGAGAAATCATAAAAAATTCTTAAGGAGAAGGCTGATATGAATCGTGAGAATAATTTCAATGGAATTATGTCCTATGGAGATTAGGTTTTATCAAACTTTAAGAAATCTGGCAATTTCAGGGAGACTTTCAAGGCTATTTTGGCAAAGTATTTGAGTACTTAGAGTTCACTGAAGAGGATAAGTCTGAGAAGAATGTGATGGTCATTCTGAAGAGCGACCAAGCAATTTTTCCAGTTCTTGGAAGTTATTACCAGTTTGAGGGAATTATGGAATCAGAGAGCGATTTATAAGAGATTACAAGAGATAATGCTAAGCACTACTAGAATGTTACTGAAAAAGTTTGGATATTATCAAGATTAGTTTAGGGGAATCCAGAATAGAAGTATGATGAAATTCTAGGATGATTCCAATTGAACTCTGTAAATGAAGTAAATTCAGACTAACAAAAAAAATTATGATCTAGGACCCAGGAAAATATAAATTCCACAATTTGGAATCATTTTAAGATCCTGAGACTTTAAAAATGACGATTTCAGACTTTCATTTTAGTTAGGGGAATTTACGTATTCTCGGCAACCTAAGCAGCGACGTTCTTTCTATAGCCTTTTTCTCTAAGGAACGCACACATTTGCTGCCAGCTGCTCTAACAATTTCAGTCGAAATAATTGTCAAAAACTGTTTTGAAACGCTTTTACAAAGCTCCAATCTTCTCTAGTGAGAGCGAGTATTGTCGGCAACCAGTTTTTCTTCGGCAACCGTTCCATCTGAACTGCATGTAAATCTGCTGTTCTATTATCGGCAACTCGAAATCAGCTACAATTTGTAGTGCGTGTGTTGCATTTCAAGAAAACCTTGCTAGATTGCTTTTTCTCAGTGGTAAAAATATAGTCAAATTGAAGCTGAAAGCATAAAGAATCGTTTGTATGCATTCAGCGAAGTGTGTTCGTAAGAAAATCCAGTGAAAATAGTGTTTCAATTTGGGTTGCTGAAAATAGTCTGTCATGCCGAAGCCGTCATTTCCCCTATATAATAATATTATTCTTTGGCATACAATTATTTGTAGTGGTCATGTAGAGTTACCCGTAGTTTAGGTAAACTGTATGTGTGAGTACCACGATGTTAGGCTTTGATTCTCACTTCAGCCAGGAGAATTTTAGTTTAAAATAAAATTGCCTACTGGTCTACCGAGTGTTGTGAGTTGTATGATGTCAAAAATGAAATTGGGAATCTGATCAATCGCAGAGTAATATTACAATTATTTTAAACTAATAAAAAATTTAAGACATATTCTGGTACTGCATCAAATATTAGGGACTAAATCGACTATTCGTTAAAAAAATCATCCCATCAAAGCTGCTTGACTTTTTGCTGCTTCAGAATCCTAAAAATATTTTCTGCAGTATTTTGCCCAAAAATTTTAATCAATTTCGAAATGCTGCGTAACGGACATTTAAACTTTTTGGGAAGAATGTGTCAATACTTTTCTTAACTTTTGGATGATTTTAGCAATGCTCAGATCGTGTAGCACATGTGGTTTACGCGGTAACTGTTCAATGCGTAAGTGGAGTAATGTGTCCTTTTTTAAAAGTTCCGCTATGAGTGATGGAATCTATGGTTAAGACTTGTGATATCAGTGAGCTGATGAGCTGCGGTTCCTAAAAAATGAACCACGGGTCATCAGCTCACTTTAGAGAATCGGGTCTATAGAACAGCTCGGGAGTGGATCGCCCATCTCTTGTCTGAAACTAGAACCTTTTTTTTCAAAATTTGTGATTAACAACAATCTTCGTGATGCAAGATTTGGAGAAAAAATAATTAAAATGTGAGATTTTGAAAATTTTTCAAGATCACAGATTTAAAAAAATAATAATAAAATAAAAATATCATACTTATGAGTCGTGAAGTCATAATTGTCACGCTTTGAGACTTGGAAGAATTTTAAGGGTTATAACAGATTACATAACAATCTATAGAATCTAGCGGACAAACCCTGGAATTTTTAGTAAAATTTAAAAGAATTCAAAGTGTTGATTTCAAACAAATATTGAGAAGGATTCCCACACAGTTTTTGGGGGAGAAGTTCTGAGCAGAATTTCAGAATTATTCTGACATGCAATCCTTAGAAATTGTTAGATGAATTTGGAGGGACTTCTGTGGAGAAGAATGCAAGTTCTAAATTAAATTGTTAGGTAATTTTAGAAGATTTAAAAAGGGAGTTGTGAAAAACAAAACCTTAAGGAAAATTCCTACGTAATTCTGAGGAGATTTGTATGGGGATCGTGAGGAAAATGACATGAATTTTAAGAAGAATTCCAAGCGAATTATGATCAGAATTCAACAAGAAACAGAGTTGTAAGAGTGTTCTGGCAATAATTTCAACCCAAGTGCGAAAGATTCATCACAGAACTCCAACAAATTTTATTGAAAAAAATTTGCTGATAGTTAGAAAGAAATTATTTAAAATACTCCAAGGGGTTTCTAAATAAAATTTCGAAAGATTTCTGCTGTTTTGAATAAAGTTAAAAGAAATTTTTGAAAAGATTTTCGAATGAATCAAAGTCTCCGGATAGGCTCTAGGGAATTCTAAGAAAGATTCCAATTAAATTCTTAGAAGGGGTTGCAAGGAAATTCCAAAAATATTTCAATGGTAATTATATGTTTTAATGGTTTATTCTGAAATTCTGGTGTAAAAATTTGTTTCTATTTTATGCTTAATTTATTTTTCCCGGTTCTCTCGCCGAATTCCCGGGTTTTTCCCGGTTACTTTTCAAATTCGCGGATATTTCCCGGTATTCGTTGGCCACCCCGGTATTTGTTGGCCACCCTGCGGAATGAGGAGCTTCGCACTGCTTCAATATTCGATAGTATTTCAACATAACATCAATATCGTAATGCACCGAATACAGAACAGTTCAGAAAGACTTTATGTGTGCTTAAAACTATGTGTCAGACGTCATTTCGAGCAGAAGTGACGATTCCGTGCTACGATTGAAAAATGCCAGACACAATTTTAAAAAATATCAAGGTTCAAAATGGCACAAATATGAATGATTTTCCACAACAAACAATTGTGGAAAAGTTTCATGCAAATTGGAGAAGATCGAGTCTGATCGATTCCTTGCTTGGCGTGGAACTGCTCTACTTAGCAGAACTTTTTGGACAGACCCGGGAATCTCAGAGATGTTCAGGCACGAGACGAGGACGATGCTCACAGGAAGACTTGTACTCATCTGAGGGTTTTCGAATCATTGGCTTAGAATATGCAATCACCGAATAGTGGAACTCTATAGGGAGCTCATTATCGTGACAGTCACAACAGCTGGAAGGGTACAATTAGCGAGACACGTGACACGTTGTTAGAATACGGACAACAATTCCGCAAAAAAATGGCGTTTACCTCGTTACGAGATGCAGAGGAGTCCGTCTAACTAAGTTGTTAGGCCCTGCTCCACAGATAGAAGGTAAGCTTAGCAAGTGCTTCAAACAACACCTAGCTGAGTGCCAGTGCAAAGTTCCAATTGGACGTAATAACCTTAAGAAGAAGAATTTAGCTGACAGTAAATCGTTCCCAGCCGCTGAATTTCCGCAAGAACGATAACGGTCGAGGCGTGTGCCGACGCATTATACCTGCCACCAGCACCCACGTTTGCTGGTGGGGGCGGCGGGTGCGGGAAAAACAAGACATAAAACAATAATCAACAGTCATTTTATCGGTAATAAAAACACCCGCCAGCAATTTTGTTTGTCGTCCTCGGTGCGACGTGCGACTGACTCTGGTTCGAAATCTCTGCCATTGTGCCGCCGCCGGCAAGAGGGAAGGAGAGAAAGTCGTCCTGGCTCTGGTTGGATGGTGCTGCCGTGGTGGCAATGGGATTTTTTTTCTGCTCAACCCGGGGCTCGACTTTTGGATGGTGGTTGGGGATGGGTTGGCTTTTTTGGGGCACGCTCGAGCTAGCTAGCTAGCTGCTGGTCCACTTGTTTTCACTTGTTGATTTGTTTGGTAGTATGTGTGTGTGTATGTGGATGTGGATGACCGGCCTCGATCCAACCTCCAAAATCCAATCCTATCCCCCTCCCCCTTACAGTGAGTCAGTTGTGCCATGGATGAGTGGATATAGAAAAAGGATGGTGTTCGGAATTACGATAATGGCACACTGCTCTCTTGTCCTAGGCATCATCGATGGCATCTAGGTTGGTTGTTGCTTGCTGGTGCTGGTTCAACAGGCCCAAGTCAGGCTTGAATTGATTTTGAAGAGATGCCTTTTTGCTTGTGGTTTCGATAAACAAGATTTGGGTTTTGCTAACTGGGATTTCAAACGGAAAAAAGGGGATATGATCCTCCCGGTTTGGGGCGAAAAGTCGAAAAGTGATGAGATGTTGCGGTAATGCTGTGTGGTCGTTGGTCTGTACGGAGGTGGTATGTTTAATGAATCCCTGGGTGCGTCCTTGTATAGAGTGTTTTTATTAAGATCATGTTCAATCGTTGGTAACGAATCAAATAAGAGAACGTGGAACGCTTTTTAAGACTGATAATCGTCCTGCTAATGTTTACATCTTGAAGTATGAAGAATTATTTGAAGAATGCGAAGTTTGCAGGGTTTACAGCTGGGGGATTCTTTGGGGAAGTTTCCCAGTTAATGAGCACAGAATTTGGACTTTCGGAGAAACTACGTCAGGCTTCTAGGAGATGAATGGATGATTTATAAATTTACTTAACTTGATATAATGACGTGACGTGATAATGACAAACATCAGTGGCGCAGCCAGCATTTCTGTTTGAAGGGGGTCAATTTTTATTGACATATCCTGGTAATCGGTTTCCAATAATAACTATCAATTAATTTTAAAGAACTTCAAATTAAAAATGATCTCCTATAATATGCACGAAGTGTCATTCATGTCGTTCGACGGCACACAAAAAGAAATTGCTAGATAGAGCTGCAATTAGGGTGTAGCAACTTTTGTTAACAGAAGTCATTGATTTCTGGGAATTCAAGGAACGCCCACAAGTGGAAGACTTCCCCTACCCGATAGTTATGTTGGTTTCCGTGGGCGAGCCTTGGCTTTCTAGAAATCATCGATAGAAGTCATTGTTTATAAAAGCTGTTACGCCCTAATTCCAGCTCTATCTAGATTGTTTGTTTATCATAAACCTAATTTTTTTTATTCGGTCCGGAAACAGTTAACAGGTACCAGAGTTTTAAGCACATCTTCAAGAAAAGTTCAACCCAGTAAGATTTTCTTGACCGGGCTGTAAATCGAAACCACCGTCATCGGTTTGGTGTAAAAACCATAACTGAATAATAGGAATGGTCGGGTATGTAATTTAAATACCCGGACCCGACCCGAATTTGTTTTTAAACTTTATTGGAGAGGTTTCCAGCTCATTGCCTAGTTCATCTCGTACTTTCTTAATTGGATAATATGCCAGAAATACCCGTACCGGACAATTCCCCATTTGTTGTTACCCGTATCCGACCCGAATCCGAAAAATTATTTATTAGCATACCCGTACCCAACCGAACCTGTTGAGGTACGGGTCAGGTTTCGGGTAAAAATGTCCGTACCTGACCATCGCTTCTAAATAGGCTTTTTAATCCGGGATGATTGTAATTACAGAAAAAAAATATCTTAGGAAATAGTTCCGTTACTATTTCGAAATGTTTTGAAGGTGTTTTCGGTAACAAATTAAAAAAAAAAGAGTTATCTGCAACAAGTCACATACAGTAATGCAATATTTTCGTTTAAATTCAACTTTGAAATGTGACATTTTGACAGCCACCATAGTGATACGCCGATGCATGCTGCCGCCGCCACTGATGAAAGAACCTACGCACAGGTCTACTATAAAACCGCTATAAAGCTCGCAATGTTACATGCGATTGTTAATCGTTTTTCGAGACTGATTTCAAACTTTACCGAGCTTTGAGAAAAGTTCAAAGCCGTAGAAAATGGTTTGCTCTTCGGCGAAATGACCCATTCGGCGAAACATTCTTCGGGGAAACGTCCTTCGGCAAAATGTCCCGCTCCCGTAAATACTACTCAACTGATTTTTTACCATTGATAAATACAAACTAGTAATAGAACATATGTTTTTGATTAATTGCATTACATATCCTACAAGTTGGCTGGAGTCTGATTATTCCAAATTGGCGCATGGCAAACATTTTATTCAGTTATATAATCACCCATTGGGTTAAATGTCTTCATGTCAAACTTCCATTTGATCAAACGGGGTGATCATCGTCGTTCTCAGAGCACCGATTTTGATTTATAAATTTGCGTAGTGTGTAGGAAAAAACAATGAAATCCAAGATCTAGCCAGTCTTCCCAAGTAACATTGCGAGCTTTATAGCGCTTTAAAAGCGCTTTATAGCATTCTACAAGCCTCATGGTCTACAGAACCCTCATAAAACCAAAATTGTTACTTGGGTTAAGTTCTGACACTATCTGGGTCCATCATCCGATAAGTATCATTACTTATACAAAGATCTTAAGTCTGGTATTTTCAAGAATCCGAGATCCAGCAAATATCATGGTGACCAGCAAATCCTGATTAGCGATTTCCCAGTTTTTTCCCGGATTTTTGCCAGTCTTCGGTCGTCCTCGATTTCTATAGTGAACTGTATTCTTGGTTCTATTTTGTTGAATGCGTCTAGGACCTGCTGTTCGGTGTTCCGTGGAATAGCCATGAAGATATCGTCCACGTATTTCCAAAATATGGTAGTCCCAAACGAAAAATTCCTAGACCGGACCGGGAATTGAACCCAGCCGCCTCCAGCATGGTCTTGCTTGGAAGCTGCGCCTTTACCGACTGAGCTAAGGGAGGCCCAACTTATCAAAACTTATTTATACGTTGTTCTCAAGCATTTAATTTAAAATCGTTTCCCTTCACAGAGTTCATTTCAGAATTCTTATAAAATAAATTTGAGATACTCGTTGAGAGTCCCTTGAAAATTTCGTCATAATAATTCAAACATTCTCTGCAGAACACTCAAAAAAAAAAAAAACACGAAACTCATCGTTAGATTCTCTTCGAATTTTCAACTTTTTCTAGGAATTCACTGAAGCTACTATCCATTGTTTTTAAATTCACTTGAATTCTCCTTAGTTCCTTACTTCTCATGCAATTCACCTCAGAATTGTCTTATAATATTGCTCAGTATTATCTTGGAGGTTTCCTCTAAATTCATTCGGAATTCTTTTCAAAATTATCAAGAAAATCTTTTTGAGATGCCCCGGAATTTCCTTCCACAACTCCTTTCAAATTGTACCTTCAAAAATCGATTCCCTTGCAATTTTTAACGGATCCTGGAATCCTGTTCACAATCGCCATGGATTTTTCCACAGAGCTACTTAAAAACTACTCTGAACTCACACCAATTCACTTGGAGGTTTAGTCAAAACTCTCTAACAGTTCATCCCAAAACTCAGTAGGACATTTTCTAACAGATTCTAAAATCTGCTCAAAATTAAATCTAGATAGAGCTGGAATTAGGGCGTAACAGACTTTGTAAACAATGACTTCTATCGATGATTTCTAGGAACTCAAGTCACGCCCACGCAAACCAACATAACCGATGGTGTTGTTGATTTGCGTTGGCAAGCCTTAACTTTCTATAAATCATCAAAAGAAGTCATTGTTTACAAAACCTGTTATGCCCTAATTCCAGCTCTATCTAGAAATGCTTTGGAAAACATTCTAAAGGGATTTAAAATAATACATATTTTACTCGCTTTCATATAAAGAGCTAAAAATGGCAAATAGGAACACACTCAAGTCTTTTCACACGATTGGTGCCGCTGAGTCGCAATTTACACGGTATGTTTTCAATGATTTCTCGATAACGATACAACCAATCGACTTGATTCGAACTTTGGACTTTGGGCGATGAAGACGGCAAGCGGTTAGACTTGGATAAGCCGATACCTTCAACGGTGCGTGCGTCTTGGAGAAGATTTCACGTCCAACTACCGATCCTAAACGATATCCGGATAGATCGTTGTGTGATCATTCCTCAAGCCACGCAGATCGAGATTCATTGCTTCTCGGATGCGCCGATGAAGGCATGCGGTGGATGCCTCTATATTCGGAGCCAGGATCAGGATGGGAATGTCAAGGTTCAACTACTCACTTCCAAATCCAAGGGTGCTCCTCTGAAATCCCAATCAACTCCTTGATTGGAGCTTTGTGGTGCACTGTTAGTTGCAAAAATTCCCGAGAAGGTTCTACAGGCTACCAAACTTACTGTTCGCACGACGTTTTGGGTAGACTCCAGGCTTCTCCATATACTTGATCCGTATTCGTCTCAAACAGAGTGGCGAAAATAAAGGCGATTACGGAAGGTTGCGAATGGAGGCAAATTGCGGGTGCTGACAATCCGGCAGATTTGATTTCGAAGGGAATCGGGCCGAAAGACGTCTTCGACAACAGCTTTTGGTGGCATGTTCCAAGCTGGCTAGCTCTAGAACGGAACACTTGGCCAATCTCAGCGGACTCTCTGTCTGGGGAGGAATACGAAGAGGAAAAAAAGGCGGACGGCAGTTGTCACCTCAGCTTTAGCCGTTGAAGAGTTCAACGAATGGTTCATTTCCAAGTCAGGTTCCTACATGGTACTGATTCGGTGCATCGCCATATGGTTGTGATTGATGCGGTCACTTCGAAACTCAAAGGAAAATCGTTCGACTGAATTTCTCTCTTCAGAAAAGCTACGTAAGGTGGAGTTCGTTGTCATTCGAAAGGTCCAGGAAGAAGCGTTGGGACCTCCCTTAGCTCAGTCAGTAAAGCCACAGCTACAAAGCAAGACCATGCTGGAGGTGGCTGGGTGCGATTCCCGGTCCGGTCTAGGAATTTTTCGGGTTGGAAAATTTCTCGACTTCTCTGGGCATAGAGTATGATTGTACTTGGCACACAATTATACTAATGCAAAAATGGCACAGGCATCGAAAGCTCTCAATTAATAACTGTGGAAGTGTATCTAGAACACTAAGTTGAGAGCTCGCAATAAGCTAATATGCCATACGCAATAAGCTTGAAATGCGAGAAAGAAGAAAGAAGAAGAAGGAAGAAGCGTTTCCAGAAGAGCTGAAAGCTATTAGGAGGAATGAGCCACCCTTGCGCTGGTATAGCCCGTTTATTTGCGAAGAAGGCATTCTGAAGATTGGTGGGCGTTTGAAGAATTCCGAAGAGTCTGGCGCCACCAAGCACCCTATAATACTGCCAGCACATAATCGCTGTACCAAGATGATCTTTGAGCCATATCACCTTCGTTTACTTTACGCTGGCTAGAGCGCTGCACTGGGTAATTGCCAAGATTTGGGAGGAGGAGATATTACCGGAGGAGTGGATGGAAGGTGTCGTATGCCCAATCTACAAAAAGGGCGACAAGTTGGATTGCTGCAACTACCGCGCGATCACACTGCTGAGCGCCGCCTACAAGGTACTCTCCCAAATTCTATGCCGCCGTCTGTCACCATATGCAAGAGAGTTCGTGGGGCAATACCAGGCGGGATTCATGTGTGCCCGCGCTACCACGGACCAAATTTTCGCGATTCGGCAGGTTCTGCAGAAATGCCGCGAATACAACGTGCCCACACATCATTTGTTCATCGATTTCAAATCCGCATACGACACAATCGATCGAGATCAGCTATGGCAGATTATGCACGAGTACGGATTTCCGGATAAACTGACGCGATTGGTCAAGGCGACGATGGATCGAGTGACGTGCGTTGTTCGAGTATCGGGACACTCTCGAGTCCCTTTGAATCTCGAAGGGGGTTACGGCAGGGTGATGGACTTTCGGGTCTGCTGTTCAACATCGCGTTAGAAGGTGTGATCAGAAGAGCTGGGATAGACACGAGTGGCACGATATTCAGGAAGTCCATCCAGCTCCTTGGTTTCGCCGATGACATTGACATTATGGCACGGAACTTTGAGATGATGGCGGAAACGTACATCAGACTGAAGGCTGAAGCTAGACGGATTGGACTTGCCATCAACGCATCAAAGACAAAATATATGAAAGCAAGAGGTTCTAGGGAAGACAATGTTAGCCTCCCACCCCGAGTTCAGATTGACGGTGACGAAATCGAGGTGGTCGATGAGTTCGTGTATTTGGGCTCACTGGTGACCGCCGAAAATGATACCAGCAGAGAAATTCAAAGACGCATTATGGCAGGGAATCGTGCCTACTTTGGACTCCGGAGGACGCTCCGGTCGAATAAAATTCGCCGCCGCACGAAGTTGACTGTCTACAAGACGCTGATTAGACCGGTGGTCCTTTACGGCCACGTGGAGGACCAACGCGCCCTTGGTGTTTTCGAACGGAAGGTGTTGCGTAGCATCTACGGTGGAGTGCAGATGGATGACGGAACGTGGAGGAGGCGAATGAACCACGAATTGCACCAGCTGCTGGGAGAACCATCCATCATCCACATTGCAAAAATTGGGCGACTAAGGTGGGCTGGGCACGTCGTAAGAATGCCGCACGACGACCCAGTGAAAATGGTTCTAGAAAGCGACCCAACAGGAACAAGAAGAAGAGGCGCGCAGCGGGCAAGGTGGATCGACCAAGTAGAAGGTGACCTGCGGACCCTTCGCAGACTACGAGGCTGGCGAACTGTGGCCATGGATCGAGTAGAGTGGAGACGACTTCTTCGGACAGCAGAGGACAACAAGGCCTTAGCCTGATTGGTAAGGTAAGTTTTACTTCACGCTGGTCCGCAAATTTTGTTGGGATCGATCCGTCAACGCTTCTCGCCATTAGGAGGGAGAAATGTTGCCATACAGGTAGTCCATCAATGCCTAACGTGCTTCAGGTCAAAACCAAGGCTGGTGAACCAATTCATGGGAGAGTTACCTGCATCGAGAGTCAAAGTTTCTTGTGCTTTCTAGAAAACTGGTGTTGACTACTTCGGACCGGTGTATACTCGGCCTGGACCACGTCGTGTTGCTATCCAAGGCATACGTATCCATTTTTGTATGTATGTGTACGAAAGTCGTGCACATCGAACTGGTGTGTGACTTGTCCACGGACAGGATTCTGCAAGCACTCCGACGTTTCATCGTTCGTAGAGGAAGGTGTACCGGTTTGTACGAATATCGTTGAAGCCCGAAACCAACTGCATGAACTGTTCAACGTCCTGACCAGGTATCCAGGTTAAGCGCTGATGAAGGAATCGAATGGCATTTCAACCGTCCAAGCGCACCCCACTTCGTAAGATTGTGGGAAGCAGCGGTTCGATCGGTCAAACACCATATCCTACGGGTAATTGGTTATAACCCAGTTACACTGGAAGATATGAACACGCTGCTGGTTCACGTAGAGGGTTGCCTGAACTCTAGACCCCTGACACCGATGTCTAACGATCCAAATGATTTCGAACCGTTAACCCCAGCTCATGTCTTGGTTGGAACATCCCTACAATCGTTTCCAGAAGAAGATCTTCGCAATGTGCCGACGAATAGTCTCTAAGTTGCAACATTTCTGGGATCGATGGAGGAAAGAGTACCTTTGCCAGTTGCAAGGCAGATCTAAGCGCTGGAGTTCACCAGCTGGAATTGAAGTCGGAAGACTGATCATCGTGCAGGAAAGTAATCAACCACCGATGCGTTGGCGGCATATGGACCGGATCGTCGAAGTGCACCCTGGTAGTTACGTTGTGGTAAGAGTAGTTACACTAAAAACTGGATCAGGAGCATTGAAGTGGCCAGTCAAGAAGATTTGTTTGATACCTGTTGCAGAGTTGACCCAGTCCCAATCTAAGCGGATTCTTTATTTTTAGATACGGATACTTATGGTGGGTGAGCATGTCTGTAAGGACCACTCTAGCACCATCCTATCGCCGTAACAGCCGACCAAAAGATGGCTCCGGTTATTGTACTGGCCATCGATCGGCAGTTGATTGTAGAGCCAGATCACTTTCGCTTTCATTAGCATACGGGAGATACGATGGGATACTGGGATCGGGTTAGAGAATAGATTTGTATATTTTGTGTTTTAGTTGATAAGTAACACAAGGTCGAAGACGGTCCAGCGAGACCGAGAAATATTATTGTAATTTGTGTTATAGTTGTATCAGAAATAAATGTAGTGTTGTTACAATTTGTGTTTCTTCAAAACTTGTGTTAACCGTAATATGCGGTAAAGATTTGTGTGCCCATCGCTGATCCGTTCCCTGTCGACCAATCATCCAATGATTGAGTTGGACATCGAAGTTTCTTCAGCAAGGACCCAGGTAAACCAACATATTTGGTGAGCTCGTCGAAATTAAGAGGAAAATTTGTATGGAATTCTAAGTTGAAAATCAAGGAAATTTTAGGTTACTGTTCTTAATTCTAAGCGATTTCCAGGAATATGCCAAGCGAATTCATAACAATATAATGTAGTAAAGCAGGGAGGATTTCCTAGAGTGTTCTACACAGAATTTCGATTTTTATAGAGATAGTAGAATTCTTAAAACATTTTGAAATGATCTTAAGGAAATCTTGAAACATATCCTGAGATAATTTTCAAAGATACAAAGTTAATTTTTGTTCTTGATGAAAGCAACACGAAACGACTTGTTCATACAAGTGTTCAAACGAAAAACGTTTCGTTTTGGCTTCCCCCATGGTCTTAGAAATCCATCCAAGATTATAACTTCTAAAAGAAATAATTAAAATACCGGACAAATTATTAACAAAAGTTTTCAGGGTATCGACTGAATGAAGAAAACCAAATTCCCTGATATTCCCTGATTTTCCTGCAATTTCAAGAACAACAAAATCCAGCTTCAGTGCGTACCCGGAAACACCCTGGGGCACCACGACCTCATCAGCTATTACTTTCTTCAGATATGTACTAAATAGTACATTCTGCAAATAGTTCTAAATAGGTCATTCTTTTTTTTAATCAAATACCACATGGACCTCTAACCCATGAAGACAGGTTCAGTATTATTTAAAATTGAATAAAGCGTTCGATACATTTTTCAGAATGCAAAAAATACAGAAATGGCGTGTTACCAATAACGGGAAGGTACCGCATTTTCCTAAATGCAGAAATGTTAAATGTGGTAAGCACCAGTTCAAGCAGTAACCGGGATGTTACTATTATGGTTTATTTATTTATTAAAATGCTTGCTTAATCGATTAAAGTTTTCAGCAAGTTAATGATCCGTTTCGTACCTCAATTTGCTCCAAGATACGAGAAGAGGTTCTTGGCGTGGCCATTTTCTTACCATTAGAAGTACTTTTCTGACTGTTTCTGAACTCAACGCTAGTGGCAGACATTCACCCAGTTTTCCACATATGAAACACTTCGACAGTGAGCATTCATAAGGGCGAATACGCGATGATCGATTCTCTTCATCGATTTTCTCTTTGCATTGCTACAGCTAAGCGAAACAATTTTCTAGAATTTGTTCAATGCAGAGTAGTAACAGGTTGTATTGGCTATCAAAAGCAACAGCAAACGCACCGAGAAACGTTAAATCTAGCGAGTTATTAACAAAATAGAAAATCGACGAAGAGAATCGATCATCGCGTATAGGCCCTTATGCATGCTCACTGTCGACTTATCTTTAATCCCTTTATATTTTTTTTGCCTTGAGTACATTTTGAGACCCAACTCCGTAAGAAAATTATTCCGGATCATACACTGATTCGCGGCCGGATTTCTCCGGTGGGAAATCGTTAACACAGTGCTCTCACCTCCAAAATTCTATAAGTTAATTCTATCTCAATTGCAGTAACATCACAATACTAAAATTTCACTGAAAAGCTTATTTTACGAACAAACCAGGCTTACATTACAATGAAGAGCTAGAATGCTCAATAAGGCACTCAATGCTATCAAGGCAATGCTTGTCTACGTATCATTGAATCATTATTCAATCATAGAAGTGATATGCCAAGCAATCACAAAAAAAAATCATCCAAGCAAGATCATTATCCTAAATTTTCATTTAGCTGATTATCTGAGCTATCTGAGGCTGTTAAGATCGCAATAAAGAACAAGAACAACAAGTATTCTGAAAAAAAAAATCATCCTCTTCTCTTAGCTCTTTTCCATTCATGCATTAACTCAAAGGCGCTTCAATGTGATCAAAGGATTGATTTTTGTTGGACACAGCTGGATCGACCAGACGCATCAATCTAGCTGAATCTATATTAGGCCCAAAATCATTGAAATACCCTTTTATTTGAGTACTGTTAGCTAAACTTGCCACAAGTTCACAAATCTGTTTAAAATTTGAAATGAACAACCATCCTCCAACTACACTGAGTAATTAAGTCAGTCATACTTACGAAAAAGTTTCTGTGATTAAGAAAAATTTCCCTGAATTGTAATGAAATTCCCTGATATTCTCTGATTTCTCTGGGTTTTCCAGGTAGTCGACACCCTGATTATATGGTAAAGTTGTAATCAAATTCCGGTTCAGAGGCCACCACCCTGCCTAAAAAAAAAATCAAAGTGACTGTTTCCTGAAAATCTAGTCCAGTCGAAGGGTTTTGACATTTTTGATGATGATCATGATGATGATGATAGTGGTCTAATACTCATTGTAGCACGGAAGCTAGTCCGAAAGCTGTGGGCTTCCTCACTGTTGACCTTGATCAAGCATAATAACCTCTGATTGTCATCAGCAAATAGCTGTATGAATGGCCAAAGTCATTTCCTTCGGACAGTTAAGAATCTTCTTCCACCAACTTGTTCAGAAAACGAGCCATCCAATAGGAATATGCCCCAATGAATGGAGAGAAGAGCCCACCCTTTATCCACGAAATGTTAGCAACAGGGCGTTGACATCTTCACTCTCCCGATGCAAATCGCTTCAATTGGGTACTACGATTGTCCTCGAAGGGTTTTCCAAATTTTTTCAAGGCCAAAATCTTATTTTGCTCGGAGAGAGGACGCACTCGTACCGCCTTTGTGATAATCGCTCGCTGTTTTGTTCAAAACGCAGCGAGCTTTACCAGCGATGAGGGAACGCAAACAATCCAAACGTATTTTTCCAATCTTCTCCAACAGATTTTCCCAATTAAACTATCAATTGCAACTATTATAGAGAAAAGAATGTAATCTACCTCACTTACCCCCGGTTCATCCGTTAGGTATCGCACGGTGATGTTGAGCACCTTTTCCAGCACGCACCGCCCAAAGTCGCTGTTGAGGCTCTGTTCCCGGTCCAGACAGCTCACGCATAACCGCTGCAGCCATGACGATAGATTCGATCGGACCGATACCTCTGCAAGTTGAGAAATAGAAAAAAAAAGTTAACCATTAGATAACGCTGATGCTGCAGTTGCTTGACGGAAATTGTTACATTGAAAGTGCAGTCTGTAGCGACGAGGACGACGACGACGCCGTGTGTACACAGAGCATGGAACCGCACCCACATTGCTGTAGGTAGTGAAAACTGGGTGTTGCCAGCTTCGCCACCCACGACCCACCGTGCAACTTTTCCAGATGCATCCCATTTCTGTCGTGGAAAGTATTAGCAGGGACGCAGGGGAGTGCATTTTGATGTTGAAATTACAAGGACCTGTTTTCACCGTCAACACCCAAATAGGGTAATTTGTCAAGAGTTTGCAGCTTTTTTGCCGTCATCGTCGTCGTCGACATGGTCGGAGTTTTTACTTTTATGTTGGTCCTGGTCGGTTTATGCCCCGCAAGCGTAGGGCGGATGCTTTGGTCGTCTGTGTGAGAGTGGACTGAAACAGTGCTTCTCTTTTGTGCCGGATCATAAAGTTTAGCTTAACATCTGATACGGCTGGGGTACGACGCTGCAGGATTACAATTTAGTGAGCTTGACCATGTTTGTTGGAATTTAGTAACACTTAGACTTAGATATGTGAGAGGACGATCGAGTCCTTTTGAAGTGCTCCCAGTGTCTCAGTAGTAGGTTTCGAGGAGGACTATAAAATTAAGCATTGTGGCATGCTGGTGATTCAAAACTAACATAATAATGGCAGAGTAGTTTACAAAACAATGACGTTCGGCTCCGTGAAGCGAACAGTATTGATCCACAACACAGTAAGCAGCTTCCCAAACTCTCCGGGGAACTCCTTCTTCAGATAGGGGGAAAACTTTTATTTGCTTTTAATTTCCCCGGCAACAAAATTAAATTAATTTCGTCCGAATTATTCTCCAACTTTGTTGATATACGTCTCGCATGTGAGTCTGTGTGTGTGTGTGTCAATTTAACTGTACCCATTGATTCCCCCCTTACCTCACACATCCCACACATCATGCATCAGGTATCAACCGCCAGGCAGGAGGCAGGAATTGTAAGCAAATCCGAAAAGGACCCTCGCTCCATCTCTATCTCTCTTGTTGAATGGAGAACATTCCAGGAATTAAATGAAAACATTGTGCGAGATGTATGTGCGTGTTAGTGTGTGTGTGTGCGTATGTGGCTAGAGCCAGAATCAGGGATGCGGCAAGGGCTGGAATGAGTTTTACAAAAAAGGAAATTAATTCACTTTCGATGGAAGTTGACCTACTGACTGTGTGCATCAGAAAGAGAGAGAGAGAAACACACACACACGCACATGACGGAGATTGTTTTTGTTGGTAGGGTGACAACGGGAACTTGTTAAATAACGACGATTATAATGTAGTAAGGTTTGGCGGTGGGTGAATGCCAACGATGGAGCCGGTAGAAAATCAATAATGCTTTTTCCGAGCGTTTTCCTCGGAACGGATTGGTTGATCTCCAGGCTTGGTGGTTGTGGTAGGTGCGTGGGCGGATGAAGCTGGAATGTTCGGAAAGATTTTTTGATGAAATCGCTTTCGGCCAAATTAATTTGTTTAGTGGTGGTATAATGAGTACTCCAAGAGTTGATTGATTGAGAGGGTGGGGATACATTCGATACATGATGATTCGGTAACGAATCGAAAAACCAACACTTCAGTATGAGAAAAGATGGCGGAAACACAATTTCCGTGCATCTACTCATTTTGCTATATAAAGTTCCATTTACAGGTTTTTGGAGAAACTTTTTTTTTTAATCCTTGAAATGTTCCTCATAATTCCCTAGGATCTCTGCTTTGGGGTATCTAAAGATGATTACAGGTAAAACCTTGAAATTCTCCAGTGTTTGTCTTTGAAATTAACCTCAAAACTTCGTTGAAAATTTCCATGATCTTTCCTCAAATCAGCGTTGCAATACTCCTAGGAATACTTTTCTAATTATCTTCAGAATTTTAAAATAATTTTGTTTAAAGTTCACGTTGGATTGCCCTTCTCCTCTTACTTCTATTTACAAGTACATTGAAGTTATAATTAGAATTCACTTGCAGTTCTCTTTACAAATCCTTTCAAAAATACTTTAGAGTTTTATTCAGAACTCTATTTGAATTCTTTTTGGAATTGCCTTGGAATGCTCCACAGAATTCTCTTGTAAATCTACTTTATCCTACTAAGGAATTCTACTCAGAATTTCGTTGGAATTATCCTTACGTTTCACCTGGAGTCTGGAGTTCTTCAGAATTAATTTGAAAGGAATCCTCAAATTTCACTTTCCTAAAAATTTATCCTCTGATATTTTCTTCTGAATTCCCTTGAAATTATTCCTAGAGATCCTTAGAAATTCCTATCAAATTCATTAATTAAAGTTCATAAGCAAGGAATCAAAAATATCTCCAAATGACAAAATAACAAGCGATCAACGAACCGAATAATAACGCTATGTCAGAAGTTGAAAACAATAATGATATAATCTCCACCGTTCTTTTTCATGACAAGCAGCTCGTGCGACCCGACTCATTCGGGGCGGTAGAAGGAAACGAGCAAATTGTTGGCAAGCTGCTTCACGAAGTAAAGCCGAAGATGATACACGTGTGTTAATGGGAATTTTTTTGTTATGTCTTTTCCCGATTCATATCAAGCTATGTCCTCATCCGTGTATATTGCAACAAAGCAGGCAAGCAATATATCATTATCCTTCTACCACTCGGATCGAGCTTTGTTAAAGAGCGAGTTTGTCATGGTAGTCGTAGCAACCGTTTTGTCTGTATCGTTGGTTGCTTTATGTGTTTCGATTCGCTGTTCATAAGCATTGAAGCATTTGCAAGGTCCTTACTTAATTTATTCGAAATCTGGGTTGTTGAAATTTATTCTATGTCCGTAGCCTAGAATATTTATTTTCGTTCCAGATTCTTGAAAATGTATCCATGCTTGATTTCATTAGGTCCAAGATTTCATAAAAATAGTCTGAACTTGAAATCTATAGATATTATCCATGTTACAGGAACTTTAAAAAACACAATTCAAGCCAAAGAGTTGTGCTTAATCAATTCCAAATCAGATCCTGATCATTCACCCAATTGTTGAGTCCATATGATTGCGATCCCATAGTGCACTGGCCCTTTGAAGTTTATATGGGGATTACTATGGGAAAAGGGAGCTTTTTGTTTTTATCGTCCTAGCCTTTCGCCATCATGATTTAAGCGTACTCATAGCAAATATTCTCAGCTACAACTTGGCTAAATACCACTTTTTGATTAAAGGTCTAAAAAATCAGTTATTGATTGATTTATAAGCCTTTAACTTTCTGATAGGATTATTCGACGGGTTTCAGGGCAACACTGCATTTTGCACTAGTAGCCTGGATTTTTGACCTATTTTTCGCATCAAGTTCACCAATGTTGCCTGCTGAGCAATTATTTATTTTTTGTTTATTAATTTATTTGATAAGGCTCAACCGAATTAACTGTACAGAGCTGAGGATTCGTGTTCACTATACAATACATTTTAAAACGTTAGTCAAAATGAACGGGAACCACTTCTAGTGGTTTCATTATATGGCAGATTCGCCAACAGGGAGCAGAGCGCTTCCATTGTAGCAATTGACGCAAAAGTGGTCAGCACTTACACATTCATCATGAAACGGTTGCTTTCCAAAGTCGGTGACGCATCGACTGAAAGAATTGCTGATGAAGAACAATGAGAAGGACCACACAATGGTTGCTGCCGAATAAACAGACGATCGTGTTACACACATCGAGAGTGGTCTGCTTATGTCGACAGCCGAGTGAACACTGCTGAGCAGTTAATGGAACATGTCCGAAGAACAGAATCTTTCTAATTAATAGATGATTAATTAACCTAACAACATGCAAAGTGTTGTTTGTTACTTCATCCTCTTCAGAACTTTCTCTAGCTAATAAATTATCACACTAAAGCTTCATGTTGATATTAGTATAGCATTTCCAACCAACTCTAACCTGACAATTTTACCCATAAATCATTATGGCGAAAGGTTAGGATGAGGAAAAACAAAAAGTTCACATATTCCTACATAAAATTCGTATGGTCCAGGGCAACCAAATCTTCTCAAATTTTGGAAGAATGATCAGGACTTGATTAAGAATCAATTGAGCTAAGTGGAGCAAAATCCATATGTTGAACCACCCTAGTACGTATGTCACCTGCGTGAGGTAACATTCAATTCTAGACAGAGCTGGAATTTGGGCGTAACAGTTTTTTTTAAACAATGACTTCTCTCGGTGATTTCTCGAAATTCACGGCTCTCCCTAGCAAATCGACATCACCACCGAGTAGAGGAAGACTTCTCATACCCGATGGATATGTTGGTTTGTGTAGGCGTGCCTTGAATTCCCATAAATCAAGGGAGAAGTAATTGTTTACAAAGGCTGTTACGCCCTAATCCCAGCTCTATCTAGAACTGTCACCTGAGGTCACGGATTGTGATCTAACGTTGGAGCTGATGAAATACAGAAAAGTGAAGTGTATCGTTTCCTGCGGAGCTGGGACTCGACATGCACACTGGTGCACGAGGTGTGTATATGTACGTGAAAGAAGATAACCCTTCATCGCTAAATTTCCTCAATCGGATGAGGATTTTTAAATTACGGGATCAACAACATGTGTATCTAATGAAAGACGGAGGAGTAGCGAATGAAATCCTGCCCCAAGCGGAAGGCCCAGAAGCAATAAGAAAAGTAAAAATAAGACGAAGGACAAAAACAGAACGAAGAACAGAGTGACGTACGCTGATGTAGTGACTGGCGATGCAGACGGAAAACATCGATAAAGAAACAGTGGAGTAGTTTGAGAAAGCGGTGGTGGAAATGGACTCCCCCGAAACCAAAAAAGAACAGTGGAGAGGAAGCAAGCGAAGCCCAGAAACAGTAGCCGAAGGAGACTCAAAATGAATTAACCATGAGGTTAATTTAATGATGATAAATATGACTACAGTTCTGAAACTACACCTAACAATCAACTACGGCTGAAAATCTCTTATATTTTGATCGATTTATTAATCAAAGACAAACACTGAGGAGAGCTGTAATCAACTATGGATAATCTTCTATCTATCTATATATTTAAAAATGAATTTATGTCTGTCTGTCTGACCCTTATAGACTCGGAAACTACTGAACCGATCGGCGTGAAAATTTGTATGCAAGGGTTTTGGGAAAGGTTCTTATGATGGTTCGAGACCCCTACCCCTCTGTAAAGGGGGGCTCCCATACAAATGAAACAGAAATTTCTGCATAACTCGAGAACTAATCAAGCAAATGGAACCAAATTTGGCATGTAGAGGTAAAAGGAGATGGTCATAGGGGGTAGTTCCTTAGATAAGAGGGGGAGGGAGCTACGTACAATATAGCATGCTTTTTTGATTCGGCGCATAAATTCAAGCCAGTGCTGTAAACTCTCAAAATCAATTGAACATTTTTGATGAAAATGAGAAAAGCAGCTATCCGCTATCAAAGGGGACCTCCCCCGAATGGGTGATATCAGTTGCTTAGTCATTTGACGAGGGCATGGATCAATCTCATTTGAGAAACATTATATATCATTCAATTGAGTGTAACCTAAACATAAACGGAGCTCTGGTCGACATTCCGGCGAAAAAGCTAAGCCAACCCGACACCAACCTGACTTCTACCAATCCCCAACCCGATGTTGACCTGACATTGACCCGAAACCCAAAATTGACCCGACAACAACACGACAGGGCTGATAGCACCAAATATATCCAAAAATAGTGATGTTAGTGACTAAAATGAGTAAAAAAGGGACCATTAAGTGAGTAAAATGAGTAAAAAAGTGACCATTAAGTGACTTTTAAGACACAAAAAGTGACCAAAAAAGGAGACCCAAGTAGAACTTATTGAGCTCCAATTTAAAAATGTATAAGAAGATTTTAAGCATTTTGTCAATATTAGTAGTATTTGTTCTTGTATGATCGGTATCTGTTGTAAACAGACATGAGTGATTGATTTTTACACTAGCCTGCTGCTGGCTACTCTTTCATTTTGTTCAATTTTTTAAGATAAATCCTTTTTTTCAGTAAACCTGTTCCAATTCATAATTGTTGCCCAAAATGTGTGTTACATTTTAAACATTATGCTATGAAAATTCATCATAATTATCGTTAATAAAAACAATCGCTATTGTATGGTTTTTTGCGTGTTTTATAATACAACAACCTTTATAATCCGTCTTCATCTGCAGGAAAACACATCTAAATTTCAGCTGTTCGATGGAACACAACGTACCAAGAAGACTGGCAATTCTACTAGCTTTCATGCGCATCCATATAGTATTTCATTTGAACAAATACCCTCAAGCTTTGAGCGTTGAATGGCGAGACTGTGACCCTCGGTTGGTATTGTATACAAGCACTTATATGTTGTCAGTTTTCTTACAGGCAGGGCTGCACATCAGTCCCATATGAGTTTTTATCAGCTTTGAGTTCGCAATACTATTCGTTATCTAATGGCATCTCCTAATGCATTACGCCTCTTATTAAATTTGACCGCTTCGTTTAGTGCACTATTGGTATTATTGTAATTGGTCAGAAAAACTGGAGCGATTATCCGGTAAAATCCATTTCCTTTCACAACTCTTCAATATCTATTTTATGAAAAATATTGATTAAATCAAACGGAAAATTACCAATTACGGAAGCACAGCAAAATCTAACATATAGTCAGATGTTCCAAATTAAAACCCTAAAGCTTTCAGCATCCCATAGTGAACCACTTGTTTTAATTAACATTTTTTGCAAAAAAAAAAAAATGTAAAATGAATGTCGATTTCTGGGTTGAATTTAATGTGATTCAACCTTATCTTGTGCTTCTGTGCCGAGATTAGATTCTTTGATTAGTATGAATTTCTCCTTGTTTTCCAGTAAAAGTTTGTTATCATCCATCATCAGAACGTAAACAATCCTTCAGCGAACACTGAGTGGTCCACAAAAACGTAATGATGACTTCAACTTTGAATGCAGATTGCATGGAACCAATATATTTGACTAGTTAAAGTATCAGGTTAACGTTCACCTTATTAATAAACAGTTTAAAATCAACAATGAATAGTACATGAATCTAGTGACAGCTAATAAAGGATCCAAAATAGGGAAATTAGTACTACTTCTTTCCGAAGTAGTTAGTTATAACAGTTGCTTTCTTCTTGTTGACTATTTCGTCCATGCTGTCAGCTGCTCGTTTTTGCGACGCTTGCTTTTTGCGCACTGACTCGACACCATCAAGCATGGCTTGAGCCAGCTCTATTTCAGCCATATCCTTGTTTTGTATAATTTTCTAAAAATTCACAAAAATCATCGATTCACAAATCGCCTCGTTATTCAACAATGCTCCATGGAATCATTGATTTTATACATGAAAAAGTTTGATTATAGCCACTTCACCTAAAAAACACATAAAAACTATTAATATGGACTCAAAATATTGGAACAAAAACAGGTCTTTTCGTGTAACTCACTTTTTTTTACATATTTCTGATTCTTCTCTTAACTCAAGTAGGTGTCGCTACCGTACAACAACATCCCCGTATTCTAAAGATATTTTATTTTGGTGCAACAATTAGTTTTTCTCAAAAAAAACAAAACAGTTTAGTTATACTTAACCAGTTATATTACTATATAAACTCACTTATATTTTTCTCACTGAGAAGATGAATAATCCTTCATTATGTGAAATTAATTTATTAAAATTATTTAATAGCTTTATAAATGTTCTTATTTCTTAGACTTCAGTAATTCACTTCAACGAAACATGGAGTACACGACAATTTTAGAGGGAAGCCCTCAGAACTTTATAGAAGTACTCATCACTTCAAGAAGTTCCATAGATATTAATGAAGTTCAGAGAAGATCATTGGGAGAACTTCAAAATTATTTAAGAACCTTGCGTCAGTTTATTTCAACAATATATAGTTTAAAAAATCTCAAAAGTTAAGAGCAATTTGAAGGGTTTATTGAGAATCCTCCAGCATGTTATCTTAACTCAAAGCCTTAAGAGAAGATCATAAGTTTTCAGAAAGTTTTAAAGAACTTCAGGTAAATTTTGAAAATTTTAAAGATTTTCCTCAAATTTCAGAGAATTTTACAGAATTTTAAAGAAGCTTAAAAGTTTCATAGAAGATCCTAGAACATCAGAGAAAGTTTAAGAATTTCAGACAACTTTATATATTGAGAGAATTTCTCCCAGCTTCTAAAAAAATTAAACAACTTTTAGAATCTGTCAGCATTTCGAAGAAGTCTAAACTTTTTTTTTAATCCTTTGGACATTTTTTATAATTTCAATAATGTTCAAAGCATATTAAAAAGTTCCCTGAATCTCAAAGAATTCCAAAGAACAAAATATTTCAAGACCAAACTAACTAAAGAGAGGGTTATAGTTTTTCATTCAATATCGCAGAACATCAAGGAAGTTTGAGGAGCTTGGCAGAATATGTCAGAAGTTCAAAAAGCTCTTTGAGTTTCAGAGAAGTTTATTGATTTTAAGGACGAAGGGGTAGGGGGTCTTGAATTATTAAAAAATGCTACGCTAGAAGAATGCTCCTTTAGAAAATGTGAGAATTCAGGAAAAGCTCATAGAACTTTAAATTATTTCCCAGAACTTCAGATAGTTTCCTTGCACATCAATTTTGTTTTTCGGATTGAAGTTCTAGTTCAATTAGTCCAAATACTTAATATAAGAACACCAAGCTTCTCCAAAGCTGCTAAAAATCAAAAGAAGCTCCCAGAATTGTAGAGAATACGAAAAATCTCACAAGAATATCCCAGCATTTTAGAGAAGTTCTCAAAACGTCATAGTACCTTCATGTACCTTCAAAGGATTTTCCAGCATATACCAGGTTCAAAATAATGCACAATATATCTAGCATAAAACAAAATTTACAACACCGGTGTTGTGGTTTTTTTTTATAGTTCTAAATAAACCGAAACCAGGATTTAGGACTACGTTGAAGAAGCCCGTAGAAATGATGGAATCGAAAACAACCAAAAATACACTAACGAAAAACCAAAAGCAACATTTCGAACGCTAGGCAATTTCCGGGACACTTGATAATGTGGGACGTTTTGCAGGACATTTGGTAATGCGGGACAGGAAGGCGAATCTGGGACGTCTTGTCACTTTAGCGTATTCCTTACGAGGCAAGGAAAAAGTGCGCCGAACACCTCAAGCCGATGCAATGCAAAAGCGCAGTTTTACGACCATTTCCGCCATTTGGAAAGCTACCGAAAAAGTAGTTTAGTTGGGTGAGAAATGCACAATAAAAAAACGCACTAGGTGGGGTTACGTTTTATGAAATTTCTCTTGTCGTTGTTTTCACTGCGGAATTTTATTTTATTAACGATTAAAAAAAAAGCGGACAGCTCATTGTTCGGCGGTATGTCTGGGCAAATTTTTCGCCAGAAACAGTAAGAATAACATTAATCTCACTCATCTTCATATGCTAGAACTCTTTACTCCTTGTGTGAATCATTCGTATTCATTCACTCCACAGAAAATCCCCATAAGGATCTGTCAACCTGTGCGCCATATTTCGTAGACCCGAATAGAAGTGAACTTCAGTCAACATTTAACCTGTCAAAGCGAAAAAGAATTGACCGATATTCCTAAACAGAGCTGAGTACATAGGTGCACTGAAAAAGATTTTATGGTTTAAAAAACCTTTTTTTTTCAAGAAAAATATTTTGCGTTCTTTATTGAGTGCCTCCTTCGCTTTAAAAAAAGTGACTTTAGTGACTTTTTGACGAAAATAGAGACTTTGAAGTGACCACCTTAAAAAAAGTGACAAAGTCACTAAAAAGTGACCCGCTATCAGCCCTGCAACACGACATTGGGTCGACATCGACCTTAAATTAGCCTTACATTGATCCGACATCGGGTCTACTTGTCTGTTCGGGACCATTCTGCTTGATTTCTTCCATACTCCACTGTCGTGTATCAAATGATAGTGAGTGACTCAATTGACAGTGACAATGAACTTTAAATGAGAAAGGGGCTCTTCAAATTATGGTCATGTGAGAATTCGTTTACACAGAATTGATTGAATGGTTGTATTGGTTCATCTTCAATCGAATGATATGAAAATTTACAGCCCTGATTCAAGCTAATATTGAATCCCGAGCAAAGCCAGGTTTTCCGAATTTTAATATAGTTTGAGTATAATTTCAAAATTTCTAAAATTAAGAATTATTGAGACATATAAAAACTATTGGGGGATTTGGCTGGAAATTTTGACAATATCTTCAAATAAACTCTGAGTAATGTGCCAAGAGATTCTGAAGAAAATCCCAAGAGAATTTTAAGAAGAGTTTCAAGAGAATTCCAAAAGATCCTCTTCAAGAGCATTTTGAGAAGCATTTCAAGGAAAATATGAGGATTATTTCTATGGAGTTTTCACTTAAAATAAAAAAATGGAATAACACTTTTCTAAACTTAAATGACATACCACGAGATTTCGAGGACTATTCTAAGCGAATTGTAAAGAATATAATGGGGAGACATTAAAGCAATATCTTGTGAGAATAGATCATTCTGCACAAATATACTTTTATGGAGAAACTTTCTAGGGATAGAATCATAATATTATTGAAGGGAATCCTGAAACTAAAAGTCGTTCTTACGACATTTTGAAATAATCCTAAGGAAATCCTTGAGAAATGTGCAAACATATCCTGAGATAAGGTTCAAAAGAAATAATATAGTTAAGATTTGGATTTCATACACAGAAATTTAAGATTTAGGTTTAACAAAAAATGTCAACATTCTGCGACTTCATTTGATAACAAATTTCAAGATCCTGGTCTTAGAAAATTTTTCAAGCTTATGGGCCTGGATTTAAAATTCAAGGAAGAATTTTCGAGACATTGGACTGTGAATATTTATTAATAAAAATTATATATCAAAGTTCCAATCCAATTCCCGATTATTTCCCGGTTTTTCTCGGTTATAATCGATTCCAGGTTTCTCCCGGGTCAGTGGCCACCCTGATTAGCAACATCTCACTTTCCGGCAGGCGCTTGAAAACATATAAATTCAATATAGGGTTGGTGTCTCGACTTCAGTGCCATAACTTTTATAGTAGACCGGTTTTGGTCAACTTTCCATTAGCAACCAAAAACAGTTATTTGAATTGTCTACATTCGGAATCACTCATCTAGGAAAAATTGAAAACTAGAAGATTTATATCGCTGGACCCAATATGTTGATCCACTAGCCAAACGCAGAACCCTTTCCTTTATTAGCAGATCTGTTCAGAAATTTTGGAAAAATTGGTCACAATGGAACAAAAACTGCAACCAGTCTTGTAAGTGGTCACCGTAATCGACATATTTTCTGTGATAATCGACTGCCTTTCCTTCCGACACTTGCAAAACAAGCTATCAAATTACAGTACCAAACTAAAATGTCATAAGACAGGCTCTATCATACGACACTGTTGCCAAAGACCGTCACGAATATATGTATGTTAGTTTTTCTCATAATAAGAGCTGCTGATGTTGTGCTTGTGTGAATTCTGAAAATAGCAAGCAACGATGTCCTAGCAATAACATTTCTGATCTGAAATGGTTTAATTAACAGCAAATTGCGGAATTAGAACGAAATCACACATGTCATATGATAGTTATTTGAAAAGTTTCTTTTTGCTCGAATGTTGTTCTACTGTTTGTGTAGTGTAAGAGAGACGACGGTAGAGCATGAGAGTACGAATAAAAACAGACTGTCGCGCATGACAACGAAGCGAGTGTCGTAAAAATTGTCAACAGTTCAACCCCTGACTGCAACACACACACATGTTCTATAACAGTTTATATAACCTTTGTGACTTGTTTTGGTTGTAAAGCAGTTTATTCATAATTAATATAGAGCATTTCCCACCCAAAGCGCAAACCGGTTGGACATGAGTGCTTCCGATTTGAATGAAACATTGCTTAAAGATGATTTTTTTTTTCTCAAACCGTATGTTTAGAAAAAAAAGAATATATATTTTTCAAAAAATCATAACATGAAAATGAGAAAAAGTTGTAGGTAATTAAATGTTCTTTGAGAAAAAAATACACTGAAAGAAAAAAACTCAGTATATTTATAGTAAAATAACATAAAACGTTGATTTGATCAAAACACACCTTTTGATGAAGTGATGAAATTGGGTTGTTGGCGGAATGCTTAAATAAAACAGAAAAAAGGGGTTATCTTCCATTTAATTCCACTTAAATAATTTTGGTATCCATGACAGATACTTATTTCGACTACAATGTGCAGTCTTCATCAGTGTCATTCCCACTAAAGACTTATCAAACACCTAACCCCCTTAAGTACTCATCCCCTAGGTAAAAATGTCCCCTTTTGAATTGTTATAGGGGAATCGCACCAGTATTGGCCATGATCCTATTTTGGCCACCTTTTGACGATATTTCACGTTGTTTACAATTTTGAGACGTTCAGTTGCGTTCAGTTTGTTGGTTTCATCGGTGTACATAAACATTTCGACCACAAAATGCACTAATATTGCAATGTAATCTATTTTCTGAGGTGTGGCCAAAACAGAAACCCTTGTCCAATACTGACGCACTTCTCCTATATATGTTTTTTTATGTAAAGAAATCTGAAGCAATGCCCTAAAATTGAAGTGAAAAAATTCACATTAGTGGGTTTGTTCGTTATTTTGATACATCGGAGAGTATTTACATATAATCTTGTTTCTCTTCCACTGCGCGTATCTGAGAATGATTGTTATTTAATATACAATCGTGGAAAAAACATGATGTTGCTGGACATCGCGAATAACGTTTGAAAATGGTCTAAAATTTTGAAAAATCATAATTATAATTTTTTGAATCCGCATTAAATAGAGAACGGCTGGACTGAGGAAAACTGAGGACAAAGTTTCTACAAGCACATTATGAGATTCCAATAATTTTACTAAGAAATATGCAATTTCGTTCTTTTTTTCAAAATCAATAAAAAGACATAACAATTATAAAAAAATGAAGTAAACTACCAGCTTACACTCTTCATCAAATTTTATGACATTACTTCAGCTTTCCTTTAAAAAAAAACGAAGGGGAATGCTTTCAGAAAATCAAAGTTTCATGTTTTTTACTATGAATTTAGTTTTTTTTCTCAAAAAACATTTAATCACCGACTACTTCGTCTCAGATGTCATTTTGATCAGATCCATCATTTCCATGTTATGATGTTTTGAAAAAATATAATTCAATTTTTGAATAACCTCTTTTCAAAAGTTCCTTGAGAAAAACAATATTTCGCAACCATTGGTAGCAGCGAACAGGTGAGCAATGTTTTATTAAAATCGGAAATCATGTTTGGCTGCAAATCTCTATATGAAAGTGTGTTACTTGGGTTATAACTGTCATAAAATCGTTAAAATCGTTATAAAACAACCATCGAAAAGCGCGAAAAATCAATTCGCATTACATAATGGCTCGACTTCGAAGCTCAACTGCCACGTCGAGCACACCGAAAAACCGCACCGGGAACCGCCATCCAAAACCCCATTTACAACAAGAACGGGATCCGGATTAAAATCAACAAGTTAATCATGGCTTCTCGGTTTCGGTGAATCTTTTTCGCGAGTTGCTGCCGAGTGTTTTGCTTTTCCCTTGTAGCTCCATCCAATCGCACAGACGACAATTTCCATAGAAATACCTGGCATTCCGCGCGTTTATCTTTTTCCCGAGCTGCCCTCGGCCCGTTTGTTCGTCTCTGTTTTGATCCCGTTCCAGGGTTGAAAAAAACAAATTCCAGTACAGCGAAAATTGACACACCGGTGGAGGGGGATCATCAGGAGTTTCACTTTCAAGCTGCTTGTTCCTACCTACATTTCTACTAGGTAGGTATTCACTCACAAACTCACAGCAGAGCGTGGCGGAGGCTACGCACCGAAAAATATTGATTTATTTGTGCGTAGGTGTGTGTATTTGTGCGTTTCGTTTGCCGAAAATTTGTTATTTTGTATGGGTGTGCAGCATTCAATGCCTCCACAATAGAGGTTTTGTTTATCTTTTCGGAAAAGAATCGACCTCGTTGCCTGCGACCTTCACCGCACATTTTCGCTTCAAAGCGATTAAAAGCAGGGTACTGGCTTGGGGTTTGATCAAATAAAATTCCATGCAACGTTTTGACCTTTAATGTCTTTTGGTAAAGATGTGGGATTGCGATAGGAAAACAATCGATTAAGGTGATTATGGGGCGAAATCACCTCAATATCCACCCCCTTTTGTAATTGAATTTTTCCCATTTTTGTAATTCAATAACTTACTGAGCTTCAATTCAAGCTGATCAATATTCAATTTTAAACATACTGAAAAATTATGACTTGTAAATTATGGTTCGTTGCTTCCAATAGGAAGCAAATCACCTCCTACATCCCAAGTACTTACACCTTTAACAGCTTGAGTGAAATACTTCGAAAGCTTAATTTCCCAAACCCAAAATGCGATTTTCCTTACCTCAGATTTTCCGGAATCCGATATTTTCCAACGAAAAGCTTGTCACAGCAGCCCCAAACTATAGCGTCCTTCTGGCGTGTTGTGAATAGATTACCAATACACTCTCAGAGGGAGGCACCTCGTGCTCTCTCGCTCGACGCTCTCAGCTCGTCGTGGGAGTGGGAGCCTGTACCAACTGGATCCTGAATGCGAGCATCCTGTTTCACTCTCTGATGCTGCTGCTGCTGCTGGTTGCAAAAATTGAGATGTTGTTGCGCATTTTCTTCACGCCTTTCGCTTTTGCACACTACACCCTACTTTGAGGTTATGTCACATCGAACCAACCGTATCCATATTTTTCCCAGCATCCAAACTCCGGGAGGTAATCCGCTCACTTTGGGGTACATTTGCCAACACCCGATTCCTTCGAAGAATTGCCCAGATCCGCCGCATCGGTTTATCAAAACCGATTTGAAGCCCCGTGGTTGTTCACCCAAAAGAATCCACTGAATTGGAAAATAAGGCTTCACCTAGAATTCCGATCTTCGCTCAGCTACGGCCGACTACCTTAACTCAACCGAATTCTATCGATATTCACCTTAACTAAATCACATCACCCGTCAAAAATCACTACAAAATTTCACAACAGCTTCCCTCAAGTCACTCTGTCGTTATCAAAAGCGACATTCCAGAAATTACAACTTTTCGCTTGGTATTTGGGACTTGGATTGCAGTAGCAAGTAGCAATCTCCTCGAAGGCTCTCGCGTGTGCTATCACACCACACGACCGAAGAATTGCTCTGTACGTACACAGCATCCACCACCATGCCGAAGGAGCAGCAATACGGGGGGCTGCTCACGCTCAGTTCCGCGCCGAAGAAACCGGAGATTCTCGCTCTCACCTCGCGCTCGCTCGCTCTCGTTGTTATCGTGCTGAGTTATCATCGTCATCATCGCTGATAGCGTGATGGTCGTTATCACACAAAATGAGCGTCGTCGTTCTCGGCAGGAGCCGAAAGTCAACAATAACAACAATTATCATTATCGACAATGGGACTTTGGTGTCTCCCCCCCCTCTTCTGCCACAGATTCCTCCTTCCGTACGACAGGGAACTCAGTGAGAGGGATATATTGGGCTATTTTTGGAGCACTCGGCCCGTCCGAATTTACATTTTGGGCTAATTTACGAGGCGTGCTATTTGTGGGCGCCTACGCCTAGTCCTCTATCGTGCGGAGGAGGGTGATAATGGTTTGTCGATATTGTTGTGGAGGGCAAACACAATCTGGTGAGGTTAATCGCCATCGTAATATTTAAGTGTATTGCCCGGTGCTGTACCTGTGTAGCAGCAGGAGCAAATGCGTGGTGAGAGCTTAGGAGGATATAAACGGACTGGTGGGGGGGGGGGGACTAGTGCATCAAGGCGAAAGTGGCTCGTAAATTGTTATGTCCGTGGCATGGCGTACGATGAGGGAGCAACAGGTTTGTGTGTTCAGTGTGAACCAAATTTTATTCTGCAGGAGGTGGAATCACGTTCGATAGCAGAGGAATCCTGGTCGGTTCTCTAGTGTAATTTAATTTCTTTCTTTTTTAGAATTTTCGGAATTCCTTTTCAAGTTTATTCGAAATTCGGTTAGAATTTCATTAAAAATTCCTCGGTAATTTCATTCGTAATTTAGAGAAAAAAAATCTAGCATTCAGAATCATAAGACCCTAACTGCTATGATCGATTCTCATCATTGATTTTCTTACAGCTAAGTGAACAAATTATACGAAAATACTCCGAAATGGATGTAATGTCGGCCTAAATGCCCCTAACTTGGGCCCATACATAAGTTCAGTATTCGACTAAATGTTCAATAGCGACCAAAAATAGCAATTAGAACCTTCCCAATGACGCTTTCATCTTGATAAAATTGATAAATAGCAGATATTTAGTGATGGGCCCAATCTTAGATTCATAGGCCAACATAGGTCATTTCCCCTACATTATAGTAAATAAAAGGTTGTATTAGCTAGCAAACCGAGTTATCAACGAATGAGAAAATTGATAAGAGAATCGATCATTGCAGTTAGGCTTTTATGATACTGAACGCTAGAAATACAGGGTAATTCAGAATAGCTGTCTCAATGGGTATGTTCAAGTATGTTTGATTTAAATTACGTACAAATATCATCTTGTATTGATAGTAGGATATGAAATTTCATTCGTTTTCGATTTCAAGCAGCCATGGAGCATGTCATAAATCTGTATGAATTCGTGTGTTATCTTTTAGAAACTGAAATCTCTTCGAAAGAATGAAACATTTGATTTTCGCATAATTATAGAGGTAAAGAGGAAAAATGGATGGAAAATCCGTTCAATATCAGAGATTAGACGCATCGCCAGGACTCTAAAAGTGCTGGAACTAAAACGTGTCAGCTGTGGTTCATTTTTGTGACAAATGTGGCAGGTAATTAGAGGTAAAGATAAAGAGAGATATTTGAATTAAAGTATGCTAAGTTGAAGGTTATGCAAGTGTTCAATCGTTATGACCATTTTTAAAAGTGACAGTGATTCCGATTTTTTTTAATTTTCTAGAAATTTCATGTTAAATTTTTTAGTATAAAATTCCTTTAAAAATTTAATTGGAATATTATTTGATTAACTTAAAATTTCATTCAAAATACTTTTGGGGTTTAATTTGAATTTAATTTGCAAATTCCTTTGAGATTTATTTAAAAATTTCTCGAAATTAAGTTGAAAATTCACACGAAATTTATTTGATAATTTATTCTAAATTGCTTTGAAATTAAATTAAAAAATTCTTTGAAAGTTCATTCAAAATTTGTTCGGACATTTCGTAGAATTGTATTTGAAATTATCAATAACTGTACAATGAAACATTGCAGTTGAAATACGTATCAGTTATGGATACAAAACACTAAATGGAATTGAATGAAATGTCAGTCAAAATTCCATTACAAATTCCTTTAAATATTTGATGGATCTTCTCATAGAATTACCCTCGAATTTTTTTTTTAGAATTTTATTAGAAACTCCGTTGAAAATTTAAGTCAAATTTTTTATAAGATTTTATTGGAAATTCCATTTTCACTTAATTAGAAAATTATTATTTTTAAATTTATTTCACGTAAATTTTGAATTTTCTTGGAATTTTTAATATTACCAAAGTCTAGGAAGATCAAAAAGAATTCACAATAGAAAATTTGTAGGAATGTTATACGAAATTTCATCGAAAGTTCACGAACATAAATTGAACATAAATGAAAATGGACATCCATTTGGAATTTCATTAGATTTTTTTTATAGAATAACTTACTATGCTGTGGAGGATGCGATTATTGGAAGAAATTCAACTCCCACGTTCTAAGTACATACACCTTTAACAGTTTAAGTGAAATACTTCGAAAGCTAAATTTCCTAAACCCAAAATGGGATTTTCATTACTTCAGATTTTCCAGAATCCGATATTTTCCAACGAAAAGAAGCTTGACACAAGCAGCCCTAAACTATAGCGTCTTTCTGACGTTTTGTGAATAATTTATAAATTTATATAAATTTATTTCACGTAAATTTTTAATTTTATTGAAATTGGAATATCACCTTAATCTAGGAAGATCAAAAATTATTTGCAATAGAAAATTTGTAGGAAAGGAATTCGAAATTTCATCCGAAATTCACTAAGAATACAAATGAAAATGTAAATCCATTTGAAATTTCATTAGAATTTGTTTTGAAATAATCTTATTCGAAGTTTAAAAACTTCTTTGTAATTCCACACGATTGGGAATCCCATTTCCAATTCCTAGGAGTTTTTTTTTTGCAATTTCCATGGAATTCCACATCAAATTCCTCATGGGATTTCACAAGAATTTTCAAGGTGTTTCATTAGAAATTCGTTTGGCATAATCTGACTCGTTTTTCTTTTTCAAACTTCATTGGAAAATTCTTTGAAAGCTTGTTTTAAATTAGAATTTGTGTCCTTTTTATCACTGTTACAACTGATTAACGTTTGTAATTAGAATAGAATTTTAGTCGCAATTTATTACGAAATCTCACTATTTTCTTATGGAATCCCATTGGAATTGAAATATGAAATTGAGTTTCAAATTTCATAGGAATTTCATTCAAAATTCCAGTAGAGTTTAATTTTAAATTACTAAAGAATTTAAACCAAAATTTATATTCAATTTAAGTCGATTGGAAATCCATTTCCAGGAGTTTACATTTTTTTTTTAATTTTCATGGAATGTCATAATTAATTCAGCTCTTCGCTCGATTTCATTAGAATGTAGTAAAGTAATAATTCAATTAGAAATTCTCGCAGACTTTCAATCTGAATTCTATTGAAATTTAATTTGTTTTTTTTTTTTTTAGATTACCATCATGGTTGATTTTCGCAACAGATGTCGCTGGTAAAAAAAATATGGCGATTTATTTTGTATTCAGAAAACCGGAAAATCCACAAATTCCAATAATCATTGCAATGGTTATATTGAACCTACTACAAATTAATTTGTTTCAAACCCCATGCCGCACTTACCCCTATCTTTTTCATAATTCAGATGGATTGAAACTGACAATTCAGTTGAAATTCAAAAGGAAATCCTTTGGAGTAATGTTTGAAAATACTTTTTTATACTCAAAATTCTCGCAGATTCATAGAAATTTCGATTAAAATTCATGTGTTTTTTCTTCACTCAAAATTTCTATAGAATTACAATGGAGTATCTAATTAAATTAATTATTAAATTCACTGTGAAATGTCATTAAAAATTTGAACACCCCAAAGAAATGTACATCCCAAAAAAACGGTACATCAAAAAAAAAATTCCCTCGATTTTTTTATCGAATTTCAATGGAGTGTCTAATGAAATTCATTATGAAATTCACTATGAAATTTCATTAGAAATTCAATTGAGATTTAATTTGAAAGTCAGTTGAGATTTTTTTCGAAATTCATTATAACATCATACAAAGTTTTTTTTTCCTTATGAATTTACTATAAATTCCTTAGGAATCGAAGCTACTTGGAATTGTAATGAAAAATTTCTAGGAAAGACATTCGGAATTCACATTTTCATTCAAAAGAAAATTAAAATGGAATGGCATTTTAATTTACTTTATAATTTGATACACAATTTGCTAGCTTTCTTATTTGATATTTTCTAGTTTTGTATTTTCAAAATTTCCAGTTCCGTTGGAAAATAGCATTTCTTTCATCTTAAGTTTCGTAGCAATCCTTAAAGGCAAAAGCGAAAAAAAAATTTTTGAATCGATCTTCTGCGAACTGTATTAAACTTTGCGTAATTGTTTGTTGTGGACAATGTTTCACATTTTTGCTAAAATGCAGTCATTTTGGACCTTGGGCGTCTTTGAAATTTTTCAAAAAAACTTTTGCTCGAAAACGGCATTTCTGATCGAAATGACGTCTGAGAAAATAAGGTCTTAAATAAGATTCAAATCACAAGTGCCGGGTCCGAGCTATATTTTTTTTCTTTAATTTTAATAACGCTATTTTGATTTTTTTACAAGATCTAAAATGGCCGAGTTTAAACATAAATGTAAATCATTGCCCATAACAAACGATTATGCAAAGTTTCATGCATGATATGATCTAGTTTTTCCGATTCGTCATTTGACGTGGAATTGCTCAAAAAATTTCTATCAATATATTACATATCAGGCATAACATTTGATAACGGCACAAAAGCATTTGTAAAAAAACTTTCTATGGCCCTTTACACGTGAACTAAAGTACGCCCACGCAAACCAACAACATTATTGGATAGGGGCAACTATTACCTTTCCGAAAGTGGTATTGGTTTGCGTGGGCGTACTTTGGTTGGCGTGTAAAGGGCCTTAGAAAGTTTGTTTGCAAATGCTTTTGTGTCGTTATCAAATTTTATGCCTGATATATTACATAAAAAAAACTTCAAAAAATTTAATGGAAATATTATTTAATGTTTATTTACAATTTCATTCGTAATTCTTCTGCAGTTTTATTTGAATTTCCTTTGAAAAATCCTTAGGATTTTCATTGAAATTTTCTCAAAATTCAGTTAAAAATTCGTTAGTTATTTGAATCGAAATTCCTTTAAAATTTAATTTGACATGACTATAACTTAGAAATTCCTTGAAAATACATTCAAGATTTCCAAGAAAATTCAATTTTAATAATTATTCAGATTTACCGCAGAATTTCATAAGAAGCTGTCATGAAATTTCAGTCAAAATTCCTTTGAAATATCGTTTCAAAATCATTCTTAAGACACTCAGTTGAAAATATAATTCAAAATTCTTATGAAATTCCATGGGAAATTCAATTGTGATTTTAATTCGAAAATCAGTAATTTTTATGGAAATTCATAATAAATTAATAAAAAAAAAATAGTTTGAAATTCGTTTGATATTAACTTTAAAATCTATTGAAAATGCATTCGATATTCTCTAGGAATATCACCAGAAATTCCTTTATGAATTTCAAACGAACTCATTTTGGATTTGCAATAGAAACATTTTAGGAATGGAATTCGAAATTTCCTTGCAATTTCATCAAAATTCACTAGGAATTCAAATGCAAATTTGAAAAATCTTTGAAAATTTATACAAAAAATTGATAATAATTTCATTAGATCTCTCTTGAAAAAAAAAATAATCCGGAATGTCGTTTGACGCTTGTCGATCTGTCAAGATCCGAATTCCTTCCAACCAGTACCTTCATCAGGTTTAAACTTAGATAACTGTTGAGACCAGAATCTCAAATTTAGTGAGAAGTTTAGTCCTCAGGCTAAAATCAAAGTTCAAAACCTGATGCTTAAGATCCTCCTTTTCGGTCTATTACATACTGAACCACGCTATTGTAACAGTCTCTTGATTTAGTAGAGTAACGGTCCTAAGCAAGGAATCAAAAATATCTCCAAATGACAAAATGACAAGCGATCAACGAACCGAATGATAACGCTATGTCAGAGTGGAAAGCAATAATGATATAATCTTCTTCCCTTTTTCTCATGACAAGCAGCCTGTGAGACACCGCTCATTCAGGGCGGTAGAAGGAAACGAGTAAATTGTTGGCAAGCTTCTTTACGAAGTAAAGCCGAAGATAATACAGGTGTGTCAATGGGAATTTTTTGTTAAGCTGGGTTTAGACAGGACAAATCAATTGATCAAGTCAGTTGAATTCAACTGACTTGATCAACTGACTTGAATTGAAAAAAGTTGAACCAGGCTCAACTTTTCAAGCCAATTGAATTCAACTGAGTTTGATCATTTGACTTGTCTAGTCTAAACCCAGCTTTATGTATTTTCTCGATTCAGATCAAGCTATGTCCTCATCCATGTATCAACAAAGCAGGCAAGCAATATATCATTATCCTTGTACCGCTCCGTTGTGTTACAGAACGAGTTTGTCATGGTAGTCGTAGAAATCGTTTTGTCTGTATCGTTGGTTGCTTCATGTGTTTGGATTCGCTGGTCCTTAAGCTGGGTTTAGACTAGGCAAGTCAATTGATCAACTCAGTTGAATTCAATTGGCATGATAAATTGAGCCTGGTTCAACTTTGTTCATTTCAAGTGAGTTGATCAAGTTAGTTGAATGGCATGGTTTATACGTTCAATCCACGTCCAAGTCAGTTGAATTCAACTGAGTTGATCATTTGACTTGCCTAGTCTAAAATCAGCTTTAGCGTCTTGAACAGTTTTTGATAGTATCGAGAAAAGGGCATTCGCTTCAGCAGTCCCGGCACGGCAACGACGTATCATACCAAACCGTTCGGCGTGGTAGGCGAACCTTCGCGTGATCGAACATGTTCGGGACAGCTAGTTTAAACTACTCTGCCATCCGTGCCGAACATTGGAATTTTAGTCGAAAGTCATTTGGAATATAAGTTGAAAATCCGCTGGAATCAAGCAAGAAAATATGTTGAAATTTCTTAGATAGAATTTTTAAAAGAATTTAAATCGATTAAAATCTTCTAAAATTTCACCGCTATATTATTTGAAGTTCATCTGGAATTTCGTTTGAACTCTTTTTGAAATACCCTGGAATTATATTCTACGTACTTTTGGAAATTTATTCTGAATTCCATTGGATTTTCATAATAAATTATGCAGGTTCAAATCTACATAAAATCATATGAAATTCCAATGCATTAGTAATTCCATCGTATTGTTTCTTTGAGGGTTTCCATTCGTGGATCATTTGGAATTTCATTTGAAAATCAGATGGGAATTCATTCGAAATACCTTCGAACCTTAAAAAACTCCAATAGAATCTAATTTTAAATTCTCTTGAAGCTTTATTCAAAATAAAAATCCTGAAAATTTCATGCGAGTTCCCTTAAAGTTTCATACAGAATCCCTCTTGCAATATTCCCTTGGAATTCCCTAAATTCACTAGGAGTTCAATCCAAAATCAACCAGGCATAGCATTCTGCATTTCCGTGAGATTTTATTCCGGAGATTCGTGAACATTCAATTCAAGTTATCTTGCAATTTCTTTCAAAAATTCCCCGGATTTTTTCCACGCATCATCTTCTTCTTCATTGGCTTTATAACGTCCCTACCTTGCGACTCTGCACCGGCCCTCAACTTAGTGTTCTTTATGCACTTCCACAGTTAAATTGAGAGCTTTCTAGCCAGTACCATTTTTGCATTAGTATTATTGTGTAGCAAGTACAATCATGCCCAGAGAAGTCGAGACATTTTTCAACCCGGAAAATTCCTAGACCGGATCAAGAATCGAACCCAGCCGCGTCCAGGGTGGTCTTGCTTTATAACTGTGCCTTTACCGACTGAGCTCAGGGAGGTCCATTTTTGTCTTAAACGCTCTAAGTTCGTACTTACTGCATTTTCAACCAAGCGGATTTTCGAAAGGGTTTTCGTAAATTACCTGTAAAGATAGCGAAAGAGAAAAAGAAAAGACATTTAGAGTGGGATTTCTTCAATGATTGTATTTTTATTAAACTAGTGGAATGTTTCTTTGTGGGAATTAAATATGCTTTATTTATAGAAAATTTCAGCGCAACTGATATTGTTTAGTGAGATCTGAGGAACAATTAATGTGAGTGGTTTTGGGACTATATATTGAACTTTTGACCGAACTTCTATAATGGATGATTTTCAAATTGGCGGATTTTAGCGACGACATCATATCAAGAAGACTGGCAACATTGCCATAATCTAAGCGACAGATACAGTAGCACAGCGCTCGCGCGAAGGTGGAAGCAACGCATAGAAAAAATAAGCAAATACACAAACCTTGTTTCTGGGGTTGGAAGCTTTGCTATCAAATTCATTCTGAGCCTACCTTTGAGCGCAGCTGGGAACGGATCCAGCGTAGTGGTTAACATTCATACATCGCACGCCAAAGTCACGAGCTCAAATCTCATCCGCGGAAAAAAGTTACGAACGATCGAAGAAAATTAAAAAAAATAATAGCGCAGATTTATCTGTCTCGTAGTGTTTGATCTGACACATAGCAGTAGTCAGTGATGGCATAATCATTAGCAAATTGATACTTTTCCGCTCTCATACGCTCTCAATATCACGTGTGATATTGGAGCGAAAGATCATGCTTGATATTGATTTTACAAGCTCCTTTGATATTGCGAGACTATTCACGACGCGTAAAGTTGAAGCTGAGAGTTGAAGCGACGCAAAAATGATTCCGTTTCACCTCGTTTTCCTAGAACGAGCAGGTATAACAATGCTATCTCTTTGTTCTCTTCATCGATGGCAGACACGAAGCGACTGCTGCCAGCCGTTATGGAAGTATCGATTGCGTTCGGGTGTAAAGCAAAAATCATGAAACTCAATCTCACCACAGTTTGGAGCTGCGATATCACAGCTTGCAATATCAACCGCAGTTGTTTGCTTGTTGATTTTTGTTTGAGTAAATCAAGCGTGATCTTGTTCGTTGGTGAGTTTTGATTTTTTTTTATATATTTTCCCAACACTGGCAGTGGTACACACTCAATCTAGCTCTGAAAAATCTCCAACAGCCGATTACCTCGGCATTTACTTTTGCTGATATCTGTGCAAAAAATATGGATGAGCCTCGGAAATTGCAGAACTGCACGGCTGTTCGAATCTCTGCAAACAAATTTAAGTGTGTATGAGAAAACGGGAGAGTTGCCAGTCTCCTTGATATGCTATCTTCGATAGCAGGTTGTGTTTGATACGATGAGCGATCATCCTAAATCCAATTAATTTTCAAAATAGGGGATGTTTGATGAAATGGCAATTTTTTTCAAGTTGCAATATTGTTTGCAAGTTATAATAATTCCGGGCATTCCTATCTATGACAATTTCAATTCTACAAAATGATGAATTCAAGATGACGAATTTTTTGATAAATTGGTCAAGCTTCCTTCCTAAGCGTCTTTCTAAATAGTATTGTAATAATATGATGATTTCACATTTTCGGTGACAATTTGAATTCAAAGATATTGGTTGATTTTCAAAATGTTGAATTTAAGATGGCTGATGTTTGATGAAAATGTAGATTCCATAAATTCCATGTAAGAGGTTGATTTTCAAAATATCAAGTTGGCGAATTTTTAATAACATGCAATATTGTTGTATAGTCAGCAAGAATCCCGCAATTGGATTGACAATTTAATGGTGGATTTAAAATGGCAGGCGACTGATAATATTGATAAGATTACGAAGCTGGCGACGTGTGGCCATGGACCGCATAATAGAGTGGAGACGACTTCTTCCTACGGTAAATTTGAATTACATTCCATGGAAGTTCGAACTCACAACGTCTGATGTTAGGCTTTTTTTGTTTGTTTATCTATCAAGGCTCATTCACAGTAGCTTCGCGGAGCCGATATTCAGTTTTTGTTTAACAAAATTACTTAGAACTGAAGTTAGTAAAGCGAGGGCGGGTACATCTGAGGATAGTTTCATGAGAGCTTTGAGGAAAATTCAACGGAATTCATTAATATGTATAACTGTAACGGTGTAATTCCGATACAAATTGTACCGAAGTTAAAAAAAATCGACAGTTTGAAAAAGAAATCGAGGGAATTCTGAAAATCATTCTGAAGATGAAAAATAAGAAGTTAATTAAAGAAATTAAATTTTTCAAGAGACCGAACGATTTCCGATCAAATTGCAGTCGAGAATACTAAGTTAGAAATTGACCTTAGACTTCAGCAACCAAAATTTCAACATTTTTGAACAACACAAAGTCCCATAAAATGTGTACATGTTGATCTAGTACCTTTCAGGTTGAATTCCGGTGCGATATCCGTAATTTATGGTTCATGCAAGCACCCTTTATGTCTATAAATGTTTTCCAGCTTCGAATGGGAATCGCAACCCTTCCCATACATCATCATCCCCCTCTGGGGCACCTGACTGAGCCTTCAAGAAGAAACCGCGGAGCAACCAGATGCACAACCGGGTACCGGGAATTTGTCGGTACACCCAAACGAGCGATGCGATTGTTGTAATAGCTGATGAATTTTGCAGAAACGCTCCAATATGGATGGAGGAACACCTACAGGCTTATTCTCAATACCACCCTTCGTCTGGCCCCATGGCCGACTGACCCCTGTCTGTAGAGAAAGTACACCCTTCAGGAGAGAGCATATTTTCTGTTGATGTTTTTACACATCGTCCATTCGAGTGTGCGTGCGACTTATGTAACCTTCCGACTCCGAAAGAGAGACTGAGAGTAGCGCGCGGCTGCGGCTCTTCCTGGACAAGTGGGGGAGAAAGAGAACGGAAAATCCGATTAGACTTTTTCGGGATTGGGTGGGTGCTGGAAACCAACCCGGGGAGCAAAAACAAAAGCCGAGGTGGAGAGTGGAAGAAAATGAGAACATTATTTGGAGTTGGAGTGTTGTTTAGGCTGCCATGATGATAAGACGGCATCCGACCAATACTCAGACAAATGCGTTTATTGTCTGTATGCGTCGGAGCGCGTCGTCTGCTGAGCTGGGCTGTGCGTTCGCTGATAACACACAGAAACAAAAGGACAACAAGCCAAGTGCTGCTGCGGGTAACAACAACAGAGAGCGGTGCCAGTGGATCCTCGATGTTTTCATGCGAGAGGTGGTGGCGGAGGTGGGTGTTTAGCTGTGTGGGTGTGGGATTGTAGCATTCATCGGAAAAAGAAGGACGAAATTTGATTCACTCTTGGTCGTACCACCGCAGAAACGGTTGTTTGAGATTCTTGGGAAAATTGCTAAGCATAAAAATGAATTATTGAACAGTGTCGAAATTTGGCACTGCTCGGAGGGAATGGGCCAAGTTAATAAATAAGTAGCGGGCGGATCGTATATGAGTTAGGTGATACTGTACCTACAATCAAATGGGACAATTTTTTGTTTGTTTTACTATATGCATGTCCGGGCTAGGGCAGTGAGGAGCAGTAAAATGTCTTCCCCTAAAGGCATGTTTGGAAATGGGGTGATTAAGGTGATGTCAGATTTCTAAAGACAGGGCAGCCATAAAATTCCAGCGAAAATTGCAGAACCAACCATTTAGTGAGTTCAAAATCAAAAGCAAATGTGATTTTATTAAAAGCCTAACGAGCAGTTCCACAACAAATGACGAATCTATCAGACACGGCCTCCGATTTGCATGAAACATTGCTTAATCATTCACATTTCCACTTCTATGTTCAAAAATCAATCGATCCACATATTTTTGTAGGCGTTATGCTTCTGATTATCTGATTATTATGTTACATATTACTATATATCAAAAATTCGTGATGAGGAGGGACCATCACCCAATTGAAGTGATTTCGATGGGGAATTGAAGATGTCAACTCCCTGTTGCTAACATTTCGTGGATAAAGGGCGGGCTCTTCTGCCCATTCATTGGGGCATCTTCCAGTTGGATGGCTCGTTTTCTGACCAATTGGCTGATCAAGTTGTTGGAAGGAGATTCTTAACTGTCCCAAGGAAATGTCTATCCTTCCATCCATTCCTTTGATGACAGTCAGAGGTTTTTAAGCTGGATCAAGTTCCAACAGTTAGGAGAGCCCACAGCTATCGGACTAGTTTCCGTGCTACAATGAGTGGTAGACCACTATCATCTTCATCATCATTCACATTTCTGCTAAAATTCAATCATTTGGAATCTTGCATTTTTTTTCTTCAAAATTACGTGTTCGACAATAAATCGTAGCACCAATTATCTCTAGAATCAAAATGACTGTATCTTCAAAATCTAGTCCAGTCCAAGTATCTTGAAATTATTTCAAGGTCCAAAATCTTATTTTTTATTCAAAGACAGAACAAAGTACATTTTTTTCCCGATTTGTTATCGAAAGTCACGGGTTTTTCCCGGTGACTTCGTATTCCCCGCTTTTCCCAATGTTTTCCCGATTTCATGGTTCACTGATTATCCTGGATTTGATTCATATCGGGGAGTGACCAATGTGGTTCAGGGCACTTAGTTTGACTGCCATTGATCTTGTTCTAGTTTTCATGTGATTTGAGGTGCCTTACCTATCTGCTATCAAGGCATTCACCATGAACTTGTCCAGAAACAGTTGAACGATTCATAAAATCAAAGCTGTTCATTTGAGTAAAACCTTTCAAATGGTGGGTAGTTCAGTTGCAAATGTACTCACTCAATGACACTAGTGGTGATAATATGATAAGGAAATTATCACAGTAATCTATATAGCTTTTTTTCGGGTCATAATTTCAAATTACACAGCGTAAGAAACACTCCCAAATCGGAAAACTTTCTTCCCACGCGAAAAAAATCCAACGATCCAAAACAATCTGCCCAGACGTAAACAAAGCTTAGCAGATCATTAAAGCCCCCATCACGAAACAGCTTCCTAACTGCGACCCTTGGCACCCGCCGTCGTCGCGCACATTTCTTCCATTCACACACACCGCACCTATATCCGGATCCGGATCCCACACCGACGACACCCAATATTCCTCCGGCAGCTTTCTGAGCTGTCATCCTCTCTCTCTCTCTCTCTCCACGCCCGGAAAAAAGGGAAAAAGGATGTCATGTAAAAAAGAATTTTATTCGATTTACCCCTTTCCTTCCCATCTTGAACCAACCCCGACCGGGACGACCGGGAGGGTTTGAATCAGCACCAAAGATGTTACCGCGTTGACACACGAAGGGAAGGGTTTCGACAGCAGAAGTCCTTCGCTGGTCCCTCCGGCAGCAACAGCAGCAGCACCAAAGGAATTTCCTTCCTTTTTTCATTTCCTTCATTTTCCTGGAGATGGGATTCTTGCGCTGTCGACTGTCACCGGGTGTGTAGGTTCCAACGTGAAGGTTTATCGGCAGCAAGAGATTGGTGCATTTTGCATGTTATAGCAGACCATGTAAATTAAGAATGTTTCAAAGGCTGAAAATCATTACTTATAAGTTTTAAAAGCCAAAAATCATTCTTACGATCAGGAGACCAGTAAACCGAGAAAAAGTCGGTATTTTGAAATCCAAGACCTTTGGATTGGGCTAGATTTTCAGAGCCCTGTCAGTATGCAGAATTATTTAGATAAAAGAAGACTTAATAAGAAATTCTAGGGATAATTCCCGTTATACATACTAACCAACTTTAAAAACATAATTTATAGCCATATTTATACTAATTATATTTAAAGTTAGTTTCACTGATCCATTTAAAGCAATATTTTTTTTAATCTGATTTGATTTTGAGGTTTACAGCCCTAAAGGTTGATTAAGGTTAGGACTAAGTCTATTAAATAGAAAATCTCTAAGGTAGTTCTGTAACGAACTCCAAGGCTGTTGTGGGAAGAATTACAAAGTAATTCTGAGATGAGACCCAAATTTTTTTTTAGGTAATTCTGAGGAAAATTGCATGACCATTGTGGGGGGCATTTTAGGTTCAATTTGAATGAGTATTCCAAATAAGTCCTGATAGTAAAAGATCAAAGCAATGGTCGAAGTGATGAAAATATACCTAACACACAATAACAGAAAGCCCTGTGAAAATTTTCAACAGCGTTATGATCCAAATTCCAGGAAAATTCCTTCAAGAACTCTATTGGTATTTCACTTCCCATAAAAGCATAACAGCGCCATATGGATGTTTGTCGGAAATGAGTTATCTATTAGAATCGATTGTAAACTACGGGCATTTTACACTGAGCACCAAGAGTTATATGTTTGGTCAGATGGGACCAGTGTTGGCAAAATCAGAAATCAATTGATATTTTTCCGCTCTCATTCGCTGGCAACATCACGCGTGATATTGGAACAAAATATCATGCTTGATATTGATTTTACAAGCTCCTTTAATATTGCGAGACTACTCGCAACGTGCAAACATCAAGCTGAGGATTAACTCGATACAAAAATGATTCCGTTGCTCATCGTTTTCTTAGAAAGAGAAAGTATAGTTTGCTATCACTTTTTACTCTTCACTGATGGCAGACACGAAGTGACTGCTGCCAGCCGTTATGGAAGTTTCGGTTGTATTCGGGTGTAAAGCAAAAATCATGAAACTCAATCTCACCACAGTTTGTTGAGATTTGCAGCTGGTGAGTTTTGTTAGCTTGATATTCCGACCTGCGATATCACAGCTTGCAAAATCTACCGCAGTTGTTTGCTTGTTGATTTTCGTCTACGAAAATCAAGCGTGATCTTGGGCGTTCGTGAGATTTGATTTTTTTATATTTTCCCAACACTGGATGGGACTGACATGCTTTTATGGGCAATAATTTACGACAATAGTTCCAAAAGATGGGTGAATCTCAAGAAAATTAAGAGGATAATTCCATGTGAACTCTCGAACTTGCGTTTATTGCGAATTGAAGACATATCGGAAGCCAAATGAACTCAAAAACTCCCGAAATGCTTTAAAACGCCAAAAAATGCATCAACCTGCATAATTTCCTGAAACCCACAAAATTGGCTGGAATTTTGAAATAGCTTTTTTTCCTTGATTTGTTTTTTGTCGATCTTGTTTTCCGTGCTGAGCACCAATGCTACCGACGCCAGGAAGGCAGCTCCCACTCATGGACCCTACCTATCGACCCATCAACTCGTGAACCGAGGACCAACGGCTTTACTTCCCTTCCGAAGCGTGATCAGAGATTTTATGCCTCAGAAAATCCCGACGGCGCCGGTGGTAAATAAGCACCGTGATCCAGGCCATATTAAACGCCAAATTTACCCTAAAACGTCAAAAAGTGCCTTAGAGAATCTCCAATAAAGACTGAACACGAAGCTTTAAAAACTCATCAAAAACACTAAAATGGCCTTTAAATTAAGCAGTTCCACGCCACATGACGATTCGATAAAACTCGACCTTCTCCGATTTGCATGAAATTTTGCATAATTGTTTGATATGGGTAATCATTAAAATTGTTGCTACAATACAGCCATTTTGCATAATGATTTTTTTTTTCAAAATGGAGTATTTTAAATTTTAAATAAATTGTAGCACACAAACGTCACTTCTGATCGAAATAGCATCTGAGAAAAAAGTTGTAGAAAAAAATTAAGTGGTTCCAGGAAAAATATGCAAGGAAATTTTTTATAAGTAATTTAGAGTATTTTTTTTTTTGAAATGTGCAAAATCTGCAAATATCTTAGAATGTCCTTCTTAATTATTTTTTTGTAAAAATTTAAGTATGTTTAATGCAAATAGGAGGAGGTCATGCCAAAAATTCATATTTTTTGCTAATTGGCCTGAAACTTTTCTATTGCAAAACATTACCTTGTTTTTATTTTCTTTAAAAAAAATGAAGATGTTCTCGTCCCCGTCTCACTTTGATGAGACAACGAAACCATAACCCCAAGCTCCTCCTCTTATCCTATTCTTCGAAAATGTACCTCTCTAATCCTGGGTAAGTCGCGAGTATTCGGCGAGTTTTGTTACAAACAATGAACCATTAATTATCGGCTCCGTAAAGCTAACGCGATTGAGCCTTCCAAGTAAAGGAATTAGATAAAAAAAATGAAGGAGTTTTCAAAGCCACATTTCAATATTAGTCTGACATTAAGACAATTTTTGGTATTTTAAATGTAATTTAGCGTTCGTTTATGCATGGCTTTTAGAAACACCAAAATAGCATTGAAGCGTCAAAACGCCCAAGAAAATCTAAAAATAATCATGAGAACACCAAATTAAAAAAAATCGTCATAACCACCTAACCACGCCAAAAATGGCCACAGTAGATGTTTCTGATCTTGAAAAACCAGTTGATAATTTAAGTTTTATAATAAGTTAATAATTAAAAATTAAATTAAAAATGATTAAATATCAAAATAGCCGATTCATTGCAAAAAAAAAATTAATTGAAATTCAAAAATGGTTTTAAAACATCAACATATTTAAGGCTATTTAAGGGAGGATGATTTCCGCTGAATGGTTTGATTCAGCATTAAAGCCACTTTAACTAACGAAAAACTAAAATACAGCTCTACTGTGATTATCGAAACAAGATTCTTAAGTAACAATTTAAGTTTTATGAGGGTTCTGCAGACCATGAATTAGACTTGTAGAATGATTAAAAGAAACCTTGATAAAACTTGCAATGTTACTTGGGTTGCATCTTTATATTAATTAGGTATGTACAACTCCTGCAACCCATCTAAGGGTTACGACTCATAGATTGAGAAACTCTGATAAAGAGTGTTTCAAGGGAATTCTCGGAAAAATACCAAGGGAAACTAATTATGAGATTAAAAATCCAAACGGATCCTGAGCAGGAGGGGAACTCAAAGGATAATTCCTAGAATCATTTGTAGATAATTTTGAGTAAATTCCGAGTGAATTCTGAGAACAATTTTAAGTGAAATTTCCAAAAAATATAAGATTAGAACTTCTTGATAATTTTGGCTGAAATATAAGAAATTTCAGGGGTAAATTTCATGAGAATTGTGAGAAGAATTCAAGCTAATTTTAAAAAGAATTATGGAAGGAACTTCAGTGAATTCTTGGAAGAAACATTTGAATGAATTCCATGCTTTTTTTAGGAATGCTCTACTGAGAACTTCTGAATTGTTATGAATATAATTGCAAGGGAAAAGCAGAGAGAATTTCATGTTTGATTCAGAAAATACTCAAAAGAACCATGAGAAGGGGAAGGATTCTAAGGAAATTATTGATAACCTTCTTAGGCAAACTTCTAAAGCAGCGGTTCTCAAACCTTTTTTGACCCACCAATATTAAATAATGATGTTGTAACGCCAACATTATTTCAAAAGCACTAAAACGGCTCAACAACGCCAGAAAACGACTTTGAAATACATAGGCTAAAGCCCCAAAAGATACCTTACAATATCAAAATATCTAAAATAATCAAAACAGCCAAAACAAATCAAATCAGGAAGACGCCAAACAAAAAGCACAAAATTGAGAAAAATTCCCTGACAAGTGACAACCTTAGTCTTAGCCGTGGCAGCGTTGCCAGATTGTTTCCAAGCTAATCGGTATCAAAGGTTTTATAAAATATTTATTTATCGGTATTTACTATTTTAATAAATTTTATATTTATGCCGTCTTTGAAGAAGAAATTTCCGAGGAATGTTTGAGTTTACTTCTGAAGGTAGCCGAAAAACCTTCCAGAAAAAAACAGAAAGAAGCTGAAGGAAGTTTGAAGAAAGTTCTAAGAAAAGCCGGAAAAACGTCCGGAAAACGTCCAAGAAAAATATTGAGACATTTTTGAGGAAATGTTAAAGAGTCTTTCGGAGAAAAAAAAGAATCGGATAACACATCCAGAGGAAGCCAGAAAGGTTTAAAAAATCGGAAGAAAATTCCAGCAGTAACCATTTCCAGGGGAAGCTAGAAAAAAAACATTTCAATAGAAGTTGGAAAAAGCTCCGGTAGAAGCTCATGGAGAAAGTTCCAGAAGAAAACGAATGAGGGGGGAGAATTCGATAGAAACTTCCAGTAGAAGTGTACAGGAACTTCCTGGACACGCTGGTAGTTTGGAAGCAACTTCTGAAGAAAGTCTGAAGCTTCCCTAATAAAAAATAATCATAAACGAACGATAACCCAAATAATAGAACTAATGGTTTGGATGATACCCGGAATACATCGTTAAGTAAAATAACCATAACAATTGTATTAGGGTTCTTTCGGCGGAAGCCAAAGGATTTTTGGGATAGTCGAATGAAACTCCTTGGAGAACTTGGGGAAAAAATCCAGAAGAGATTCCTGGAAGAAGTTGAAATACATTTCCGGTGGAAATCGGTAGAATCTTCTAGAGCAAGTAAGCACAATATTTCGGGGGAATTTGAAAAAAAATGACGGGAGAAGACGAAAGGAACTTTCGAGCGAAGCCAGAAGAAACTTCCGAGGGAAGCAGAAATAATTTTCCGGGAGGGATCAGAAAATATCTTACTTGCAAGAAACTTAAAAGAAAAGATTAAATAAACTTCAGAAATTTTTAAAATTACCATTCTGATGGACCTTTTCGGTCACATAGAAGGTAAAATATTTCCCGATTCTAAGTAATTACCAGGATGATCCATCAGTTGTTTCTCGATGTGTGGGTAGCCAAAACGTTATTTCAAAACTACCCAAATTTGGGTAGAATCCACCCAGATCGGTCAAAACTGAACCTACCTAAAAATGGGTGAACTATGTTGGGAGTGACCAGTTGACAAATTGACAACATCGACATGAATTTGTCATTTGTCAACTTGTCACTCATTGTTTACCCACTTTTGGGTAGGTTCAGTTTTAACCAATCTGGGTGGATTCTACCCAAATTTGGGTAGTTTTGAAATAGCGTGTTGTGAAAGAAATATTAATAAGACATTTTTTAAGATGAATAATTTTTGGGCAATTTTATGCATATTCAAAAACATAAAAGTCTCTCACAATAGATTTCTCCGACAGGTTTACGCAGGCTGGCAATAAACATTTTGATTATAAAAAAAATCGGTATAAAACCTCGAAAAACGGTATTCTGAGGAGCCTTATCTTATCAAGATCAAAAATCGGTACAAATACCGATAAATCAGTATATCTGGCAACGCTACGTGGAATAGGTTCAAACGACAAAATGGCGCTTAAACGCCAAAGTAGACCAAAAGTGCGACAAAGGTTGGAAACACCATAAGGCCGAAACCAATTAGACTGAATGGGTCATTAGGCCGAATGAGTCAAAGTGAAAAATTGAGCTTAGTATTTCTTGGAAGATGTAATTTTGAGAATTAATCATGAGCTCTGGTCTGAGAAGTGATGAACATAACAAAATCTTGAATTTTGCCCTTTGATTGGGTTGAGCTCAACTCAGTCAAAAGCTCTTCACAAGGGAAGCCCTTAAGCCATTAAGGCCCAGTGATCTATTTATAAATCAGCATTTAATTTCCTTTTATCATGTCTTAACAGAAATTGGGAACGTTAATTATGTTTTCAATATCACTAGAATGATCCTTGGAATATATTTAACATTTTGTTTCCAAACAGTGTGAGAATACTCCTCGGGTTACTCCTGGGAAAATCGCGCATTTTCCGGAGGTCAAAAACGACTTGGACGTTAAGAGATTCAATCAAATTAAAAAAATATTAACATGAATTTTATTTTTTGGGTGATTTTGCAGTTCTTAAATAATATCAAAATTGTAATTTTCCTGATAAAAATTAAAATTTTGGAACTTGGAAACATTCAGACATTCTGTCTTTAATTTTAACTATATCTCATTCCAAGAAATATTAATTAGCACCACAAATGAGGGTGACATCAGGCCAAAAAATCACAATTTTTCGTTACATTTTAGCAAGGAAAACAATTTTATGTATGTGGATGTATTCATCAATGATATATTTACGACTGTCATGGAGAAAGTTGATTGAAATTGATATCTAATTTTACTAAAATAGACCAATGTAAAACCTTATGGGGGTGTGACATTATTGGGCCAAAACATAAATTTAGTTAAAATATCTTACAATATGAACATAAAACGTAGCTATTAGGAGTACACATGGTTATGATCACAGTGTTCTTCCATGTATGGCTAAATATCGCGTTTAACCCTCATCTATCCACATAAAAGTGTCTTCAAAGTTTAGTTTGCCTATGGAAATTTTTAAAAACGTGTTTTTGCGACTATTTTTGACATTTAAATTTACAGCACTATTTAAATTAAACAACTGGTTAATGTTATCTAAACTTTACTCAAGGAGTTCAAAAACATCTTCTAGTTATAATTTTCTGTATATTCAAGATATTTGCATCAATTATTCTTTAATAATTTAGGGGAAGAACTCATGAATGAATTTGAATTCGAGATTTCATCGAATTATGCAAATATCGAGTTAACTTCCATCACCCTGAATCCGTCCCTGATCCGTTTTCTCCGGATCCGAAGAGAAAAATAACCGGGGATCCATCGTCGTAGGTTGCTTCCACGAAAAACGATTTCATTCAGCGCGCCCCGGACGAAAGCGGTCTCGGTCGGTCGGTCGATCGGTGTGGGTGTGTAAATGTGCGTCGTGCGTCTCTTTTATGTGAGCTAGTGTGCGTCGTTCGGTACCAGCTTCCCGACGAGCCAGCCAAAACGGACCTCCTAAATTAGATTTTCTAGACACGTACTTGCGCGTTGCTCCGGAGAACCAACCACCAACCTTGCACGCCAAGTACCAAGTAAATGAAGACGAATGCTATTTCCTTTCAGATATCCCCGCAAGAAGAGTAAGCTGCCCTTTCTCGATGCAATTCCGTGCGACGACGACGACGACAGCCAACGTCTTGACTTTGAGGCAAAACTTTTCCGTCAATTTGCTGGCTGCTAGCGGGACAGGATTTATGATACAATTACGAAGAAAAATGAGGCTATCCTAGCGGAGAACGGGAGAAAATAATAATTATTTGCGCCACCATTGTGTGTACTTTCTGGTCGTTATTATCACACAATATGAGTCCAAAAGGTGGGTGTGGGTGGGATGGTAAGCCATATCATGAAGGACAAACTATCGCCGCCTCGGAAGAAGAGACAAGCATCCAACGGTCACAACACAAGGAAAGAGAACGCCAAGGATATTGTTATTGATCGTAAAAATCTTCTTACAGTATCTGGAATGGCAATGCCGAAATGGAGATGATGATGATGATGGCGGTGCTGGTGGTGGTAATGGTTACGAGAAGGCATTACAATCCTTTTCGATGCTTCCCATTCTCTTTGAGTTACACTACTATCATGTTAGGACAACGACGACGACGACGACGACGGAAATGCCGGCAGCCACCACTATGTGTAGCAGTTTTCAGATACTCACCACCAACACAGCCAAGCGATGGTTGCTACAAGGCTGCGCAGCAGCACCAGCCAGGACAAGGACTTTTACACGAAACCAGCCATACATCCACAGAGAGACGGATGCATGATTTATGGTGTTGGTAAACTTGAACTGATAACAGACATAAACAGAGCATCACTATCACCGAAGACGGGGATTCCATGGCAAACGGAATAATGATTTGAAAAATGTGAACCAGTAAAAAAAAATCAAAAACTGGTGAAGAAGTTTGGGATAGTCGCGTGAAATAGCTGAAAAGGGCGTGCAACAATCACGAAAATTTATACGGGAAATGGATGTAATGTCGGCCTAAATGTCCCTTATTTGGGTCCATACATAAATTCAGCAATCGACTAAATTTTCAATAGCGACCAAAAATATCCATTAGTACCGTCCCAATGACGCGTTCATCTAGATAAAATTGATAAATACGTGATTTTTAGCGATGGACCCAATCTTAGATCCATAGGCCAACATTAGAGCCATTTCCCTTATAATGTGACATTTTCGAAAACAATCAAACTGTCGTCGTTTTACGTCATAAGTGGACGTTTTAAGCCATTTACAAGAAGAATGATTGACTTGAAACAGGGTGGCCAATGGATTTAAGAATTTAAATGTCCGGTTTTTCCCGGTTATCTAACAAAGTTTTCTCGGTTTACTGGAAACAGTTATATATGGTAAAATATTCCAAGTAGCATCAATAGTTTTATCGAGGTTTTATAACATTCTTCAAGCCTAAGTCATGATCTACAAGAGCATGATAAAATCAAAATTGTTACTTAAGTCCTAGTATTTTTCGGACAAATTATGATCGTTAGGAATGCAGTCTGTTACGCCTGTAGTTACAAGAAAATACATTGTTTTTAAAAGGAATTCAGAAGAAAAATGCAAGGAAATTCCAAGAAGAGTCTTTGACAAATTTTCAAAAGGATCTTAACCAAATTTAAAAGGAATTCCGCGAGGATGATTTGAAAATGCTAAGCTGAATTTCAAGGGAATTTCCTGAAAAAAAACGTGATAATTCCACGATAGTACTGCTCACATTCACGGGAGCAGTAACCTCGCTCTCATCAGAGTCGAGGTTAACGCCAACTCTTTCGAGTTGTCCAACAAGGGAAGCACATTCCATCTCAAGGCGAGTCTTCGACTCCTTGAGTAGTTTGATTTTCTCCTTGCCAAGGGCGGCCTCCTTACGCAGACTTTCCACCAACTTTTCCAGGAGCTGTTTGTCCTTCTCGGTTGGTGTTTCGGCATCAGGCAAGGGGTCGGTGCCAACCTCTTGGGTTAGCACTTTACCCTCCCTACCAGTAGCCTTTCCACTCTTGGTAGCAACTTGCGGAAGACCGGCAGGTGGACTAGCACCAACCCCAGTACTCTTGCAGTGGGTAGTCCCCTTTTTACCGGTCTTCGCACCCTTAGCATGTGGAGCTCCATCTGTTCCCTTGCCCTGAGGGTTCGACTTCGCAACTCCCTGCTTGACCTTCTTCTTCTTCCTGCTCCCTTACCAGAGTCAACAGGTGCCGTCCTAGCAGCAACCGCTGCATAGGACTTCCCGCTTCGCTCGTCGCTATAAACCTTCTTGGCATCCCTAAAGGAGACACCAAGGTTGGTTTCAATCCTTAAGATATCAGCTTCCTTCACGTAGGTAGGGCACTTACGGTTAGTCGGCTGATGATTGCCTCGACAATTGGAGCAGAAGGTCTTTGCTTCACATTTCTCAGCAACCGGATGGACCCCTGAACAGACCCTGCACCTGAATTTGTTCTTGCAACCCGCGCGACCATGCCCATACCCATAGCAGTTGTAACACTGCAAGGGCAAGGCGTAGTACGCTCGGGTCCTAATGCTGAGGAGACCAAACTTAACCATTTCCGGAAAGCTGGTCCCCTCGAAAGTTAACACCACGGATGAGGTGTTAACCTTCCCCTCGCCACTACCTTTGCAAATTCTGTGGACATCTACTACACCTTGTGTAGCAAAATGCTCCTTCAGAACCTGCTCCGATTCGTTGATGATATCCACACTTGATATTACGCAACGAATTTTGTTTAATGTAGGGTGTGCACCCACCCGAACCTTGAATCCTCCACTTAGTTCAGTGATCTGCTTCAGCTTTTCAGCATCAGCAGGATCACTGACCTCTAAAACGTAGCGCGAGCCACCCCGATCTGTATGAACCTCAACAGTATGCCCAGCAGAACGCTGAACCGCTGAAGCCACATTGAGATGGTTCCATGCCACATTCTTCCCTCCATCGATTGCCTCCATGAGGAGAAAAATCGTCCCGCTGCGTTTCTTTTTCGCCAGGGTCCGTCGACCCTCATAATAGCTGATTGTGTTTTGCATAATCAACTATTTCGTACGGTAGAGACCCTCTCGGGCCGAAGCCGCCGGAGTCTGTTCCCAATGCAAACCTTTGGGGAAAAAATATAGGACAGTGCCTCACCCCTGTCACACTGAACGGAAACATTTAAGACGGGAGGTTCCATCTGCCAGCCCGAATCGCTCCGTTGCTTCAAACGTGGACGCTAGAAGTAGGTCCATACACTCTACCTACAGAATGCATTCATCCTGAACAAACTTTAGCCACACGAAATCCACTATCTACAATTGTTTAAAGTCCGGTAGACAACTGAATGCCGCCAGAAAGGCTGAGTACGGTAATCGGATGGGCCTAAGACATGACTAGGCCCCATTTTGCACACACTCAAAACCTTCGGACTCCCCCGTTCTTGTTCGCGTTTCTGGCTACAACGCATCATAGCCAGCAACCCCACAGATATCGCAAGTCGCCGATCGTCTGGCAGAGCCCGACAACCGTTGACGAGCGTTCTTATGCACCTGCTTTACCCGTCTTTAGTTCCTCAAGATTATTTGTTTCCATAATTTAGATATATTACGTTCCAAACCCATTAATGCCAACCCCAGTAACAATTTTCCTTGGAATATCCTTAACATCTTGTTTTTAAATAGTATGAGAATAATCGTTGGGTTACTCCTGGAAAAACCTTGCATTGTCCGGAGACCAAAAACGACCTGGGGGTTAGAAGGGTTAACATTTGCGAGAGTTCTGACATCAAATATGGCATATTTAAAAGAGAATTAAGATGAGCATTCCTAATGCCTAAATAAAGGATGTCTAGGGAGATTTTCAAGGGAATTTTACTAGATATTTATTTTGAGAAGTATTTAAAGAAAATTATAAAAAGAACTACAGGTGATTTCTAAGTTGATCTGAAGATATTACTATGGAGATTATGAGAATTATAGGGAACTGTAAAGCAAATCCGGAGGAATTTCAGGAGCATTCTAAGGGAATTCGGAAGAGATTTGAAAGTGAATTAACCTTAAGACAAATTTAACTGTCATAATACCGAGAACCTGTAAAATGCGTGTCGATTCCGTGACACAGCATGGCACGACTGTCCCGTTACCGGAAATCAAGCTTTTTCAGATCATCGCCACAAATTTTGAAGGTTCGGTATAATAACTGTTAATGATGATATGACTACAATACTGAAACTTCACCTAATGATCACGTACGAATAATAAAATCGCTGATTGTGACGGTCTGACAGAAATAATGACAGGTTTTATGTGTTATGCACATACTTTACAACGTCTTCATTTAACTTATAAGAACTAACTATCATTATAGCATTCAATGGTTCCATAAATCTGAAACACATTTTTTTTATAGCGAAGGGAGTGGAAGCAAGCGGTGATATGAGAAAACTGGATACAGTTGCCAATCTTCTTGATATCTTGTCTTCGATATTTCTAAACCAACTCTGGGTAGTGTTTCAGGAGATTCTGAAGAAATTTTCAAAAAAATCTAAGGGGAGTTTTAAGAGAATTCCATGAAAAATTCAAGAGATCCTCTCAATGGCATTTTGAGAAGCGTTTCAAGGAAATTCTGAGGATTTTTTGTATGGAATTTTGAAGTGAATTCCAAGAAAATTTTGGAATACTACTTTTCTGAATTCAAAATGGCATACCAAGAGATTTCGAGGAATATTTCAAGTGAATTATAAATAATATAATAAAAAGAAATTAAAACACATTCTCGCGAAATTTTTTAAGAATAGGGTTTTTGATCTAATTTCCGTCCTACTAAGCACAACCTGAGCTTTACGACTCTTTTTTGAACGGGTTTGAAAAAAAAATTAATTTTTCTGTCAAAGATGACTTCTAAATTTATTCACCGTTCCATACGTACGATTGGATTTGATAAAGAGTCATAAGTTGTTGAGATATTGTTTAAAATCTAATACTGCTTCTTGATTCTAAATCCGTCCTACGAGTTTCAATTCCGTCCAAACGCATTGAAACGCCATTAGATTTTCTTCGTCCTACGGATAAACGTAGAAAAAGGGGATTTGCTTGGAGCGCTTCTTTTGTTTTGAGAACAATGAGCGTAAATATTCATACAATGCGCTCTAACAGGATTTATGTTGTAGCTAATGAACTAACGCATCGGAATAAACTTATTATTGATTTGTGCACAGTGAAATCATTGATATTATTGATCTTTTGTGATCGATAGAACGGAAATGGGCGATTACGACGAAGTAGTTCTCTACCCTACGAAGATAAATGAAGGTTTTTTTCTGGAGGGAATTACCAAAGTGTTTGTTAGATGTATTCTAGGATTACTAAAGTAATCTAGATCCTGAATCTCGAAAATTCCTTCAAGGCACAATCCAACCATGATCTTTGTTTCAAATCTGGAGGAAACTTGAAAATTCTGGAATCTTAATCTTTTGAAAAACTGAAAACCTCTCTAACATTTGAAATCATAACAACCGAAGCCTTGATACTCTTTGTCTTAGATTCTTGAAAATTTCTTCAAAATTCTAGCCAAATAATTTTCTGTTATCCCAAATTATTGAATGGTTTTGGTGGTCCGTGGTCCCGATTTTGTTTGTGCGAGTTCTAGCCCTCGGAATTTATTTACTAAACCTCCTTTTTTAACTCAAGACTTCTAAAACAATTTCCGAGATCAATCTGTCACTTTTCAGAATTGGGTAATAACCAATCCAATCAACACAGGATAAAAATAAATAAACAAAATTCTACGTTCAAAGCTATCGATCCCTCTATAGACATGTTGTAAGACTATAATGGAAGTCTTTTAACAGCCTGTAGTGAACAAGCAGGTTTTACCAGGGTCAAGTTTTTTTTTGTAAAAAAAGCTTCGTAAATTTATTTTCTTGATTTGATGATTTTTTTCCCTTGATTTGTTTTCTGTCGATCTTGTTTTCCGTACTAAGTACCAATGCTACCGACGCCAGGGAGGCAGCTCCCACATCTGGACCCTGCCTATCGACCCATCAACTCATGGACCGGGGACCAATGGCATTACTTCCCTTCCAAAGGAAGGCCTGATCAGAGTTTTAATGCCTCGGAAAATTCCGACCCAGGCCCTTTGGATTAGGAGACAGTCACGCTTAATGTCAGCACCGTTAATTTGATTAGCTGGCAAGAACTAATTAAAAAAAAATTACGTAATAAAGGTCATGTGAAAGGTCTTCCTACGACCAAGTTACAGCATCTGGTCATGTCATGAACCCTTACAGATTTTGTTCATTTTTCATACAAAATCCTACACTCCTCGGTTGGGTGTATATTAGCGTGGGTCAACTTGATATGGCGGATCACAACCCTGAGCTCAATACAGCTCTTTCGATTCGTGTTGGGATTCCCAGCAACTGGCCAAATTTGAATGAATTCGGTGTAGAAAAATACGCTATCAGGGGAAGGGAGTGCATCATCAAACGTTCGTAAACAATCGTAAACCTCCTCCCCCTTGTAGCGTATTTTTATACATGCTTTGTGATCAGCAAATTTAGATTATCAATTTCCCGGATTGTCACGATTTGTTTCCGAAATTTGCGAAATTTTCCCGGTTTGAATTGAAGAAAATTCTAGGATAAACGGATCATGACTACGACAAAAGCATTTTTCCATGTGGTTAAGATTCGTTAAAAGTTTCAAGTTCACAAATGGTCTAAAATGTGTTACAGTGACTATACAAAATCAGGATTCTGGATTAGGATTTTTTTCTGATTCCGAAATTCTCAAAAAATTTCAATGTTTAACCATCTTGATAATTCACTCAGAACTCTTTAAAGATTTTTTTTTGTAAAACGTGAGCACAACATTATTGCAACACTTGCAACTGGCTATATCATAGTTTCTCTTTGAAGTGTATCGTTTATATCCTGTAAATTTCGTTACTGTATGTTTAGATTGGAAATTTGTACGCTCACATGGAAAATCCGGAGCTGTCCCATCGTGTTTTAGGAAAAATACTGCATATCAATAATTCAACCTATCAAGAGTCATAAACAAATTAAATAAGAGATTTTGAGATATTTTAGTTTTTAACACTTATTTTGAACTGTGTGTTTGAAATTATAAAAAAAAAACATGTATATTTTTTTCCAGAATTACTTTACTCTTCTTAACAACTTTGTCTCAGGCAGGATCGTAATGCCGAATGTCACGAGAAGTGACTATTTCGTGCAACAATTTATTGGAAAATACATGATCCAATTTATTTTTTAATAAAATTCGAAATTCCATATCTTGAATTCTATACCTTGATCATTTACTTCAAGCCGATATTACACAATTTTTGTAAGACCCAGAATCATGAAAAAATGTCTTAGATTGGGATCTTTAAAAAAAAATCAAGACTAAACTTTTTTCAAGTTTAAGATTTGAGACTTCGAGAATTCCAAGATCTTCAAGTGTTTTCCAAAATCAAGAATTTATTTTAACAATTTATTTTCGTACTCTCTGGCCAACATATTCTTGGAAGGGCAAAGTTTTTCATAAGTCTTCAGAATTATGGCACATTTTGGACCATTTTAGGCTACTGGTGCAGTCTTTTGTGAACTGGTAAAAAACGACAAACTAAACATTTGTACATTCAATTCTGTTTTTAGTCGGTTTTTCATCGTGTAATCTCTATGAAATGCGACTTGTTTAAAAAAAATCAAAGAAATATCAGGTGGTATTAAAATTGCTGTACCCATTCTGCATCAGGGCAAAATCACGTAAAATTAGAATAAAGTGTATATTTAAGCGACAGCACCCTTAGTATAACTAGTACTGACAAGCGTCACTTACGCACTATGGTCAGCCGATAAAATGCGAATGCATAACGATTTACGATAAATAGGCCGAAAAATTTGGTAATGAAAACCAACTAACTTCGCTCTGATCAGCATTTACAAAAAGATTTTCAAAACTAAATTCGGCTATAATAACTAGGGTACAAATTTCGGCCTAAGCGCCCATTTTCGCCCTATCAAATATATCTATGAATTCGGCGTTAAAAACCCAATTAAACGGTTGGTACGAGACTTTAGTTCAAAAGTTATAACACAAAGCCTTTATTTAAGAGCGCAAAGTATGAATATTTACACGCTCTAAAATAAAAGAAACACTCCATGAAGCGCGCTCAATTTGGCATCCATCCATATGGCGAAGTAAATCCAATGACGTACTTAATTGTTCGTACGAAATTGTAACCCGTAGGCCGAATTTGGAATCAAGAAGCAGTGTTGTATTTTTAACAAAATATAAACAATTTGTGACTTTTATCAAATCCATCACATATGGAAAGGTGAATAAATTTAGAAATCATCTGTACAGGGTGATTCAGAATAACTGTCACCGATTTCACGTACATGCAATTCTCAATGGGTAAAATGAGTATATGTTCAAGTATTATTGTTTTAAAGTACGTACACATATCAGCTTGTATTGATAGTAGGATTTGAAATTTCATTCGTTTTCGATTTCAAGCAGCCATGAGCGTCAAAATGAAGCATGTCATAAATCTCTATAAATTCGTGTGTTATCTTTTAGAAGCTGAAATCTCTTCGAAAGAATGAAACATTTATGTTTCGCATCGTTATCGCCTAAGTGCTGGAACTAAAACGTGCGTGCCAGCTTTTGTTCATTTTCGTGACAAATGTGGCTGGTAATAAAAGGTAAAGGCAGAGAGATTTGAATTAAAGTATACTAAGTTGAAGGTTAGGTAGTACACTACCGGTCATAAGTAAGGATTCGCTTGAAAAAGTATTGCAACACTCATATTGAATATTGCATCACCTTGAAAAGTTTAGCATCACCACACGTATTCACATTCTCTTTGGGTGATGTTAAACTTTTCAAGGTGATGCAATATTCAATATGAGTGTTGCAATACTTTTTCAAGCGAGCCCTTACTTATGACCGGTAGTGAATATCTGGAACGCACTGATATAAAAAAAAATCATGCAAGCGATCAATCGTTATCGCCATTTTTTAAAAGTGACAGTTATTTCGAATCACCCTGTAGTATAAATATTCCATATTGTGTAAAAAGTCGTTCGTAAAAAAGAGAGAACTGCATTGCGGCAAAATCCAAAATTCCCAATGAAATTACTTTTACCGCTAGAGTGCTCTCTGGTGGTAAATATTATCAATCGCACTACCACTGCTCGAGCCTCCTCCGCCCCACTGTCAAATACGTCAAGTTTCCTAGGAAATCTCGTAATCCAAGCCAAATATGAATATGAAACCCCATTCTTCATCGCCGTAGGCCGGCATGCCGACTGTAGGTGGCGGCGGTAGAGGTTCCTTCCGCGAATCTAGATTAACCGCACGCGCACGGATTGCAGTTTTGTCAGCGGCGCACCGTGAGGTAGAACAGCTCTCAAAGACGTCGCACCCCGCCGTCACCGTCGGTCGATCGATCGGTCCCCATAAAAAACGAGAATTTTACATTTGCATTAAATTACAATAATTTGTCCCGTTAATGTAGTTTCGTTTTCCGCGATTGTTCCACGCGCGTGCTTTGCGCTTAAGGTGCTCGAAGAAGGCAAGATCTTGTCAATGTGGAGTTTTTTGTTTGTTTTCTAGGTTAGTACGACACCAGCGATGCCAGATCTACCGAATTTAGACACATCTACGAAATTAATGTGTTTTTCCTACGGGATGCTACAGATATGCACCCTTCCTTAATTGACATCTACTGGATTCAAACAAATCTGGCCTCACTGTACGACACCCGGCTCTCTCGGGCCCGGGTGAGTCGGAATTTTCAGTGTGCAAAAAAAACCAACTGAGTAGACTGAGGGAACCGTTCGCAAAGCTCTGCTGACGGCAATGCATGAATGGTAATATTCATTAGGTCAAGCGACGACACACCGAAAGGAACGGAACGGTGACGCGAAAAGTAAATAAATACTGGCTGGATGGATTCCTGGAATGTGAAAGTTTTACAAGTGTGCGGTGCTTCCTAGGCGATTTTTCTGCGAAACTAGTTGGTGGCATACCAACCACCACCGGTTCTCGGTAGATGAAGATATTCAATTTCAAACTAGAGGCGATCGGGAAACAATGGGAAGGTTTGTGATGATTATTTTCTAAATCCATTTGGCTGATTCTAATTTGCGTCTCCTGAGAATCTCTATGAATCAAAACAAGTTTCGGTCTATGAAAAAATGATCAGCAGATTGCCGAGCAAAGAAACGCCCAAATGTATGCAACAGCCTTTTCTGAAAGGCCTTTCATGAGATTTTGCCCAGGGTGAATATTGAAATCGAGTTTGGGTGCATAACGCCCATCCCGATTGGGTTTGGGTCACATGCAACTGTTTCTCAAGACGACATGGTCCATGTTTTGGGTCGGAAGCAACGACTCTACTTCCCAAGAGATGAGTGAGTTTTCCATTCAATCACCGGTACCGTCATCTTTCGTATATTACGTGTATTGATCGTATATTGAAACTTACTGATCACTCATGAAATCATCGAGATGGAAAGTAAAATTACCTGTAAGAAGAGGAGAAAAAGACAAAAGTTAATTATTGTAGTCATAATCATGAATTTCTTCGGTTATGATTTGCTGTTGAAGGCCAATTTATATTAAATACCGCATACATGTACAATATTATTTAAAAACTTGTAGGCAAACTTGAAAACAATCTTGTAGCCAAGTTGTCAGTTTAGCTCGAATTATGTTATGGTTTCCCTGGAGAAATTTTATGCTAAATTTTGAATCAACAACGCAAATTATTACAAATTATCTCTTATTATTGCGTCTCAATTTAAATGAATTGTTGTGTAAATGTACGCCAAATAAAGCGTTCACTAAGTGTCCAGTCTAAACCACAGAAATTTATATGAATTTAGTAAACCATGTACGATTTAACGTTATCTGAAGTAACTCAGAGAAAGTTGGAATATTTTTCAGATGAAGTTTGGAGATTTTTCAGGTAATCTTTTATTAGTTTACACGTGATACTAAATAATATTTCAGGTGACGTTTTTAACTACTGAAAAGCTGAATATTGAAAGTTTTAGCAGAATAAGCCCATTTTTGCCTCAATAAGCTGTTATTCAGCTATCTGTGTTTGTTGGGTAGATATCATTCAAGTAGAGCTTCTATTACACCGTTTTAACAATCCTTGTCAATTTCTCCAATTTATAGCGTACACATTGTTATCGTAAAGATTTGACATAAATTATCACATTAATTTGCTCAGTTAGTAAAAATGGTCACCTCAAGGCCACCAAGCCCCATGCTTCACAGCAATATACTGCGACAGACGATCGTTTAAACCCAGCGATATAAATCTATTCAAATGAAATTGCAGTTCCAACAGCGTTCAGTCAGTTACAATTTTCCATGTGCGATGGGAATGGGAACGTAATAAAGCCTAAATAAGATGTACTTCAAAGCCATTTTTGGCCGTTTTAGGAATATTCTCTAATTTAAATTTCACACTAAGTTGATGTTTTTAAAAGCCATTTTAGAGGCCTTAGACCATTCTGGAGATTTGAGTGCCCTTTAAGCCATTTTGGTGTGTATAAGCCATTGTCCATTTTTTCGTTTACAAAACCATTTTGGAGTATTTAAGCCATTTTAACGTTTAGAAGAGCATTTTTGACGACCTCAGTCAATTTTGACGATTTTAGCGTTTTAGAATCCATTGTGGCCTTGGACCATTTTGGCGATTTCGTCCAAGTTCTTAAGCCCTCAAGGTCATTTCGGTGACTAAAAAGCCATTGTCTATCTCGAAGCTTTTTTTAAACCATAAAGCCACCAATTATGGCATTTCAGCGTTAACAAGATAAGTTTTTGGTGACCTTAGTCTAATTTGAAATGTGTGTGTTTATAATGCAATTTTGCCAATTCTTAGTCAGTTTGGACCATTCGAGATTTTAGCCATTTGAAACCCATTTTGACGATTCTAGGCCATTTTAATGTTTGAAAACCCATTTGACATTTTAGCGAATTGGTAAATCATTTGAATATCATTTATAGCGGATCTAGGTCATTTTGATATTTACAGGGTGGCCACTGAATTCACGAAATTAAATTCTCTGTATTTTCCCGGGTGCCCCACATATTTTTCCCGGTTTCATATTTCATTATACACCAAATAACAAACAATGCTGGGATTGGGTCCCTCCCTCAGGGCACCCGATTGAAGCGATTTGGACGGGGAGAGTGGGAATGTCAACTCTTTGTTGATAACATTTCGTGGATAAAGGGCGGGCTCTTCTCCCCACTCATAAAGGGGCTTCTTCCTGTTTGGGGGCTCGACTTTTTGACCAATTGTGCGATCATATTGCTGGAAGGAGATTCTTTACTGTCCCGTAGACGCGTATAGACGACTAAGCCTATCGATCCACCCAATCCGTTTTTGGCCTTTCATACAGCGATATGTTGAGGACAATCAGAGGTTATTAAACTTGATCAAGACAAACAGAAGAGAGAGCCCACTGCTATCGGACTTAGTTTCCGTGCTACAATGGGTGTTAAACCACTATCATTATCATCATCATCATCAATTATGAACAAGTTACATGTAAATTATTCGAAGGGCACTTGGACGAATTCATAGATTGAGCTTAGAAATTCTTTTTGAAAACAATTATATGATATGAACAACAATAAATTTTAATTTTGAGGCTAAGAAATTTTTTGAAGATGAGAAAATTTTTAAGATTTTGGAGCTAGGAAATTTCTTAACATTCTTGAAGTTAGCGAAATCTCTGACTTCAAAATAAGGCGTATTTAAAAGATCTCAGATTAAAAAAATCATGGCTCTTGAACTTAGTCAGCATTTTAGGACTCTGATGCTTCACTTCTTCTTGATCAGAACTCCAAATAAATTGATGAGAATCGTAGAGAAGTTCTAGCGATAGTTGGGTAGAATAACAAATGAAATTTGACGCAAAATTTCTGGTAAGTTTGAGATGTATTTCTAGAAAATTCTAAGGAAAACTAAAGATGAATTCCAACGTCGTTCTGCAGACTTTGGAAGGGATTACAAGTAGAATTCCATGGAGCTCTGAAGCAAATCGGAAGGAACTTTAGGTAGCATTATAAGCGAATTGGAAGGAGGTTTCAAACTGAATTAATCATATGATGAAAGTACACCTAATGATCACCTACGACTGAAAATCTCTTTAATACTGATCGATCAATTAATCAAAACAAATTCTGAGGAGAGCTGCTAGGAAATACGGGTAATAGTTCTTAGGGAATCTAATTCGAACAATTGTTCGCGGCATTTCAAATTTGTTAAAAAATAATTTATAAAAAACACTTTGAGGAATTTCAATGAGTTTCCGGGAGGGATTGTCAGGAAAATTTAAGTCTTCCAGAAGATTCTGATGAAATTTCAAAGAGAATTCTAAGGAGAGTTCCAATAAAATAGTAAGAGATCCTCTCAAGGGCATTTTGAGGAAATTCTAATGATGATTCTAATGGAATTCTGATCTACAAAGGAATTTTGGTAGAATACAATTCTAAATTCGAAACGGCATACCAAAGGATTTCCGAGGAATATTATTAACGAATTGTTAAGAAAATTTTGGAGAGAAATTAAAGCATTTTTTTTTAACTAGTCAGAATACGAAGAGAAATGTAGAATGAATTTCCAGAGTTTTCTGGAGGGAATTCTCCAAGTTTTCTTCACAAAATTCCAAGACTGTTCTGGAGAAGATTTCTAGGGAATACCAGACAGAATTATTAGATTATTAAGGGGAATCCTGAAGGTAAAAGTAATTGTGAAGACATTTCGGAATGGTCCTAGGGAAATTCATGAGACAATGAGATAATTTTCAAAAATTTACAAGGTTCTGAGATTTTGCATAAGAACAAGGTTTTAGAAAACATTTTTATGATTATGGGACTAGACATTTCAGAAAAGTGTAACAGTAATTAAAGTTAAATCTTAAACTTGGAAAATCCTCTATGGACGTAAATTCAATAACCCAGAAATGGAGAAAGATTCTAGATTCTGTATTAAAAATACTCGACTCTGAAACATTGCAATTTTTGTCGATCTCAGACCTTATTGTTGGTGGTTTTTGGCTATTTCGACGTTCAAAAGGCTAATTTAGATTTTAGTAATTTTTGACATGTTCAAGATAATTTTGTAGCTGTTGAAATCATTTTTACAATTTTAGGTAACTTTTGGTGCTTTATGGAACATTTTGTATCTTCTTGCTAATTTTATTTGGAGGTAGGGGTAGGAGGGGCATAGTGAACAGGTGGGGCATATTAAGCATCCCGCACTTCGGTCCCAAACCTGTGATGGTTCGAAACAAATTAATTTGTATGAGGGTCAATATCACCATTGCAATGATTTATGACAAATTAATTTGTTTCGTACTAGGGGAAATGTAGGTAATGTTGGCCTACATGTCCCTAATTTGGGCCCATCGCTAAAAGTCTGCTATTTTATCAATTTTATTTAGATGAACGCGTCATTAGGACGGTACTAATGGATAATTTTGGTCGCTATTGAAAATTTAGTCCATTAGACATTACCTACATTTCTCCTATAATAAATATGCCCCTCTTTCCCCTATAAGGGTATTTTGCCATTCCAAGGCCATTTTTGACGTCTTTCAGATGATTTAATCCATGGTGATCTGTGAATCCCGATTTTTTCCTGGAATTTTGAAAATGTTCCCGGTTGAGCGATATACATTCAAATTTAGCATAAAACCGAAAGCCGAAGGAAATATTGGGAAGAATGGGTCATTACTAAAACAGCCGCATTTTTCCTGGATCAAATTTGGTTCTGTGTTCGAACTCATCAAAAATTTTCTGTTTTTAACTACCCTCATTCCTTTAGAATCATTTCCCTTCATCGAATTTATTTCAGAATTATTCTAAAATATGTTTAAGATTCTCTCTGGAAGTCCCTACAAAATATCTTTAAAACAGTCCAGCAAATCTCTGCAAATCAATCCAAATAAATCAGGAAATTCATCATTTTAGATTTTCATCGAATTGCGGAATTTACAAAAGCTAACTTCCATAATCCGATTCAAAATTCGCTTGAATTCTCTTTACAATTCCCAAGCAATACACCTTAAAGCGGCGCCGGTGGTGCAGTAGTAAGCGTGATAGCCTCTCACCCCAAAACGGCTTGGGTTCAATCCCAGTCAGCGCCACAAGGATTTTCTGAGGCATAAAATCTCTGTTCACGTGTTCCTTCGGAAGGGAAGTAAAGCCGTTGGTCTCCGGTTCATGAGTTGATTGGTCGATAAGAAGGGTCTGGATGTGTAAGCTGCCTCCCTGGTGTCGGTAACATTGGTACTCAGTATGGAAAACAATATCGACGAAAACTAAACCACGGGAAAAAAGGAATACTCCTCAGAATTGCCTTGAAATTTTGTTCAAAAATATCTTGGAGTTGTTCTGAAATTTTTTTAGGAAATTTCCTTAAAGTTCTCTAGAAATTCGTCTCGTGATGCCGTTGGAATTAATAAAATAAATTTAATGCTCCAGTCTAAACAAATCAAGTCCAGTCCACGGTGACACCAGTCGTCTAGTTGTAAGCATGACTGCCTCTCACTCCAAAGGGCCTGGGTTCAATTCCAGTCGGCGCTGTCGGGATTTCTGAGACATAAAATCCCTGATCACGCCTTCGTTGGTCCCCGATCCATGAGTTCATGGGTCGATAGGTAGGATCCAGATGTGGGAGCTGCCTCCCTGGCGTCGGTAGAATTGGTACTCAGTACGGAAACAAGATCGACGGAAAACAATTCGAGGAAAAAAAAAAAAGATTATTTAAATCTTTTAAAGATATAAAATCCTTGTTTTTTTAGAGATGAATTAAATTTATTTCTGATTTGTCATCGAAATTTACGAGGTTTTCCTAGGTTTTTCCCGGTGAATTTACCGATTTTCCCAATATCCAGGTTCACTCGTTACCTGTTAGTCGTTTATATGCTATTTTGGAAATTTTAAGAGTCATTTTTGTGGATTATATAGGTCGTTGGAGCCTTTACAAACTTATTTGCAAAGCCGTTCTTATGATTCTAAGTCGAATTTGGCATGTTTAGGGTTATTTCAACGATTCTCATGAAAATAAATGGAATATAATATCCAAAAAATTGGCTTGCCATCTCCAAAATTGTCTAGAATTACTAACCGAAAGCATAGTAAAACAAATAAAGATAAGCCAAAAAATAGCCATATGAACGTCATAATGACCTAGAATATGATGGTATGTGTTCAATGTTTATATTCAGGGTGACCGCTGAATTTAAGATTCTTAATTCCTGGTTTTTCCAGGTTGTGTCCATGATAGTTTTCCCGGTTTTATAAAACCAACTAGATTTGATGAAAAATAATAAAAATTATTTTTTAAATCTTAAACTAACTAACTTAACTCATAAAAACATGAATATGCACAATTCTGAAGATTCTGGTTTTTTTTTTATTAGGAAAAAATCAAGATTCAACGACAACAGAATATGGAATGGAAAATTACTTCGGACTTTGGTCTTCGCAATTTGTTTAAGATTCTTGAATTTGTAAAAATAAAATGTTCAAGATTTTATAATTAACATTTTTCTTATTTTTGGACAAAGGATGTGTCTTTTTCAAAACTTTGGATGCAACTAAGACAATTTTTTCGATTGTCAATCTTCATGACGTCTTTTGCATATGGATTTACTGATTTAGAAACAATTGCAAGAACCCAGAAGAAAAAGAAAAGATCTCGAGCTATATAAAACATTCAGAATTCTGGGGCCAGATAAGCCAGAATATTAAAAAAAAAAAAAAAAAAACAATTAGAAAAGATTCAAATGCCAAACTTTGAAAAAGTTGCAGATTTTGCACTCAGATAAATGAGGAAGATCCTAGACATAGAATTTATTTTTCAAAATTCTAGGACCTCAAGAATTCCATTTTTTTATACTGGAATTCCGAAAAAAAATGAGATCTCCAATTTGAACAAATGTTCAAGAGCGTGGACATTTAAAAAACTAGTCACTTCCCGGTTGATCTCAATTCCGGGTTCAGTGGCCACCCCGAATAAACATAACAATTTTGATACACATAAATGTTGTATTTCCAAAAATCCTAAAAATTTCAAATATTACAATTACTATGTCTTCCAGGACCATCAACCCCCTGTTATCCCACTTTCACAGCCATTGTCATAGACGACGACGACAACGACGGCGTTGACGGTAAAACTCACACATTCATCCCCAGACCGGTGCCGCTTTGGTTTTTTTTTTTCGAGTGTCCAAGGAGTGCATTCCGCAGATTAGTGCCAGACATAACCCCATTGCTGTCGAGTAATCAACAGACAAACGAAACGAAAAAAAAATCAATGAACAACTAAGCAGCAATGCACTTGCAATTCAACTCGAGCACACACGTCTGCTGTCTGTGCTGCTGCGGTGCAGCGTTGTTCATCCACTGAATCCATCAGCCGGGCCCATTCTACTCACACACATAAACCGGAGGGGATCGGCTGATGAAGGGGTGCGTTGTAGTAAGGAAAATTAAAAGTGCGGTGGTTCAATTTTCATTACACTGCTCTTATTTTTTTATTTTCGAAAAGAGGGAACTGAGGTGACTGAGCAGAGGAAGTCGCAAGAGGCAATGCAATTTTGCAACATTGTAGATGGTTCTTTAAAGAATTTGCTGCAGGCGATCGTTGCTGTTGTGGGGAAAAGAAAGGAAGGATCTGATGCAGTTTTGCGACTGGCAGTGTTGCCAGATTCTTGCGCAGTTTAGAGTATCACGGATTTTGAAACCCACATCTCAGGAACCACATATCCGATTATCAAAGGGAATCGAACATCAAATTTTCGAAACTGGTGTTCCTGGCAACGCTGATACTGCTCCCATATGCAGCTTTATTGCAAATATTAATCCCAGACTACGCGAGAGGTAGGGTGGGAGAAAAATGCTACAGCAAAAAAGAAGACCGAAGAAAAGCAGTTTAAAGTTTGTCCGATTTCACCTTCCACCCTCCTTCCACCTAGTATAAATCCATCCACTGGTCCTCGTACCTTGTACATACCCGTCTATTATGTGGCGTTAGAGCGAGAGATGTGAAGCATTGTTGGCAGACCACACACACACCGGTGGGGCACGTACGTGTCCACTTCCAGAGAGAGGGAAGGGTCGCGTTCAGCTGCAGCTCTAGCAGCGGTGTGTCTAGGGATTGTCTAGATCAGCACATATTTAGTAACACAGTTATGGCAGATGGATGGAGTGTGAGCATTTGTTTTTTTTTTAATTCAATGTTATAACTTTCTGAATTTTTTGACTAATTAAGCAGACACTGTTTGAAATGTCAGTGGTGCTCATATTGCCCCGCATGGACTAAAGTAATTTTTTGTTTAAGACAATATTTAATGTTTATTAAAATCTAGAAAAGCGTCCTGTCATATAAGAAACCAATGACCATTTATAAAGCTGCAGAAGGAATACCAACGATAAGTTATAAGAAACTACCGATAGACCTTATTTTCTGATTCAGACATCTTATTTTGAGCTAGTCTAACATTTTTTTAAATATTTGCTCTAGAGAGAAGTAGGGGAAATGTCGGCTTCGGCAATACATTGACCTATCATCGTCAGGGGATAAACGAAGCCTTAGAGCACTCAAATTTGGACAATAGATGCTCTGAAACACACTGAATCCACATGCCAAAATTGAGCTCTCTAGGACGTTGTTTACCCCCTTGACGATAATAGATTAAGGTATTGCCGAAGCCAAAATTTCCCCTATTTTGTTAGACTTAAATGAAATGGATAGTTCAAGTAGGCTTTAAGCACTAACCCTGCAACAGATTTTTTGTAAAATATGTTCAATAAGTTGATTTTTAAGCGACTGGCCACATTGCCCCATTGGGGAAATTACCCCACTTTCCCCTCCAACTTTTATATAGCCGGAATTTTAAAATATTCAGCTACAATTTTCGATAAACTTCATAGCCAATCTGAGATCAGGACTTCAGCTACTGAAAATCTAGATAAAATATTACTTTTTTTTCGTTTACATGATAAGTCTCAATCACGGAAGCTTTACGGAGCCAATTTTTTTATTTTTTGGAATTACAAAAGCTCCTTGAAACCTAGGTCTAGTGAGAGTGTGACCAAATGCTCGAGTAAGAGTGTGACTAAATGCTCGAGTTTTGCTCTAGATCGAAGCAATAACATTTTTTTTCGCTAGTATCTGCGTAATTTTGATTGTAATTTTGGGTCTTTCTTAAAATGGCTTTTGAAACTGAGTTTAGTGCGCATTTCAAAAGGAAGTTTGACTGGTTGTGTAGTGTTATGTTAAGAAAATGGAGGACGAAGTTGGAATCAACCCATTCTTCCATAGCGTAGATGATGGTTTTCTGCAGCTGCTGATAAAATTATTAGAGACATAATTTGATGGCTATTGAGTCGTGTCACATTGAAGAAATTGCCAGTGATTGACTGGAAGCGTAGAGTTCGGCGAAATCAGTCTAATTATAAGTTAATCAAAAATGCTGTTCCACTATTACTAAATACACGCTGGATTTGGAAACATCGTGTTAATCTGGAAGTCTGTTGGCATTGCCATTGTCCAATTGATAATGGTAATGTTTAAACGGCCAATCATACCAACCGACTGAGAATAATTGACTCAGAGAATTTTCTTTCCATACGAAATTTACTCAGATTTGGAAGAAACTGCAGTTACTCATAGCTTATTAAAAAATTAAATTTCGTATGGAAAGAAAATTCTCTGAGTCAATTATTCTCAGTCGCTGAGTTGGTATGATTGGCCGTGTACATGTGGGGTTTATTAGTGACCGCGGAATGGACGTAAATTACTACGCATTCTGAAATGGGTTGCTGGATCTGCAGTAGAGCTATCACATTCCAACTCTCGGACTAAAACTGCTTTAAATAGTAATATCAAGGATTATTGCAAGCAAACTACTTCCATAATATCACTGCAGGCCAGTGGGGGTTAGATTACACACACACTGATCGAAGCGATTACAATTTTTGTTTGCCGATTGTTTGTACAACGTCATACATATGTACATTTACCTTACACACTGTATCGATACTACAGACTACAAAACCTCATACAAAACAATAAACAGTATCTCACATGCCTCCGCCATGGCAGGACGGCCGAACAATCGGTGTGCTTTATTTCTTTTCGTATCAACACAACGTAGGAATCCCACCCGTGCGCGATCACCGATATTTTGGAACCAGTACTTCTTGGTCTCCGGTAGCCAGGTTTTTCATCTGGACTCAGACTCAGGATTTAAGGTCTACCTTCTAACGAATACCTCTAGTCTGAACTCCAATCTGCGAACGTTCAACGTCCAGCTATAGGCAACACGGCTCACGGCCCTGTAAATTTATTGCGACAGACAGCCCCGCCAAACCGCACCGAAACCGATTAAGTCATAAATATCAATGAGCTAGAACTAATGCGAGCTATTAGTGGCTAATTACCGCCGAACCAACCGACGACGATCGGTCATAACCGCCATCAGTCCATCAGTCCAGTTAGTCCTCGTCGTTCATTCCCTTGATCAAGATCGGGCGAAAAACGTGCACCGACGGTGCTGCACCGATTTGCTCTCCCAACTTCGGTGAATCTTCACTGCTAATTGAAAAATGGAAAAAGCTGCAGCACACAATTAAAGACCCGACACGGCTTCGCGTCGGTCGGCGATATCTTCATTATTCAGCGGGCGTGAAATTTAGGGACCGCGCAGACAAAAAAAAACCTTTCCCCCCATTACAGGAGCGAATCGGTGGGTGGTGCCCGGTGATAATTATCGTCCATTTCCGGTTCCACACACGTCGTCGTCGGATGAAGATACTTTTCCCTTACTCCATTTATGGGGCACGGCACTAGAATGCGCGAGCATCGCCACATACATGGGACTCATAAAGGGGCAATTAGAGTTCGTTTTTTCGGTGTTCAACGCTTTCCTCCGTACTTCCCTCCGTCGGTCGGCGTTGCGAAATTTACGTTATGGTTATTTGTTGCCGGTACCAGAGCAAACCAGGGCAGGGGCCTGTGCGTTGGTAGGGGGTGGGGGATGTGAAGATTTAGTACGAGATTAGCGGGCCCATTTTCTAATCTGGTCCAACAATTGCCGGTCGTCGCAGTGTGAGTATGTGAGGTATGCGACCTGGCGCAGTGGCAAGCAGTGATTTCGTGTGTTTGTTTGGGTGTGTATGAATACAGAGTGCTCACACAAGATTCGAATACGGCCGGGAGGGTATGCGGGGAGTTGGTAAGCAGGCCGCCCCATTGGCAGAATAAAAATGAGGTTATTTAATAATTCATTTATGGCAGCAGCAGCAGCAGTTGCGTTTGGGCGCGTTTAGATCATGATGTGGTGCACATGTATGGTACACATTGCGATTTGGTTCGGGCAGAAGGATCTCTTCCGGTTACGCCAAGCGAGAGATCTGCTGGTGCTGCAAAATGTCGACAATGTGACAATTTGAATTTAGAATTATGGTTTCAATCTTAATTTCTGAAGTTAAAAGGGTTTTTATGTATTGCAGATGAAATCGTACAGCGGCACCGGTGGTGTAGTGGTAAGTGTGATTACATCTCTCAATCCAGCAGTCCTGGATTCAATCCCAGTCGGCATAACATCTCTGATTACGCCTTCCTAAGGGAAGTAAAGCCGTTGGTCCCCGGTTCATGAGCTGATGAGTCGATAGGTAGGGTCCAGTATAGTTGCTATATTCATAGTCTGGCGGATAGAATCTTGGGAACCAATTGAGTTGTCAAATAGCGGAACCAATAGAGCAAATCACGACCAACAACAGAAAAGAGCACATCAGCTATTGCGAACAAAACTTCGGAAACCCTTTTCTCGTGACTCAAGGCTTGCCTACGAAAACCACCACCATCTTTGGGTTGGGAAAAGATTCCCCTATTCGATGATGCCGGTAATTTGCGGCGTTCGATAGGCGACGAAAGAATAATCAACGTTTTGTTTATAAAAGTTGTTAGTACCTTTTCAATTGTTGGTCTAAAATATATTGAATTGGTTCCGCTTTTTGATAGATCGAAATTCTATCCGCCAGACTATGAATATAGCGACTATAGGGTCCAGGTGTGGGAGCTGCCTCCCTGTCGTCGGTAGCATTGGTGCTCAGCACGGAAAATGGTGCTTAGCACGGAAGATCGACGGAAAACAAATCAAGGAAAAAATAAATAAATCGTACATGACGTCCAACAAAATTTTAATAAGTATGTTTAAGCCGAATAACAACGAACAGATGGAATCGTAAATCATACACTGTAATTTTTTTGAAAATGATTTTGAATAAAAATTAAAAAAGTGTTAAATACGTGAGTGTTATATTTTTTTAAGAGGTCATGATAAATTCCAACTTTTGGACATTTGTTAATTGACAAAACTCGTACAACAAAAACTTTTGGTCAAATGTTTGAACTTTTTGTAAGTATGCTTTGTTATGTAATTGCTGCACAGGAAACAATATTTGAGACATTTTAAATCTTTTTCTGTGTAAAAATTACATAACAAAGTATGCTAATAAGAGGCTGTTCATTAATTACGCAAACAGTTTTTTGGGATTCTTGACCCTCCCCCTCTCACTGCGTAGATAATTGTCCATACACAATTTTTAAAATTTGTATGGGCCGTGGATAATTGCCAACCCCCCTCCCCCTAACTGGCTAGGTAGTTAATGAACAGCCCCTAAGGAGTTCAAAAATTTGATCACAAGACCTTGTTGTACGATTTTTGTCTATTTTCAAATGTTCATGGTTTTCAATAATCCAAAAGTTTACAGTTTTAAAAAAAAAATATATATATTTAAAAATTGAACAAGGACAATTTGATATATTTGAGTATCTAACAATTATCAGGGTGACCGGTGATTTTTCATTTTAAAATTCTCGGTTTTTCCCGGTTCAAATCTCAAAATATTCCCGGTTTTTAATATTTAGTAAAAAATAATAATTGCAGTATCACGTTAGAATCAATTTGAATACCTTTTTTTAGACTCGAGTCCTCTTAAGAGTGTAAAACGCCAGAATTTACAAAGTACCAGAATTATGATTTTTTAAGGTCGCATAGCCGAATGCTATCGGGCTGAATAGGTCACCGAATTTCAGAGGCAGAGATAAAATTAAGAAACTGTTTTAAAAATCTTGAGCTCGATACGGCCTAAGACAAATATAAATCTTAAAAACAAATGTAATTTTTAGAACAATTTTAATTTCTAAGATTCTGACGCTTTGACATGTATTTTGAGTCTTAGAATATGCCAATTTATTGTGACTTTTGAAAATGTATCCTAGAAGAAAAAACGGGATATTGATTTTTTTTTTCAACAATATGAATCTGAGAAAAATACTCAAAATGTGGGATTTTGAAAATGGCCTTCATTACCGATGTCACTTCACGGTGAAGTGACAACTTATCACTCACGGTGAAGTGATTTCCATTTGATTTACACGGCAATCATTTCACCGTGAGTGACAACTGGTCACTTCACTTCGTTTTCACCGTGAAGTGACACTCGTAATAAGGGCCAATGTTTCTAGATCCATGATTTAGAATTCTTTTGAGATTCCAGATTTGGAAAAATACAGTCCCTGGAAAATTTTGTTCGCTTGAAGAGGGTTCTAATTCAAAATTCTGAGAAGAACTCGAAGAAAAATTCAACGGAGCTCTGACAAGAATCCCAAACTAATTCTAGGATTATGTCCTAACGAACTCTTAGAAGAATTACAAGGGAGTTGTGAGGAGAACTTCAAGGAGAGTTCCTAGTTGATTCTCAAGAGAATTGTGAGGAAAATTTTAAGGAGGATTTAGAAAGAAATATAATCAGAATTTAAAGGGTTTTCTGATAATAATTTTAAAGGAATACCGAGGAAGATTCACAAGAAAACTTTAAGCAAGATCTGAGAAAAATGAAAATTCAGCACAGAATTCCAAGGTATTTCTGTGAGAAGAGTTTTGCTAAAAGTCAAATAATTTCAAAGGTTTAAAATGATAAAGAGCTGAATAAACCATTTTTGAGCTGAAGAAAGATATTTTTGATTGATTAAGCTCAAGCTGTTATTCAATTTTCAATTTTTGTAGCAATTTGTTAAAGTGATATTCTAGGGAAGCCTTAGCGTGAAACTTCAAAGGCACAAATGTCAGCTTCCACAAAACATACAAATTTGAAATTACTTCTCTCTGTTTGTAGTAGCACAGCAAACAAGGAGTAGCAATTTCAAATTTGTATAATTTGTGGAAGCTGGCATTTGTGCCTTTAAAGTTTTACGCTAAGACTTCCTTAGAGTATCACCTTAAGGCTTATTGATTTTTCCCGGTTCTCCCGTCAAATTCCTGGCTTCTTTTCAAACTCCCGGTTATTTCCCGGTTTTCACGGTTTTCCCGGTTCGTTGGTCACCCTGAATAGAATTTTTAACCAAAATGACTTTATAAAAATTACCGTGTATATTTTTTCCAGAAAGACTAATGAGCATTTCCAGCTCCAAACGCAAACCAGATGGACATGAGTGTTTCCGATTTGAATGAAACAATACTCATATGTCCGCTTCTAAAAATGGTTGCATTTTTCAAGTAAAAAGTTTTTTTTTCCTCAGAACAACGTTTGAAAAAGGCGTATTAATGAAAAAATCATAAAGAAAATGATTGATCTAACCGAAATGAAGTATGAGAAAAAGTTGTAGGTAATTGAATATTCAAATCTTTAAAAAATCCCGGTTGTTAATATTCAACAAAAAAAAACGAAATTGACCGCAATTTTAGGAACGTGCTCAAAGGAATTTACTGAAAGGTTAAAAAAAATGATTTAAGAAAATTCCCAAGATTCTGGGGCTTTAACATTTGAGTAGTGTCTGAAACTAGAACTTTCTTTTTTTCAAAATTTGTGATTAATAACAACCTTTGTGATGCACGATTTGGAGTAAAAATAATTAAAATGCGAGATTTTGAAAAAAATTCAAGTTCACAGATTTGAAAAAAAATACTAATGTCATAATTGTCACTCTCTGAGACTTTGAAGCATTTTAAGGGTTATAACAAATTACATAACAATCTATAGAATCTAGCGGACAAACCCTGAACTTTTTAGTAAAATTTAAAATAATTTAAAGTGTTGATTTCAAACAAATATTGAGAAGGATTCCCACACAGTTTCGAAGGAAAAGTTCTGAGCAGATTTCCAGAATTATTCTGACATGAAAATCCTAGAAATTGTTAGATGAATTTGGAAGGATTTCTGTGGAGAAGAATGCAAGTGCTAAATTAAATTGTTATGTAATTTTAGAAGATTTAAATAGGAGTTGTGAAAATCAAAACTTTGCGGAAAATTCCTACGTGATTCTGAGGAGATTGGTATGGGTATCATGAGGAAAATGACAGATGAATTTTAATAAGATTTCCAAGAGAATTATGAGCAGAATTCAACAAGAAACAGAGTTTTTAGAATCTGGCAATAATGTCAACCCTAGTACGAAAGAACTCCAACAAAATTGATTGCAAAAAATTTGCTGATAATTAGAAAGAAATTCTTTAAAAAACTCCAAGGGGTTTCTAAATAAAATTTCGAAAGATTTCTGCTGTTTTTAATAGAGTTAAAAGAAATTTTTGAAAAGATTTTCAAAGGAATCAAAGCCTCCGTATAGGCTCAAGGGAATTCTAAGAAGGATTCCAATTAAATTCATAGAAGGGGTTGCAAGGAAATTCCAAAAAGAATTCAACGGTAATTAATACGCGGAGTGATTTCTGGTTTATTTCAGAATAAATGCAAGCTAATTCAGATCAGAATTCCAAGTCATGATAATTTTAAACAACGAAAAATTAAAACCCCGGAAAAGAATAATTCAGTTTCGGTTTTTACAAATATTTGTTTCTTTGCATCTTCAATGTTCTCTTTTAAGGACCATGCACTTTACATCTGAAATTGAGACGTCAAAAATCAGTGATTAAATTCTAAAAACAATAAGACGAGAAACTGAAGAAAATTATGCAGCAAATAGAACAAGACATTCATTTGGTAAACGATCACTCTGTTTTAATGCTTTATTCTGAAATTCTGGTGTAAAAATTTGTTCCTATGGTATGGATAATTTATTTTTCCCGCTTCTCTCACCGAATTCCCGGATATTTCCCGGTATTCCCAGTTTTCCCGGTCAGGACTGGCAAATGCCATATTCAATGAAAGATCTCACGCGATATTTACAGAGATACTTCTGTCACTATCATTGGACGAGAAAACGATGATAGAGATTTTCTTCAAAATCTCATTGAATTTTTTGTCATGACAGAACATGACAGTGTTGCGATCATTGTAATTACTAGCTCATTTAATGCTATTAAAGTTACTTGTACCGAGGAAATCTTAATAATATATTCATTTTATCGATTACATACGGTTGTTTGCTTAAATTCATCTAAACCAGTTAGAAATGTGATGTCAAAACCGCATAAGAATTATTCTCATGGTCATGAGTGCTTGATCATTGAAAAATGACAAGAAATCTAATGATAGGTAGTTTCGTGTCGTGATAGTGAGAGAACCTGTTTTCTCATCGTCTCATGACGGCCGTGATATTTACCAGCTCTATTCCAGTGATGGAAAAGTTCGCAAAAATTCACTATGACTCGCGAACTTTTCCCTTGGTGAACTTCGTGAAATATCGCGAACTTTTCCAACACTGCTGGCCACTAGACTGATGCAAAATTTGACTTTTTCGCTCCACAGTGCTTAAATCGTTTCAAATCGGGTCCTGATTAGCCTCCCAAAGTTACAACTCATTTGGTTAGAAACAGACTTCGCACAAGCCATTTGAAGTTTACATGTAAATTACTATGGGAAATCTGAACTTTTTGTTCATTGCTTTCTAGTCTTTTTCTATATTAAGCTGCCAAACAGTTCGATGGCCAATCTTATAGAAAATTTTGTCAGCTACAACTTTGCTCAAGATTGTTTCCATGTAAAACGAGACAGGAAAAAGTTATTAATTATTTAAGAGATTGGTAAACTTATGACATGATCAAGTAGCTGCTTTGTAGGAAACACTGTATTTTGCAGTGTGACATAGTAGCCATGATTTTTGTGTCCTATTCAACGCCCCAGAAACACCAATGTTGCCTGCTGAGCAGTTGATTGAGCATGATCATAAGACATCAGCGCATTGAACCATTGATAACTTTCGATTTCGAGCATTTAATCAAAAAGTGGTCTTCAGCAAAGTTGTAGCTGGGAAAATTTCCTACAATTACAGTTGAAAGCTTTTGAAGAAGACTGATATGGTGAATTATTAGATAGACATAAACAAAAATATTGGTTTTACCATAGTAATTCCCATACAAACTTCAAATGGTTTGTGCCATCTCAGTTTCTCACCAAATGGGTTCAAATTTTGAGAGGTTAGTCAGGATCCGATTTTGAATCGTTTAAGTATTGTGGAGCGAAAATTTCAAACTGGCCACCCTGCAAAACGTTGATTTTCTCAAAACAACCCCCTTCGATTTTTTTTGTAAAGAAAGCTGAAGTAATGCTCTAAAAAGAGTGTAAGTTACTCCAAAAAACCTAATATATTTTTATTTTTATTACTTTTCAAAATATAACAAAATTGCATACTTCTTAGTATTTTTTTTTAATTCTGCGCATAATTTTAGATAAATTTGCATACATAAACTTTTTTCCTAAGTCCAGCCGTTCTCAAGTTAATGCGAATTTAGAAAATACTAATCCTGAATTTTCAACATTTTAGACCATTTTCAAATGTTAGTCGCGATGAACAAACAACAAGATGTGTTTTCCATGATTGTATATTAAATAACAATCAATTCATTTTCATATCCGGTGCCTATCAGACTTGCATCTGGGCGCAGCGAAAGAGAAACAAGTTGATGTTGTCAAATGAAAGATTGGTATTGGAGGCATAAGACGTCATTTCGATCAGAAGTGACATTTTCGTGCTACAATTTATTGTCGAGGTCCAGGCAAATAGCAAAAAAAAATTTTCAATCGACGTTCTCCGATTTATATAACATTTTGCGTAATTGTTTGTTATCGGCAATGATTAACACATTTGCTAAAATTTGTCCATTTTGGAGCTTGAAAAACTTTCAAAATGGCGTCCTTGAAATTGTTGTAAAAAATGGTAGCACAGAAACGGCATTTCTGATCAAAATAACGACTGAGACAAAGACAAAAACATCATCCGGGGGCTTCAAATTGCTTGCTTTGACTCGGCAGCTCATCAAGGTAGAATGTTGCTGTCTTTGGCAAAGTGGCTCAGATGGAAAAGACCTATTGGATCGTAGTCTGGTTCTTTAATCCTAAATCTTGTAGCTCGGACAGAAGTCCAACCTTTTTGTCAATTAATTTTCATCTTCGCATTTTAGCTTATTGTGCGCTCTCAACTTAGTGTTCTAGATGCACTTCCACGGTCGTTAATTGAGCGCTTTTGATGCCTGTACCATTTTTGCAGTAGTATAATTTTGTGGCAAGTATAATCATACTACACTCAAAAAAATTATCACATATCTAATGGATGAAAACCATGTGAATTACACTTAGCTTTCATGTGCTCACATAGCTAAAAATCTCACCACAAAATCACATGAATATTATGAGGCCGATGAAATTCATATGAAAAATCTTATAAAATCAACGTGATCTCATAAATGTTATGTGAAATTTAGATGAATTTCATTAATTTTGTTTATGGATGAAAATCATTTGCGATTCCAATGGAAGCTACATGAAAACTATTTTCGGTGTATATAAGCGGCACCGGTGGTGTAGTGGTAAGCGTGATTACCTCTCACCCCATCAGGCCTGGGTTCAATCCCAGTCGGCGCCGCCGGGATGTTCTGAGGCATAACATCTCTGATCACGCCTTCCTTCGGAAGGGAAGCCGTTGGTCCCCGGTTCATGAGTTGATGGGTCGATAGATAGGGTCCAGGTGTGGGAGTTGCCTCCCTGGCGTCGGTAGCATTGGTGCTCAGCACGGAAAACAAGATCGACGGAAAAAAAATCAAAGGAAAAAAAAATCATACTATATGCTGAGGGAAGTTGAGAAAATTTCCAACCGGGAAAATTCCTGGACCGAACCGGGAATCGAACCCAGCCACCTCCAGCATGGTCTTGCTGTGTAGCTGGGCCTTTATCAACGGAGCTGAGGGAGGGCTTGTCACTCAAGCAACAACGAATAGTAATTATGAATTTGAAAATGGTGAGTTGGGAATTTTCTGTTACATGTTAAACCAAAAACGAACAACGATTAATCGGAATTTTAACCTAACTTACACAGAAAAAAAATTTGAATTTTAACTATCGCGTAAAATCTCCCCTCACTTAATTTTGAGCTACAGTTGGCATGAACAACGAAATCGTTTACAAGTTTGCATCCAATGTTGCTAATTTAAGCGATATTGCGCTTAAACTTACACGAAATATCGTGTAAATTTTTGCCAAATCTAGCGTTAATTTTATGTGCGCTATATCTCGCAGATATTAACATGATTTTTTTAAACGGTGTAGACGCGAAAAATGATCGAAATGCTGTGATAAATCATAATAAATAAATGTGTTATATTCGTTATTCGGGGCAGTATTGGAGGCAATTCAGCTTCCAAATTTCAGCCAAACCATAAACAGGCAACAACTAATTGGGATGTGTTCAAGGCTTTCAAAATTTGATTTTCAGCATACTAAACTGAAAAAAGTTTTCACATAGTTTTCATTAGCAATACACATAATATTTTTTCAATGACAAAATTATTATATTATATCTGAATATCACATTCTATGTGAGCAATCATATAGATTTCATTGGACACATTAGGTTCATGTGATTTCCAATTATGGGATCGCATATAAAGCTATGTGAAATTCACATGGATATTTTCCACTGGATATGTGATTTATTTTGTAAGTGTATCAATACCCGGCAGTACAGGACTTAACTCGAAATTCCATCCCAAGGAGCTCCAGAAACCGTATTGAAGTGGAATAATTTGTTTGCGCCTGAATCATTAGTTTATGGTACATATATAGTGCCTTCGGGATTTTTTGTTTCATTCATTCTGACATTTTTTTAAAGTTTAAGGCATTAGGGTGGTCCATACAGTTGATTAGTTCTAAATATCTATTTTTCAGTTATTAGAGATGGGCCAGTCAAATGTTCGACAAAGTTGTAGAACAAGTTATTTGAAACAACTTTGCCCAACGAAGCAATTTTCTATCTCTAATGGTTCTCGATTTATACTGATTTTTAATAAGTAGCTTAGGGTGACTCATAAAAAAGCGATTTTTCAACAGTAACTTTTATACATTAATTTCTCGTAAAATATATGATCTAGACAGTTTTCCAATTTTTTTTATGGCGCACATTTTATGCTCTAGCAACTTAGTTGCTATCTCATTTGATTTTTGAAAAGTTATAAATTATTTTCACTGAAAAATACGTTTTTTTTTCAAATCTTCATAAACTTTTTAATTTTGTCGAAGCTCTTAACGGAATCTCTTTATGAAGAGCTTTGAGTGTGTTTATTAATTTCCTTTCAATTCCGTTATAATTGCTTACCTTTTGACAGATATGCGTCTTTCGTCTACTACTAACAAACTTCATCAGTGCCAAGTACTTGGTGTACTCAGTGGTGTTGAGTACTTGGCACTGATGAAGTCTGCAAGTAGTAGTCGAAATACGCATATCTGTCAAAAGATAAGCAATTATAACGGAATTGGCGTAAATGCATTTTTATGCTATTATTTGCATTTGAAAGATCATGATTTCAGTTATCTACGGTGAAAAAACTGTAACGGTCATTTTTGTTATAAAATTTTGAAAAAACGTTTAAAATATGTATCAAAAATTACTCTTGAAAAACCGATTTTTTAGGATTCACCCTACATTATACATCTAGACCAACAATAGAAAAGGCCTCAAGTCAATGTTGTAAACAAACCTTGTAAGGCCAATTTATCGCGAAACGAAGTCCACCAACGCAAACCAACAAAATGATCAGGTAGGGGAAATTCTCCTCTATCCGATTGTGTTTTAGGTTTGCGAATGTAGGTTTCGGTTCGCGAGAAAATGATCTTACAAGGTTTGTTTACAAAATGGAGTTGAGGCCTTTTCAATTGTCGATCTTGATATTAAAACATGCATAAGCCGTGAACCGTTAGAGATAGAAGATTGGTTATTTCAGCAAAGTTGCTTCAAATGAGCTGTTCTATAACTGTGTCTAGAACATATATTTTACGAGATATTAATGTTACTGTTGAAAATCTATTTTTTTGGGGCCACCCTAACTTATGAAAAATCAGTATAAATCGTGAACCATTAGAGATTAGCTTTCTTCGGCAAGGTTGTTTCAAATAACTTGTTCTACAACTTTGTTGAACATTACGCTGGTCCATATCGAATAACTAAAAAGTTTATATTTATAACTCATCAACTGTATGGACCACCCTAATGTATTGCACATAAAAAGATTGACAAAAATAAATGAACAAACTTTTGCGAAGTCACTACATATATACCTAAAACTCATGATTTATGCATAAATAACGTTAACCACCTAAATACGGCTTCTGGACCATGGTTTACAAATCCGGTATGACGGAGGATCACTGCACGTCAGCTATAAAGCAATATTGAACGACAAGTTCGTTTTCAAAACAGTCCAAAACCGAAGAAAATACTTCAATTTTGATCTACAAACTCACTCCTCCCAACCATCTACGGCCAGACTGCAGCGACCATTCTCCCAAAGGCCGACAAAAACGACGACGACGACGACGACGACGACGACGACGACGACGACGACGACGACGACGGTGACACACTTTGTGGGATCGGCCAAGTTTTATCGTCTTTTTATTGTTCAATTTATCCGCCGTCTTGGCACAGGGACACGTCGCATCGGTCGGTCGGTTAGGGAAAAAAAATAAAGGAAAAAGTAAAAGCGCAGACTTTTGCCGGGCAACTCTAATTACTAAAGTTCGCTGGCTGCTCGGTCCGTCGACGGTCGTTGATTGTGGTTGCGAAGAACGGGGAGGTCCGTCTGGCTAGTCCGCCGCCGGAGGGCACGGCGGGAGGAAATGTCCTCTGTCCTGTTGCTTCTGCCTGCGCTCGCTTTAGAGAGTGAGTAACGCGCACACGCGGTATTTTTAGAAAAGTCACATCAAATTGTAACGATTGCGAAGACGATGTCTAGCCGGTCAACCGCCACCTGCCGCCCGCCATCACCGGCCGGACTCGAGCAGTGCCGTCGAGAAAATTTTGGGAAGGAAGAAATTTGTCGGCACGCCGGTGTCATTCACTTTTCCGATGCCATCGGGACGTGTTGTTTGAACAATTCAATTTTTGGTAAAGGTTTCAACCGGACAAGCGCTCACCAATTAGAACATGACCGCTAATGACGGTGACGATAAGATTCCCGTTAATCGGAAGCGGTAATAAATTCCTTTCTTTAATTTCCGCTCTGCATCCGGTCTCCAGCGGCGACGTCGTCGACGACGACGACGACACTGCCTAGACAATGCAAGATCGGAAGTGTCACGAGACAACAAAGCGCACGCGGAAATGTGAATCTTGTTGCGAACACAGTGTGACAGGTGACATATTGCCTTCATTAGAATCTGTCTCCGGCGGCGGGCGCCCCTAAGCTAACGCGGAAAGCGGATGCAAATCCGTTCTGGCACTTCCAAACTATGGGCCTGGGAGGTGTTGAAGAACATGAAGAAAAATTAATCTGTCAAACGAGGACCGGAAAGCAACTTTACGCTAACGCCCTTAGCAGTCTTTGGCAGCGCGGCGAGCACCACACACTGACACATCTATCCATAAAGGGGCATTCATTCATAAGTTTTTTACTACGCGTCGTCGCCACCGCCACCACCTCCACCGTCGCCAATGCCACTCATTTGGCTAGACCGCAATTTCCGGCCGCGCAATGCGGCTTCGTGCAAAACTGACTGCACTATTGCTGCTGCTGCTGCTACGAGAGTTGACACCTACACGCACGTCTACAAAGAGTGTAACCAAGCGAGGTGGTAACGAGCAACAGCTTCGCTTCCCGCCCTCCCTAGCCCATTCCCTAGTCCCATTCGAGCGTCTGCAGCATGCAAGCATAATCAATTATGGATTAACATATATTTCATGCACGCCCGTGTTCCCGTGCTGTGTGACAATCGCACATGTGTACTCCGACACTCCACAAGAAACGCTCCGATCGTAGCGGTATCTTTTGTAAATTGGGTATCGATTCATAAATGGTAAGCCCGAGAGAAGACAGGGGCGGTTCAGCCCCCACACAAAGCCGGCTCGAGCATACCTAGTGTGGAAGTCATCAGCTATTTTTCAAAAGGGTTGCGACCACAAATATCATCGTGTTCAGCCGAAAATCTCGGAGTTGTCCCATTCATAAAACATCACGAACCTGGTCGGTCGGTGCAGGTGACGGTGGGCGGGCAGTAAGTGACTGATGCGTGTAGGTATGCGCCATTCCTGCTCTCTATATCTCTAATTGCCACGTGAGCCGAATTCCTTTTCGCGGGCCATTATTTTCATATTATTGTAACGGAGTTTTTGTCAGCCAATAATGTGATGCCTCTGTGTGCTGCTGCTTGGTTGATGGTGGACCGCATTGGGGAGGTTCAGCTCTTGAATGCGTAATCGTGTAGTAGCCCGAATCCGGTTCCATAAAAGTTGGCACTAGCAAAACTTCGCGCCCGGTGCTGATGACCGCGACCGCCGTCGCATCAGGCCCTATTACCGCAGAGCAAACTGCGAATAAATTACCCCCGTCCGTTGAACGGTATGTATGTGTGCTGGGCGAGATTCCAGAAGCAGGATGTTCGGCGTCCGGGACTCACTGGGGCACAGTACAGAGCCGGGTACAGATGTGAGATTCAGTTCTACTGCAGCATGGGAAGCCCGAAGAAGGAAGTATTAATTTACGACCTGCCTGCTGTGTGTCCGCAGATTCTTGCTCTAGTACCCCCCCTCAATACTAGCGGGGCGGGGGATAAGAGAGACGATCCGCATCACATTACACGCGTGCTAGTATCGATATGTGTGTTTGTGAGCGAAACGGACCCGACCAGCGACCGGCTTTGTATGGCAAAGTTTCATAACCTTTTTTTCCAGATTCACTTTCGCGGATGCCCCACCGCATCGGCAGCGTGTAATGTAGGCGAGAATAGATCATAATCATGGATTTATGCACGGAATAGCGGGTTTAGCGTTCTTTCGCGTTCGCTTGTTTACCGAACGTACAACAGTGTGGAACGAAATTAGAGGATGAATTTGCTGATTTTGAAGAGAGTCGACATCGGTGTGTGCTGTGTGTGTGTGCTACCATCGAAGAAAGGTTTACCATGTTTATGATTTGTGACACATTTTAACTTAAAATTAACACAGCCAGTATGTCAAAGATAACCAAAACAACGCAGAGTGTCGACTCAATGATAAAAAATAAATTCCCTGATGTTTAATGACAGTCGTTTTACTGAAAAATTTCAGTGATATAAATAGAGGAATCAATCAAATAAATGAAGCTTACTGATAAAAGTTTGATACGTAAATCTACAGTGTTGATAATATACTTCACTGGAAAATTATTACTTTATTGTTAAGTCATAAAATGAATTTGTAAGTTTGTCATTCATTAATGAGTATCTCATACACTGAGTAATATCAAAAGAATATCAAAAGAAAATTTTAACTACACGTAATCGGTATGAATTTAATTACATTGAAAAATATTGTTGACAAAAAAAAATAAAACGGAACTGACTGGAACCGAACCAAGGACGTTGAGATTACGGGGCCTTTGGGTAAATCAAATGATTAAAAGCGTATAAGAGCTACCACATGTTAGACGAAAATTATTCATAAGTTGAGCCAATTCTTAAGTTTATTTGCCTCAGTGTAGTTGTTGATGTTCCTAGTTTTAGTTCCTATAAACCACTGTTTTCTATTGATTTAACTATTTTAATAACACTATCGTAATTATAGGTGCAATGAAAACTTATTCGTAAAAATTCCACTAGAACACTAGGGGAAACGCTCCTACAGTTGCGGTGCGTTAGAATCGTTAGATTCCTATAGTTGTGCATGGAGACTCAATACACTATACAACTATAGTTACTACTTTTTACCCTTGATTTGTTTTCCGTCGATCTTTTTTTTCCGTGCTGAGAATCAATGCTACCTACGCCAGGGCCTCCCACACCTGGACCCTCCCTATAGACCCATCAACTCATGAACCGGGGACCAACGGCTTTACTTCCCTTCCGAAGGAAGGCGTGATCAGAGATGCCCGGCGGCGCCGACTGGGATTGAACCCAGGCCTGCTGGGGTGAGAGGTAATCACGCTTACCACTGCACCACCGGTGGCGCTATCTAGCTACTACTTGCATTATTCTATTCAAAATTGTCTTTTCAAAGAGTTGACTTATTGAAAAAAAAAAAGCAAACTTATTGGACGATAGCTAGAAAGCAGTGAATATTAATTTCGAAATTCCCGATTTTCCCGGAACAAATCTCAAAAATTTCCCGGTTTATAATGTTTATGATTTTTTTTAAACTGCCCACGTGCTCATTTTTTAAGTTATTTGTGGATAAAACATCTTCAGTAGCAAAACTACAGAAAGCATTATATATATCTGACAGTATATTCAACTAAATGGGTCATTTGATGTATTCAATAAAAAAAAACATTATTCTTAACGATAATGTATATACGTTGAACAGTCATTGCACACAATAAAGGGTCAGCTAATAATAATTATGAATCAGCCAGCCCAGTTTGTTAGCCAACTGGAAGTGATCCAAAGCTATCGAGTGAATATATAAAAGATACAAAAAAGTAAATATTATATTCTCTTCAAACTATTGTGGAGTTAAGATCTTGAAATTTCACAGGCCCAATAAAGTCTTGAACAATGTTCTGAAAACCTTTGTGAGCATGTAAGGTTGTCTTCGGACAACGTGCACCTCATAGAATGGTTTACATAATGCTCTCTAAAAAATTCTCTGGTTCAAATCTCGAAGTTCTACAAACTCAACAGCTTGAACAATTTATTGAAAACCTTAATGTGTCCGTGAAGCTCAATAGAAGCTATTGACAATATAAGTATCATGAAATGGTATCAATAAGGGGCTGTCCAAATGGACAGTTTAGGTGGGGTTTGAATATCTGCAGGGTGGTCGGTCAGTGAATTTTCATTTTGAAATTCCTGGTTTTTCCCGGAGCAAATTATACAACTTTTCCGGTTGCTCATATTCGGTCATAAACGAAACAGGGTGTCGACTCAACGAAGAAAACAAATTCCCTGATTTTCCAGTAATTTTCAAAAAAATATACTCGGTTTTGGCAACAAAACCCCTCAGCTATAACTTTCCTCTGAATATATTTGTGCTTTATGGACATTTGTTCATGAAATACCACACGGACCTCTAACCCATGAAGAGTGGTCCAGCACAATTTCAAATTAAATAAAGCGTTCCATAGATTTTATAGAATGCAAAAAAAATATACAGAAATCTCGTGTTGCCAAAAACGGGAAGGATCCGCATTCTACCCTAAGGGCATACATTCATCCAAATCTCCTTCATCTTCAAGGTGACCAGCAAATCTCGATTAGCGGTTTAGGTATTTTAATTAAGCACAAAACTGAATGCGATTAAGCCTAAGGATAAATGGGTAATTTCAAAGACATCAACACCTTTGCTGGATTTGGATTTGGATTTGAATTTGGATCTGCGACAGGTTCGAAATCTTCACAATTTGTGTATGAAAATTTCGCTCAAAACTTGACAGAATTCTTCTAAAATAAATTTGAAATTCTCTCTGGAAATCCCTTGAATTTTTTTTTATAATAGTACAGAAATTTTCTGTAGAACACTCCAAAAAATTCTTAAATTTCATCCTTTCTTCGAATTTTAAACTCTTTCTAAGAATTCACTGGAGCTTCATTTTTTTATATTTGCATGAAATTCTACGTAGAACTCAGCTCAGACCAACAATTGAAAAGGGCCTATTAGCTTTTGTGAGCAAAACCTGTAATCCCCCGTCCCTTCCAACACCATCTGGCATGCGAAATTTTCCCGCCGAGAATTGTCTCCAAATTTTGCTCAGAATTATCTTTTGCATGGAATTCTCATTAACATTCTCTAGAAATTCCTTTCAAAATGCACTTGGAATTTTACTCGGACTATCTTTATAGATCTTCGAATTATTATTTTAAAATTGTACCCTCAAAATTCACGTTCTTTGGTATTTTTCATGAATCCTGGAATCCTCTTCACTCTTGGGAGATTTAGTAAAAACTCCACTAGAGGTTTTCCTTAAGCTCCCTAGAAAATATTCTCTGAACTACCTTGATGTTATCTCTAGAATTCCTTCTAAAATCTGCTCAAATTTGTTTTGGAAAAACATCTTAAATTCTCTTGATAGTTCTTCAAAGTGATTGTAGTTATCCTGAAAATCTAGAAAAGTCCAAGGGTTTTTAAATCTTATTGTTTTCGAAGAGAGGATGAGGTATATTTTTCCAGATTCGGCAACTAAATTCGAATCCAGCTTTTTCCGGTTTTAACGGTTCACTGGTCACTCTGCATTTCACATATGAAACACTTGTTTTTAATCCCATTATATATGTTTTGCTTTAAGACCCAGCTCCGTAAGAAAATTATACCGGATAATATGTTCAACCAAAAGCTAATTCGCGGGCGGTGCGAAATAGTAAAAATAACGCTTTCATCTCCAAAACTCTTTAAGTTAATTCCATCTAAATTACAATAGCAGCAACATTACCATACAAAAACTTTACTGTGAAGCTAATTTTACGAGCTTACCAATGACCTGCTATGACCGAGAGACCATCTACAAACAGAACACACATCGACGACGATGGTCAAGCGGTGGAACCACCAACGCTAGAAGAGGTGAAAAAGGCGATACGAGAGCTGAAAAACAGTAATGCTGCGGGGAAGGACGAGCTCCCGGCCGAACTTCTCAAACACGGAAGTGAGCAGCTGCACCAGATGATCCACCGTATACTGTATTGCCCGCTAGTTGGTTAGATGGTCTCGTTTGTCCTCTCTACAAAAAGGGACACAGACTGGAGTGCGCCAATTACAGAGGAATCACGCTTCTGAATTCGGCGTACAAAATATTATCACGTGGTCTGTTCAACAGATTGAGACCGCTTGAGGAATCCTTCGTTGGCGAATACCAGAGGCTGGTTTTCGTGAGGGTCGATCAACGACGGATCAAATGTTTACCCTGCGTCAGACCCTTGAGAAGTTCCGGGAATACAACTTGCAGACTCATCATCTGTTCATAGATTTCAAGGCAGCGTACGATTCAGTAAAGAGAAACAAGCTATGGCAGATAATGCAAGAAAACGGTTTTCTGCTGATTCGTGCAACGCTGGATGGTTCGAAATCATGTGTACGGGTTGCAGACGAAATTTTGGCCTCGTTCGTGACCTTAGATGGGTTGAAGCAGGGAGATGCTCTTTCGAACTTGCTATTCAACATCGCCCTCGAAGGAGTGATTAGGAGAGCTGGCGTGCAGAGGAACGGTACCATCATCACAAAGTCGCACATGCTCCTTGGTTTTGCGGACGACATCGACATCATCGGAATCGACCGTAGAGCAGTGGAAGAGGCGTTCGCGCCTTTCAAGAGGGAGACAGCGAGGATTGGTCTCACGATAAATTCTACCAAAACGAAGTACATGGTCGCCGGTAGAAAGCGTGGGAGCAATAGTGGTGTTGGTAGTGAAGTGGTGCTAGATGGCGAAAAATTTGAAGTTGTGGACGAATTTGTTTATCTTGGTAATTTAGTGGCGTGCGATAATGATGTTACCCGCGAGGTGAAAAGGCGTATTGCAGCCGCGAACAGGGCTTTCTACGGGTTGCGTAGCAAGCTGAAGTCCCGCAGCTTGCGTACGAAAACGAAATTCGCGCTGTACAAGACGTTGATTCTGCCGGTAGCCCTTTATGGCCACGAATCGTGGGCATTGAAAGAGGCCGATCGGAGAGCTTTCGGTGTCTTCGAGCGTAAAGCGCTGCGAACAATACTCGGCGGTAAACTGGAAAATGGCATCTGGCGGCGTCGCATGAATCACGAGTTGTACCAAGTATATAACGGCATGGATATTGTGAAGCTTATAAAACACGGCAGGCTATAGTGGGCTGGGCATGTCGACTTCGGGGTAGGCCACGCACGCGTTGGCTTTGTGCAGTTGATGAGGACATTAGGTCCTTGAACGTCCAAGGCGACTGGAAGCGATTGGCTCAGGACCGAGCCCAATGGAGACGGTTACTTCGTTCGGCGCAGATTTGAATTCAACGAGTCGTCACCCATCAGGTACTCAGGTATGTACCAATGAATACCTACAAATACCTAGAAAACTTAATACAGCCACTCTATGCTGTCAAAGCAATGCTTGTCTACGTATCTTTGAATCATTTTTCAATCATAAAAGTGCTACCCCAAGCAATCAAAAAAAAAAACCTCCCAAGCAAGAACATTACCTAAGGCAAGTCAATTGATAAACTCAGTTGAATTCACCTGACTTGAACGTGTAAACTATGCCATTTAACTGACTTGAATTAAAAAAAAAAAGTTTTAACCAAGCTCAACTTTTCTATCCAATTGAATTCAACTGAGTTGATCAATGACAAGTCTTGTCTAAGCCCAGCTTAACCCTTAATCATTCTTGCATTTACTCAAAAGCGCTCCAATGCGCTCAAGGAATTGATTTTTGCTGGACACAGCTGGATCGAGCAGACGCAGAATTTACTAGATTAGGTGTAACATCTATTAAGAGACGCACATTTTTTCCATAAGCAGCTTAATTTTGCAACAACTAACAATGTCTAGCATCTCTACGGAACTAAATTTTTTTCTCGATTCAACTCAGGAATGTGACAACACTCAGTGGGAGCTGAATGTATAATAGGCTTAAAATCATCAAAATACCCTTTTATTTGAATTACTTCTGCTCCACTTGCAAAAATGCAACATCAAGCATTAAACAACCACAACTTGGAAACACTATTTAAAATTTGAAATTGAAAACCATCCTCAAACTACAACGAGTAATTAAGTTGTTTGAAACTAGCGAAGTCAGCCATACTTATTAATATGTTTCCCTGACTTTGAATGAAATTCCCTGACAATCTCTGATTTCCAGGTCCAAAAAGGAACTCCCTGATATTCCTGGTTTTTTTTACAGGTAGCCGACACCCTGCGAAAGTGTTCAATAAATTTTGGATTTCAGAATATTTCCAAGATTGGTTTCGACATTTTTTATAGTCTAGACTACGAGATATTTTTGAGATTTGTGAATTATAAAAAAATTCATGATTCTATAGTTATAAAAACAAAAAACAAATTAATTCAAATATTCAAAACGTGGTTTCAGCCTGAATTTTTTAAGGCTTTGGAAGTTGAAAGAACGTTCAGGGATCTAACATTTTGATGATTTTTATAGGATTCTGCCACGAAAAGCTATGGAAGCTTGGGCTAAATATACATAAAAGGAATCAATGGTTTCATTCAAAGAAAATTTACATGAGGATTCCTTAAAAATCATGGGAAAAATTTGAATAGAACTCTGACCAGGGATCACATTGTGAATCTCGAAACGAAAGACTTTTTGTACGAACGCTTGTATGAAAAAGTTTTCCGTTTCGAGATGCGCAATGTGGCTCCAAAGCTACACATTTTGAGATAAAATTCTAAGAATTTCTAACATGAATGCCAAGATATTTCTGGGAATAAGAAAGGAAGCTCTGAATTGAATTTCTGGGTGATTCTGAAGCGACTTGCAATAGAAAAAATTCAAAAGAGATTTAAAAGAGAATTAAAAGGGTATTCTGACGATAATTTCAAACGAATACTGAAGGAGATCCAGAAAAGAACTCCAAAGGAATTCCGAAAAAATGGAGTGAAAAATTCAGAAGAAAATTCCAAGCAATTTATGGCGAGATTTCCTAAGGATTTTCCAATGAAAAAAAGTGCGTCGAATTTCAAAGGAATTTAAGTATTGAAATGCAGATGGATCTCGATTTTGAAATGCTTAGATTTTGACAGACATGCCTCGTGTTTGACAGCACGAGTACAAAGAAGTCGAATATTCAATGAATAACAAATAAAAAAATACTAGCCTTTATGTCGTTCAAGTAATCGTAAGTTCTGCAAGAAATTCCGGAAGAAATTTGATAAGAGTTCTAGAAAAAGTCGGAAAGATTTTCCGGGGAAACTCTCTTAAAAACTTTCCGTGGAAGTCGGAAGAGTCTGGCGAAGTCTGAAGACAGTTTCAGGAGAGAGCAAACGCCAAACGACGAATCGAAAAAACTTGACCTTCTCCAATTTCCATGAAACTTTGGATAATTGTTTATCATGGGTAATGATTACCATTTTTGCTAAAACTCTGCCATTTTGGATGTAGTAAAATTTTCAAAAAGCCGTTTTCGAAATTTTATAAAAATTTGTTGCGCGGAAACGGCACTTTTGATTAAAATTACGTGAGACAAAGTTGTAGACGCCCTTTCTTTGAAAAATTTACAAAAAATTGTTTTTGGTAATATCAAGTAAACATTCATAGATATTTATAAATTAAGATCTTACGATATTTGAACATAATCCCGGAGTATCTATAGATATTCATGTAGACATCAGCATATTTACTCTCGATGCGGTAGTGGATTTCTTACCTGAAAGTAAAAAAAGCAAATAATATCAATTAGAAACAAATATTAGTGAAAATCTGATAAAAATTAAGAAATTTAATGAAAAATCACACAGAAAATAATATGAACTTGAGCGTAACTTGGCAAAAAACGGCGTACGTCCTAACAACCTTGTATACACTATTGCCGAAAAATTTCCGACAAATCCATCGCGAGCATTTATATGAAATACAATATTTGTTTTAAACCTGAAAAAGAAATTTCATCCCAGTATGGTAACCCTATTTCATGCGGAACGCTAACCGTTCCCCACTCTTCAACTGATCACATCAGTCACTCGTAGACTCCCCCTTTCCTATTCGCCTCAACTAAACGGAAATCTTCGAGGGAGGCCATCACCGTCATCATCATCATCATCATCAGAGCTCATCTTCGCCCCTCACTCACCTTTTCCAGCCACCGCAACTGCTATCCAAAAGAACAACAGTGTCACACATTTTTCCGTTCTCTTGAAATGTTCCAAGAATAACACTCAAGCTAGCAGCGGCCGGCGGTGGAGGCGGCGGAACGGCAGCGGCAGCTGTGCTGGATTGTTCTTTTTACAGTTGCTGCTGCCTGTCGGCCGGAAAATCGAAACAGCAGTACAATCCTCCACACTCTTAGGACGCTATTTTTAGGCCCATTTTCCCCCTCGTCATCCAATAAATAGACATAGAAGCATTCGTAAGGTAGTCAGCCGCAGAAGTGGCACGCGCGTGGCAGCAAGCCACCTCCAGCAGAGCCAAGCCTTCCTTCGCCAAGCGCGCTGGCTGAACCAAGGGAATCCCATGATACTTCGACATTTCGACGACAACGACGACGCCGACGGCGATGATGATGTTTTCTTTTTCTGGTCCCAAAAGGTAACAATGTAACGGTGTGAGTATAGGTTTTAGCTACCTAGAGGAAATGGAGTATTTTCAGATGTTGAAGGAAGCAACTGACAATACAGGTCGTCGTCGTCGTCAAAGCGGAGGGAGTAATTCGATAGCTATTCAACCGAATATTTGTTTTTATTGTGCGGAGTTTGACTAGGCTGCCACTCTATACTGTCATCGCGAGGATTAGGATGGATGCGTTGTATACAGAAATAAATATGAATAATAATCTCCGCGCAAGATCTTCTTCGCGTGGTTTTGAGGCAAGTTTGGCATACATTAAATGCGATTGTTAACTAGCTTACTTGCTTGTTGTAAACAGTCTATCGCTTGCTGCAAATTTTTCACAGTAAAGCACTCGCCTTACTTAGCTCAGTCGGTTGAGGCGCAGCTACAAAGCAAGACCATGCTGGAGGTGGCTGGGTTCGATTCCCGGTCCGGTCTAGGAATTTTTCGGGTTGGAAAATATCTCGAGTTCTCTGGGCATATAGTTATGATTGTATTTGCCACACAAAAATGGTATACTAATGCAAAAATGGTACAGGCATCGAAAGCTCTCAATTAATAACTGTGCAAGTCCATCTAGAACACTAAGTTGAGAGCACGCAATAAGATAATATGCGATAAGCAATAAGCTTGAAATGCGAAGAAGAAGAAGAAAAGTAAGCACATTGCAAATTCATCCATCATTCTTAATTGTGTTACTTACAATAACATAACGTAGTCTATCCAAAGAATTCTTAGTATATCTTCAGATTCTAAATGATCAGTGAAGTTTTAAGCGACATTCTCAGAATCGAAAAGTATGCAGCCAGGTTCACAGGTGAATTCATATAGAAAATAGAGCAATACAACGTTGATAAGACGTCAAAGGTTGTTCAAACCGTACTGAAGTTCAGATCTTGTGACCTACTAGATCAACCTATTTCCTGATGTTCAGCAGGTTTAAGGGTTGTATTGACGATTGATATGTTGCAAGAATTTCTAGAATTGATGATTATTTTGAAAGTTGTCTGAGTATCGGATTATCTTGAAACCCCCAGAAGTTCTAAAGGTTGCTTGAGTTTTATTTTAGAGTACCTGGAGCTGTGCTACGTCTTAACATTCTCAATAGGCAAATGTCTGCGTTTCATACAAATTTCAAAAAAAAAATATGAACGGTTTTCTTCGGAAGAAAAGGAGGGCCTAAAACTAAGCTACGAAGGTTGTCGTACCAACAACAACAACTCTGGAAACTTGCATAATTCTTGGAACACTAGGAATCGACATTCCTGGATCTCCAGGAACTTTGAGAGCTGCACCGAAAATACTTTCAAAGCTCCAGAAACCATCAGAACTCCAAAATATGTCCAATAAGAACGCTGAACGGGAAACATGTCAGTACTACTTTCAGAACTACAGAAAATTTCAAAAACTTACGAAACACGTAACACTGCATTGGCAAGTGAAGGCATAAAATCAAGGTGTCTACTAACTTTGTTGAATAGAAATCCCTAAATTTTCCAGGTTTTTTCCAGAAAGTTCACGAAAATTTTCTGGTTTAAATGTGCTCTTTTTAGTAAAACAACAACTAAATTGCCACAAACGTTTTTAAGGCATGAAAATACGAGAAACACATTTCAATCAAAACCATAAGTTACAGTTAAACATTTATTAAAGTTTACTAAGTTTAAGATATTCAAAGTTTCAAATCTCAAGTCTAAGTTCAAGATTTTGAAAATGTTTATAATTGTCAGAATTAAAAAAAGGAAGTCACAGATATTTCATTCATTTCATGTTCGTAATCTTAAAAACATTTCAAATTGAATCTTGAAAACTTCTTCTACAATCTTCATGTCCTGAATAATGAATTAACTTCCCGAATCTTGCTTGGAATCTCAAAAAAAAAATCGAAGTCTACGATATTTTTTTTTTTAAATCATGGACCTTAATTTATTTTTCTGGGAGGATCTCGAAAAATTTGCTATGTTCATCTTGATATCCTCGGAACTCTTTGTAGGATTTCTTTAGTATCTCAGAGTTCATAAGAGAATATCCTCAGAGTTCATCTTACACCTCTCTCTGGTACAATCTTATAATTTGCTCTTAGGTATTACCCGAAGAATTTCCATGGAAATTCTTTTGGAGTTCACCTCAGCATGCACTTAGTATTCCGATGGAATTATCTTAGGAATATTAGTTTAGTTTTGCAGGGAAATCCCGAAAATTCTTTTAAATCCTGCTCAGAACTCCGATGGAAATCTCCGTTAAATTATCTAAAAACAAACATCACCAGAATACCCTAAAAATCCCCTTGACATTTTTCTCAAAATTCCTATGGAATACTCCAAGGCACGCACGCTTAGTAGATAGAAAGAAGATTGATCAAGATTTTGAAGATTCCCTATAAAAAAAAGAGGACAGCGATGCAAGATTTGGATGCAAGAGATGAAAAGAGATTTTTCGAAAATTGATTCGCTAGGGTAAGATTTTTCGAATATCTAAAATTGAGTTTTATAATGTGTCGCACCCCTATTTTCATTTTGAAATTCCTGGTTTTTCCCGGAGCAAATTATACAATTTTCCCGGTTCCTCATATCTGGCCAGAAACGAAAGTGTCAAATGAATTTGGGATTTCGGAATATTTCCAAGATTGGTTTGGACATTTTTTTATAGACATAGACAACGAGATATTTTTGAGATTTATGAATTATTAAAAAAAATCGAAAAAAAAACATCCAATATTCAAAATGTGGGATCTTGAAAATAATTAAGATCCCAGATTTCAGCCTATTTTTTTTAAGGCTTTGGAAGTTGAAAGAACTTTCAGGGATCTAACATTTTGAAGATTTTTTTAGGATTCTGCCACGAAAAGCTTTGGAAATTTGGGCTAAATTAATGGAATATAAATAAACCATTATAATTCAAAAGAAATTCTGAGGTGGATTCCTTAAAAATCCTGGGAAAAAATTGAAGGGGAATTCTGACCAGAACTAAAAATTTTAAGATATAGTTCAAAGAATTTCTGGCATGAATTCCAAGATATTTCTGGGAAGAAGGAAGGAAGATCTGAATTGAATTCCTGGGGGATTCTGAAGCGATTTGCATTTTAAAAATTTAGAGATTTAAATTTAGATTAAAATATAAAAAGAGAATTATAAACAGAATTTAAAGGGTGTTCTGGCAATAATTTCAAACGAATACTGAAGGAGATCCAGAAAAGAACATCAGATGGATCTCGATTTTAAAATGCTTAGATATCTCGTGTTTGATGTATTACTAATAAAAAAGACTAGCTTTAATGTCGTTCAAGTAATCGTAAGTTCCGCAAGAAATTCCGGAAGAAATTGGAAACGAGTTCTAGGAAAAGTCGGAAAGATGAAATGCTTTGGTATTATTCTCAAAATTGTCATTGAATTTATTACTTAATTTCTTTTGAATGTTGCTCCTTTCCTTGAAATTCAAATCACAACTTTGAAATGCTCCTAAGAATTCACTTGCAGTTTTTATCCAAATTCGTTAGAATTCTTCTCAAACTTTATTTGGCATTCAAGTCAGAACTCTCTTGAAAGACCGAATGACTTTGAGAAGCTTCAGGAATTAGTCTCAGATTTAATTGTGATCCTCCTTAGCATTCTCCAAAAAATTCAATGGAAGTATGCTCCGGATTCCATTTTTGAAATTATCCTCAGCATTTCCTCGGATTTCTCCCTTGAACTGAGTTCGCCTCAGCATTATCATGACATAATCCTCAGAATTCTCTACCAAGTTTTCTCAGAATTCCTTGGGGGTTTTGAGGTTAATTACTAGTTATTTTCATTAAAATTTATTTTGAATCCTATGAGCAGTTCCACGCCAAATGACGAATCGGAAAACTTCGATTTACATGAAACTTTGGATTATTATTTAATATGGCAATGATTTACATTTTCGCTAAAATTCGTGAAATTGCCTAAATGGCGTCTTTGATTTTTTTTTTATAAATTTCAAACACTGCCAATTTACCGTTACACATTTTACCGGAGGCTTCGTGTTCGGAGTGTTAATCTTCAAGGAGTTGTAAATTCTGGCAATTTTCGAAGTACTGTCCTCCCCAATCATGGAACACCCACAATTATGGAAGAGCTGGGTGGGTGTGCCATATATGTTTTAGGTGTTCCATAATTGTGGGGGAACTGTACCGAGAGTTTTGAGAGTTTCACACGTTCTGACTGCTCTTAAGCTGTCTGGATTTCTCGGAGCTCCTGAAAGTTCTCGAAGAACTCCGCGAGTTGCCGAAAGATCCGATAGTTTTTGGAGTTTAAAGAGTTCTCGTCGTTCTGCGTCTTCTTAAAATTTCTGGAGTTTGAAAAACTATCGGATCTTTTGCTGATTCCGAAGCGTCCATAGTTTGAGGAGTTTCGAGACTTTGGACACGAATCACATAATTGCACCTCTCACCAATGTCACGTTCAATTTTCAAATATCCAGCATTTAAAGGCGGAAAATTTTTACACAGATCCGAAAAAAAGGGGGAGCCTATTTTTAGCCTCCCCCACGTTGTTTACACCTTCACTACTCAATAATGGAGAGCAGAAGGGACCGTCGTTTTGATTTGACATTTTTCACCCAAAGATTTATTTCCCGAAAACAAACGCGGAGCGAAGAGAACACTCCACCGCCAACGACCGGGACCTGGGCGACCCCGGGGGACCCCCGTAGTACGTAACCTTTGGCTCGCACTGGTACACTCGCACAAAACCACAACGCACCCATCCAGAGCAATCCATCGTGGTGCGCTTATTTGTTTTTCTTCTACATTTTTGGTATTAAAAATCTATCTTTAGATCCCCCTCTAGAGTCTCTAGAGGAGTGTGTGCACGAGGGAAGGCAGGGAGATCCCCTTGCGTATTTGTCTCTGGAGAAGATTCAGATGCTGCTGCACCGTGGCCACAAGCCAACGGGCAGGAAGTGCACACACGCACATCTAGCCGGCCCGTTCGTTCATGGCGATGAGTGCGCTTCGGGTTAGGAAGGTGTGATGGATGACGGCGCGACGGGCGGACGTTGAAAATGAAAGCGCATCCATCGAGTTCGGGGAGAGAGAGAGAGAAAGAGAGAGTCAGGGAGGAGGACAGGAGATCTAACCAACATTCCAAACCATATGTGTCGGTTGAAGGTTGACTGGCTTGGGAGTTGCATTCGCGCGTGCACCAAGGCGGCGAGAAAAAATAGAACGCGCCGTGTGCCGTCGTCGGTCGTCGTGCCACCGGGTTCTGCTGGGGGTCGTTGATTTAATGGCCGGAATCGACGACCGGAGGCAGCCTCGCAACTGGTGGACGGGACGGGAAAAGTACACGATGCGATGGTTGTGTGTGTGTGTGTGTTGAACGCGTGGTCGTAGGTGATCGGTCGTGCTGTCTACTGTCGTGAATGAGTTTTCAGCAAGCCTGGCAGAACGTGATGCGGAGTTGATGCTCTGAGGGATTGCTGTTTGCCATATTTTGACTGTTTGTCTCGAGATGTTGGGAGTTGAACCCTAGGAGAAAATGTACAGACCTGAACCGGGTGACCAGGAGTGTGATTGAGGAGTTCTAAACGACATACTCTGTTCTTGCCCGCAAAGTCCTCTACGCTAAGATGCCTCCCAAGTAACAATTTTGGTTTTATCAGGGTTCTGTAGACTTGTAGAATGCTTTAAAACCTCGATAAAACTCGCAATGTCATTTGGGCTGTGAATTTAGACTCAGGATCTTATGGTTTTATCTTAAAGGCCCTCCTGATTCTAGTTTAGATGCCATGTTGACTAATCTTCACTGTTCTTCTGTGTGTGTCATTCTCTACCCCTCACTCAGCTGGGAGCGTTGGACAAATAGAACTGCAAATAATTTGATCAAATCTAATGATCCGTTATGGTTCCCTTTGTGTTATGAAGATCAATACTTTAAAAAGGTAAATTTTTGACGCAAGACAAGGCGTCCTCAACAAGTTTAAGGAAAAGGATGTACTAATGTCCACAACAGGGAACAGCAAAACATCACATAGACACCCTTATTCGCGCTATGTATTCAGAGGTAGAGGGTAAAGGAGAGCGACCGCAGCCAACTGAAGCTTCAACCGGGCAGCTGGACAATCCACAATACCCACGGCAACAGCCAGCAAACGATGTCCTGTCGTATTTAGTTATTAAATTTTGTTGCAATTATAGCTGCATTTTATGTTATATACTGGAATAAATTTAATATTTAATCAATGGATGGATCGCACCCAATTTTTGCCGGATACTGTTCTTCTCCAAACATAATGTAATGTTATGCTGACCGCCCACGTACACCACTCCTCTTTCCTTCTTACCAAACTTTCACTACCATCATGATTTTTGCTTCTGTTTCATCCCTTCTGAACTCAAGCCTTCCTTCATCTTCAAAATTCCCTCGTCCAAACAGTATAGCTTTTCTCTTGCTCCCACTGTTATTCTACAACTTCGATACCGGACTACACAAACCCTTCACAACTACTTAACTGTTGTTTGAACCCCACCTTCTCCTCCAACCGTCGTCGGCGGAACGGCAACATTCTGCCTCTCCTAAACTAAAGAACGCTCCTCAATGTTCTATAAAACAATACAAAAACGACCGAATCAATAACGAAAATGTTGAGAGCTCCTTACAAATGCCTATCGACCACGGGCGATTAATCTTCACTGATTTCTGTTCTAAAAGTCCTGTAGATTTGCTTTTGTAATCATCATGTCTTGGAAGTTTGCTTGATTTGTCTTTAAAGTTTTCCAAATTAACTGTAACGGCTTAACACTCCAAACACGTAACGTAAAATGTGTAACGGCAAATTGGCAATGTTTGAAAAATCATGGCTCAGCAATCTATCGATAGTTTTTAAATCTATTGATACCGAAGAAGATCTTTAAAGTCTGTAGTTTCAAATAGCACCAATAGTTTTGAAATTCGTCCATTTTTCAAACATTGCAAATTTGCCGTTACATACGTTACCGAGGGCATCATGTTCGGAGTGTTAATGAGATTTGGAAGAACAACGATTTTCAGAGCGATTCGAGTCCAAATACCAAACAGGAGGCATTTTCTCCAACCAAAATATTCTCTATGATGTACTGAAGAATAAATGTTTCCTGTGCAAGAACAACGAGAGCATCCGACCAAATCCTGTCCTAGAATAACTGCATCGACAGCGTATCACGCGGAAAAGCAAGTAATCTTCTAAAACCTCTCCACACAACGTCACGTGCCTTCCCGTGCACCTAATCCCATTAATTGGCTCTCTGGCTCCATTCACCAGCCAATGAGCCAATTTCCAGCCCCGTGGCGTCGTGTGACGCCGTTGATCGTCGTCATAATCCAGAGCTAATCATTACAGCGCCAAATTAATTGCATCCGGGGTAAGCTCGGTGCGCGAATAAAGACATTACTTTCACGCTTTTCCCACTGGTGGCGGCCGGCATCTTCCTTCAACCAGACTCTCTGTGATCGCAACAACGGCCGGGGTATGAGTCAGAGAATGTCTCACACAAATAAAGGCGAAAAAAAAAAGCATCGGGAAGTCTTCCCATGCCTGCACACAACTCACGACCCGGTCCAAGTGCAGCAACTGGTGCAGCAGCTCTCAGCAGCGGCAGCAACAATTTCCCATCGGAAGTAGCTTTCCTCCATTTCTCACACCCATTCAGCACCCTACGAAGCGGCGGAATGGGAGCGAGGGAGACAACTCCAAAAACAAAACAATCAAGCCGGATTTATTTTATTACAACAGCTGCTGACTGGCAGGCTGGTTGGCGGTTGGCACAGCCGGGTTTCCCCTCCTCCTACCACCGAATGTTTCTAATTGCATCGGTTTTTCGCTGTCACGAAATCCATCCCCCCACACGGCATATCCACACCCTCTCTGTGCACCCCCTTCATGGAACGAAACGGAACATCCGGTGCCGGTTTTCGTCGTCGTCGTCGTCGTCATCGGTTGTTCGACTGACTGGGCGTTGCTTTGGTTGGAAAGAGCCCAGTAGGTTATCCAAACTGGAACGAGGGAACTGCACGTTTTTTTTTCGGAAGTGGAAATGCAGTTTGATGGCAACATAGATCTAGAGCATTGCCCGGAAGTGGGTGATTGCATCTATATGCTTGCAAAACATTGGCAATTTTGAGTTGAAGGACTAATACGTTCCCGAAAATCTACTGATATCAGCGAGCTCAGCATCCGAGATCCAGTTGTGAAGGTACCAAGAATGAATTATATAGGGGAAAAGTTGGCTTCGGCAATACCTTAACCTATTATCGTCAGGGGCTAAACAAAGTCCTACAGCACTAAAATTTGGCCAATAGTTGCTCTGAAACACAATGTATCCACATGCCAAAATTGAGCTCTCAAGGACGATAATAGGTTAAGGTATTGCCGAAGCCAACTTTTCCCCTACCATTGGATTATTCGAAACATGTCCATAATTAATGGAATAACCAGAGCGGCAGTGAACCATCAGTTTGGCTTCCAATTAGTGTTTCCAACCAAGGTCATTCCGAGAAACTATTCCTGAGAAATTAACCAAAAAGTAACGTCACCTGATTCCTGGGAATTCGGTTTCCGGGAAAATAGCTATTATTTCACAAAAGACATGTTTAGAAATTTCTAAAACAATTTAATTCACACCCAATTGGGAAATATATCCAAGAAATTTATGGGTGGTGAGTATATAGGAAGAGGAAATCAATTGAAGTTGGAAGGAACTTTCACGGAAATACGAAATAACCTTCCGAGATAGGTCAAAAAAAAATCATCGAGGCAAGTAAGCCAGAAGGTCAGAATGTTCGTTTGAAGGAAATCGAAAGAAACTTTCGGGGAAAGTTTAAAGAAACTTCCAAGGAAAGTCTGGAGCAACTTCTGGAAACAGCCGGAAGACACTTCCAAAAGAAGCCAGAAAGACTATTTAGGGAATTTGGAGGACTGTCCCAGAAGTTTTAAGATTCTTCCGCAGGAAATAGAAAGAGGCTTGCGAGAAAAGTCGGCTGCAACTTCTCTGGAAGTTGGAAGACAATTACAGGGCAAGTCAGAAGAACCTCGGAAGATGCTTCCAGTATATGTTGGGATAAAGCTTCGACAAGTCTCGAGATACTTCCAGGGGAAGTCGAAAACTACTTTTCGGGCCTATTTTTCGATATTCCAGGTTTTCCCGATTCACCTGCTCTAGGCATAGATAATATTATTTTTGTGCAAGAAGAGGTTCCTTAGAGAATACATATTAAGGAAAATTCCTTAGAAATAGTAGTAGTTGATACCAGTAGAATTCCAAGGTTGTTATGATTGGGAACTTTTGAGGAGAATTGCATGGGAGAAATCCAGGAGAATTCAAAAACAGTTTGGAGACCAATTTCAATTGAATTTAGAAAAAAATTCTATCGAAATATAGTGAAAAATTACGTCGGAATTTAGAGGAAAATTTCAACGAATTAATTTTGGAATAATTCTGTGGATAATTTAAAATAAATTCTGATGCGAGAGGGAGGGGAAGGGGTATTGTATCAATATTTGTGACAAAAACCAGTCATCCTCACAAGAATCCCAAGTGGGTTCCGATAAGAATTAAAAAGCAATCTAATCAATTCTTATTACGTTGGAATTGCGATGAAGTTTCAACAGAATATCGAAGAACCATCTAAGGGAGCTTTGAGAGAAAATTTAGGAAATGCTGACGGTAGGTCGTAGCTAATTTTCAGGAATCGACCCAAGGAACATTTGTTTAGAATTTCTAGCTAATTTTGGAAGATTACGTAAGGAATACTGAGGAGTGTTCTCAGGAATTCTACACGAGAATTCTGGACAGAATTCTTACGCAATTCTTCGGAGGATTTTATGATTATTCTGTAGGGCATACTAAAGGAATTCTAAGCAAAATCTCAAGCGAATATTAGAGAGTACCATGAAGAAAAAATTAAGCGACTTCTGGAGAGAATGCTTAAGAATTGTAAGAGAATTCTAGAAGGAACTCCAAGAGTTATTTTGGAGAAAAATCTGAAGATGAAAATATCATGGATATACCAGAGAGAATCTACACGACGAATGATAACGACCCAAATTTGAGTTTAGTCAACTCATAAATCACATAAAGTGCAGTAACTTAGCGATGAGTAAATTTGCCTCATGTTGTCAGGATAAGTTCATGGCATAGGCGGAGCAAGCACGTGGCGATTCGATCCTGCACACTCGAAACGAAAATCCCGGTCTGTCCGCTTCTATCAGTTTTCGATCAAATTCCTGGACAGAAACTTTCTACCTCGGTTGACCGAAAGAGTGCCCCGGAAAAATGTAAAATCAAAAATAAGTCGAAATTCCCCACAAAGTTCCTTGTTGTCCTTGGGCTGAAAAGCGAAACTTTCGTTACTTCTGGAACCATGAACCAACAAATTTACCAAGTGTAGTGCCTACGGAAGAGACTACTGCCTTTTATGGAGCAGCATGAGGTAGATTTCCTAATCTGGCCGGACTTGGCAAGCTGCCACTACTCAAATTCCACCAAACAGTGCACAGTGGTCCAGAATACAGATTTAGGTGGAATGATATGTTTTGAGCCTGAAATTGAAACTTTAGACTAAAACTTTTTCTACAAAGTTGTTCCTTATAGTTAGGCCCTCATTTTTATGACAATGAATTCTAGGGTGGTTCTTATTATCATTAAAATCAAAAATCTAACTTTTTTGTTGGAATAAATTAAGGTATACATTCTTCGGCAAAGTTATAGCTGAGCTAATTTCAAGCAACTTTGTTGAAAACAACTTTTTTGTATTAAGAGATACAATCGGCCAATTGAGAAGATACAAAAAAGTTGTTTTCAACAAGTTGCTCGAAATTAGCTCAGCTATAACTTTGCCGAAGAATGTATACCAATTTATTCAAACAAAAAAGTTAGATTTTTGATTTTAATGATAATAAGAACCACCCTAGAATTCATTGTCATAAAAATGAGGGCCTGACTATAAGGAACAACTTTGTAGAAGAGACTTTTAGTCTAAAGTTTCAATTTTAGGCTCAAAACATATCATTCCACCTAAATCTGCATTCTGGACCACTGTGCAGTGGTACAGCGAAAATGGCGTCACAGTGATTCCCAAGGAGATTAATCCGGCCAATTTAAACATACTGGTCAGTTGTGAAGTAGATATTGAAGCAAAAGGGTGGAACTACAATTGACCTTAAGGGTTTTAAGTGGAAATGGAATTTGGCAGTCAAACAAGTGGGAACAGAGCTGATGGGATGATGGGCCGTGTACGAAGAAAAATTCGAGTAATGGCTTATGGTAAGAAGGAAGACTGAAACAATGGTCTTACAATAAGCATAATACCTATTGATCTATAGCTGTTACATTGAACTATGAAAAATAAACACATTTTTAAACCCCAACAAGATTTTCGTGTCCAGATTATTTCATATTCAACCTTTAGTGGGTCGCAATAAACGAAAGATTAAGAACTACATTAAGCACATTTCCTGATGACTCAACGACCTCAAATTCATGGAACTTCGGTCTTGAAGAGTCAACCCGCAATTCCTCCGGGATCGACAACGAAAATCGCTTTCAAACTACCCTTGAAACCCGGGGATCCACTTGCGCCAAAGTGCTCTGGAAAGGAAATCTTATTTCACTGAACCAGGCCTAAATGTGCTCTGTGAACTCCAGTAAAGCCAAGAACATCGAGTAAGACCCCTCTCCCTGTCCCTCCCCCCTCCCCCACTTAATTGACTTCAATTATAAATGTATCATATCGCCCGAGGCGGACGTCAGCCAGCCAGTCAGCCTGCGAATGCTACCAAGTAGAAAGCTACACCACTTCTTTTCGGCTCTCGAGGTCGAGTCATTTGGGTCGGATTTCACAAAAGAACTTGCGCCGCCCGAAAGCGCGCACCCCACCACCACCCGTCGTCGTCGTCGTCACTCATTCTCATCGATAACGACGATGACGACGACCGTGATGGGACGGGACGGGTCGTATACCGGAAATCGCTATAGCCAAAATATAAACTGCCCCATAAATCACAGCGCCACCACCATCAGGGCAATAGCAGCTATGGTGGCGATGATGATGATGATGATGACGTCAACACAACCGGTCAGAGCATTTGTGTGTACTTGATGCTTACTTTTCGGCGGTTCCTGTTCACACACAACAAGCAGAGAGAGAGAGAGAAATCGTTCTTCCATCAGTAGCAGTCAGCAGCAGAAAGAACGGAACATTCCGTGAGCAACCGGCGGGATCGGATTTCGCGATTTACCCCCCTTATGGTCGTATTTTTTTGCTATAGGTAGGGTGGTGGTTCTCAGCCGAACGTTCCATTAACTTCAAAAAGTTCAAACGGTTCGGCGATGCTAGTTGAGCTTGTTCGTTCTAAATCTTCAACTTGGACCTCAAAAGATCGAAGCGAGAAAAAAAAGGTAAACAAAAATGTGCGATCGCACATCCACACAAACTAGGGGCTGCGGCGATCAACACAAACGGTCAAAGCACGCAGCGCAGCACCGCCATCGGGAGAGTGAAAATAACAAGAAAACGAAGAAACTTTTCACGACGACGACGATGGCCGCAGAGTTCAACGACCAGCAGCAGCGGTTTCGCAAATTCGGCCGTGGTGTTTTTTTCCCTTTGCAAATTTCAGCGACGACCAAGACCACCAATCAGCAAACGACGACCGACGACGATGACGGACCGGTTGTTTGTTATTGTTTGAATCGCGATCTTCTTCCTCCTGGTGGTGCTGCCGTGTTGGCTGACCTGTGGCTGTTGTTACTCTTGGGGTGGTGGAACAACTGCGTAGCAAATTCGTGCGGCATCAATGAATGTTTCTTCCCGGCGTCGTCGTCGTCTTCGTCGACGACGTCGCCGTGGTCAATCGGAAAGATCGACGAAATTACAAAGCAGCAACGACGGTGCAGAGCTAAATGTCAATCCGTTTGGCGCTAATCAGAACCGCAATCGAATCGTCGGCGGTCTATTATTAGAGTTGGATTGGAGGTGTTGGAGTCGGATTGGGGGGGTTAGGTGGCGCACGCAGATCAATGGCCAGCATCGGCTGCCAAATGGCGCAGTGGCGGCGGGGGTGGTGGTGATGGTGATCGGGTACAGTAGCGGCGGCGTTGCATGATTGATTGATTTGCGTTCGAACGACTCGAGAGGTTGAATGAAAATGTCAAAAGTTCGAACAACACTAACCTGAATCGGCGGATACGACGTCTAGGGTGCTGAGGATCTCCTTGTAGTCTCGGCTCAGTACGTACGGCTGCGTGTGGATGATGTGCTCCAGAACGCGCGGGTAGTTTTCTCTGTGGAGGAGGGAAGGAAATTCACGGGATTAGATCATTGAAGGTGCTACTTAGCGCTAGGAGAATTATGTAATGAATTAGTTCTCAAATCAGATCGTAAAACACACTCTTGATTTTCTCACAGGGCTTGTGTGGTTAGATGTGGTAAGGACTTGGGTCCAAGTTTTTCAAATTTACATCATACAACATCTAGGTATACACTACACAGAACTCCGAGGAAAGTCTACTGAAGTTGTCACAATATGTATGTCTACTACATAGGCCCTTGGAGATGCCCCATAAGGTTGCTTTGGCTAATCCGTAAGGCCTTGAAAGTTAACTCATTGGGGATCTAGAGTATACAAATGCTCTCTGATAATCCAATAAATCCTCTAAACAGCATGGCTGGTAGTGGGTATGTGATATAATAGTAGTGATTGTAATGTCAAAAATAGTGACCAAATAGCGACATTTTTTTTATATCAGTTTTCAAGAATTGACCCATTTGAATAAATTTTGCTTCTATCTTTGAAAATTCAGTTTGTAGAACGACGCACATTGTAGAACATTGTAGAACGACGCACACACTTGCCTCGAATCTCTCCAGCAGAAAAAGCATACGAAGTCGAGTATGCGAGAGAATGAGCGCTTCATGTTTGCTTTTAGGCTATCCATATTCAGAAGCATGGAGAGAGCAGTGGAGAAAGCACAGGTCTGATAATCGCAACGTTCGTGGTTCGAGTCCAGTCGGCAGCCTGTTTCCTATTTTTTTCGACATAACTAATTTACCTCACTAAACTCTACATTTTTCGGTCTCCAATTTTCTTGTATTGGACCGCAGATAGGTACATCGCATCCTCGGTTCATGCGGTCTCCACTAACATCCTCTGATGATGAATCACACATAATTGTAAACGAATCTTACATCCCCCGTTTGGGTGTATATTCTATTTTTTTTTTTACCTAGTATCTCACTTTTAGGCAGGTGCAAAGTTGATCATTTTGTATGAAAATCGGCATGCGCTGCTGTTATATTGCACATCAATGTACTTAGTTTCAATTTGAATAACTTTTTTAGGCTAGAGTCCTCTTATGATTTTCAAGCACCAGAATGTACAAAGGATTTTTTAGGGTCGAATAGTCGAACGCTGTTGGGAAGAAAGGATCATTATACCAGGGCTGGTAGCAATCACTGCTGTCAAAAATAGTTATTTTAGTGACCATGTTGAAGAAATAAGTGACCTAATATTGACTTTTAATTGTAAAAATAGTGACTAAAAAGTGACCTAAGAGAAGAAAAGTAGTCGTTATTTTAATGTTTATTTAGAAAGTTTATGGTCAAACCCACGGTATTAGTCAGGGTGTCTACTATTATTGCAAAAACCTGGAAAACCGGGTATCCTTAGGATATTTTATTTTTCCTAAAAAAATACCTGAAAGTCTCAGATAATTGAATAATTTCCTTGCTAAGGATATTTTTAAAAAAATAATAAATTTTAAAATACAAGCATTTAAATTTTCTCGATATTTTTATTAACACTTTGAACTTAGACCGTGGATTAATCTTCAGTAGCACTTACTTTTTTTTTTTGGTTTTGGAACATGCATATTTTCTACAAATTTTAAATTTGAACTAGTTCTGGGTTTGAAAGCTTTAATACTTCAAGAAATGTTCAAGGATATGGAGTCAAATTCCATGCACAGTTTTAGAGGATCGTGGAATTTTGTTATAATTTCTAAGGACCTCATTCCAAGGGAGTTCTGGGAAAAAATCTTTCAGAAAAATATCAAATGCTATCTGCTTTCAAGGTAGTTCTGATGAAATTTCGATTTTCTGATAGTTTTGAGTAGCATTTCAAGAAACTCTAAATTTAATTAAAAGTAAATTTTTATGAAAACTCTTAAAAATTTCTGAGGAGCACAACTCCTGTGAACTTCAGATGAAAATTCCAAGGGGATTCTGAAAATAATTTCATAAAGTTTGTTGGAGAAAACGAATCCGGAGCATAAGTACATGGAATTTTTTGAAAATGCTAAAACGAGGATTACAATTAAATCTAAGAATAACAAAAAAACATCTTCAAAGGAATTTGAAAAATTAATTCAGGAGAGTTTGCAAACAAATTATGAGTAGAAATCTAAGGAATTTGTGAGGAGAAATGCCAATGAATTCATAGGAGACTTTCAACGTGAGTAGAATTCCAAGGGAAGGAGTGAGATTCAAAAGGAAATCTGAAATGAATTCACTGAAAATTCGAAGAATCTTTCCAAAGGGTTTCGTATTGTGGAGAATTTCTAGGTAATTCCGAGGAAACTAAAAGAAAATTGCATTCGGAGTTTCAATGAAAATCTCCGTTGAATATGGAATGGACTATTCTGAGGTCTTCAAAACTACTTTAAAGTTCCCAAATTTTTCCTGAATTTAATGAAACTGCCTTGAAGTTCTTTTGTAGTTTGAGAAACTGACCTGGTGCTTACAATATTTCTCATCAAATTCTTAAACTTCCCTGAACTTTATATGGCTTCCTAAATTTTCCTGAATTTTTCTAACGACCATGGATCTCCACTAAAGGTTTAACAATACGCTGAACTTTTCGAAACTTCTTTAAAATGTATGTGACTTCTCTAATGTTAACGGAACTGCTCTGAGGTTTTCTTTTCTTTTCTGAAATTCTCAAAACGTCTCTTAAGTTTTTTTTTTCTGTTCTCATGAAGCTTGTTGAACTGTCCTAAAAATGTCCTAAACTTCTGAACTTATGCCTCAATTAACTTTTCAACGTCTCTGAAGTTCGCTTGACACCTGTGAAGTTCTCTGTAATTCATAACAGCTGCTGAAAATTTTCGAATGCTAAAAGATCCGGTTTGAGGTTTTTAAAGCTTCCATTAAGTTCCCCATATTTTCAGCGTTTTAACATACCTTATGTTCCCGCAGTTTGTAGGACGGGAGCATGGGCACTTAATTCTGGCACTTTGAAAATGTTCAATATCTTGAACTTGTACATGGAATACGAAACTTCAAGATGTTGAATATTTTTTAGATCTTGGACTTACTCAAAGTTTTTTTTTTTAACTTTATTAAAGTGAGAAATTATGTTAGTTTTAAACTTCAACATTCAATGGATTTCATTGTAAAGCTGTTTCTTTAAAACTGATTGCCATGTTTTAAAAACGTTTGGGTAAATTGCTGTTGTTTTTGATCTACCAAAAAAAGGCATATTTTTAACGCATTTAAAAAATTGCTTTCTTATTATAAGCCTTGTATTTATCCGTTAAAGTTCTGGGAAAACCTGGGAAACTCAGATAATTTTATTTATAAAAATAAGTAGTTAGAAAAAGACGATTAAACGTCACAAAACTTCTTCGAATTGTTCGAAAATTAGAATAAAATGTAGACATCGATTGGACTATCAGATCCTACATGTGGAGTGGAAGAAGAATGATCAATCTTGACATAAATTCATACTAAAAAAGTTGAAAATAGTGACTGATTACAAGAAAAACTGACTCTAGTGACTTGATCTTAAAAAAAAGAGACTTTTTAGTGACTGGCTTGAAAAAAGTGACCAAGTCACTAAAAAGTGACTCGCTACAAGCCCTGTCAGGGCTGGTTGCAATCACTGCTGTTAAAAATAGTGATTTTAGTGACCATTTTTGATGACATAAGTGACCAAATAGTGACTTATAGTTGAAAAAATAGTGACTAAAAAGTGATCTAAAAGTAAATTTTAATGAAAACTCTTAGGAATTTTTGAGGAGCTTCAGAGGAAAATTCCAAGGGCATTCTGAGCCTAATTTCATAAAGTTTGTGGGAGAAAACGAATCCGGAGCATAAGTCCTTGGATTTTTTTTAATACTAAAGGAGAATTACAATTAAATCTGAGAATAACTCCAGGACATCTTCACAGGAATTCGGAAAATGAATTCAGGAGAGTTTGCCAAACAAATTATGAGAAGAAATAGAAGTTATTTGTGAGGAGAAATGCCAATTAATTCTTAGGAGACTTTCAATGTGAGTAGAATTCCAAGGGAAGGAGTGAGATTGAAAAGGAAATCTAAAATGAATTCAATGAATATTCGGAGAATCTTTCGAAAGAGTTTCTTATTGTGGATAATTCCAAGGAAAACTAAAAGAAAATTGAATTCGGAGGATAGCTTCACCAAAATTTTGAGGAATATTTCAATGGAAATCTCCGTAGAATTTAAATTATCGACACTTATTTAAAACTTCTTCAATAGTCTAGACTTTCCTGGTGGTATTTAAACTGCCTAAACGATTATTGAATTTCCTTAAGGTTCGCTAGACTGCCCTGAATTTTCAGTATTTTTTTAAAGAACCCGCAACTTTACTGAAATTCAATTATTTGCCTTGAAGTTTCGACAATTTCCCTTATTATTATAACCATTATAAACGGTCAATAATTTTCCCTGAACTTATCAGTGGTTACCTGATGTTCTTTTAATTTGTTTAATAATCCGGCAATTTGTTTGATATATATTCATAATTCCCTGAGTGTCTCGCAACTTCTTTAAGGTTTTTACAATTTCCTTGAAATTGTTTGAACTACCCTTTGATTCTATAATCTGTCTTGATGTTCTCGAAGCTTCCCTAAAACTTTCAATTCTATTGAAGATCTCGGTTCTGCTGCTCGGAAATAAATGGAATTCCCGTAAAAACCTTTAAATTTCTCTGAAATTCTCTGAACTTCTGTGAAGTTTCTGAAATATTTCTGAAGTTTTCATAAATTCTCTGAAGGACTCAGTACTTCCCGGAAATTCACGGAACATCTTAAGGGTTCTCGATTTTTTCTTCAGCATATCATGGAACTGTGCTGAATTTTTCTAAATTTACGATTATAGATATTCAAACTGCTCCAAAAGTCTGGACTAAAGCTACGGAAACTGCTCTTATGGTCTGAAATTCCCCAAAAAAAAACTCTAGATCTATCTTTTCTGAGGTACTTAGAACTTCTTAAAAAATTGCACAATACCCCTCATGTTTTCTATATTTCTCAAGTTCGCTTGACACCTGTGAAGTTCTCTAAAATTCTAGGAACTTCATAAAAGTTCCCGAAAATTTTCGGATGCTAAAAGAACCGCTTTGAGGTTCTTAAAGCTTCCAGTAAGCTCCCCATATTTTCAGCGTATTAACTTCCCTTATGTTCCCGCAGTTGTTTATGGAGCTTCACTGAAATTCTCATCACTTCTTTTCATTTCTCATTAATTCACCAAAGTTGCTACGAACTTGAAATAAATCATTTATTTTTTTCCTTGATTCTGGCACTTTCAAGATTTTCAATATCTTGAACTTGTACATGCAATACGAAACTTCGATTTATTGAATAATTTTAAATCTTGGAACTAATGAAATTGGGTAAGTTTTTTGCAACTTTATTAAGTGATAAACTTCAACATTCAATGGATTTGACAGCTTTACAGTTTCTTTAAAACTGATTGAAACGTTTGGGTAAATTGCTGTTGTTATTGATCTACAAAAAAAAAGAATATTTTTAACGCATTCAAAAATTTAGCTTTATTATAAACCTGAATTTATCCGTTAAAATACTGGAAAAACCTGGAAAAGTCAGATAATTTTATTTAGAAAAATGAATAGACACCCTGTAGATAGAGGAAGACGATTAAACGCCTAAAGCAAAGAATGATCACGCTAAAAAAGTTGAAAATAGTGACTGATTATAAGAAATAGTGACTTTAGTGACTGGCTTGAAAAAAGTGACTAAGTCACTAAAAAGTGACTCGCTACCAGCCCTGTAGAATTGATAGTTCCGCTATAGTACGGCAGGGTGAAAATTGGATATTGAAAGTAGAAAGCGAACAAAGGACAATTTTGAGGAAGGTACGAATCGGATCGAGCATTCTCTTTTCCAAACTCATCCGTTGATGAGGGGTGGTAACGGGTGTTTCCCCTCGCCACCACTGGCAAAAGGAATGAGGACGGCGTCGTTACTGATGAATAAATAGAATGAATCTGTGAACGTGAACATTGAAGATGTAAATCTGATCCCAAGCTCCATCTATGTGGTTCTCTGTGCAATTTCACTGGTTCTGTTCCGTAACGGATTAGGTTGTTGAAAACTCTAAACAGTGCTGAGATTTGTCATTGTCATTGACATACTTTTGCGCGATATTGACAAAATTGTTTTTCACATAGTCAATGATAGACATGATCCTCAAAAAAATCTTTGTCAAAATCTCATTCATTTTTTCGTCAATGACAAAGATTCACCTGGTAACAGAAAGTGTAATTTCTTGCATTCTGAGTCACATTATTGTTATCCAAGCAGTTCAGGACGTAGATGCTTATTCACTTTAATGGCTCCATATAATTGTTTTGCTCTTGCCATTTAATTTCATTTCAAATTTAGCTAATAAACAAATCAGCACATGTTCGTCACTGACAAAAATGCTACTGACAATTGACATGGTTTGCCTTGACGATGACTGTTAGCTCAAACGAGTGACCAAAGCAGAATTTTGAGTATCACCGTGTATTGTCGAAATTTTGCAGCACTGACTCTAAATATTACCCGCATGCTAAGAAAAAAAATGGTGCTGTACACTGCTAATCATATTTCAGTTATAAGCGTAAGGCTTTAATATTATTTAAATCGATAACAGAATTTGAAACTAGTAGAATAAATGTCCATAGCTCACAGGATTTGTTATCTAGATGTTTTCAATTATAACAAAATTAGTTATTTTTAGAATATCCAACAAGCACTTTTTTGTTATAATTTTTGTTATGTTGCCCGAGCAAGAACGAATAACTAATCGATAACATATGTATATCTTAATGTGGTATAAAACCTTGATTTGATATTATTCACTTATCGAAATATTTAGTAAATATCAAATAAATGCAAAAATAACAAAACGTGATATTTCAGTGTTTAGACAATTATACCTAAAAGAGTTATTGGATTGGTGTCAACAGCCTTTCTAAATAAAAAAAATATAATATTTTAGCATAAAAACAAGCGCTGATTATCCGTCAGTTATTAAAATTTGAGGTATTATTTTTGGTCTTTTACCTTTACCTGTCGGGCTCGTTAGTAGCATATTCAGCTCGTCAGTTATGCTGTTATCATATCTGAATTTGGTGTTAATAAGTTATTTTCTCCTGCTCGGGTGGCTATTTATTTGTCGACCACAATGATAACATATTCAGTTATCAAATCTTGATAACCGGGCATTAGAGAACTTGTTATCAATTTTGGTATAAATCTTAGCTCGGGTACCGCACCACGAAGAGGTGATCTACCCGCCGTCCGGGGCCGGTTTCAACGCTTAAACCAACATGGCTGAGCGCTATATGCGATGACCTAGCTCCGGAAAACCTTCGTCTACGAAGCGCGAAAGGCACTGTCGTGTCGTCGGGAGACATAAAAACAATAAAAATTACCGCAACCCACATTCCAGCGCCGGGCAACAGAGATGGAAGAGAGAGCCAATTCATTTTTCGCATTTGCCTCATCCCAGTTCTGTCCCCCTCCCCCCATCTATGTCACGCCGAACAAAAACGACATTGACAGATTGCGCGTCGCTGATAACGTGGTGTGTGATCGCACACAGTAAAGTAACGACGACGACGACGACTACCGTCGATCGGCCCATACCTTTCGAAAACCTGTTGTTGACCAGAGCTGGCCTGGCCCGGGCCAGCGGAGTGTTGTTTTTCATCGTCTGTCTCTTTCCATTTCACCCGCGAGTGGTGCGAGGAAGGAAGGTGGGAAGGGGACGAATTCCATGACGAGAAATGGTTGCCGGGTGGAGAAAGAAGTCGATCGCGATCGTGTGAAGAATTCCGGGCCCGGAAAGCTCTCCATCGCGGGTGCCGGGAGAGAGCGGAGGGTCCTTCCACAATAGTTGTATGGAATTCACACGAATCCTCCTGGGATCGAGCGCGATCGGGAATGTGCGTCGAAGACAACGACGTCTCGGTCGTCGACTGGCGGGAACCGGTTCCAAGGCAAGATTCTTGTGCCCGGTGAGACGGAAGATCGCGCGATCGAGGGAAAGCGATGGAAAATGTACCGTTCGTTGTTGATTTGAAGCTTTTTTGCTACGCTTTCGTGTTTCGTTCCAACGAATGTGGATGGATCGATGGAGTGAAAGAGTGAAAGACGTGCAAAAGCTCTCGGAGTTGTTTGTTCGGGATGGGAAAAGCAGTCGAGGGTTGCGGTTGTTTTGGCCGGAGTCGACGAAGATCGTGGTCATTAATAAACCGGGTGGTCTGGAATGCACATATCGCCGATGTTGTTGTTGTTGTTGTTGATGTGGTTCTGCTTTGTATGGCACGAAACGTTATAGGCCACTATGTCCGAATGGGTTCAGGGCAAATAATAGACGGAATTTGAACTTTTCACTAGGAGCGACCATATGGTTGGGATTCGGGCTAAGGTTTTATCTTACCGAAATTTTCCATGGATCTGGGTCATGTTGGCGTCAAGGAAAAGTGATAATTATTTGGTTTAGTCCAGTCTTCTGTAGGAACGATTTCAAAGTGATCAAATTTACGCGCGAAATATCTCCCTGGATGTGCATGGAGCTACCCCGAACACCATGTGGCAATGCTTTCGACAATTACAGCGCCTCGTTTCATCCTCCTCCTTTCGGGTCAATAACCAATTCAAAAGCGACCAAAACGAAAAAGAAAAACTCCACCAAACAATCTCCATGCAGGCTCGGTTGATTGATCATCTTCAACCTGTGCCGTGTACAGCAGCCACCTTCCGCGGTTGTTTGGTAGTAGCAAATGCGCGCAAATTTCTTCCCATTCGCGGCTCATCTTTGCTGCGCAATTTCGCCGTTTCCCTTGTTCCTTGAACCTTTTTCTTTTTTTTTAAATCGCCGCCTTTAAAGCCTGTTCGCCCAATTACGTTGGCCGTACAAAAGAGCAGCAGCAGCGCCGAGAGGAAGAAACCCTCCCCATCATCCGGAGCGGATGGATGGATTGAAGAAGCCCGTACACAAAACAAAAGAAAGTACAGTTCAACAGTGCTTTCCGCTACCAAATCTACGTGATCATCATCTTCGTCAGTATCTTCGCGCATTGGAGCTCATCGTGGTTCCACTTGTTCTGAGTGATGAAACACTTTTGTGTAGATTGTGATGGTAGTGTAAAAAAACTATTGAATATTTTATTAGCACTAAACCAGCAAAAATTTTCCGCGGTTGTTTGTGGTGACATCTGTCGGAAATTATTCAAATTTTTTTGGCTCATGAGCTATTAACGGAGGACAGTGCGTCAACATACCTAGATGTCCCTTTCACAGACATAAAAATAGGGTACCTGGTACTGCAAAAATATACCTACATTTGCCAACGTCGCGTCGGCCCAATTCGTGAAGAATAAGAACGTTCAGGGGTAGCGCTGCCAGCATGCTTGGCATGCACAGTTGTACACACCAATTGCTCATTTGTTAATAAGTTTTCACTCAGTTGTTGAAATTTGTTTTTTTTTAAAGTAATTGATACATTAGGATCATAGTTTGCTATAGATATGCAAAGAGTAGGTAAATCTTAACATTTGGATCAACACCAATGAATTTTTACACTTACTGTCCGAGATGTTCAGCGAGCATTTCTCACTTCATTTTTACAACGCAAAAACAAATACAGTGTATTACTAGAATTAAAATCTCCTTTTAAACTCTATTCTATCGACTGCTTCAAAAAGAACTATGTTTCGTCAACTGTGTGCAAAGTTATGGGCAAATGAGCAGTTCGTTACCAAAACCGTGTATACCAAGCATGATTGCCAGTATTCCAGATTTATCTGGATTTTCCAGATTTTCACTCGGCTTGCCACACACTTAGAAAAAAATGTAAATTTAGGTGTTCTGAGACACATACGAGCGTCAATTTTGACATAAAATTGAGTCATAACAGACGCGAAATTCAACTCAATCAAACGTACTTTTGTCTAGTTACGAACTTTTCAGTCTCCGAGCACTTAATTTTACTTGCAATATTTGTTTACGTCTGATCCTTTATCAAAGATGAATTCCGTCACGTGTAACATTATTTATTTCTAAGCGTGCAGATACACAGACAGATCACGTTTAATTTTAGATTTTTTAGATATATGTTCCAGATTTTCCCATATTGTTTAAACATGTTGCTTTCAAAATATCAGTGATATTGATTTACCGTCTCATCGAAAAAATAAAAAGCCAAAGCTGCTACTTAAAATATTAACTCTCAAACTCCCAACGTCAAAAAACTACCCCATTTTAATTAAAAGTATTTTCAGAATAAAAATATTTTTTTCAAAATCGAGGGTGGCAACTGAATTACAATTTAAAAATTTCTGGTTTTCCTGGTCAACAATTTTAAAAAAATCCCAGGCAACAAATCAAGTTAAAAAAAAAACAATTGATTTTTTCATAATACATTTTAATGCTTCGATCAATTTGATTGGACATTTTGTTTAAATTTTCCGAAAATTTCTAATAGTTAAAACTACTTTGTCCTACAAAATCTACAACCAAAAGGATCTTATTTAAGTATAATTTTGATCAGAACATGATTTTATAATCATATTTTTTTAAGATATTAAGGTCTGACAAACTCGATAAAAACCTGCAACATATTAAGCCCTTCCAAAATTATATGCATTTGTATAAATATATTTATACAGATTTCTGTATAAATTGTTAAAATTTCATTCAATTCTAGCTCGGTTAAGCAAATTCCAAAGTTTTTAAATACATATTAATTGGAGTCACAACGTGGGTTTTTACGGGCCACTAAGGGCACTTTAGTAGAATGAGAAGGTATTACGACTTTTACTCCTACTTTAAATTATTATTTTTACTTTTTCTATGACAGTTGTGAAAACTATTTCAAACATTGTGTTTTGGCTCATCCCAGCAGGCCTGGGTTGAATCCCAGTCGGTGCCGCCGGGATGTTCTGAGGCAAAACATCTCTGAAAAAAAGGTCACATTCTACCTGGTAGATTCACGTTGCCCGCTTCGCGCCTCTTCTTCTTGTTCCTGTTAGGTAGCTTTCGAGAACCATTTTCAACGTGCCCTGCCAACCGTAGTCTACAAATTTTTGACGCTTTTCGAGACTCCGGATGACTTTTTTGTTCGACGCAAGAAGCCCAGAGTGAGAGTAAGAGCGTGTGATACAAAACATGAACATGAATGGCAGCAAACCTTACTCTCATTTTATCCCCCTTCGCTCACAACCTCTAAAGCTCAGTGGAATGATGTGGCAGTAGGCATTCTACTCTTCAGAAAAATGCTACGCTCGGCTCATTTCAAACTCGGGAGTGAGACTCCATCAAGCCTGCTCGTGGCCGTAGAGGACTACCGGTCTAATCAGCGTCTTGTAGATAGTCAACTTCGTGCGGCGGCGAATTTTATTCGACCGGAGCGTACTCAGGAGTCCAAAGTAGGCACGATTCCCTGCCATAATACGTCTTTGAATTTCTCTGCTGGTATCATTTTCGGCGGTCACCAGTGAGCCCAAATACACGAACTCATCGACCACCTCGATTTCGTCACCGTCAATCTGAACTCGGGGTGGGAGGCTAACATTGTCTTCCCTTGAACCTCTTCATATCATGAACTTTGTCTTCGATGCGTTGATGGCAAGTCCAATCCGCCTAGCTTCAACCTTCAGTCTGATGTACGTTTCCGCCATCATCTCAAAGTTCCGTGCCATAATGTCAATGTCATCGGCGAAGCCAAGGAGCTGGATGGACTTCCTGAATATCGTGCCACTCGTGTCTATCCCAGCTCTTCTGATCACACCTACTAACGCGATGTTGAACAGCAGACACGAAAGTCCATCACCCTGCCGTAACCCCCTTCGAGATTCAAAGGGACTCGAACAACGCACATCACTCGATCCATCGTCGCCTTGACCAATCGCGTCAGTTTATCCGGAAATCCGTACTCGTACATAACCTGCCATAGCTGATCTACATATATCCAATGAGAATTTTATCTAAAATTTAAAACTTTGGAGGCATGAATTTTTGTAACGATTAATAATAATACCAACATAGTTGCAAACTGAATTCCAAGAGTTTTGCAGAGAATTCCTTATATCTGGCAAATTGGAAGGGACTACTAGAGTCGGTGTATAATGAGTCACGCCAAGAGTGAAGCCAAGTCTACCTATTGAACTGTCAAACCGGCTACCTATCGTGCAAAGTAAGCAAACATTACGATGCTATGAAAGGTCCACGAAAGGTATTGCAATAAAATATAAAATAAAATTGAAGAAATGATCATAAACACGCAGTGAGCATTAAATTGTCATGGGATTCGTTTGCTAATGATCAGTAATGAGAATTTCTACTATTGTTTGATAAGATAATTTGACAAAATCACTGATATAATGATTCACTACAGCCGCAATTTTTTGTTCTAGCTAGAAGTCATTTGAAGTTGATGTAGAAGTCCTCTGTTGCCAAGTGAAAAGAAAGGGAATCCTTCGAAAACCGTGATGCGAGTTCAACTGTTTTTCTCTTGGCGTGACTTATTATACACCGACTCTAAGGACTACCAAAGAGAATTCCGATTTCTTGCTAATTCCATGACGATTGTCAAAAGAGTTACTGGTCCTTTCTTATTAATAATCTAATTAAGTTCGTGTGAAGAACTTCTTTCTTCTTTCTCTTCTTCTTCGCATTTCAAGCTTATTGCATATCACTTATTAACTTATTGCGTGCTCTCAACTTAGTGTTCTAGATGCACTTCCACAGTTATTAATTGAGAGCTTTCGATGCCTGTACCATTTTTGCATTGGTATTATTTTGTGGCAAGTCCAATCATACTTCTATGTCCAGGGAAGTTGAGAAATTTTCCAACCTGAAAAATTCCTAGACCGGACCTGGAATTGAACCCAGCCACCTCCAGCATGGTCTTGCTTTATAACTGCGCGTTTACCGACTGAGCTAAGGGAGGTCCCAACTTCTCAAGAACTTCTATAGAGTTGTAATGATGATTCCAAGAAAATTCCGAGGGCATTGGCATCTGAGGATAGTTCCAACATAATTCTAGGGAAAACTCCGAGGTTGTTCTAACAAGGATTTCAAGTGAATTCTCAAGAGAGTTCCAAGGAATTTAGACAAGAAACCCAAGGAAATCAAATTTTGAGGGTTACATTCAAAGAAATTCTGTAAAATTTAAAATAAATTCTAAGCAGAGTTTTAAGGGAATTTCATGGATAATTCCAAGAGCATTTCGAGAAGAATATAGATAATTCCTAATCTGAGCAGAATGTTAAGACTTATCTTAGGTGAGTTGTATGGAAATTCTACGGAGAAATCAAGCGATTTTTAAATAAATTTTGAAAGGAAGCGTTAGTGAATTCTTGGAAGAATCATTAAAAACACTGAACCGGGAATTAAACGGGAATCGAAAACGACCGGCAAGTAACCGGAAATTTGATTTAAACCATAAAATATGTTTGCTTTTGGCTTTACAAATCGAATTCTGACAATGAAAAAAGTCCACCATTTTGAATATTTCTTCAAACTCGGATTAAATTTTCCTTAGTCTTCTTCTTCTTCTTGACATTTCAAGCTTATTGCTTGCTCTCAACATAGTTTTCTAGATAGTATAATTGTGTGGCAAGTACAATCACACTCTATGCCCAGGGATATCGAGAAATTTTCCTAGACCGGACCGGGCATCGAACCCAGCCACCTCCAGCATGGTATTGCTTTGTAACTGTGTCTTTACCGACTGAGCTAAGGGAGGCCACCTTAGTACGAGAGACCAAAAATTAAGTTTGAGATCTAAACAAATTAGGAATGTAGATCTTGACAAATTCTCTAAATGATTCGGTGTTGTATGTCCGGCAGATAACAACTTTCCATGTCACAGAATCTAGAAAACTTCTCCATTCCATACCTCGGAGTTCTCCTCAAAATTCCATTCAAGTTTACCTCAGAATTTTCTTTAAATTCCTATTAGAATCATCTAAGAAATATCCTCAAGATTCTATTGCTGTTGGAATTCACCCAAAGTGTCTCAAAGTATTGTTCCGAAACTACCTTTTGGATTCACATCAGACTATTGTGGAGTGTTTCAATACCGTTTTGGCGTTTAAAACATTGGTATTATTTTGGCGTTTTAAGGCTTTTTTAATTCTGTTTCGGTGATTCCAGGGCTATTAATGTCAAAGCAAGTACGAGGATAAAAACAAATAAACATGTTTGGACAAATCTATTCAACCGACTGTAAACATTTCACAGAGTTCAACATCGCAATCAGAAGCCTCCAAATGGGATATTCCAACAAGACACAAAACAAGAAGTGTGCCACGGCGTGCAAAAACACAACTCCGCTCCGATAGATTTTCCGCTCCCCTAAACCATCTGCTCCTTCCCTGCGGTTTACCACTCGTCATCATCCTCCTAATCCCGCGAAGCCGAAGAAAATCGACCACCAATAAACCCACAAAATTGAAGCTCACATCGGCGAAGAAAAAAAAACACAACATAGAAACCAACAAGCGGAAAGATAACGGAAAAATGCGTACACAACGAAACACCTCACTGCCCGAAGCGGTGGCAAGCCACTACCACCACCAACCACTACCATCGCATCGTACCGACCGTGTATCATATCTACTATGCTTCTGCTGGATGTAAACATGGGCCACTTCCGTGCGCTTTTGTATTGAAAGTGTAGTAGTAGTGCCCCCGTTCGCCACCCCCCCCCCCCCCCTTCACCACAACCTGCTCCTCTTCAATGCACGCACATTGTGCGTTTCTATGCTCTGTGGGCACACACTGCCGTTTCGTCTTATGCAAGAGCGAAAGTTAAATCCCCCATCGCCGTCGTCGTCGTCGTTGCACGAAGGAACGAGGGGTATTTAAAGGGGCAGCGTGCTCGCCCGCTCGCTACGGTGCATTGCGTATTTACGCATCGAAAAACGCATTCTCCGTCCCTGCCTGGAACGCGGAGAAAGGCTTAAGATGATCATCAACGCTCTTGCCAAGCTGAGGAGGGGTTGTTTTTGTTGTTGACGGAAGTCATTTGCAGCAGTGTGGTAGTGCGATGATTGTGTGAGGAATGCAGGTCAACCTGCTTCACTATCACACAACACCAATCGATTGACTGTGAGTTCTGCTCCATCACGACGGTAATCAGGATTGTTTTATTGAAGTGGAATTTCACCACACGATCAATGATTGTCCTTCGATGAGAATGAGCCGGACTTGAGGCATCTGCGCCATTATTGTCGTTGATTTCCGTGTGATGACCGCTGGGGCAAGGATCCGCTTGGGAGGGGAGGGAAAGTGGGCACCCGCGCGTGGAGAGGGGGAATCGGAATTCTTCACGCGGAGGAACGGTGCAGCATTTGATTTGGACCGGTTTGTTTGTTGTGTGTATATGTCGGTGGTGGTTGAATATGCATAAAAGCTAACTGTAAAAGTTGAGCTGTGGAATGTAACAAGTGTTTATCGGCGCGTCGTCGTCGTTTCTTTGAAGATGGGGCTTTCGGGTCGCATGTCAGTCGTGAGGGGGCAGAAGGGTGGTCCGGCAGGCAGCAGGACTAAGACTGGACCCGGTTGGTGTGAGAATGAGAATGCACCGCTCGGTCGTTCGTTCGCTGCCGATCGGTTTTGGCGGTCAGCCAGCGACAGGTAACAGCGAGAGGTCCGTTTGCGGGACTGCGGGTCGTTCGAAATTGACGGAGAAAGCATTCATTCAGGCTAGAATGGAGGAATTTTGTTGACCAGTTGGAGGTGATTCTCACGATTGTAGCCGCGTGCGGCTCTGGTGGTGCTTCTTCCAGTAATCGGAATAATTGATGGGGCTTATTATCCATATTTGGTTTGGCTTTTGTGGTCGGGTGCTGTGTTGGAGACTTCTCAGACTTGAAGTAGAAGGGTTTTGAACTTATTTGAAGCTTTGGGAAATTCCTGAGTTGTGATTCTTAAGACGATTCGGACCCAATTGATTGTTTAATGATCGTGTTATAGGATTTGATGTACTTTCAAATCATCTTAGGCGAATGGTCTGAAAGTCCTACTTGTTTGTTGTGTGCATTAATTAGTTTCGAGAACTCTGAGAATTGCTATCATTTAAATACCAATTCCTTTGCGAGTATCTTCAAGAACTTTAGTTACAGCATACATAGCAACTAGTTCAAAACTTAGATAAGTTTTTTGTCATAACCAAAACTGAAAAAAAATCCTTCGGCAGTTTATGAAAACATTGCTGAACAAACTCAAATTCTTCCAAGCCAGTGACTCTGAACGGGGACTTGGAAGTGATAGGAGTAGAGTGCGAAACAGGTGAGAAACTGAAATAATGTGAAAAACGATCACTTCTGAGCAGTTCCACGGCAAATAACGAATCGGAAAAAAACTCGACCTGCTCCGATGTGCATGAAACTTTGCAAAATTGTTTGTTATGGACAATGATTCACATTTTTGCTAAAATTCGGTTATTTTGGATCTTGCAAAATTTTCAAAATGGCGTCCTTGAATTAAAAAAAAATAGCACGGAAATGGCATTTCCGATTGAAATTTACTTCTGAAGGTAAAATTGTAGAGAAGTATGTGTTTTTTATGGGAAAAATATACAAAGAAATGTTTTAGTAATTTCAAGTAAATATTCCAAGCAAAATAAGAATAAAACTAATGTATCAAAATGTCCGTGTCTGATTTTTTTTATTCTTTTTAAAGCGAAGTTCATGAAAAAATTAAAACTTTTGGCATGTTTAAAATTATTGACACTTTAAAATTGACAAAATCCGTAGACCAAGAACTTTTGGTCAAATTCTGGTAAATATCACGGCCGTCATGTGACGATGAGAAAGCAGGTCCTCTCACTATCACGTGACGAAACTAGCTATCATTAGCTTTCTTGTCATTTTTCAATGATCAAGCACTCATGAGAATAATTCTTATGTGGTTTTGACATCAACATTTCTAACTGATATAGATGAATTTAAGCAAACAACCTTATGTAATCGGTAAAGTGAATACATTATTAAGATTTCCTCGGTACAAGTAACTTTAATAGCATTAAATGAGCTAGTGCTTACGATGATCACAACACTGTCACGTTGTCATGACAAAAAATTCGATGATATTTTGAAGATGATAGTAAGAAGACTGAAAAATATCTCTGTAAATATCGCGTGAGATCTTTCGTTGAAAATGACATTTGCCAGCCCTGCGCGAGACAAGACACAACACTTATCGTTCTTACAACGTTAAAATAATTTAAAATTTACCTTTCTATCCACCGGCTTCGGGCGTGATGTTGCCCATCTACGGGACAATGTCCGTCACCTTCTTCAACTTTTTCTTCTTATTCATCATACTTTTCTTCTTCTTATTCTTCTTCCTCTTCTTCAGTATGGCTTTGACACCATTGCCCGAGCTTTTATATAAAAAAAAGTAGAAGGGTCTGTGCCTAGGGGCACGAACGGAAGCTTACCGTAGGACCGCTAGTGGACGGAATAAATGTGAAGAGCATTAAGTTCTTTTAATTGATCAAATCAGGCATAACATTTGATAACGGCACAAATGCATTTGTAAACAAACATTCTAAGGCCCTTTACACGCGAACTAAAGTACGCCCACGCAAACCAATACCACTTACAGAAAGGTGATAGTTGCCCCTATGCGATGATGTTGTTGGTTTGCGTGGGCGTACTTTGGTTCGCGTGTAAAGGGCCTAAGGTTTGTTTACAAATGCTTTTGTGCCGTTATCAAAGGTTATGCCTGAAATATCTATTATCTCGACTCTTTCCGTTTTTGAATTGTAGGCGATCCAAATTTGTAGTAATCTTTTTCGAAAAGAAAGTTGATTACGAGAATCAATCCAAATCAATTGCACCCCTGCTTCCAAGTTTGTGTGGTCGTTGGGGGCTTGTGGTTCTGAATATGGACAAACAAGCACAGATAAATTCTATTCCAACTCTTTACTGATGTAAGCTTGATGGCCCTGAAAAGGGCCGTTTTATTGAAGAGGACATCCATGGCCACTTACGCTTGGCGTGTTTAGAGTAGGTGACAGCATCACGGACCTCATTTTCCACGAACACCTTCAGCACACCTCGTAGATCAGACCGGAGATACGTCAGACACTGCCACGGCGAGCCAGACGACGGATGGTGGTTATCTCGAAGAATTTGCGATGACGATTGGCACCTCCTTTGCCACGACCTACTGCTGCTATTGCTGACCACGCCGTTCGAAGCGAAAATGAGCTGATACCAGACAGCAGCGCTGCTTTATATTTTTTTAGGTTAAAGCAGAATGATGTGCAACCAAGTGGTATAAAAGCTACAAGACTCCTCCCATTATGAGTAGTTTGCTATCAAGTAGCGACACTGGCTATTTTCTTTTTTCGTACACGGCGAATGAGAACGACCCAAATTTGAGTTTAGTTCACTCATAATCGCCAAAAGTGTAGGAACTCAGCGATGAGTAAATTTGTCTCATGATTTCCTGTGGAAAACCTAAAAAATGTGCCAGAAAATGAGGAAATTGACGAAAATTTTAGTCTCGGAGTAGTACCAATAGACTGAGTGAATCCAATATTTACTTTTCTCAAATTCGGGATTTTTTCCCTGGAAAATCCTGGAAAAACCTGGGAAAACATAAGGCAAACTTACTCATCGCTGAGTTCCTGCACTTTATTTCTTATTTCTGAGATAACTAAACTCAAATTTGGGTCGTTCTCATTCGCCGTGATAGATATCGGCGTCTGTGGTTAGCGTGATTACCTTTCACCCCAGCAGGCCTGGGTCCAATCTCAGTCGGCGCCACCGGCATGTTCTAAGGCATAACATCTCTGGGAGCTGCCTCCCTGGCGTCGGTAGCATTGGAGCTCAGTACGGAAAACAAATCTCGCGTCACTTTTCAATAGGTCCTATCTACATTGATCGATTCTCTTCATCGACACTCTCTTTCGTAAATATTCCGGCTTCACAAATGTGGATCAACAATAGAAAAGAGCCCATCAGCATTTGTAAACAAACCGTTCCAAAGCCCTTTACTCACAAAGCGAAGGCCACCCACACAAACCAACACCATCATCGGATAGGGGAAACTTCTACCTACAAGATGTTGGTGTTGGTTTGTGTGAGCGGCCTTCGTCGAATTAGATGCTAGATTGTTGCTTCTTCCATCGAAAATATCCGGCCGTGGCGATTCAAAGTTGATCAAGGTTGATCAAAATAATTTGTATCCCTGCTTCCAGTTTGATTACATGAGCATTTTGTGTGGTCGGTGGTTCTGAATATGGACAAACAGGCAGATGAATTCTATTCCTACTCTTTACTGTAAAAAGCTTGCTGGCTCTGAAAAGAGCCGTTTTGTTTCCAATGTTGGTGATGATTTAACCTACGAAACCAAACAGAGTGCGTCTCTGTCACTTGAAAAACGTAGATGACATCCATGGCCGCTTACGCTTGGCGTGTTTAGTGTAGGTGACAGCATCACGGATCTCATTTTTCAGGAACACCTTCAGCACACCTCGTAAATCAAACCGGAGATACGTCAGACACCACCACGGCGAGCCAGACGACGGATGGTGGTTATCTCGAAGAATTTGCGTTTGGTTCTGAACATGGCGATGAGTGTGTAAAGTATTACGCAATTCCATCCTCCCTATTCGCACGCGCCCGAGGATCGGAGGCGAATGCCACTTCGACTTGTTTCGTCTACTTACTACTCTCTGACGACTGTGCTGGGGAAGCAGCATATGCATGTAGGTAATTGGTGGATTTGTTAGTTAATTCGACGCTTTTGGACAATGCTGAACATTTACCAGTTTTTCAATAGTTTCTTGTTGAAAATCAACATTCGGAAGCATTTTTATCAATGCGTAGCCATATTACTGATCGATTGGTGATAAAGTTATTGAAATTAGACCAGGGGCAGCTGAGTTATTAACGTTCAAAATCTTTCTTAATTTGTTACATGTTCCATTTTCGGTTTTCACAAAGTGTACCCCCATATAGAAATCAAAGACGTAGTCCTACGTCAAAAAACCTTAATAAAGGTTTTAAACCTGATGGTGGAAGAAAATATAGCCAAATTCGACTGCGCTTTTCAAAGTCAAATTTGACTTAGCTTCTCGTGAGCCAAATTCGATTGCGAATTTCCAAGTAAAATTTACCTTCGCTTCTCGTGATCCAAATTCGATTGCAATTTTCCAAGTAAAATTTGACTTCGCTTCTCTTAATCCAAATTCGATTGTAATTTTCCAAGTAAAATTTGATTTCGCTTCTCGTAATCCAAATTCGACTGCAATTTTCCAATTCAAATTTAACTTCGCTTCTCATGATCCAAATTCGATTGCGATTTTCCATGTAAAATTTGACTTCGCTTCTCTTGAGCCAAATTCCTTTGCGATTAAATTATCCAATTCAAATTTAACTTCGCTTCTCATGATCCAAATTCAATTGCGCTTTTCCAAGTAAAATTTGACTTCGCTTCTCGTGATCCAAATTCGATTGCAATTTTCCAAGTAAAATTTGACTTCTCTTCTCTTAATCCAAATTCGATTGCGCTTTTCCAAGAAAATTTGACTACGCTTTTCGAAATCCAAATTCCCTTGCGATTTTCCATGTAAAATTTGACTTCGCTTCTCTTAATCAAAATTCGATTGCGCTTTTCCAAGTATAATTTGACTACGCTTTTCGTAATCCAAATTCCCTTGCGATTTTCCAAGTAAAATTTGGCTTTGGTTCTCGTGATCCAAATTCATTGCGAATTTCCAAGTAAAACTTGACTTCGCTTCTCGTAATACAAATTCGATTGCAGTTTTCCAAGTAAAATTTGACTACGCTTTTCGTAATCCAAATTCCCTTGCGATTTTCCAATTCAAATTTAACTTCGCTTCTCATGTTCCAAATTCGATTGCGCTTTTCCAAGTAAAATTTGACTTCGCTTCTTGTGATTCAAATTCGATTGAAATTTTCCAAGTAAAATTTGACTTCGCTTCGCATAATCTAAATTCGATTGTAATTTTCCAAGAAAAATTTGACTTCGCTTCTCGTGAGCCAAATTCCTTTGCGATTATCCAATTCAAATTCAACTTCGCTTGTCATGATCCAAATTCGATTGCGCTTTTGCAAGTAAAATTTGGCTTTGCTTCTCGTGATCCAAATTCATTGCGAATTTCCAAGTGAACTTTGACTTCGCTTCTTGTAATCCAAATTCGATTGCGCTTTTCCATGTCAAATTTGACTTCGCTTCTCATGATCCAAATTCGATTGCGCTTTTCCAAGTAAAATTTGATTTCGCTTTTCGTAATCCAAATTCGATTGCGCTTTTCCAAGTCCAATTTGACTTCGTTTTTCGTGATCCAAATTCAATTGCGCTTTTCCAAGTCAAATTTGACTTTGCTTCTCGTAATCCAAATTCGATTGCACTTTTCCAAGTAAAAATTGACTACCCACAACCGCAGCACTGTCAGACGCCAGTTATTAAGGCTTTCTAGGGCGATTCATTGCTATTTTTTAGCGTTTTCAAGGCATTAGTGGCGTTTTTGGATTTTTTTGGTGGATATATACCTTTCAAAGTTTTAGAACAAATTTAAAGATTCTTGGTAATTTTTAACCTTTTAAGAGTCACTTTGCCGATTCTAGAACCCTCGATTTTCACGTATTTGAAGCCCGATTAATTTAACTATATTGGTGGGTCGCAAGATTATGGAATTTCCCGAAGTGGGTCGCAATCAACGTAAGTTTGAGAGCCGCTGTCTTAGGCTATAATATCACTGGAATTACTTTGCAGGGCATTTCATCTCAATCCATGCGGCCTGCGAAAACTATAACCAATTCGTTCGATCCCTAAACTTAGTAAAGCTATCCAAAGGGTCATCTGGAGTTGACTTAAACTTGATTCATGAGATCAATAAAACCACAAAAATGTATTTATCAAGATTTGGCCCGTAAGACTTTTGAGGTCAATTCAGGTGAATTCAGGTGACTAATTGACTAATTGACCCGAGCAAAGTAAAATAACAACCTGATATCATCTTGAAAACAAGTCTTGTTATTCAAGAGATAATTTTGTTTCCAGCTGTCATCGCATAACTAATTTAGTTATCAACATCGACTAATTTTGTTATCAGTTATTATCATGAAAGAATGTGAAATGATGCAAGGTTACTTTAAAACTTTGAATATTATCCGCATGGTAAAAAAAAAACACACTGCCAAGCATGTTTCAGTTATCTGCGAAAGGCTTTATACCAAATCGATAAAATAATTTGAAATTTGTTGAACATATTTGCAGGATGTGTTATCAAGATGTTTTCAATAATAACTAAATCAGCTATTTTTGTGATATCCACGGAGTAATTTTTGTTATAATCTGTGTTATGTTGGCTGCTTATTCAACCACAATGATAACATTTTCAGTTACCAAATCTTGATAACCAGGTATTAGAACTTGTTATCAATTTGGAAGCGTAAGGCTTTAATATTAAATCAATAAAATAATTTGTAATTTTGTTGAAAAAATGTGCATGGATCACAAGATTTGTTATCAAGATGCATTCAATGATAACTAAATCCGTTATTTTTGCGATTCCTAAGTAGTATTATTTTGTTATAATTGTTGTTATGTTGGTTGTTTATTCAACAACAATCATAACAGGTTCAGTTATCACATCTTGATAGCCGAGTTTCAGATCAATCTCTGATACAATCCTTCATTCAAGTAGACTTCTGAAGCTAGCCCATAAGGCCTCTGAGGTTGATCAAAGAGACATCTGGATTTAACTTGTAAGTTAGCCGGAGTTCAAACGTTTGAGATTTGACCATAAATCTCTTTAATATGAAAGGACCTAAGACCGCGTTTTTCTGCTCAGTAAGCAAGCCACTGCAACCGACGATCTTTCAAATTCGGAAACTAGATGCTACGAACAACTACTTAGACTTTCATTAAGTTCCACTTTCACGTGACGTTCAATGTTTCGATTTGCTCTTTCTGCATTGTTTACGCTATCATATGACCGCCGTGACGATTGTTCAAACCTTTTGTAGATAACCTTAACGGTTTTTTGAGTTGCCAATCAAGCAAGCAAAATGGCATAAATTTTACCTGGACTGAAAACGAAAGCAAGCAGTCACTCAGGAAGCAAATCTTTGACATTGATTGAGCCAATCCTTGTACCTAACTCCAAAGACGCCAAAATTTAAAATATTTCCTTAGTAACTTTTTACATTCCCAACAATATCCAGTTTTCTTGCTAGTAAAAATTAAGTCCCAAGCATTTCCTGGCTACTCCTACAGGGGCCCCCCAAAATTAGTCCTCTTTAATGTAACAAAACAAAAATACGCTAATTTTACCCGGTCGGCTTCTCATGCCCAAACTGGCAACTCTGCCAGCCGTCCACTTTCCCTAACAGAGACATCAAAATCAATGTGATCAAGATTTTGCAACACGTGCTTGACAATTTACTTTTTAGAACTGTGCATCAACGATGTTAGATGGGTCTATTATAGTGCAAGACTTTTTCGACATGTGCATTATTTTCGGTGCGATATTACGGGCAGTGTTGCCAGTAAATTTTTCGAAAAAACAAGAAAAAACCCAAAAATTTTGTCTAGTAAAAATCAAACGTGTGTTATTGATGTAGGATACTTCAAAATGTTTCTGGAAAACCTTAATTTGACGAATCATACCAACGGGTCACATCTAGCCTCGGAACACATACCTGAAAATAGAAAAATGAAAACAAGGTTAGAATTTCAGATTTTTTGTGAGTTTCTTAACAATGATTATAAACGTTAAAAACTATTCTATCCGAGTCCGGTAGGTCCGAAAGTGGCGCCAAATTTTCCACAAACCTCTCTCCAAGACCCCGACGTCCAACTGCCCACGAAGAAGAGAAACGAACATCAAGAAAACAAGCAAACAAAACACTACCCGGGGAAAAAAGTAACACCATAAACCGGTAAAAAGAGCACAACCGAATTCATTGCAGTCAGCTCAAACCTCAAACCGAGCGGTCGGAGCGCATTGGAATGTGCAGCGCAAACATCATCATCATCATCATCATCATCATCGTCATCGTCATCGTCGTCGGCAGTTGGAAATTCTCGTGTGCGCCAAAGCCACACCATACCACCGCCCGTTTCAGCCCCAGCCCCTACCCAGTCAGGACTGCTGCTGCATTTTCACCGACTGAAAAACGCTATAGTCTATGTTTTCGAATCGATCATTGCCCTTCTTGCTGTGTTTGGCCTGTTAGCTTTGGTGGCATGCATGCATGCTCTGCCTCGGTCTTCTTCGAACGCGCTTTTGGCTCTACACCAAACTCGCAGCAGTGCACGCTGCTGCTCTCACTCGCTTCGTATCCAGTCCACACACACGGCTCAGGGATGCCACATATACCGATTATTCTGAATTAGATAGATTTTCTTGATCGTTTTTTGATCAATAATCATCTGTACATACATTTAGACAGTTTTAAAGCTAAAATACTTATTATACAGATTTTTCGGGTTGATTTACTAGTACCATTTAAGTTTTCATTTACTATGAATTTAATTACTTTGTAAATTATCAATTTATGTACTGTTCACATGTTCTTCCGCTATATTCTACGGTTGAAGTTTTTTAAATTAATATAAATAGCTAGATATAATAATAAATAAGTTAACTAATTTATCAAAATTAAACCGCTGATTTTCAGAAAGTACCAAATGCATTATACAACCGTTCCTATCAATGTGCTGGGAATGTAAAATATTTAGAGAATGAAAAGTACACCTTGTTTCCATGGTATTTATTTGGTAGGCTCAATGTCTCTAGGAGCTAAACGGAGCCGAGGAATTCATATGATTTTTTCCGAACAATTATTGAAATCCTCTCCAATCTGAAAAGACACGTTTTCCCGGGAATTTTTCAATGATGGAACATTGAGAGTCTGTAAAATATTGTCAATTCAGAGTAAAGTTAGCTTCCGGCATCAAATAGTTAGACAAACCCAGAATAAATACCTATAAATTGACAATATATGCTTTAGAAGGTACAATATGATACAGTTTATGAACATTTCCTTCACAAGAACATTCTTCTATTAAGGTTTAACGTATTCAGTTGATACATATTTTTTGTCTTGTAATACAGATATGCAGTTTTTTTAACACACAAATTAAATGTGGCAACCCTGCCAGCACTTGAGTGTAGTGTCGAAACGACGACGACGATGACAACGACACGTACGTGATATAGTAGGTATATGCTACAATTACACACCGGTTTAGACCACAAATCGTCGTAGCACAACTACCGGCCATAAGCATAAGCCCTATATCGACGGCTCAACCCTCCGCTGCAACGCGCGACTACCTCGATTTTTTCGGTTATGGTTATCATCGTCGTCGTCGTCGTAGTCGTTGTTGTTGTTGTTGTTGTTACGGTCTGCTCCTCAATGTGGCAGTGCTCGCACGCAGTGGTTTAGTGGTGTAATGTTGAACAACATGATGATTACGACGACGGCGATGGGACGGTCAGAACGCCGTGCTATTTAACTGCGTCAGTCGAGGAATAAGAAATGCCACCACACACATACGCAGAGCAAGACTCTTGTCGTCTTGGTCGTGTTGAAATGAATTAAGAGGCGAATCAAATATACGAGCGGGAGTTTTCGGGTTCTATTAAGATTTGCTTGAGTTATGGTTGTGAATATAGTGCGTCAATGGTAAACCGGTACTGAGTTGAGCAGCTATGCCTAAGACAGTTTTGAATCCTTCAAGAAGCATATTGCATCCAACATATTTCGATGTTGTACAGCAGACTCGATCAAAATGATAGATCTGTTGAACATGTCTGCTGAAAACAAAAAGTTTTCCTCTGCCCTAGTTTGGAAGATTCGGCCTATTTTCTCTCATCGAAGACGTCTCCACCTAAGAGCTGATTGTTAGTCCTGAGCATTTGAAAACTTCGTCCTCCAGATAAAAAGGTTTAGGCGTGCATGCTTAGTGAACTTCAATACCTTTTTTTTTCTAGTTCGTTTATTTGGAAGGCTCAAACGCGTTAGCTTTACGGAGCCGATAATTCATTGTTCATAGTTTAACAAAATTAACTTATTTCTATGTCTAGTAGGAGTTGGGCCGAATACTCGCGGCTTACCCGAGGTTAGAGGGGACGACTTAAGCCCAAGCCTTTAAACCACTCTTTCGAAGAAACATTAGGAATAATTGAATGTAACCACCGTCCAAGATTTCCAGTGTCCCAATTGCGATCTTCGATAAATAGAGGAAACTTGCATTGTAAGTACAAAGGATTTCAGAGCAAGTTCTCCAAACCCTAGGCAGTCTTAAGGCACGTCTTGAAAAACTTAAGAATAAATCCAACTTAAGGTTCAATTTACTTTGATGCATTTTCGAAAAATTCAAAAGCAGTTTTTTTCGACGCATTATTTCAGATTGCTAAAAGCTCACGTCATTTTGTGTAGAATAGCAAAAGGAATCGAATAGTGCGAGCATTTTGCAATCTGAACTAATGCGTCAAAAAAAAAACTGCTCTTGAATTTTTTGAAAAAGCATCCAAGTAAATTGAACCTTAAGGATAGCTCAGAGAAGCTCTAAGTAGGTAGGTGAAAGTCAGTAAAGATGGACGCAACAAGAAAGATGGACACTTGCTGCTTTAAATCAAAAAATATTTTTTAGAATTAATTTAGTACTGCATACTAAAACATGAATAAACCTCTTAATGTTGAAAGACTTAAGTTATTAATTTATTATACACAGATTTTTAGTAGTAGTCCTCTTTTCTGCTGTGTCCCTCTTAACCGTTTTTCTCCTATGCTAAAAAAAAAGTTCATAAAACATGCTCTCGAAGATGTTTCAAGCTGAAATTTAAATGCTTGAGACCAGCCCTTGAAAACCTGCGTACCTCAAACCTAATTGAAAGCCTCGAAGCTCTAGCTTAATTTGCATTTGACATCTAGGGAAAAAGAAAAAAAATCTTCTAGCTTAGCCAGTCTTGTAAGCGGTCACCGTAGTCGACACATTATCTGTGATAATCGACTGGCTTTGCCTCCGACACTTGCAAAACGAGCTATCATAGTACAGTACCAAACAAAAATGTCATATGACAGCCTCTGTCATACGAAACTGTCGCCGAAGACCGTCACGAATGTATGAATTTTAGTTTTTCTCATAATAAGAGCTGCTGATGTTGTGCTTGTGTGAATTCTGAAAATAGTAAGCAATGATGTCCTAGTAATAACATTTCTGATCAGAAATGGTTTAATTTACTTCACATTGAGGAATTACAACGAAATCACACATGTCATATGATAGCTATTTTGATAATTTTCTTTTAGCTCGAATGTTATTCTACCGTTCGTGTTGTGTAAGAGAGACGACGGTAGAGCATGAGTGTACGAATACAAACAGATTGTCGCGAACGACAACGAAGCGAGTGAAGTAAAAAACGCTTAACATTGCAAAAATCCACCTTTGAAGCTTTCTGCAAACCAGCCCGATCTTAGAAGGTTTGGCGATTTATAACTTAACCTTCCTGCTGCAATGGGGTCATTGTTTGATGTAAATTTTTCCTACACGGCGAATGAGAACGACTTCAGTTTGAGTTTAGTTTACTCATAATTGTCAAAAGAGCAGGTTTTTCCAGGTTTTGTCAAGGAAGAAAATCCCGAATATGAGGAAAGTAAATATTGAATTAACTCAGTCTATTGCTACTACTTTTAGACTGAGTAAAATTTTCGTCGAATGTCCTCGTTTTCCACAGGAAACCATGAGGCAAATTTACTCATCACTTAGTTCCTGCACGTAATGTGATTTATGAGTAGCCAAAACTCAAATTTGGGTCGTTTTCATTCGCCGTGTATATTTGTTCTTGAAGCTTCCTAGACGATTTCCTGAAATTCGCGGGATTAGGCTGGCCCCAGAATTTACATTTTGAAATTCCCGGTTTTTTCCCGGTTGTCCAGGATCAAATCTCAAAAATTGACCGGTTTATTAATATTCAGCAAAAAACGAAAGTGTTGAAAATGATCGCAATATTTCGTTATTTTCTAGATACTCAGTCTGATTTTAAAGCGCCACAAATTTACAAAGAAACAGAGTCGTGGAAGATCAGTTAGCCGAACGCTATCGGGCTGAATATAGGAGCAGTTCCACACCAAATGACGAATCGAAAAAAACTCGAGCTCCTTGGATTTTGTAAAAGCATAATTTTGGCAAAGGAAATTTTTACACTCTGCAGCTTGGAAGAATGATCAGGAATCCAGCAAATTTAGAAAGAAATTCTGTTAAATTCTGAGGAGAATTTCTATGGAGTTGATAAGGAGAATTGAAATGAAATAGAAGTGTTAATTCAAGAGAAATGATATGAAGAATAATTACAAAATTCTGGTAAACATCCTAAGGAAAATATGACCAGGATTCCAAGATAATTCAGAGAATGTCCTAAGAAATTCTGAGATGAATACCAAATAATTTCTGGAAAGACGAAAGGATGTTCTGAAAGGAATGCATAAGTAATTCTTAGAATAATTTCATCACGGTTGTGAAAACAACCTCATAGGGAACCGCTCCGTGACAGTGACCTTTTTTTGGGGATCGGGAGGTGAAAAGCTTGTGAACTTGAAGAATAAGTTCAACAGAATTTTGACGCGTATTCAAAGAGATTTATAAAAAGACTCAGGAAAATTTCGGAGGAAAGTTTTCAATTCTGGTCTTCAGATACTATGATTCCGGAGGAGAGATTTTATTAAAATTTTGAGAATATTTTCAAAGGAACCGCATTCTCAGGATAGTATTAAAGGATTTCTATAGAGGATTCCGAGGAAATTTTTATAAAAGTTTCAAGGGAATTCCGAAGATAATTCCAAGCAAGGTAGGAGTTAATTGCTTTTGAATAGATTAATATCAAACCATTTGGAAAAGTAACGCATAAGTTGAAATCTTAATGACTCAGAGATCATGGCAATATCAGACATTCATTTTGCATAAACTTCATAATAAGTTGGTTGATTATTTCCGGATTATTTTTCCAATTCCTGGTTATTTGCCGGTTCGCTGATCACCCTGCTGGATCATTCTTAAAAGTTGACCGTACCAGCTCTTGTAGTCCTACAGACCTCTCCCGAAGTTTATTAGGTTCAATCTGTTCCAGAATTATTTCAGACCTTCCACCTTCAGAGTCCGGCCACCGAAGCAGTCAAAAGTTAATTTTCATGTCGCCAAAACCTAATTTTCATTTATTCATTTTTGGTAAAATTGTTAATCTTAAAAGGCGACTTTGAGTTGGAGAAGTTCTACGACTAGGGGAAAAAATATGTTCAAGAGGATTAAAAAGAGCCATGCCAATGAATTGCAAGATTGAAATTTTTGCCTTCCCTAGATCTCCTAACTGTTGGATGAAACCACAGAAGTTTAAGCACTCCTAGAAAAATATCCTAGCTCAAAATTAGAAGGAACGTCAAAATCGCTTTGATGTTGATGATGATGATGATCGTGATCCACCACTCATTGTAGCACGGAAACTAGTCCGATAGCTGTGGGCCCTCCTCACTGTTGAACTTGATCAAGCTTAATAAATTCTGATTGTCATCAGCCGCTGCATCAAGGGCCAAAAACGAATGGATGGGGATTGATAGGCAATTCGCCTATTCATTTTCTTGGGACAGTTAAGAATCTCCTTCCAACAGCTTGGTTAGAAAACGAGCCATCCAACTGGAAGATGCCCCAATGAATGGGGAGAAGAGCCCGCCCTTTATTCACCAAATGTTAGCAACAGAGAGTTGAGATCTCCTCATCCCGATTTTTTTCATACACAGTAATACACTCCCGATCATAAGTTTAAGGACACCCCCAAAAAAAACATGACAAATTTGTTATGTTCATATCTCTGTCATGTTACGTACAATTTTCGTTCTCTTTAGATCATTTGAAAGTTATTGAATGGAACTTTCCTTGTAGGCAAATTGTTCAATATAATTTTCAAATTTTGTGTGCTAAAAATTCACCGAAAGTTACAATATTTTTCAAAATTTACTCTGAAGAATCGTGACTGATTTTCTCAGAATTGGGTTGGCCAAATTTTGAAATAAAAGTAGTAGTAGAACACTTATGCTATACCATTCATACCATTCAAGTAACCTTTGGAGATCGAAAATTGAAGCATGGTTTTTTGGGGGTGTCCTTAAACTTATGATCGGTAGTGTATGTAATATAATAATCAGATAATCAAGAGCATAATGTCTACAAAAATATGCGAGTCGATTAGAATCTACCGAAAATAAATGAAAGCTAAGTTGATTCTAAATCGCTTTGTATCTCAAACATGGCTTTAAACGATTTTTTTTTTTATTATCGATAAATGTTTAAACAATTTAGCCCACACATAGAGTTTCTGGTTAAATGATCGAAAAAATATTACCAAAAGTTCGGGGTTATTAATTTTCCCGGAAAATGGAATTTGAAGTTTTCGGATTTTCCCGGACATCACGTACGAAAATTCATAACTCATTAATCATGGTAGAAAGAAAAATGGGTTTTTCACGAAAATTTTCATGGTGCAGGAAAATCGCAAAGGAAAATCATTAGAAAACATTGTCAGTTTAATGAAAACGTTTTCATTTTCTTTGTTCTGATTGAAACCTTCTTATTTTCACTGGAAAAAATTTCGGAGTGGTGTCTCTTACCATTTTTAAGATGCGACCGAAAAACTACAATTAAGTCCAATGTTTACGTTTAACACTTACTTAATTTTAGTAAGCCTAACATCGCAAAATATTCAATGTCTTGAAGTGTCATATTCTATGTACAAATTCAAGATATTGAAAATTTGGAAAGTTCCAGAATTAAGGAAAACAATTAAATGATTTATTCAAGTTTGTAATTAACTTTATGAAAGATTAGAAACCTTCAGTGAAGTTCACAACAATTGTAGGAAATTTACAGAAGTTCTGAGGAATGAAAATAAATACTGAGAATTTCAGTGAAGCTTCATAAGCAAACTGCGGGAACATAATGAAAGTTAACATCCTGAAAATATAGGGAACTTACTGAAAGCTTTAAGAGCCTCAAAGTGGTTCAATTAGCTTCCGAAAAACTGCAGGAACTTTTACGAGGTTCCTAGAATTTCAGAGATTGTGGAGACATTTAAGAAGTTCTAAGTAGCTCAGAAATGCTAGATCTGGAGATCTTTGGGGATTTTCATAGATCTTAAGGAGAGTTCCCGTAGCTTTAGTCCAGACTTTTGGAGCAGTTTAAAGATCAACGAAACTTTTCATGAAAATTTACTTTGAATTCAATTCAGGGTTTTCTCGAAAATCTACTCAAAACTATCTCAAGCTTCACAGGAAAGCTAAAATTCCTCAGAGGAAATATTGCCTTCTTTTAGTCAACATTTACTAGGGCTACAAATTCATAAGTTGTGCAGTACTGAGTTAACGTAGATTTTAAGAGACGCTTATCGGAACCGAGTTTAAAAATTGGTGTAAATACCAATACATAATTCTATCTGACCAACTCTGTTTAACCATGCCAATCGGTTATGAAAATCGCCCCCATATTTACCCGATGGCAATCGATTTAATCTGCGATGCAAATTTGGATAACTTCTGTTTTCCCACTGGAATCGGTAAGTAACCGATTTGGGACTGCCGATCATTCGGGTTTTCCACAAATTGAACAAACTCAAATTCGCCAAAGTGTGTGCGTCACTTGTCACAAGAAAACACTCTGTTTCGCAAGTCTAGTATTTGTACCTTAGAGGTTATTGACATTGCAATCACCGAGGTTCCAGTTTCCTGGTGCGCGATGTCTCAGAGTGTCTCCAGCGATGACCAATGACACATTCATGCAGCAATTTCTCCCGAAGGAGAACCAACCCGGATGAACGTGACCGGGATGCGAAATAAGGTTATTTTTTTATTTTGCTCGTACTTTTGAATCTGCTTTGGCGACAACCGGTGACGGGGGAACGGAAACAGGGCAGGACCGACGGAGGGTGCTGCTAGATTGGGGTTGAGGGTTTGGAATTCAGGGTGGTAACAAAGCTTGTGAACATGACTTTGTTTTGATGAATTGGTATGAAACGAAACGGAGCTATGACATCATGACGAAATTGGCTATGGCCAATATTAGTGTATACTCGAATTACACAGCATTGTTCCAAGAACAAGGTCAGTTCCAACACCATCGGCAAAAGGCGCTGAGCCAATCAAAGTTTTAAATTTCTCGTAAAAATTTGCGAAATCCACTGCCACGATTTCAGCCAGTTCAGCACTTATCGTAACTAACCTCCTGTCAGAGACACACCGTCCGTAGTGCGGAAAGGGGAGACAGCATTTTGTTTTATTGTTTAAACATTGCTGATTGCTCTATAGAGTGCCATTGTCATCGTTTTCATCATCGGGAAGAGTCAGAGTCATCGTCCTGACCGCTGTCGACGACTGCTGACTAGACATATAAGAACTTGCAATCCCCTACAGGCAATGGAATGACACGTTTGTGTCGTGTGTTTTCGAGGGAAGACCCTTCGCTTTCGCTTCAGGAGGGATTATAGTGATAGTTTTATCGTAGCAAATTCACCTGAAACTTCATTTTAAATATCATGAAGTATTATGAAAACTAGAGTGATGTTTTAGTTAACATTTCGTGGATAGAAGGCAGGCCCTTTCCCTACTCATAGGAACATCCACTTGTTAGATGACACATTCTGAGACCGATTAATAAATTTGAATATTCAAAAAAGACGCGAATCAACCACAACACACGATCCCATTCATAAATCTCACCCTTTGCAAATGGTGGACACCTATGAACTTTCCCGGCATAAATCGGCGCAACCAATCAGTCCCTCCGCAAGATCACAAGGCGTCTTCAATTAAACGAACCTCGAGCGAGCGCGGTCATCGACCTTAGCGCGCTTCGGATGAAACCACCAATTCAATCTTATCGGCTCTGCGACGGCGTCAAAATTCCTGGAAATCTTCATCCCAAAGCCCCGAGAAACTCCCCATTTGAATTTAAATTTCCGAAACTAAAATTTAAATAAATCCACCGCTTGACGGGGACCCTGCAGAGCCTTTCGAAAACGCTCGCTCTCACTCTGGCTGGCTTCTTCGGACCACTTTTGGGGTCGCCGGCTGAGGAGCGATCGTCTATGATTTGCCATCGATCTTCCCCCAAATGCTGCCCCCGCCCGGTGTACCATCACTGCTGTTTGTGTGCTCGAATGGGCGAGAGATAGGCGAAACGGAGTTCCCAGCAACCCTATATAGAGGAGCTTCGGTTGTACGGCTTCAAGGCAGCAGCCGTCACAAAGCGCGTGTTGGTGCTTTTTTATCAATGGATTTAAAAATTTCATTCATTAATGATTTCCACTAGCTCTTCTCGCTCCTCTCGTTAGCAGCATTGCTGCTGCTGCTGCTGCTGTTGTTGTTGTTGTTTGTGATGAATGAGCGGTAGTGTTGGTGGCCGTCGTGCTTGAAGGCCTCAGGCAACACAACACAACAACCGACTGCGGTTGGATGCCACGCGGATTGATAGCGAGGGTCTAGGCATTTCGTGACTTGAGGAAGACGCGCGTTGATCAAGACCAACACACCAATGACTGCGAGAGCCGTAGAGCACTAAATCGAATGGAAAGGGTTTCTGAACATGAATCTATACGGGATCGTGAAACAGCAGAAGTTCACAGATTTTGACTCGTCCGGCAGGTGGTAGAGATTTTTTTTTATAAAAAAATGTCACTTTGAAAACGTATGGCGAAAAAATGTCGTGACATTTTTTCCTCATACAACTTGATTGACATTTACCGCCTTCCCAGAGGAATTTGGAAAAGGCACTAACGCCTACAGGTCTGCAAGCCTGGGTACAAAGGATTTTGAAAACCTCAAGACCATGGAGCAAATGCATCAACATAAAATTTACCCGGTAAGAGGTCGGAGGTCTGGAGGAACCCAAGGATAAATAATAGACATCGAGAACTGGGGATTTGTATTCAGGGTTCACTACATTTTCAGAAGGTTAAACCTGGAAAATTGTTGGTTTTCTTTATTTATGAGATTTTCAGCCGCAGATGACACGTATGGCATTTTCTTCCTCTTCTTCTTTTGGCTTTATTACGTTAGTGTTCTTTCAGCACTTCCACAATTGTTAATTGAGAGCTTTCTAATCCTGTATCATTATTACATTGAACAGTTCCACGAAAAATGACGAATCGGAAAAGCTTGACCGTCTCCGTTTAGCATGAAACTTTACATAAATGTTTGTTATGGGCAATAATTCAAGTTTTTTTTTTTTAATTAAATCATTTTGGATTTTTTTAAATTTTCTAAATGGCGTCCTTGACATATTGTTCAAAAAAAATGTAGCACGGAAACGGCACTTCTGATCGAACTGACGTCTGAGACAAAGTTGTAACGAAAAATAATGTTTTTTTCTGGTAAAAATATACAAAAAATTTGTTTAGTAATTTCAATTCAAAATTCCAAACAAACCTTGGCAACCTAAATATCTTAAAACGTCTGTGCCGATTTTTGAACACGCAAACTTTTGAAATGTTTAAAATTATGGACACTTAAAAAATGAAAAAAATCGTAGAACAATAACTTGTGATAATATTTTTGAACTTTTTGCTAAAACTATACTTTGTGTAATTTATACTCAGAAAACAATCTTTGAGACACTTAAAAAATACACAAAACGTTCAACAATTTGAATAAGTATTTGTTGTACAGTTTTCAAAAGTGCATAGTTTAGAATATTCCAAAAGTTTGTATTTGTCATAAGCTTTTTTCTAATTTTGTTTTCAAAGATTTTGTGAGATATTTGAGTTATAGTTTATTTTTGATTTTAACTTAACATTAATAATAAAAACTTTTTTTTTTATTTTTCCCAGTAAGACAATATTTTTCTCTACTACTTTGTCTCAGAGGTCATTTCGATCAGAAATCCCGTTTCCATTTTTTGAAAAATTTCAAGGACGGCATTTTGAAATTTTACAAGATCCAAAATGGCCAAATTTTATCAAAAAAAATAGAATATTTTCCCATAACAAACAATTACGCAATGTTTCATACAAATTGGAGAAGGTCGATTCAAAAACTCATTTTTTTAATCCTGGGAAAAATTCCAAGGGAGCTCTGACTAGAATTCAAAAATTTGATATATAGTCCTAGAAAAAACCCTGAGATGAATTCCATTGTAGGTAGGGTAGAGCACTACTTCGGCCTAATCGCCCATTTTGGGCCTATCGAGCAGAAAACTTTAAATAAATCCATGATTTCAGAGTTAACAAGTCAATTATGCGTTTGGTACGATACTTTAGTTAATAAGCTACCGAACGAAGTCAATGAGAACGCGTGGTATGAAAGTTTTCATCCATTATTCCCAAAAACAAAAGAAGCGCTCCGACCGAATCAATTTTTATCTTCATACGATAGGCCGAAGTGAATTCATTGGCGTTTCAATTGCGTTTCAATGCGTTAGGCCGAGTTTAAAATCCGTAGGCCGAGTTTGGCGTCAAGAAGCAGGTTTGGACTTTTGACAATATCTCAACTATTGGTTTCTCGTTTTCAAATCTTATAGTACGTACAGAAAGGCAAATAAATTTGGAAGCCATCAGTAATAATAACATTCCGTTTGGTGCTAAACTGATCTAGATTAAGAAATACTAAGTGCGTGTTATGCTTAATAGGCCGGAAATGGGGTATTTAACCCTATTTCTGGGCAGAAGAAAGAATAAAATTCCGATGTGGTTCTAAAGCGACTTGTATTTGAATCTTGAGGAGGATACAAGTTTTTAAGGAGAATTCGAAGATAATAATGAACAGAGGAATAATTACAAACGAATAACTTCAAAATAAAAATAAAACCATAGGAAAAGTTAATGTAATTCTTAGGAAAGTTTAAGGAAAATTTAGAAAAAAAAATCCAAAGGATTTCGGAGGAGGACTTCAAAGGATTTTTGAGGGGCGTTTTGAGATAAAAACAATGAGAATTTCTAGTTGTTCATTATCGGCAATATTTAACATAAAAAGCTAAAGTTCGGCCATCTTTAATCTTGTATTTTTTTTCCAATATGGCGTCTTTGACATTTTTCAATAAATTGTAGAACAAAAACGTCACTTCTGATCGAAATGACGTCTGAGGCAAAGTTGGTGAGAAAAATAAAGTCTTTCTATGAAAAATAAACACGATAAATTAAATTTGTAATTAAGAAATTTAAGCAAAAATTAAAGAAAAAGATTAAAACTTAAATATCTCTTAAGGTAAAAACTTAAATTTATTTATTTTTAAAAGCTCATGAAAAATGCGATCTTTTGAAATATTGTAAATATTGAACGAATGCATTTTTTAAACTTTTCATACATACGCTTTTTTAGATAATTTTTGCACAGGAAAAAATCTCTGAGACATTTGAAACCGTTTTCTACATGTCCAAGGTTTTCAACATTTGCAATAGTTTGTGTTTTTCATGAACTTTAAGAAAAATATATAGGGGAAATGGCTCTGAACATTAGAGCCATTTCCCCTTTATATTTTTCTTAAAGTTCATCAAACACACAAATTATGGATCTAAGATTGGACCCATCGCTAAAAACCTGCTATTTATCAATTTTTATCTAGATGAACGCGTCATTGGGACGGAATTAATGGATATTTTTGGTCGCTTATTGAAAATTTAGTCGATTACTGAATGGGCCCAAATAAGGAACATTTAGGCTGACATTACATTCCTTTTTTCCCTATACACAGGGTGTCCATTCAAATCTAATTTTTCAATTCGGGGCTGTTCATAAACTACGTAGACAGTTTAGGGGGGGGGGGGGGGGGTTGACAATTATCCACGGCCCATACAAATTTTAAATTTTTAGTATGGACAATTGTCTACGCAGGGGGAGGGGGGGTGTCAAGAATCCCAAAAAACTGTCTACGTAGTTTATGAACAGCCCCTTCCCGGTTTTTCCCGGTTATTTAAAAAAAAAAAAACAACCCAAAAATCATCGCTGCCTTAAACTAAAAAGGTGCTCGAAAATATGTTCATATATCATGTTTTTTTTTCAGAAGAATTGCTCTACAATACGTCTATTTTGTAAAAAAAAATATATATGAGATAAGATTTTCATTAATATGTTAGTAATCTAGATCTCCAACATCTCATGGAATCTTGAATTCGTATAAAATCAAACAGTCTTCTGCAAAAAATGTGCCTAAATGTGGGTTTGTTATGTCGAAAAAAGCATATATCAATACAAGAGACCTGAGGAGGAGAAACAAAGTATTAAAAGTTCCTAAAACCTTCCTGGAGTTTTTAAAGTTCTGCAGACTCAACAAGGTATACGATGATTGAACTTAATGATAGAAATTGCCCATTCTAGCATACTATCATTGGTTTGGATTATTAAGTTTTCTAAAATGCCTGGAGTTCAGAACTTTTGTTTATATTATAGTCACTTTAACACTCTTGGATCATTCGTGACTTATCCCGTTTAGATTTGAACTCAGGATAATGATGGTTTCCCCTAGACTTGAGCTGGACGATTTATCTCTAAGATAATTAAGTACAGTCAAATTTCGCTCGTTGGGCTATGTTTAGGTGGGCTAACATTAGCAGCGCTGGTGATCAATAACATATGTAAGCTCCAACCATGTAAACCAGTAAATGCGGCAAGGTGGCAGTAAATTTAATGCGTTCAAAACCATTCTTACCGCAATGGACAATTAAATAATGATTTAGTTGTTTTCGAATTGACGAGCACAATTGGCGTGAATCATACTTTCCTATAAGGTTATCAAAAAAAATCTTTCTATTTTCCGCAACGCTGCGCGACATATACCAAGCTTAATCATAGAGGAAATGGAGGAGCTGTCAATTGGCCATATAGCACCACTCTGCGGAGAAATTTGGCTTCACTCGAGTTGTTCGCAGATGACAAGCGTTGCAGTCCTGTGAGCCCACCTAAATCGAAGTCAAACGTCATTTTTGACAGTGCTATTTCTTTTTCGATGGGCTCATGAATGAAAAATTTGGATACTTGCTAAAGGATTGTGATGATAATAAACAATCGGTGTATCCCTCAACCAATTTTCAGCTTGACAGCGCTCAGCCCAACTAACGAATATCTTTCTCTAAGTGGGCTACAGGTTTAGCCTAAAGAGCGAAAGTTGACTGTACCTAAACCTTGGAGTGATAGGTATGGATCCAGATCTTAATGTTTTACAGACTAACCAATATTCTACGATGTCCTGACTAATCAGTTGAGCACAAATGCAGTTCATGATTTTATAATTTTGTTGATTGTGTCCGGTGTCGAACATTTGCATGCCAATCATGATCGGGAGTTTTATATCAGTCATTCTTTTATTGGCATGAATCTACTTCTCTATCTTCAAATAGCTTCGTAACAAGATATGTCTCGCTCAGGCTTTAGAACTACTTCAGTCGGAAAACTGTAGCATAAGATTTCAAACATTTTTCTTCCAATGAAACCAAAATATAAAAAAAAAATAGCTTACAGACTTTCTTGGTAGGAACAACTTCAAAATCACCTTTCGCGTGCACGAACAGATTGCGAGTGAAAGAAAAGAATATAGTTTTTGTAATTTCAAGGATTTTTGAAACAAAATAATATTATTATGATCATGTACAAATTGATTGATTCCATATTACATTGCAAGTACTCCATTTTGTAAACAAACCATGTAAGGCCATTTTCTCGCGAACCGAAACCTAAAACACAATCGGGTAGAGGAGAATTTCCCCTACCTGTTCATTTTGTTAGTTTGCATTGCCGGACTACGGTTCGCGTCAAAATGGCCTTACCAGAATCGCTTTTCGCAAGCAATCGGCGATATTGAAAAATGATGAAGTCCTAATTTTAACAGATTCGTAGAAATATTTCTGATCGATTGGTGATAAAGTTATTGAAATTGGTCCAGGGGCAGCCGAGTTATTGACGTTCAAAAATTTTCATAATTTCGTTACATGTTCCATTTTCAGTTTTCACAAAGTGTGCCCCCATATAGAAATCACAGACGTAGTCCTACGTAAAAAAAAACCTCGCAAAACCCTCTTCAGATTCCTCAAGTCAACGATAACCAATCGACAGAACCGTTTTTGGCACATGAAAACGATCCTCCTAGCCGTCTTCAGAGTGCCACATTTTTGTTATTTGTCCAAAAAAGTATTACGCAACTTCCTGTGCTTAAACTCTCCCTCTCTCTCTCTCGGGCTCCCCGTCTGAAATCATTCATAAAAAAATTCATTCATATTTTTTCAGCTCCCCCCATCCTATTTCCCAATCGCACCACACTAACCAACTAACCAGACATGCTGCTGCCTATTTAACTCTGCCTGTAGCACTCTTCAATGTGTACTTAAAGCCGAGGGCTGCCTTGTACTGTTGTGTTGTACTCCGTGTGGTGCTCTCGGTGCCGTGTGCCATTAGCGAGACAGAGAAGAAGTGTAGGTATTTTTTAGTATTTATAATGTGCACCGTGCGTCGTCGTCCCTTTCCCAGTCCGCAACGTCGGTATGCATCCCCCCACCACCACACCACACCACACCTTCCTTCCCACAACAACTCTATTACTTTAGACACACTTTCTCATACTGACTGCTCTGAAAGTTTCCTCCAACTGCCTACTTATTAGTAATATGTAGGATTAGTAGTAGTGGGGGCCCCCATTGATGCTGACTTTTTTTTCCCTCCGACACCACGACAACTCACTCATGGCTGCTGTTGCTACTGTTATTGTAGGAATTCATTCATACTTTTTTTTTTACGAAACTGCTGCTGCGGTTTAAGTACACACAAAAGCATACACATATGTTTGCGCAGTGTCTCGAACAACATATGCTCGAACTGAATCAGCCTCGGGAGCATAATCTGAATGACACATTTTCTGTTACCATTTTTTTTTTTTTAGCTTTTGTTCCCTTCACATATTTATAGTTCGGTTCATTCAGCTTCGGCGATGTGACCGGTGATTGTTTGTTCAAGTAGTGGTAGTTGTTTTGATTTTTTTTTATTTCGTATATTTTGGCTCCTAATCATTGCCACCACAATAAGTGCTACATGCAAGTACACACCGACGACGAGACTCATTCATAATTTTTTCGATGGAATTTTTACTTTCAAGATGATGCTCGAAATACTTTTGGCTCGGTTTCACAATTTGAGGATGAGTTTTTTTTTCTGACTCGAATCAAGTCCCACGGTTGCGAAACGAGAATGCGTTGTGGGGTTTTTTGTTGTTATGCCACAGAGTGCAACGACTCGAAGGTTTTCTGAATGAATTGTATTAAAAATAGAATTATCAAATCAAAAGCAACCATGATGACGTCAAAAGTGGTGGAAGGCGAAGCGCATTAAGTTATCAACGGGCTCGTTTTGGCAGCGATTGTGATTTGACTCGAGTTCCAAAAATAATGAGCACCAACCTTCAGTCGAAGAACGTTCAACCGAACATTCATTTACTGATTAGAATCATTCAATGAATGGCAACGAGTGATTATATATTTTTAGAATTCTGATGAAAATATAATACGAAAAAAAAAATTCCAAGATTTATGTTAACATGTGTTTTTATGATACTACAAAAAAAAACAAATATTATTGTATAGCTAAATATTAATTTATAAACTTGTTGATCGAAAAAAAAATCAAGAAAGAACAACAAGGTAATGTAAGATAGGACAAATAAGCTGTTGCAAAAGCAGTTCCACGCCAAATGACGAATTGATCTGACACGGTCTTCTCTGATTTGCATGAAACTTTTCATAATTATGTTAAATGATCAATCAATCACATTTGAGCTAAAATTCGGCCATTACGAATCTCCAAAAAAAAAGTATTTTTTAGTATTTATAGCGATAGCTAAATAGGAACTTTGCCGTTGCGTGGCGCTAGCATCTCCTGATTTCCTCTATGAATGTTCCACTTTCGACCAATTTGGCACTAGTGTCGATACATTTTCTGTTGAAAACTGGCACTGTGTTGGGAAAATATCAAAAAACCAAATGTCACCCATACCCAAGATCATGCTTGATTTTCATAGACAACAAGCAAACAACTGCGGATGATATTTCAAGCTTTGATCACAGAGAACAGACGTTGAGGCTCGAACAATATTTCTGTAAAAACTTGTGTAAAGATTCCAATTCAACTTAAGCCCTACTAACGGCGACTTCCCCACTTAAAAACTCTCTTTAACAACCTGAAGGCGCTGGCGTTGCACAAATTACACTAATGCTTGTAGCGCCAAGTGGCAATTTTCAACAGAAAATTTACCGATACTAGCGCCAAATTGGTCGAAAGTGGAAAATTTATAGAGGAAATCAGGAGATGCTGCCGCCACGTAACGGCGATGTTTCCACTTATTTTACACAAGTTTCTAACCGAAGTTGGATGTCTGTTCTCTGTCCTTGATATCGTAGCTACGAATATCAAGCTAACAGAACTCACCAGCTACAATTCTAACCAAACCATGGTGAGTTTGAGTTTCATGATGTTTGATATAGGATCTGAACGCGACCCGAAAGTATCGTCACTGCTGGCTGCAGTAACTTCGTGTCTGCCATCGGTGAAGAGTAAAGCGGAACAGCAAAATATGCTTTCTCTTTCTAAGAAAACGGAATCATTTTTGTGTCGAGTCAACTCTCAGCTTCATTTTAACATGTGTGAATAGAGTCTCGCAAGATTAAAAGAGTTTGTACAATCAATATGAAGCATGATATTTTGATTCAAGATCACGTTGAGAGCGTGTGAGAGCGGAAAAATATAATTTGATTGATGATTTTGCCAACACTGATTACATGACAATATTTTCGGAATTTATAGACTAGACCAGTTTTTCACACTCTCAAACTTTTCGAGATTCCATAAAACGAAAAATTTTAAATTTCAAGATCCCATATTAAACATAAATCATGGTTAGTACAACATTTTGGGATTCTGACACTTTGAAGAATTGTGTACAGAATTATAAACCAAAATGCAAAATGAATTTGGTGAAGAATTGTAGAGGTATTTTAGGGACCATGATGAAAGAATGTTGTGAAAAATTCTAAAGGAATTCGACTAAATATTCCAGGTTAGTTTGAGGAGTACTTCACGGAAATGTATAGGAGAACTAAAGGTGAATTCTAAGATAGTTCTGAAGATGGGGATTGAGAGCAGAATTTCAGAGAAATCTAAGACATTGTTCCTAATGATCAAATTATAATACCTTCTAATTATTTTCCAAAAGGAAATTTCATTTTGACGATAGCTCAAACAAAAATCATGGTTGAATTTTAAGCTAGTTTGAAGGTAAGTTTCAAGGGTATTCCTAGGAGACACTTTTTAAGAATTTTTAGAGGACATTTTGAGAAGAATTTCAAAGGAATTCTGAGAAACAGTCGCTTAGCATTCTGATGTGAATTCCAGGGTAGTTTTGGGACAACCTGGGGATAATTCCAACGGCAAGGGAATCCTGATGATAATGCCTAGATATATTCCAGCAGGAAATTTTATTTTGACGATAGCACGGAAAAGAAAACCATGGCTGAATTTGAAGCTAGGAAGGGGAAATTCCTAGATGACTTTGTTTAATAATTTTTTAGGGATTTTGAGGAATTTCCAGGAGGAATCCAAATATAATAATTAAAAAGGAATTTTGCACATATCTCCAAAAAATCTGAAAGCTCCAAAATAATTCTAAGGACCGTTTCCAAAGAATTCAAAAAAAAAAATCCATGGAAATTCGAAAAGATTCTCTAGAGGGCATTTTTTCAAGATTTTGGTCAACTTTGAAGTGCCCACTGGGTCAATTTAAGATAAGTTAACATTTTTAATAAGGTTTCAAATAAACATAAGTTTAAAAATCTTTAAAATGCCCTTTTGTAGTAGTTTTATTTTTCTTTTTTAATAACGATTTGCTTTTTTTCAGTGTGATTTTTTTTTCTTTCTGAAAAGGCAATTCAGTGTCCTACAACTTTGTCTAGGAAGTCATTTTGATTAGACGAGCCGTTTTCGTGCTACGATTTATTGAAAAACATCGAGTATGCCATTTTGTCAAAATGACGGAATTCTAGCCCAAACTTAGTTCATTGCACCTAGCGAACAATTATGCGAAGTTTAGTAAATTCTGAAAGCAAAAATCTAAAGTTTTTAATTTTTCCGCTGTTTGGCCTGGAACTGCTCACCGATAAAAAAAAATGGTTTAGGGACAAAGGTCGAAAGAACCAACGGTCTAAAGGACAAAAGCTGATTTAAAAATTCTGAAACTGATTTGTCATCACTTTAAAAAAAGTTTTTTTTGCCCTGCAGCTTTCAATGCTTGTTCTTTAAAATTTAGTTATCTTTGATTTTATTATAATGCTTAATGATATAATGAAAAATAGTCTCTATTAAATATACCATTTTAATAAAGTTTTATCATGAGAATTATTTGAGATACTGAGATTGAAATTTGCAATTAAGACTTTGAGTTTTAACAATGGATACTTCGAGCTTTGGAAAACTCGAAAGATATTAGAACCGTATATTTATCAGAGTTTTGTCGTTCTTTTAACCGTGAGAAGTGCTTTAATGTGAAAAATATAAATACCATTTCCTCTTCTTTAAATTACACTCATTCTTTCAACAAAATCAGTTTTGGAATTTCGACCTCGTTCTGTGCTTCATACGAGAATTTCAAAATTCCCTGCAGATTCCAGGTTTTCCCAGTTAAAATAATGTTCCCCGGTTTTTCAAAGTAGTAGACACTCTGCCCAAGTAACATAACAAGTTAAATTGAGGATTTGACGCATTCTCGACACCTAATCGTGGACTACAAGCGCATGAAAAAAAATTTACTAGGAACATTGATTATAATTTCGGATGGCTTTTGAATGCGGTCTGTAGTTGTGAGTCGTAGACTGCGAGGTTTTCAAGATAATTCAGAAGAGGGAGGAAATTCCAGGAAGAATCCTTGGCAAACTTTGAGAAGTTATCAGAAGAAATCCAAATTAATTCAATGGAGTTTTTTGAAAAAAAAAACGATTCAAATTCAGGAGGCTACTTTAGGAATGTTTAACTGAATTTTAAGGGAATTTCTTGCAAAACTCCTGATCTAGATTTTCAAGCCAATTCTGAGATGAACCCCCAAGAAAAAAAAATACCAGACGGTTTTTGAGACAGTGGTACAGCCATGGAAAATGGTATGAAACATAAATAAACAACCAATCGCCAGCCCCCACTATTAACCTTCGACGTAGTTTACGAAAAACCACTAGGATTATTCAGAGGAATCCTGAAAGTAATGCTGCAGACATCTTGGGATAGTTCTAAGGAAATTCCTACGAAGAGTTATCTTCTAGATGTTACCTAGTTTATTCAGGCATTGACAACTTTCCAGGATCCAAAGTCACACAAATTCAAGATTCAGGTTTTGGTAAATCTTTTAAAATTCTAAATTTGGTAAATTTTTTAAAGATATACCGGTCTGAGAAAAAGCTACAAAATGACAAATCTAGGTCGCACGACACCATCGAACCCCATTATAAGATAAAACAACATCAGGCCTGTGATTTCGAAGTGCCAGAGACGTAGGATTCTTTACAATTTTCTAATCCATGCTAAGGAAAATTAAGTTGTCAAGCTAAGTGCTCTGAAAAGAACAAATCAGTTTGCACACACAGGTTGAGGAAAGTAAATAAAACAGAGGAAAAAAAACAAATAGTTAACACTTTTATAGAATTCGATCATATTTTGAGTTTGCAATCAAACTCCCGGCGGTAGTTGTTACTGATAGGAACGAACCGAAAACGTAATATCCATGAAGCATGCACGATTCGGGATCGAGAACAGAACATAATGCTAGTTGACTTCTTCCGGAGACGGCAGTTCATTTGAATAACTTTTTGCCGGGCTTGACCGATCGACAGTGGTTTGATGCTATGTAAGGAGCTCGTTGTCCTAGCAGTGACCGGATTTGCTTACTGAGTTGGTAGTTCTATCCCAGACCTCTTTTTATTACTGAGTTAATGGGGCCACATCAATATGGTTTCTTCCTAACCACAACAAGATTGTTCGACTAGTTTGTTTACCATGGCGACTCAGCTCGACGAGATCGGAAAATGTCTGTGTATGTGCGTGTAACGAAAATATTGTAGGTTATGTTTTTTCGGCAACCACTGAACCAAATTGGGCGCAACAACCACCAAATGAAAGCTACTATGGTCCCATAAGTAAAATTTTGGGAATTGAATATTTTTGGAATTCTAGATAGAGCTGGAATTAGGGCGTAACAGCTTTAGTAAACAATGATTTCTTTTGATAATTTCTAGATAGTTAAGGCTTGCCAATGCAAATCAGCAACACCATCGGGTAGGAGAAAACTTCCCCTACCCGACGGTTATGTTGGTTTGCGTGGGCGTGCCTTGAGTTCCTAGAAATCATCGATAGAAGTCATTGTTTACAAAGGCTGTTACTTCCTAATTCCAGCTCTATCTAGAATTGGTCAATCGGTCCCGGAAACATGGCCGGAACATATTCTGGTTTGTATGGGCCACGAGACTAAATCCGACCTCAAACGAATAAAATCCATCGTATGACACAACAAATTATATGATGGTTAAAAAAACTAGTTCAATGGTCGTCATTTAAAGTGCCCCAGACCATACATGCCACATCCGGCCAGGTTCCGGTACCGTTGGAGTCAGTAGTCAGTTTCTGGATGTGGTCAAAATCCATCGCGCGATACCACATGAGAATTCAAAAACCAGTGCAACCCAAGCAACATTGTGAAATTTTCGGAGGTTTTAAAACATTCTACTTGTCTAAATCATAGTCCACAGAACCTTCTTAAATCCAGAAATGTTACTTGGGAATAATAGTGATTTGAAGTGCCCAGGAGGACACTGTCCACATCCGGACATATTTAACTAGTTAAACTAGTTTAAAGGTAGTCATTTGGAGTGCCCAGGTCTACACTCCACCTTTTATCGGAATATCTATTATTAAGAAGGGTTAGATCTCCCATAGATCAGAGCTGGAAGTGAGTGTGTTATATAATAGTAGTGACTTTAGTGACTAAAATTACGAAAATAGTGACCAAATAGTGACTTTAAAACTATGAAAAAAAGTGATCAATAATGGCATTTATTGATCGCAAATATAAGGTTTCAATCCTTCGAGAAATTATATAAACTCACAAACCCATCATGAGCATGTTTCATACTTCTTAAAAATAAAACAAATGGTTTAATGATGTCATAAATTTAATCTCGAAAAATTAGTATTAATTGAATAAGCAATTGCTTAAGAGCACGGTCCAATTTTAACCTTCCAAGATCGCGAAGAACAAAACTTTGAAGCAGAGAAAAAAATTAAAAGTTTTGACAATTTTTAGACAGTCAATTTTAAAGATAAGGATATAGTAACTTTTAAAACATAGAATGAACTTCACAACTCTGGGACCTAAAAAATTGTTGTACATCGCAGTCTATGAAAATATATAATTGTTCTGGAACGAAGAAAATTTTCCAACAAGATGGAAAGATCACGGACATAGAAAATGTTGCAATATTGCAACAACTTAAAATCTCGATCTTGAAAAAGATTGTAAGATTCAGGGATACATTTAGACCATTTTTTCAATGCTGCGACTTGATAATTTTGAGATCTCCAAGACAAACAAATCAAGGAAATTGTGCAACCTGGAGTAATGTTCGATAATTTGAACACATACTACATACACATACATCACAGCCCTTGAACAAGTAAAATACTTCTGAAACATTGAAAACGTTTTATGATCTTGGACATAGCACTTTTTTTTATCTAAAACCTGGACTTGGAAATTTTCGGATTCCGATTACAAGTCCGGAAAAAATACAATACAATTCAATGGGCTTAGAAATAAAGAACTCAAGATTCTGCAACATTATTTTTTCTAGATGTTCAACAAGTACTAAAGTTATCGGGTTTCAAATATGTTTCAAATTTTCAACATAAGTTTGGACAACTTCCAAATTTGAAATTTTGTGATAGGGTATGGTAATTTTGAGATCACAGGCAACGGAAAAAATTGAAATGTTATAAACTGGACCAATTTTGAAGGTAACGGACTTGAATGTCTAAATCACGGATTTGTAAAAAATAAAACAAATATTAGTGATTCCGTCAACATCAGTTGAACCGTTAATGTAACCGTATGTTCGCAGCTCTTTTTGTCATACTTAAAGTGCTGATTTGAAATGAAGCTTTCTACCTCAAATTTGTTACCAAATCTAGCTGTGATTTTGATGCGATTTTTAAAGGCTCATCGTAAAAAAAGTGACTATAGTGACTCATTTTAAAAAAATAGTGACTTAAGTCCTGCTACCAGCCCTGATAGATGGATTTAATTCTGGATTGATCTGATTTGATGGATTAATCTAGATATTATATTTATTCCAAGTTCAAGAATCTGTTTCCAAGTCTTGAATCCAATAAAAGTTTCACAATGTTGATTTTTTTAAAATCTAAGACAATAAATAAAATTTAGTTTTAAAAACTTTTAGATCAAGAAAAACCTATGATAGTTAACAGTGACTAACAATTCTACCGATCGTTGGCATTTTTTCTGAATATCATAATCCCTTGCAAAATGTACTTCTCACCCACCAGCAGATTCCCTAGGTAGCAATTTTCTACAAAGTAGCACGCGCATTTTCCTCCAATTTCCCGGTGTGGCCAGCCAGAACACAGCATTCCAGGCACACACTAAACACATTGTATGCAAAAAAAATACTAACTAGTTATGTGCTACCTAGTAATGAATATTATGAGTGGAGGAAGCAACCGAAAAAAAAAACCATACAAGAGTTTAAAATCGAGAGCTGCAGCACGGCAAAAAATGAAAACACAAATCGAGAGGAAGAACCTTATTGAAACACATGTGCTGCCTTTTTCTAAACACAAAACATTCGCTTCCGGTCTGTGCGCACTTTTTTCCCTTTATTTCTTTTGCGCTTCTTCTTCGCATCGTACAGCAAACAGCTCTTCGTCTTCGTCGTCGCTTCTTCCCTGTCCGATACGCAAAGTACAAGAGTTTACGACGGGTTCTAGAGTTTGATTTGATTTTGGAGGGAACGGAAGCAATTATTCAGAATTTTTATTTGCGGCATACAATGTTGCCAAAAGTGAAGTTGATGAACCATCGACATTCGGAAGTCGCCAATATTCGACTTAATACTAACGCACGCAATCTGAAAGGTAATCAAAGTGAAGGTTGCAGTACTTTTCCCGCATGCCTCGTGATTAGAAACATTAAACTAATAAAAATATTTCAGCGGTGCATAGCGCGCAGCAGAGCAGAGGAAGCGAGAGCGAGAAGCTTTCACTCATACGAAAGCCCCGGCGGAGAAAGGGAGAGAGAGAGAGAGTGAGGGGAAAACACAAAAATACACACATGAACGCGCAGCACCATTCGAGTGTGAGCACTGAGTGCGCGAATGTGTGGACACTCACTCCTCTCAGCGGTGGCGAGCGGTTCCCTATGCTCTTTCGCTCGTCGTTCCACCGTATATTAGAATGGGTGTATTGTTTACATTTACACTCAGTACAGCGAACCGAGCGTTGATTGGCTCGCCTTCGAACGGGACTGTGCTGCTCTCGCTCGTGCTGTAAACGGTGTGCGGTGTTGTGCTCTCCCGGTCTCGCTCTCACGGTCTTGTTCGTAGGATGCTTCTCTACACCGCCGGCACCGGGTCGTAGCAAGAGCGCTGAAGACGAAGCGGAACTCACCGCAAAGTGTGAGAGAAGGAGACCCACTCTCGAGCAAGAAGCCATCGCTGTGAGCGATGCGAGCCTGTGGTGGTGAGCGTATGGTAATGGAAGTTGAAAGCGGATGGCACTGGGAGAAATTGTCGGGCGGAATTGACAGAAGCAAGCAAGGGTCGTAATCAGGGTTTTGCCGTTGTTTTGTTTTATTAATGGTGGAAATTGATAGCAAATTGTTTGTAGGTGACTCAGAAGAGTACTCAACTGGTAAGGTTCTAGTATGGATGGTTATCAAATGTTATTTTGAGAGTAAGATGGTCCAATCTGATCCAAGATGGTAGTATTTTTTTTATTTAAGAGTTTAAAGTTTAAATTGAATTCTTTAGGGGTATTGAGCTGTTCGTGATCTGCTATACAAATTAAGCCAGAATCCAAAATTTTATCTAGGTATTTTGGAGCATTTTTTTGTATTCACAACCATAGGCTAGTTCATCTCAAACTTTGAAACACTGAAACCATTTTAAATATCAGCGATTACATTAAAAAAAAAAACAATCTCTGCGCCCCTCGGTGGTACATTGAATCGGAACAAGCTGTCAATTTGTTAGTTTTGCGTCAAAAAGTTAAGTGATTATTTTGCATTAAATCTTTATTTAGAAATCGAGATGGAAATCTGTGGGATCGAAAAAAAAAAATATCTTTATGCTCAGAAAACGAAGCTCACTCAGAAACGATATATTTCTCAAAATTAAAGTACCCAATTAAGGAGAAATTAATGTACTTGGGCAGGAAATCTACCACTCATAAAAGTTATTCGTGACACATTGTTGAAAATCAGTTTAAAAGCAAACTGATGGCTTCACTCCAACGAAAATAGCTTAATCCTTTTATTAATCGATATCAATTTCCGGAAAAAATCTCAAGTACAATAATGACCCGATTTTTTCAGCCTCTCCGCGTATCAAACTTTTATCTTTCAATAATTTCACATAATCGTAGTTCAAAATCTTCCTCATTCATTTTCAAGATGGATGTTTAAGGTATACTTTTGTGCAATAAGACCACTGAAAAAGCGCATGATTTTCGTAGAACATTAGAAAATATTACCAAAACGGGGACTGGCAAAATCGGATTGTTGCTGTAATATGAATGACCACCAAATATTGTTCGTCACTATTAGTGGTGAATATATTTTTGGACACCCGGATAACATCAGCCGTTTATGAATGATAGAACAGCTTGTTTTCCCGGAATCATGGACAGAAAGTTTGTTTTGTCAACGTTTGAGGATTTCCTAAAGACAATTGTCCAAAATGAGTACTCGGAGTTTCCAAAATGTATTTCTGATGTCCAAAATTTAATTCTGGTACCCAGAACAAATTTCTGATGCCCGAAAAACAGCATAATTATTTGAATAATCCATCAATTTTCCATGAATTAAATTACTTTGAGATGTCCTTTGCATTCAAGAAAATAATGACCTCCGTCTGTCCAAAATAAACAATTTATCGAATTTGTTTAAAGTTTCGGAGCACAGAAAAGACACAGAAGCACTTCAAACCGGACACATTTTTTAATTATTTTTATAATCATGTAATTTCCACTAGGTCAATCATCCTCATACCCTTGATCCCTACTAATGTGAACGACAATTCATGCATATTAAGGGAGTTCGTTTTTAATTTAAACTTCCAGTAACCCACTATGATCAATAGTGTGTTTCTGGTAACCTTAGCTGCTGTTTTGTTTTGATTCTGGGTTGATCACAACTTATGATCGGGAGTGTATATCATTTGGGGCGGATTCTAGAAAACGGGGGAAGTCCGAAGGACACCTAAGTGAAGTCGAAAGAAATTTTTAGGATAAGCAGGAAGAATATTCCGATGGAAGTCAGAAGAAACTTCCGGTGGAATTCTGGAAAAACTTCCAATGCATGCCGGAAGAAACTCCTGGGGAAGTCAGAAGCACTTCAGCATTTCACATAATCGTAATTCAAAATCATTCTGATTCATTTTCAAGATGGTTTAAGCGAAGACATCAAATCAAGAAGACCGGCAACTCTGCCAGAATCCAAGCGACAGATACAGTAGTGCTGCGCTCGAGTGAAGGTGGAAGTAACGCATAGAGGAATGAGCAAATACACAAATCATTCTTCTGAGATTGTAATGTTTGCTATCCAATGCGTTCGAAGCATTTACCTTTTCGCGGCAGCTGACGCAATTGTGCAGGTCTCATAGCGGTCGTATGAAAAAAATGGTAGAGTTGCCAGTCTTCTTTATATGTTGTCTTCGGTTTAAGGCAGGCGTGCCCAGCCTTTCTAATCTTGCTCTTTAAAATGGTGAACATGTTTCAAGATGCATTTCATTTATTTCTAATTAATTCTGGGCTAAAACTCATAATGATTGACAAAATTGGACTAGAGTTACATAGATTGGACTAGAGTTAGATCCGGCCCGCGGGCCACACGTTGGGCAGAGCTGGTTTACAGTATACTTTTGTGCAACACTGAAAAAGCGGTGGAAGTCAAAATAAACTTCCGGTGGAATTTTGGAAAACCTTCCAAAGCATGTCGGAAGCTACTTCTGGGATGTCAGAGCACTTCAGCGGGAATTTTGAAGAATTTGCCAGGAGAAACCTCCAAAGCATGTCGGAAGAAACTCCTGGGGAAGTCAGAAGCACTTCAGCATGTCACATAATCTGATTCATTTTCAAGATGGTTTAAGGTATACTTTTGAACAATAAGGCCACTGAAAAAGCGGTGGAAGTCAAAAGAAACTTCTGGTGGAATTCTATAAAACGTTCCAAGGCATGCCGGAAGTTACTTCTGGGAGGTCAGAAGAACTTCAGCGGGAAATTCGGAAGAAGCTCCCAGGAGATGTCGGAAGACTCTTGCGGCAGAAGATAAGAAACTTCCGGAGAAATGCAAGAAGAACTTACAGAGGATGTTGGAAGAAGACATTTCCGGAGGCACTCAGAGAGGAATCGGAAACTTCCTGAGGAAAGTCGAATGAACGTTTCGGAAAAAGTCCAAAGAAACTTCTGAAAAAATGTCGGAGATGAACTAGCCCGTGGCTAAAAATCTCCTAATTAAAGCCAAAAAAATCTGAAAAATGACACTTCCAGGAGAAGCTAGTAGAAATTTCTGGAGCTGGTCAGAAGAAACTTTTTTGAGGAAACTAGCGGAAATTTGGGAAATCTTCTAGAGGATATCGGAAGAAGAATTTTCCTAGGAGCATCAGAGAAAACTTCAGACTGAAGTCGTAGGAAATTTCCTAAAGAAATTGGAACTAGCTTCCGTGGAAAGTTGGTAGACACTTCTAGGGAAAATTGAATGAACCTTTCGAGAAAAGTCGAAAGAAAACTCTTAGTTCAGAGAAAGAAACATCTGGAAAAATGTCGGAAGACACTTCAAGGGGAAGCCAGAAGAAACTGAAAGAAGAAATTTCCGGGGTGCATCAGAGAAAACTTCAGAGAGATAGCGGAAACTTCCTACGATAATGGGAACTAGCTTCGGTGGAAAGTTCCACCGAAAGTTGACAGAACCTTTCAGGAAAAGGCGAAAGAAACTTCTGGAAGTAGTCAAAGTACTTCCAGGGGAAGCTTGAAGAAATTTGTAGGAGAAATCGGAAGAAACTTTTGGAGAATTTTCCAAAGAAACTCGGAAAACATTTGGTTAGAAGTTGGAAGAAACTCCCGAGAGACGTCAGAAGAAGGCAAATTTGGAGACAAATCTTCCAGGGGAAGTAAGGTGAAACTTGCTGGAGTAGTTGGAAGAAACTTCTTGGAGAAGTTGGACAAATTTTTCTAGGCAAGTCAGAAGCAATTTCTGGGTGGAAGTAAAAATTTAATTAATTTATCGATAAAACTACTTATTGCATCAAGGATCGTTCTGCAGAAGAGCTTTTCCACGCAAACTGACGAATCGATTTTATTTTTCCCTCATGAAACTTCTCATAATTGTTCACTAGGGGCAATTAACCAAGTTTGTGCTGGAATTCGGCCATTTGACTAACGCCAAATTTTTCAAAATGGCACATTCGATATTTTTCAATAAATCACAACACGAAAAAGGCTCATCGAATCAAAAGGATGTCTGAAACAAAGTTGTAGGAAATTGGAGTGCCTGTTCAGAAAAAAAATATGCACTCAAAAAATCACAAATTATAGTGTTTTTTTTTTCAATTGTTTACTAAAATTTGTGATTTTTCTTTAAGGGTGTCTTCTTTTCTGATAAAGCAATTCTGTTTCGTACCTTTGTCTCAGACTTCATTTAGATTAGATGAGACGTTTCGTTGCTTATGAGTTATTAAAAAAAAACATCGAATACGTCATTTTGGAAAATTAGTCGAAATGGCCGAATTCCAGCACAACATTGGTTCATTGCTCCTAGCGAACAATTATGCGAAGTTTCATGGAATTCTGAGAGGTAAAATCCAAATTGTTGTGCATTTTTTCGCTATTTGGCTTGGAACTGCTCAGAAGTGAGGTTAGGCTTCTTTATTAAAGAGACTTTCAACCTTTTGGCTGGTTCATTTCTGGAAACTTCAGAAAAGAGTTTCCCTAGATATAGACTTTAATATGGGGAGGTCCAGCGGGGGATCTTAAGAGAGAGCTGATGCATCAGAAGGGAGTTCCCTTAATCCAGAATTGTTCGCTTACAGACTTAAATGGGTCAATAGTATGCAAATGCAGTCCATGCTCATGTCAGATTGGAAGTTGTAGTTGTTGCCATTTTTTGTATATGCTGTAGGGGGTCTTAATTCGTTTGCGATAGTCGGTATACTTTCAGTCGTGGCTCATGGTGGCCACTAGATTTATGAAATTTAATTCCCCGGAATTAATTTACATAACTAAATTGAATAAATCTAGATAGGGCGTTACAGCTTTTGTAAACAATGACTTTTCGCGGTGATTTCTAAAAAGTCAAGGCTCGCCCACGCAAATCAACATCACCACCGGATGGGGTAAGACTTCCGCTACCTGATGGTTACGTTCGTTTGCGTGGACTTGTCTTGAACTTCTAGAAATCATCGACAGAAGTCATTGTTTACTAAAGCTGTTACGCCCTGATTTCAGCTCTATCTAGAAATCTCTGAAGAATTTTGATGAGAATACCAAATGAGTTTCGCAGAGCATTGTACAGGAATTCTAAGGATATTTCTTTAAAAAATCTAAGGCGAATTCCAACTTAATTTGACTAGAAGTTCCAGGTAATTTTGAGAAGTTTTTCAGAAAAATTGTAAGGAGAACCTAAGGTGAACTTCAAGGTAGTTCTGAATAGACTATTATTGGGAGTATGAATAGAATTCCAGGGAATTCTAAAGCAATTCTGAAGCAATTTCAGGGATGATTTTAAGGCAATTCGGAGATTGAAAAGTGGATTAGCACTTCGACAAACTTAGTCATTATATGGCTGCAATCGTAACATTACTCCTAATAATCACCTTCGTCTGAAAATCAATGAAATGTTAATCAATTAATCAATCAATCAAAGGGAATTTTAAGGATAACTCCAAGGAAATATCGATAATCATTCCAGGGGTTCTGAAGAAACTCCCAATGAAATTCTAAGTAGGGTTTCAAGAAAATTCTAAGGGATTCTTTTAGAGGCATTTTGAGACGAATTTCAAGGGAATTCAGAGGAAATTATCATGGAATTCAGAAAAGTATGGAGATAAATTAATGCCACTTCACAAAATAATTTTGAAGAATACAAAGCTAAATTCACAGTGAATTTTTAGAGTATTTTACAGGACTTTGCTGGAGAACACAGAACTTTATCTGGTATCCTAAAAATAACTGCAGACATTTTGGAATGAGCCTAATAAAATCCTTGAGAAATAATCAATTCCGAAGAAATAATTTTGTTAATTTGGACACTGAATTTTTTTTCCAGATGGATTCACAGAGATTCAAGATCCAGGATGAAGTTTTTTTTTCAAGAAAACTGTTTAATTATGAAGCTAGAAATTTCATAAAGCTGTAACAGCGAGAACTTGAAAAAATACTTCATACGCCAGACGTAAATTAAATATTTCAGTCATGAAGAAATTTTCTAGACTCTGAGACATACAAATTATGCAAGGTTCTAAACTTAGTAAAAACACTAAAAATCGAAAAACACATGAAATTGCAAAATAAACGAAAAATGACAGCTCTGAGGCTAGGACATTGTTTAGAATTCTCACTAAGATCATTAAGGAAAATGGTCACGATCTTGGACTTGACATATTTTCGAAACTCTGGGACATTGCGTTTTTTTGAAAGCTCAGATTTAATTCTATGCATCCCGTACTTTGTTTTCCCGGTTGAGTGGCCACCCTGCCTACCTTTAGGTCCTGCGATAGTCTACAGAAGTGAATGAATTAACATTTTCATGAAAATTATTACCAACCATTTGGTCACATGATAAACATATTTCACGATTTCCGGGAATTTTCGGGAAGTAAAGGGTGTCCACGATGAAATTGCCACACTATGAAATTGCTCTAATTTTTTAACCGTTGGGTAGAATTTAATGAAAATTTGGGTGGATTTAGTTCATAGTGCATTATTTACATCCTGCAAGTTTTAAAGTCCTGTGATCAAAACTCGCGGATATGGAGTCGAAAGAACAGCTCGTGCGTGATAAAATCTTGCGCATTCATCACGAGAACAAGGATCTCTCGCATCGTTCCATCGCTAAAACGTTGGGAATCGCGAATTCCACGGTGTCGCGAGTGATTAAGCGGTTCGAGCAACGGTTGACCACCGATCGGAAGCCCAGAAGTGAAGGAAAAAGTATTCCGTACAACACCAAAAATCACAACCGCGTAGTTGGGGCCTTCAACCGAAATCCGAATGCCTCCGTTAGGGATGTGGCTAAGAAGCTGCACCTAAGCCGAAGTTTTGTCCAGAAGACCAAAACTAAGGCTGGGCTTCGAACGTTCAAGGTACAAAAGGCCCCTAATCGCGACGAGAAGCAGAACAAGTCCGCCAAAACCCGTGCCAGGAAGTTGTACCTCAACATGCTGACGAAAGTTGAATGCTGCATCATGGACGACGAAACATATGTGAAGGCCGACTTCAAACAGATCCCCGGCAACCTGTTTTTCACGGCCAAGGATAAGTTCAGCGTTCCGGAGCATGTCCGCACTCAGAAGATGTCCAAATTTGCGAAGAAATTCCTGGTTTGGCAAGCCATCTGCACGTGCGGGAAGCGGAGTGCACCTTTCGTGACCCAGGACATGATGAACGGACAGGTGTACATAAAAGAGTGCCTCCAGAAGCGGCTGCTTCCTCTCCTGAAGGCCCACAACGTCCCAACAATCTTCTGGCCGGATTTGGCCTCATGCCACTACTCCAAGGACGTGCTGAAGTGGTATGCGGACAATAAGGTCAATTTCGTGCCGAAAATGTTCAACCCCCCTGAGTCGGAGACGAGCCAGCCAACGGCTGAAAGTCTCCTTAATAAAGATATAAAAAAAAAAAAAAATGTTCAACCCTCCCAACACTCCGGAGCTCCGCCACATCGAGAAGTACTGGGCGATTATGAAGCAGCACCTTCTTAAACGACCTAAGGTAGTGAAGACAGTCGAGGAACTGATGAAAGTATGGGTTTACATGCAAAAAACGGTTGATTCACAGGTTGTGCAGAATCTTATGGCCGGGGTTAAGGCCAAGGTGCGGGCATTTGCGTATGGACTGTAAATAAAATACGAGTAAAATAGTAAAATGAAGTTTAATAGTTATTTCTCAATCCCTGAAAATTTGATGGCAATCGGATGAAAACTCGAATTTTGCGAATCAATTTTGTGTGTGGCAATTTCATCGTGGACACCCTTTAGCATAAACTATTTCCCGAATCTTGGCTAGCCAGGAAATGGAAACACTACTAATTGAACCTATTGCAGTGCATTAGCGTGAAACAGATTTTCTACCTATAATTCATTAGTAAAAATTATCCGGAATTCTCGGTACGGCAATTCTGACTTCCATTAACCCGAATGATTGAAGAATTACTCATGATTTAAAAAAGGGAGTTCTCGGAGCATTTTAGTTGGACTGTCAAAGAGCGTTCTAAGGCAATGCAATCTTTCATACAATAAAAAAGGTATGAACAGTTAACACTTGCCTCTCTTTAACTATCCTCGTGGCTTTTTGTCAGCAGCTTACGTACTCAATAACTATAAGAGCATTGTATTTATAGACTGCTTATTGATTTTGAATTTGGAAATTTATTTGAAAGTTGATCACAGCAAGATTCATTTATTTAACAACTGGAAACACCAAGACTCAGATCATTTTCAATAGTTCTGAACTCAATATAATCTTTCAGCGAGTAATTTCAAATTAGAAGTCTTGTAACGGAGGCAAAGCATTTTTTTCAGGGATTAACTAAAAATTAAAGGCAGTCCAAAACTATGGCGTTTTCAATTTTTTTAATTGCTTGTGTACAACAAAACTTCAAGTAGTTTTATCGCATCAAATTGTGCCTAAAAGATAAATCTGCGGAAGATTCAGTATCATGGTATTGGCAAATTAGTAGAATTGGATAAAATTGAACATCACTACCGGTGGTTCCCAAGCACAGACATCAATTTCAGATACCAAAACTAACAAATCGAATAAATCGCTTCTGGTGAGAGGAGCCTTAAAAAAGCTTCCTTAGTACCGTTGTGTTGGAATCAATGCAAAGATTTGAATCAAAATGCGGTGTTGAACGAAAATTCCATGCATTGGGTCATGACAATTTAAAAAAAAAATACTTGTTCTAACGCTCGGCGAACCACATTGTAGGTGTCAATGGGCGATGAAAAACTTGTACCGCCACATTAAACCTAAGCACAAGCATTCCACTCGCAGTGCAGAAGCTGCATTCCCCAAAAAAGCATCACCACCAGTTTTCCCGCTATTTTCCAGCACTCGTCGCAAACATGTTCCAACCCCGGGGCTACAACATACATCAACCGAACGAACGGCAAGACGGCGAAGCTTAAAAATGCGTTCCTTCTGAAATGTCTTCAGAATGGCAGAAACCAGCAAGACACACAACTGCCTCTTCTACTTCTGCTGCTGTTGTTCGCACTGCTCTCCGATGATGGGTAGTGCATCTTTATGCGCGACGATGTGCTGCTTTCCTCTCAACAGCAGCAGCAGCAGCAGCTATGTATCTTATCCAAGAGCGCGCCCCATGTACCTACATATAGCAATAGGTTAGAGTACTCCTCACAGACCGGCGGGTTCGAGATCCGTCCGATGAGGCTCTGCTGCTCTGCCGGAGTGGAAGGTTTTTTGCTTTTCCCGTGTCTCTTCATCACTTCGCTTTTGTGTGGCCCGTTGCCACCACCACCTTAAAACAGACAGCCCGCGCCAGCAGCACTAAGCGGGATCGATGGAGAGCGAGAACCTGTGTGGACAACGACGACGATGGAGGAAGATTCCATTCGAGGTAGCGCCCCTCATCGTGCCACCCAGAGCCTCCCCCCTCTGGCCACGTCATCCGATGTCGTCGTTGTCGGGAATAAGCCTTGAGACTCGTCCGTCCGTCCGTCCGTCGACAAACCCAAATCGAGCGAGCTTTCAAAGCAAAAAGATGCGATTGGAATGGGATGGGATGGGATGGGATAGGATGGTATGGAAGGACGACGGATAGGTTGGTGGTGGGCAACGTTTGCGCGTCGTCGTCGTCGTCGTCTTCGGGAAGACGAAGGCTGTATGTTATAAGAAAAATATCTTTGTTAGGGCGTTTCTTTCCCACGCTACTTTCTCCGTCGTCATCGTCGTCGTCTTGGGATTGGGATTGTGCTGCCTGTGGTGGGATGCGCGGTGGTGTTGGTGAGCGATGGCGCGGTGCCCCCGGGTTCTTCACGGTCGTCCGTGTGTTGTCCCAAGTTGTCAACTCTGCGCGCCGCCAAAGTGCTGCTGCTACTCGGCAAGGCTTTTCTCCCTCAACCCCCCCTCCCCACCCACCTAGGCAAGGGAGCTTGGCAAAGGATCTGGGGGATTGAGCGCGAAGGGGAGCTTGGAATTTGATGGAATTTTTCATCTTCCACTTCCATTAATGATCGATTTTTAAAGAGATTCTGTCGCTTGTGCGCGCCGAGGGTTTTTGGGCAGCGATTTTTTTTGTTTCGTTCCGCCAAGAGTAGGTCACATCGATTGACACTGCGCCCTGTTTGGAGAGGGGGGGTTGATCCTGTGCTTCGTTGTCGGTATTCAATTTCTTTTCCTGGGTGGCCTTCGGCAGCGGCGGCGGGTTGCCCTGTGTGTGCGTGTAAACAATCATTGAAATTAATTCCTGCCATTGACACCGTCGACAGCGCAGCGCCACCGTCGTTGTCGTCGCACTCAACCAAGGTTGAAATGCGTAACGAAATGTGTATAAAATACAACAGCCGAAATTTAAGTGCGTATGAGTATGCGTTGGAAAAATTAAAAAAAAAAAATACGGGAGAAGAATCGGTCGCTCTGTTTATATGACCTGGGTTATCAGTGTGTGAGTGTGCGTGTGCATGCGACACATTCGGGTTCCCGGAAGTGAAGCACATATCGACCAGAATGCGAAGAATTATTGTCCTTTTCGGTGTGGTGTTCCACAAGCTTCCCTCCACTCTCTCTCTCTCTCTCTAGTTTTGTGAGGGACCGACTGATGAAACTTTTTGATCCAATTTCGTGTCATTTTATCGGATTTTCGTCGGCCGTAGATACATTCCCGCGTTTTTGTTCGCCTTCTTCTTCTTGTTATTATTCTCCTGCGTTCTTCCATAGAATCGTCCCAAAGCATTATTACGCACTAAATTTATTACAGTTTTCGGTTCGATTTATTTGCCCCTGCTTCTTCTTCTTCTTCTTCTGCCTTCCTGCGTTCGGCCGTGGTCGTCGGGGTTTGGTGTTATCCGATTTTCCCTAGGCGTTTTCGGTCGGGTGCAGCAAACAGCGCTCTGGGCAGTGTTGTCAGAAAGGTATTTCCGTTTGCAGAATTCTGAAGCATTTTTGAAAATTTGTTTCAATTTCTGAAATTATGCAGCTTTAGAACATGATGGTGATCAGCAAATCCCGATTTGCAATTTCCGAGTTTTTCGCGAAGAATTTATGGAGAACTCAAAGCAAAATATCAAGTGATTGGATCAGAATAATCTAGAAGAGAGCTTCAAGATAATTATGAACAGAATTGTAAGACAATTCTGATGAGAATTGCATGGAAATTATAAGGACAATTCAGTTTAATTTTAAATAGAATTATGTAAGGAAGCTGCATTGAATTCTTTCGATGCGAATCTTGGGATGAATTCTCGATGAACATTTTAAATGATCCTATCTGCTTTGATCGATTTTCTCTTTTCATAACCACTGCTATGCAAACAGATTCCGCGCTAATTTTACCACATAGTTTGATGAAGGAGGTTCTTATCTATCGTCCAAAGTTATTGACGAAAGAGAAAGTCGATGAAGAGAATCGGTCAATGTCGATAGGACCTTTTGAAATGTTTATCTAGAATTCCTCGATTTTTGGAGTGTTTTTAAATGTTGTAAAGAAATTTTCAAGGGACTCTCAGAGAGAATCTCAAATTAATGTAAGAAAATGTTTGAAAAGATATTTATGAAAGGAAATAGAATCAAAGGGAAATCTTTGAATATTTAATAAAATTCTGTAAAGAGTTTCGACCGTTAAAATGATTGATATAGCTTCATTACAACCGACGATATTTGTATTTTAGTATAAAAGAACTTTTTTATGTGAGATTTTTCTGACTACATTTTTGGATTCAGTGCACGATTTTACATGGGAAATGACCATCAGCGTACAAAGTTCAAATATGCTGTAAACTAGTGTAATCAAACAGTTTCAAATATCTCTCATTTAAAATCTACAATAGTTTGGATTGGAAAGTAATGTTTTTAAGCGATTAAAGAAATCAACTTCTATATCTCAACAAGTTTACCAAACTCGGGATCTTGGTGGGTACAAATTTGTACAAATCCGGGATCCATTTTCTCAAGTCCAACAACTCTAATTTTTGTTGGAGTTTTGGAAGCTGATCATTTTTCATTTTTCTATGATCGGATTTTTTTTTAAACCGGGATGATTTATTATATTTTAAGTCATATTTAAGGATATCAAAACTGACATAATAAATGTCGTCTTAGTTTAGAATCTTGAAAATGTTTCTTAGTCTAGAGCTTCTGGCATCATGATCTTTTTTTTATCCAGGATTATAACAAAATAGGAAAATTCAGAATGCTAAAATCTTTGATCCAATTAACTAAAATTAATTTATCCAAACTATCTAACTATCCAAAAGATCTCGTTTTAATATTTCAAAGTCGGAGATTTTGAATTTTTTGTAATCCAGGAACTTGTTTGTTTTACTCTGGGCCCTGTTTTTTTTTTCATATTCCAAGATCTTAATTAAGCTGTGGTGTTTAGTACTTGGCACTGATGAAGTCTGCAAGTAGTAGACGAAATACGCGTATCTGTCAAAAGATAAGCAATGATAACGGAATTAAAAGGAAATGAACCAACACACTCAAAGCTCTTCACAATGGGATTCCGTTAAGAGGTTCAACCAATTTAAAAGATTAATTAAGCCGTTTGGGGTCTTAAACAAAACTAAATTAAAAATTAAAAACAAATTCATGGGTACAACATCTTGCAAATCTTTCTGGTTTAGTAAGTCTGCATCTTCAAAAATTTTCTAATTGCGAAACCTTGAAACTGAAATACATCCCAGATCCTTGAAGAAATGGTCCATATCTTGGATGATCTTTAAAACATGTTTCAAGACCAACAACTTTCCCTGGATTTAAATTCAAGTCAAAGCCTTCTAAAAAATTATTGTTTCACATGATCGATGATATTATTATAGTTGTAATGCAGTTATGAATAAGGATTGAGAAAATTCCCTTAGTTTCCCGGTCAAAAATGGAATTAGATTCCCTTATTTTCCAAATAGTCAACGCTCTGAATAATAATAAAAAAAAAACTAAATGCGATTTATCAAATGTCACGAGTTTTGCATTTGGTATTATATTGAATTATGGAACCTAATGTGCTGATAGTCCGCAGGCCTGAAATTTCTCAACATTTCGAATATAAACACACCCTTCATTATACTGAATTGCACATTTGGATTTGTTTTTCTGGCGTCCTGCCGTCCTGGGTAAAATGACCAAAACCTATCATAACTATCATGAATTAATTCAAAGTTCAACTAGCACTACGCAAAAAACTTAATGATAATACGACTACAATCCTTTCAATACCCCCAAAAAATCACCTATTAAATCTTAAATTTAAGGTGATTCCTTGTAGAGTCCACAAATGGCCGGCACGTAGGCTAGACATTCACTCCCACTTCGAATTTTCAAATACACAAATCTTGGAAATTGGTGCCCCATTTCACCTGAAATTGCTTCTTCATGTATGCCGGAGTAGCAATATGAATGTTGCACATATCGTAGACGCTGATATTTGTGCACCTAAAGTTTCGAAGTGGTTTCGAGAATAAGGATGTCACAGTGATTCACCTGGAACATGAAGTAGCAATTTCAAGTGAAATGGGGCCCCGATTTCCAAGATTTGTGTAATTGAAAATTCGAAGTGGAAGTGCATGTCTAGCCTACGTGGTGGCCATTTGTGGACTCTACAAGGAATCATCTTAAGCTAGTTTGAACATAATATCAAGGGAATTTTCATTCATAACAATTTTGTGGGAATTTAATGGAATTTCCGGGAGAGTTCCACAGACGAAAATTCACAGAAAATTTTGGGCATATTTCCAATAAAATTCTGTGGAGATTCTGAAGACATTAAGAAGGAAATTCTAAGATACCGGAGATGAACCAGCATCTGGCTGAAAATCTCCTTAATAAAGGCAACCAACCAACCAACCATTTTAAGATCTTCTCTCAAGGGCATTTTGAGAAGAATTTCAATGGAACTTTGAGTAAGATTCCCACGAACCTTTGAGTAAGATTTCCATGGAACGTTGAGGTGAAATCCAAGAGACTTCTAAGAAATATCCATAAGGAATATATTTAAAAACTACAAGGGACAGCCCTATGGGGTTGTACGCAATGGTGACGTAGGACTACGTGGTATTTGTTAACTGCAGCAGGGGCTTGTGTTTTGCGTAGAGATACGAATTTGAGCGCGGTTCTCTCTTTAGTATGACGCGCTTGACATAGATGGCCCACAGCGACTCACGAAGAGCTACTGATTCCGATCAATAGCGGTGCGGCTTCTTCCTCCTTCTATGGATGCTCATGTGGGCTGCAGCTCGCTGCTTGCAGGCAGCCTTTCGTTGTGTACTGGAGAACACCACCACTCACCACGCGGTGATTGAATAAACACCGTTTGGTGAGACCGGATGCAATTCAACTTTGAAATCTGTGTTAGGGAAATCACTTTTCGCAGCCAATCGGTGAGAATTTTAATAGTCATAGCAACAGTTGCACATTCATGCAATTTTCAATAGTGACATTTTGAAAAATGATTAAGCCTTAAATTTAACAGATACGTAGAAATATTTTTGATCGATTGGTGATAAAATTATTGAAATTGGTCCAGGGGCAGCTGAGTTATTAACGTTCAAAATCTTTCATAATTTTGTTACATGTTCCATTTTCGGTTTTCACAAAGTGTACCCCATATAGAAATCACAGACGTAGTCCTACGTCAAAAGAACTATGAAGACATATTACAGCAAATTCTTTGAGACTACAAAGGTAAAGTTAGCGTGATTTTCAAGATTTTTTTTTAGAGGAAATTCCGTAAGCGTTCTGCACACAATTCCAAGACTATTTGTAGGGAATTCCGAAGATAATCAAAAGATTATTGTGGGTAATCCTGTGAAATGATCCTAGATAAGTTTCAATTAAATGATTTAGTAAATGAAAACATTGTAACACAGAAATTCAATAATCATTATTCAAGAATCTGAAAAGAAAACTGTTCAAGATTATAGGACTAGAACTTTTTGAAAAGTGTAAAATTGCGATAGAGTGATAGTCTAAAAAATACAACAAGTGAGATGTGTGAGATCTCAAATTTGGAAAAATCCTCTGAATGAAAAGTTTGTAACAATCTAAAATCAACGAACATATTTAAAATGCCGGTCATTGAATTCCGAAAAGATTTTTGAGACTATGGAGATAACAAAAAAGTCACGTATTTGGGGCTAAAATTAGCACGATCTTGGACTTCGCATATTTTTGCTACTCTGAAACAATGTTCAGTTGTTGAGATCACAGATTTAATTTTTAGCATCCTTAGTGAGAAAAAGTTGAGAACTCCGAGCTTAAAGAAATATTCAAGATTCTAAGAGAAATATTGGAGATATCGGAGATATCGGAATTATTGACAGAATTCGATTAATATAGGTATGAAAACATGTTTTATGGTTCCAATAAAATTCAAGATCATCTCCCGTTTTTTTCAACTCCTGGTTTTCCCGGTCCAATGGCAACCCTCATAAGAATTTTTAAATTTCATCATCTAACCGAGGGTGCTCCTGGAGCAATACAATTCCTCGATTTTCGATCCTGTATGCTTCTTATTAAAATTTAATACGCAGAAATCTCACCTTTTGATCAACATCGAAGTCTTATTTTCCGAGTGATGTGAGATTTGGGAATCATTCCTTTATCATTTGTTATAGCTTGTTTGAGAGATTGAGCTTGTATTTGTGAGAAATCGGCGATTAGCGTGTTTGTTTACAAAAGTAACTACGCCCCAATCACTCCGGATTTGTGCTATTTAACACTCCGAACACGATGCCTCAGGTAAAATGTGTAACAGCAAACTTTCAGCTCAGCCATTTATTGAAGAACTTTGAAATTTGAAACTACGGACTTTAAAGATTTTTTCGGTGTCAATAGATTTAAGATCCATCGATAAATTGCTGAGCAATGATTTTCCAAACATTGCCAATTTGCCGTTGCACATTTTACCGGAGGCATCGTGTTTGGAGAGTTAACTTAATGTTTGATTATTTCCCAATCCATGTGTTGATGGCTTCGATAAGACTCCAGATGTGAAAGTAGCCTCCCTGGCCAAATCTTCAAGAGCTTCGAAAAAGAAGGGTGGGTTGTAGTTATGCTTTTCCAGAAAAATTTAAGGCTATTAAAAAACCACGTAGACACCTTAGAAGTCCTGCTCCTTACATAGGGAAATTTCTATGGTCCATACAAGTTTCAAAACAATTGTGTGGCACGTTTTCTACGCAGCGTACATTGTAGACGAAATACGCGTATCTGTCAAGGATTCGCAAACAAAGGAAGTGGAATGGAAATGGAAATTACTAATTATTCTCTTTTTCATTATACAGGTATTCCACCCACATTCATCAGGAATCTAAAAAACTGCAGGAACGTTCACATTGTAGTGGTGAACATACATACCCGAACAAGTCACAAATGACCAGATTAAAAGTGACTATAAAAAAATCTCAAAAACTGCCTACGCAATTTATGAACAGCCCCAAATCCCACAAAGAGAGGTTGTCAAATTTCTACGATTCATGCAAATTAAAAAAAAAAATGACGATTGTCTACGCAGAGGGAGGGGGATGGTCCAAAACCTTTTAAAAAAATGTCTACGTAGACTATGAACAGCCTCTTTCCTCATTTCCTTTAATTTTTAGGCAGAAAGTCACTCCAAAACAGCTCAACTGTAGATGCAAAAATACTAGTATTTTATAGTCTAAGTTTTAAGCAACTCTTTGGTCAAATGCCCGGGCAGGGCAAGTCTAGGTCTGACGGAAACGAATTGATTGTTGCACCATAATCGAACCTACACAGGAAAATGGATTAAAAGTATTGAAATTTGAGTAAAAAACCAACCGTTAATCTTTTCCTAAATCACTTCAAAATATTCCCGAAACGAAAAAATCAAACTCAACAACTCGATTCGCAAAGAGAAAGTCACGCATTGATTTGTTTTGTTCATCAATTTGAAATCCATCGCAGCAGTCTGAAGGTGGCTGTCGATTTGACTTCGCCAGATTAAGGGCCCACTTTTGTGTGGTACATTTATAAATTAAGGATTTATTTATTATTTTGAAATAGGCGTATCTGCCTTTGTAAACAAAAATTCAAACGTCAATTTGTAGAATCTCTCACCGGAGCTAGCTTAACCCTACCCGATGGTGGTGTTAGTATGCGTGGGCGAGCTGAGAGTTTCGACAAATTGACGTTTGAATCTTTGATTTAGATACGTCTAATTGAAAATTCATTATTGAAATAAAGTTTTCATACAACCAGTGTTCACATATTTTAAAAACTACAAGAGACTGCCCTATGGGATTGTACGAAATGGCGACGTAGGACTAAGTGGTCTTATATAATAAATCTTATTTGTTAACTGCAGCAGAAGCTTGTGTTTGTGTAGGAATAAGAATGTAAGCGGGGTTCTCTCTGTTTAAACTCTTTAGTATTGACATATATGGCCCACAGGAACTCACGAAGAGCTACTTTCTTCTTGTATCGATGATCATGTGGGCTGAAGCTCGCTGCTTGCAGGCAGCTTGTGCCGAAATCACTGCTGCTAATGCCGACGACTGGACATCACCACACACGATAATTGGAACTGAATCCGATCGCTAGCTGCTTGCGGGAAGACTTTCGTTGTGTACCGGAGACCACCACCACTCACCACGCGGTGATTGAATAAACAACGTTTGGTGAGACCGGATGCAATTCAACTTTGAAATCTGTGTTAGGGAAATCGCTTTTCGCAGGCAATCGGTGATAATTTTAATTATCATAGTAACAGTTGCACATTCGTGCATTTTTCAATAGTGACATTTTTAAAAATGATAACAGATGCGTAGGAATACTTCTGATTGATTGGTGATAAAATTGTAGAAATTGGTACAGGGGCAGCTGAGTTATTAACGATCAAAATCTTTCATAATTTTGTTACATGTTCCATTTTCGGTTTTCACAAAGTGTACCCCCATATAGAAATCACAAACTTTGTGAATGTTAGTTCCGTAGCATGGCACAATATTATTCTTCACTCAAACTTGAAATATGGTAAAATTTTGGACTAAAAGCACTAAAAGCAAACCCATAGCTTAAGCTCATTGCACGGTTCCAGAATCTTGGATATTTTTCCAAGTCAGGAATATTGGACTCGGGACTCACATTTTATAAGCCCTGAATGCAAAAAAAAAATACTTCTCTGATCTTGAAGAGTGAAGTAAAAACCAAGTTTCAGATATTTGAATGATTTTTCAACTTGATTTTTTTTTGCAATCTGGAAAATATTTCATTGCTTGAATCATCTTGATACTCTTGGACTTCTTCACACGACTTCTTTAGGATTTTCTTAATAACTTCCTTAGAATCATCTCAAAATTTGCTCAGAGTTCGTCTTAGTGGTATTCCCTTGCAATTCTAGGAATTGTCTCCAGAAGACTCTTCGATTCACTCTACAGATCCCTTAAAAATTCTAATTAGGTTCACTGTATTACCTAGGAATTCCCAAAGAATTCTCCTGAAATAAACTCTCCTCAGTATTCACTAAGTATCTCTTGAAATTCCTGTGGAATTATCATCGGAATTTCCTCTAAATTGTACTTAGAATTCCCCATAGCTATCCCGTAAAATCCTTGAAATGCTCCTCAAAATTCACTAGAAACCCTTCTTTCATTTCTCTTAAAATTATTACAGGAATCACCTTGAAACTCTTCTAAGTCTTTGAAATCTACCTCAAAACTTTGTTGAGATGAACTTCCTTTAAACTTTCCTTGGAATACTTCGTAGAATTCTATTGAAATCTTCCTCAAAATTTTAATTTTAATCTTCCCAAACTCCCTTTGGATTCTCCTACTTTTTTTGGAATTCGACTCATAAGTACCTTGGAGTTCTCCTTACAAATCCCTTGGACAGAACTATCTTAGAATTCTCTTTCGAATTACCTTGGAAACCTTCCCAGAATTATCTGAAAATTTTCTTTGAATCCTACTCAGGATTCCTTTGAGATTATACTCAGAATTCACCTTACGTTTCAACTTACTTTTTATTTGGAGTTCAACAGAACTAACTTGCAAGGAATCCTCAGATTTCACTTCAAGCTTTCCTAACAATTTTCCTTGAAATCATCCCTAGAGTTTCTCGGAAATTATGATCAAGTTAATATATTAAAGTTCATAGGCTGAGAAACTTTTGCAAGGCCCTTATTATATGTTTTAAAATCTGTCCGACGTCTTTCCAGATTCTTGAAATTTCTCCAAGTCTGATATGGTTAGGCCAGGGTTTCAAAAACGTGTCTAAGTTTAAAGGCTGTAGTCAGGCATGGAAAATCATTTGCATTCATTTGATACATTCATTTACATTCATTTGCCTCTAACTTTTTTCATAAACAGCATTCCGTAAAATGATGTATAGAGCTTTTGTTGGTTTTGTTGTTAACTACAAGTTTTGCTCATAATTTAAATCAGTATCTCTTATGCATCACGAACTAGAGCGGGCAGAACTTGTTACTGTTTTTCAGTGAATGTAAAATACATTCACTGAAAAACAGTAGTGGCTTCTGTTCGCTCTGCTTCGTCATGCATAAGATATACGGATTTGACTTGTTATAAAAATTGTAGCTAATAACAAAACCTACAAAAGCTCTATACATCATTTTGCGGAATGCTGTTGAAGAAAAAAGTTAGAGGCAAATGAATGTAAATGAATGCATGAAATGAATGCAAATGATTTTCCATGCCTGGCTGTAGTCATTATGCATGATTCAGAACTCTAAAATACAATTCAAGTTTCCGAATTTCAGTTGCTACTGAAAATAAATCCACTCCAGAATTATTATGTTCAAAAAGTAAAAGTGAACAACGAAGAAGATAATGTTGGTTGTATTGCTTCGTGATTTTTTTTAATACTTGAGAAGTCGTACACGGCGAATGAGATCAAGTGCAGGAACTCAGCGGAGTAGTAAAGATGGATGAAAATCGTAAATATTGGATTCACTCAGTCTATTGGTACTACTCCTAGTCTGAGTAAAATTTTCGTCAATTTTCCTTATCATGGTGTCGACTCAATGAAGAAAACCAAATTCCCTGATTTTCCAGTAATTTTCAAAAGAAAAGCCTGGTACGGTGTCTACATGGTTTTGTCAACACGACGTCATCAGCTATTACTTTCCTCAGATATGTACTACCCAACAAACAATTCTAGCTGCAGACCAGCCTATACAGGCACAAATTAGCTGCATAAGGAATTTTTTGGCTGTATGAGCTTATCTGCAGCCAAAATTGTTAGTTGGGTAGCGCTTTATGGACATTTTTTCATGAAATACCACATGGACCTCTAACCCATGAAGAGTGGTTCTGTGCAATCTCAAATTGAATGAAGCGTTCGATATATTTTATAGGATGCAAAAAAGACAGAAATCGCGTGTTGCCAAAAATGGGAAGGCACCGCATTTTTCTAAATGCACAAATTGTAATCGTGGTAAGCGCCAGGGAATCAGTTCACTTCATGATTAATAGTGATGTGTGAAGGAAACTGCAACCATCTCGATATCAACAAGGCTTGCTTATTCGTTTAAAGTTTGCAGAAAATTTACACGGCTAGCTCCATGATATGAGAAGGGGTCTTTTGCATGGCGATTTTCTGACTCTTAGAAGCAGTGTTGAACTCCCTATGATTCGCGAACTTTTCCCTTGTTGAATTTCGTGAAATATCGTGAACTTTTTCAATCAACGCTAGGGGCAAAAATTTACACAGTTCTACTACAACTTGCATATGAAACACTTGTCTTTAATCCCTTTATAATTTTTTCCCTTGAGCACAATTTGAGACCCAGAAATTATTCTGGATAATACGCTTAACAAAACAAACGGGTGGGAAATTGTAAAAACAACGCTTTCACCTCCAAAATTCGGTAGCTTAATTTCATCGTAATTGCAATACTAAAACTTCACTGGGAATATAATTGTCTAAGCTAATCAGATTCACAATGAAGACCTAGAATACTGAATAACGCCACTCTATGCTGTCGAGGAAATGTTAGTCTACGTTTCATGAATCATTAAAGTGCTATTCCAAGGCCTTATCGTAAACACTCATTTAGTTTATTCTCCGAGCTAGTCCGGCTGTTACGAACACAATAAGGAACAAGAACTACAAGCGATTAAAAAAAAATCATCTTCTTCACTTAACTCTTTTACCAGTCTTGAATTTGTTAAAAAGCGCTCCAATGCGCCCAAAGGATCTACGTCAGACGCAATAAGGCGTTACATCTAAAAGAGACGAACATACCCATTTGGAGGTTATATTTTGCAACAAATAACAACGTCTAGTTATTTAAAATTTTAAACCATCCTCAAACTACACCGAGTAATTAAGTTGTTTGGAACTAGCAAATTTTGCCATTCTTCTGTGGTTAAGAAATATTTCCCTGCATTTCAATTAAATTCCTTGAGATTCGCTGATTTTCTAGGTCCAAAAATGAATTCCCTAATATTCCCTGATTTTCCAGGTAGTCGACACCCTGCTTATTTTCCGGAACATTTTTGAGGTTCCCACAGGAAAATATGAGGCAAATTTACTCATCGCTGAGTTCCTGCACTTTTTTGCGATTATGAGTAAACGCCTTCTCAAGCATTTCAAAGCCTAATATTATATTCTAAGATATAGGAATTGCTTGATCGAGAGTTCTAGGTTTTTAATGGAAAATTTTCGCTCAGTATTCCCGGTTTTCCAAGGTAATAGACACCCTGAAATTTGTTTGGGAGCGGTGGTCGAAATAGCCAGGATCTCGGTCGAGTACGAGTAAGGGAAAATTGACTGTATTATAGCAAAATTTTAGCTGATAAAATTTCCAGGAACTACCTTAAAATAAAATTTCCAAATCAATTTAGTTGTGTCCTTCTTTGCTTTTATAGTCTCATCATGCACCGCAATGTCGCGAATGTCAATTTGGGAGTTATTATTGTGAAACTATAAATTTTGAATATTGATCCTGCTAAAAAAAATTAACATGAGCAGTAGACAATTAACGAGCAAAAGAACAGGAAAAGTGTCCATTTAATTTCACTAGGCATTTTCCATCCGTACTTCGACTACAATGTCACTGCAGTCTTCATCAGTGTCATTGCCACTAAAGACCAATTTTTTTTTTTAATTCCATTATATTCATTTGCTTTTGTTTAACAATCGTTGTTTTAATACTTTAAAAGGTACCGCTTACAGCTTTTTAGTCTTCAGGTTAATTTTGTTATTCAACATGCTAAAAATTGTTCCGTCTTATCGGTTGAAATCTAACCCCCTTAAGTACTTCATCCCCTAGGTCAAAATGTCAAGATCAGGTATAAAAATTAATTTACAACGTACAGAATCGAAACCTAGCTAACTAATAACCCAATATCAAGTAAAGAAGGAAAATCCAAACAACTCTTTAACGAGTAAAAATCTCCAAAGGCTCGGAAATCTAGTTAAACTACCATATTTTTATTTATTAATTTTGAATAACGATTTCTGTTTTCTGATCAATGTATTTGCTGATTCAACCCAGCGCAATGGAATGCGTTTAAAAAACACTCGTCATGATCCTCATTTCCTCGTTAGGTGAATGCATTGTCATTTTCCAAAACAGCTGCCAGAGCCCAATGCAAAAAAATACAATAAAGAGCACTGGGGGCGGTCCCAAATTGGTTTAATATATCAAAATATGTTTGGATATTTGTACTTTCTTGATATTGACTTTAAATCAAAAGTACTCGTAGAACAAACATCGCTCAGCACAAAAAACTTCATATTTTCCATGTATCAGTTTTGGAAAATACTGTCGGTGATATTTTGACACATTTGATGATATTTGAAAATATATCTAACTTGTCTCGCCCCTTGGAAGATCATTGTTTTCAATTGATTACTAAATTTATTGGCAGAGTTCACTATCTGCTTGCCAAAAAAAATCTTCTTGATCTATTTTCTAAATGTTTAGTTGTTTATCCCGCTATGAAATCAGCCCAACAAAAAATGCATACATCCACTTTTTTTTTCTTTTAATTCTTCGCAAATCTGACAACACTGCCGAGCACACACTTCCAGGCCATGCATAGTAGAATAATTTGATTCTAGCGAGACCAGAATCGAAAGCACACACAGTTTGCTGCCAAAAAAAAAACGCAGTGTTCATGGGAAAAACAGAAGCGCGCGGCATTCTTCAACCGCCGTAGATGGAATAAACACATGGTGCTCGACTAATGTATCAGGGTCCGGTCGACTCTTCAACATCCCCAATTTTTGAAGGGTGCCGATGCTGATAACAACCCCCTTCGGGCGAACCAAACGAGGGTGACTTCCTTCCAACCCCCGCCCCATCTTCGTCGAGCAGCGTTCTCTCGCTCCCGGAGAAGCTCCGAAACGGAGAGCTCCCATTGGTGGAGCAGCCGTCGTCACCACCACCGTCTGCAGAGTTGGTGTCCCTCTTGTTGTCTTTGGGGGATGAAATCGAGAAGAAACCAGACGTAAGCTCTCGCACAGCACCGTCGCCATCGTCGTCGTCGTCGTCGTAACACCGCACAGCACAGAAATCGAAGAAGAGCAGCAGCAGCACCAGTCTCGGACTCTCTGATTTGAACAAAATGGCGGCTCGTGTAAACAACTACTATCTCACACCCAAAAAATATCAATTTTTCTTGACATACACTTGACTCGGGTTAGGCCGAGCATTCCCAGCGAGGAGATGGGCGCCTCCCGGCTGAGGGTCACTTGTTTAGGTGGGCCACCCCACGCCGGGCGAGGTCATTGTTTTTGAGTGGGTGGATGGCATCGCTGTTTGTTTTTCGCAGGTTTTGCACAGTCCTCACCACGGAATATCCCATTTGCGATAATTGTGTATTCTTATTTTCATGCCTCTGGTTGATTTTTTTTTTACATCTAGGACAAGTCAAGTAGCAGCACTGAATTATTTTTAAATCACCGTCGCGCGCGCTGAAAGCATTTTCTTCGAGGTCATCATTCCAGAGCACACGCGTTCAGTAACACACAGCACACATAGCTCCCCATTTGAAGGAAGAAAAAAAAAATCTACACAATTTAGGAACACAAATGAGCGAGCGAGCGAGGGAGCGCGCGCGCACACAGCGGTGTTCCAGGAAGGGGGAATCAGATCAGAGTTTTAATCACTGGAATCAGTGGTATGGTAAGAAAATCAATCTACTAACCGATGAGAGGATCATCATCATCGCTATCTCGAGTTGTAACAGATATCAATATCTTCTCAGCAGCGGGGCATCTCCAATCTTCAGGATCACACAATAATTGCGCGCGCAAACCAACCGACCTCCAACGATTCCAAGTCTTCCTTTGCGTAGCACAGGGCTCATCCACATGCTGGTAGCCTTTTGTTGGCACAGGATCTCTTCTTCAGCCATACATTTTTTTTCCGAAAAATAAAAACGGAATTCAACTAAACTTTGGTCACCGCACCCGCGCGCGCCAGTGCACGACACAATTTTCTGCTCGAGATCAGCCCGGTTCGGCACCGTACCACTTCCGGTCACTTGTCCTCGAGTCGGGTACACGGCCACTCACGGGCCCGACACCTGGCCGGACCACCGCAGATCGGTTTGACATCGTTCCCGTAATCCGAAACCGCCGAAAAAAGCAATTGTTATTGATTCGACACCATTTTTCGCGCAATTATTAATTACAAAATATCCGAAACAGTACCTCCGTTACTAACGCATCTAGACAAACTGCGAAGCGTGTGTCTGTGCAAAGCTGGCCACACATCAGCGAGCCCTCCGCTGGCTCTCTGTGTGTTGGTGCCCTTCCCCCCAGAGCACTCATTCATGGCTTCGGTCCGGATGTGTGCGGTCGAAGAAACTCGTACCAATACACGACGCCATCCATCGCACTCTCTCTCTCTCTGGTATTGGTAGCGCGTTCCGAGAAGAGCTGCTCGCACCGAATGCCATACGACGAAGGGTGGAAGAGAAAACGGAAATTCCTCGCATTTCCAGACGGACCACAGGGCCCCATCCTAACAAAAATCCAATCAAAATCTCGTGCAATTCTCAATCAAAAACCCGACATTCAAAAAATCAATCGTCGAAAATCGGTTCCAAAAACAGACCGCATCCCAAATCCCCTAGAAGCCGACCCTGCGCTGGAGAGAGCTCTCGACGCGGACTTCGGACCCGTCTCGTATCGCCTTCGGGTCGGGATCGTGCTACGCTACAGAACACCAAATCCCAACACATTCACACTGCTGGCGTCGGCGTCGTGTCGTACGGATCGCTTTTATTTCTGTTGGTGTGTGTGTGTGCGTGAATCGAAACTCGCACTCAGCGCACCGTTACGTCGTAGTCGTATTCACCGGGCACGTAGTAGTAGTATTTACTACAAACACTCGTCACACTACACACGACGATCGGGGACGCGCGAGTTTGATTCATATATTCCTCCAGTCGTCGAGAGCGCCGAGCGGCTGCTGGTGAGGACGAGACGAGAAGAGAGGGTGAGTCCGAGCTCATCGCACTCGCTCGCTGTTCAGCGAGCAGCAGCAGCACCCATTGAAGAGAACTGTACGAACGAGCACACAAACAAGTGCGTGAGAAAGAGAGAAAGAGAAACCGTGCGGTTCTCTAGCTGCTGGCGCTCAATCTCTCTCGCTCCTTCCTCCTCCTGGCTGTCGGTGTAGTAGGAGCAGCCAGCGTGAAGAAATTCAAAAGCTTCACGCGGAGCACCCTCCACCGGCCGCCACAGTCCGACCCATCACGTCGCATCCACCGTTTAGGTAGTTCGTGCTCTGAGAAGATTTTCTGAGGCTTGCTGCTTGCATGATGAAGATGATGATGGCTCGTCCGTCCATCTGTGACCACATGTAGGTACCTTACGATGAGTTTGTTGCGATCTAAGAATTTTTAAAGCGTTCTTTGTAGGTCGGAGAATGTTTTGCGGTTGAGCGAAGGAATTGGAATCAACTTTAAAGGTTTTCAAAATTCGATTGGATAAGTTTTCATAGCAAATTAATGCACTCTGGCTGGCAGGTGTACATTTGTATTATTGCATTAATTATTGTAATTAGGATTTAAGTACAGGTATAGCGTAAATATGCAATATTTCATTGAAAACTTAATGATTTCAGTGTAAATCTGCAAAATTGCATGGCTACTCGTAAAGGAACGAAATATTAACAAACCAATGTTCGATGCAGACGAAAACCATCACAACAACATCACTCGAAAACATTTAAAAAAACGGTGAAAAATATCTCTTATCAATTTTTTTTTCTTTAATAAAAAAGGAGTTGTGTCCAAAACATGACCATATTATTGACGAGATCATTTGTTGATAATCCATTTAATTTAAATGAACCTTAAAAAAAATTCAATTGTAGAATCAACATTGCTCAAATTGGCAAAGCGAAAACTGATGACAGGTAGCAAAACGTCATGCCAAAGTCCCTCGTTGTCCATTCTACAAGTCTAAAACATAGTCCACAGAACCTTCATAAAACTCAAATTACTAATTGGGATTACCCTTTTCACCCACCTGTCATCTGTGAGTCGATCGTCATTTTGATTCTTCAAATCATTGGTAAAATTGTGATAATAGAGGGTGTTACGATCAAAATTTTGTCGAATTAAACTTGACGCTTTGTAGGTGTGTGCGTACAGAATGATGCCTCGAATTTGATTTTGACATTTGCTCTTCAGTTACCAAAATGGTGTCCAAGCAAGAGGAGCAACGCATTCAAATTTTGCACGCGCATCGCGAAAATCCGATCTACCCAGGTTTTTCCATGATTTTCTAGGGAAAAATTCTCGAATTAGAGAAAAGTAAAGATTGGATTCACTCAGTCTATTGGTACTACTCCGAGACCGAATAAAATTTTCGTCAATTTCCTCATTTTCCGGCAGATTTTTTAGGTTTTCCACAGGAAACCATGAGACAAATTTTACTCAACACTGAGTTCCTGCACTTTTGGCGATTATGAGTGAACTAAACTCAAATTTGGGTCGTTCTCATTCGCCGTGTACGTCAAGGCGAACTTCAAACAGCTTCCTGCACTCAAAAAATTGCCCACGTCATCATCATGTGTCTCACACTTAATTTTGCGCTTATTGTGAAACACATCCATTTCATGTGTGAATCTTATGCTATGAACCATGCCTGAACACTATGGATTTGAATTGTGACACACTTGGATTCTATGTGCCTCATTTGGTGATATCAATAGCTTAACACATAATAGTTCAATATTCTACAATATTCTGCTTTATCGACTTCTACTTTACCGACTCTAAAAATGAATCGACAAATATATAAACAAATTTCAGAGGCCAGAGCTTTCACATATCTTTTTAATGGGCCTGATTTGGGATTCGATCATGGACTGTTGGATTGTGCTGCTGTCGGAGTCTTCGTTCGATCTCACTGTGCCACGATTATTCTCATATATGAGGCGGCTTGATAGGATAAAGTCACAACTCTTGTTTTCGATGTTTACCTTTCTGAGCAAGCAATTCACATCGTATTGAAATGGAAAACACTATAAATCCATCTGTTTTGAACAGTAGTGTGATTCAATGTGCAATACACTTGAATAGATAGTGAAAGATTTTCAACTTTTCAAAGTTTGAAACACTAGAAATTAACGTGTACAACACACTGAACTAAGGTGAAATCTCGGGTGAAATACACTTAAAGTAAATGTGATTGTGCATTTAAAAAATCAAGTGTTTAAACACTTCGATCAAACGTGTGGAATTTTTTGAGTGTGGGCAGGAGTTTTACAGGGTAATCGGAAGGGGAAAGGGGGCAGACATTTTCAAGCATTATGAAACTGTCGAAGTTTGCTAAGAAATATCTGGTTTTGCAGGCTATCGGTACATGTGGCTTGTGGTGCCCAAGGACAAGAACCCTCCCAACGCCATCTAAGAGCAGCACCCAATGGAAAAATATTAAGCCATCGTCAAGCGGAACCTGAAAAAAAAAACCCAAAAAAATGTTGGAAACGGGAAGTGGCGTTCTGCGGTAAACATAGTGTACAGAATCTGATTACAGGAGTTAAACAAAAGGCCCAAAAATTCAGATTCGGTCAACCAGAAACTTAGCTGAACTTTTGACGTTGGATAACGTCTTTCGGCAACATACGGGGGTACAAAATTGAAAACAGTTATTTTGGATGCGTTACGAAAAATTAAAAGATTTTGAACGATAATAACTCAACCGTCTCTCGATAGATTTACGAGATAATGGCATCAATCGATTGGAAATATTTCTAGCAATTCGCTGAATGTTTCAAAACTTTTGATTTCATTCTGTAAACTATTGAAAAACGGTTAAAAGTAAACCATTGTCTAAAGATGGTGAAAATCGATTGATTTTTTTTATATTCTTATACTTTCTCCAACCGAGACATCAGATGCGAGTATCTGACACCTCTGATATTTTCTGTTCTACTATATAAGCGTCCATCAAGGTCGCCCGTTCCATCATTGTCTATCCGATCGTCGACCCAGCAGCAGAGCAGCAGAGCAGCAGTACCAGAGCAGCGGCAGCAGAGCCTGGGGGCGAAAGGGCAACTACGCCGAGTGCGTTGGTGCCAGTGCTCCGGTATACTGGGCCGCCGTCATGGAATGCCCAGCTGCTGCAGTTCTCAGTGGGTCGTATTCACCGTCTGCTAGCGCAAGGGCAACTACGCCGAGAGCGTTGGAAAAATGGTCCTTTTCAGGGCCACAACATTATCAAGAAAGAGTTTAACGTACGTATGCGAGTATCTGACACCTATGATATTTTCTGTTCTACTATATAAGCGTCCAACAAGGTCGCCCGTTCCATCATTGTCAACAACATCAGCCCAACAAAACGGCCCTTTTCAGGGCCACCATACTTTCGCAAGAGTTATTAAGGAATATTCCTAAAATATAATATACACAATTAAGTACAACACATAACAGACGTTATCCAACGCCAACCCTGCGGTCGTATCTAGTATACAACCCTTCCAACTTTTTTTTTATATTTTACTAATTGACTTAAAAAAGAAAAAAAACATATTTTATTAATAAAATTCTTGTTTCACCAAATTTTGATCGTAACACCCTTTAACAAACCATTTATTATCTTGCAATGAAGAATCGACTGACTGACTGGTCGTTCAACACCTAGTTTTCTTTTCAGATCCGCAGTTACAAAAATTATGATGATAAAAAAATACCATAAAATTTGACAGATGGTAAACGTCATTACGCTTTTAACCCGCTCGCCATCTTTGATACTAGTCATGGGAATTGTGGCCTTAAAATAGTCATCCTGAAAAATTCACGACAAAATCACCACGACAAAATAAAGTATCCATCCAGTCGCGACTATCTATTCTAGTCGTATGTCACTCATACTGTTCCCTGTGACAAACTACTATAGGTCACACTTTCGGCTCTGAGCTCAACACAACTTTATACCCCAAAGTAAACTTTTTCGTTCATGTCCGAATGTATGGGTTCTGTCTCTTCTTTCGTCAACTAACCAAATTTAAAATGTAATTTAAATAGGATCATCACGACAAGGAATCATCCGTTCGAATACGTTGGTCGGATTTCAAAAAAGGCCGGAAATAATGTTAATTCCCTTCAATATCGGTATTTCAAGATGGCGGCTTACGATTTCAGAAAAAGTGGGAAATACTGCTAAATACTCTTCAATATGGATATTTTTGGAATCGGGATGACGTCTAGAGACCGTAAATCGATGTCCAGCGCCATTTTGAAATCAAAGATGGCGGCTACCGGTTTCAGAGAAAGCGGGAAATATTTTAAAATACCCTTCAATATGGGTATTTCCGGCATCGGAATGACGTCTAAGACCCGTAAATCGATGTTCGACGCCATTTTGAAAACCAAGATGGCGGCTTCTGGTTTCAGAAAGAAATGGAAAATACTTAGTTGAAGATGCTAATTTCAAATAACAGACTGTAGTGGTACTTTTTATACGATAGATGGAGTAGATGAAAGCATAGAGTTGATAGTTCCGTTAGAGTACGGCAGTGTGAAGATTGTATATAGATATTAGACAAGCGAGCTAGGACAACTTTTAAGGAAGGTACAAATCGGTTTTTTCATCTCTCTTTACCAAACTCCCCCTTTGGAGAGGGATGGTGAGGGGTGTCCCCCCCCCCGCCACCACTGGCAAAAAGAGATGAAAACCGACCCGCTCATGTACCAACTGTGTGTTTGAAACAGTTCTACCGATTTTTACCACACTTCAGTTGTTATTTGAAGGAAGGCATCCAGTCGTAGGTTTGGAAATTGCAACTATTGTTTACCCCTACCACGATATGTGCTCCTGTCATCGTCGACTTGACAATCTCGAGGGGACACGGGTGGGGTAGGTGCTGCTACTGTACCTTTCGACCATTGACAGTAAAATACTACCAAATACCATTCATTATGGATGTTTTCGGAATCGGGATGACGTCTAGAGACCGAAAATCGGTGTCCAGCGTCATCTTGAAATCCAAGATGGTGGCATCCGGTATCAGAAAAGTGCGAAATACTGTCAAATCCCTTCAATATGGGTATTTTCGGAATCAGGGTGTTGTCTAGAGACCAGATATCATCCAGATATCATTGTCCAACGACATTTTCAAATCCAAGATGTTGGCTTCTGGTTTCAGAAAAAGTGGGAAACACTGTCAAATGCCCTTCAATATTTATATTTTCGGAATCAAGGGGACGTCTAGGCCGGGGCCTCCCTTAGCTCAGTCGGTAAAGGCGAAACTACAAAGCAAGACCATGCTGGAGGTGGCTGGGTTCGATTCCCGGTCCGGTCTAGGAATGTTTCGGGTTGGAAAATTTCTCGACTTCCCTGGGCATAGAAGTATGATTGGACTTGCCACACAATTATACCAATGCAAAAATGGTACAGGCATCGAAAGTTCTTAATTAATAACTGTGGAAGTGCATCTAGAACACTAAGTTGAGAGCACGCAATAAGCTAATATGCGATGTGCAATAAGCTTGAAATGCGAAGAAGAAGAAGAAGAAGTGGTGTCTAGAGACCGTAAATCGATGTCCGACGCCATATTGAAATCCAATAAGATGGTTTTTGGTTTCAGAAAAAGAGAGAAATAGTGTCAAATACCCTTCAATATGAGTATTTTTGGAAATGGAATGACATCTAGAGACCGGATATCGGAATCGGAATCGGAATGACGTCTAAAAATAGAAAATGAACGTCTTGAAATCCAAGATGGCAGCTAAAGAATACAGGAAAAGATTGAAATACTGTCAAATACCCATCAATGTCGGTATTTTGAAATTCGCGGTGATAGCTACGGACTAGCATTTACTGTCTGATGCCATATAGAACGCCTAGATGGCAGTTTCTGGTTACAGATAAACTGGACAGTACTGTTAAATACCCCCACACTATGGGCTTTTTCGAAATGGGGACGATATGTAGAGGCTCAAAATCGATGTCCGACGCAATTTTGGAATCTAAAATGGCAGTCCTCTGTTTTTATAAAACTGTCAAAATGGCTGACGCCATTCCGGCATCCCAATTTTCGGCATCTACACGTCGGCTCAGTTCTAAAAATACACATATTGTAGGGTATTTTGCAGTTTTTCAGAATTTGAGAGCCGCTATATTGTATAACAAAATGGTGTCGATGCTGAAATTCAGCATCTACATGTCGTCTCAAAAAATTCATATTATAGAGTATTTGACAGTTTATCTGAGATCAATGGTCGCCGTCTTTGTTTATAAAAAAGGCGTCAAACATCGATTTTCGACAACTACCTGTCGTCGCCGTTCCTATAATACCTATATTATACACACTAAGAGTATTTTACCAAAATCTGTGAAATTTTACCGAAATCTCAACAGTTATTCGGTGAAAACTGCGAAAAATCACCGAACTGTTTACCAAACGTTCAGCTGTTGAGATTTGGGTAAAATTTCACAGATTTCCGTGAAATAATCTTAGTGTGTAGGGTATTTTACAGTTTTTCTGTAAAATCAATGGTCGCCATCTTGGGTTCCAAAATGGCGTCGGACATCGATTCCAAAATGGCATCGGACTCGATTACTTCGAGTCAGAGGTGAAACCCCGTCAAAACAACACAATTCCAGTTATTTCAATCTTGTTATGTCTCGTATGCAAAGCGGCATGCATTTACTAGAAAACGACCAGAGGCAGTTTTGTCGCGACAGAATGGAAGAATGACATGACAGACTTTTTTCGTCAATAACCATGTCAACAGTTTTCGTCAATCTTGTCGTCCGACGTACGTGAAACAACTAAGTCGTTCTGGAAAACGTCACGCAACAGATGTTTCGTGGCCAAATGAGAGAAAGGCAAGAATAGAAAATGTTTCGTTGAGAGACAGCCCAGTAGATCATTCTTTCAGGCAAAAGTTTGTTGCATCGTGCTTGTCAGATGAACGTTTACTTTTTGTTGTTGTCTTTGGAACATAGTTTATCGTCATGAGGTTGACAATTCCCAAGCCTGCTTTGATACTTCAAGTACAAATTCAGTTCTATTTAAATAAACGACATTCGCTAGTCAAAAAGGCATTTTGTACATCAAACCTGTTGTTGTTGTATGCAATCAAATAGCATTAGACACCAGCTGAGATTTTGATGTTGCAGAATTAGTCAATTTTATGTTGCACAAGTAACAGATAAGTATTACTTAGCTAAAACTTATTTCAGTTTGCGTACTATAATTAACTGTCTTTCAAATAGCGAACGTTGAGTGTAATAAAATTTAAAGTACGTATTTCAAACTCACTTATCTGCATGATCACATAGTACTGTTTAAATTTGCAAAATTATGGTAAAATTTTTACTTCAGTTGGACCAATTAAGATAGCTCAAAGACTGAGACCATCTTCCAATATGTGCTGACCTCCTGAGCAGCAATTTTGCCATAGATAGCAAACATCTATCTATTCGAGCAGTGAAGTTAAGCACTCAACAAGAAGTCAAATTACACACTAGCATCAGCAGGCGAATTAATTCTGAAGTGAACTGTTCACCATCCAAAATTTCTTTATCAATTTTCGCCTTCTTTGCCAACAATCTACTATCAAATAGAGCTGTTAAGTTGAAGCTAGCAATTAGATGGCTAGTGGGAGCTTGGTTGTTTTTCTCGTCCCGAAAATGCTCATATTGAAGGGTATTATTACAGGCATAACATTTGATAACGGCACAAAAGCATTTGTAAACAAACTTTCTAAGGCCCTTTACACGTGAACCAAAGTACGCCCACGGAAACCAATATCACTTTCGGAAAGTTGATAGTTGCCCCTATCCGATGATATTTAGACAGATTCTATGGGCGCCATCTTGAATTCCAAAACCACACGGGACATCGATTTTCTGCCTCTACACTTTGTCCCCGTTCCGAGTATACCAATATTGTAGGATATTTCTAGACCAACAATTGAAAAAGGCGGAACAACCAAACGTAAGCAATGGCTTTCAACGCAAATTCCTCGAGAATCAAACCACTCCCACGCAAACTAACCATGCCATTCAATAAACGTTTACTAGTTACTTACAAGTACAGTACAATACAAGTTTACTTTATCAGATGGTGGTGTTAGATTGCTTCGATGTGTATTGACTATCGGGGAATTTGTGTTTAAAGCCATTGTTTACGTTTTGTTGTTCCACCTATTTCAATTGTTGGTCTGGATTTAACACGTTTTTAGAAAACCGATCGCCGCCATCTTGGATGCCAAAATGACATCGGACAACGATTTTGGCCATCTACACGTTGTCTTCGTTTCAAAATACCCATATTGTAGGCTATTTCAACAGAGAGCATGCATAAGGGCGTATACATGATGATCGCTTTTCTTAATCGGTTTTCTCTTTGCATTGCTACAGCTAAGCGAAACAATTTTCTAGAACTTTTTCAATGCAGTGCTGTAACAGGTTGTATTGGCTATCAAAAGCACCAGCAAACGCACCGAGAAATGGTAATCCAAGCGAGTTATCAACTAAAGAGAAAATCGACGAAGAGAATTGATCATCGCGTTTACTGTCGATTTGATAGTTTTAAAAAACCGATGGAAACCTTCTTGGATTCTAGAATGGCGTCAGACATCGATTTTCTGACGCTTCACTTTGTCGTTTCCAAAATATTCATTCTTCTTCATCATCTTCGCATTTCAAGCTTATTGTTGTTGATCGTATATTTGCGTATTGCGTGCTCTCAAATTAGTGTTCTAGATGCACTTCCTCAGTTATTAATTGAGAGCCTTCGATGTCTGTACCATTTTTGCTTTAGTACAATTGTGTGGCAAGTACAATCGTACTCTATGCACAGGGAAGTTGAGAAATTTTGCAACCTGAAAAAATCCTAGACCGGACCGGGAACCGAATCCAGCCACCTCCAGCATGGTCATGCTTTGTAGCTACACCTTTACCGAGTGAGCTAAGGGAGGCCAAAACAGAAAAAAATACCCATATAGTAGGATATCTGACAGGTTTTTAAAAACCAATGGCCGCCACCTTGGATTCCAAAATGGCGGTGGACATCGATTTTGGATCGCTACACATTTCCTCTGTTTCGAAAATAATCATATTGTAGGATAATCCGGCAACCGCTACAGTGAGTAGAAAAGTGTCCGAAATTATGGTCTACTGAAAATTGGAACAGATTGGTCAAGTAGTTCTGGTTTTATTCCGGGTTTCCGAGAGGACATCAGTGGGGGGGGGGGGGGGATGAGGTAAGTGGTCTAGAACAAGGTGATGCTGGAAATCCACAGCAACAGGCATCTATGGATAGTGCTGATTGACATTTTAACAAAACCCACCCACAAACTGGTTCTAAATACTGAGCGTCCAGCGGAAGGTCATCCGGTGACCCGGATCAACCTTAATCTTGATTATTTTGTATTTTTGATCAAAGCATGCCTTGATTATTCTCTGCAACTACATGAAATGAAATAAAATGGTGATGTTTGATATAACAGCTGGTCATTGGCTCCGAGTGGTCATCAGATGGCCCGCCGAAAAGATTTGGAACATCCGTAAAATTGATTGCTGCGTAAATTTGATCAAAGTAAGCCTTAATTTTTTTTCTGCAACTATATGGAATGAGGTAAAATTGTGATTTATGCCACATAAGCCGGTTATTGACTCCCAGTGGTCAACGGATGGTCCGCCAGACAATTCGGAAAATCTGTAAACTTGATTGCCGTGCAAATTTGATCAAAGTAAGCCTTGATTTGTTCTGATATGAAATGCAATGTAGTAACATGATGGTTTTTGATATATTAGCCAGTCATTGCTTCTAAGTGACTACCAGATGGTTCACTGGAAGATCTGGAACATCCGTAAAATGTACTGTTTCGTAAATGTTATCAAAGTAGGCCTTGATTTTTCTCTGCATTTATATGCGATGTGGGAAAATGGTGGAAAAATTGCTCTAAAATTTGTCAATTTTGCAGAAAAATATGAGATAAGATTTGCATTAATATGTTGTTGATCTAGATCTCCAAAATCTCATGGAAGCATGAATTCGTATAAAATCAAAGGGTCTCCTGCAAAAATTTAGCCTAATGTTGTTTTGGTATGTTGAAAAAAGCATAAATCAATACGCAGTATCAAAAATTCTTAAAATCTTCCAGGAGTTGAAGTTACCAAAGATGTGTTACCAAAATATTTAAATTGTATTGGAGATATTTTGAAGGTTAATACATATCTTGTTCGATTTCCACGATTCTCCGTTCGAAATATAATTTAAGATAATCAATACGATGATTCGACTTAATGAAAGAATGGGTAAACCTTGGGGAAGCCCCATAATATAATTGCCCAAGTAACAATTTTGGTTTTATCATGGTTTTGAAGAGGCTTTATAGGCTTATAATGGACTTAAAGACCACATAGAAATCGAAAATGTTGCTTGTGTGGTTTGGAATATTAGGTTTTCCAAAATTCCTGGAGTTCAGATCTTTATTCGTTTTTTTTTTATTTATATATTATACTATATATAATAGTAACTTTGACACTCATGGATCATTCGTGACTTATCCAGGTTAGATTTAAGTTAATGATAATGATGATTACCCCTAGGTTTGAGGTGGATGATTTATCTCTAAGATAATCAAGTACATTGACTTCAGAGTGAGAGGTATGGATTCAGATCTTTTTATTTTACAGGCTAACCAAGGTATTCTACGATATCCTGACTAATCTTGTGTAACTGATTAGCACAAAGTGCAGAAATTATTTTAAATTTATCTCTGGACCAATCAACTCATGATTTTTTTAAGTTCGTTGATTGTGTACGGTGTCGAACCATTTCCGGGCAAGCATGATCGGGTATGCAAGGAGTTAGAGATCGGACTTTTTTTTTTAATTGGCATGAATTTGCTTCTCTATCTTCAAGTAGCTTCGTGACAAGGTATGTCTCGGTTAGGCTCTATATTAACACTACTTTACTCGGAGAACTGTAGCAAAATAATTCAAAAAATGTTCATCTAATGACAACCAAAGGAAAAAAAATTCAATGTAATCTTCTATCTTGGTAGCTCCACATGCTCCAACAAATGAAAGAAAAGAATAGATTTGTTTTGTAATTTGGATGAATTTTAATACTTTACCACAGTGGAAGCATAATATGAAATTTTTTAACAGAAGTGTAAACAAATGAATATAATTATGCATATTAAAAAAATGATTGATTCCATGTAAAAATGCAAGTTTTATAAGGGTTTAAATGATTCTTGAAGACAAAATTATGGCCTACAAGACTATGATAAAACCAAAATTGTTACTTAGGATGAGTATACATTATCTTTTCCGGTGCGATTTGGGTTTTCCCGCATTTTCCCGGAAAATCCGAATTCCCGAATGACCCCTTCCCCCGAGAGATGCGCACCTCCCAAAAAATCTGATAACCCGATATTTCAACTAAATATACTTTACAAAACATTTTAGATTCCAGAGATACACTGAAAATTCAATAAGATACGGCTATTTGAATTTGGGGCAAATTGACCCGTAAACATAAGTTTTTTTTTTTTTGGCACAGACGAAGGGTTAATTAAAAAAAATTATATGGCTTCAAAAGGCCACAACAACCTAAAAATGCGATTATGTTGTAGAAAACTGCTAAAAAGGCAAATCGATAGAGTGGGCAAGCCAATAGTGGAGGAACTAAGACATTTTATTTATATTATACTAGCTGAGTGTGCCCGACCTGGCTCGCGATTCAATATTAGCTTGAGTTTATGCGCCGATTAAAAAAACATACTGTATTGTACGTAGCCCCCCTCTTATCTGAGGGGCTACCCCCTACTACCATCTCCTTATACCTCCACATGCCAAATTTGGTTCCATTTGCTTGATTAGTTCTCGAGTTATGCAGAAATTTCTGTTGCATTTGTATGGGAGCCCCCCTCCCTTGTAGAAGGGGAAGGGGTCTCAAACCAACATAAGAACCTTTCCCGGCCCCAAAAACCCCTGCATACAAATTTTCACGCCGATCGGTTCAGTAGTTTCCGAGTCTATAAGGGTCAGACAGACAGACAGACAGATTTATAAATAATTATTTAATTGTTTAATAATTATATTAACAAAGTTAATACGTCTATCACCTCTATTATGCTGGGGAAAAAACAGTGTTGTATACAAAAAAAAAATTGTAAAATTGTATACAGTTTAGGAAAACTCGTCCTCCATTAATAGGAACACTGTTTCTTGTGGTTGTGGTAGGTGCTAACTTTCGTTCCTATTATAGTGGATCGCATTGGTTTCTAATGGATTCCACTATTGAGCAGTTCCACGCCAACTGGCGAATCGAGCTAATTTTCCCTCTCCGAATTCCATGAAACTTCGTATAAATGTTCACTTCTGGAAATGAACCAAGTTTGTGTTCGAATTCGGCCATTTTGACTCTCACCTAATTGTTCACAATGGCTTATTCGACATTTTTCAAACTGAAACAAAGTTGTGGGAAACTGGATTGCCTTTTAATACAAAAATATACACTGAAAAAATACCCGATGAAAAAAAAATCCATGCGATATGCGTAAACCACTTTAGAAACGAAGAAAAAGGCTAACAGTTGACAGAGAAACGTCAAAATAACCCAAATAACTGTCCAAGCGTATTTGAATAGCGTTAAAACGCCAACGTGCCATTAAAATCCAACGTTGGCACTAAACATATTCCACATTTTGAGGCAATTCAATCCCAAAAGGTTGAAAATGCCTCAAACCCCTTAACTAACATAAAAAGCCACCGAAATGCCCTTTAAACGCTCAAATTGCCATACAACGCCAATTTTCGCAGAAATGACTCAAAAACGCCAAAATTACCTTGAATATGGTCTCAAAATGCCAAACACCTCTTCCTAACACGACACAAACTTTATATGAAAGGTCCTAAAAATGAACGCCAAAACGACTTTAAAACGCATGAACTTCAAAACTTTGCATGATGAAAATGCAATGACGCCAAACCGGTTTCAAAATAGCCAAAATCGTCTAACAACGCCAAAATGTCTGAACCCACTATCATTAAAATAGTAAGCTCAAATTGGCCTTAAAACGTAAAAACCAACGCTAAAAATACAACATTAGGTTTGTTTGGTATCTCAACCTATCAAATTTCTGTTTCAAAGTGATTCCCCTTTTCAAATTCCCAACTTTTCCAGGTTTTTCTGGAAAACTGGCTTTTTTCCACCCTGCATTTATTGTTATTGTTAACACGTAGGTGAACATCTAGAATGCTACATACCAACTCGAATTGCTGCAAAACGATTGTCAATAGCAGTGTTCACTCGGCTTTCGACAGAAGCAGGTCACTCTCGCCCAGACAACCAGAATGCACGTATATTCATACATACATACATACAAACAAACAATTCGTATAGAATGCAAAGAAATGGCTTATACGTACAAAAGTGGAGGCCATATACGTGCATATTTTAATTTAATTTTAAACGAGTTGATTTAACATCATATACGATTTAATCTGTAATAACAAATTCAGTTTGAAAAGTCTTACGATGTAATCCGATTTAATTTGTGATACAGTACGACGGAAAAATAAGTCATCGCATATAGGTTGGAAATTTGCATTTTATACGATTTAACTTAAACATAATGCGAGGTATGCCATTCTTATATGCGATTTTGACTTATACTGTAGCAATTTACGATACTGTCTGTACATTGTTATACGACTTCTGGTTGTCTGGGCGATGTGTGTCACGCGATCGTCTGTTTTCTCGGCAGCAGCCATTGTGTGGTCTTCCTTATTGTTCTTCATCAGCAGTTCTTTCAGTCGATGCGTCGTCGACTTTGGAAAGCAACCGTTGAGTGTGTGAGTGCTGACCACGTTTTGCGTCCATTGCTGCAATGGATGCGCTCTGCCCCCCGTTGGCGATACTACCATACAATGAAACCACTGGAAGCGGGTTCCGTTCCGTTTTTGCACAGCGGAAGATAAAGCGATTATTGTGTTGCACCTTTTGACTATAGTTTTAAGGATGTTTTGTATAGTGAACAAGAATCCTCAGCTCTGTAAAGTTAATTCGATTGAGCCTTATCCTTAGCCTAATAAAATTAATTGATTGTCAATTGACTTTCCATAACAAATGATCAGATATGGTTACGTTACCTGCTTTTAAATACATTTACTTTAGATCATTTATCAGGATCATTATACAAATACACGACTTTTTCAACATGAGTGAAGTGCAGAGTTTTCGATGCAATATTACAAAATATCAATTTACTGTGCGTCCATACTCACTGCCACCGAGTTGACAGTTGCGACTTACCTGAAAGGGAAATGAAAGTAAACAACATATTAGTGATCTTGTATTTAGAGCATTTTAAATTTATGTTAAAATTACATATCCCTATGTGAAACAACCCACTCGTCTCATTTATCATTATATCTATTATAAAAAAAAACTTCCGTTCCAATAAACTCCGCACCAAACCTAGCTCATTGAGCTACTCCAGTCGGTGGTGTAGATGCTGCGGCGCTGAACAGCTTAGTCATGCAAAAACAGTCCAGTTAAAACATTCGCCGGTTTTACGGGATACGACAATGACAGTAATCGCGACTTGCACAACATGCGTCACCACCGTCGTCATCCTCCGTCAGGCGTTACTCTTGTTTCGTACGATGTGTGATAGCTGCTGTTTGCGCAACCAGTACATGAATGACGCTGGACTAAGGTTATTTTAATCCTTTTCAATTGGGCACAAAATTTACCTACCAGGTTAGGTTTTTTTCTGAAAATGAACTAAAATAGCGGCTTTCCGTACGATAGAAGAGGAACCAGCAAAAAAATACTTCCTGTAGAACAGTCAGAGCAATTTTGAGACAAATTTTTTGCAATGTCGAGCTAATGTCGGTGTTATGTCGGATTGCATTGGCTTTTATTGACCACCGACTCCGTTCACCGATATTTTGAATTTTATTTAATTAATTCGAGCATTTTTCGTCATGAAGCATTTGATTCATTTGAAGAAGCAGATAGCACCGACTTTTTGTTTGAATTTACTAACAACCAGGGCCCCACAAAGTCACTTTCAATCGAAAATCGTCAAGCGACAATGAAGCTGTCAACCATCACTTTGAATTGAAAGTCATTCTGTCTTCTCTTCGAGCAGATCACCGTCAACATCAATAGAACCACTTTCGATCAGTTTTCATGCTGTTTGTTTATGGCTTGACTCGTGTTCATTTCTTCTTTCATCGTCAAATGAACTTACTTTTGCATTGAAGCGAAGCTGTTCGATCCAAATTCGCGCAGTTTTTATGACTTTTGTTGATTGTTCACTCGGTTCATTTAAGCGTATGCGCATAGATCTGTGCACGTGAATGTCAAATTTATCACTGTCGGGTGGTTTGTTTACCTATCAATATGGGTATTTTTGGAATCAGGGTGACGTTTACAGATCGAAAATTGATATGCGACGCCATTTTAAAATCCAAGATGGCGGCTTCCACTTTGAGAAAAAGTGGGAAATGCTGTTAAATACTTATCAATAAAGATATTTTGGAATCGGGGTGATGTTTAGAGGATGAAAATCGATATCCGATGCCATTTTGAAATCGGAGATGGTGGCTTACGTTTAACGAAAAAATGGAAATACATTTGACTGTATCAAATGTATCAAACATCAATATTAGTATTTTTGTAATCGGTATGAAGTCTACAGATCGAAAATTTATATGCGACGCCATTTCGAAATCCATGATGGCGGCTTCCGATTTTAGATTAAGTGCGAAATACTGTCAATATATGTATTTTTGGAATCGGGATAGCGTTTAGAGGCAGGAAATCGATATCCGACGCCATTTTAAAATCCAATATGGTGGCTTTCTATTTCAGAAAAAAATGGGAAATGCTGATGCCGTCCCATCCATATGGGTATTTTTGGAATCGGGGTCTTGAATAAGGAAATCGATGTCCGACGCCATCTTGAAATTCAAGATGGTGGCTTTCGATTTCAGAAGAAGTGTCAAATAGCCTACAAATGGCATCGAATATCGATTTTCACCATCTACGCGTTGTTCATCGGATATCGATTTTTGGCATTCACACGTTGTCCCCATTCCGCAAATACCCATATTGTAGGGTATTTGACACTTTTTGAACCCTGATGGCCGCCACATTGGATTCAAAAGGTGTTATCTGATATCGATTTTTGGCATCTACGCGTTGTCCCTGTTTTGAAAATAACCATAATGTAGGGTATTTGAAATTTTTTCTGAAACCCTATGGCCGCCATATTGGAGTCCAACATAGCATCGAATATCGATTTTCGGCAGCCACACGTTGTCTCCGTTCCGAAAATACCCATATCTTAGGGTATTTGACACGTTTTATGAAACTTGATGGCCACCATCTTGGATTCCAAAATGGCGTCGAATATCGATTGTCGGCATCTACGCGTCGTCCCCGTTTCGTAGGATATTTTATTGTAGGATAGTTAACACTTTCTGAATCCTGATGGTAGCCATATTGGTTCCGAAAATACCCATATCTTAGGGTATTTAACACTTCATAAAACCAATGGCCACTATCTTGAATTCCAAAATGGCGTCGGTTATCGATTTTCAGTATCTACGCCGCATCACCGTTCCGAAGGGTGTAGGGTATTTGACACTTTTTCTGAAACCGGATGGCCGCCATTTTGGATTCCAACATTACGTCTAATATCGATTTTCGGCACCTTCGCGTCGTCCCCGTTCCGAAAATACTCGTATTGTAGAGTATTTGAGACTTCCCCTGACCCCGATGGCTCAGGCTCCAAAATGGCCTCGTTAATTTAATTTTCGTTTAATATAAAATAATATATTATTACTACAACCGATATTGCGTGGATACTATCCGGATACTATATTTTGATGCCTGCGTCGTCAGGTCGTGACAAGTCAAATGAGCCCCAAATTGAAGTGAAAGTGGAAAAAAAGAAGGTAACAGTTTTCGAGTCATTCATTGCGTCAATTGAAACAAGTCTTTGCTTCAAATGAAATGAACTGAAGCACTCGACGAACGAAACAAGTGATAGTCCAGTCATGTTTGAAAAGAGGAATGTTCATCGTGACTCGATAACAAGAAACACGATGACTTACACGAAAATGATATTGCTCGAAATGAAGCAATTGTTATTAGTAGAGAGCTTTCGATGCCTGTACCATTTTTGCATTGGTATAATTGTTCGAAATTTTCGAACCCGAAAAATGCCTAGACCGGACCTGGAATTGAACCCATGGTCTTGCTTTGTAGCTGCGCCTTTACCGACTAAGCTAAGGGAGGCCCCCTGTGAATTCCATTATGGGAAAAAAGGCGTCTGATACTAGAGTAGGATCGATCTGTGGATCAGACGGTACAAATTTTATCAAAGCTTCAATGGGAACCAAGTGCATTCTTATGACATGCTCGAAGAATTTCACCACGAACCCAGTTTGGGTGCATTCGCCAAGAATCCTTTCAGAAAAAAAGGCAATGTTTTCCTGTTTTAATCCGGACCCAATCTCTCGAGCCGATCCGCCTAACATTGCTGTCTCACTCGGCCTCGCCGGATGTAATCATCCGTTGGGAAAATTGGCTGTTAATGGAAAACAACGCCCCCGAGGCACTATTTTCATTTATGCGCATTTTCTGCGAATCTTTCGTCGAATGCGCCATAAAGGGGGGAGGGGTGTTGGAAGGGGGATGGCCATTTTTCCTCCAGAGTACGAAAGCAAGGGAAATTAGCGTGCAGCAACTTGTTGCTCCTCGCCAACTCCCCGCCTTGGCGAAGCTCCATGCTAGTTTGTGTGACAAGCAGCAGTAACGAAGGCGACGACGAGGACGACGACGTAAATCGCCTCATTATCCTTGCAAGGATAAACAGCGCTCACCGAGGCACGAGAGAGTGATTGGGAGGGAGGGAAGTGGGTTGGGTTGAGGTCGGTGGAAGGTGTTGTCAAGAGTTGACGAAGCACAACAAGAACACTCCTATCGTTCGTCACGCTCGTCTCCCGTCAATTTGGTGTGCTAAATGGTGCTTGTTTTCGTCGCGTAGGCCGACGAGTAATTCCGTTTACGTCTGGGTTAATTGAAAATATGCTTTGCTGTGGAACGACCTACGGTGCTGGGTCCCGGTGAAGTATGAGACGTTTCCATCGAAAAAGAAAACAAATAAAGTGCCGATTAAAGATTTTCCGGTAAATCTGCAAAAGTGGCGATGATTGTAGGATATTGGAAAAAAAATTTCAGGTTAAGACATTAAAAACTAGAAACATGGTTTATTGGCATTGGAAAGTTTCATTATTTCAGGCAAGTAGTACAGTCACCCCAGTACTTATTAGTGTGCATCTAGATAAAAATTATCTGTATGTTGAGTTTTAGCGACCGTATTGAGCGAAAACCTAAAACTTTGTAGTTTCTGAAAAATATAAGTCAAAACGAAAAAAAAACACATCACTGATTTTTTGATATGTTGTGTAAAAAAGCCTAAATTTTCAAGGAAACATATAAAAACATATTGCGCCTTCTGTCTACAAACCATGAAAACCATAAAAAAAACAAATACAATCAATGTTCTTCAATACAAAATCCCATTTTTTAAACTTAATTTCATTTTATTTTTCCTACTTTAAATTACTTGTAATTTGATATTTTGTTCTTTCAGATCGGTCCAGTTTTTTTTCCTTGATTTGTTTTCCGTCGATCTTGTTTTCCGTGCTGAGCACCAATGCTACCGACGCCAGGGAGGCAGCTCCCACACCTGGACCCTACCTATCGATCCATCAACTCATGAACCGGGGACCAACGGCTGTACTTCCCTTCCGAAGGAAGGCGTGATCAGAGATGTTATGCCTCAGAACATCCCGGCGGCGCCGACTGGGATTGAACCCAGGCCTGCTGGTGTGAGAGGTAATCACGCTTACTACTACACCACCGGCGTCGCTATCGATTGGTCAAAGTGGTTAAAAGTTCAATTTTTGAAAAAAAATGGTCACCCTATCGATAAACTAAAAAATACGGGTCTAAAATTTTGCGATAAGTAACAAAACTACACATTTTTACGAAATTCTTAGAACCACTATATCGTTTTGCTATGGAATGGCTGTATATACTACAGCCCATCAATTCCATACTTTGTAAAGACAAGGTTGGGTGTACATTAAACAAAAAAAAAATCGTTCACCAGGTGGCACAAATGTGCCATTTACCGTATGCGTGATAATGTTTGCACCATTGAGCAATGTCAAAATTAAAAAAATTCTCAAAAATTTCGTTTTCGAGTTTTTTTTTTATTTATTCAAAGGGGGGATGTTTCTCAGAGTCTTAAACTATGTTAATCATCGATCTAGTTTCCACTTGCTGCAATTACGGCCTCCACACGCTTCCGGAATGGACGACAGGTTCCAATAATGTAGTTTGGATCCATTTCTCTCCAGGTACGGGTACATGTTTGTCTGAGGCTTGCTGTACTCGGGTGGCGTTTATAACAGGCCTTGGTCTTCATGACGCGCCATATTGAGTAATCCAGCGGATTAAGATCGGGGCTGGATGGTGGCCACATATCCTTCGCCCAGAACGGAAGATGTCCCTGCAACCACTTCTGAGTGCGGTTCGAGGTGTGGCACGGAGCCCCATCTTGTTGAAATACAACATTTGGCTTCGGACCGTACTGTTCTTTGATCCACGGAAGAACATACTTACTTAAAATCCCGATGTAGACCTCCGTGTTGACCTTGTCGCCTTCTGTAATGAACACCGGGTCCATTTTTTTTGCCATCGGAAGCCACCAATCCAGGATGCTTGGTCAGATACACGTTCTTGTGCTCGTCGGCCACGTCTTTTACCGGAAGAGAACTAATATACCGGTCGGTTCTGGAATTTGATACGGGATCGACGGTAAACATGCTCTCGTCGGTGAACAGGATTAAGGGATTTTTTCGCTTAAGGAAGTTCAAGATTTTCTTGCATCGTTCGACTCGTAGTGAGTTTTTTCCATGCCCTCGACTTCGCCCCGCAATCTTCCTTTACGATCTTCTGTGCCGTAAAGGTACTGATCCCGTGTTCCTTTGCCATTTTCCTTATGGAACGCACTGGATTCACCCGAATCTTGCTTTTGATTGCACCGGATAACCCTCGGAACCCGAGCTGACCTCGGACGACCTGTGGCCACCTTCGCGGATAAAGGGTGTCCACGATGAAATTGCCACACTATGAAATTGCTCTAACTTTTTAACCGTTGGGTATAATTTAATGAAAATTTGGGTGGATTTAGTTCATAGTGCATTATTTACAGTTACAGTTTTAAAGTCCTGTGATCAAAACTCGCGGAAATGGAGTCGAAAGAACAGCTCGTGCGTGATAAAATCTTGCGCATTCATCACGAGAACAAGGATCTTCCGCATCGTTCCATCGCTAAAACGTTGGGATTCGCGAATTCCACGGTGTCGCGAGTGATTAAGCGGTTCGAGGAACGATTGACCACCGATTGGAAGCCCAGAAGTGAAGGAAAAAGTATTCCGTACAACACCAAAAATCACAACCGCGTATTTGGGGCCTTCAACCGAAATCCGAACGCCTCCGTTAGGGATGTGGCTAAGAAGCTGCACCTAAGCCGAAGTTTTGTCCAGAAGGCCAAAACTAAGGCTGGGCTTCGAACGTTCAAGGTACAAAAGGCCCCTAATCGCGACGAGAAGCAGAACAAGTCCGCCAAAACCCGTGCCAGGAAGTTGTACCTCAACATGCTGACGAAAGTTGAATGCTGCATCATGGACGACGAAACATATGTGAAGGCCGACTTCAAACAGATCCCCGGCAACCTGTTTTTCACGGCCAAGGATAAGTTCAGCGTTCCGGAGCATGTCCGCACTCAGAAGATGTCCAAATTTGCGAAGAAATTCCTGGTTTGGCAAGCCATCTGCACGTGCGGGAAGCGGAGTGCACCTTTCGTGACCCAGGACACGATGAACGGACAGGTGTACATAAAAGAGTGCCTCCAGAAGCGGCTGCTTCCTCTCCTGAAGGCCCACAACGTCCCAACATTCTTCTGGCCGGATTTGGCCTCATGCCACTACTCCAAGGACGTTCAGAAGTGGTATGCGGACAATAAGGTCAATTTCGTGCCGAAAATGTTCAACCCTCCCAACACTCCGGAGCTCCGCCCCATCGAGAAGTACTGGGCGATTATGAAGCAGCACCTTCTTAAACGACCTAAGGTAGTGAAGACAGTCGAGGAACTGAAGAAAGTATGGGTTTACATGCAAAAAACGGTTGATTCACAGGTTGTGCAGAATCTTATGGCCGGGGTTAAGGCCAAGGTGCGGGCATTTGCGTATGGACTGTAAATAAAATACGAGTAAAATGGTAAAATGAAGTTTAATAGTTATTTCTCAATCCCTGAAAATTTGATGGCAATCGGATGAAAACTCGAATTTTGCGAATCAATTTTGTGTGTGGCAATTTCATCGTGGACACCCTTTAGTTGTCCTTTCTTTTCTCGGTTTAAAACCCTTTTGACGGTCCACCGGGACACTCCCACGGCGATTGAAATGTTTTTTTTTGCGACATTTGCGCGTGGGAAAAATCACGAATACGCTGCCATTTCGTGGTGCAACTGTCAAACTAAGTAAATCATTTTCTTTTATACACAGCCTACTACGGTATGAGCTATACGTTACGTGCATGCAAAGAAAACCAAGGCATTGTATGCACAGGTGAAATGGGAACTTAATTTGTAAGATGGTGCAAACATTATTATCACGCATACGGTAGATTAAAATTGTTAGCTTTAAATTGCTACCTCGGCTAGACAGAAAGCAGCGGTCTTCTTCTTTCATTTATTTAACGTCGGTCTCTGTTCCGCAATCTATTTAGTGCTAATCACCGACGGACATCGGGATTGAACCCAGACCCATTGGGGTGATACAGTAGTCACACTTACCACTACACCACCGGTGCCGGTAAAAGCAGCGGTCTTGAACCTATTGGAGGGGCGACCCTGGCGTAGTGGTTGGCATCCATACCTCTCACGTCATAGTCACGAGTTCAAATCTCACCCCCGGACAAGGCACGAATGACCTGTGACTATAATAAAAAAAACCTATTGGATGGTGGACAGCTCAGTTCAGAATTCACTCACTAGGTGTGCAAGTTGACATCTTATAGCATGCTTTAACGTAGACAACACGACTAGATGGAAGTTTGCAGTCTTCAGAAAATCTGTTCTAAATGACAAGACCTATCGTAACGTTGAAAATTCAGTAAAAACGGTATAATCACACATTTACTTTAAATTTCATGCTACAATATAGAAAGAAAAAAAACCACATAGGACGTTTTGACTAGTCAAGTTGTCAATTGATTGTTGATTGTCAATTTTTCTCAATGACATAATCAATGAGTGTTACATTGAACGTTTTGTTCTACATGATACTAGATTCCCTTTCACAGATTTCACGGCCGAGTACCTAACTTTAGATTGGCCCCGCCTTTAGAAAATGAGCACCAATCATGGTAGGCAGTCCGAATGACCGAAGTAGCAATCATGTACCCATCATTTCAAACTGTACATTGGACAATTTTTGACCTATGAAGATAATCTAAAATAAATAAATGAAAGTAAATTTGTATGGATGTTTTTGTATCACATACAATGATAGAAGAGCAATAGTTTGTATCGCTTAACTCGATTTGTTTACATTTGTTACTTAGGACCTTTTGAAAAGTGACGCAAGAATTCACTTATCACATCACGACATCTCGACTAGACAGAAGGTTGCTACTGTCTTCTTTAAAGTCGTTCAGATGAACAAGACCTATATGGTTTAGTGGACAGATCAGTACAGAATTCTCACACCAGGGGACGTACGATTTTGTACGATTTGATTTTTAATCACTTGCTTTAACTTGAGAGCTTTACCAGAAAAAAAACGTTTCTGTTTTTGGCAAATCTATTCAGAGTTGGTTGGAAATGCTAACATGAAGCTTTAGTGTGATGATTTATTAGCTAGAGAATGATCTTTTTAGAAGAGGGTAGGTGGATAGTTCCGTTAGAGTACGGCAGTATGAAAATTGAATAGAAGTTGAAAATGAGCGAAGGGCCATTAATGCGACAGTTTTTAAAGATAGACGCACATTTTTACCTAACCCGTACGATGTACGCGGGGACTTGAAGTATGTCTTCAAGTCCACAGGCAAAAATGTGCGTCCCTCTTGTTGCTCATAAACTGACTGCGGCTGTGGAATAGTTCTAGCGACGTTTTCATCACTACCTAAAGCCCCACGCTGCGAGAGCATTTCCAGTCGATGGTGTGTTATAATGCAGTTCTTCTTTACCCAACTATTGTGTTGCTCCTCTCGTCATGACCAACGTGATCATCTCAGAGAGTGCGTCTATCCACCTACCCTCTTCTAAAAAGATCATTCTCTAGCTAATAAATCATCACACTAAAGCTTCATGTTAGCATTTCCAACCAACTCTGATAATCGTTAACTTCGCGTATGAAGTAACATAAAAACACTTTAAAGGAAATCTATTCAGATTAAGAATGGTATGGTGGACAGTTTAGTTGATGATTTCCTTACCAGGCAGTGCTAGTGCACCAAGTGACTTGCTATCTTTGGCAAAGTTGTTCAGACGGTCAAGACCTATTCAGAGTGGCCAGTGAATTTTCATTTTGAAATTTCCGGTAGAAATTTGAAAAAAAACCGGTTGTTAATACTCAGCAAGAAACGAGAGTGTTCAATGATTACACGTTTCAAAACGTGACCAAGTGCAATCTTTAGAAGTTTATGAGAAAATTATCTTTGGTAGTTAAACTAAAGGAAACATTTTTTACGTTAATGTTTTGATTAATTATGTACGTCGTACTGTAACAGTCATCACCATCCCACAATTATGGGTTAGCTATCAACCATCACCATATAGTAATCATAAATCAGTAAGTTCAGCTTCCCAAGCAACACGCAAGCTCTATAACAGTTAATATAACCTTTATATAACAGAATTTGGTTGTAAATAAGTTTACTCAACATAATTGCATGAAGATGTGTTACTTGGGTTATTAGACAACTGGAAGTGATCCTTAACTGTGGAGTGATTGTATAGACCAGCACTGCCAAACGTGCGGCCCACGGGCCAGTTTAGCAGCATTCCTATCGCAACGGAAAACTTCGTAATCGTAGCCGAATATCTGCGTGAATCTAACCATGCCTCCGTGAGAACGATGATGTCGTAGCAAAGATCCGAGGTAGCTACGCGAAAATCGTCAACATCAGGACTAGGGTTCGGAGGTAGATCTTATACCAGTAACGCACCACGGAAAGGTGGTCTTTTGGTTAACAAACAGAATGCAAAGAGTATTCAGAAGATAATTTCAAAAGATCAGAATTCGAAGGAATTATGAGAAGAAAAAAACAAGGGGATTTTCTGAGGAGAAGTTCGAGAATTTCTGAGAAGAGTTTTGACTACAGTTCAAAAAAAAAAAATTAAAAATTTGAATTCAAAGGAATCCGAAATTTCTAGATAGTTTGAAAAGATTCAAAAGAAATTATTATGAGAGTTTGAAAGGAATTTCAAGAAGAATGCCAAGGAAATAACGAGGACAGTTTCAGGTTATTTTATTTAAAAAAATCATGATATTTAATAAGCAGAAATTCAAGGTCTTTCTTTGATTAATAGCATGGAAATTCTGATAAAATGTCATGTTAACTTTGATTTCGAATCGAACAAAATTCAAGGATAATTTATGGTTAAGCTTCAGAAAGAGCAAGTCTTTCTTTTAGTAGAAACTCACTCCTTTCACTGGTGTAATTACCGTATGTTGAGGATTATTGATTTTTCTCCATTATTCCGTAGATTTCCCGGTTTTTTTCTTCAAATTACTGGGTATTTCCGAATTCTTCAGTTTTCCCGGTTCGCTGGCCACCCTGCATATTGGATGATGCACAGAATTCTTCATCAGGGAATGTACAGTGGTTACTCAAAATAACTAGGATAGGCAAATTTTTGGTCAACTTTGGAGTGTTGTAACTTCGTCATATATGATCCGATTTTAAATCTTTGAAGAGCATTTGACTGGAAAACTAATATTGTTCTACGGTGTATATTTGCCATAAAAATAATCCTGGTCACCGGATACCGGAGATATTCCGAGTTTCCGGAGGGCTTGTCTAACTTGCAAAATTATGGTAAAATTTTATGTATGATGCTGGTTAAATATATATATTTTTAGTAAATACAACGAAAGAAGAACCATTTCTAAAGCGAATCATATGCCAAGAACTAAAATCGGCCTATAATCCACCGAGATATGACCATTTCCCTGGAATCGGTTCTGGTGAAGGGTTCTGAATGCGGGCAGATCATTTAGTCGCTCAAAACATGCCGTGCGACAGCTCTTTCTTCATGGTTTATCGTCAATAGACTTTCGATAAACTTTAAATGCATTATTGACCACATTGGCCACTCTCGGAACATTCAGTATGCCCCCGGGGGAACCTGGAGCAGGGGACAATTGCATTTTTACACCAAAACATGCTGTGCGACAGCTCATTCTTCATGGTTTTTCAAGAATAGGCTTTCCATAAACTTCAAATGAATCATTGACCGCTCTTGGAATCACGGGATACCCCCGAGGGATCCTGTAGCAGGGGTCAATTGCGTTTTTACACCAATACATGCCGTGCGACAGCTTTTTCTGCAAGCTTTTTCATGAATAGGCTTTTGATAGACTTTAAATGGATAAGTGACCACATTGGCCGCTCTCGGGACCTCCGGTATGCCCCCGGGGGAACCTGGAGCAGAGGACAATTGCATTTTTACACTAAAACATGCCGTGCGACAGCTCATTCTTCATGGTTTCCAAAAAAAACTGTCGAAGCCCACAAGCTGCTTAGAATGCTATTCAATTATGGTACCGGAACTTTCAAGTTCTTATAACGATTTAAACATGAAGCTGCTCAGTATGCTGAACCACCTTCAACCAACTTCTTAAGTCTTAAATTGCCTATTATCTGAAATTTTGGTTAGTTGGGTACACAATGGGAAAGGAACTGAATTTTAAATTTTGAAAATTGAATCTTCAATTAAGAATAATGAATTTCGCCTAATTTCAAACTTGTTAGATCTTTGTTAATTTTGTAATTATTATTGAACTGCGCAACATAAAAAATCTCGTCAATGCGGTCGTGCAACCCTGAACTATTTGTCAGGTAGTAGACACCCTGTACCATTAAGTCAAAGAATCTAATACCGGCAATGGTATACCTACTTTTTCTTCTGGCCTTCGTTACCCAGTAAAAGCAAAGCCTAGCTAATTCATACGAGCATTCATTAACTGAATGATCGGCTGCTTAATCCTCATAGATCATCTTCCCATCATACACTTGCTGCGCTTGTTAACTTTATGGAAAGTGATCTCTTCACGTACAACCTTCTTCCACCTCTGATGACCTACCTTGGCATAGGCTGGCATCAGGCAGTAGTGCAAGCGCGCGCGGCACAAAGCCAAAGCCTGACTAAATCGCTCGTTTGGCTGCTATAACTCCAGCAAATCGCTTAATAGGTGCTGTTTGCCTGCACCTTGCTCTCGCGCTCTCTCTCTCTATGTATATATCCGTCTCTGTGCAAGTATTTCCGATTCGATTGTTATGGATTTCGACCGCTTGGCAGCTTCGGTGGGTTGTACGGTGCTAAATATTTCACGGAACTCTGATTTTCTCGTTGGAAATTGAGAGGATGATATGGTTTACGACACTCTGTTTTCGTGTACGTGGGAAAGTGGTGAACTAATTTGAGCTTTGGTTTTAATTGGGCGCAATTTTTCGAACAAATATCCGAACTGGTCGGCAGATCGGTTTCATGAATGAAAGTTCGTTGCTCGATCTGGTCACGTTCTTTCCTCGGGGCTAGCTTGTTCCAGTTTACTAAATGTGGAACATTGGTCGTCGAAGAATGTCAAACAGTTTGGCAGGCCTAGGATCTACTATGAGTGATTCTTCATAGACGCGGAGGCTTCACCTGCGCACTGCAGTAGCAATTAACACCACAGTAGATGAGAGTACCTTGCATATCTTGCCATCCAACCAATCCAAATAGCACCGAGCCTAGCCGACTGAATGACTGACTGACTGACTGACTGACCGACTGGCCGTCCAGAGCGGAGGGTGCGCTAAAACAACAACAACTTCATCATTATGTGGGCTATCGTGTGATACTTGAAAGTGCCGTTAATAGCTGTATGTTACGGACCCGAATGGCTCTTCCTACCTTCCTTCCTTCCTTCGGTTCCTTTTCGCCAGCCCGGTTGCGGTCGTGCCAGAGCAATTTAATTTAAAAAGTAGTTTAGCAAAAAAGGCGAAAGATAGATATTAAATGCCCGATATGAGAGGCTGGATGGAATCACACGTTCAATCGGGGAGGAAACTGCACCATGGTGGGCTGGGCCCTGGAGAGGAGGCGGAAAGATAAACAGATCTCAAGAAATTGCGCAAAGACGACGAGTATGAGATGAAATCGATAATTAGTGGTAGGGTAGTGGGGAAGGACCCCGGGGAGGAGCAGAAATGAGACTTGCTAATATTCGCCAATCTTTTATCTTGCGTCTCGCATCTGGACCTTGGGTTGTGGACTCTGCTTCATGCGAATGCGGCCGGCCGGCACAGCGAGCAACTGTTGTAGACCATTCGGTGCCATTTGTCTGTTGTTTTACCACATCATCATCGTCATCCTCCTCTAGTTGAGTGTTGTTCAACGTTTCTCTGTCGGGGCCATAGGATTGGTTGGGATGCAGAGATGACACTTTTTTCGGCTTTTGACTGTTCAGAAACTTGTTTGCCGCGAAAATACGTTGGACACCAGTGTTGTGGGAAAAGGAATATGCAGATAGATTGGAACCTCGGTCCGACCGAGGGTTCCTAATTTAAATTATTGAAAAGGTCACCTGCCGCTGCATCCGTCGACGTCGCAACTTAACAATGACTAACAATAGTTGCATAACAGTTACGACAGTTAAGAAATTGGTCCCGTTATATTTGGAGGGCAAACCTGATTTCCAAAAAAAGATCTGATCCAACCTCAATTGTGCAGGATCAAACTTCCCACACGGAAATCAAAGTAAAATGGAGGCCAGTCTGCCAATTCAGTTTGTAGACACACATGACGAATCATCATACATCGCACGATCGCTTGCCCGTCAGATTTGCGTTCGACGAAGCACTTCTTCCTGCCTGATAGCTCAGCTCCCAATTCGATACGGTCGTGTTTATGTTTGCACATTCACACAATTGGGGAGCGTTTTGGGTGATGATGGAATCCGCAACCGTATGGTTAAGATCTCATATCCGTCATACTAAGCACAAACCGCACTTGACCTCTCTTTTTCGAACAGGTTGGAGCATAAAATGTAATGTTAATGACTTCTAAATTTATTTTGTAAGATATTGTTAAAAACACTAACACTGCTTCTTGATTCCAATTCCATCATATGAGTTTCAATTTCGTCCAAACACATTGCAACGTCATATGATTCACTTCGGCATACGGATGTAGACAGACAAAATGGATTCGCCAGGAGTGCATCTTTTGTTTGTAAGAAGAATATTCACAAATATTGTATTTCAGTGTTCAATATTAACAACAAATTTTCTATTTTGTTCGACTCTTATTCCTCTTGGACCCTACACAAAGTAATCCTGCTTGGACATCGACTTGTAAAATTCCTCTTCGATCCTTAATATTCTTATAGTAATCTGCTTGAAAGTCGATTTGGATAAAAAATTTACTGCCGCAAACGCAAAAGAAAAGAGCAATCTCTTGATCCCCCTTCTGATGAAATTAATTTGAGCAATCAAGAAGAGCTTTGAGTGGGTTGATTTATTTCCTTTAAATTCCGTTATAATTGCTTATCTTTTGACAGATACGCGTATTTCGTCTACTACTTGCAGACTTCATCAGTGCCAAGTACTCAACACCACTTGGCACTGATGAAGTCTGCAAATAGTAGACGAAATACGCGTATCTGTCAAAAGATAAGCAATTATAACGGAATTTAAAGAACATAAACCAACCCACTCAAAGCTCTTCATAAAAGGATTCCGTTAAGAGGAACGACAAATTTAAAGAATTGAGCAATCAATTTGATATGCCCACGGATGATGAGAATGAGCCATCATCCAGACACAGTTCAATAAACTTTCCCGGCTTAATGCCAAGAAGGAAAAAGTATTTTATAGTGATAACCACTTCCGATTTCCATACTCTTCGCACGGAACTTTTGAACTTCATTAAATTCACGATTTAACTTCAAATTGGCCATCGGGTTGAATGCTGTGTATTGGCTAAAACCTCGGACGGATTCAAACGTCTTCTCAAGTGTCTTACTGAGAAGCAGCACATTTTTTTTTTACTAACGACACCAAAACTGATCGTCTGTTAAGGGTTGTCTTGAACCCAGTGACCCAGTGGTGAATTCCTGGATCATTCCAAAGATGAATTGACAAAACTACTTGGAGCCAAACAAAGTAATCAAAATGAAATTGAAATCCCGTCCTGGCAATTCGCGCAACGGGATTTCTAATGATTTTTATTTACTTCACTTCAAGTCTAGAGAACTAAACAACCTTAAGGCCTTGGAAAAAGCTAGACTTATGCTTCATGTCCGAGTGAAGTGGGAACACTTCAGGAAGACTGGAGGAAATTTCCAAAACTTCACCCAGTGCCGTAAGTGTTGATAACTGATATGCTCTGATTACTGATAACTCCATGTTTGATGCTATTCAAACTGAACTAAAATTTACGAACAATATCGTCAGGACTTTGAAATTCAGTAATGGATTTTAAATTATTAAATATTTTGAATTGGAAAGCTCGATCTCTTAAAGATAATGAAGACGAACTATTTAACTTTTCGAGAGTTAATAACGTACCCAAGTAACCAAAAGTTCTGATAAAAGGCTTTTTGTGGCTTAAGCAGCTTGGTTGAAGGTGGTCTATAGAATTCTAAGCAGTCTCATTTTTAAGTCGTTATAAGAACTTGAAAGTTCCGGAAGCATAATTGAAGAGCATTCTAAGCAGCTTCTGGCGGAAGTTGAATGGAACTTTTAGAAAATAAGTTAAAAAGGGTTTTTGTCCCGTACATCAATTCTAAATTTAATTCGCACTTCTATGAAAGTTAATTTTACAGTCAGGTACACAGATAAAAATTCTGAATTTTAATTGTGATGTAAACATTCATTTTCGTAAACTTGTATTTCATTTCACGCAACCGAGCAACTTGTAAACAATGTTGTTTACAAAGATGGGCTTTTGTATACAATATTTGCTACATTGCATGAAATGTGTCACTACTTTTGCGAACTGTTTAAAGAATTAAACCCAGTCCTTCTGCGTGAGAGCCCCAGCACGAACCGCTACGTCATCTGAGATATATTAAAGTGAGCTGTTATCCCGCCTACTGTTGGAGTTTTCAGTACCAGCTGACTGACTTGAATACAAAACACAACAACTTGATTAATTAAAAATTGGTGTTTGCCCCAGAGTTGCGACCTATCACAATCACGATCGCCAAACAGCTGATGGTAGTAACGCTTTGTACATTCCTATCAATGTGCTCGTCGAAGCTCTCTCCATGACCATCCATCAAGTTAACGAAAGAAGTAAAAAGCAACTGATGAATGTCGTCTTCTGTTGTGATCCGTCACCGATCTGGTCATTCCCGACAATCACGACACTCATCTGTGCTCGTTTTGAAGCAGTTGCTGCTTTACTTGCTTATTTGCGTGTGTTGGTGAGTGAACCCAACAGCTTCGTTTCATGTTGCCTGCTTTGTTTGTAACTCACACAGTCGCGCCTGCCGAGACGAACTTGGAATGCGTAGGCATTGTTTTCATTTTCTTCTGTCGTTTCGCTTTTTCTCATGATCGTACTGCAGAAGTCTTCACTGTTTTCGTTGTGCTTTTCATCATCAGCAGCGAGTGTAGCGTTTTGCTTGTGAGCAGCGACCATTACTAGTGATTGTTGTTTGCCATGGCTCTAACTCTCACTGCGTGACAAAACGATCTGTCAGCGATAGTCACGTGAGTGTCATGATATTTTGCATCTCTGGTTTTCCCGCAGGGTATTCCAACACACTTGTGGCGCAGTGGTTAGCGTTCGTAGATCGCATGCCGAAAACACGCGTTATAAACCAGGAAATTGCTCTTTAATTATTTTTTATGTTTGGATAGAATTATTGATGCACTGCATGGATATAAGAATTATGATTTATTTGAGTTTTTAAATATTTACGTACATTAAATTTTGTTAATCATAAAGATTTGTGCCGATTGCTGCATGAGTGCTATGATTTACCTTTTTAGAAACATTCAAGTTCCTAAGAAGTTCCGCAGTGAACTGTTAAGATACTTTAAAGTTGCTAAGAAGTTCCGCTGGGAACCTGTTCGGAACTTTGTTGTGGCCATGTTTTTAGCCTTGCCTGAAGTTCCTAAGAAGTGCTTGGGGTGCTTTTTGGAACATTTTTTGAACTTCAAGTTGCTAGGAGTGCGCATCTGAACGTTTTGGAGCCTGAAGTTCCTCGTGTACTTTCTATAGCTTCGAAAGTAGCCAGAATGTTGTGTTCGAACTTTATATGCACTTTATGGAACTTGAAAGTGGTTTTTATAGTTGAATGCGGAACTTTTGGTTGCTTGGGAAGAAAGTTCTGTCGGAACTTTATTTGAACTCTACGGAGCTTTAAAGTTCTTTCGGAACTTAATGGAACTTGAAACTTCTGTTGGAACTTTATGGAACTTGAAAGTTCTGTCAGAACTTTATTCGAACTTTATGGAACTTGGAAGTTAGTTTTATCGAACTTGGAAGTGAGTTTTATCGAACTTGAAAGTGAGTTTTATCGTTGAATGCGGAACTTTTAGTTACTTGGGGTGCATATCGCCGTTATAACTGAAACGTTCCTTAAACCTGACCATAAGGTCAAAAGGTACGCAAACTATTTAATTTATCGAAATGATCTTCTTCATGGAGCCGGGTGGTGGCGTTGTCATGATTGTTCATAGATGTATCAAACATCTAATTCTTTCTTCATTTGAAATCAAAGTAGGCGCAGGCCAGCAAAAGAATTTTCTCAAGGGTGACCAACAGAAACTTACCCGTCATAGGTCTAAATTCTTCATTATAGGTTATTTTAATGCAAAACACCGCTCATGGAATAATGCTAAAAGCAATTCCAATGGTAATATTCTGTTTGATGATTGTTCTGCAGGTTATTACACTATTCAATATCCAAACAGCCCAACATGCTTTTCTTCAGCAAGAAAACTCTCAACTATTGATTTGGTTTTAACTGACTCATGCCAACTTTGTAGCCAATTGGTTACCCATACTGACTTCGGTTCTGATCACGTTCCAGTAACTTTTGAAATATCCCAAGAAATGATTTCGAATCCAAACACCCTGCTTTCAATTACCATAGAGCTGATTGGGAGCAATATCGAACATTTATGGAATATAACTACGATCCAAATATTCCTTTGCAAACCAAAGCTGACTACTTCTATAGTTGAAGCAAGCGCTGCCTCAGTACTAAACTGCGATGTTAAATTCGATTCAAATTATAGACGATGATCTTCAGCTCTTGATCCGTCTGAAAAATGTCCGTATGAGACAATATCAAAGAACACGCGATCCTACCATGATAGTTTTCTGGCGGGATTTGAAAAAAAAAAACAAATTTAAAAGCGATTCTCTGCCCTGAGGAACAAAACTTTCGAAAATAATGTTTCGAAATTAGATTCGAGTTCCAAGCCCCTTTGCAAGCCAACACTTTTTTTGGAAAAAAAAAACCCTCTAAAGCCTATTCCAACGCTTAAAGAAGGTGCTCAAATGTTGATCACAAATTCAGAAAAAGCTCAGAAACTTGCTAAGCAATTCGTGAGCTCCCATAATTTCAGTTTGGGTCTTACTAGTCCTATTGAGAATCAGGTTGCTCGGGATTATCTGAATATTTTATCTCGGGAAAATATGTTTGATGATTCCTTGGGGAATGATTTGCACGAAGTAAGATCTATAACTAAAAAGTTTCGTAATATGAAAGCCCAAGGTGATGGTGGAATTTCCTATATCCTCATGAAAAAAAAAACTCCCAGAGAGTACCTTGTCTTTCTTGATAAAACTATTTAACAGTTGATTCAATTTGGCACACTTTCGTGATATATGGAAAAATGCAAAAGTTGTTCCAATTTTATAAACGGGATAAAAATCCAGCTGAAGCATCTAGCAACCGTCCAATAAGTTTGCTTTCATCAATAAGTAAACTTTTTGAAAAGATAATTTTGAATAGAATGATGCTTCACATCAATACGAACTCAATTTTTGCAGATGAGCAGTTTGGATTATGCCATGGGCATTCAACTACTAATCAACTCTTAAGAGTTACCAATTTGATTCGTTCAAACAAATCTGAAGGCTGCTGAACTGGAGTAGCTCTTCTAGACATAGAAAAAGCATTCGACAGTGTTTTGCATGAAGGCTAGATTGCTAAATTGAAAAAGTTTAATTTCCGCTCTATATTATGAAATTAGTTCAAAATTATTTAACTGGCAGTACTCTAGAATGTTTTCAAGAATTTCCTAAACTAGCGAAGTGGCTAGTCACAGAGTTCCAGATTATGCCGAATCAGTTCCAGAGTAAAGCAGTTAGTAACACCCAGGAGTACGCCCAGCAACTACAATCTTCAGGAGACTTCAACGAGGACGAGATTATGGTATCTTTCGACGTCACAGCTCTTTTCCCTAGCGTACCGGTCAAGGAAGCGATCAACCATTTGGAGGACTGGTTACCCGAGCAAAGGATTATACCAAATTGATAACAGGTTCTGATATCCGGTTATCAAGATTTGATAACTCAATATGTTATCATTGTGGTTGAATAAGCAGCCAACATAACACAAATTATAACAAAAATTACTCCGTAGATATAAAAAAAAGCTGATTTAGTTATCATTGAAAACATCTTGATAACAAATCCTGTGATCCATGCAAATATTTTCAAAAAATTTCAAATTATTTTATTGATTTGGTATTAAAACCTCACGCAGATAACTGAAACATGATTAGCAGTGTGTTTTTTTTTTCTCACCATGCGGATAATATTTGAAGTTTTAAAGTATTTCATATTCTTTCATGATAAAAACTGATAACTAAATTGGTCGATGTGGATAACTAAATTAGTTATGCGATAACAACAGAAAACAAAATGATATCTGGAATAACAAGACTTGTTTTCAAGAGAATATCAAGTTGTTATTTTACTTTGCTTGCTTAACACAACAACGAGAGGATGCAGCATGGAGAAACAAGGTTCGGACATACCTTAAGTTGACCCGCCTTTGTATGGAAGAGAACTACTTTTCTTTCCGAGGTAACTTCTTCAAGGAGCCCCAATGGGAAACCCCCTATCCCACTTTCTGTGTGCACTTTTCATGGCCAACTTGGAGACAATCCTGAAGGAGAAAGGACTATTACCAAACCGTTTGTGGAGGACTGTTGACGATATCTTCAGCGTAGTTAAACGGGAAGCCCTTCCACAAATTATAGACGAGATCAACAGAACAGGAGATCAACAGGATATCAAATTCACTCACAAGGTAGAAGAAGACGGGAAACTCGCATTTCTCGATCTCCTAGTCATCAGGGAATCGTCATCATCTTCTTCGCTTGAATACGAAATTTACAGGAAAGCAACAAGCACCAACAGGAGTTATCCGCTATACTTCCAACCATTCGTTCCAGCAGAAAATGGCCGCCTTCCACCACATGATTCATCGGATGCAGACTCTTCTACTCAGCGATACAGGAAAGGTTAAAGAATTACAGTACATCTTCGAAACAGCGAGACTCAACGGATACAAGAAGACAACAATCCAGGCAATCATCGATAAAAAAGCGAGAATTCTACAAAGGAGATTATTTACAACCCTCACCGCAGCACCTAAACCCTTGAAACAAGTGTCCGTTCCATTTGATTAAGATATTACTTGTAAGCTAAGACCACAGTTAAAACAATTTGGATTAGATTAAGCTTTCATCAGTAGACATAACCAGTTGAAATCATTGTTAGGATCCACTAAAGACCCAGTTAATGTTTTAGGTAAAGCAGGTGTATATAAAATAAGCTGTAATCATTGTAACAAAGTATACGTAGGAGAACTTTAGCAACTAGATTTAAAGAACATATAGCGGGCAAAAAGGCCAAAAAGCAAGAGGAAAAAGGCCTAAAACCCCCTTCCAACGGGGGAGTTTGGTAAAGAGAGATGATCAAACCGATTTGTACCTTCCTAAAAAGTTGTCCTTGTTCGCTTTCTACTCTCTATATACAATTTTCACACTGTCATCTGTCGTATAAAAATTACCTCTTTAGTCTGTTATTTGAAATTAGCATCTTCAACTATAAATTAACTTGGAGTTTTCCTCTAAAACCTTCTAAGAATTCTCTAGAAAGAAATTGGAACTATCATCGAAACTAGCATAATATTATTCTCAGAATTCCAGAATGCACCCTAAACATTTTAGTTACCCTTGGAACTCTTTCAAAATTCACAATGTTGAAATGGTCTATCTAATTTCCTCAGAATGTCGATCTTCACTTAAAAACAATGCGCTCTGAATTAATACTCACTTTCCCAACGGTGACAAGTGTTCGCTCTACATCCGTACATTTGTAACTAGATCAAATCGATATGCCAGTAGTGGCTTTGGAATGCGTCCAAAGTCATACGAAGCGACCATTTGAATCGGTAATTAATTAGGTTCCTCTGCTCTAACAAGCCCTCCTCCTCCTCCTCCTCCTCCTCTCGGAGAACCGTAAATTTACCGTAAAACAATCAAAACCCTCATTTAAATTTTATCGACAAACAAATTTATCAGGGCCCTCGAAGCACAACAACAACAACAACAAAAAAACAGCACGGAACGGAATGACTGAATGGAGAGAAATTCCCAAATACCTAGCGTCCCTAAGGCTGCCGTCGTCCGGGGTGGTGATAAAAACCAACACTACCAGTAATCATCGTGTTTTTCACCTGTCGCTGGAACATGCGTCACCGTATCTCCAAGACAAGCGAAAACGACACCTCTTTATTAGGGACTCGCCGTCTGCGGAGCAAATCCACGCCAAATAGCGAAAAATTAAACGAATTCAATGCACCAAGTTTGTGCTATAATTCGGCCATTTTGGTTCTCGCTTAATTTTTTAAAATGGCGTATTTGATTTTTTTTTCAATGAATCGCAGGCAGCACGAAAACGGCTTATCAAATCGAAATGGTGTGTGAGATAAAAAAAAATTAGGATTGTCGTATCAGAACAAAACTAAAAGCATCATATTTTTTGTCAAAATATGAAAATAACTGATAAAAGTAAAAATAACACATTTTTAAGATTGTTAAACTTATGTTTATTTCAACTTTTAGTAACATTTTTGAGCAATATTATTGAATTTGTGTGTAGAAAACGATTTTTTGCACTAAACAATTTTTTTCTGCATGAAAATTAATCAAAATTATTTGCGAAAAAGAAGTTTAAAATCTTTAATAAATATTTTACGGTCAATTTTAAAATGTACATGGTGTGAAATATCATCAGAAAAGTAAGCATTTTTGATAATTGAAAGCTAAACATATGTTAAAAAATCTTAAAAATGTACTTTTTTTTGTTATTAATAACAAAAATTCGTTATTTTTTTCAATGATTTTTTTTGACGTAGAACTACGTTTTTGTCGACTATACTGGGGTACAAATCAAAAAATATGTGTGATGAAATAGTGTTAGGTTTTGAAAGCTTGTAATTTTGTCATTTATAGATGTAATTAAAATCCAAATACACCAATCGATAGGGTATCACTTAACGAATCTGCTGAAATAAATACTTTCGCAATTTTATAATCAAAAAACTTTTGAAAAATGCGCAAATGATAATTTTAACACTGTTTTCATGAACTAAACGTTTTCCCCAAACCCAGTCATCATAAACGAATACCTCTTGGTTGCACATCATTCTGCTTGAACAGATATAAAACAGCGCTGCTTTCCTGCCCCTGCTCATTACCGCTTCAGACGGCGTGGCACTAGCACCACAATGAGGAATGAGACTTGGAAAATTATGTATGTAAAACCCTCTCCCCCCTTAACAACAACCCGAAAAAGACATAGACTTTGACGATCACTTTTTTTTTTGGGAAATAAATTTTAAGCAAACCACAATAAAGGGCTATTCATTTACTACGTAGACAGTTTTTTTTATTCTTGACCCCTTCCCCCCTCCCCCTGCGTAGAGAATTGTCCATACGTTTTTTTTTTTAATTTGTATGGGCTGTGAATAATTGCCAACCCCCCCCCCCCCCCTTAAACTCTGTCTACGTAGTTTATGAACAGCCCCTTATAAGTAAAAACATTTTTTTACACGCAGAGCCAAAATTTAAAAAAAAAATGCTTAAGAGGAGACATACATTTGATGAATTACCAACAACTGACTGTAAAACATATCTGGTACCTCTATATATGCAATTTGATTAACATCCAAAGTCCATCCTTTTTTCCTTAATCTGCACAAAAGATACGTTCTGCCCCGCCCCATTCATAATAATAAGTATAATAGTCAAAAAATCAACAATTTTGCGTGGTTCTACGTCATACTGCGGTCGTGTCTAGGACACAACCGTTTAATTTTTTTTCTGAAAAGACAATACTGTTTCTCAGACTTCTTTGTCACAGACATCATTTCGATTAGAAGAGTGACCATTTTCACGAAAAAAAATAGTTAATTGGGCGACCTCAGTTGAAAATAGTTACTTTTAAGTGAACAGCTAAAAAAAGAGACCAAGTCACTCAAAAATAACCAACTTCCAGTCCTGGAAAAGGCAGATTACTACAACTTTGTCTCAGTCGTCATTTCGATTTGATGTGCCGTTTTCGTGTTATGATTTATTGTATAATGTCGAATACGCCCTTTATAAAAATTAGGCAACACTCAAAATGGCCGAATTCCAGCACAAACTTGGTTCACTGCCTACGAATAATTATGGGAAGTGTTATGGAATTCTGAGAGGTAACACTTTAAACTCGTTTATGTTTTCGCTATTTGGCGTGGAACTGCTCTGTAGTCCATTTGCTAGCCTAGCCCGAGCGTGTAGATTTGATACTGGGCCGGGGGGCGCCCGTTCAAAGTGGCTGTGGTCCGACGCGCTTCATAATTATCAACAGATTGAGGAATGCGTGATTTTCGGGGTTCAGTAACCTTTGGGATCAAGGAATTCGATCGCCATTTTCCCTGTATTATGGATTGGAAAGGTCAAAAGGCAACATACCCAGAACCGGTTGACCTGTGCTTGCGAGGTACCTTTGGGCAAGAATTGGACACCCGTGGTTTGAGGTTTACTGTGAACGTGTGAACCCGTCTAACCGTCTGGCGATACCACCGTTTCGGCTCAAATTCATCAATGATATGTTCGCACCTTCGACAGCCCAGTACACGTCGGCCATGTCTGGCTCCTTGTGGGATTCATTCAAGAAAAAAGCATCAACATTTTGTGCATGGTAATTTCCTCCATATAGGCAACAACCGAACGCCTAAAAATTAGAAGCCCAAACCAAATATCAAATCGACCGACAGCATACGCATACGGATGGGCTCTCGCAAGCAGGCATTTACCGAGGGAAAGGTATTCAAATTGGGCTATTTAGCATATCATAACAGAGCCCCTAGTCCAGCGAGTGAGTGAGTGCGAGAGTAGGGACAGCAACATCATCATCAGCGTCATAGAGCTTGATGGTAATCATGCCACACACTGGACTGGTCTCGGCCGAGGAGTGAAGGAAAAGAAAGTTTTGCGTTTCCAAGAAATTCCTGCTCGGCGCGAATAGTTGGAATTTTTGAAATATTTTCAAAGCAAAGGCCCCGAAACTGCCGAAACCGTGTCCGCGTTGGTGAGCTGCATATCAGATCTAGTGGGTTCATTGTTATGTGATCGCAGGAATGCTGATGTTTTTGTTTTATTAGTTTTAGGTTATGGATCGCGACTAGCTAGGATTTACATGCTATATGTGGCGCTATAATTTGACTGCAAATGAGGCAGTACGTTAGGAGCTGCTATCGATTGGAAGCGATGCTAATTTTCATCTTGAATAACGTATAGGAGATGTTGATATGAATTCTTCGAGGAATGTGGCTGTCAAGCAGGAAAATAACTTGCGTCTACCAATCATAAATTTTGCAGCCAAAACAACCCTAATATAAAAAATACCATACCCGAACGATAACCCAAATAATAGAACTATATCACAAATGGTTTGGATGATACCTTGAACGCGTTGTTAAGCAAATTAACCATACAAATTTTATTAGGGAATGCAGAAAGTAGGCAATGTTTTGTACGATAGGTTTCTCGGCAAGCGGTGCACCAAACAAAAGTGTCACTGAACATCTTTGGAATTGGTTAGCTGGTTCCGGAGATTTGGCCTTGTATGAGAACAATTCTCGATGAACATTTCAAATTCTGCTTTTATTGATTCTCTTCATCGACTTTCTTTTTTGATAACCACTGCTATGCATAGTTTGATAAAGGAGGGTCTCATCTAGCGTCCAAAACGTCAAATACAGTAGGGAAAGGTTTTGCAGCTATAACGAAAGAGAAAGTCGATGAAGAGAATAGATCAATGCATATAGGACCGTTTGAAATGTTTATCTAGAATTAATGATCCAATGTATGGTTAGTCACTGGCTTGATCAGTTGGTTGTGTCAACTTTACAACCCCCTGTTCTCCACTGCTCTTTCAATGCGTATTGAGGTTCCCGAAAACTGTGCAAACTGTGAACGAATTTGCTTCTAATCTCGATTTGCGGGTGAATTTTAAATGTTGTATGGGAAAATGTTTAGGAAACGTAACGATCCTATTCATTTGCTTACGTAAAATCCAAATATTGCTCATATTTCACAAAAAAATCTCGGACATACAAACCATGCAAATATGTTTTGTTCAATTTTCGATCTCCAAAGGTTATTTGAATGGTATGAATGGTATAGCATAAGGGAAGGTCCATTAATTATGTCACGCAAATTTGACCCATTTTCAACTCCCCCTCCCCCCTTTGTCACATTTTTTATATGAACCTTAATTGCTTTTTGTAAGGCTCGTCACAGTTTCCAACCCCCCAAGTGTGACATAATCCACGATCCCTAAGTGTTCTATTGCTAATTCTATTTCAAAATTTGGGCAACCCAATTCTGAGAAAATCAGTCACGATTCTTCAGAGTAAATTTTGAAAAATATTGTAACGTTGGGTGAAGCACACAAAATTTGAAAATGATATTGAATATTTGCCTACGAGGAAAGTTCCATTTAATACCTTTCAAATGATCTAAAGAGAACGAAAATTGGACGTAACATGCTAAAATGCTATACAAAACAACTTTGTCGAAGACTGCAAATCGAATTGATCTTTGTACAAACAGTTACTAATCTTTCACTTTAGGCCAAGTGTTCCACACTTACCCGCAAGGTCATATATTCGCCTATAGGTATGCGCGGAGCAATAGGTCTAAATTAATATAATAATAACTTTTTTTTTCTCAGAATTCTGTTTGATGTGCAGGCTTTGACAAAGTTGTCCTGTATAGTATTCCCAGGCTATACCCGAGATTTGGTAAAATTTGTGTTATATTTGGAATTCTCCCGCATCTCATCACCAAAGTCTTTCAAATTTGATACCGTTGTTGGGGACCTCAATGCGCATCGGAAGAGCAGTGGGTAACAGGGGGTTGTGATCCACCATACAAACTTGACCCACCCTATTGATCAGTGGCGCTCTTATTGAAAATATCTATAATGGTTATGCTTCTTTCAGATTTGCGGTCATCGACAATCAAAGTTACGCAGTTTCCAATGGATCAGCTTTTGAGGGATTCTTATTAGTTCATTTACACGCCACATAGGTGACGCTCGATACTATATTTCAAACGTAACGTCCTAGAAGGATTGTTTGTTGGCCAAATTGCGCATTGTATAATACTGAGAAACGTTGTCGAAGACATCGAAACTTTAATTCACCGATAGCCAGAAATCGGCTTTTAAAAACATTATCGCTGCTCTAGACGCTCACTAACTGAAAAATGTGTACTTTTCACTTACCGGACGGCATTCGCTAACTTGGCAATGCATGTGTCAAACCAGCTGTCAAATGCATTTAAAATGCATTAATGTTCATCCTTGTGTTCCTCTCTGTGACGCCACCTAGTAAGTTGATTCCAAGCTATACATAAAATAGATCCAGTGTTCACTCGGCTGTCGACAAAAGCAGGCCACTCTCGATGTGTGCTACGCGATCGTCTGTTTTCTCGGCAGCAACCATTGTGTGGTCCTCCTCATTGTTCTTCATCAGCAGTTCTTTCGGTCGATGCGTCGTCGACTTTGGAAAGCAACCACGTTTTGCGTCCATTGCTGCAATGGACGCGCTCTGACCCTCGTTGGCGTACAACAATTTGCCATACAATGAAACCACTGGAAGCGGCTCCAGTTTTGATGGAGGAGGCTTTTTGGATAGCGGAAGATAAAGTATTTATTGTGTTGTACCTTTTGACTATATTTTTAAGATGTATTGTATAGTGACCAAGAATCCTCGGCTCTGTAAAGTTAATTCGGTTGAGCCTTATCAAATAAATTATTAAAAAAAAAAAAAAAAAAAAAAAAAAAAAAAAAAAAAAAAAAAAAAATAGATCAAATGGAAGTGAACCATCATTGTGGGGTCATGTTGTTCTCATTCCGGGCCATTAGGAGAGCTTTTCTGACGTCACCTTGCGAGTTGATTTCAAACTATACTCTCCATTACCGGATGGTTTTTATTTAGCTGGCCTTCTATCTTAATCTAGGCCACTTTCTTGCACTCTGGTGTCACCTAACCAGTCGATTTCAAACTTTATTGCTTTCACTGGCAGTTGAGCTGAACAAATTTGCCAAAGACAACAACAATCCATCTTATTTCTGGTCCCATTGGGAGAGTTTTTCTTTCACTCTGAATCCACTAGGATTGTAGTACCGGTAGTACCGGTACCGGGTGTTTTCTGATACCGAAATACTAGCACAGTACCCGTTCGATTTTGACACGGTTCGATTTTGGCAACAAACACACAAAACCGTTCGTTTTTGGCACGGGGTTTGAATTTTGAAAATAATGTAATCTTACTCCTAGTGATTACAATTTTTAATTAAAAAAAATATTATTAATAACTGACTCACGGTGGTCCAAAAATAAAAAAATCATACATTACATTTTACAATAAGACCGTTCGATTTTAGCACGGTTTGATTTTGGCAAGACTCAATTTTTGGACTCAACTTTTGTGTGAAACAGTAAGCGAAGTGCTGCAATCAGACCAACTGCCAATCTTAAAAACTGCAAGCTGCAGGTAAAAGTGTTATATCTTTGTGCTCTCAGGTCTGCCATGGTGGTTACTACATGAGTAACCAGCACCGACAAACCTATTTGTTTTTTTTTTTATCAAAGCATGGCGGGCGCAAAAATATCGATTTATGCTGTACCAAGAACTTAAGGGAATATCCAAAATATTCAGATAATTTATCGAAAAGTTCAGGAACTTCCAAGGACTACATGGAAGTCCTGTACTTTGGAGGTTTAAAGATCTTTAAAGGTACACTACCGATCATAAGTTTAAGGACACCCCCAAAAAACCATGCAAATATGTTTTGTTCAATGATCTCTCATTTTACGTTCAATTTTCGATCTCCAAAGGTTATTTGAATGGTATGAATGGTATAGCATAAGTGTTCTACTGCTACTTTTATTTCAAAATTTGGCCAACCCAATTCTGAGAAAATCAGTCACGATTCTTCAGAGTAAATTTTGAAAAATATTGTAACTTTGGGTGAACTTTTAGCACACAAAATTTGAAAATTATATTGAACAATTTGCCTACGAGGAAAGTTCCATTCAATACCTTTCAAATGATCTAAAGAGAACAACAATTGGACGTAACATAACAGATATATGAACATAACAAATTTGTCGTGTTTTTTGGAGGTGTCCTTAAACTTATGATCGGGAGTGTAAGTTATAAGAAGTGAGCTTGATGAAGATCAGAGAACTTCATGACAGTTGCATCAACTTAAAGAACTTTGTAATAACTTAAAGAAATCTTTTGTTGGTTTAAAGATCTATAAAAAAAGTTTAGACAGCTTCGGGAATGTTTGAGAAACTCAGAGCATTTCCATGAACATCCGAAAAATTTTGGAAAAATTTGGGGTATTCCTAAAATTTCAGATTTTTTTTGAAAAGTTCAGGACCGTTCGATTATTTAAAAAACGTTGGGATCCTTACAGAAGCTCCAAGAACATAGTCCAGAAAAATCCAAAGAATTTGGAAGCGTCATAAACATCAGGAAAACTACGGAATCTTTAATTAATTTCCGAGAATTTCAGGAACATTCTGAAAACTCTATGTAAGTTCCATTAAGCAAAGGTTACCGTCCTAAAAAAAACTATATTTTGATATTTCTAAAAAATATTAGAAATATGTAAAAAAAAATCTTGAAACATCAGTTTTTACTCTCTTTTTTATTTACATGTAAAAAAAATTGTCTTTCTTAAAAAAGCTGTTTTTACTAAATAAAAAAAAAGTTTGACTAATATAAAATACATAAATTACTCTAATCAAAATCTACAGGTTGATTTTGGCATTTTTTTTTGTGTCGAGCTATGTGCCATGATGACAAAGAAAAAATGTTTTTACTCGTAATTTTACTTTAGAAACATATAGGGGAAATGGATGTAATGTCGGCCTAAATGCCCCTAATTTGGGCCCACACAAAAATGCAGCAATCGAATAAATTTTCATTAGCGACCAAAAATATCCATTGGTATCGTCCCAATGATGCGTTAATCTAGATAAAATTGATAAATAGCAGATTTTTAGCGATGGGCCCAATCTTAGATCCATAGGCTTTTTTGGTTTTTCGACATAATTTTCCAATAGTTTAAGGCGGAGACGCACCAGCGTTCTGCTGAAAGTCTCCTTAATAAAGACAACTAACTAACCCAATAGTTTAAGAAAATCAAAATGCAGTTTTTGTTTCGGGTCTTTAAGCTTCTCCTTAACATCAAGAAAATTGCGGGAACCATAGTTTTGCAAATTTCATCTTAGTTCCGGAGGAACTTCTAATAACTTCAGGATAGCTCTGAGAACTTCTAAAAAATCCAGAACTGCGGGAAAGTTTTATGATCCTTAATATTAGGTTCCAATGGTCTCAGGGCTTTTCCATAAATTTCAGGAATGTTTCAAGGACTGTTTCTGTAAATTGCTGGAAAATTGCAGGGACTTATCAGAAGTTTCAAGATTTTAAATTACTTCATTTTAGTTAATAGATTTTAAGGGAAGTTACGCAATGTTCATTACTGTTCTGATGACTTCAAAATAGTTACACGAATAACAGAAAAATTGCGCGAACTTCAGGAAAGTTCTGAGAGCTTCATATATGTATTTGGCGAATTTTAAGGCAGTGTTCGAAAAACAGCGAAAAATTTCAAGAAATTCTAAAAATTAAGAATTTTTAAAGAACATCAGGAAAGTTAAAAGATCTCAGTGAACATTTCTGAAACTTTACAGACGCTTCAATAAATTCAAGGAACAGCAAATACGTCGGAATGTTAAGAAATGTTCAGGACAGGTTAATTGATTTCAGGGCAGTTCCATAAACATCCTCAAAAGAATAACGAGAACAACAAATCAAATCTTAACTTTTTTTACCATCATTTCTCCATCATGACCAATGGTGCAACATATGACATTGGTTGTCTCCTAAAACATATAAAAAATACAAAAAATCTATTTGGATAAACATGATTTTTTAGTTTTTGTTTTATATTTAAAAAAAAATGAGTAATTTTTTTAAGAGTGCATATTTTTTCTTCAAATAGTTCCTACTATTACCTTAAACATTGCCGATTGCAAAACCGATCGGAAAAAACAGTAATAGCTTTCTGAAGATAAGCATAGTATTTTTCTATAGGTCCTTTTAAAAAATAAGGCTGGATTTGAAGATGAAAAATGGCATTTTTGGTCATAAGGAACGTTTCTGCAAATTTTCAGCAAAATACAAAACTTCAGCCATTCTATAGCAACACGATATAGTGGTTCTCAGAATTTCGTAAACATTTGTAGTTTTTTCCTTTATCGCAAAATATTTGGCCCATACGTATTTTATTTATTTTGACATTAGGGTGACCATTTCCACGTTAGGGTGGCCAAAAAACCTTTTTTTAAATGGCTTTTTTTCAAAAATTCATAACTTTTGATTCACTGGGCATCGATCGATTTCAAAGATCAGAATATCAAATGAAAGGTAATTAAAAATATAATGATATTACAAAATTTGCTTAGCTAACGGAATTTTATTTTAATTTCAAAGACCTCATTCCAGTTCTGGGAAAAAATCTTTGAGAAAAAGTTGAGGGTTGTGTCCAAAGCACGACCGCATTGTTGGCGTAGAACTGTGATATTATTTTGCTGTTGCTTTCAATAAAATATAAATGATAAAATAAATGGTTTAGAAATTTATTTAAAAATTCGAAACCCAAAATATTTTTCACGGATGTCCCTTGGAACTTTCATTAGAATTCACTTGAAAATATCTTTCTAATTTACTCAGAATTTAATACTCTCGGAATATCTTTGAAGTTCTTAAAAGAACTCTCCCTATTTTTTTTTTCCTTTGGTTTGTTTTTTTCCGTCGATCTTGTTTTCCGTGTTGAGCACCAATGCTACCGACGTGCCAGGAAGGCAGCTCCCACACCTGGACCCTACCTATCGACCCATCAACTCATGAACCGGGGACCAACGGCTTTACTTCCCATCCGAAGGAAGGCGTGATCAGAGATGTTATGCCTCAGAACATCCCGGCGGCGGCGACTGGGATTGAACCCAGGCCTGCTGGGGTGAGAGGTAATCACGCTTACCACTACACCACCGGCGCCGTTAAGAACTCTTTCTACATTCTTCTCGTAATTTATTTCGAATATTCATTAGAAATTAACCTGTAATCCTCTTTACAATCGTCATGTAATTTCACACAGAATCACCTAATAATTCTACTTTGAACCTAAACAATTGACTTGGCATTACTTGGCACTGTAGTAAAAACTCTAAAAATTCTTCCAAAAACTCCATTGAAATTTGTATTATCTCTAGAATTCATCTTAAAATTTCCTCTAAATTCCTTTGGAATGTTCATCAAAACTATCGAATAAGTTCTTCAAAGTGATCTAGTAGTTGAGAAGATTATTATTTTCCAAAAAGAGGACGAAGTATATTTTTTCTCGGTTCATCATAGAAACTCACGGACTTCTCCCGGTGATTTAGAATGTCCGGCTTTTCCCCAATGTCCCGGTTTACTGGTAACCCTGTGTCCAGTATACAATAGGTCTTATCCATCTGAATAACATTACTAGAGATAGCAATCTCCTATCTACTCGAAACACAGAAAACCAAACTGCCTCAGAGAGTAAGTAACTTTTGCTCATTCGTAAGGATACATTTCTAATTGCGTTGGTCACTCAGCGCATGAGTAACCTACGTAAACGAGACTCACTCTCTGAATTAGATTCGTTTTCAGTGAATGTAGACTGCTTAAGCAAGCCTTTTTTATCAAATTTTACTAGCGCTGAATGGTGAGTGAATTCTGAACTAAGAGGCCAATCATCATGCGATAGGTATTGTCCATCCGAATAACTTCACTGAATACAGAAACCTGCTTTCTGGCCGGGCTGTCAAGTTAAAACATGGAATTTGATGCAAATTGCACACTGAGCTTGACTATCCAATATCCAATTTTTAGCCGAGATGGCAAGCTAAATGCATTGAAATCGAATATTACTCAGAGAATTAGTTAGTGATTCGTATGGAGTTTTTTTTTAATCGTAGGTTACTCATGCGTTGCAATTTTTTATACGAATGAGTAAAAGTGACTCAAAACTGAGTAAAAGTTATTCACTCTCTGAGCTAGTTTCGTTTTCAGTGTGCAACGCAACGAACACCCCTGTTTATCACTCGGCAGCCAAACGATGACTGCAGTCAAGCTTTCTACGTTTCGCTTACTTACGGATTTGGATTATCATTTTATGCACCGCCTTTTTTCCTGTATTCAGCTGATGTAGGTAAATGAATAGAAAAAATGCTACGATGTCCACGCTGCAGCAAACAACTTCGAGGTCGACCCGTCCAACGTCAAAAGGCTGAATGATTATGCGGTTTTGGCTTGTGTTGTTAGGGACCAACTTTCTGATGGCTGTGTTAGGGGTGAGCACCTTGCGGTCAAAGAAAATGTATGAGAAATTTGAATGTTTCCATATTTCTTAACTTTTAGCTATTTAAATATTTGACATATATAATGTGTGACATACCACACAAATATTATAAAACTGGCGAATCGATAGACATTCTTCTTCTTCTTCTTCTTCTTCTTCTTCTTCTTCTTCTTCTTCTTCTTCTTCTTCTTCTTCTTCGCATTTCAAGCTTATTGCATATCGCATATTAGCTTATTGCGTGCTTTCAACTTAGTGTTCTAAGTGCACTTCCACAATTATTAATTGAGAGCTTTCGATGCCTGTACCATTTTTGCATTAGTATAATTGTGTGGCAGGTCCAATCACACTGCTATGCCCAGGGAAGTCGAGAAATTTTCCAACCCGAAAAATTCCTAGACCGGACTGGGAATTGAACCCAGCCACCTCCAGCATGGTCTTGCTTTGTAGCTGCGCCTTTACCGACTGAGCTAAGGGAGGCCCAGAATCGATCGACAGACAAATCATAAAACTCCATTGATTATTGGCCAAGTTATTAGCATTTAAAGTCTGACCAATTTTCGTTGCATTTCCCTAGATTGCACCATTCCCGAAAGACATAGTCCTACGTCAAAACGTCAAGTGCAATCTGCTTTCAAGTTAGTTCCTAGGAATTATAGATTTAGATTTCATGTGATAGTTTTGAGTAGAATTTCAAGAAAACCCTGAATTGAATTCAAAGTAAATTTTAATCAGAACTCATAGGAATTTCTGAGGAGCAGAAATCCTATGAACTTCAGAGGAAAATTCCATGGACATTCTTAAGATAAGTTCATGAAGATTGTGGAAGAAAATGAATCCGGAGCATAAGTCCTTGGACATTTTTGGCGAATAGTTCGAGGGTGAGGAACATGCTAAAAGGAGGATTACAATTAAGTCTCTAGGAGATTTTCAAAGACATTCGGAAAATAATTCCAGGAATTTTTGAGGAGAAATGCACATGGATTCTTATGAGGCTTTCAATGTGAGCATAATTCCAAGGGAAGGAGTGAAATTCAAAAGGAAATCTGAAATGAGTTCAATGATAATTATGAGAATCTTATCAAAGGGTTTCTTACTGAGAAGAATTTCAAGGTAATTCCGAGGAAAATTCAAAGAAAACTTAATCCAGAGGATAGTTCCAACGAAATTTTGAGGAATATTTGAATGGAATTGCGAGAAGCATTCTAAGTATATTGTGGTGATATGTTTTAGACAGTTCAGAGAAACGTTCCAAGTGAATTTCTAGAATAATTCCATGCGAGTTTCGGAAGAATACAAAGCGAATGCTAAGGAGAACTCCAAGTGAATTTTCATGAGAAATCTCCGTTGAATATGAAATGGATTGTTCTGAGTTCCTCAGAACTAACTACTTGAAAGTTCCCAAAATTTTCCCGAAGTTAATGAAACTGCCTTTGAATTTCTTTTGTAGTTTGAGAAACTAGCCTGATGCTTACAATACTTCTCATCAGATTTTCAAACCTCCCTGAACTTTTTTTCGAACTTCCTAAAGATTCCTTAATGTTTCGAACGATCATCGATCTTCTCTAAAGTTTCAACGATTCCGTAAAGTTCTCGAAACTTCTTTAATGTTTATATCTATTGTTACGGAACTGCTCTGAGGTTCTCTATTCTTTCCTGAAGTTCTCGAAACTTCCCTAAAGATTTTGCTGTTCTCATCAAACTTGCTGTACTGCCCTGAATTTAATTGAACTGTCCTAAAAATGTTTCATCTTCCGTGAACTTCTGGACTTATGTGAAGATCTCAGTAATTTTTTTAACATCTCTAAAATTATCTGAAAATCTGGGATTTTCTTAATATTTCCTGCAAATTTTCTTAAATTAATGGACCTGAACCCCCCTATTTTTATATCTTACGAAACATCTTTGAAATTTTCCCGAATTTTGTTAATGGTCGTTAAACTTCCTGAAGTAATTTACTTGGAATCAAAACGAAATAATTAATATAGTTCTATGATTTTCACTGAAGTTCATGGAACTGCCTTTAACCTCTTCAATAGGCTAGACTTTCCTGATGTTATTAAAACTGCCCAAGAGATTTCTGAATTTCCTTAAAGTTCACTAGACTACCCTGGATTTCTCAGCATTTTTTATAAGAACCCCAATTTTTACTGAAATTAATTTAATTGCCTTGAAGTTTCCACACATTTCTTTAAGTTTTATAAACTTTTTAAACGCTCACAGAACTATGCCTTAAATCACTTATTTTCCCAGAACTTATCAGGTTATCCCTGAAGTTTTCTATGCTTACCTAAAGTTCTCTAAATTTGTTTAATGTTCCGGAAAATTCTATGATATATATTCATAATTCCTTGATGCTTCTCGCAATATCCCATAATTCCACGGAACACCTTGTAAGTCGCTGCAAATTTCCTTAAGTTAATGGGATTGTTCTGAAGATATCCGATCGCCCTCAAACTACTCGGAACTTCGCTGAATATCATGAAATATCCAAATTTCATTGCAGTTCTCTGGAATTTGTAGAAGATATGTTTGCTAAAAGTTTTCGCAATTTTTTTAAGTTCTTCAAATTTACATGATACAACCTGAACCCTTAAAAAACTGCAACATTTTCGCATGGTCATATAGTTTTTATTGCGTTCCAGCGATTCTCTCGGAGCTTTGCAAAAGCTTTCGGGAATGCTCTGAGTATCTCGAAACTTGTTTAAGGTTGCTGTAGTTTCCTTGAAATTATTTAAACTTCCCTTTGATTCTCTCTTGATGTTCTCGGAGTATCTCTTTTTCTTCTTCATCATCATCGCATTTCAAGCTTATTGCGTGCTCTCAACTTAGTGTTTTAGATGCACCTCCACAGTTATTACTTGAGAGCTATATATTGCAAGGGTAAATGACTAATGTTGAGTCAAACTATTTTTTGACGTAGGACTACGTCTGTGATTTCTATATTCGCGTACACTTTATGAAAACCAAAAATGGAACATGTAACAAAATTATGAAAGATTTTGAACGTTAATATCTCAGCTGCCCCTGGACCAATTTCAATAATTTTATCACCAATCGATCAGAAATATTCTGTTGAATTTAAAACTTTATCATTTTTCAAAATGTCACTATTGAAAATTGCACGAATGTGCAACTGTTGCTATGATAATTAAAATTATCACCCATTGCCTGCGAAAAGCGATTTCCCTAACACATATTTCAAAGTTGAATTCCATCTCGTCTCACCAAATGGTGTTTATTCAATCACCGCGTGGTGAGTGGTGGTGTCCTCCAATACACAAAGAAAGGCTACCTGCAAGCAGTGAGCTGCAGGTCACATGAGCATCCATAGAAGGAGGAAGAAGCCACACCGCTATTGGGCCATCTATGTCAACCGCGTCATACTAAAGAGTATAAACAGAGAGAACCCCGCTCATATTTCTATTCTTACACAAAACACAAGCTCTTGCTGCGGTTAACAAATAAGATTTATTATATAAGACCACGTAGTCCTACGTCACCCTTGCGTACAACCTCATAGGGCTGTCCCTTGTAGTTTTACTTTATGAAGAAGGCAAGAACATGTATTTGAGTGGTGCGATATGTGGCGAAAATGGTTTAAAAAAAAACACTGTCTACAGGTGGAAATCGAACCAACACCTCCCAGTACGCTAGACGAGCGCTCTACCAGTATGCTACCGTAGACTTGATGCAACCCTCATCAATCTTACGAAGCATTGATGTGATAAAGACGGGGTACAACTCCCATAGTAAGCGGGATGTGATTCATCATTCTCACATCTCACTCAACCATCACATGTTCTATTGGGTGCCTACCAGTATCGGAGTGAAAGAGAGATTTTTGAAGTTCTCTTGACACCTGTGAAGCTCTCTGAAATTCTAGGAACTTCGGAAAAGTTGCTTTGAGGTTCTTAAAGCTTCCAGCAACTTCCCCATATTTTCAATATGTTTAACCTTCCTTATGTTCCCGCAGTTTGTTTATGAAGCTTCACTGAAATTATCAGCATTTCCATTCATTCGTTTGAACTTCTGCAAAGTTCCTTAAATTGTTGTGAAGTTAATGGAACTTCATTGAAGATCTTCCATAAAGTTAATTACACAGTTGAAATCAATCATCTAAATTTATTTCCTTAATTCTGGCAGTTTGAACATTTTCAATATCCAGAATTTGTACATGGAATACGAAACTTAAATACATTGAATATTTTGAGATCTTAGACTTAATAAAGTAACTACGTAAGTAAGCCTCAACATTTAATGGATTAGATTGTAAATCTGTTTCTTTAAAACTGATTGTAATTGCTGCTGTTATTGTTTTTCGAAAAAATGCATTTTTTAACGCTTTACAAAATTTATCCGTTTAAGTTCCGAAGAAACCTGGAAAACTCAGGGAATTTTATTTAGCCAAATAAGTAGACACCTGTAGATAGAGAAAGACTATTAAAAGTCAAAAAGCTCTATAGAAAGACAACACTTTCGAATTGCTCGAAAATGATAACAAAATGAAGGCATCGATTGGACTATCACATCCTACAAACTGCAAGAAGAATGATCAATCTTGAAATAAATTCACACTAAAATAGTTGCAAATAGTGACTGATAAGAAAAAGTGACTTTAGTGACTTGGCCTTAAAAAAAGAGACTTTTTAGTGACTGGATTGAAAAAAAATGACTCGCTACCGGCCCTGAAAAGGACACCTTGCCAAATCCAAAAATAGCACCTTACAGAGAGAAAAACACAACATTAGTCTCGCTCAGATTTGAAACACCAGCGAATCCGACCGTAGAAACGCGTACCGCCGATAAGATACAATAAAACGGCGACAACGCCGTAAAATACGAATTCATAAGGCGACCGGTGGCGGCGGCAGTTGAAGAACCCCGAAAAGAAAAAAAAAATCATATCGAAACCCGCTCCGGACGGTCGGAATCGAAATGCGATGAGAAAGGTGCTGCAAATGTTAATATATTATCAATTTTATATTCGTGGGAAAATTCTCGCTGCGCGCCATCAGCAGCATATCTCACACCGATTATTATGATGACTTATGGCTGGCTACATCTGTATTAATAGAGTTCCCTTTCCCGGAACGGGAAAGAAGGTCATAATTACTTGTTGCTCTTCATCTTGTTTTCGTCCATTAGCAGCAAATCCACCGTACTGGTCACCAGTTCCGTCCGATGGTCGTTCGAACGTTTGACGTAGATCTGTCCGTTGACGGTGAAGACGTTCTTCAGCTTCCCATTGCGCTTCATCTTCATCGCTTCCTGCTTCAGTCCCAAGTTGGACCGCGTTAAATTTTCATTCAGAAAAATCCGCGAACCACTATCCATACCGATATCGCGCAAACACAGTGCCTTATGGCCCAGATAACGCCGATAGAACTCGTACCGGGCATTCCGGAACACAAACTGCACCACTACGATCGATTCGTTGGGAGTTCGTTGATTGGAGTTCGATTTGACAACGGTAGTTCGAACCTTCAGATTGTCCAACATCGAGTGACTGTAGTGAGGGATCTTCAGTTTGGCAGCTCCACCGGATGGACCACTGCCATTGAGGATTCTTCTGATGTAAACCAACGGGATTTCACAATCGTGGAAACCCAACTTTCTACTGATCTTCACATAATAGTCCCGTAGATTCTCTCCGCGTCGATAGGGTATCCCCATCAGGATCAATTCACAGGTCTTTCCGGACCGTTTCTCGTACTCCTGGCTGACCTGGAACAGCCGATTGGTTTGCTTGATCTTCCGGTTGATGGTGTCGATTTTCTCTTCGATGGCATTCCTCAGATCCGAGACCTCCGAGATCAGCCGATCGAACTTGCAGTCCAGGGTTTTGTTGGTATTGACCCGGTTCAGCTCGTTGCAGCGATCGATTTCCGACACTCGCCGTGTCGAAGCCAGTATGGCCGACATGATCTGGGCGTAGGCATCGTCGTTCTGATCCGAGCTCATGAGCTGATCGTCGTCTTCGTTCAGGGTGTTGTCTTCCAGCAACAGCTGGAGACGTTTGTCTACGACTGCCTGTTGGCTGTTGGTCATTTTAGTTAAAATGCACACGTATCACACTAGTTTCACTTGTTATCAGTCCTGATGTAGTCTACGCGCTGTTGAGAATAATTGTTTCTGAAGACTCCCGCCGAAATGCATTTTCGAAAGGAGTCCAAAAAAAACCTAAAATACAACTGAAACAACTGAGTCAAGCAAAACGAAAACAGATGAATCGGAACAAAAACACACCACCAACTGAAATCCGAACCATTTTCCAACATCTTCCAAAATCACAGGGAAAACAAAAACAAGCCCCCTCACTCCACTCGATCTCCCGAGTACTTCCCAAGGGCAGGTAACTGAAGCCTCCCCAGGCTAACCCAAAATTAAAATGACAATCTGTCGTCAGTATTTGATTTCTTCCTTCAAAAGGGAATCATTTGCTCATTTAGGCAGTACCGGGCGAGAGGGTTATATGAATTTGAAACCAATTTACCCTCCTGCCTCCTCAGGCTCTCCACAGCGAATAGGACAGTGAACAAGTGAAAAATACATTCCGTTTGAAAACAAGCAAATCCAAAAGTGTCCTGATGAAAAGTCGGTGGTTTTTTCGCTCCCACACACACACATACACTCACACACAAAGTCGCAAACAGCCAAACCCAAAACCGTTCCTGCTCGCTCGGCATCCTTCTCCGAATTGTGAAAATGTCCACCGGAAAAGCGGAGTGCGCTTGTCCTCTCCGAGAAAATTCCCGAAAGAAATGGAAAATTCTTTCACACGAAAACTGCCAGCCGTCGGGAATCATGGGGAGAGAGCAAGCAAAACAACATTTCGTTGCATACTCACAAAAATTACACACCCTGCTCTGGAGGGCGACAACAACCACCCACCCACTTTGGGTGGAAAGCTTTGAACAAGCGTCGTCCCTTTGCACAGCCTAGCCCTCTCAATTGGTAGGGGTTAATAAACGGAGAATTATCGATCCTGCTGGATCCCGGTGTGTAGTCAGTGGGCACAGTCCCAAAACAGAATCTCATCACAAGTGCGGCGGCAGCGGACGACGATGACTACGACGACCGAGTCAGCGACGTACACATACAAAGGCTGGCTGGCTGGTCGTCGCAGGTTGTGGTAAGCAGTGACAGTGTTGCCAGGTTTGCTAACTGAAAGTTTGACATGCCTCAGCTTTATTTATACTTTGGACACGCTACTTCTTATTTATACGGTCTAGGGCACATTTTCCCATTTTGTTAAGGCTCTGGATGCGAACCACGTTGAGATGGAAGCAACGAGGAAGCCAAGTGCGAGTGTGCGATCTCTATGGTGACCACCCAATAACAATAATGGTTTTTTAAGGTTCTGTAGACCATGATTAAGACTCGTAGAATGCTATTACATATCTATAACGCCTGTAATGTTCCTTGGGCAGCAAATGCCGATTATGAATTTCCTGTTTTTCCGATTTATTCCCGGACATTTAAACATTTAGGCTTTTTCTTCTTCTTATTCGCTTATTGTTTATCGCTTCTGGCATATCAGCTTATTACGTGCTCTCAACTTAGTGTTCTAGATGCACTTCCACAGTTATTAATTGAGATCTTTCGATGCCTGTACCATTTTTGCATTAGTATAATTGTGTGGCAAGTACAAGCATGCTCTATGCCCAGGGAAGTCGACGAATTTTCCAATCCGAAAAATTCCTAGACCGGACCGGGAATTGAACCCAGCCACTTCCTGCATGGTCTTGCTTTGTAGATGTGCCTTTACCGACTGAGCTAAGGAAGGTCCCGCATCATTAGGTATATTAGGCATAAAATCGAATGCAATTGAGTCAAAGAGATTGCTAGATTAAATTGGTCATAACTAAGATGGCAGAAATTTCCTAGATTCTAATTTTATCTGCATAAGAAATTTTCAATTTGTTTTTTAATTTTTGTAATAATTCACTCAGAACTCTTTAAAGAATTTGTTTGGATAGTTCTCAATCATTTCCTGAGAATCATTGCTCTTAGCTCTTTTCAAAATTCCCTTATAATAAACATGCGATTCTCTCTGATATCCTCTATATAATCGTCTTTGTTACAGTACAAACATTCTCTTCAGAACAATACGAAAATTTCTTGGAATTCAGCGAATGTGGAGAGATTCATCGAATGAATTCTCCAAAGAATTCACGGAAGTTTTCTTTCTTGATTATATAGAAAAAATGGCTTAAATTCTCTTTGGAATTCTTATCTAATTTACCTCTGAAATGTCTTGAAATTCAGCTCAGGGTTATCTTGGAGTTCCCATCTGTATTCTTCTAAAAATTGTATCTTGTAATACTCCTTATAATTCCCTATAAATTCTTCTCCGAATGTCCTTGGCATTCTTCTTGGAATTCACTTTAAACTCTATAGGATCCATTTGGAACTATTCACACCCTGTATTATTTAGGAACTATCCTAAGAATTCAATGGCTTCAAAGTTCTTCCTGAAATTTCCTAGGAATTTTTTTGGAATTCTGGAAAACTTCACTGGAATTCGACCTGGGATCTTCATCACAATCGTCTACAGTTTTCCTAAGAGGCATTTCAAAATTCTACTCAGAATTCTTCTCACTTTAACTTTGGAATTATTTTCACAATCGCCTTCGAGATCTAGTTACAATGCTCTTTTATTTTTTTTTCAGATTTATCATCGAAATTAACGGTATTTTCCCGGTGATGTTGAATTCCCTTTCCCGGTTTTCCAGATTTTCCGGTTCCTGGTCCTCCTGGATCGAGAGGGATCGAATCGAGATCTAGCTTTGGTGCTGGGGAGTTTCAAAAGGTAAAGCATGTCATCTGTGAGACAGCTTCACCGGAACTGGGTTTAGGGACGTTCTGATATTTTCTCTCGATATCCGATATTTTGATATCGATATTTTCGGGGCCTCCTTTAGATCAGTCGGTAAATGCAGTAAAACCATGATGGAAGGAGACTGAGTTCGATTCCCGGTCCGGTTTAGGAATTTTTCGGGTTGGAAAAAATCTCGACTTCCCTGGGTATATAGTATGAATGTAACTGCCACAGAAACATTTCATGAACTTCGTAAAAGTCTATGGAACTTAAGGGAAGATCCGAGAACTTCAGAAAATTTCATAAACTTAAGCGAAATGCGGGAGCATTTCTAAGAAGTTTAGTAAGCTCAAAAATAGGGGGAATTTCAGGGGGAGTTTAGTTCCATTAGTTTCAGTAAATTAGCGGGGAATTTTAAGAAGTTCGTAGATTTTCAGAGAACTTCAGAGATGTTTAAAAAAATATTGAGGTCTTCACATAAGTTTAGAAGCTCACGGAAGTTTAAACATTTTTAGGACAGTTCAATGTTGCATCAATCTTTACACCTAAAGAAGGAATAGTTCATGAATGGAGTACATCAGTAATTCAGGGTAGTGCAACAAGCTTCATGGGAACTGCAAATATTTAAGAGAAGTTTCGAGAACTCCAGGAAAGAAAAGAGAAGCTCAGAGCAGTTAAAATTAGAGAAATTACATAAATTTTAAAGAAATTTCGCAAACTTCAGCGAAAAACTTAAGAGAAGATCCATGATCGTTAGGAAAATGGAGAAAACTTTAGGGAGTCCAAAAAAGTTCAGGGGAGTTTAAAATGTTTATTTAATTTCAAAAGAGCTCCAAGGCAGTTTCAGGAAAATTTAGGGAACTTTCAAGTAGTTCTGAAGTTCACAGAATAGTCCATTCCATATTCAATGAAGATTTCTCATGAAAATTCACTTAGAGTTCTCCTCAGCATTCACTTTGTATTCTCCCGAAATTATGATGGAATTATTCTAGAAATTCACTTGGAACGCTTCCTGAATTCTCTTGATAATATAACCAGAATGTACTTAGAATATTTCTCGCAGTTCCATTGAAAAATTCTTCAAAATTTTCTTTGGAACTATCTCTAACTATCTAACTATCTAACTAAACTATATACATTTTATTTTCAATTTTCCTCGGAATTACCTTGTAATTCTTCTCAGTAAGAAACCCTTTGGAAAAATTCTCAGAAATATTTATTGAATTCATTTCAGATTTCCTTTTAAATCTCACATTGAAAGTTTTCTAAAGAACCATGTGTATTTCTCCTCATAATTTGTTTGGTAAACTCTCCTACAATTATTTTACGAATTACGAAAAGTTATTCTCGAATTCAATTGTAATCCTTCTTTTAGCATCCCTTATGTATTCTCCAAAATTATCTAACGACTTATGCTCCGGATGCGTTTTCTCCCACAAACTTCATGAAATTATCCTCAGAATGCCCGAGAAATATAATCTCTAAAGTTCGCAGAAGTTCTGCTCCTCAGAAATTCCTATGACTTCGAAAATATTGGGAACTTTCAAGTAGTTAGTTCTGAAGACCTCCGAATAGTCCATTCCATATTCAACGGAGATTTCTCATGAAAATTCACTTGGGGTTGTCCTTAGCATTCGCTTTGTATTCTCCCAGATTCTCCATGAGAGTGAATTATTCTAAAAATTTACTTGGAACGGCATTACCATGATGAAAAATCTCAGATATTATTGTAATCCTCCTTTTAGCATGCCCCTAACTTCTAAAGTATTCTTATATAAAGTAGACTTATGCTCCGAATTCGTTTTCCCTCGCAAAATTCATGAAATTGTCCTCAGAATTCCCTTGGAATTTGCCTCTGAGCTTTCATTAGCATTTACTTTGAATTCTTGGGTTTTCTTGAAATTCTTGGACTCTCTTGGCTTTTGACCTTGGATAAACTTTATTTTAAGAGAGTTTAGATGAAAATTGTAATAATTTTGAGGATATTGTGAAGGAAATTGATAGGAAGTTTTGGAAGGAATCCACTGTGCTTAAATTCGTAGATAATTCTGAAAAGTATTCCATGAACTCTGCGAGGAGAACTTCAGGTGAAATCTATAGTGAATTCTAAGGAAGTTATGTCTAGAATTATATGACAATTCTGAAGAGAATTTTAACGACCTTAGAGGAGAATTTCGAAGCAATGTTAGCGACACAATTCCAAGAAAATTTGGACAATAACCCCACACAAATGCTGAGATGAATTTCAAGATAAATTCGATTATAATTTCAAGGGAAACTCAATCTGAAGAAAATTCTAAAGACATTCTAACGCGATTATATTGTTTTGACAGCTTTCCAAAGAGGTGAGATTACATACGGCTGAGGAGAATTATTGGGAGATAATAGTAGTATAACTTCTGAAGAGAATTCCATGTGAGAATTTCTAATGATAATCTCAGTCAAATTTGAGCATATTCTGAAAATAATTCAGAGATTATTATATTTAGAATCAATTTTAATAGTCAATCCAAAGATATTCTGATGAATATTCCAAGGAAATTCTGGCAGTAGCTCAAAAGGCATCCTGACAAGAATTCCAATTGAATTCTCATAACAATTCTAAGAGAGTCTGAACCAGAAGACAGTTCCTGCGGAGTTCTTAGGCGCCAAAGGCCAACATATGGGCGTTTCCCATAAAATGAAGATTCCAAGGGGATTTTAAGGGTAATATCAAAGAACTTCTGGGAGCATTCCAAGGGATTTTAGGAAGAGAATTTCAAAGTGATTTAAGGAGAATGCAGAAAATAATCAGTGTTAGAAAAATGTGAATGAAACTCTTAGAAAATACCAAGCAAATTTTGGAAGAATTCTTTAAGAATGTTCAGGAAAGTTCATAAAAAAATATAGGAAAATTCTAAGGAGCCCCAAGATGAGCTGAATTCTAAGAAAATGCAGCCAAGGATTAGCATGTTCAATCTAAGTGAATTATGAAGAATTTTTTTTTAAATTACTTTATTTGTACAGGCTCAATCGAATAAACTTTACAGAGCCGAGTTATCCTTTGCGTTATACATTATTACTGTCTTAAATTTAAAGTTAAAAGAACTGGACCGAGTACTCGCGGTTGTCTCGAGGTTAGTGGAGATTTACAATTTTTTGGATGGGAAAAGGGAAGAAGGAGGTTTGAAATGTGGTTTACGATACAACTATTTAATTAATCCTAAAGCATGAAATTATTTCTATTCATCTTGAAAACAAACATTGAAAAAAACCCACACGTACAAAATACAAACTAAACACATGAATTATGAATAATATTCGAAAACAATTAAAGAGAAAAATAGACGAATGCCCAATGTGGGTAAAGTCTCTATAAACTAAAAAAAAATAAGGAAAATTATGATTTTGGCAACCCTTAAGCTCCTCCCCTTTTCCTATCCTTCGACAATGTACCCCTCTAATATCGGGTAAGCCGCGAGTATTCGGCCCAACTCCTACTAGACATAGAAATAAGTTAATTTTGTTACAACCAATAAACAATGAATTACCGCCTCCGTAAAGCTAACGCGATTGAGCCTTACAAATAAACGAACTAGATGATTTTGACAAATTTTTGCTGATGATTAATTTAGAATTCAAAGAAATTTGTGGCAAAATAAAGGGTTTTCCAGAAGGGATTTCCAGGGATTTGACAATTGCGGCCATATTGTTGAAATTACAAGTGTCAAATTAGCTGTCATTTATTCAGTGTGTCTTTCCAAATTACCATGGAGAGTTATAGCGTCCATAGCAGGTGCAAATGATAAAATTGGTTTTATCAAAGTAAGTGTTCTTTGCGAGCAACGTTCCGAGCGCTTCGCCCATTTTACGGTCGCAATAATCCGAGAGGACTATTCGCAATGTGGTGAACAAATTCGAGGAAACTGGTTCGGTGAACGATTAAACACCTTCTGAGAAAATCGCCACTTTACGCGAAAGTGTGCAGGAGAACCCGCGGCAGTCTATTTCGCGCCGCGCACAAGAACTGAGCCTCTCGCAGGCTTCAACTTGGCGAATTCTGCGTCGAAACTTGGGTCTGCACCCATACAAGATCTAATTGACCCAGGAGATCAAGCTTAACGGTCATAGACAGCACCGTGTGTTCGCTGATTGGGTTTTGGAGCAATAGGAAACAGACCCTGATTCACGAGGTCCACCAAGTGGCAATGCATCCCCAGAAAGCCACTGTTTGGTGTGAAGTTTGGGCCTGAGGTGTCATCGGTCCGTACTTCTTCGAAAACGACACTGGCGAGGCCATCACCGTCAACGGAGAGCGCTACAGGTCGATGATTACCGACTTCTTCTGGCCTAAAGTGGACGATATGGATGTGAACGATTTGCGGTTCCAACAGGACGGTGCAACATGCAACACAGCGCACGAAACAATCGATATTCTGCATGAGCGATTTCCTGGCATGATTATTTCGCGCAGAGGAGATGTCAACTGGCCACCAAGATCGTGTGATTTAACCCCGCTAGACTTTTTCTTGTGGGGTTATGTTGAGTCGCAGGTCTATACCAATAAGCCGCAAACCACCGATGGCCTCAAAGCCAACATTACTCAAGCCATCAACGAGTTATGGAGCATTGAACCTCTCGGATGCACGCCACTAAACGAAGCTGAGGCGGCCATTTGAACGATGTCATATTCCATACATAATGGTATTCATAGGCCTTTCAATCGAAACATAAATCTCGTCAATATCTCACAAACAGTTTGTTTCATTTAACTTTAAAGATAGGAAACACTTAATGGAAAACCCTTTATAAGTAATGGAACAATATTTAAAATTTGTGAGATTACACAATTTTCAAAAATTCCAGAGTTAGAAAACATTTCAGGATCCTTATTGAAACGAATGCTCATTTCAGATTCCATACATTCATAAACGGGCAACACTGCCCTGCACTCCCATTTGCTGGGTGCAGCAGCCATCGGCACGCACCATCACACACCCATACAGACGCGAGTAGTAAACTTTCGTCTTCTGCCTGTACCACCCCGTTGCAAGTCTGCAAACCCCCGACGACAATCGCTCAAGCTGTCATCCTGTGACAGATATTTGAATACATCCGAGAGATTGGAAATGTTGGATTGATGATGAAAATCGAAAACTGAATCAACTTATGAGATGAACTGAATACAACGAAAAACAAACTTACGTCTAACAGAAACAAATTCGAAAGACAAGATGGAATCCTTTTCACTCGTTTTCATCGAAAAAAAAAGAACTTTGTTGTTGCACTCTGGGGGTACAGGAATGCTATTACATATTTCACGGAGATTGCTTCACCAAAATATCACACATTATTTGGACCGAAAGGGCTGTGGCAGTGTTTACTTTACTTCAATCACACCAATATTCCACCGAATTACTCAATCACAGAACACATTCCGGAACACCGGAAAACCGGCGCTGGAAAATCGCACGGAAAATCTACACACAATTCGTCTCGGAAAAAAACACTAACGCGAGTGCACTCCGAAAGTACAGGCAACTCAGAATCCACGGTTTTGATGGTTTCTCGTCGTCGTCGTCGTCGTCACTATCCCGTAGCAACGCACACAAACACACAGAGAAAACCTGGAAAGGAGCAGTGGTAGAAGCAGTCCGTTTTTTCCAGTTTTTCCACAGAAGCTGTCACTCGATGCTCCCATTAGTGAACGGCAATGACGACGTACGGCCTGGAGGGTGGTGGAGGTAATATGTTTGGGTAATGGCGGTGATGGTTATTGAGAAAAGGACTGCTCTCACGGGAGCGAGAGCATCGGCTTGAGCATAAACTTGTGTTGGGAATGGGAGTTGACTGGTTCAAACTGAGTTGTTGCGAGCAGGAGAGAGCATAGAGCTTCGATGGGAGCTTTCAAGGAAAATGCATTTTGGTATTACCAAAACATTTCGCGAAGGGCCTTCGAGGGACGTCTCAAGGAAGCCCATGCTTCTTATTCCTGGCTTTGACGCTCTTACACGAGCTAGCGCTTGCTCTTAACTTAATGGTTTTTTGAATTGAGAGCTTTCTTTGCCATCCAATGCAGGAATTTGTATTGTATGTATTGTATGGGAAGCATAACAATGATACTCTATCATCAGGGAAGCCAAGACAATTTATAACCCGAAAGGTTTTCTAGACCCGGACCGGGGTTCGAACCTACCGTCTGCGGCTTGGTAATACCGTGTCTTAATTGACTAGGATATCTAGGCTAGGTTGCCATTCGAGCGCTTTCGCTACGCCCATGAAAATTTCAAAATGCCTTACTTAGGAAAGTTTCGTGAACGAATACAAAAAAGTTGACCATTGTTGGACAAATAAAGCTTCCAATGATTTTTCACTAGAGTGAGGGGGTGAGGGTTCAATTTTGGCAACACGTTTCGTATGACTGTAATTCGCTTATGACGCATTTCGCGCCAAATCGTATTCGGAGCTGGCAGCACCCTCTCAGATTTCAATGAAACTTTCTGGATGTGTGGACCTTGACTAAATAAACCACTTTGCATATACTTAGTTTTTCCAAAATTTATCTAGACTAACCTTTGAGAAGGGCCAAAAATATTTTGGAAAAATAACAACTCCTACAAAAATGTGTTGTATGGGTGACTTGTAGGTGACTTGTCTACATTATCGATACTGAAAAAAAAAAACAGTACATCTAAATCTCGAAGAACTATATAATAGCACAAAGACAATATCTGGCACACAGAAATTCCACAGTTTTGTGCCTATAACTGGTAACAAAGTAGCGGCAAAAAGGTATTCTAATTCAGAAGATGAACCAACAATATTTAACTTGATTGGAAAAAGGACAAAAAATAGCATGTATGAAAATAGGTTTAAACATTGAAAATATATAAATAAATGATATATGAAAAATCTTGTCCTTTTTCTATCACATATTATCAGATTTTGCCTCAGTAGTAGACAACAGAATAAGGAATGATATTTTTGGACAAGGTCAACATGTCCAGAAAATTTTATTAAACTATGAGAGGGTGCAGCCAATTCCGAATACGATTTGTTGAGACATGCATCATGAGCCCTTTTCATATGAAATTCTCGATTAATCAAAGTGAACTCAAGTGCTGATTAGACAAAATTGAATCACAAATTCATCTTCATTGGGTTCTGAGATGATTTTGAGCTTCACTGGTTTAGTTTTGTGTATGACGGATGGTAGTAAACATAATTACCTATCTTGAGGCAAAGTTTCATCCAAATCAAACATGGCCATTTTTTTAATCGACTTTAAATTTTAAAAATCGATTTTTTCACTGTAGGTCTCAAATTGATTATTTTCAGTATTTTTTTCGAAAACTTGGACAATTTCCTAAAAGTCATCCATATAACACATTTTTGCAGGAGTTGTCATTTCTACATAATATTTTTTTGAAAAAAATAGGCAGAAAAGTTTGGCCCTTCTCAAATGTTAGTCTAGATCAATTTTGGAAAAACTGAGTATGCAAAAGTGCTTATTTAGTCAAAGTCTACACACCCAGAAAATTTCATTTAAATCTGAGAGGGTGTTGCCAGCTTCGATTCGATTTGGCGCGAAATGCGTCTTATGTTCCGCACTCGAAAAATTCAAACATTATTTAATTTTTTTTTCTCCGAGTTTAAAGTGACTATATAATCAAGATTTTATTATTAAAACCTGTAGAAGCTATGAAATAAAAAAAAAGTTGGTTTGACAAAACTGAACCTCTACTGTAGTACAATTATCAAGACTGAGATCATTATTGAAATCTTATTATTGAATATTGAAAAATTTTCCAAGTCAAGATCTAATTCAATTGTATAAATTCTGAAGTGGACATATTTAAAATTTGAATTATGTGGAATTAAGGAGCAAATTTACTAGGCGCGTTTTCTAAAAATTCAAACCCAATTTATCTCGACGCATCATTATTTTGGATTGCAATAAGCTGGCGTCAAATGGCAACAGGAATGCAATGCTCCCGTGTGCCCCAAGATACTAGGTTTTTAATTTTGGATGCATTAAATTATGTTTGACTATTTGAGTTTTAGATTTGGTGGGTGAAGTTTTTTTTTCATAAATACCTCGTTCTTTTGGTCGTTGTTTTAATAGGGTGGTCTTCAAATTAATTATTTTTAAATAAGATAAAAATGCATTTGAGCATAGTTGAAACTATGAATACATAAATTTCAAGGATATTTACCCAAGAAAAAAAAACTATCTCTGAACGTTCTAATTTTAGAGCAATTTTACTGAATTGATTTAGGGTGTATCTAAATCCGTTACAGCTCTAACGTTATATTTCAGATTTCTCGTGAAAGTATTCTCTTAATGTTTTTATGCACATCAATTCAGTAATGTGAAGGAGCCTGGCATAGAACCCACGATCTTCTCCTTAGTAAACAAAAACCGTAGCCACTAGGCCACTGAAACCCTTACATCACAACAAGCCATGACGACCGGCTACGTTTTCAAATTCGGATCAAGCAAACGTCATATTTAAATGTGACAAAACAAATTGCAGCGGTGACCGAGTTCTATGAGTGTTTATTTTTTACATTTTCTACACACACAAAACTTAAACGAAAAAAAAACAAACCACGATGCTCAGACTTCTGTATGAAGGAGCCTGCTAAAACGGTTGCTACTAGGCCACCGAGCTCTTAACATCACAAACAATCGTTCAAGCATGGCGGCATGAATCTATTTTAAATGGAATCGGGGTCATGTGTGTTAAGAAATAGAAAAATAGACAAACTATGAGAAAGGACCTTCTTTTTTTACTTGATTTGTTTTTCGTCAATATTGTTTTCCGTGCTGAGCACACCGGGGACCAACGGCTTTACTTCCCTTCCCAAGAAAGGCGTGCTCAGAGATGTTATGCCTCAGAACATCCCGGCGGCGTCGACTGGGATTGAACCCAGGTCTGCTGGGGGTGAGAGGTAATCACGTAAACGACCTTCTGCTCAGTCAACAAAACACTTTTTTTTTTTTTTTTTTGAGTGACCCTCCGCTCTCCCCCACACCAAAAAGCTCCACTGCATGCTGAGCCCCCTGGTAGTGGACACTCTGAAATCAACCATATGCAACAAAACAAAAATAATTACTAAAAGGATATATGATTGAGGATTAATTTTAAATACTTATATCAAATGAGAGAGAGAGAGAGAGAGAGAAAAAAAAACATCTATGAGAAAACAATTTATGTGCTTCTAGTGGAAAAAAATATCCTTTGAAAGAAGCACACCTAAAAGAAAACGAAAAAAAAAACAACAAATTTAAATATTTCGAATATGACTACTGTTTTTCAGCAAAGCATTTAATATTTAGTGACGGTTGACATATGAATGATAATAAAAATAATAAATAATAATAAATTGCATTAAATTAATAGTTGCGAAACTCGTTCTTTTAAGAAACATTTTATCTTAGTTTTGAAGGATTTTATATTTGTTATTTGTTGAAGATGTCTTGGTAAGTTATTATATTTGGAAGGACCTATAAAGGAAATTCGTTTTTGACCGAAACTGGAGTATGCACGGGTTCTTGACAGATGGTTAGTTTGCCTGGTATTGTGAATCCGAGGTAGCGTGTACATAGTTATGTTATGTAGCCTTAATGGGTTATGTAGAACATTATGAACCATTAGCAAAGTTTGCTCTTCACACAATCCAAGGACTGGTAATATTTTATTGGATACATCGGTGTATAATTGAGCTGAAGGATATAAAAATGGCAATTTATAAATAATTTTAAGACAGCGGTTCTGCAATGTTTGCAGTTTTTTCAATTTTGACTTACCAGCTCTACCCCATGAAATAATCAAGTAGCTCAAATGAGAATGAATATGCGCAAAATAGAAAAGAAGCATAGCCTTTAGCGGAAGAAAACTACTAGCACGTCTCAAAATTCCGCACATGGAAGAAACTTTGCTTGCAACCTTATTTATGTGATAATCCCACGATAACGTAGAATCTAGATAAACTCCCAGATATTTGAATGAGTCTACTTTCTCGATAATGTCAGTGTTCATAGCTAAAATTGGTGCTTGTGGTAGAATTTTCCTAGGTGACCGAAAGATCATGTACTTGGTTTTTTTCAGGTTCAATGAGAGAAGATTTACCGAAAAATAACCCTGGAGCAACCGTAAATCCTGATTCATCTTTGAAACAATTATATTCAAATTGACATGTGGATAAAATAAGGCCGTGTCGTCAGCAAATAACCTGGGAGTTCCAACGAGATTAATGTTGCTAATATCGTTGATATAGATAAGGAAAATTAAAGGGCCAATGTTACTTCCCTGTGGAACTCCAGTACTAATTTCTCTTCTAGAGCTTATTTCTCCATCGCATGAAACATATTGACTTCTGTTGCTCAAATAGCAGCGGATAATGCTGTTTGCGGTTCCCCTGATTCCATATCGTTCTAATTTCCTTAGTAAAATATCGTGGTTGAGAGTGTCAAATGCCTTCTTCAGGTCAAGAAACAAGGCGCCCACTACTTTTTTTGAATCTGTTTCTTCCAATATTTGGTCTACAAGCTCAGCTACGGCAACAGAGGTGCTACTTCCGCTGCGAAAACCATATTGCATACTATACAGTATATTATGCCTATCTAAAAAACTTATCAGGCGTGTGATTAATAACTTTTCAAATATTTTGTTGAAAACTGATAGGGTTGATATGGGTCGATAATTATCGACTTGGGTTGCATCTCCTGACTTAAATATAGGCACTACTTTGGCTGTTTTGAGACAATCTGGATACGAACCCGTTTGAATCATTAAATTGAAGGATTCAGACAGAATTCTCGAAAATATAACAACATTATTTTTAATTATTTTGGCAGGGATATTGTCAGGACCTGGACATTTGTTGGCCTTTAGGTCATTAATCAGTAGTATAACTTCGTTGACAGATGATGGTTGTAGAAAAATTGAATCAGAAATAGGGTTTATGTATCGTAATGGATTTTCACTTGAAACATTTATTTTTGCTGCTAAATTAGGTCCAACTGTTGAAAAATGTTTATTGAATGCATCACACATAGTTTTACTGTCAGTAGTAGGAACACCATCGATGAGCAATGACAATTTTGATTTGTTGGTAGAACTTCCTAGTATTGCGTTAATATTTTTCCACAGTTTTGAATGTGGAGTATTGCTTAGTAAGTTTTCAAAATATCTTTTTTTGGCTTGCTTTTTAGCTACATCTAATTTTTTTGAAACATGATTTAAAAGTTCAGCTAATCTCGCGTTATTTGTGTCTCTGCGAGATTTTTTAAAGTAGTTGTTCTTAATTTTTACCAACGTCCACAAATTAAAGTCCATCCAAGGGCATTGTGTCAGTGTTCACTCGGCTGTCGACAAAAGCAGGCCACTCTCGATGTGTGCTACGCGATCGTCTGTTTACTCGGCAGCAACCATTGTGTGGTCCTCCTCATTGTTCTTCATCAACAGTTCTTTCGGTCGATGCGTCGTCGACTTTGGAAAGCAACCGTTTCGTGATGAGTGTGTGAGTGCTGACCACGTTTTGCGTCCATTGCTGCAATGGACGCGCTCTGACCCTCGTTGGCGTACAACAATTTGCCATACAATGAAACTACTGGAAGCGGCTCCAGTTCTGATGGAGGAGGCTTTTTGGATAGCGGAAGATAAAGTGTTTATTGTGTTGTACCTTTTGACTATAGCTTTAAGATGTATTGTATAGTGACCATGAATCCTCGGCTCTGTTAAGTTAATTCGGTTGAGCCTTATCAAATAAATTACTATACAAGGGCATTGTGTCCCTTTGATATTAGCTATTTTATTTACAGTTTTGCTACAATCTGTGAGAATACTGTTATATGTAGCAATTATGTTTTCTAGGCATTCATTAGGATTTTGAACAGGACCAATACCTTCGAGGTATCTTTTGAACTCATTCTCGAGTTTATCATGGTTGATCACATTTTTTGACAGAACAATCCGATTTGATCCAACATTCAATTTAAACTCAGACAATATTAAAGAATGATCACTTAAATCACTGGAAATAGTATGATTACAAAGACGATGAACATCAGCCATTTTACATAAAACGTGATCAAGAATATTTGAACTAGCAGGTCTCGTAACATATGTATTTGAACAAATAAAGCCATAAGATTGCAAAAGATACTTATATTTGAGGACTACATTGTTATTGGCCAAGTTAACTGGTACATTTATATCACCTAATAACAAACATGGACGATTAACACTACTTCTGACCATCTGACCTTCTAAAAAGTCATGAAATAAATTGAAATCATATGAAGGTGGACGATACACACCGTGAACATCGTAACTGCCTCCATTTATTACCAACTCAACATGAATATGATGAAAACCATCACTAGAAACGATTCCAATAATGTTATACTTAGCTGAGTTCCTTATATACATAACTAAGCCTCCCGATGAACTGTCTCTACACGAAAAAATGCTGTGATAGCCATCAATCTTGTATAGTGAAGAATTTCCCTCTTTAATCCATGTTTCTCCAACAATAATAACATCAATTGGAACCACCAAGTGATCAATTGACAATAAAATGTCATCAAATTTATGCAAATCGTTGCTATCAGGCTACCGAGCTCGTCATATTAGTTCAAACCATAACGACCGCTATGAACACTTTTATCGACTGCTGGTATCTTTTGAGTAGTGCCAGGCCAAATAGCGAAAACATTAACATATTTTAGAGGTATTTTTTTAGTTTGGACGTGATTTACACTACCCAACCTTTCTAAACTTACTTTTTAAATGGCTGTATCTATGCTCGATGAAAATTTCAAGCTAAAATTCATAATGATGAATAAAATTGGACTAGAATGAAATCCAGATACCACGTCCGGCATCCCCTAAACAATACGAAAACATAAAAATTGTTCTAGATCGATCATTTCGATACAAGCCTCATATGAACGGGGTGAGCCTAAGCTTTCGTTTGGTAGGTGTTTCAGGAATAATTATTTTTTTCAATAAGGTTTTCTTTCAGACAGCGTGACGTTAAGAGAATAATGTTTCTTCAACAAAATTGCTTGATATTAACTCAGCTGCAATTTTTATTTTCAAAAAATAAGAAAGTTTGTTTAAATATCAATTAATATAAGGACCACCCTAATGCTTACAGTCATCAAAAGAAGGGAAATTTTAAACAAAAACACTTCACCAAAAACCAGAGCTGTGCTCAAGATTTTTGTTTAGGTATCTAACTCTCAGTTTTGCGTCTCTCCTCCTTTCACTTTTGCAATGTCCTTATCACATTTCATAAGGGTAGCCTTGGAGAAGTTCACCGCTCCGAAAAAAATTAATAATTACGTTTTGATTTTTCTGAAAATATTTGAAAAAGATATAAAAAAAAAAAAAAAAATCACATTTATTCGTAGATATTAACTGAACTGTCTATAAGGTCAGAAAACAGGTTGAACATAAAACTTAAGTTTTTTTAACTACATTATTTTTTTTTAATTTCAGGTACTTTTAGATATTCAGTGGACATCAAAGAAATTCAGGAAATTTAATATAAATTCCGGAATCTTCGTAGAGCTTCAGAGAATTTCAAATAAATTTAGGGTGCTTTGAAAAAAATCGGGAAAACTATGTACAGGTTTGGGAAACTTCGGCGCAGTTATGGGAACTTTGATTAATTTTAATAAACTTCATAAAAGTCCTTCTTTCAGCTTCAAGACACGTCTTCAAACTTAAGACTTTGGAAGACATCTTAAGACTTAAAATAAATCAGGACACTTTGTTTAAGCTCAGGGAACTTCGCAGAAAATCAACGAGATTTTAAAAAGCTCCGGAAGCTTTAGGGATGGGGGGCCGGTTGGTGCTCATGGTAATATTTTAGATTTATAACACAGAGTCTTTCCAGAAGTTCAGGGACCTCCATAATTTTTTTGTGAAAACTTCTTGAAAATAAAAGAAACGTTGTAGAATTTTAAGGAAGTTCCTAGATCTTTTTTTTTCCTTGAATTGTTTTCCGTGCTGAGCACCAATGCTACCGACGGCAGGGAAGAAGCTCCCACACCTGGACCTTACCTATCGACCCATCAACTCTTGAGCCGGGAACCAACGGCTTTACTTCCCTTGTGTGATCAGAGATGTTATGCCTCAGAACATCCCGACGGCGCCGACTGGGATTGAACCCAGGCCTGCTGGGGTGAGAGGTAATCACGCTTACTACTACACCCACCACCGGCATCGCTGTTCCTAGATCTTCAAGAAACATCGTAGAACTTTTGTAGGCATTTATTGGACAGTCAACATAAGGTCAGGAAAGTTTCTAGAAATGCAACACATTTTATAAAACTTCAGCTACCTTTGCAAAACCTCAGAAAACTTTTTAGAAGCTCAGTGCACTTCATAAAACTTCAGAGAATTTTGTAAAACTTCATCAAGTTTTGTATTAAAGGGTGTCCCACATCAAATTGCAGCACGGAAAAAACGCTGTAGAAAATTACCTAATAATTTATATGACCGATCGTTTTCAAACTTTCAGGCAATAAAATATAACCCATTAGTAAGCTTTTGGCATATTTACTTCATTCAACTTCAATACCATAACCGTATGCTCACACCTTACGCTTAACTTCACTCATTAGGTTCTGTACAACATCTGGTTGCAGCTTCTTCTGTACGGAAACCCACTTTTGTATGTCTTCCTCAGATTTGACCTCCTTGCGATGCTTCCGTAGTGCCTGCTTCATAATAGCCCAGTATTTTTCGATGGGTCTTAGTTCCGGTGCGGTGGGGGTGGCTTCGTACCACTCCAGGACAACATTTGAATAGTGGCACGAAGCTAGATCCGGCCAAAAGATCGTAGGGCCTTCGTGTTGCTTCAACAGAGGAAGCAGACGCTTCTGTAGACACTCCATGAGGTAGATCTCCCCGTTTACAGTCCCGGTAGTCGCGAACGGCGCACTCCGTTTGCCATATGAGCAGATCGCTTGCCAAATCATGTATTTCTTGGCAAACATTGAAAGTTTCTGCTTCCTTACTTCCTCCGGAACATCAAACTTGCGCTGGCGCTGGGCGGTGAAGAACAGTGGCCCCGGAAGATGCCGGAAGTCCGCCTTGACGTAAGTCTCATCATCCATGATGAGACAATGAGGCTTCGTCAGCATCTGGGTGAACAGTTTCCGGGCCCGTGACTTTACCTTTCTGCACTTTGTACGTATGCAGTCCCTCCCGGTGCTTGGATTCCGCTTAAACGCTTCCACGACACGCTTGTGATCCTGATCACTAATAGAACATCCATTCTGACCGCATGTCTCCTTCCGTTCGATGCTCAGAGTTTCGAAGTAACGTTTAATCACACGAGCTGTTTTCCGATGTTCCGATGAGAGAGTTGAAGATTTTCCAGGTGTTTGCCCAAAATCAATTCGCGACGTTGCTTTTCGGGTGGCGCCATTTTTTCCAACTTTCGAAAAACTGACAGCGATAAAAAATACAGTGTAAACAATACACTCTAAACTACTTATACCCAAATTTTCAAGAGAAAATACCCAATGGGTAATTTTCTACAGCTTTTTTTTTCCGTGATACAATTTAATTTGTGGAACAATTTTTAGTTCAGAGAACTTTGCCGAATTTCTTCAAACATTGTCAAAAATAAGCAAACTTCAGAGAAAATTAGCGAATTTCACAGAAACTCGGGAAATTTCGGTGACGTTCAGGTGTTTTTTTTAACTACAATAGATTTTTTTTTAATTCAGGTACTTTTTAGATACTCAAATGACATGAAAGTAATTCGGGAAATTTAATATCAATTCCGGGAAGCTTCAGTATTCCGCAGAGCTTTTCAGATAAACTTTGGGGGAACTTAGAGTGCTTTGCAGAAATTCGGGAAAACGATGTAGAACCTTATACAACTTTGGGAAACTCCGTTGCAGTTATGGGAACTTTGATTAATTTTAAGAAACTTTATAAAAGTTCTCCTTTTAGCTTCAGGACACTTCTTAAAACTTAAACTGACTTCGTAAGGCTGGTTAACTTGTTCAGACTTAAAATAGATCAGCAAACTTGGTTTAACCTCAGGAAACGTCGCGGAAAATCAACGAAATTCTAAAAAGTGCAGTAAACTTCAGAGGAATTCTGAGAAACTTGTAGAAGTCAATTCAAGAAACTTCGTAAAACTTCATAGAAGTGTTGGGATTGTTTTTTTTTTAGGTTCAAGGAACTTGGAGTTGGAGTTCAGCCAAAATTGCAGTAGCTCAGTGAACGTCGTAGGAGTTCAGGAAATTTCGCAGAAGCTCATGGATTATGGAAATTCAGCACTTTCCTTAAAACTTCAGGGTTTGATTTGAAAATGTTGGAAACTTAGTTTCACCCAAATGTTTAGGAAAATGTGTAGAAAAAGTCCAAGGTCTGTTTCGAGAAGGTCATGGATGTTCTGAGATCTTGGTTGAATTGAAAGAACTTGAAAAAAGTAAGAGGTTGTATCCAAGACGCGACCGTAGATTTGACGTAGGATTACGTGCTCCGTATCAATATTTGGCGACTGTGTTAGGGACACCACTTTTTGCATGCAATCGGTGATAATTTTGATCACCATTGTAACAGTTAGATATTTGTGCAATTTTCAATAGTGACCTATTGAAAATTGTAAGCAGCTTCGTAGAAAAATTTCCAATCTATTGGCTTGTTTAGATTTAAAATCCATCCGGTATTGACATAGTTATAACTGGTCAAAACTTAACCACTTTTCGTAACGCGGTCGATTTTGGTTTTTTGAAATTTAAATTAATGAAATTTCGTGGAAGTTGAGTAAATTTTCAAGAAGTAAAGCTTAGGGAACTTTGTAGATGTTGAAGGAATTTTTAGAGAAACCTGAAAACCTGCTGAGAACGATGTTGCCGAAGACATCAAACGTATAAATATTAAAGCAATCGTTATAGGACTACTATCCTGCTAAATTCTCACCCTCACTGTTCAAAATGTGGGAGTTGTTATGATCATTTTGATGTGTACAGATTATCATAAGAGTTGTTATTTTCAAGATTATTATAAAAGTTGTCAGGCCGAAAGTGTATATATTTAAGATTAATTTCCCAAAATTACAAGTTGATCCAACAAAAATTTAAGAAGTTATGCGACTGTCCATGATACCGGGAATATAATTTAAAATTTTAAAGGAAAAATATATCGAAAACTCATTTTCAAAATCGGAGTCCTTGATAACTCAAATTCAATACATCCGATTTGTTCCGTTATTTTTTTTTTAATTGTTTAGAACTGTTTATTTAAGGCCTTGATCGTTAGAAATCGATGTTTAGAGCCGATTGAAGACAGTTTTTACCTGTTTTCTAGTTTTTTTTTTTTTTAACTTTGAAAGGCCGCCATTTTGTAGTTTTTTTTTTCATCCATCGATCGCCACCTGAATTGACTGATTGCTAGTGCAACCCCTTTGAAATTTTTGACTTCAGATAATTTGTGCTCGTGCCAGCGTGGTCACCGCGGAACATCTTTTTAAAAAGACCTCCCTCCTAGGACCGGCGTCCTGGAGAACAAACACCACCAAGAAATATAGAATGTAATGATTTTTTAAGACGAATGTAAGAACAATAAATATGTGAAAACCGAATTTAAATATGACGCTTACTTTGACAGAAAAACATCCCAAAAATTTCGCTTTTTTGGCCATTAAGGTAGACTTGACCCCTTGAAGATTTTAATGCTATTTTGGTAACTATAGGCTAGTTTACATTTGAAAACTAATTCGGCGATTTCAAGATTATTTTGAGGGGTTTCGCCATTTTTGGCTTTGATTTAAGGTTATTTTTGTGTTGAAATTTAACCCGGGGTTGGTTTTTTCGAAACCGTTTCATCGTTCTGAATTGCTTTTCTAATAATGTTGTTTAGATGTTACTCATACGTTTCAATGACTCTTTAAGCAATTTGATAGATTTTAAGTTATTTTAACTTGTTTGGCGATTTTTGAACAATTTTTGAGTTTTTAGGTCGTTTCAAGCATTTTGTTTTTGGCGTAAGGATTCTTTTATTTTTTTTTCAACACCGTGCTATTCAAATGGGTTCTCGTGTGCCCCGTCACTCACATAACGGTTAAAGCTATATTTCAGTTTTTTTTATCATTTTGGCCTTGCAACATCATTATCCATTATTGGTGGAAAGTGGGTCGCATTCGACAAAGTTTGTGAACCGCTGTGATAACTAATGCGGTTCATAAAATTTCCACTAGGCAACACTACACTACTATTTTAGTTATATCTCAACTCAATATCTCAACCAGATAAAAGGGAGCTATCTTCGGAAAAGTTATCCAGGTTAACAAGATTGGCCATTGTGGTGAACAGTTATGTATGGAATAGCTTTAATATAAACTTTCTTATCTATTCTATATTTTAAGATTCCAGCCAAATAAAAAGATTATGCCCTGGACAAAATTGTTCAAGTGGTCAATTTCTACACGAAGCTCAGCGATTCAGTTCTCTAGAACTGAATATCGACTAGATCCCGTCCGTTTGGACAATCGCTATCTGCAGTAAAGTTGCCCGAGATCCACAAAAGGACGGACGATTTTCTACTTCAAACTTATGCTGATTGAACAGGTAATATCCAGAAGATGTTTAACAACTTAAATCCAAATTCCTCCACTAGATGGTGTTAATATCAATAGGAAGTTAAAGTTTTCAAAGCCATTCTCCAATAGAATAGCGCTCTTTCGTGAAAGCAGAACACAATTAAAAGGTACATCTCTTTTCAACTTGGCTGCTCGAAAGTTCTTATAGAACTGAATTATATAAAAAAAAGAAAGAAAGTTAACCCTCTTTTCTTCTTCGCACCACTGTATGGCATAATTAAAACAACTGAATAGCGTCCCATTAGCTGAAAAGCGAGTACCTAGCAGCAGCAGCAGCAGCAGCACATCTAGGATGGGACTCGTCGTCGAGCTGCCAAATGAAGAGGTCGCCTTAAGGACAATTAAAAACTTTCCAAGCTTCTCGACGAGGCAAAAGAGCAATGTGAGTAGTACACGTGAACTTTCGAAATCTCGTATTCTCCACAAGGTAATGATGAAGGGAAGAAAAAACGAAGCTCTGCCAATGCTCGTCGATATACACACGTGTCTAGAGTGCAGTGCAGTACCGCCAAACTTTCCCGTGTGTGCAGAATTCTCGACAGTTTTTCGCACATTTTCTTCACAGATAATATTTTTTTTCCGGAACATGCGCATTCATGGCCTTTCCTCGTCGCGCGAGAGAAAGAGAAGGGGACAGGCCGCGCCGTGAGATGTGCGCTCTGTTGTTCGCGGCGAATGTCCAAGAGCAGCACTGCTGCCGCCGCCGCCATGGACCGCAAAAAGAAGAAGACCCCAATGGCGGCGGTGTAAAGTGGTCAGGGTGGGGGGGGCGAACCCAGTGAGCATGGGTTGAAGATTGTTTTAATAGAGTCTCGAGTACTTTAATTTGAAAAGTTTCAAGTCAAGCTTCATTGAACTGGGTGTATTTTGTGTCTTGCTTCTCTTCGGTAAAAAGGGTTTGCCATTTTTCGCCGAGCTCCTGTCAATATGGGTTCTGATTCTGGCGGTTCTGGTGGTGGCCTAGTCGCCTCATTTAATAATACCCACTTGTGGAAGAGGTAATATCGGGCGATTACGGGCAAAAGTTTTGCTGCCTGTTGTTGGGAATTACCTATTTTGAAGCTTGATTGGGAGATGTTTAGCTCCTCGGTTATGTTTTCGCATTCGAATGCCGTCAATGGAAATGTTCTTTCCAAAAGGAAAATTAGATCTTGGAAAACACCGATTCAAAGAATTAAAAGGTCTTAAAAACAACAACAAACTAAGCTTGTAAGCTTGTAATCTTCTCAAGAAATTACTCTTAAATAAGGGCGCAGAAGTGATTCTGGAAAACGTCCAAAGGTGTTGCACCTTCTTTTGCAACAACTTAAGCACAGGCCACATACCAGACAGACAGGCGACTTCAAACCTGGATACTAGATATTGATCCCACAGCCAATAGCATTACTTCCATTCCGAACAAAGATGTGATTAGAGATTTTTCGCCTAAGAAAATCCGAACGACCTCGGCTGGGATTGAACTCGGACCCACTGGGATGAGAAAGCAGTCACGCCATCCTTTTCCAACAACGGAGCCAGGCTTCGAAATAGGGGGACGATTAGGCCAGAATGCCATTAGGCTAAACCGAACGCTATAATGCTAAACGTGAAAAGGGTGATGTACCTAGGTCAAATGAGTCATTTTACCGAAATTGATACTTGTCAAACTGCATAAGTATTTTTCAAGTTTTCGCCATTTCCTGTCATTTAAATATAAAATCAAATGCGATTGAGCCGAAATGATCGGTAGATTAAATGAGTTATTACAAAGTTAGTAAAATTTGTCTATGTACAAACTGGCGCTGCGTCATTTCACCGTAGAACATTTCGACCAAAGGGTCAATTTTAACCATGAATCAAACTGAAAAAACTGGTCATGTTCAAAAGATGGAATCATTCCTATAAATCTAAAATATTTATTGTTTAGAAAATACCGAAATCAGTACAACTCGAATGAACTGCTCATGTTCAAAAGAAGGAAGCATTAGATTTGAATAGCTTGCCAGATTGAAAAAATCGATCCTTCTTAAGGTACGTTTAGACTATCTGATTTATTGGTCTGATTCGAGTGGACTGCTCGATTATTTTGTCGGATGCAATGTTCGGATGCGTTCACACTTTTTCGACATGATGATTAGATTTGACGTTATTGATTTTTTTTTCTCTAAAATTTCATATATTTGAACCGCTAAAGAACGCTTGATTTATGTTTTGATGGCATCCAGCAGCAAGGTAAACCGATTTTACTATTCAATATTGTCCTGTTTTGACTGATTTTTATTTTTCTGTGTGATTGGCTGAAATATACCGTATTATATAAGAATAAGCATGCCGGACAGCACGTCTGAGAGGCTACTAAGATTTATTTAGAGCTTCAGAGAGGAGATCTACTGAAAAATGTGTAGAGCTTCACGGTAGTTCGTAGATATTGAAAACAAAACTACAAATCCTTAGAAAATTTTACAGAAATTAAAATAAATTTGAACATATTCAGAAAAATTCACAAGACAGATTGTAGATCTTCAGATTAATGTTCAAAGAAATTTTCAAAACTTCAAGCAAGCTAAACTATTTCCAGATCAATTTGTGTATACATGTGACATTTTGCAAATCTTCGGGGAAATTCGCAGAACTTTAGACAAGTCCAAGAATCTACAGTGAAATATAAAGAATTTCACAGAAGTTTGAAGATCTACTGAAACACTATTGAACATCAGAAAAGTTCGTAGATCTTCAGAAGAAAGCTGCAGATTTTTGAAAAAAACTACAGAACTTCTTAAAGAATCACACGAATGATCATAGATCTTCAGATAAATTTGAAGACCTCCAAGAAAGTGTGTAGATTTTCTGATTTTTTTTAGAATTTCAGTGAAATTTGCAAAAACTTCAGGGAAATTCGGAGATTTTTTTTAAAATATTAATACGATTTCATAGAAATTTGTAGATTTTGAGAGAGACATCTAAAATTTCAAGGAAGCTCAAATATTTTCAGATAAATTTTGAGAACTTTATGTAACTTAGAAGATCTTCAGGGACATTTTCAGATCTTCAGAGTAGCCCGTGAGCCTACAGAGGAATTTTCAAAACTTCAGAGAAGTTTGCAGATCCACTGAGAAATTTATTGAGCCTCAAGGTTCTCAAGAGACTCAAGGGCTGGTAGTGCTGATGCGATATAATAGTAGTGACTTTAGTGACTAAAATTACGGAAATAGTGACCAAATAATGACTTGCAAATACTTGTAAATTCTAGGTTTGATATTGACATAAACTATTTATGTCATGGAACATAAAATCTTCTTTCATCAATTCCTCTAATTTAATCGGAATGATGACTAGCAAATAGTAATTCTCATTTTTTTATGATCTTGAATTTGATTCTGCGTTCGAAATCTTTAAAGGTAGATAACTTTGATAATTCGCTGAGAACTTTTCTCAGAATTTCTTCAGAATGATCTCAATGACTTTTTTAGAATAATTCCCCTTCTCTTAAACGTTCAGGCAAAAAAGTTAAAATAATATTGCATTATTGAAATTCTTTGCAGAACAATCAACAAAATTCTTGGAAATAGATTATTTTCGTAGTTGGAAATGCTTAACATCAAATATCAGGATTAAAGTGGACATGTTATACGATAGATGAGGAGATGAAAGTAAAGAGTAAATAGTTCCGTTATAGTGTGAAATTTGTATATAGGAAGTAAAAAGCGAACAAAGGAAAATTTTGAGGAAGGTGCGAATCGGATAGAGTTTCTCCTTTACCAATCTCATCCGTTAATGAGGGATGGTGAGGGGTTTTTCCCCTGCCACCGGCAAAAGGGATGATCGCCGATTTGCTCATGTACACCTCCGATGTGCGAAAAAAGTTCTTCACACTCAAGTCGCCATCTGACGTAAACAACTACCCGATTCGTACCTTCTTCAAAATTGTCCTTTGCTCGCTTTCTACTTTGTATATACAATTTTCATACTGCCGTATTATAACAGAACTATCAACTCTATAATTTAATCTTCTTATCTATCTTATAAAATCTCCATTTTAAGTCTGATATTTGACGTTGAGCATCTCCGACTACGTAAATCGTTAAATTCACGCATGAAGTAATAACACATGATTAGTTTAAGTAGATTACTTTTGATTTTTTATTGATTCTTCCAGGAACTTCTTGAAGGCTCCTTTCATATATACATGTTAAATTTATTTGAATTCTCTATAGAATTTACGTGCAATTAACCTCAGAAATTTCATAAATTTCTGCTTAGAATAATCTTGGACTTCTTCCCTGCATTCAATTGGGAATTCAATTCGTATTCTCCTTAGAATTCCCATAGTATTTCCTCAGAATTCTCAAAACAACAATCCATCACAGAATAACTTTGAAATTTTGAACCTTCAAAATTGTGTTTATTGGAATTCTTCTCGGAATTTATTTCGAACTCTTTAGAATTCTCTTGCATCTTCAAAAATCACCCCAGAATTCTTTTAGAATTATCCGCAGAGACCATCTTTGGAGTTCACGGGATTTTTATGGAATTTTCATCAGAGCTTCCCTTAAGCAATTTGAATTCTTATTAGAATTTAAAATACAATGATCATAGAATTCTTCTCAGAACTCTCGTTAAAATGCACTCTCAGTATTAGAATTATTTCCAAAATTGTTTCGGAGCTGAATTTTGCGACTCTAATAACTTAAACAACAATCAAAAGCGACGCTCGTGTGTTAAGCCACATTTAACTATATAGGTAAACCTGGCTTAAGATTTAAGCGGGGATGAAGAAATCGGTCCTCAAAGCACTTAATTCTACATGAGACTTTCGTAGTCTGTACTTTGGTATTCTTCTCTGATATATCTTTGAGTTATCCATAGAATCATTTAATATTCTCTTAAAATTTACTTTGGATTTTTTAAAGTTCGTAATCGTCATTGAAAGACTTTTGAAAATCTATTACAGACAAATACCTTTGGAAAGTTTACAAGATTTACAATTTATTTTCTGAGAAAGAAGGTATATTTTCCCCGATTTTTAATCGAAATTGAAGTCATTTTTCAATAGTTTTCCTGGTCTTCTAAAGTTTTGCGGTACATTGGTCACCCTGGTTAAAATTTTCAATTTTTTAACAGGTATGTATATTTTGTTGAAATTACTGTAGACTTTCTTAGTGCCAAGTACCAAATTTAAGCATTTTGTTGACATTTTTAAATTTCACTCTATTTTAGTTGTAAAAAAGTGACTTTAGTGACTATTTTTAGGGAAATAGTGACTTTATTGACGTTTTGGTGTAAAAAGTGACTTTTTAGTGATTGGCTTCAAAATAGTGACCAAGTCACTAAAAAGTGACCTGCTACCAGCCCTGGACTACGGAGATATTAAGAGAAATCTACAGAACTGCAAGGAATTTTGCAGATCTTCAGAGACATCAAGTGGTTCAGAAAGCTTAACAGTTTTAGAAAAATGTGAGATCTTTAGAAAAAATCGTAAAATTTCAGAAAAATACTTCAATTCCAAAAACAAATCGCAGCGAAGTACGAAATTCCAAGATTTTGCAAAACTCCATAGAAGTTGGAAATAGATAGATCTGAAGAGCTTCAGATTAGTTCGTAGACCTTAAGAGAAGTATGTAAAACTTCAGCAAGTTCGCACATTTTTAGAAAAAATATGCAAAACTTCAGCAAAGCTCACAGAACTTTGCCGATCTTTAGAAGTATTTACACAACTTTAGAGAAATTATTTCCATCATTATGCTCAACCGTTAATAAATCAAAAACTAAAACAAACTCCGGATCGATTGAAAGTTTATAAATCTAAATCGGTCAAGAAATGACATTTCGTCCAATTCTTTAGGCCTCTGGATTTTGTGAAAACGCTATTTTGAAAGATGATCCGATACTGTAAATGGTCGAATTACAGCTCAAATTAGAAGTATTGCCCATATTGAGCAATTACTTTCTTGGAAATCGGAGGAGGTCGAGTCTGAAATTCGTTTTTTTTTAATTTGACCTGGATTTCCTCTGTTATATGTGAAAACCAGCTTTCGCAAGCAGCTTTCGGTACTTTCGATTTGTTTTGCAGATTGGCTTTTGACAATTAGATATTTGATACTAGATACGTGTCGATAGTACTTTCAATATCAACTCCCATACAATTTCCATTTCCAAATTTCACTACATGCACCGGTCAGTCATCACTCAGCCAGGCCAGGAGAGAGTTCATCTCGTCCCGAAACAATTGACGGCCACATCTTCCAATCTCAATTGAGTTGTACACACATATTTCATGTACTGCATACTATCACGCCAGCCGTAGTACTACTATACTACACTACACACCATCATCAATTAGTACTAGAGCGGTATCCGCTTGCTTGCGGACAGTGCGAGTGCTCCACTTCTGTGCCGTAGCAAGAGCTCCATATCGGGCAAGCAGCTTCGATTGAAACCGCTCACCACAGCAAGGCACACTCACGAGTTCTGCTGAGCTGGGGGAGCAGCGATGTCAGATCTACGGAAATTTGTACCCGAAAAAAGTCGACACCCTCTTATAAATGTTCCAATACAGCATCAAATTAAATGCTTTATGATGATATGATTGATGCACAATGCAGTTAATTTTTGGAACTACCTTTTGAACTAAAAGCAGTTCAAACACTGGTATTATCAGTAAAGTTACATGAATTCAAAAACCGTGTCTGTAGGTATGGCATCGCTGCCGGGGAGTACTCGAAACCGTCTTCTCTACAACCCAAACCCCCCGCAAGAAGCCACAAAGCGAGCGTCGAGACGGGTCTGAATACACACATTCGTGTGTCGTTGTCGTCGTCGTCGTCGTCGGAATTAGATCAGTGGTTGAACGATTTCCTAACCTCATTTCCTAAGCTCAAGGGCGAGCGTTGCCTTTCCTCCCGAAAAATAAAAAAAAATAAACGAAATACACACAGAGACGGCGTAGGCTACCACTACTGTGTTGCTGCTGCTCGAGCTGTACAACCACCATTTAAATAGTGACCAGCCCGCCACCGCCGCCGCGTTCAACTTGGATGTCGTCGTGGTCACACATTCGCTATAATACTAATAATATTTCATTTTCGCGACAAGGATACTAATACACTACACCCTCTCTGGGATGGTTTTATTTGTGTTGTTGATTCGTCGTTGGATTCGCTGTTATTTATTTGTTGTTGTTGTTGTTGCTGCCTTCGGGGCCACCAGACAAGGCTATAGACAGCCGAAAATGCGCATTAACTGCAAAGTTGCGTTTGTTTGGTGTACTGACGCTGTTGGGGATGAGTGGATGAAGAGAACACTGAGAGCGGTGTCCGGGTTTGATTTGGAATTGGGAAGATATTGCCTTGAAACTGAGCTGATATGCCAAACTCTGTTCGGCAAGTCTTTTATAATACAAGCTTATTGATCTATTTTACGGGAATGAGAAGCAATTAAATATTCAATGACTGGAATAAGGAATTCCAATTCCCAGATTTTCCCGGTTGCCCTACATACACACTTAGAAAAAATCATGTAAATTTAGGTGCTCTGTGAGTGACATATACGAGCGTCAATTTTGACATGAATTTGAGTCATAAGAGGCACGAAATATAGCTCAATCAAACGTAATTTTCATCGAGCAACCAACTTTCCAGTCTCGGTGCACTTAATATTACATGAAATGTTTGTTTACATCTCATCTTTTATGTCAAAGACGGATTCCATCGCGTGTAAAATTAGTTATTTCTAAGTGTGTAGTTTATCTGGTTTGATAGAAACAGCTAAATCTGATTTAAATAAAATAGAATATCAACGTGTTTTTCTTAACTCTTTATTTGTTTCAAATTCAAAATAAATTACTTTTTATTTTAACCTAGGTGTTCCTGCTGAACTTTAACTACCGCGTAAAATGTCTCTTCGTTTAATTTTGAGCTACAGTTGGCATAAACAACGGAATCTTTTACAAGCTTGCATACAATATTACTAATTTAAGGGATATTGCGCTTAAATTTACTCGAAATATCGTGAAAATTTACGCCAAATCTAGCGTTAATGTTATGTGCGCTATATCTCGTAGAAATTTACATTAATTCTTCAAACGGTGTACAGTAACTTACCAGCCTTATTTGTTATGTTATATATCTAAGTGTTTTTACATTGTTCTTGCTTTTGCAATTAATCATATCGTCCGGCCATTTTGCACAGAGATGGCGTTGTTCCGCTGGTAGGAAGTGATAAAAATCCCCATATAGAGTTTGAGAGAAGTGGGAATAATTCGCTTTCCGTGCATATTCAGGTAAAAAAAAGTGAACGGCAATCTAAATAAATTAGTCAGGGACTTTGTCGTACAGTTTTTTTTCCCGGAAATTATTGTTAAACAAGCTACAATTAAATAAAAATGATTTTTCTCCATACAGTTTTACCTGCTATACTACCAGTCCCCAGAGAGCCAAAATATTCAAATTTGAGGGAGAAAACTATCTCACTAGCTCAATTCTCAACATGCCATGTATTTTGATGACACTCGATTTGTGATTTCCCTTTCACAGATTACAAAATAGAGTACCTGCCACCAGCGTTGCCAGGCCATTTTCAGAAATATCTGGACCAGTTAAAATATGAAATCTGGAAAAATCTGGAATGCTCTAAAAAATCCAGTTTTTAACGTAATGCTATTGAAATCAAAGTGATGTGCCAATCTCCTGTACAAATCGGTCAGTATGATCATCTGGAGTTTATTTAATGTACTAGAATTGTTATGAATTCAATGTTTAAATAAATTATATAAAGCAAATAACTTGTTAGCATTGTTAAAATCATGCAAAAGATGAAAATTATTGACACAGTGTGCCCAAAAAGTTAAAACATCCATTATGCACCATTTCAAAAATTGAGTTAAATGTGGGTAAAATACTGAAGAAAATATGTTTAGCGTTGTTTTTTAAATTGTAACTTTTTTTTTAAAAAGAATGAGAAGCAAAGAATCAAGCAAATTTAATGGGATGGATTTTTTTAAACTAATAGTCGATGTAGTCCTTACTCAGGGGGTAAGTCACTCTGCCACCTTGTGTTAAACACATCAAAAACACTCTTCGACACACTGAAATACCCTTCAACCACCATGAGAACCAATTTTTCGATCTTTTCTTACAGCACTGCCTAGAGCCAAGAATGTTCACACTAGTGTTCACATTCGTTTGGTGCCCTTTTTGTTTTTTGTTGGTTTTGTTTCTGAAGGAGACATCTCCTTCCAGCAATCGGTAGGATTCCACCGAGGATTCCACAGAAAACTGATCGAGGAATGAAAGTAGCACTCACTCCCGCAATTGGGACATTGAAAAAAACAGACAATTTAGCCTCTAGAACAAGCTAGAATATCTGCAACTGTGTATGAACGAAGGAGCGGATAATAATTATCACGTCAATTATTGACTGATAGCTGAAGAGAGATATTTCTATCTAATTTGGTAGTCATTCCATATACTCAATACCAAATCAGAGAGATTCATCCTACTAGCTGAGGCGTACAAAAAAGTTCGTATTCTTTGCGAAATTCAGAACCAGAGATTTCTTAGAAAGGGACATGCTCGGCTGGGTTATCAGGGCTTGATTGCGACTGGAATTTGTTTGGGATGGATTCGAGAGGGCTTCACTGGTTTCAGCCAGGATCTCAAGCATAAGAATTTCGTCGGCTGAGGGAGTATTTTTGAGATATGAGTCGGACATATACAGCACACTCTTTTAGATAGGTGATGCGGACGACGACCATGGATGAGAATTGGAATTCTTGTAAGTTGTTTACGCTAACGTGTGTCTTTTACTGGGATTCCATGCTTACACTGTGCATTATTAAATTGGTAGGATTCTGTTTGTAAACAAATGGTTGCCAGTAATCATCGATTTTCGCTCAACGTTTTGAGAGCTAGGACGCATGCAGAAACACGCATAAACACTTTCCGACACCCAAAAACTCACAAGAAACAAAATCAACACAGGCACAAGGTGGCAGAGTGACTTACCCCCTGTTCTTACTGCTTGATGCAGTACCAGAATTTAAAGATTTTATTAGTTCTAAATAATTCTAATATTACCCTGAGGTTGATCAGATTTACAATTCCATTCTTGACATCATACAACACACAACACCTAGTAGACCAGTAGGCAATTTTATTTTGAAGCAAAATTCACCTGACTGAAGTGAGAATCAAAGCTTAACATCGTGGTACTCACATACAATTCGCATGACCATTACGAATAGTTTTATGCCAAATAATAATTTTATTATATTACTAAAATGAAAGTCTGATAGCTTCATTTTTAAGGTCACAGGATCTTGAAATGATTCTTAATTCCGGATTTTATATTTTTCCTGGGTCCCATATTATGAAATTTTTCGTTAGTCTGAATTTACTTGGAACTCTTCACAGGATATGTTCGCCCTTTTTTTTTAGTTCCATTCGATTCATCCTAGAATTCCATCATACTTCTTTTCTATATTCCCCTAAAATAATCTTGATAATATTCAAACTTTTCCAATAACATTCTAAGAGTGCTAGGCATTACCTCTTGTAATCTCTTATAAATCACTCTCCAATTCCACAATTCCCTAAAACTGGTTATAATTCCCAAGAATTAACACAATTTTATGTCTGTTTTTCTCTATGAAATTCTTACAACATTCTTAATAATTTCCTTGGTACACTCTTCAGTATGACCGTCACGCTCTTCTCAGACTCATCCGATAATTCCCTTTCAACTGCTTTGTAGGTGAGGTTAGGATTGGTTTGAAATCCTCTTCAGGATTCACTAATTACTCAAGTACTTTCCAAAAATGGTTTTGAAAGTCTCCTAGAAATTGCGCCTAATTCCGTTTAAATGTCTTAAAATTTTATTAAAATGAATCTCCATAAAAACATTTTCTATTATTTCTTTTCCGGATTGTATTTCCTTTATTCACAAAATCTCCATGCAATTGTCATCAGAGTTGACAAGAGGCTGCACATACTGACTATTTAACACTAGACAACGGACAACACACCACACCCAGTAGACCAGTAGGGGAATTTTCAGGTTTTAAAAATTTGCACCGGCTGGAGCGGGAATCGAACGACCCACAAAGATGGATGGAACTCTACTCAGAATAAGCTTGAAATTCTCGTTTGATTTCACAATGAATTCGCCTCACACTTCACTGTGAACTATTTTCAGAATTACCTTAAAATTCCAATGATGTCCAACTTTAATGGCCTTTAATAATTAAAGTAGCAAGCTTGGCTTTTTATATTTTGATTAGATGGTAATTCATTTGCAGTGATATTTTAAAAGCAACATGTTTAAAAAATCTGGGAAAATCTGAAACATATCTAAAAGGTCTGGAAATATACGTGGTCTGTCTGTGTATCTGGCAAGACGACTAAAAATCTGGAAAATCCAAATAAATCTGGAACACTAGCAACGCTGCCGGCGGGAAATTCTGTGAGGGGTGAGCTATTTTGTGTGCAGAATGCGTAGAAAAGAAGGGACTTCGAATATTAATCTAAATGCATATATAGAGGTACCAGACATGTTTTGCACTGTCCTCTGCGAACAATTAACGGAAACAGATTACATTCAGTTTCCGATAGATGTCCCCGCCAAGAATAGCAGTGTCATCTGATGGAACATGAATGCAGAAGCTTGACAAAATGATTAATTCAGTATTTTAAACAGGTTTTAGAGCCTCACACGCGAGTTTGAAATGAGCCGAGCGTAACATTTTTTCTAAGGAGTAGAATGCCTACTGCCAATTCATTCCACTGAGCTTCAGTGCTTGTGAGAGAAGGGGGATAAAATGAGAGTGAGGTCTGCTGCCATTCATGTTCACGTTTTCTATCACACGCTCTTACTCTCACTCTGGGTGAACTCTGAGCTTCTTGAGTCGAACAAAACAGTCATCAGGAGTCTTGAAAAGCGCATCTCATGTCAAATCATCCTCTCGATGAAGTTCACTCTCCCTCTCTCTCTCGAGGAGTTTTTGTTTACTTCTTCCATATTCCTGCCGCCACTCACTCGAGGTGAGGGCTGGCTAAACTCGCAGGACAAGAGTGTTTGAAAACCTCCAGTGAGTTTGAAGAGTTTCAGCAAGCCTGCCTGCATGTCAGTATATCAATTGACATCTTAAAACTTAAAAACTAAAACTAAATCTTATCTTAGTATAAAGGGTATTAATCGTTGCAATTGAGGATTGGTGGTAGGTATGAAATTTATGTGGAATTTGTTATAAAGCCGTGCCAATTTAGAATCGGTACGCTTCCTTTTTGTCCGGTATAGCGCTCCTAGTGGTGGAATCTTTTGATAGACATTTGTTTACAATGAAATCCAAAGGAAAAAATTTTTTTTTTGTTTTCTTGAATTGCCACGCGATTGGTCGGATACGAGGATCGCAAAGGAGCTGAAAATGGCCAAAACCATCGTCTGTGCAGTGCTGAAACGTTTCAAAGAACCTTTGTCTGTTTCCCTGAATGTGTAATCAAGGCGTCGAAGCGGTACAGTGGACCGGAAACTGCGTCAGACCAGCATGAAGGCTTTCAAACCGAATCTATGACTGTCGGACGTGGATGTGGCCAACAAACTAGGAGCTGTTCGCAGTACAGTTCAGCAAATACACATTCGGGAAGGTTTCTTCAAGTATCGGGCTATTAAGCAACCGAACTGAACCGTTTAGTAAAACATTACGGCCAAAACGCGGGCCCGAAAGTTGTGTGACTCCTGAGAAAATTCAACGGATGCATCCTTATGGACGACGTATTGTCAAATTGGACTTCAAACAGATTTCGGGATAGTTGTCAGATGAGGAGATGTTCCCAAGAAATATAAATTTGTTTTTGCGGATATATTTACCAGTAAGCTGATGATCTGGCAGGGAATCTGCAGCGGTGGCCAGAAGACTCCGATTTTTTTCACAACCAACAATATGAACGGACAGTTATACTGCCGGTAATTGCAAGTCAGTCCCATCTGCATTTTTATCAATTTTGAGTTAGCATCATTATTCAGTTAATCTTTCTATGTTTTTTGTCCCACAGCGAGAAGTAACCACAAGTCAGTCCCATTAGAAAAAAAAATATGTTATAAATGTTAGACAATACATCGCGTCATGAGATTTGTCTCAAGACAGATTTTGTCCACTTCCCCTAGGGTATCTGAAACATGTCCGGATGTGGCCAATATAGCTCTTACGATACTCAGTTTGACCGCCAATGGATATGGCTTTGAATTCTCATGTGATTTAATGTATCGCTTGAAGGCCTTTGATGATTAAACACTTCCCAGGGGATACCCGGAATATGTCCGAGTGTGGCCAACATGGTGCTGGTCACTCATCATGACTCTTATTGATCTTATTTTTGAATTCTCATGTGAATTGAATCATCGCATGGTGGGTTTGGCACGTTTATGAAAAGCTCTGGTCTGATGAAGACCCATACTCACCGGAATATGTTCCGGCCATTGCTCTGGAACTAGCGGAACAAATCCAGAAACATTCAATAACGTTCTATGGGACCATGATATCTTTCTACTCTTCAATACTGTGCTAAACTAATGCAGCATCGTCATGGATTTGTGAGCGGTTATTTTTCTCATTGACGTTAAATGTAATCGCAAGTTAGTCCCACTCAGATTTTGGCCATAAAATAAAAATTTCACGATATTTTTTTCCAATATTTTTTGGTAAACATAGATGCATTCTATCACATTGTACGTTTATCGAATCAGAAAACTTGTAAAATCTTTGAATGCCGTTTTCTCATTTCCAGTTTTTTACAGATGGGACTGACTTGCGATTATGGGCAGTAAACATAATCGAATGCCTGAAAAAACGTGTATTGCCGGTCATTAGGTTCCACATGGGTCCCGTCAAGTTTTAGCCAGCTTTGGCGAGTTGCCACTACAGTAGGAGTAGACGTCAAAAGGATGAACCCCCCAAACTGCCCGGATTTCCGTCCAATCGAAATGTATTGGGGTATCTTTTAAGCTATACTGAAGAAGCGTGGAAAAATGGCTACACGGAAACAAATCCGATTCCATTTTCATGAATAAAAAAACATGAAATGGAAAAACTTGCCATCCCATGAAATCGTAACAATGATTCATGATTTCGGGATGGAAATTCATGATTTTATAATGCAGAGGAATCAAGACCGCTAAAAGCGTTACACGTACTTGGCAAACCGTGTTCATAAACCGCACTACATAAGTATCTCTTATACGCCTTTTGCATTCCACCTTATACAAGTACTGATAGTCTTGTGGTCAAAGTATGGGTTTAGTGATCTCAAGGTTCTTAATTCGAATCCAGTCTGATTTTATTCTTTTTACATTTTTTGGTTAAAAGTTAAACCCATGAATTTAGCTCATGATTTCAACTCGGATGATTCATGATTTTGGGTATGTTTGCTGCGTTACGCAAAAGTTGGTCATGATATCATGAATATTATTCATGGTGTATTTTCATAACATGAAAATACGCTGTGTTCATGAAATCATGAGTCATTTTTCTAATTTCGGAGATCGGATTTTTCCCGAGTAAGGATGCTATTTCAATGGTCAGATTCTGGAAAAAAAGCAGCCCGTGTGGTTGACCAGCAGCTTGTGCAGAAGTTGATGGCACGTATCAAACCTTAAGTTTGAATTTTCATTCAAGAGAAACAAAAATCGCAAAATCCATATTGTATCTTTAAACTACAAAAAATGCATAACATTTTCTTCTAATAACGTTTAATTCTAAACCAAACAGATTCTGAGATACATCCGATTGAAAGCGTACCAATTCTAAATTGGCAGTGCTTTATATAGCCGGAAAAATACATTTTTTAATTAAATTAACATTATTTTCGCTGATTGAATGCGTATTGTTTGTTAATTATAAACAAAAGAAACGATAACAAAATGTTAAATGTCTGCGTATTCTAAACACTCAACACGATTTCCTCTAAATTTATCAAACCTTGAAAAAAGTACAAGATAAATTTATTTTAAAAATGCCGAATGTTAATGAAAAAATAATGACAGTAATTGTATCAGTCATTAAATTATCTCATCAAATTCCTGAAGCGAAAGAGCACTTGATACAGAATGATTTGTAAAATGATCAATTTTAAAAATGTGTCTGGATGAACATCTAGACATTGAATAATAAGTGGGAAATTCCTGGAAAAATATTATCCTAAGAAATCAGAGACTCTTGGGAAATAAAAGCATATTGACCCTGTGGCAGGAGAGATTCAAAGAACATTTCTACGTGATTAAGAATATCATGAAATGATCCAAAGAATATCCTATGAGGGAAACTTACACAATCATTGCATGTAATATTCCATGGCCCGATAAATCGTTCAGTAACGCAAGTGTTTCTCCCCATTAATCCTTCAAAATGGCCAAGTTTGCAGTTAAATTTTACGTAGATTAATATTACCAACGTTGGAAACATCGACAAGCGTGTTTCAGTACACAACTTGATTTTATCATATCCCCCTGAAAACGAATAAACATGCATCATGCCAACACCTGCAACATGGCCAAAATTCCACTCTGTCGCGCAACATCTCGACTAAATCAGGCCAGACGTCACAGTTGTAGTATCCGTCTACCATATAATCGGTGAGTAGCCCGCGAACTCAGAGGAACTCCGAGCAAACAGGCAATATTTCGCGAATTCACACCGTGGTGTGTGCGAAAAATACCAAGCCACTCGAGCCAGCACTCACCGTCGTCGTCGTCGTCGTCGTCGGCTGAGCTGCACGCTGTGGCTGTGGGACTGCTGAAGGAGAAAAAAACAAAATGAAAGTCGCACTCACCGATGCTGGTGATCACCGGTGATATGGTGCGCTCGGTGGAGGCCCCACGAAAAAGAAAAAGGGTGGATTTGCAAATTTTGCCTGGGAGCTCAGGTGGCTGATTTCGATGACGGCAATGCAATAGATTGGAGGATTATGTCTTTCGTTTAGATTCGAAGACCGTGTGAGTTTAATAAGGTATAAGTTGACTATAAAGAAGTAAATTTACAGATAATTTGGTAGCACGGAAAGAGAGTACTTACATCAATGTATCCTAATAATTTATTTGGTTCCAGAAAACGTACCTGAAAAGAAAAAAAAAACGAAATAATTATTTAGTAATTTGACTAGATTGACAGATTGTAACATGAAGCATGATATTTTGCAGTCTATGTTTAACTAAACATCCTAAATCCCGGCCATCCTTGCAGACTAGATATCTGGCGGCATTTGAGGGACAATTGAAAAATCGTTTTATAACGGTCAAAACTGACGAAATTTCAACATGACAATTGTTAGCGAAATATTTTAGTTTTGTCAGAAATTAAAATATATCCTTAAAACAAATGATATTCAAACACAGATATTACCGAATTCGACTTAATTTTGTTTTATTCTCATCGGCCGTTTAGAAGCGAAAAGGTTGCTTTGATGCGCGATTTTAAGGCAATTAAACATATTCGAAGGGTTGTTTATAATTAAATATATTCATTGTGTGTGTTGTATAAGATGATAGAATTATAAGAATGCAGTAACGAAGTATATATCCCTCCAAATATATGGTATTCAGCGCCTTCCCGTTTTTGGTTTTGTTGTTTTTCCCCAGGTTTGTACCAAACATTATCAGCTATCTCTGATCCTAAAAGAACGTAGTAGTGAATTTAGAGTTCAATGGATTTTATAGAAGAAACCAAAAAATCAAACCCGTTAATCAAACATTAATTTGAGACCTAACAATTTTTCCATCAAACGGTTATCACGATTTTTATTTTTAATTGTTTCCACACACTTAGAAACGATTACTGACTTCGGTGATTTTTACCGAACTTTCAACAGCTGGCTGGCCTGAATCATCTTTAGTTTTAACGCTTCAATACAAGGAAAACTTTACCACAATGGCATGACTGATTATTTAAACGTTTTGAAATTAAACTATAATGAAACAGCTTTTGAAATGAGGGTTAGGAGTTTTACCGAGCGTTCAGCTGTTGAAAGTCCGGTAAAAAATTACCGAAGTCGGCAGTAATTTCTAAGAGTGTACTGTAAAATTTATTAAACAACATTTTGGTAAGCTATGTTCGCTTGTTCATATGTCCCTCATGATGGCCTAAGTGTCCCTAATATTGGACCCATACATAAATTTCCAAGGAAAGTTTTTTTTATAAACTCTTTATTTGTTCCAAATTCAAAATAAATTACATTTCATTTTAACCAAGGTGCTCCAGTTACTACAGTAACTTTCCAGTCTTAATTGTTATGATATATACCTAAGTGTTTTTACATTGTTCCTGCCTTGACAATTCAGTATTAAAAACTTGCATGTCAGTATAACAGTTGAAATCTTAAAACTAAATCCTAAAACTTAATCTTATCTAAGTATAAAGGGAATTAATTGAGGATTGCAACGATTTTTGCCTGAAATTATTAATTATTTTGTTGGACATTTGTTCTAAAGTCTCAACATTCGAAGTTCTATGTACCTCGGTAGTACTGCACCAGGGAGGCAACTTCAAAATCATCTTCAGAAATTTGTTCTGAATCCTTTGAAGTGCTTTTTTTCTGGTAGTACAACAACTAGACCATATTGGCACAGCGTAAAGCATGGTCTAAAACTTGTTTAAATATTAGAATTTTATTCGTCAGGCAAAGTTTGGATTTCCTGTTTATAAGAGGATACAAACATTTTATATATTTGTTACATTTGGCTTGAATGCCCTCAATGTGATCTTTAAAAGTTAATTTTTGGTCAAGTACTAATCCAAGATATTTCACTTGGTTTGACCAGGAAATTGGAACTCCGTTCCAAGGAAAGTATTGTTTGACAATGTTTCACTAGCAACGAAAAATATCCATAGAGCAATTTTCACTGAAATTGAATCAACATTTTGGATTTAATATAATTTTAAAACTAGTTAACCAAAAGTCTAAGAGAGCGCAAAAAAATCGTATAAGGAATGCGATTTTTCGCCCTCTCTGAAACTTTTGGTCTGGACTCTCAAATGAAAATATCATCGGTACAATAAGAAAAAATTTCAAAGATTGTTTTTTATGTCTCCCACACATGATTTTTTGCAATGAGACCAACAAATGATATCTATGTGTCGGACACATACTTAATATGTGTACACATAAAAGCCATGTGCAACCACACATACTATTCATTTGACTCATAAATTTCATGTGTGTTTCTGGGTGGATTCTGTTTATGTGTGGTCACATAAAAATCATGTGGAATCTCACATGGAAATTAGTCAATAAAAATTTGTGGAATTTTATTAGTGTAGTAATGTTTGTTGTTTAAAATGGCTGCACGCAAACCAAAAATCTATTACAATGAATGTTAGTTCCATTTCCTATCATCCTCTGTTCATGAACATGCCAGCGAATGTTAGAAGTTGACCTTACAGGCGATGTAATGGTTTTTTGCCTTTTTTATTTCGTGTTCTGTCTGTGCTTTCACCTACACAATTGATTTTTATGTACAACATGGTAGAACGACGCACACCCTTGCCGCGAATCTCTCCAGCAGAAAAAGCATACGAAGTCGAGTGTGAAAAGAAAGAAACGCTTCTTGTTTGCTTTTAGGCTATCCTTATTCAGAAGCATGGAGAGAGCAGTGGAAAAAGCACAGGTCTGATAATCGCAACGTCCGTGGTTCGAGTCCAGTCGGCAACCTTTTTCCTATTTTTTTTTCGGCATAATAAATTTACCTCACTAATACACTCTACATTTTTCGGTCTCCAATTTTCTTGCATTGGACCGCAGCTAGGTATATCGCATCCTCGGTTCATGCGGTCTCCACTTACATCCTCTGATGATGAATCCCACATAATTGTAAGCGAATCTTACATCCACCGGTTGGGTGTGCGAATACAATTGCAGGGTTGTTACAAAAATCCCTATTTTGAACCCGCAAAATCCGTGCCACGACATTTGGTCATCCCCACTAGGATAACAAATCCACCCCATAGAAAAAATATTGAATTTACAACATTGTCATACATGTAGTAGGTACGGATTAGAGTGCTTCATTTTGAAAATAAATTAAATTTCTTATAGGCCACCGTCCAGTTCGATTCATAACCCTGTGCAAAAAATGGTAAAGATTGATGAAGGTTTAGAGGTCGCGCAAATGGTTTGAAATTTGCATGGGAACTACTAAGGAATTTTTTTAAAGATCACTTATATTGCCCTAACTTTGGTTCTACTGGTCCAAATGCTAAAAAAAAAAATATGATTTTGCTATAATGAAAAAGCCTGTTGTTGTTACCATAAGTTTTACAGTATATCAATAAAGATATAAATGTGGAAAAAATACAGATAAACATGTCCAAGACCACATCACCAATTCCATCAAAACAATAACAAGCTTGTTAATCATTTTCATGAAAACCACATATCAAATTTTGTCATCGTTTGGACAGCTACAACCAAAATTAGAGCAACGTAAGTGAAACTCAATAATTTCCCATTGTAATTCACCAAATTCTCCATACAAACTTCAATCCATTGGCGCGGCCTCTAAACCTTCATCAATCTTTACCATTTATAAAATCGTAAATCTTTGAAGATAATCCAGAGCCTCATAAACAATGAAAATTTCAGAACATTTGAAATTGAACAAAACGTTAAGATCAGAGATCAGGGTACTTTTGGAACACTCTGAAGAATTCTGGAAATTATTGTATTTTTTAATTTCTCATATTCTTGAAGTCCCGGCACTTTCAGAAGCTGTGAGCTATGGTAGACAGATTGTACACACTAAGATTATTTTACCGAAATCTGTGAAATTTTACCTAAATCTGAACAGCTGAACTTTCGGTAAACAGTTCGGTGATTTCTCACAGATTTCCTGTAATTACAGGAAATCTGTAAAAAAAATCACCGAACTGCTTACCGAACGTTCACCTGTTGAGATTTCAGTAAAATTTCACAGATTTCGATAAAATAATCTTAGTGTGTAGTATGAAATACTGGCCCTTATTACGGGTGAAGTGAGCAGTTGTCACTCACGGTGAAGTGATTGCCGTGTAAATCAAATGGGAATCACTTCACCGTGAGTGATAAGTTGTCACTTCACCGTGAAGTCACATCGGTAATAAGGGCCACTAATTATTATTTCAAACTCAACTCTATCTGTCATAGTGGAGTTTCTGGAGCTCTGGTGCAAGATTCTCTGGAGATTTTACACACTATATAGACCTGTGTGCCGCCGCGTCACACCGCCACCGCCGATGATTTAGAGTCGGCGCGCCACCGTCACTATTTTTGACACGCCGACGATGTAAGGCTTTAATTGGTTTCATAATTTTGTAAAAATTATTTCTCGCAAACTACACCAAATTGGAAAATAAAGCAAGCTTGTTAAACTTCAAGACGCATAAGAATTCAAAAACAATAACTTTCATTGGTGGAAAAAGTGCTTAGGATCATAATGGCAAATACATAAGAAAAAAGCGACAAGTCAAAATTGTAACAATCGGTTACCTGTTAAAGTCATGGGAAAAGTCATTCCAATATAGCAGACAATCTGGCAAATTACTGAAAAGTCGCCTCTTTACCCAATTTAACCTCTTTAGCCAGTACCAGACACGTTTCGAGAACCAGGGGTACACTACATCTAAAGTATAAGCGGTATGAAAACCCGAAATTAGGGTAACATACACAAGCAACATTTTCAATTTTATCATGGCTTTGAAGAGGTTTTTAAGGCATGAAATGGGCTTGGAGACCATAATAAAACTGGAAATTTTGCTTGAGACAAGGAAGTTTTGACATTAAGCCTATAAAAGCACTCCAATTTGGATTTTGCCAGGCTATTGTTAACATGTGCTTCAGTAAGGCCCTGTGAATTTAAAATTTCAACTTATTTACTTTAGAGTTGTCCGTAATCATAAATTTAGTTTTGCGCCATAGGTACTGCAAATATTGTATTCAACTGAAACATCTGGCCGCAAAACCTTTTTACGCATGATTAACTTTCACAATGTTGCTGTTTTCAAAACAAAATATAAAAGTTTCGCAAAATTCCGAAAAAAATACATATTATACCGCAAACCCTTAAGGACCATGTACTTATTACGTAAAATTTTGAAGATAAATTTTCTAACGTTTTCTTATAAGGGAGGCAGGGAATCTCAGAAATACCTTACGAAATCATGATAAAGGGTGATACGGTCAAAATTTGGTCAAGGGAAAACGCGTGTAAATCGGTGAAATCGTTTATTTAAAAAATCAAATTAAATTTCTTTTTCAAGTTCAATTAGTATAAAATTCAGGAAAAATATTCAGTTAGGCTTCCGCTTTTCCAAATCCGAATTGCCGGGCCTTACGCTTGACCCCTGCCATCAGATTTTGTACAGCCACCTTGTCCACCTTCTTCGCCGCAGAAATCCAGTTTGCCTTGAACTGCTGCTCGCCCTTAGCAGTTTTTTTTTGGTCTTCTTTAGGTTCCGCTTGACAATAGCCCAGTATTTCTCAATTGGGCGGAGCTCTGGCGTGTTGGGAGGGTTCTTGTCCTTGGGAACCACCTGCACGTTGTTGGCGGCGTACCACTCCATGGCCTTTTTACCGTAATGGCAAGATGCCAAATCCGGCCAAAACAGTACGGAACAACCGTGTTTCTTCAGGAAAGGCAGCAGACGTTTATTCAAACACTCTTTCACGTAAATTTCTTGGTTGACAGTCCCGGAAGCTATGAAAATGCTGCTTTTCAAGCCACAGGTACAGATGGCTTGCCAAACCAGATATTTCTTTGCGAACTTTGACAGTTTCATGTGCTTGAAAACATCTGCTACCTTTCCCCTTCCTTTTGCCGTATAAAACTCCTGTCCCGGAAGCTGCTTGTAGTCGGCTTTGACGTAGGTTTCGTCGTCCATTACCACGCAGTCAAACTTCGTCAGCATCGTCGTGTACAGCCTCCGGGATCGCGCTTTGGCCGTCGTATTTTGTTTATCATCGCGATTTGGAGTCACTACCTTCTTGTAAGTCGATAGTCCGGCTCGTTTTTTGGCTCGATGCACGGTTGTAGACGATACACCCAGCTTATTTGCGGCATCTCGGAGAGAGAGGTTAGGGTTTTGCTTGAAACTACCGGCAACTCTCTTTGTCGTCTCACCGGCTTCCGGTTTTCGATTTCCCTCCGATCCAGACTTCCTGGCTGTCGACAAACGTTCCCCAAACACTTTAATTACATTTGTAACGGTTGATTTGGCAACTTTTAGCGATTTTGCCAACTTTGCGTGCGAGTAGCTCGGATTTTCGCGATGCGCGAGCAAAATTTTGATACGCTGCTCTTCTTGCTTGGACGGCATTTTGACAACTGAAGAGTGAATTCCAAAATCAAAATAGGAGCAACATTCTACACACACACACACCTTCAAAATGAGGGGTGTTCAGGTTTTTTAAATGCAAAATTGAAAGAAATACGTCAAGTTGATATTGACCAAATTTTGACCGTATCACCCTTTATTACTAAGGCGGAGTTGAAATAGAAAAATCCTTTGAATAATATAACGTAATAAGTGCATGGTTCCTTACTACAGCTGCAAAACCTATTTTAACTGCGTGTTAACCAGTTGTTCTATAGTCGGCAACTCAAAATCAGCCGTATTTTGTGGTGCGTACATTTCATTTGAAGTAAAACCTGGCATAACAAGTTTGCTCAGTCATAAATATGTAATCATATCGAAGAATCTTTTAAATACATTTGCAGTGTGAGAAAATACAGCGAAATTAACGATTAAATTGTACGAAATAAGGTTGACATGGCAGTGGATACCTGCTGATTTTTAATACCTATTGATTAGTATATAAAAGATGGATTCTTTAGACGAAATCCATGTATCAGTCAAAAGATAAGCAATTATAATGGAATTAAAAGGAAATAAACCAACACACTCAAAGCTCATCATACGATTAAATTGTGGTTGCCAAAGCCATCATTTATCCTACTTCTAAATATTACTATCATTAATAACAATATCAACCAGAAACTTGCTGAACGATACATTTTAAATTAAGCTGGTATGACCATTTCAACAACGAAGTGAGGGTTTTCTGCGCCCTTGGTAATTCAAGAAAATGGCGCATCTTTTTAAAAACGGGGTTACTTTTGGATTCTCAATACTTTTTTACATCTGAGATTTTCAATGTGTGCTTGATTCAGTCTATACATTTTTGCTACTACTGTTTTCAGAATTGCAGTTCTCCTTAGAATTACTTTGAAACCATCCAATTCAGATCCCCATCGAATAATATACTTTAAAATACTCATAATTTCTTTAAAATACTCATCAAATTTCTACAAAACCATATTCTGAATTTTCATTTAATTTAAAATTCATCATCGGTGAAATACTACCCTACTGGAAAATTGACAACCTAATTAGAATCACTTGGGAATTAAATTCATATCCAGATTCTATCGAAATTCTTTAGGATTCCAAGTCAGAATATCTTTTGGCTTTCATGTCAGAATTTTCTTGGAATTGTGGTTAAACTTCTCATAGGGGCCTCCCCAAGCTCAGTCGGTAAAAGCGCAGCTACAACGCAAGACCATGCTGCAGGTGGCTGGGTTCGATTCCCGGTTCGATCTAGAAAAATTTCGGGTTGGAAATCTCTCGACTTCCCTGAGTATGATTGCACTTGCCAAGCAATTATACTAATGCAAAAATGGTACTGGCAACCGAAGCTCTCAATTAATAACTGTGGGAGTGCATCTAGAACACTCAAGCGAACCCCACACGGTGAGAAATATTTTCAATACTTACAAGTATTGACAATAATATTGATAATGTGAATACATAAATATTGTCAATATCGATGTATTCACGTCAATAAAGAATGTATTGACTATAGATTATTGCCAATAAAAATTGACGTGTGGGGTGCACTTCAGTTGAGAGCACGCAATAAGCTAATATGCGATAAACAATACGCTTGAAATGCGAGAAAGAAGACGTAGTTTCTCAAAGAATTTCCATTACTGTTTCTATGGAATCATCCTCAGAATTTAACTTAAAAATCAGCTTAGAGTTCCTTTGAAATTTTCTAGCGAATTATCTTCGGGGTGCTCTAGGACTTCTTTTTAAAATCCCCATGAAATTCTCTCCAGATTTGCCAGGTAATTGTACTCAGGGACCATCCACAAATGACGTAGTATTTGAGGGGAGGAAGAGGGGGGTTTCAACAGATGTGGCCGGCCATGTATTACGGAGTGATACACACAGTTATGCAAATCATCCGTTTTGGTGATACCGTTTCATTTTATATAAATTTGGGAGGTTATTATTTTATCTATATTTTTCGCTTATATTTATTACAGGGTGGCCAGTGACTTTTCATTTTGAAATTCCCGGTTTTTTCCCGGTTCAAATCTTAAAAATTTCCCGGCTATAGGAAAAATTCAACTCTATGAGTCACTTAATGTATTCAAAACGATTTATTGATCTTTAGAGATACCGTAAAACGGGGTAACATTGATAGTTTTTTAAATTATATTCTAAATATTTTTTACAACAATGAATGTTTTTTCAAATTTTATATTTTTAAAACAAGTACTGAGCATCCAAGAGTTAATTCGTTAGTAATATGTTTAACGGAAATTAAAGCATTTACACAATTTTTTTTTAGTTTTGTGACCGAACTTCAGTATTTTGATTTGGGGTTACTTTGATAATACTCGATGAATGTAGAAAAAAATGGGTAAAACTCAAACAATTTAGTTCAAGAAGTTTGAAACTTTGAATGAGTATATAATCAGAAAACCTCATAAGCAATAAGAATACAACATTGAATTTGTTATGGCTATATCATAAATACATTTCATAAGTAATGGTTTGAGTGCTTTTTAAAACAGGCGAAAAACACGAACATTGTTTTTTAATATGTTTGTAAAATATGTTACACATACTATATATAAACTATATACGATATCAACGGAAATACCAATGTTTATAATTTGGAAAAAGCGCAGCGAGTAAATTTAATCTTTATATTATACTATCAAAGTTACCCGCATTATCAAAGATACCTCGTTTTACGGTACTTTGATAAATCGAATTCTACCACTTTTTATGATCGATATATCTTATGATTTCAAAACCCTAGAATTTATTGAGTGACATAGATTAAGGTCACTGGGCCAAATGCTATCTGGATGAATAGGTTATATAATAGGTGAATTGTGAAGAATAAAAGATTAAATTTAAAAAATGTTTCAGAAAAATGAACTTGGTACCAATGAGAATTAGAGCAAATTGATAGTGATATCGGAAAGAGAAGATGTGTATTCACTGAAAGATTATTTACTAAAAAGATAGATTCCCGAGATTCTGAGGCTTTGAAATTTGTGTAGAGTCTGAAAATAGAACTTTTCTTCAAAATTTGGGATTAATAACAATTTTCGTGATGCAAGATTTAGAGAAAAAATAGTTAAAATGTGAGAGTTTGAAAAATTTCCAATATCACAGATTTGAAAAAAAAAATCATATTTATTAAAAGAGTCGTGCAGTCATAATTGTCAAGGTTCTGAGACTTGGAAGTATTTTAAGAGTTAAAACAAATTACAGAACAATCGATAGAATCTTGCGGACAAACCCTGGAATTTTCAGTAAAATTTAAAAGTATTCAAAGTGTTTATTTCAAAAAACTATTGAGGAGGATCCCACATAGTTTTCGACGGAGGAGTTCAGAGCAGAATTCCAGAATTATTCTGACATGAGGTCCTTAGAAATTGTTAGAAGAATTTGGAGGGATTTCTGTGGAGAAGATTGCAAGTTCTAAATTAAATTATTAAGTAAGATTTGAAGAATCCTCAGAGAATTAAGATGAGAATTCAACTAGAAACAGAGTTCTAAGAGTGTTCTGGCGATAATTTCAACCCTAGTGTGAATGATTCATCAAAGAGCTCCAACAAAATTTACTGCAAAAAAATTGCTAATAATTAGAAAGAAATTCTGTAAAATACTAAAAGAGGTTTCTAAATAATTTCAAATTTCGAAAGATTTATGCTAGAGTTAAAAGAAAATTTTGAAAAGGATTTCAATGAAATCAAAGTCTCCGAATATGTTTAAGTGAATTCTAAGACGGATTCCAAACAATTTCGTAGAAGAGGTTTCAAGGAAATTCCAAAAAGAATTCAATGGTCTTTATTACGCAGAGTGTTTTCTGATTAATTTTAAAAGAATTCTATAATAATTCAGAGCAGGATTCCAATTTCATTCTGAAATTCATATCATGAGAATTTAAAATAAAATTAAAACCCGGGGAAATAATAGTTCAGTTTCAGTTTTTACAAATAATTGTTTCTTAAGTCCATTTGTGACATTTCATAGCAGTTTTTCAGAGCTCGGAAAAGTTTACCAGTTTTGGTGCGATCATTCCATTTTTATCTATAAATTAGAAATTCGGCTAAAATATCCATTACACTATATTATATAAAACATTTATTACATCAAATATTATTGTTACATTCACTCTTACATAACTTGGAGCGTTTGGTACGGTATGTCCACGCATCCTTCCACCCCTGTAGATTCATGGAATGAATCGGTGTTGAAATACATTTATTTAAACTCGAATCATTTCACAGAATCATCTTTGAGGCAAATGCCTTTTGATGTTTGTTTCATATCAAAGATATGCTACAAACATCAATGTTGACAAGAACAATATTGGGCGTTATCTAACCTATTAATTTCCCAGGATGCTATCTCGTACTGGCTGCGTTTGTATTAGATTAGATTCTAATTCAAATGTGCCTAGATCTAGTAGCAAAACCTTTTTCAATGGGCATAAGAAAGCTAGTCGAGGAATTTATCAATTTAACTACAATTTATGCTACTGATAGAAAGCCCAGGCTTAGTGGTTAGCCTGCTAATTTGGCGAAATAGTGCCGACATACGACTTAAACAGCATTTTAAAATCCTTATGTTAGCCGTAAATCAGTATTTTGTACCAAAACAAAGCGAAATAGCGACCTTATTTCATCGTTACATGGGTGGTTTATTTGAATCTCCCAATATGCACGACTTTTAGAGAAAGCTGTTCCCCCTACTACGAGTTCTATTTTTGGCACCCCTAATAATTCACGTTGACAAATAAACACGTTTACAAACAGCGTAGATAACCATAAATCCTACCTATCTACCGGTATTAGAGCACGACGCAGTCCGGTACCCATTTGATCGGATTGCATGTGCTTAGCCCCGGTCCCGAAAGTAAGATTTTTAATTGCGTTCGCATCTCCTCCGGAAAACCCAACCAGATCCCCCCACAACGATAATTGAAAACATTTCGTCAAATTATCACCATAATTCAACGACACCGTCAACGATTTGGGTTTCCCGCGAACGAATTTTCCGTGAAAACAAAAACACACCGAAACGCATTCACACTCTATGCTTTCTGCATCCAACTGAGTTAGGTTACCCCCCCCCCCCCCCCCCCGGGTATCTTCTCCAAACCGAGCAGGATCACACGTGCCACGAGTGCAACACACCACAATTGATCGCCCACTAGAAATTGTAACACTCAAGCACTCACAGTACGTGCACACTGCACACACGCATTAGTTGAAACGGGGGAAAAAACGGTCCATCGGGAACAGAAAAAAAAACAAGCAATCTTACCCGCATTCCAACAAGAGGCATTACCATAAAAGTTCAAAATGCAATTTCCAACCTCGGTGCATCCGGTAGCGGAGTTTCATTTTCGGCTTTCTCGGCGGTCGGCGGGACGCGAAAACTGCTGCATTCCAACGCGGGCACGGTTGTGTTGGTGGGAAATGGGAAATGGGCAGAAAAGATGGTCCCCCTCGAATTTAAGACAGGGGAACACATTAGTACACCTCGTCAGGAGAGGAGAACGAAAAACGAGTCGTTTCTGGAGGAAGATGCTGCAGCACGTAGAACATTCTTTCAACTCCCCCACGAGGTTTTTGCGCCACTTTGGGAGTTGCATATGATGTGGAACGACTCTTCGGCTGGTTGAGACGGAACGAGACGGAGCTTCCAGCGATTCCGAACCATTCTGGAGTTAGACGTTTCTCGAGAACATTCAGGAGGTCCGAAATCGAAATTTCTTATCTGCCCACACACCCGGGCAATCGAAGAACGGTACTATGTTACAATTTTTCGAAGAAATAAAAACCGGAAAAGTGCAGAAAACCTTTAACAAGCGATCCCAGATGTGTTTTCTTCCTTTTATTTTGGACGTTGAGAAGGGGGTAGAAATGATCTCCTCCCTTTTTGTTTCCGACGGATCCACCTGGATGTTGTTGAGCGTAGGTTATATATATGAAAATTGTTGACGTTGAGACATTAACATATTTATGAGGAAAATTGGAAGCGGTGACGATAGGGCACGTGGCTACGCTTAAGGGGCGTGCGATCTCTGGACCTTCAAGAAACCAAGCCAGAAAACGAACTCAAAATTTCAACTCTGGAAAATCAGTTCGAAAATGGCAGTCCGAAACTCTTCGATTGAGAATTACTGTACGATACAGAATAAATTCCACTCAATTTATACTAATTGAACTTGAAAAAGAAATTTAATTTGATTTTTTAAATAAACGATTTCACCGATTTACACGCGTTTTCCCTTGACCAAATTTTGACCGTATCACCCTTTAGACGTCACTCCAATTAAATTAAAAAAAAAAACACACACACACACACACATATTAGTGGTAAAACAAACCACCCGTCAATGATAAATTTAACATGCACGTGCACAGTGATGGCAAAATCATAAATCAAATGATATTTTTCCGCTCTCATACGGTCTCGATATCACGCGTGATATTGGAACAAAATTTCATGCTTGATATTGATTTTACAAGCTCCTTTGATATTGCGAGACTACTCACAACGTGCAAAAATCAAGCTGAGAGTTGATTCGACACAAAAATGATTCCGTTGCACATCGTTTTCTTAGAAAGAGAAAGTATAGTATGCTAGCTCTTTTTACTCTTCACAGATGGCAGACACAAAGTGACTGCTGCCAGCCGTTATGGAAGTTTCGGTTGCATTCGGTTGTAGAGCAAAAATCATAAAACACAAGCTCACCACAGTATGTTGAGATTTGCAGCTGGTGAGTTTTGTTAGCTTGATATTCCGAGCTGCGATATCACAGCTTGCAAAATCAACCGCAGTTGTTTGCTTGTTGATTTTTGTCTAGGACAATCAAGCGTGATCTTGGACATTGATGAGATTTGATATTTTTCTGCACGTGCACATGCGCTTAAATGAGTGAACAAGCAACAAAAATCAGAAAATCTGCGCGAATGTGGATCGAACAGTTTCGCTTCAATACGAAAGTAAGTTCATTTGACAATGAAATACGCACTGAACACGAGTTAAGCCAAAACAAACAGCATGAAAACTGATCGAAAGTGGTTTTGTTGATGTTGAAGGGGATCTGCTCGAAGGGATGTTGGAATGGCTTTCAATTGAAAATGATGGTTGACAGCTTCGTCGTCGCTTGACGATTTTCGATTGAAAGTGACTTTGTTGGGCCCTGCTCTTAAATTCTGTAAGTGTAGTTGCCTGTTTAATGTATCTGGGCATCGCATTGAGAACATTTATTCCTTTAAAATATAATGAATTTTGTGAAGCACAGTTCAAGAAATGTGGTGTTCTTATTTCATCCACGTTTCTAGTATTATATCTATGAAAATTACTTTCCCTTTCAATTCGATCACACAAATATCGAGGCAGGAAACAGTTAACTACTTTAAAAATGAACATCATATTCAAATATACAATTCTTTGCTTCACCGATATTCAACGTCTAGCATCAAAGTTGAGGAAGTGAATCTATTACATCGCAATATCAAACGCATTGTTTTCTTCTGCAAGCGCTGTAATCTTGATATTTGTGTTTCATTCGCCAGAAATAAAATGGAAGGGCAAAAGTCTAGATTAGGAGAGATGATTGATTTGTATGGCTGTATTTTACTGGCAATAGTTAAATCGTTTTTCAGTCGACATATAATTCCATATTTCTTGGCAATTTTCTTGATGCCATTGTCAATGTGAGAGTTGAACTTAAGGCTGCCATCAATAATCACGCCAAGATATTTAATCTCCCGAACGCGATCAATAGTCTCATCATAAGAGACGTTCTCATTTACTCGATTCCGCGAAATTACCATAAATTTAGTTTTACTTGTATTCAATTTCAACTGCTTATACTTCAACCATCTACTTAGAGAACGCATATCTTCATTCAAGAATAAAACGGCATTATCTAAATCCTTAGCTGCCATGAATAACACAGTATCATCTGCAAAAAGATTAATGTCGCAAGTCATTAATATACATAATAAATAATAGGGGTCCTAATACACTTCCCTGGGGCACTCACAAGGTTATTCCCCACGGGACTGGAACCAGAATCATTAAAAACAGTCCGTTGAATTTTGTCAGACAAATAGCTTTCAAACCATTTATATGCAGTACTCTTAATTCCAAAGCGCTTGATTGATCTTAACAATAAGGGCCTAGAAATTGTTTCAAAAGCGAGTTTTAGATCTAAAAAAAAAAAACAGCAACAATCGTTTCATTACACTCCAAGTTATTTTTCCATTTCGCTAATACCAAATTCAACGAGGTTTCACAAGAATGACCTTCCCGATATCCCGATTGTTCTGGTATCAACAAACTATTACTATTGAAATACTCCAACAGCTGGCCTTCCCAAGTAACCAACATGCCCGCTAATTCGCCTATTTGCAATATAAGACTGATACTCAGCTAACATAGGGCATGCTAAGGTTTATATTAGCCGCATATTAGCCTTATATTGCAAAAAGGTGAATTAGCGGGCTTGTTGGTTACTTGGGTTTAACAACAAATTCTGAAATTTTCTTTTATGTGTGCTACATGTTGATGGGACGAAACTCTTCGGTTTTAAACGTTCCAGCAACTTTTTGAATAGGAACCACTGAGGATTCCTTCCAAATTTGTGGCACATGTCCAGTTTTCAATGATTCATTAATAAGGTCCAGCAAGATGTGGTCAATGACATGAAAGCAATCTTGAATAACTCTAGCATTAACATTATCTACTCCAGCCGATTTCCTAATGAAAAACAAATATGCAACTCTAAGTTCACCTTCAAATCTACAACTATTATTAACTGGCTGTTTTATTTCGTCAGGTTCATCGACCAATTCTATGAATTGATTGATCAATGAAGCACGGTCGACAAAATAATCATTACACTTAGATGCAATTACTTGTTCTGACTGTTCTAATATGCCATTAAAAGTTATGAACCGCGGTTTGCAATTACTAGGTTTCAATAAACATTTCAAAATTTTCCATAGCTTTTTGCTGTTGTTTTGATGCTGATCATTCTTCCTTTGAACATATTCACAACGAGTTTTCTTTATCGATTGTGAATACTTATTACGCGCGAATGTGTACCTATTCCAATGATTGTCATTATTTGATCTACAAAACTTTTTGTACCATTTGTCCCTTTTCCGTTTAAGACGCAAAAGATCCAAATTGTACCAGCTGTTCGAGTTTTTCAAAGAAACAAACTTTTGCTCAACTAGTTGATTGGTACACGTTTTCAAAGCGTTATTAAGAACAGCTGTAGATTCATCTAAGTTACCGGCCGCGAATGGAAAATCAACGCTCCTCTCAACAAGATTCGAACCAGCTTGCATCGAATATTTCCTCCAGCACTTCAATTTTACAAAATTATCGTTATCGTTAACATGGTCTAAGACATTAATCACTAAGGTCTCATGATCGGTTATTTTCAATTCAGTATCCGTAACTGAACAAATAGAATCAAAATTGGAGTAAACATGATCAATTAAAGTTCCAGTGTGCCTGGAAATACGCGTATATTCATCTACCGTTTGTTTTAAATTGAAAACAAATCAGCTAAACGCTTCAGATGATTCACATTATAGTTATCACGACAATTAATATTAAAATCACCAACTAATATATTTAATTTACTAGAATCAAGGAATGTCTCGAGCCAGTTCACTAAAACTTCAACAAAACGCTGGTCACTAGAACTGTGGGAATGATACAAAATACCATCATTAAGGGTAATGAGAAGGGTCTTCATGCCACGTACAACTGTAATACTCAAGAACCAGCTGCCATCAATAACTTCGTTGGTACGAAGGTTGAAGAATCAGTTTATTCTTCGAGATAAATAGCAAGACCGCCAGTGTGTCTCGAATGTGAAAACAAGCAGCAACAGTATATCCCGGAATACTATACTGATCAAAAGCTTCAATTTCTACAATATGAGTTTCAGCTTATAAAACTAAAAGAGGAGTTCTTCCTCAACAATCTGACATAATGCAACGTAGTTTGTTGACAATCCCGCAATATTAAAATAAAAAATAAATCGAATATAGGGGAAAAAAATTGTACACAGGTTAGAAGTGTACTAGTAGACAGCTTAAACCCGCAATCAGTTTTCCTCATATTTGAGAAGCTTTCCTCGGTAAATTTACTCATTCTATGAGTGACCTATATTTTGGCGAATTTGAGTAACCTGAACTCAAATATGAGTAACTCTTACTCAATTTTGAGTCGTTTTCATTGGCCGTGCATGCGGAATTTGTTTAGAAAAATATGTCAAGTGCTTGTTGGTGAAGTCATATGGCAAAGGATTGTATCCTTCAACTGGGAACTTTATTCTTTCCTGTTTCCAAAAAGTTTGCGTGAACTATTTACTCTTTTCACGGTAAGTTCTTGTAGATACAAAATAAGCAGGCAAATTGATATCCAGATCTTTGCAGTTCCAGTTCCGCATCCCGTTTAGTCAGAGATTCCGGTGAGTGCTTGAGCTGATTGAAACCAATTCCCTACCCCGTCTCCGAAATCTTGATATCTCGATTTATAAACCATGTTCCGGAAAAAAAATCATTTGATTAGAACAGTTTCCATACACAACTTTCCAGCTCTTCCTCATTTTACACCTTGCCAAAATTGATATGAAGAGTACGTATAGTCCTATTTGCAAAAGCATGGTCAGCAAGTTTTAGGACCTTAAGAATTCTCTTCCAATTCATTGTATTAATCTTCCAATTCTCTTTAAACTCTCAATAGTTTTCACAAGATGTAGTTTAATTTTCTACCAATAATTATGTTTAAAAGATCCTAAGGAAACCTTCAAGTCGCTAAGAGTAGACATGGCATTCCCTTCATAATGGTCCTGAAATCTTACTCAGAATTGCCTTGCCTATGACGAAAAATATACGAAATTTTCTTCAGGATTCTCTTGAAACTTTTCTCGGAATTCTCTTGAAACTCCCCTAAGAATTGCTTAGGAATTTCTTTTGAACTATCCTTAGAATTCCGTTAGAATACTCATTTGAATTGTCTCCTGAAATTCCTTGTAACTCTCCTAAATCATTCTTTCCTCTTCAGAATGGCATTAGAGCTTTCTTCAAAGTTCAATGCTCTTAGATTTCTGCAAAGTTTTCTTTTAATTAATCCTCAGATTTGGCTACATAGGGGAAATGGATGTAATGTCAGCCTAAATGCCCCTAATTTGGGCCCATACATAAATTCAGCAATTGACTAAATTTTCAATGGAGGCCAAAAATATCCATTAGTACCGCCCCAATATCGCGTTCATCTATATAAAATTGATAAATAGCAGATTTTTAGCGATGGGCCCAATCTTAGATCCATAGATCAACATTAGAGTCATTTCCTCTATTCGCTCAAGAATTCCTTATAAATATTCTTCAGAAGACCACAGCGTATGAAAAATTCAAGTACAATTTCTGCTATATATAGCGCACAAGTAGTTAATGCTAGATTTGGTGTAAATTTACGCGATGTTTCATGAAAATGTAAGCGCAATATCACAACTCAGCAGTGTTGTAAACAAGCTCGCAAACAATTTCGTTGCTGATGGCAACTAAGGCGCAATTTTAAACGAGAGGTGATTTTACGCGATGGTTAAAATTCATATTTGTTTCTGTGCATTAACTTCTTCTTAAAATTCTAATCACAATACGAATTTTCTTCAGAATATTGAAAGGTCTAAGATTCATCCTAAGCTCAGTATCTTGCAAGTTTTCTAAAATCTTTAAGAATTACGTATTCTGTATTTCAATTTCAAAATTCAATCTAATGAACCATTCAGTTTTGTTAAATAGGGGGAGAGTAGTGTTCAAGGTTCACATAGAGATTAAAATAAATATTTGGTTGATTTTCCATGTAGGGACAGCAAGAGCTTAAAGCCAGCTTTTAAATCTAGCAGTTGAAGAAATTTTCTGAATTAAGTTAGAGTTTATAAAATTTTCAATTTTCTAAAGTTATCAACACATTTAAAAATTCAGAAAATTTGATTTTTTACTGAATTTATGCATTTTAATACCGCGGTTGTATCCCATGCTAAAAAAAATGCAAAGGGTTGAAAAATATGTAATTTCTAATGTCAAGTTTTATTATGTTTTGAATATATTTTTTATTGTCCTCCCCCTCGCCAGATTCGAATGTGGTGTGACAAAAATAAAAATATTAATTTTTATTCCAACCTAATTGTGCGTAACCGAACTGCACTTTCTCTTCAACCATTAAGTTATTTGATTTTAAAAACGACACGAATCTAAGCGATTGTGTATAATGATCTCCTACATGTAGAACACGTGTTCAGTAATTAGCTAACATAGCTAGCAACAGGCCAAACTCTCAGCTCCACCATCTTCCCAATTAATCTCAGAACCAAACGAGAAAAATCGACTACAAACAACCACATGGTCCTGCCCCTCGCTCAAATCAATCCACATGGCCGACCAACAACAGCAACAACAATAACAACAACAACTACGGCGACGACGACGACGGCCCACTCTGCTACTAGGAGGCACGCAAGAAGAATACCTTACTCTCAAAATGTAGCAGTCCACAGCAGCACCAGCCAGCGTTTTCGCATCAAGAAAGCAAAATGGCCGGCAGCGCGTGATATCACTTAGTAATGGCTTAGCTCTTCCCCATTGCCCATTCCCCCCCCCCCACCCCTTCCACCTCAACCCCGTCGCCTTTATCATAGTCGAAATTGCGCAGCTAGTCACGCGGATGCCAAAGCAAAATGGGAGCCATTCGGGCGAATCAACCATTCGAGCGCGCGCGGAGTGACAAAGCATTATTATTCGCGACTCACGCGCATTTATTTCTGCCAATTCCTTCGATTCATCGTCGTTGCCCCACACACAAAACCCGATCTCGTGAGTGCCACTGCGCCAGGGAACTCAGCTAATATACACAGTGATAATGGGGCGAGGGCGATCATAGAGATCCACACTACTGTTGTCCATCTCACGGCGTCTTTGTGTTTGATAATCGCTCGTATATCAACAACCGGTGGGGACGTGTATGGACGCGGATCGTGTCCCGTGTGTTGTGAAAACGATATTGTATTAGGAGGTTAGGTTAAACTACATTGGTACACACAACAACAACAGCAACAACAACAACAACAGTGCAGTGGTGAATGTGGAAGGGTGGGAGGTGGAGATTAGATGCAGAAGTGAAGGAGGGCGGAGGGGGTACGACTATCAACCAACAGAAGTGAGCGGAGAAAAATGACGACAAAGAAGACGGGGAAGACAACGACAACGGCGACGACGACAGCCAAATGAATGGTTTGCACAAGGTTAGCGCTTATTACGCAGCTCCAAATTTTTCGCGAATATTCAAATCGTCACCCTTACAGTGTTGGTGAATTGGCAAAGCAAAATTGTTCAGGGTTAGGCAGAATGGTTCACAATTTAAACTCGAACTTGACAAAAGGGGGTGAATGACCTTTCAATTCTAACTCATTTGACAAGCAGTCTTGTGATGGCATATTATTCTTGTTCAAATTAATAAATTTAACTATTTTTTGGATAATTTAGATATAATTCAAAAGCAATGTGGTGGCTATTAAATATTATTAATGTTATTAATATAATTATTGTTGACTTCCTCTCAAATTCAGATAAGCTTTGATTGATAAATTTTTCAAAATACCAAACATTTCTTGGTGTACTGAAACATTTGGTTTTATCAAAGCTTTGAAACCACGAATATATGATAAAAGCTAAATTGGTTGATAACAAAAGAGCAGTTCCAGGCCAAATAGCACAGAAATAAAAGAAAATGACTAGACCTTCTCCGATTTGCATGCAACTTTGCATAATTGTTTGTTATGTGCAATCATTCACATTTTTTGCAAAAATTCGGCCATTTTGGTTCATATATTTTTCATATTGGCGTCTTTGACATTTTTCAATAAATTGTAGCACGAAAACGTCACTTCTGATCGAAATGACGTCTGAGACAAAGTTGTTGAGAAAAGCTAAGTCTTTCTGGGGAAATTATTCACTGTATTTTTTTGTAAATTTGAGTGAAAATTCCAAAATTGTCTTAAAAACTAAAATATCTCAAAAGTTTGCCTTCAATTTTAAATATTTATTTTTAAGAAGCCCATGAAAAATGCAAACTGTTGGAATATTTAAAATCATGAAAATTGACAAAAATCCTAGAACATCAATTTCTGATCATATTTTTAAACTTCTTGTTAACAAGCGTTTTTATCTAATTTTTGCACAGAAAACGATTTAGAATATTTTAAATATTGTATCCTGTGTACAGATTACATGAAAAGCGTACTAGTAAGTTTAACAAATTGACCAAAAATGTTTGTTCTACGATTTTTGCCCATTTGTAAGTGTCCATAGATTTAAATATGGTTAAAAAGGAATACCGGCATGTTGCCTCTGGAAGAAAAAAAATTACAGCATTTTATTATAAATAATGGAAATCGGAGGAAAAACAAAATAAATATTCAAAATTTTAAAATTTATTAGGGTGATCACAAAACTTGTCGAATTATGGAGCATAATAAAGATAATTTTTTGAAGCCCAAAATTCCAGTTTTAAAATTTAGAAATGTATCTAAGTAGCATGTAAATTATTCGAAGGTATGTATTCTTGTAGAAATCAACATTTGAACATTTGAATACTTGGATTAAGAAATTTTTTGAAGATTTTGAGGCTAGGCAAGATTTTCACATTCTTGAACTTTGCGAGACTTTTGTCTACGACTTATATACTAATCAATAGGTACTACAAATCAGCGGGTACCCAACTGCCATGTCACATTTACCTAACCGGTTTAGTTGGTACCTAAATTTAATCTTCAACAGGAAGATGCATGCTACGATGTATGGTTTTAGGTAGCATGCTAAAGAGTCTCGTGTATCAGTTTCCGTGATCTTTATTAAGAAATGTTGATGGATTATGTCTAAATATTTCTAAACTTTCTGCTACGTCTAGTTTCCACTGGAACGTTGGATTTGAATTCATAATGAAGTCCTTTATTGATCTTTTATGTAGATATTAATACAATCTGAACAAAAGATTTTGTAGACACTGGCTTTTCCTAAGACATTTGAATCTTTTGTTGATCCTAACAATGATTTAAGCGGATTTGTCCTGCTGCTGAATATTAATTCTAGGTCAAAACTTTTAAACTTCGAACTCAATGATTCGGTAATGTTGTTGTCTAAATTCACCGCTACCCGTTTAAAACCCTCAGTTACTGGTGTAATAGTTGTCAAAGTACGCCTAAAATGGTTCCTTGTTCTTTTATTGATTACTGCCTGAATGGTATTTTCTTGCTACCCATTAAGTCTAGCGATTTCAAAAATGTGATCTATTTTCTTTCATTTGCCTGTATCGCTAGTTAACCATGTGGTGAAAAGCGGCCATTTTGTGATGGGAATGGTTTGAAGAGCTTGGTATTGCTCTCTTTGTATTTGATGGTTTCCTATAGATTTCGAAATTGAACGAAGACTTTTCCCTGATGATGAGAAGATCTAAGAAGGGGAGTTTGCCGTCTTTCTCTTCTTCGTGAGTAAATTTGATGTCCTTGTGAACGTTGCTTATGGCCTCCAAAATGTTTGATAAATCTTCCCTTTTGACAATGCTAAAAATGTCATCCACCTACTTATACCAACACTTGGGCATCAAATTCCTATCCTCCAGAATATTTGCTAGGTTACCCATGAACAATTCACATACAAATGGGGAAAGTGGATTGTCCATAGGAGCACTTTTAGTTTGTTTATAAGAATTCCCTCTGAAAATGAAATAATTTTCCTCCATACAAAGACGAGTCAGCTTGAGATATGACCGAACTTGGTATTTCCTAGTAGAATCCTCACGTTGCTTCAGAAGTCAGTCCTCTACAAGGCAGATGGCTTCCTTTACTGGTACATTCGGAAAAAGTGCTGTGACATTAAATGAAACCATCTTCCCGAATCTCTCCTGATGCCTGAAGTTGATTGGTGAATTCCTGTGTGCTGTTAACTGAGCAGGTCGCAAAGGGGTTGGGCATATTTTGAAATTCCTTTACTAGCCATTTAACAAGCTTATGAATGGGGGATCCTTCAGCCGAGATAATCTCCCTCATTTCATTTCCTGGTTTTTTAATCTTTAGAAAACCTTTGATCATAGGTAGAAACTTTAGATTTTTGACTTCAAATATTGCGTAAAATTCCAGATCTCAGATTTAAACAAAAAGGCTGGAAGGTTGAGTTTTCAATCATGTTTAAACAAACTTTCGATTATTCATTTGTTCAAAATCTCAAGGACGGGATCTAAATAGATTAGACCATGGCGGATGATAAGTGAAAAAGAAAAATAAAAAAAAGGAAGATCAAGGAGCGGTGTTTATTGGGAGCTATCTTAGCTGATGGGCAACGAAGATTCCAAGATGATCACGATGGTGTGAATCCAGCAGGCTTATAGTGATACCGAGAGATGCCGGACTGTTGCATTTGATGCATCTCTTTTTGAGGGCTGGCAACGAGTAGCGGTTTTCCTTAGTCAAGATCCAAGAAACTTTTCTGAACTGTATTCGGGAGCAGCAAGGATTATTCGGGTGAGATCCTTCCTTTTTATTTATTCAGTTCGTAACATTATGTTTCATATACATTTCACTAATACAGTACCGTAAAACGGGGTAACATTGATAGTTTTTTAAAGTATATTCTAAATATTTTTTACAGCAATGACTGTTTTTCAAATTTTATATTTTTAAAACAAGTACTGCGGATCCAAGAGTAAATTCGTTTGTAATATGTTGAACGAAAATTAAAGCATTTGCAGTATTTTTTTAGTCTTGTGACCAAACTTCAGTATTTTGATTTGGGGTTACTTTGATAATGCTAGATGAATTTAGAAAAAAAATGAGTGAAACTCAAACAATTAGTTCTTTAAATATCAAACTTTGAAGGAGTATATTATCAGAAAACTTCATAAGCATTAAGAATACAACATTGAATTTGTGATGGCTGTATCGGAAATACATTTCATAAGTGATTTTATGAGTGTTTTTTTTTAAATGGTTTTTTTTATATTTTTGTAAAATATGTAACACATACTATATAAAAACTGTATACCATATCAACGGAAATACTCTAAGCTACAAAATAAAACCATTTTTTCTTATTTGGAAAAGCACAGCGAGTAAATTTATTCTTTATATTATACTATCAAAGTTACCCGCATTATCAAAGATACCCCGTTTTACGGTACTAAGAAAACAAATTGAGGAACTCGGCTAGCTAAGCGGCTACTGCGTTTGCTTACTATGCATAAGATCGTTGGTTTATTATCAAATTCCTAAAAAAACAATCATATGCTTTTGATTGTATCGCCTGGTTGAGGCGTATCCAGACCTAATACCGTACCCAATACTCCAACTCCGTAGCACTTATGAGGGTGTCACTAATTCGGTGGCCTCTCGTTGAGTAAGTACTGCATCAACATTTCCTTTCCTATCCCTAGTTACGGTAAATATAGGCGTGGCAGGGAATAGTGACAGTCATGCTTTTGGTATTCTTATTTAGATTGGAAAAAATGTTAACTTCCTGGCATTATTCCTGAACGCAGTCTGACTAAGAATTTCAAAAGAGACGTGAGTTTTACTAGTAACCGAAGTATACCGTAGCAACGCTGACGCTAACGCTAATGTGTCGATTGGAATTACATATAAAATCCTTCTCAAGAGCAGTTGTTGTCCTTTGGTTTGTTTTTTCCGTCGATCTTGTTTTCCGTGCTGAGCACCAATGCTATCGACGTGCCAGGAAGGCAGCTCCCAAACCTGGACCCTACCTATCGACCCATCAACTCATGAACCGGGGACCAACGGCTTTACTTCCCATCCGAAGGAAGGCGTGATCAGAGATGTTATGCCTCAGAACATCCCGGCGGCGCCGACTGGTATTGAACTCAGGCCTGCTGGGGTGAGAGGTAATCACGCTTACCACTACACCACCGGCGCCGTTAGCAGTTGTTGTCGACGACGGTAAGATCACCGCTGGGATCGAAATCTAGTGACAGCAAGTTGAACGGGAACTTGATCGTAATTTTTCTGTGATTTAAGGAGCTCGTTGGCCTTGTGGTGAACAATTTTGCTTACTGAGCAGAAAATCATGGGTTCGAAAATTTTAGGCTTAATTTTTTCAGCCATTGATTTTTTCATCGCGTTTTAGCCCGAAACAATGTGCCTACTCTATAGCATAGTTCTAGAAAAGAACTTTAGTGCAGAGCAAGTGCAAGTGATCGGGTAAAATACATTTCAAATTGTTTTTTTTATCGGCATCCTTTTCGTCAGAACTTTTATCAGGCGATTGGCAAGTTGGCCCGATGATTCTGATTGGATGGAGGCGGATTGTGCAAGAGTTTCTATGAAGATCCGATGGAATGGTTTAAAGTGTTGAGCTAGAGCTCAGTCTTCCAAGTTTTCGCTTCACGGGCAAACCATCGATCATTTGATGAGATCGTTTCTGTTTATATATTCACCTGTTTCGGTTTCTACAACTTTGTCTTAGACATCATTTCGAAGAGCCGATTTCGTGTTGTATTTTGATGAGAAATCAAATGTCGAGTGCGCTATTGTCAAAGGTTGGGAACGAGTGGGTATGGCCAAGTTCCAACATAGATGAGTCCAATTGGTTCATTCGGCAAGAGAGTCGTCTTAGTGCTTTTTTTTCTGGTTTTAGACGTTTGATGTTTTGTATCTTAAAGTTCCATTTTTGTGATCATGATTTACCTGAAGATTTTTTGAATTATTTTCGCAATAACCCCGGAGAAGTCTTGGAAGTGCCAGTAGTGCAGCAGGACAGTAAGAGTACAAAATTAATGAAACTTGCTGAGATCTTCCCTTTATTTTCATTTATATGTTTTTAAATTTATAAAATATTTTCGATCTATTACTCTCTAATGAAATCTAGCTCTCACCTGTTCGTGTTCAGCATTGGAAAATTTTGCACAAAAAAAGAATAGTTCGCGAGTCATTGTGAGTTTTACCGAACTTATCCAGTAGATTGATTGAGACCCGTTTTTTCAGTTTTTACACTAGGGAAGATAGAACTAAGGTTCCTTTCTCATGTTTCTTTCTGTTACGGCATTTTATTCCATGTTTTTTTTTTTCTTTTCAGAAAGCGAGTAATGGCGCTATAACCTTAAGCCATATAGGGCTAAGACAAGAGCTAGTGCTGATGTCCCAACCACTCGAGGAAAATGGAGCATCATTTAACTTTTTTTTAGATTAGATGCTCCCAACGACCAATCATTTTTAACAACGGAACGTACGGTACGAGATGACCACGTTTCATCCATTTATTGGATTCTGAAGCATCGTGTTTAAATCTTTGATTTAAACAGGCCCAATGTTTCTGAATCATCTTGCCCCTTAAATGCTGCACAGTAGGCCTGGCCGTTTTGATATATTTTGCGCATTTCTGATGTACAAAATATACCAAATAGACAAGAAAAAGGATGGAGGTATATCTATCATTTTCCAGGATGCTTTCATGAACTGGCTGTGTTGGTGTTAGATTAGATTAGAGATCTCAGATTTAAACAAAAATCATGGCTGATGGACTTGGCAACTATTTAGAATTCAGACACTATCAAGCATTGGCTAGAGAATTAATAAGAATGCCAAATGAGTTTTGAGGGGAATTGTATAGGAATTCTAGAAATGTTTGACTTTAGAACAACACAAAAGTTGCCAATAGTGACATTTATTGAACTAAAAACATAGTTCCAGCCTATCGTGCTTGTGACTCACATCGAGAAATGTTATAAACTCATGCAACCAATCATGAGCTTTTTTGATGCTCCTTTGAAATAAAACAAATGGTTTAAGGATCCCGTAAATTTAATCTAAAATAATATCATTTGATTGATTATTAGTAAGTAACAAAATGATAACTTTATTAATTGAATAAGCAAGCGTAAGGTCCATTTTCTCATTATGCACTAATTTTTAAAAGTCGATTTCAAGAAAACAAACTAATCACTAAAATGATTTTAGATTCAGATCGTGAATTGGGGATTGAAATTTAAAATTGAGGTTCAAAGAAAATTGTTCAAAGTCTCGGACTTTTTAAGAAAATAAATTTAACGATCTCGGATTTATGTGAATTTTAGTTTGTTCATAATTCTGGGACCTATACATCTTTTCTAGATAGCAGTTTAAGAAAAAAATGTTATTATTCTGGAACGCGAAAAGTTTTCTGCGTGCGGCTAGGACTTCAAATCTCGATCTCGACAAAAAATGCAAGACTCCGGGATAAATTTTGAAGATTCTGGAACATTGTTTTAATGCTGGGACTTAAAAATTAGAGATCTCCAAGACCCAACAAAATTAAGAAAATTGTATTAGGGGAAATGTTGGCTTCGGCAATACCTTAGCCTATTATCGTCAGGGTGTAAACAACGTCATTGAGAGCTCAATTTTGGCATGTGGATACATTGTGTTTCAGAGCATCTATTGGCCAAATTTGAGTGCTCTAGAACTTTGTTTACCCCCCTGACGATAATGGGTTAAGGTATTGCCGAAGCCAACATTTCCCCTACCTGGACATTTTTTGATATTTTGAATATATGCTTCCGAAACGTAGACCTTGGACATATATTGTTATTATAAAATCTGGAGTCCAGAAAAAATACAATACAATGTAATGGACTAAGAGAAAAATTCAAAATTCTGTGTCATTATTTTTTTTATGTTTGGACAAATACTAAAGCTAGCGAGCTTCAAAGATTTTTCAAAATTCTTAATGTCTAGAGCATGAACATTTTCCTAGACCATTTTCCGACACTCAAGGCTTGGAAAATTTCCAAGATAACGAATGGCTTTTTCAGTGTCGAGTATTAGTACAAGAATCTGAAGAAGTCTGCACATTGTAGACGAAATGCACATATCTGTCAAGGATAAGCAAATAAGGTAGTGGAATTAAATGGAAATTACTAATCCTACTCTATCTCTTTATACAGGTATTCCACTAAGACGCCCACATTCATCAGGACCGAATTTTGTTCCACGCGCAAAGCGAACTGTAAAACTTGCAAAGTGTTTTTCTCGAAACACAGAGTTGATTTGCGGGTCCCACGATATCTCAGGACTGGATGGACCAAATTAGCTGAAATTTGGGGTGAAGACTCACAAGATGTATGTACGTGTGCATTAGACTGATGCAAAATTTGAAATTTTCGCTCCACAGTGCTCAAACGGTTCCAAATTGGGCCCTGATAAGCCACCCAAAATTTGAACTCATTTAGTGAGAAACTGACTTGGCACAAACCATTTTAAGTTTATATGGGAATTACTATGGAGAAACCATAATTTCGGTTGATATCGATCTCAAAATTCACCAGTTGACTCTACTTTAGAAAATGATAGCTGAGCTTGTTGAAAATTTTCTCAGCTACAACTTTGTTGAAGACCACTTTTCGATCAAATGTAAGGAAGAAAAATTATTAATGATTCAAGTCACTGATGTCTTATGATTATGCTCAATCAACTGTTTAGCAGGCAACATTGGTGTTTATAGCGCGTAGAATAGAGGACAAAAATCATGGCTACTATGTCACACTGTAGAATACAGTGTTGCCCACAATACAGTTGTTTAATATTGCCATAAGATTATCAATCTCTCAAACAATTAATAACTATTTAAATTGACGTTTGGGTGATTTCCTGCAAAGTTGTAGCTGATAAAAATTCCCATAAGAATAGCAATAGAATTTGTTAACAGTACAATATAGAAAAAGGCTAGAAGACAATAAGCAAAAAGTTTGGTTTTCCCATAGTAATTTCTATACAAACTTCAAATGGTTTGTGCCAGGTAAGTTTCTTATCAAATGAGTTCAAACTTTCGGAGGCTAATCAGGACCCGATTTGAAACCGTTTGAACACTTTGGAGCGAAAATTTCACATTTTGCATCAGTCTAGTGTGCATGACAAAGCCAAATTTTAAATTTAAAAAAAAACATAATATGAAAAAAAAACATAAAAATATATTTTTCGGGACCTGTTTAACGAGGGTTCACCCCAAAAATTTGCCGATTTGGTAAAAGCAGTGATGAGATATCGTGAGACCCGTTTTTGCAAACCACTAACTTCAAATAAGAATATCTCAGCAATTTTGTTACCAAATATCTTCATATTTATTTTGTTAATAGTTGAAAATGTATATTTTGATGCCCTGAAAGAAAACAAGTTAAAAAGTATACGGTTGATTAGTTTCGTGCTCTAGCTTTCCGGGATACAAATGACTTTTACATTTAACTGCATAACCGTATAATATGACTAATATTTGCCTAGTCTATTGGAGATTTACGTGATAGCGCAAGACACAGAAGTTGGGTATTCGTCACTAAGGCACTTGCTACCAAGAAGCTCTAAACCAGATGATCAAATTTAAAAGACTAAACAGTCCGAACCAATCATATTTCAGCAACCGTTAACATTTGAACAGACGTTCAATTCCTTGTATCCCTCAATAAATTCTCGCAAAAATTCCTCCCAGCATGACTCACAGTAGTCACCAGCAGTGATTAGTCAAAACGTCAGCTTCGGCCGGTAGGCCGTCATCATGAAGCACAACGCGTGAGTAATCCGTCATCACTAATTCAACAATCCCTTGCATGCATAAAAATAGTTCATGACACCCTAGACACTTCTCTTAGTCAGTCAATCAGTCATTATAGTACACTTCTCCTAGGGTAGTAAATAGTAGTTACACACCAGTAGCGGCGACGGCGAGGACGCCCTACATCTTAATCGCCCAACGCTCTGGAAACAGCAGTGAGTCGACAACTATTACTAAGCCAAACTACCTACCCCGATACAAGGCACCAAAGCTCCCATTCACGTGCTTTTCCTCATTTTCCCGCGTCAATAAAGAACACAGAAACGCAGCCCATGTGCGACGCCAGTTTGTAGCGTCAATCAATAGCGCGAAATACTACGTCACCACCCACTGACCGACCAACCGACCGGCGACGCGACTCGTTCTGGGAAGCCATCATGCATCAATCTAATAAAAAAAAGCACTTTGTTCTGGCAGTGGCCTGAGTGACTCATTGGGAGGGTGCTCCGCTCACTCACAGCCAATTGCATCAAAGAAAGAAAAGAAAAATGCAGTTCTGGAGAGTGGAGCGCATGCCGAAATCCACGTGACCGAGTGTTGACTGTGCGCGGTTAATAACGAGCAGGGTGGAAAAGCGTGGGTGGAACAAAATGCGGCGCTTTCGATGAGCTGGCTGGCCAACGAGAGCGTGTGGGATTTTCTACGATGAGTTGCCAGTGCGGTGTTGGTTTGATGCGTGGAATTTTTGTTTTCGGATTAGGTGGAATTGGGCGGTTTCGATGATTGGGAAGGATGCTTCACTATTCCTGAGAGAGAAGGATGCTTCACTATTCGGAAACCTTTTTTGCAGATTTAGATTATGATTTTACACCGAAAAATTCAGTGATGCAACTCTAGGTAGTCAAGACATTGCTTATCAAAGTAACTTTTGAATCCATATTTTATCCAAATCTAAATACTCCAAGCGATCTAAAATACTTCCATTAAAACAGGTCCACAATCATTAACAGTGTTAAGAAAAATCAAATCTCACCAATGCCCAAGATCATGCTTGATTTTCGTTCGACAAAAAAAAAACAACAAGCAACTGCGGATAATATTACAAGCCGAGGTATCCGTAGCTACGAATACAAATATCAAGCAAACTAAACTCACTAGCTACAATTCTAATCCAACCGTGGTGAGTTTGAGTTTCATGATTTTTGCTTTACATCCGACCACGATCCGAAACTACCGTCACTGCTGGCAGCAGTGGTTTCGTATCTGCCATATCGGTGAAGAGTAAAGAGAGATAGCAAACTATACCTTCTCTTTCTAAGAAAACGATGAGCAACGTAATCATTTTTGTGTCGCGTCAACTCTCAGCTTGAATTTTGCACGTTGTGAAAAGTCTCGCAATATCAAAGGAGGTTGCAAAATCAACATGAAGCTTGATATTTTGTTCCAATATCACGCGTGATATTGAGAGCGTATGAGAGCGGAAAAATATCATTTGATTGATTATTTTGCCAAAACTGATCCTTAATTCTGTTAATTCTTATTTATGAGAAGTTTATTCAACCCGCAGATTGGATTCTAGGTGGACTCAACTTGGCCACTAAGAGACTCACGAACCCACTCAATCGGAAGTTGGATTTTGTCAGACCCAGCTTGGTCTATTAAAAGACGCTTTTGGATTGTTGATCTCTGGGCCGCACTTCAAGTCAGAGATGAGTCAATCCACTCGAAGGTTGAACTGTTGCTATCTTTTTAGAACCAGCACCATCAGTACATTTTATTTGATTCGAGTAACTTCCTGATTATCTTCCAAAAATGTAAAAACAAGCAATCAAAATCATGCATACAATGACAAGTTTGCAACGTTTTTAAGATTTGATTAATTTAGAATAATTCTATTATCTTATAATCTGATTATCCTGATTTCAGGGTAGACAGTGAGTTTTTATTTTGAAATTCACGGTTTTCCCGATTCAAATCTAAAAAAACTTCAAGGTTGTTAATATTCAGCAAGAAACCAAAATCTTCATTGATTATAATTTTTGAGGACGTGACTAAATACAATTTTTTTAGTAATTTGTGGGTCAATTATCCCTATAAACTCAACTAGAGGAAGTATTTTTAGAACCGGAAGTAGGAACATATTCGAAAATGTTTGTTTAGAGTTTTAAACTAAGGGGCTGTCCATTAACTACGTAGACAGTTTTTTGTATTGCTGACCCCTCCCCTCCCCCTGCGTAGATAATTGGGTTGTTTAACTTCGAAAAATATAACGATTTTTATACATCATCTGATAGAGCTTCGCTTTCTGAGCACAACCATATTTTTATCGATCCTGTAGACATTCATTTCGATTTTTAAATCAAGATTTAAATTTTTGATCGTTGACACTAAATCTATTCATTGACAGCTCACTCTCATACAAACTCCCACCAAGGGGCGCTAAAATTGTGTTTTTTGCTAATGTAATCGTACTTATTTAAATAGTTCAAGTGTACCAAAATTGATAAAATTTTGGATTTCAGTTCCATTTTTAATGCAGATAACGAATATGTATTAGCTCATACCCCTAAACAACCCAATTGTCTGTACAAAAAAAAAATTTTTGTATGGTCCGTGAATAATTGCCATTTGGGGCATTTAGGCCGACATTACATTCATTTCCCCTATATACTTACATTGCTTGAGTATGGTTAGTTGGGGAATCCGATGCAACTGTCACTTCTTGAAACTAATCCCTTTCGCATTTCTTTCAAGTGCGAAAAGAGGCACTTTGCTCATAGGGGAAAACATTGGCCTATGGATCAGAGATTGGACCCATCGCTTAAAATCTGCTATTTATCAATTTTATCTGTTGACGAGGCTCGGTAGCTCAGTGGTTACCGTTTCTGCTTACTGAGCAGAAGGTCGGGAGTTCAATCTCAGGCCCGTCCCCTTCCTTGCAATTTTTCACTTTGCCTTATTCTATACCCACTAGATTTTAATGAAAACAAATTCTTCTTTAACACCGATCGCATCACTTACCACAGTGTGGGTCCTGATCTAAAAATAGCAATTGGATGAGTGCGCGCGCGTGTGTGTGTGTGTGTTTGTGTATTATAATCGCTCTACCAAAAACGATCCCCTGCGTGTGCGTGCAACCTTTCCCCACATCCAACAATCCCAGTGATTTCTCGTGGAAGCGCAGAGGATTTCTCGGTTTCCTTCACAGCGAGTACCACGTCAACACATTCCCTCCCATTCCCTAGTTGACCTGCATTCGGACACGGCCGGCGCTGGTATTGCTAAATATTAGATCTCCAGTTCTTACACATTGAGGATGAATGTTAGTCCCAAACATCATCTGTTGGTTCTCTGTGTAATTGCAGCTGATCTGGTAATAACAGAGCAGCAACCGTGGGCGGTCAATCTGATTTGATTTGATTTGATATTTATCAATTTTATCTAGAAAATAGAAAATTTAGTCGATTGCTGAAATTATGTATGGTCCCAAATTAGGGGCATTTAGGCCGACATTACATCAATTTCCCCTAACACCATCTCACGCTAAAATCTACATTGATTCAATGATGTACGGAGCGCTTATTCCGAGTGCTCGGTGGACATGCGTCTTTAGGCGCGAGCCTCCTCCCAGATAACCATGGCAATGCAAGAAAATTTGAGTTAATTGCTACAGGATATTTTTGCAGACATATGGTGGTGGATATGAAGATCCAGACTTACTGAACAGACAATCAATTACAGTAGTATTTTACATATTTTCATTGGGTAGCGATGGGACCATCAGGCCTGTTTGAAGCGATTTGGATGGGGAGAGTGGAATTGTCAACTTTCTGTTGTTAACATTTCACGAATTGAAGGTGGGCTTTTCTCCCCACTCATTGGGACATCCCCTCGTATGATGGCTTGTTCTGAATATGGTTGGGACATTTTTATCATTGGAAGGAGATTCTTCTTGCTCTCGTCGATCACGTGTAAGTGCCACTGCGTACAGGTCCACCCTCAATTTTGGTAAATTGAATACAACTAGGTATCGTACTTGATCACGTCGTACGAGGTGGACTGTCCACTGTCTAATGGCTGTGCTCTGTTAGAATGATTGGTATCCTTTACATACATACATACATACATACATACATATAAACATTTCGTAATCCGAGGACAGAAAAACACACAAAATGAGGGATTTTGAAAAAAATTCATGTTTCAAAAAACCAGCCGATGTCGTGCGCGACAGTCTGTTTGTATTCGTACACTAATGCTCTACCGTCGTGTCTCTCGCACAACACAAACGGTAGAACAATATTCGAGCAAAAAGAAAATTATCAAACAACTATCATATGACATGTGTGATTTCGTTCTAATTCCTCAATTTGGTGTAAATTAAACCATTTCTGATCCGAAATGTTATTACTAGGACATCGTTGCTTGCTATTTTCAGAATTCACACAAGCACAACATCAGTAGCTCCTATTATGAGAAAAACTAAAATACATAAATTCGTGACGGTGACAGTATCGTATGACAGAGCCTGTCATATGACATTTTAGTTTGGTACTGTAATTTGATAGCTTGCTTTGCAAGTGTCAGAAGCAAAGGCACAAAAAATGCGTCGACTACGGTGACCGCTTACAAGACTGAAACCAGTATAACCGGCCATGGAAAGGTTCTTGGTAGAATTTTCAGGTTGCAAACAATTTAAAGGGAATTTCAAAGAGTTCTGACATGCATACTTATGAAATGATGAGGAAAATTTTACAATAATGTTAATTTAAAAAAAAAATACTGAAAAGGATTTCAACAAAATTCTAAGTATTCTGACCAGTTTACCGAGATGAAATCTGAAGAAATTCGAAGATGTATTTTAAGGGATTTCTCGAGAGAAGAAAGGAGGGGAATGTTATTCTTAGAATAATTTCAAGGGAGCTGTAAGGAGAACTTCAAGGAGGGATCTTTCAGAGAACAGTAGGTTAATTTTAATTAGAATCCCACGAGATTTATTGTGAGGATTGAAAGAGAATCATAAACAGTGTTCGGGAGCAGCGTGAATACCACCCACCAAAGGATACAACTCTGGGTAGACAAACTCTCTACTCTCTGCGACGGAAACCAAGAGAAGATACACATCATCGATCGGTTTGGAGAGATCGGTGGCGTCATGGATTCATGATTACGGGTGATCGGGTAGATCCTACATCTACAAAATTAGATATATAGTTGCAATCTGCCTGGTATGGTAAACGGATCCAAGGGCCCTACTTGGGCGCCAATATCAAATGTTTTATGTATAAATGTAAATACGTTGTGCGTTAAATAAAGTAGTTTTATTGTAAAGTGTCAGTGTAATGTAAAACCCGTGTTTTTTGTGACCAACGATGGCCGAAACATTCCCGTAAGACACCATGAAGGACAGGATATTGGACCCCATTTTCACCGGGCAAATATATGTCAGCCAGAGGCTTTTACCCCCCTTTCGATGTTGTGGGTTGGATGGAAAAGGCCCCAACAAACAGAAATTAAAGGGATTCCGAGAAAAGTACCAAAAGAATCGTATATTCATAGGTTAACTCCTTCGAAAAAAATGGAGAAAAATTAAAAAGAAATTCCTTGGAAAGTTTAAAGAAACATCCAAGGGACTTCTGACGAGACGTCCGAAGAACTTCTGAGGAGAGTTGTGACATGAGTTCAAAAAAAATGAGAAGACTTGAAAAAGGATTGAATTCTCAGGATAGTTTTAAATGAATTTTAAGATGCATTCCATTGATATTCGTAGGAAAGTTTCAAGATAATTGCAAAGTAAATTCTATGGTTTCGTGAAGGATGCCTCCCATTCATTTTGGCTAAAAAAATGTTCTATGAAAATATGGAATAATCAGATCATTATGATCACCCAACCGGGGGATGTAAGATTCGCTTACAATTATGTGGGATTCATCATCCGAGGATGTTAGTGGAGACCGCATGAACCGAGGATGCGATATACCTAGCTGCGGTCCAATGCAAGAAAATTGGAGACCAAAAAATGTAGAGTGTATTAGTGAGGTAAATAAGTTATGTCGAAAAAATAGGAAACAGATTGCCGACTGGACTCGAACCACGAACGTTGCGATTATCAGACCTGTGCTTTCTCCACTGCTCTCTCCATGCTTCTGAATATGGATAGCCTAAAAGCAAACATGAAGCGCTTATTTTCTCGCATACTCGACTTCGTATGCTTTTTTCTGCTGGAGAGATTCGAGGCAAGTGTGTGCGTCGTTCTACAATGTTCTACAATGTGCGTCGTTCTACGAGCTTACTGGTATAGTCGAAAGCGTAGATAGAACACGAAATATATGACAAAATCGCTTATTACGACTCTCATGTAGCAAAATTGGCAGATATTATGTGTCAAGCACAAACTTCACAATCTTTTATTGTTGCTTGCAAAACAAATTATTATTATAATATCTTACTATACCATAATTTCATAGAACTTTTTTTTAGCCAAAGCCTACTTTTTCGAGAAAAAAATATATAACATTCAATAGTGCCTTTGGTCCCAATACCATGAATACAGGGGTTTTCGAGAACGTGTTTAATAATTGCCATTGTGGTCCTAAGCTTAAAGCTTAATATGCTTGTTTTATTTTCCAATTTGGTGCAGTTTGCGAGAAATAATTCTTATGAAATTAGCCTTTACATCGTCGGCTTATTAAAATTTATAAGTGCGGCGTGTCAAAAATGATTACAGCGGCGCGCTGATTTAAAAACATAGGCGGCGGCGGCGGCACACAGGTCTAATCTAAACTGCTCACACTCCGATCTTCTTTCTGATCACACTTTTCTTCGTTCTGCTTTCGTTCTTCGTCTAGTTGTAGCTTCTATGGCTGCTTCTGAGCTTTGCGCTTGTGAGAATTTCCTTTCTCACATCCATATGTGCATCACGTACACCAGTGTACATGTCGAAGCACAGGTCTGCTGGGAATTTCACCCGGAAAACACGCTTAATTGTTGAGAGATTTTGATTTGCTATATTATCGATAAAAATCTCCTGGCTTAAATTTTTCTTAGTACAGTGCGCCATCTGGACAATCCAAATGGATATTTTTAGTTGCTAGTGAAACATTAGCAAACAATGCTTTCCTTTGAAATTTATGCATGGGCCCAAGATTAGGGACACTTACGCCGACATTAGGGACATTAACCCTACCGCTTCAAATCTTTTTTTTTCTGGCGATCTTGTTTTCCGTACTGAGTACTAATGCTACCGACGCCAGGAAGGCAGCTCCCTGGGCCCTAGCTATCGACCCATCAACTCATGGACCGGAGGACCAACGGCTTTACTTCCCTTCCGAAGGAAAACAGAAAAACATAAACTTTAATAAAGCCTGTTCGCGATCAAATCCGGACACACATATACTAGTACAACTCGAGAAACGTTACCAATACCAATGTAATATACATATTCTCTGGTGGACATATGTCTGTTATTTCTATCCATATGTTAGTTGCTACGATTGTAGGCAAATTGTCAAAAATGGCGTCAAAAGAAGAACACGTACGAAAAGCGATTGTGTGCGGTCGAAATAAAAATCCAGACTTATCAATCAGGGAGCTTGCAAAAAGGCTTGGATTCTCAACGAGTACTGTTCATGATGTTCTGAAGTCGTTTTATACTCGCTGTACTATCACAAGGAAGCCAAAATCTGAAGGAAAATCTGTTTTGAGAAACTACAAAATGGATGTAAAGGTAAAGCGTATATTTGAAACAAGTCCAAACCTATCTGTTCGTACCGCCGCTCGAAAAATTTGGAATGTCGTCCACATTCGTTCATTCATCAAAGCATAGACAGGGATTGAAGACTTACAAAGCAAAAACTGTGCCTAATCGCAACGACAAGCAAAATACAACGGCTAAATCACGAGCCCGTAAATTATATCGTGATTATTTAACAAAATATGATTGCGTAGTAATGGACGACGAAACGTATGTCGTAGAAGATTTTAAGCAGCTACCAGGTTTGAGTTGTTACAACCGGAACTGTTAACAAGGAAATATATCGCAAAGAGTGTTTAAAGAAGCGTCTGTTGCCATTTCTGAAGTCTCACGATTCGTCGCCGCTGTTTTGGCCAGGTTTGGCATCATGCCATTACGCTAAAGATGTTTTATCTTGACATGAAGAAAATGACGAACATTATGTACCGAAAGAGGCCAATCCTCCCAACTGCCCAGAGCTGCGTCCCATCGAAAAATATTGGACTCTGATAAAACATGAACTGTCCAAATCTAAACAACAAGCTAAAAATATAGAAGATTGTCTAAAAGAGTGGAATAAATCAGCAAATAAAAGTAGCAAAAAGGTCGGCCCAAACATTGATGGCTGGTGTGAAGTCAAAAGTTCGCAAATTCAGCTTGGATCCTCATTGATGACTTTAAAATCGATTCATTTTTAATGTTGATGTACTAATAAGTGAAATAAAAATTACCATCTCGAACAAATTTTGTGTTCATTCTTGGTATTCCGATTCTTTGGTGTCCGGATTTCATCGCGAACAGCCTTTATTACATCCAAAAGGATGCACTTAAACCATGTCGAAAATCTAATGTAATTTTTATGGCTACAACAATAAATAAATGGAGTAAAAGCAGCATAATGCCAGTTCATGCACTGTATTAATGATAAATTTGGCACCATATTTTCCACCGATTGAAGTGCATCCACTTTGATGTGATAATAAAATTATTTTTTTTTGCTGTGAAGGCGTGATCAGAGACAGTACCACAGGAAATCCCGAAGGCGGCGGCTGGAAATGAACCCAGGCCCTTTGGAGTGAGAAGCAATCACGCTTACCACTACACCACCGGCGCCGCTGTCTCATCAATTCTTATTTTAAATAGTTTGTTAGAAGATGATTTTCCTGGTGAATTTTACAAATTATCGACGTTTTCCCAGTTTTTCATGTTGAAATTAAATCCCGACTCTTTCCCGTTTTTTTTAGATTCTCCTGGAAGAGTTTCCATCGTGATGTTATTACTTCCTAGCATGAAGGAGCTCAAGTCCGAGATCTTGACAACCTTTCCAACTCTCGGCGTAAATATGAAGACCGTTAAATTATTGAGACCCTGACTCTTGAAAATTTGTCTTGGTCTGGAATCGAGAGGAGACATTATGTTACTACAACAACCCAAATTAGGTCTTAACACATGCCTAACGCTACGCCATGGAGTTTACTATCGCACTCTTAACTCTATCGAATCGGCCACCGAAGGTTCAACAATCTCTCTGGAATTTCCCGACGACGACGACGACGCATTCAACCTTCCAAACAAGACAGACAAAGACAGAGAGCAAGCAAGCAATAGTGCGACTGTTGAGGAATCCAGGAGTCAGTTTATTCGTCTTCGATGCGGTGGTAAACAAAAACAGCGACTAACAAGAGAGGTACAAAGGATGACGGGGGCTCGCTGAGGTCTTGACGAAGGTGCGCGCGTTCACCATGCTGGAAGGGAAGGGAAGGGTTCACAGCCAAATTATGTACTAACAACAATCGCTCGATCGTACTTGCCAGGAAAGATGCAAACAACCGTGTATGACGAGTTCACACACAAAATTCTTCGCTTTTGATCGCGCCAAACAGACGAAACTTACGAAAACAGACAGAGACAGCGGAAAACATCAACGACGGCGTCCTACACAGTTTTTTTTTGGAGGTAAAGAAGATCACCATGCCACACCATAGGCAACGCGCAATCGGGGGTGCGGGAAGTGCGCTCAACTCGGCCGGCCAAAGAGAGCGAGAAAAATGAGATTTCTCAAATCGATTAAATCTGATGCTGACGAGACGACGACTGCCACCACTTCCCGACGCTCGCAAAGGGCTCTCGTTGTCGTCGTCGATCCACAGAAGGTGGTAGAATGCGTCAAGCCCAGGGAAGAGGGGATACCGGTTTGGTGGAAAGGTCGATATTTATGATTGTTTGAAGTGACCGACGCGAATCGAACGGCCAAATCAGGACCGAGAGAAATGTGTGGCGCGTCGACGAAAGGATGTAGCCAAGGTCACCGAAACCCTGCCGGTCAATTGGCCACAATCTGCTCAAGTCCGTTTGTACTCAATACGTTTAGCGGATAATTTCAGCAACGTATAGGTGCGATTGTCACGAACCTACTTCAACCCTGACCCGAAATCGGTCCAACTCTCGCAAGGGTCCCAAATCGAGGGGATCGAAAAAAGAAAAAAAAAAAGGTAGTAGGTTTCCGGAGTCTGGGTTCATTCGCGCCATGAGCTCTGCGTTGTTGAATGAATGTGTGAAGCGACACGCGGATGTCTCCTAACCCCTCCGACCGAAGCATGATGATGCTGATGCTGTGGCTCAAACGACGACGACGACGACGACCCGGAGAATGAAATCCAAGGCAAGGAACAAAAAAAAACAACAAGGAACAAATTTCCAAGAAATTGGGAATCAAAAACAGAAACTCAAAAACAACATCTTATACGGCGCGACGCACGGTGGGGTGAGGGTGGTCCGAGGGGAAGGCTGCAGCATACCAAAAGGAGGATTAGGAAGGCGCGGGCGCGCACGAGGGAGGAATATTCGTTGTTGGTTGCAGCAGCTCGGTGGTAGAGAAACTGTTTTTGGTCTCCTTTTTATCTCACAAATTCTTATAACCTTGTTCCTTTTTGGAGGCTGTCTCGGGGTCTCGGGAATGGAATTGCATTCTCGATCGGTGGTCGTGAAGGTGGTGGTGGTGGTGGTGATGGTTGCGTTGGAGTGTGTTGCATGTTGCAGACGCATTGCAGAAGCGCATCATTTGGATCTGTGTGTGAGTAGATTTTGTGGATTCACTCACTCATTCGAAAATCCAACTGCAACTTTTTGAATACACACGAAATAATCATTGGCGCATCGGTTTTTTTTTTTGGCGGTTAAAACTAGAATCTTTCAACGCAATGACCTTTGAAATCAACAAAGTAACAGTTGTACAATGGTTACCTATCCTAAAGACCAGTGCAAATAGCAGTTCGATGATGTAAAATGTAGGAGCATACCTGAAAATATAGAGAGAGAGAGGTTTTGAGTTAGTGAATATCGAACACATGATTTTCAATTTATTATATTAATGTAGACATAGTTAAAACGATTTTAAATAAATTCTATTGATGTCGAAAACGCGTTTGGGGAAGGTTCTAAGCCCTACAAGGTGATTTATAACAGAATTTCTATACTAAATGCAATCTTAGTGATACTTTGGACAATGAATCGGATGGAAAATCCGATTAGTATTATTGATAAATTGAGCCAAATTAACGCGATTTTTTATACATAAAATAGAGAGCAGGTGTTCATAATAGCTTTCACACGCAAACAGAATGACAAATACATCAAATGAAGGTATAAATTCCGGTTGAATATATGTTGCTTAAGATTAATAATATCTATTATATGCTAGATCTTAAAACACACTGTAGCAAACAAGTAACTTCTGCCCGATTCAATGTTATAAACAAACAAAAAAATAGCCAAGAATTAGATGAAATCTCTCCTAGATCTTGATTTTTTTCGTGATATGATGATGATGATAGTGGTTTACCACCCATTGTAGCACGGAAACTAAGTCCGACAGCAGTGGGCTCTCTTCTCTGTCTTAATAACCTCTGATTATCCTCAACATGTCGCTGTATGAAGGGCCAAAAACGGATTGGGTAGATCGATAGGCAAATTCGACTATACGCCTACACGCCTCTACGGAACAATAAAGAATCTCCTTCCAGCAACTTGATCATCCAATTAGTCAAAAAGACAAGCCCTCAACAGGAAGATGCCCCAATGAGTGAGAAGAAGAGCCCGCCCTTTATCCACGAAATGTTATCAACAGGGAGTTGACATTCCCACTCTTTCCGTCCAAATCGTTTCAATCGGGTGCTCTGTTGGACCGTCCCTTCCCTTTTATTTATGTATTTCAATGTATAGACGAGTTGATTGTTATGATTATTGTCAATAATACTTACATTTTGATGAAGATCGTGATACTTATCATTACAGAAACCAATCTTGAATCGTAGACCAGGTCGTTCAGCAATACACTCGTTCCGAGACGGGGCTCTGTGATAAAGCCACCTTCTTCTTCTGCATCATGTTCGCTCACCACCCGGAATGCATGCAAACGAAAAAGAGATACAACCACTAGATACTAGATCTTGATTTTTTCGTCGTCCGAAATACTAAACTGGATGCCTTTAGATTGATATTTAAAAAAAAGATCCTTTGCTCGGAGTTCATTTCAGCATTTCTCTAAAATAAACGTGAGATTCTCTCTGTAATTCCCTTTAAGTGTTCCCTTTGGAATAACCATTAAAATTTAATTTCCTTGCTAATTTCCTTTGAGTTTTCTAAGGTTTCGACTCAATGAAGATAACCAAATTCCCTGATTTTCCAGTAGATTTTCAAAAAAAAATCCAAGTACAGTACCTATCCGTTTTTGGCAACAGTCATCAGCTGTTGCTTTCTTCCGATATGTACTAGTGTTTTCTGGACATTTTTTATGACCTATAAACCACGAAGAATGGTCCAGTACGATCTCAAAATAAAGCGTTCGAAACATTTTATAGAATGAAAAAAAGACAAATATCACGTGTTGCCAAAAACAAGAAGGTATTGCAAATTCACAAATCTTAAACGTGGTAAGCGACGGGTAATAAGTTAAAACAGTATCAGGAATGTTACTATGATTGACAGCGATGTGAGTAGAAAACTGCTACCATCTCAATATCAATCAACAAAAAAAAAAGCTTATTTTCAGCAAGTTCCGTGATCCGTTTCTGACCTCGATTTACTCCATGAAAAGGGAAGAGGTCTTTGAAATGAACATTTTCTCATATTTAGATGTTCTTTTCTAAATTACCCTGCATCTTGCATATGAAACACTTGTTTTAATCCCATTATAATTTTATTTTTCGTTGAGCATGTTGCAAGGCTGGTAGTGTTGATGCGATACAAAAGTAGTGACTTTAGTGACTAAAAGTACGAAAATAGTGACTTTTATATAATAAATAAGTAAGCAATAGTGACATTTATATGGTGACTCAGAAATATTTAAATAAAATCAATTTTTTTGTCATGGAACTTAAAATTACATTTCATAAATTCCTCTAATTATATCGAATATCTCAACAGAATCTAATGCGATGAGCAATTGAAGTGATTTGAATATTTTTTTTGATTACGTTATACATGATAAAACCAGAAAATAGCAATTTGATTTTTTTTTTGGATTTTCTAGAGTTTTGTAAATTTTACTGGTTGTCAAATATACATTTAAACTAATGTATAAACCAATGAAGCCATCTAGCTGAACAAAAATAATATTGCATTCTTGAAATACGCTGCAGAACAATCCACAAAATTTGAACTTTTAATGTTTCATCCAGGAATTCCCTAAAGGTTCATTTCAAAATCCATCCAAGATTTACTTTAATTTTCGTTAGAACTCTCATGCAATTAACCTAAGAAATGTCTTAAATTTCTTCTCTGAATGCTCTTGGGCCCTGAGTTTCTTATTCTCTTTAGAGTTCCCATGGTATTTCCTCAGAATTCTCAAAATAAAAATCCATCTCAGAAATCACACCAGAATTCCTTTACAACTATCCGCTGAATTTGGAGACCTTTAGAGTTCACAAAAAAAAATATCAGAACTTATCTTAACTTATTAGAATTTGGACCAAGAATTATTTTGTATGGAGACTGTCATAAAGACATTTTAGTAATTTGTGTAGCATATACAAAAAACTACATTGTTTGCCTCGATGGTGATGATGGATTTTTAGTTTTTTGATTTTGTAGTAGTAATAGTAAAAATAGCTTTGAGTAGTCTACAATGGTTTGAGCCTCGCGCGCGGAATACAGGTATAAATGACTAATACGTGGAAATTGTGGCAAAAGCCTTGAATTAGTAAAGGATTGACTGGAAGTCGTTTTCTTGGATATAGTCCTGGCACTGCGGAAGCTTAAACGTGTAAATCCCAGGTCACGTGTAAATGGAAGTATTGTCGAGGACTATTCTTGGACTTTTGATAACTAGTTACACCTTTGAATGTTTTTGGTTGATGCCTATAGAATATTTAACAGGACATTTATATCTGTAATTGTAACCAGCTCGATTTTGTTTGCAAACCTGGTTAAAATGTTTATATTTAATTATCTTAAAGATAACTCGTCCAGCTCAAACCTTTGTAGGGGTAAGAGGTGGGACCATCATCATCTCAATCGTTATATAATTCTTCTAAGAACTCTCTTTAAAATGCACGTGGAGCTCATCTCTCAATTATATTGTCATTCATCCAAAAATTGTTTTGGAGCTGAATTTTGCGTATTAATCATTTAATATCAAAAGTGATGCTCGTATGTGAGACTTCTGAAAATCAAGCACAAACCGGTATCCTTAAAAACTTTCCAAGGTTCATAATTTATTGTCGGAAAAAGGACGTTTATTCTCCCCGAATTTTATTTGGTTATAATTGTTTATAACAAAAAGATATGCACATTTCTACTGTAGACTTCCGTACTACCAAGTACTCAATTTAAACAGTTTGGTGATATTTTTGGTGTAAAAAGTGACTGACTTAAAAATAGTGACCTAGTCACTAAAAAGTGACCTGCTGAGGCCCAGCTTCACAAGAAAATTATTGCGGCAGGATTTCTTCTTTGGGAAATCGTACAAGCAGTGCTTTCACCTCTAAAATTGTTTAAGTTAATTCCATGTCAACAGAAATAGCAACAACATCACAATGTTAACACTTGACTGAGAAGCTTATTTTCCGAGCTAACCAGGTTTACAAAATCCATAAATGACGTAGCATTTTAGGGTGACTTTCCTAACGAGAATTGCTGAGAAGTGCTTTAATTATAGCTTGTTTAGCCTCCGAAACGAGTTTGCTATGTTCAGTTAATGTTAATTCTCAATATTTAAAATCTTTGATAGTTACCTACTAGATCAGTAGCTGTTCAGTATATCCTCCAAAATACAAAATACATAACTACGAAAAAGACATGTAAATTTCAGTGCCTGCGACCGACACATGCAAGCGACCCATTTAACATAAGAATCAGTTGAAAAGGACTGAGAAAATCAATTCAATCAAACGCACTATTGGTCGAGTTGCAAATGTTTCAGTTTCAGGACATTTACTTTTACATGGCATGTTTGTTTACGTTCCATGATTTACGTCAAAGCTGAATTACGTCTCGTGTAAAAATAATAATTTCTAAGTGTGTGATCTTGTTCACTTATATCGTTGATGTTGACCTTTCTATACATATTTATTTCACTCATCCTGTTTCTTGGGGTGGCCTAAAGGGTAGCTCTGTTCTCAAAAATCTACATTGAAAATCAGGCGGTACAATGTTTGAAGATTCTGGGTGAAACATCTTTTAAAAGACACTACTCTAATTAAACATTTGAAATGAAGAGCCATCCTCAAACTACACCGAGTAATAAGGTTCCCTGAGATTCCCTGATTTTCCAGGTCCAAAAATGAATTCCCTGAGATTCCTTGATTTTCCAGGTTTTTCCAGGTTGTCGACAACCTGTTAATTACTATTTGTGTTATTTTCTGCTATAAGTTTTCAAAGTTTTGTTGTGTGAATATTTTTGTCTCAGACGTCATATTAAAATCAAAATGGTAGAGTTTCAGCATAAATATAAATTATTACCCACAATGAACAATTATAAAACGTTCAGTGTTTGTCGTGGTGGACCAGTCTGCAGAAATAAATCCAAAGGAAAAACAAAGTTCTGAGCTGTTGTAAAATTGGGGGTGCCTAATACGCACCAGATAAAAAAAAATATTTTTTAACTCAAATTCCCACGAAAAATATGATAAGACTCTACATATTAAAAAAAAAATCTATACATGCGGGAATTTAAGTTAAATAAACAAAAAATTCAAAAACATTCCGAAACATTCGTTGGATAATAAAAACTATGGTATCTTATAACTCTTGCTACATAGATCAGTCTCAACTTAAGGTGAAAGTGACCAAGTAAGTGAATTAAAATTTCAAAAATGTATTTCTCTGTGACATCACTTCAGATTGGAAAAAGCTCTCGTCAATGTTTTCCTTTCATTATTTCGCACAAAACGACGAGAGCTTTTTTCAATCTCAGAGAAAACCATTTTTGTAATCTTGATAGGTCACTTTCTCCTTAAGTAAGCACATTTGTGGCAGAAAAAAAAACCAAATTACTGGTTCCAGTCATAAAGTTGATGTCCCTTATACCGGTCAAAGTGGCCAGTAACGCCTGGTAGATTACCTTTTCGTGGTGCGTTACTGGTATTAAGATCTACCATTGAAGCCTAGTCTGAATTACTTCAAACTAGAGAAACAGGTTTGTTTTTGTAATCAAAGGAACACATATTAGTCCCTTTTATTTGTTATGCCTTTTGTGATAGTGACAAGACTAAAACACTGCAAAGTTAAAAAATTGAATTTTATGTAAATTGTACACTGAGCTTGACCATCTTCCAACAGACCAATAGCATCTGAATCACTTTTTTTTTTTTCTAGCCGAGATGGCAAGTTACACTGAAAACGAATCTTATTCAGATAATGAGTCGCTTTTACTCATTCGTATGGAGATATTTCTAAAAGCGTAGTTTACTCATGCGCTGAGTGATCTACGCTTCTAGCTAATTTCGTTTTCAGTGTACAACGCAATGAACACCCCTTTTTAGCACTCGGTAGTCAAACTGTGACTGCAATCAAATTTTCTATCCTTCCTTTACTTATGCATTTAGATAGGCATTCTACGCCCTACATTTTTTCTGTATTTTGCTGATGTGGCCATGAATAGAAGAAAGCAAAAAAAAAATACATTGTGTGGTACCGGCTCGTTTGTCTGTTCTCTCGATAGTCATAATAGATAACCATTGACAAAAACTATTATCTTTTACCAAACAAATCTTACATTCAATTTGAATAAAATGGTGAAGTTAAAATTGAATTTGATTTATAAATGACTATGTAATAAGCGTTCAAAACCTAACACTATTTCTTTGCAATTTTTTTTTTTTTATTTGCGGCCCAGAATAGTTCACAAAGACGTAGTTCTACGACAGAAAAAAATATATTAAAGCACTGCTCACGAATAAAAGAAGGAAAAACCTCTGAAGAATAGAAGATTCTGATATCCAGGGTGGCCAGTGAATTTTCATTTTGAAATTCCCGGTTTTTCCCGGTTTATATATTAAAAATTTCCCTATTGTTAACATTCAACAAAAAACGAAATTAAACGCATTTTTAAAAACGCGCTGAAACGAATTTACTGAAAGGATAAAAAATGTAAATTAAGAAGATTCCCAAGATTCTGGGGCTTTTAAATTTGTGTAGTCTGAAACTAGGACTTTTCTTCAAAAATTGTGATTAATAACAATCTTCGTGATGCAAGTGATAAAAAATAATTAAAATTAGATTTTGAGAAATTTTTAAGGTCACAGATTTTAAGAAAAAAAAATCATTCATACGCTCTGAGACTTGGAAGCATTTTGAGGGTTATAACAAATTACAGAACAATCTATAGAATCTTACGGACAAACCCTGGAAATTTGAGTAAAATTTAAAAAAATTCAATGTTTTGATTTCAAACAAATATTGAGAAGGATTCCCACACAGTTTTTCAAGGAGAAGTTCTGAGTAGAATTCCAGAATTATTATGACATGAAGTTCTTTGCAATTGTTAGATGAATTTGGAGGGATTTCTGTGGAGAAGAATGCAAGTTCTAAATTAAATTGTTACGTTATCTTAGAAAATTTCAAAAGGAGTTGTGAAAAACAAAATTTAAGTAAACTTCCTACGTGATTTTGAGGAGATTTGTATAGGGATCGTGAGGAAAATGACAGATAAATTTTAAGAAGAATTTTAAGAGAATTATGATAAGAATTCAACAAGAAACAGAGTTCTAAGAGTGTTATGGCAATAATTCCAACAAAATTCATTGCAAAAATTTGCTGATATTTAGAAAGAAATTCTTTAAAATACTCCAAGGGGTTTCTAAGCAAAATTTCGAAAGATTTCTGCTGTTTTGTATAGATTTAAAAGAAAGTTTTGAAAAGATTGAAAGAATCAAAGTCGCCGAATGGGTTCAAGGGAATTCTAAGAAGGATTCCAAGTAAATTCCAAAAAGAATTCAACGGTAATTATTATGCGGAGTGTTTTCTGGTGAATTTCAGAAGAACTCCATGATAATTCAGAGCAGAATTACAAGTTAATTCTGGAATTCATATCATAAGACTTTTGAACAACGAAAAATTAAAAACCCCGGAAAAGAATAATTCAGTTTCTGTTTTTACAAATATTTGCATCCAAAGTCCAGCATCTTCAATATTTTCTTTTAAGGACCATGCTCTTTACATCTAAAATTGAAACGACAAAAATCAATTTATTGCAAATTGCTGATTGATTAAATTCTAAAAACAATATGACGGGAAACTGAAGAAAATTATGCAGCAAATAGAGCAAGACATTTATTTGGTAAAGGATCACTATGTTTTAATGGTTTATTCTGAAATTCTGGTTTAAAAATTTGTTCCTATGGTATGGTTAATTTATTTTTCTCGGTTCTCTCGTCGAATTCTCGGGCTTTTCCTGGTATTACCGGTTACTTTTCGAATTTCCGGATATTTCCCGATATTCTAGGTTTTCCCGGTTTGCTGGCCACCCTGGATATCTCATCTTAGAGTTTTTTGAAAGAACTGATCATTAATACAAAAAAGGAAATGAAAACCAAACAATATAAGATTTTGATTTCTCATCAATTTTTCCAATCCTACAACTCACAACTTTTAAAGTTCTAAAGTGAACATTTTACAAACTCAAAGTCATAAATGCAATTTTTAATCACAGTATCTCAAATTATTCTCATGATTAAACTTTCTAAGAAGGGTATATTGAATAGATAGTAATTTTTATTATATCATTGAACATTACAGCAATATGAATGGAATCCAAATTTAAAAGAACGTGCAGCTTTCAAAATTTTCATATTTTACATTTGAGAATGTGTTTGAAGTCATGACAAATCAGTTTCTGAATATTGACATCAGCTTTTGGTCTTTCGACCTATTGTCCCTTTCGACCTTTTGTCTGAATCAGAATTCGCAGGCCGAGTTTGGAGTCAAGAAAGGGTGTTAGATTTTTGACAATATCTTAACAATTTGTGACTCTTTATCAAATCTAATGGTATGTATGGAAAGGTAAATACATTTAGAAGGCATCTGCAGTGAAAAAATTCCACTTTGTGCAAAAATCCACTCGAAAAATAGAGGAAGAGAGGTTGTGCTATGTAGACCCAACATTAGATCAAAGCCCCATAACGCAATTTACTTTGGTGAGCTTTCCAAAAATTCAAACCCGGATTATTTCGAAACATCATTTAAAATTGCAAAAGGCAGTCGTCTTTCATTCCTTAAACAAAAGAGCTTCAATAGGACTACTAAAAAAAATCCTTAAGTCAAACCGATCCCGAGATAGAGCTGATTTATTGCGTCCAGATTCTAAGTGGACCATGCTTTAATTGATAATTCCGTTTCCGGTCAAACTTTGGAAAGAGTTAGTCAAGTCTGGGATTACTCTTGCCTGCGGAATGTTGAATGGTCACTCGCAACCGCACTACAAGGACGTCGTGAGCAAAGTTTACAGGTAGCATGGCTTTATTTCCAAAATCTCCTTTGGACATTACATTATTTGTTAGTTCGTTCATTCCTAGAGTATGGTGCTGTTGTCTGAGGTTTCAAAGTGTGCAAGGTAAGTTTGTTCGTTAAGCACTCCGTTATCGACCCTGGCATGATAAATCTAACATGCCTTTTATACGTGGACGCTGCCGTCTGATAGGTATCGAAAACATGTAAGTAAGAATACGTAAGGCTCAAACCGTCTTCGCTGCTCAGATCAATATCGGCGGAATCGACTCCCCAGAGCTACTTTTTTGCAAATGAAAAGAATGATGGCCAAAACTTTTAATGAAGCTTATGCACTTTTTGATTTCAAAGTTCCGTTAATTGACTTTAGTAGAGCAATTACTTGTACATCCAACACCAAGCGCTTTTATCAATGTGGAACTTTGTGCAATTTCATTCTTTGAATCCTTTGACCTCTCATTCTTTGAATCCTTTGACCTCTTAAAAGACGCACCCTCTCATCAATCAAAATAGGTATTAATCCTCTTTCAATTCTAATGGTCCGTATCTTTGGAAAATTAAAAAAAAAATTCAAATAAGCGCCTTCACAACAATCAAAATATGTCTTCTTCGTGAGAAAAACAAGCGATGCTACTGATATTTGACAATGCATCGATTTTTTTTCTTGTTTCCAATCTCAAAATTGAGGTTCAAGTTCGGAGGCTTTTTGGGGTCAATTTATAGAACCAGGAACCAGGGTGAGTCCAGTCCAGTTACGAGACTTAAATTTTCTGAATAACTTGTGACTTAATTTCCAAATATGATTCGCGATTTGAATAGACACCCTGTTCATGGGTCTGCTTTTGTGACATACACTCTTTAGCAGAACAGATCATCCTCCATCCAGCAACAATGTATCATTCTACCGAACACTGCTGAGAACCATTCCTTCCACGGACCTCAGATATCCCGCCGGTCATTGAACGCAGACGTCGCGAATTCTTTTTTTGTTTTGCCGTTGTTCAACCGCGCCATCCTTTATCTTCTTACACACCAACAACCTTCCAGACGCGGATGCATACATACCTTCATCTTGCTCCGATCTTGCATCCGTGCAGACATTCCTATAGTTGTTATGGTCAATGAAGCCGAAAACAAAAAAAAAAACAAAAAAGAGCCTATACCAAAAGGACCCGAAGACATCATCAATCCCGACGTAATCACATACACTCGCGCACCAATCGAAGCGAAAAACAACCTCCTCTTTCTGTCTGAGTGCACTGAACAATCCTTCCCCGAGATTCAAAATGCATTTTACCGCCATCCAGCCACCGACGACGACGACGACGACGTTGCAACAAAACAACATCAACAACAGCAACAACAACAACAACAACAACAGACTAATAACAGCCAACCAGCAGAGTATAATAGTCTCAACAAAATCGAAGGAATTTCGTCCAAAAACCTAACCGAAATGAAAATGAATAACAAAAGCAACAAAAGCGTCGCTGGCCATCACACTTTGGACGCATCCACATACAAGGGAATGCACAGGCCGAGCGATGAGAGTAAGGCGAGGGAAGCGAGGGGGGAGGAAAAAATGAATCAATTCCAGGAAGGCGCGCTACTTGTGCGATGAGAATTTTGTCCGAAACAAGAAAGAAAGCAAGAAATCACCGCGAAGCGTCCGTCGGGCACTGGGACTTGGACAGGAGAACGAAGATTGAGAACTGGTCGTTCGTTGTTGGTCGGTCGGCGGCCAGTACCAGCAGCAGCAGCAGCAGTAATGGTCAAGCAAGGCGCAACAGTAATCCTGACGAACGGAGAGGTGCGGTGTGGCGGTGGTGCGGATCGGATTCACCGGAGTTGCATTCCAGGCCGGCTGGATTGGCTGGTTGTTGGTTGTGCGACGGCAGTGTTGTTAGATTTATCCGAAACGAATTGATGGGAACGCTGACACTAATGCGGAGCTTGACTGGCGGCACTGGTTTCGGGAAAGAAATGGGATGCCCATTCCAGTGAATGAGCAAGAATTGGATGATGCTGATGCACCGATGCGGCGCGCGATGAAGGCGGCATAGCAGGACCACACTCTAGGCGTGCTTTGGAATGCTGTCCGGACAAAAATCTTGCCCTGGAAATCTCGGTTCGACAACGTCGATGATGATGATGATGATTATCGGGGTCTTGTTAATTTTTGGTTCTTGTTTGGCATAGACCGTTTCAGAAGTCTGGGCCCCTCAGATGAGGCATTGATTGATCAGCTATTCTTTGGTTCTCGAGGCGGCTGTCAAAACGTTTGACGCCTAGTTGGGACAGTTGATTTTATCGGAGATTTCTTCATTTCTTTGTTCATTAAATGCATTTTCTGACTTACATGGACCTTTTATAACCAACTGATTTCTGATTGTAGTCAACAGCTTATTTATCCGCTATAGTTTGTGAGTGTTTTGGCGTGTTCCAAATAACAAAAAATCACCTCAAAAATTTCTCGGTTTACAGTATTAAAACACAAAACGAAAGTAGTCAACGATTTTTGATTTTTAATCGTGGTCAAGTGCAAATTTTTGTAAATAATTTGTGAGAAAATTATCTTTAATAGCTAAACTATATAATTCAATTAAATGGCTCGCCTAATGTATTCAAAAATAAACCATTGATCTTTACGATGTTTTAATCTATTATATGCGTTTTACATTCATCCCACAATTTTAAATCAGCTAATAATAAATATGAATTCGTTAGTCCAGCATGTTTGTCAAGAAATGATTGTGATTGATTGATGTAATGATATTATCGTGAAAAATAAAATTTCCATCACTTTCTAAGCCTGAGATCTATGTTTGCAAAGCCCTAAAACTTACTGAGCAGCTGAGTCATGGAATATTTTAATGATCTCTAGATAGAATGCTATTTATATGAATGGGTCATTCGATCGAATTGCAAAGAGTGATAGATTGAATTAAGAAATCGTTTTAGAAATCTACACAGCAAAAAATGCTGAATTTGAATTGTGATGTAAACATTCACTCATGTAAAATTGTATTTCAATCTTGTTTACAAAGATATCCTTTTGTACACAGCAAAAAAATAATTTTGATATCACATCAAAGTGGATGCACTACAATCATGTCGAAAATTTCATGTAATTTTTATGACCACATAAATAAACAAATGCAGTAAAAGCAGCGTAATGTCAGTTCATGCATTGTATTAATGATAATTTTGTCCTTTTTAGCAAGTAATAAAGGGTGTCCACGATGAAATTGCCACACACAAAATTGATTCGCAAAATTCAAGTTTTCATCCGATTGCCATCAAATTTTCAGGGATTGAGAAATAACTATTAAACTTCATTTTACCATTTTACTCGTATTTTATTTACAGTCCATACGCAAATGCCCGCACCTTGGCCTTAACCCCGGCCATAAGATTCTGCACAACCTGTGAATCAACCGTTTTTTGCATGTAAACCCATACTTTCTTCAGTTCCTCGACTGTCTTCACTACCTTAGGTCGTTTAAGAAGGTGCTGCTTCATAATCGCCCAGTACTTCTCGATGGGGCGGAGCTCCGGAGTGTTGGGAGGGTTGAACATTTTCGGCACGAAATTGACCTTATTGTCCGCATACCACTTCAGCACGTCCTTGGAGTAGTGGCATGAGGCCAAATCCGGCCAGAAGATTGTTGGGACGTTGTGGGCCTTCAGGAGAGGAAGCAGCCGCTTCTGGAGGCACTCTTTTATGTACACCTGTCCGTTCATCGTGTCCTGGGTCACGAAAGGTGCACTCCGCTTCCCGCACGTGCAGATGGCTTGCCAAACCAGGAATTTCTTCGCAAATTTGGACATCTTCTGAGTGCGGACATGCTCCGGAACGCTGAACTTATCCTTGGCCGTGAAAAACAGGTTGCCGGGGATCTGTTTGAAGTCGGCCTTCACATATGTTTCGTCGTCGATGATGCAGCATTCAACTTTCGTCAGCATGTTGAGGTACAACTTCCTGGCACGGGTTTTGGCGGACTTGTTCTGCTTCTCGTCGCGATTAGGGGCCTTTTGTACCTTGAACGTTCGAAGCCCAGCCTTAGTTTTGGCCTTCTGGACAAAACTTCGGCTTAGGTGCAGCTTCTTAGCCACATCCCTAACGGAGGCGTTCGGATTTCGGTTGAAGGCCCCAACTACGCGGTTGTGATTTTTGGTGTTGTACGGAATACTTTTTCCTTCACTTCTGGTCTTCCGATCGGTGGTCAACCGTTCCTCGAACCGCTTAATCACTCGCGACACCGTGGAATTTGCGATTCCCAACGTTTTAGCGATGGAACGATGCGAGAGATCCTTGTTCTCGTGATGAATGCGCAAGATTTTATCACGCACGAGCTGTTCTTTCGACTCCATTTCCGCGAGTTTTGATCACAGGACTTTAAAACTTGTAGGATGTAAATAATGCACTATGAACTAAATCCACCCAAATTTTCATTAAATTCTACCCAACGGTTAAAAAGTTAGAGCAATTTCATAGTGTGGCAATTTCATCGTGGACACCCTTTATTACACCATATTTTCGACATGATTGTAGTGCATCCACTTTGACGTGATATCAAAATTATTTTTTTGCTGTGTATACAATATTTCAAACGTTTCTTGAAATGTCTCACATCTTTACATGACTTATACTGTAAGCTTATATGATATGCGACGCTCCATTTATGTGCATCATATTGAACAGAAATTTACACTGCGTTTTTTTAACTGTGACACAACAAATGAGAAAACTTAAAAAATGGGATTAAGAAAATTTCCAAAAATTAGAGTCATTGACAATTGTAAGCAGCATAAGAAAATGGTTTTTTAGTAAGATCTGTGATTTATATAAATAATCAAGATTCTAGATAAAAAAAATGATTTTTTTTATTAGAGCAGATTCTGGCAAAATAGGGAAAAAAATTAATTTTAGAATCGGCCTTCTCCAATGTGTATAAAACTTTGCGTAATTGTTTGTTATGGGCAATGATTCACATTTCTTCTAAAATTGGGCCAATGTAAAATTTTCAAAATGGGGAAGGCGAAATTTTTCAAAAAATTGTAGCCCAGAAACGGCATTTCTGATAAAAATGACGTCAGAGACAAAGTTTTAGAGAAAAACAATGTATTTCTGGGAAAAATAAACAAAACATATTTGATCTATATTTTAAGAAAACAAATTTTAAAAATGTTAGAACTTATGTATCTGAAAATGTTCTTGCGCAATTTTTCGTGATTTTTTTTAAACCTTCTGGAATGTTCAAATCCATTAACACTTGACTGACAAAACTTGTAGAATATGAATTTTTGGTCAAATTTTTGAACTTTTTGTTAGTACGTTTTTGGTGTATTTATTAACAAAAAATAATTAAAAATATCACAAACATGGTTTTCTGAGTATAAAATAAATAAAACAAAAAGTTTTAACAAAAAAGTTCAAATTTTATACCATAAGTTCTTGTATTACTATGAGATGAACTAGATGAACTAAAAATCTCAATAATAAAGCTATTATAAAACAAATCTGGCTAGCCGTATATGGGACCAAACAGAACAATACACTTTTCCCTCTTACTCATAATTAATTATATCTTAACTCATGCGTATGATTAAAAAACTGTGTTTCAATGCAAAGTTTAAGGAAATTAATTGGGCTTTTTGTTAAAAAATACTTTCAAGACTGGACACCAACGAATAACATCTCAAAAGAGCGAAAATTCCTCAAATTATGCGATAAGTGTATTTTAACCTACGAGTATCTCGAAAATAACAACTTTGGGCAATTTAAGCATTATGAGCTTTTTTGTTATAAATTTAATGTGTTTTAATATTAACACTATTTCAAAGATATTCGATAACTATTGGTAGTATTTTGGATAATACTTATTTTTTTCAATAATTTATAACATTTTTGTTTATGATTTGCCCAGCAAATGCACAGTGTCAGTAGGTAATACTTTATCTAAACTACAAAATTAATATAAAAAAATAATTAAAAAAATATGCAATTTGAGTAATTTTTTTTTGTAAGAAATAAATAATATTTTACAGTGAATATTTTTTCTTGAATACACAATACAACTTCTTCTAAGACACCATCTCAATCAAACAAATCGTTCGCAAGATATATGTTTTTCTATTGATGCGTATCATTTTTACATAAGCCCTTTTCAAGTGTTAGTCGTGTACAAAACTAGAGAACCAAATATGTAAAATGGCATGTTGGACAATAACAAACAACTGTGCAAAGTTTAAACATAATCGTAGAAGGTCGATCAAAAAATTTAAAAAAAATTCGTCATTTGAAATGGATCTGCTGCTTTGTAATATTTTCAATAAATTGTTGCAAGAAAACGTCACTTCTGATCGATTTGACGACTGAGACAAAGTTGTAGAGAAAAATGAAGTCTCTCTGGGATAAAATATACGTAGTACTATGTACCTTATTACGTTGTTTTTCCTATTAATTCTACTACTATTGTACCACTTTCACTTCCACTAATTCACTTTCACTATCACTTAAAAAAAAACTATAAACTATAAACTTCTTCGAAACGAAATACGTATCTGTTATAGTTTTATTTTAATGTGATAGACAAGTCTATAACTAAACACTGAATAAGTTTGCAAGTAGTAAACGAAATACGTGTCTGTCATAGTAATAATGAAAGTGAACTAGTGAAAGTGAAAGTGATACAATAGTAGTAGAATTAAAAGGAAAAACAACCTAATAAGGTGTACAATTATTCTACTAAAACGCTCATCCATAAATAAAGAATATACATGCTATTTTTTAGTACTTGTGACTAAAAATTCCAATAACGTGTTAACTCAAATATCTCAATAATTATATCTTTAATTTTTTCTTAATGTCAGGGTGGCCAGTCAATTTTAATTTTGAAATTCCCGGTTTTTTCCCCGATTAAATCTTAAAGATTTCCCGATTGTTAATATTCAACAAAAAACGAAATTGAACCCATTTTTAAAAACCTGCTGAAACGAATTTATGTAGTCTGAAACCAGAACTCTTCTTCAAAATCTGTGATTAATAATAATCTTCGTGATGCAAGATTTGAAGAAAAATAATTAAAATTAGATTTTGAAAAAATTTCAAGGTAACAGATTTGAAAAAAAAATCATACTTATGAGTCGTAGAGTCATAATTGTCACGCTCTGAAACATGGAAGCATTTTAAGGGTTATAACAAATTACAGAAAAATCTATATAATTTTACGGGCAAACCCTGGAAATTTTAGTAAAATATTAAAGAATTCAATGTGTTGATTTCAAACAAATATTGAGAAGGATTCCCACACAGTTTTTGAAGGAGAAGTTCTGAGCAGAATTCCAGAATTATTCTGACATGAAGTCGTTTGAAATTGTTAAATGAATTTGGAGGGATTTTTGTGAAGAAGAATGCAAGTTCTAAATTAAATTATTACGTCATCTTAGAAAATTTCAAAAGGAGTTGTGAAAAACAGAACTTTAAGTAAACTTCCTACGTGATTTTGAGGAGATTTGTACAGGGATCGTGAGGAAAATGACAGATAAATTTTAAGAAGAATTATGATCAGAATTCAACAAGAAACAGAGTTTTAAGAGTGTTCTGGCAATAATTCATCACATAACTCCAACAAAATTGATTGAAACAAATTTGCTGATATTTAGAAAGAAATTCTTTAAAATACTCCAAGAGGTGTCTAAACAAAAATTCGAAAAATATCTGCTGTTTTGAATAGAGTTAAAAGAAATTTTTGAAAATATTTTTTAAAGAATCAAAGTCGCCGAATGGGTTCAAGGGAATTTTAAGAAGGATTCTAATTAAATTCTTAGAAGGGGATTCAAGTAAATTCCAAAAAGAATTCAACGGTAATTATTATGCGGAGTGTTTTCTGCTTAATTTCAGAAGAACTCCATGATAATTCAGAGCAGAATTATAAGTTAATTCTGGAATTCATATCATGAGCAATTTGAACAACGAAAAATTAAAACCCCGGAAAAGAATAATTCAGTTTCGGTTTTTACAAATATTTGCATCCAAAGTCCAGCATCTTCAATATTTTCTTTCATTTTTTTTTCTTTATTATAGATATTTTTAGTCATATGGCTAGTTCATCTCTTATATTTTTTATATTTTATTTTAAGGACCATGCTCTTTACATCTGAAATTGAAACGACAAAAATCAATTTATTGCAAATTGCTGAGTGATTAAATTCTAAAAACCATAAGACGGGAAACTGAAGAAATTCATTTGGTAAAGGATCACTCTGTTTTAATGGTTTATTCTGAAATTCTGGTGTAAAAATTTGTTGCTATGGTATGGTTAAATTATTTTTTCCGGTTCTCTTGTCGAATTCCCGTGTTTCCCCGGTTACTTTTCAAATTCCCGGATATATCCCGATATTCCCGGTTTTCCCGGTTTGCTGGCCACCCTGTAATTTGTTTTTTAAAAGGGTCATAAAAATAAAACCATGGACGAATGAAAATAAAAAAAAATTGCTCAAGAAGATCTTTTGGTCAAATATTGGAGTTTTTTACTGGTACAGTTTTAATCTAATTGCTACACAGGAAACAATATTTTGGACATTCTTAATCATCATCTGTGTATAAATTGCATGAAAAAGCTAGTTAACAAGAAGTGATTTTTTGAATTTTAACTCAAAATTACAAAATAAAGATTACCATGTTTATTTCTCCCAGAATAAATTTACTTTAAGAAACAACTTTTGTTAGACGTCATTTCGATCAGTGCTACAATTTATTGACAAACGTCAGACGTCATTGTGAAAAAAATTTATTAGATCCAAAATGGCCGAATTTTCGCAAAAATGTGATTGATTGCCCATAATACGTAAGTATGCCAAGTCTTCTGCAAATCGGAGAAGGTGATTCCTTTTTTCTGTTTGGCCGAATTTTTATGTTTTTATTCTATTTGGCCTGGAACTGGTCTGAAAATATTTTTTTTGTATATTTTTCCCAGAAAGACATTATTTTTCTCAAAAACATTGTCTCAGACGTCATTTCGATCAGATGCCGTTGACATACTAGTATTTTTTGAAAAAAAATTCATAGACGCCATTTTTTTTTAAATTTACAAGATCCTAAATGGCTGAGGTTTAGCAAAAAAAAAATCATAGCAAACAATTGTGGAAAGTGTCATGCAAATCACAGGGCTGGTAGCGGTCAATGCTATCCAAAATAGTGATTTTAGTGACCATGTTCAAGAAATAAGTGATCAAATAGTGACTTATAGTTGTAAAAAAAGTGACTGTTTCGTGATGAGTGCGTGAGTGATTACCACCGTTTTTTCACCCATTGCTGCAATGGAAGCTCTCTACCCCCGATACTGCCATACAATCAAACCACTGGAAGCGGATCCCGTTCTGATTGAGGAGGCCTATTGGATTGCGGAAGATAAAGCGTTTGTTGTGCTGTGCCTTTTGAATATGTTTATGTATGAAGTTTTACGATGTTTTGTATAATGATCAGTAATTCTTGGCTCTTTAAAGTGAATTTGATTGAGCCTTATCAAATAATAATAATAAAAAAAAACTCAGTTAAATGTTCGCAGTTAATTGAAGCTCTTGAAAATTCCATGATATATCACTCTTAAAATACTTTTACATTTTCCAGATGTTCATAGAATTTTTACTGAGTTCCAGACATTCTCTCGAAGCATTTCTGAAGTTTCCGAAAATTCCCTGAGTTTCTTGAAACTTCTTTAAGGTTTCTGCAATTCTCTTGAAATTACTTGAATGATTGTCTGATCTGACTCGATGTTCTCGAAGTTTCCCTGAAGCTCTCAATTATATTGAAGGCCTCGGTCCTACTCTTAAATAAATTAAACTCCTTTAAATTTCGCTAAAATTCTCTGGACTTCTGACATATTTTGAAAGTTTTCATACATTCTATGCAGGTCTCTGTACTTCCCTGAAATACATCTTAAGGGTTCTCGATTTGTTTTTCTTTAGCATATCTTGGAACTTTCTGTTTTTTTTTTCTAAACTCACGCTAATAGACCTTTAAACTGCTCCAGAAGTCTGAACTAAAGTAACGGGAACTACCCTTAGGATCTCTGAATTTTCCCAAAGATTTCTAGTTTTAGCTTTTCTGATGTACCTAGAGCTTCTTCAAAGTTTCCATACTTTTTCTAAAATTTTGTATATTTCTGAAGCTCTCTTACCGGTGAAGTTCTCTAAAATTCTAGGAACTTCTTTAAAGTTCCTGCATTTTTCCAGAAGCTAATAGAACCGCTTTGAAGTTCATAAAGCTCCCAGAAAGTTGCCCATATTTTCAGAATGTAAACTTCCCTTATGTTCCCGCAGTTTGCTGCAATTTTCAATATCTTGAACTTGTACATGGAATACGATCTTAGACTTACTAAAATTAAGTAAGTGTTAAACTTCAACATTTAATGAAGTTTATTGTAAAGCTGTTTCTTTAAAACTGATTGTCATGCATAATTTTCATATTATAAACATATAATTTATCCGTTAAAATTCTGGAAAACCTGGAAAATTCAGGGTATTTTATTTAGGCAAATTAGTAGATATAGAAAGACGATTAAACGCCAAAAAGCTCTATAGAAGCACAACACCTTCGAATTGTTCGAAAATTAGAACAACATGTGGGCATCGATTGGACAATCAGATCCAAGAAGAATAAAGTGACTGGTTTGAAAAAAGTGACCAAGTCACTAAAAAGTGACTCACTACCAGCCCTGAAATCGGAGAAAGTCAAGTTTTCGCTATTCACCATTTGGCGGAGAACTACTCAATATGGCATTGAAAAAATACTCAAAATATGTAATTTTGGAAAATTTGATCATTATTTATTTTGTCAATCATTATTTTGGTCTTGGGAAGTTTTCAAGGATTTGCGACTTAGAAGATTGTTCAGGGCTCATTAAACAAAGCAACAAAGCTGCATGAAGTTAAGTGAACTATATAGTGTTTAAGATAATCAAAAACGATCTACAAACATAATTGACGACAAATTAATAAATAAAAAAAATAAATAAAAACTAAAACAATATAATTCTGAGTAGAATAGGAGCAGACCCTACTGAGAGCCATTTTTTCCGGCTCCATGACCAATGCTCCGTTTTCTCCGCGGAAAGTGCGGCCATTCTCCACGCTGTTTGCATCTATCTGCATCTTATTAGACTCGGCCAGTGCCCTTTCTACCCTAGAATCCCAGTTCCCAAGGCATCCATGGATCCAGGGGATCCAAGAACTATCACCACCCAATACAATTTTCCTCTGGGTACCGGGTCACTGCGACATTAGAGGTAATTGTGAAGCAGATCATCTGGCAGCTACCGGCCGCTCTGGCCGACTGTTCAGTAAAGAGGTTCCTGGTCCCGACATTAAGCGATGGGTCAGGTTCATTATCCGCAACACCTGGAACCTTGAGTGAGCTTCCACAAGGCAATATTTTACTCGGAAGGTGAAAGGAGAGACTTCCAAATGGTAGGACACTCCAAGTCGACAAGACCAGGTTATCTTGTCTCGTCTCCGTTCCGGGCACACACGTGCAACTCACAACATGGGCTGCTCCTCCAATTTCCGGAAAACTTGTGACACTTGCAACCTTACCATGACAGTGGAACACATTTTGGTAGATTGCCCAGTGTTCAGCAATATAAGAAGTCTCTACGGTATACCGAATAGCATAAGGAACGCCCTATCGAATGACCCATCAACCGAAGCAGCAGTCATCTGCTTTATGAAAGACGCCCATCTTTATGAAAGTATTTAAGCCCAAGGACTGACACGACCACCAACAACCCGCTATCGACACTGACTACCGACTACGACAAATTACTTCTACCTAAACTACGCCAGCAACTGTGACACTACTCAGCTATTATATGTGTACTATTGTTTGAACCTGAACTCCGAACTCTGAAAAAAAAACTCTGTATTAAGGAAACCTCCTTCCGAGGCCCACTTTCTAGCCGGGGACCCCCTTCTGGGGCCCCAAATACCCAACTCTGTTATTTGGGGCACCCCCTTCTGGGGTTGCCAGAGATGAAGCAGCCTATGGCTGAAAGTCTCTTTAATAAAGAAAGATAAGATAAGATAAGTAGAATAGGAGGACTTTTTAGCAACACTTCAAATGAATTAAAGTATTCATCCAAGAGAAATGCTGAATGTTGTGATTTGATGTGATTTTTAAAGGCAAATCATTTATCCTCAACAAAATCAATTTTGGTGAAAACAGTATTTTTAGTGACTAAATTGAAAATAGTGACCTGCTAGACACCTGATGTCAGTATCTGCTCACATAGCTTTAATATCAATGTCACTCTCTTAATGTCACCGCGCAAATGACATTGACATCGTAATGAAACCTACTGATATTAAAAGTTTAAAGTTGGTTTTCACTCCCTGAGAATAAACCAGATTCTATAGCAGTCGGCAGTCGGCTCTGTCAACTCTCACGCTTGCACTCCATAAAGAAAATTTCATGCCACCCCAAATGAATTTGATCAATTCAGTGCTAACTGCTTACCAGAAATGAATTTCAAACGAGCTAACGACTTTCTCAGTCACAACTCTCCTCTTCCTGCCCAAAGAAATTGAGGTCATACTTTGATCAACTAGTCGCCACATTCCTGACAGCTAGCGCTCATCTCTTTCTCTCTCTCTTCCTGGTATGCAATGGGAAAAATCGAACGCAGACCAATAACAGTTGAATGCAAACGGCGACGACTCATCATCATCATCATCATCACCATCGTGATCGCTATTACCTTCGCCAGTGCCGCCCATTGTTTGCAGACGGAAAAGCAAACAGAACATAAAAATATTTCATTCAGGAAGGCATATTAACTTGCGGTTGGTACCCACTCTCTCTCTCTCGCCATTCACCATCCCTCTGGAATGCAGACCCCCCTCGAATGTGGGGGGTGGTATTAGTTGCTCACTTTATACACAGATCGATAACCGTCAAAGCCAACCGCACATCAACTCTACAAGCACCTCGCATCCTTCTTCCCTGTCTCTATTATTGGCATTATTGGAAACCGAAGCGAAGATGCAGTGCGGTGCAACGTACGGAGCAGTGCAGCAGTAGTGTGGCACATGCATATTGTAATGAACCGAAAGTCCCGCGAACGATCTTTCCTCCAATATATCCCAGCTCAAACAACTGACTGCGGCGGCGGTGGTGGTGGCAATCGTCATAAAATTACATTCGTTGGCCTCGTTCACGTTCGTCATTAAGATTTTTTGCGCCTCGTCGCCAGCACTGCCGCGCCAATTGCATTTTTGCATCTACCCCCTTCCCCCGCCCTCCCACATCCAGTGTGTTTGAACGTGGTCGTCGTTACCGTCATTAGCGCGTCGAGACGATCACCACTAGCAAATGCCCGCAGACACGCAGTCAATCAGTCATATACCGAACGGTCTTTCAATCCCGCCGAGCCCGAGAGAGGATTGTATATGCATGCATGCACACACATCCACCGCGATGCAGTCGGTGCACTATAGGCAGCTCTCGAATTCATGAATGAAAATCCGTCGTACGCGCGGCGACGACGACGACGACGACGACGACGCTGGCGCGAGAGGTTCCGAGATAATCTTTTATGATTGTGATGTTTACTATTGGACTTCCGCTCGCTTCTGCAGCAGACGTAACGACCTGACTTCTCGGCGTTCCCCTCCATGCTCCTCCGATGGATCGACGGATCTTCAAGTTGAAGCAAATTCTCGGATGCGTTTCTAAAATCTGTCTGGCTCGCATATTGACCGAGAAGAAGCAGCGTGCGAAATGAGCGGTTTCAAGCGAGCCAGTCAAGTGCAGTAATGCGCATGCAGGCGGATTTTATCTTTTCTGAATTTGTTGCAATGTGCCAGAGAAGTACAAGCGATTTTAGTACAAACATAAAGGGGACATCTCAGTTCTCAGTTCTGAAACATGCGTTGATTGCGACCCACTTTGAGAAATTCCATAAACTCGTGACCCACCAATATTGACCACAAATATTTCATGAGCGACCATTGAACAAAAACGGTTGCCACTAGGCCACCGAACTCCTCATATAACTGTACATCTCTAATCATCGAGTTTTCTTTTAAAACCATTCAAACCCACAAAAGTTAAAAACATTCAAACACAAAACACGACAAGCAAGCGATGTGATGCCAATGCCTGGGTGGCCAGTGAATTTTAATTTGGGAATTCCCGTTTTTTCCCGGTTTAAATCTAGAAAATTTCCCGGTTGTTAATATTTCGCAAAAAACGAAAGTGTTGAAATGATTACAAATTAACGTTTCGAGATACCTACTTTGAATCATTTTGAATGCTTTTTAAGCTCAAGTCCTCCTTTTTAATGGACAAACGCTATCGGACTGCATAGGAATTGTAGAATAAAAGATATTTGGAAAATTCTAGGAATTAAGCCAGAAAATCACAAAATTTACCACTGAACTACTAAAAAATAATGGTGACTTGAAAAATCCTAATCTTACAATTGACTTGAAGTTCTAGTCAAATCTTTCTTATAGCGGTAAGCTCCATCGAGGATAATATAGCAATCTCGTATTATCCTCGATTTTGCTAAGTGTCATGTATTGTCCTCAATTTTAATCTCGAATGTCGGGGTATTAAATAAAATCCGAGATTTTCAAAAAGTACGCAGTCAAACAAAATCTGGCTCTCTCCGCTATCACACATAAATGTCATTTGCATAAAAAAACAATAATGAACATGACTAGAAATTCTCGCGTCACTTTTCAATAGGTCCTATCAACATTGATCGATTGATTGATTTCCGCAGGGCCCCACAAAGTCATTTTCAATCGAAAATCGTCAAGCCACGATGAAGCTGTCAACCATCACTTTCAATTGAAAGTCATTCTGTCTTCTCTTCGAGCAGATCCCCGTCAACATCAAGAGAACCATTTTCGATCAGTTTTCATGCTGTTAGTAGTAGAAAAATTACCGAGAAAATTATGTTTATTTCTGTTGATTAAGATAGTACATTGATTTAACATTTTAATTGATTAGCCTACCTGGCTCTTCATCTTTGTTTAATTTGATTTTTCAACTAGTTTACAGAATACTCCTTTGGGGGTGATTTTCATGCTGTTTGTTTTGGCTTGACTCGTGAACTTACTTTTGCATTGAAGCGAAGCTGTTCGATCTAAATTGGTGCAGTTTTTATGACTTTTGTTGATTGTTCACTCGGTTCATTTAAAGGGTGATACGGTCAAAATTTGGTCAAGGGAAAACGCGTGTAAATCGGTGAAATCGTTTATTTAAAAAATCAAATTAAATTTCTTTTTCAAGTTCAATTAGTATAAAATTCAGGAAAAATATTCAGTTAGGCTTCCGCTTTTCCAAATCCGAATTGCCGGGCCTTACGCTTGACCCCTGCCATCAGATTTTGTACAGCCACCTTGTCCACCTTCTTCGCCGCAGAAAGCCAGTTTGCCTTGAACTGCTGCTCGCCCTTAGCAGTTTTTTTGGTCTTCTTTAGGTTCCGCTTGACAATAGCCCAGTATTTCTCAATTGGGCGGAGCTCTGGCGTGTTGGGAGGGTTCTTGTCCTTGGGAACCACCTGCACGTTGTTGGCGGCGTACCACTCCATGGCCTTTTTGCCGTAATGGCAAGATGCCAAATCCGGCCAAAACAGTACGGAACAACCGTGTTTCTTCAGGAAAGGCAGCAGACGTTTATTCAAACACTCTTTCACGTAAATTTCTTGGTTGACAGTCCCGGAAGCTATGAAAATGCTGCTTTTCAAGCCACAGGTACAGATGGCTTGCCAAACCAGATATTTCTTTGCGAACTTTGACAGTTTCATGTGCTTGAAAACATCTGCTACCTTTCCCCTTCCGTTTGCCGTATAAAACTCCTGTCCCGGAAGCTGCTTGTAGTCGGCTTTGACGTAGGTTTCGTCGTCCATTACCACGCAGTCAAACTTCGTCAGCATCGTCGTGTACAGCCTCCGGGATCGCGCTTTGGCCGTCGTATTTTGTTTATCATCGCGATTTGGAGTCACTACCTTCTTGTAAGTCGATAGTCCGGCTCGTTTTTTGGCTCGATGCACGGTTGTAGACGATACAACCAGCTTATTTGCGGCATCTCGGAGAGAGAGGTTAGGGTTTCGCTTGAAACTACCGGCAACTCTCTTTGTCGTCTCAGCGGCTTCCGGTTTTCGATTTCCCCCCGATCCAGACTTCCTGGCTGTCGACAAACGTTCCCCAAACACTTTAATTACATTTGTAACGGTTGATTTGGCAACTTTTAGCAATTTTGCCAACTTTGCGTGCGAGTAGCTCGGATTTTCGCGATGCGCGAGCAAAATTTTGATACGCTGCTCTTCTTGCTTGGACGGCATTTTGACAACTGAAGAGTGAATTCCAAAATCAAAATAGAAGCAACATTCTACACACACACACCTTCAAAATGAGGGGTGTTCAGGTTTTTTAAATGCAAAATTGAAAGAAATACGTCAAGTTGATATTGACCAAATTTTGACCGTATCACCCTTTAAGCGTATGCGCATAGATCTGTGCACGTGGATGTCAAATTTAAAATTGTCGGGTGGTTTGTTTACCCATCAATTTTTTAATCGGGGTTACGTCTAGAGATCGACAATTGATATGCGACGCCATTTTTAAATCAAAGATGGTGGCTTCCAGTTTAAGAAAAAGTGAGAAATGCTGTAAAATACTTATCAATAAAGGTGTTTTTGGAATCGGGATGATGTCTAGAGGATGAAAATCGATATCCGACGCCATTTTGAAATTGAAGATGCCGGCTTCCGATTTACGAAAAAATAGAAATACAGTCAAATACACATCAATATTGGTATTTTTGTAACCGGTATGAAGTCTACAGATCGAAAATTGATATGCGACGCCATTTAGTATTTAAGTAGGAAATACTGTCAAATACCCATCAATATAGATATTTTTGGAATGGGGATGGCGTCTAGAGGCCGGAAATCTATATCCAACGCCATTTTGTAATCCAAGACGGCGGCTTCCGATTTGCGGAAAAGTGTCAAATATCCTAAATATGGTTATTTTTAGAATGGGGATGAAACGTAGATGCCGAAAATTGATGTCACGCCGTCTTCAAATCCAATATGGCGGCTTTGGTTCAGAAAAACTGTGAAATACTGTCAAATACCGATCAATGTGGGTTTTTTGAAATCGGGCTGACATCTAGAAGCCAGAAATCGATGTCCGACGCCATCTTGAAATTCAAGATGGAGGCTTCTGAATTCAGAAGAAGTGTCAAATAGCCTATAAATGGCATCGAATATCATATCGTTCCGAAAATACCCAGATCTTAGGGTATTTGACACTTTTTGTGAAACACGATGGCCGCCATATTGGATTCCAAAATGGCATCGGATATCGATTTTTGGCATCTACGCGTTGTTCCCGTTCCGAAAATACCCATATCTTAGGGTATTTGACACTTTATAAAACCAATGACCTATATCTTGAATTCCAAAATGGCGTCGGGTATCGATTTTCAGCATCTACGCGGCATTCCCGTTCCGCAAATACCCTATTGTAGGGTATTTTACACTTTTTCTGAAACCCGATGGCCGCCATTTAGGATTCCAAAATAACGTCGAGTATCAATTTTCGGCACCTTCACGTCGTCCCCGTTGCGAAAATACCCATATTGTAGAGTATTTGAAACTTTCCCTGACCTCGATGGCTGCCATCTTGGACTCCAGAATGGCCTCGTTAGTTTAATTTTCGTTTAATATAAAATGATATATTATTACTACATATAATCCGGATGCCATCCTTATCGTCAACCAATATTGTGCGGATACTATCTGGATACTATATTTTGATGCCTGCGTCGTCAGGTCGTGACAAGTCGAATGAGCCCCGAATTGCAGTGAAAGTGGGAAAAACGAAGGAAGCAGTTTTCGAGTCATTCATTGCGTCAATTGAAATAAGTCTTTGCTTCAAATGAAATGAACTGAAGCACTTGACGAACGAAACAAGTGATAGTCCAGTCATGTTCGAAAAGAGGAATGTTCATCGTGACTCGATAACAAGAAACACGATGACTTACACAAAAATGATATTGCTCGAAATGAAGCGATTCTGCGGAGAGTTCATTTTCTTTGCTTTGTTCGAAAATGCAGAGCCCTGTTCTGGATATTTACGACACACAGTTCGATGAAAGAAGCCAAAAACTAGCTTCTAATACTACAAAGATGACAGGAAACATTTTTGTAGCCGAGTTATTGCAAGCTGAACAATGCATTAGGTAATAAGAAACATTGCACAATGGTTCATAGAATGCAGATTTAGGTGGAAGGATATGTTTTGAGCCTGAAATTGAAGCTTTAAACTAGAAGTCTCTTCTACAAAGTTGCTCCTTATAGTTATGACAATGAACTCTAGGGTAGTTCTTATTATCATTCAAATTAAACATCTATCTTTTTGTTTGAAGGAATTAAGGTATACATTTCACGGCAAAGTTATAGCTGAGCTAATTTAAAGCAACTTTGTACAAAAGATTTTTTTTGTGTCTCTTAAATTCACCGATTTAGAGCTATTTTCTTGAATTGAGTATGGGTGTCTCTAAAAAAAACACAGTTGTTTTGCTCTAGTTTTCTTATTTCAAATTTCTCAGCAAAGGTGTCTTCAAATAACTTTTAGATTTTTAGAAGGCGCACATTTTTGCTCCACAGAGCTTGTCGGAATCTTTCGCCCATCAAGAGTTTTTCTACTTAAAATATGCCCTTTTCAAATGTTAATATTTCTTCATCGACTTTCTCTTTCGTTAATAACTTGGGTACTGAAGCGTTTCTGGTAGTGTTTGTCGTACAAAATGTTAGATAATAGCTTCCCCAATAAAAAGGTTATGGTTATTTTGCTTAACGACGTGTTCGGGGTATCATTCAAACCATTTGTGGAAAATTTCGACTATTTGGGTTATGGTTCGTTTATGGTATTTGTTTATTAGGGCTGTTTCATCGATCTGTGAGCTAAAAATAGTTGGGAATGTCTTAACTGGCCATGAGGATGCAAAGAGAAAGTCGACGCAGAGAATCTGTCGATGTTACTTAGGACCTAATGCATTGTTCAGCTTGCAATAACTCGGCTACAAAAATGTTTCCTGTCGTCTTTGTAGTATTAGAAGCTAGATTTTTGTAGATAGGACCTATTGAAATTTAATAAAAGTTAATTTTAAACATTTTTTTTTGTTATTGAAGCTTTTAACAGTTTATATTTTAATCTTTTGCCGACAATTGTGGATATTTGTTCCAGAGTTTTTTTTTTCTCTGAAAACTCAAACCACTTTCCTACAACTTTGCTTCGTACGTCATTTCGATTAGATGAGCAATTTTCGTTCTATGATTTGTTGAAAAATATCGAAAACGCCTTTAAAAAAAATAGTTGTGAGTCAAAATGTCCCGCAAAAAATTTGAATCATTGCCACTAGCGAACAATTATGCGAAGTTTAATGAAATTCTGTGAGGTAAAATGTGTGACCATTTTGAAGAAATAAGTGACCAAATAGCGACTTATAGTTGTTAAAATAGTGACTCAGAAGTGACCTAAGAGAAAAAAAGTAGTCGTTATGATGGCACACGAAATAAATGTTTGATGTTTAAGACTTATTCAATTAGTATCTCATAAACACTTATGTACAATATAAAGGTATAAAGCAAAATATTCAATAGAAAGTTTATGGTCAGGGTGTCTACTAACTGCAAAAACCATAAGATACATGGAAGTCTAAGGGAATTTATTAGGCTTATTACTAAGGATATTTTAGAGAAACAAATTAATTTATGAACAGAGACTTGAAATGCTTTTTTTTTGTTTTGGAACATGCATATTTCCTAGAAATTTTAAATTTGAACTAGTTCTTGACTCAAAAGCTATAATACTTCAAGAAATTTTCAAGATTCTGGAGTCAAATTCCATGCACAGTTTTAAGGCTCGTGGAATTTTATAATAATTTCTAAGAACCTCATTGCTTCCAGAAAAAAAAAAAACATCAAATGCAATCTGCTTTCAAGGTAGTTCTGAAGAATTTTAGATTTCATGTGAAGCCTGATAGTTTTGAGTAGAATTTCAAGAAGCCCTGAATTGAATTGAAAGTAAATTTCAATGAAAACTCTTAGGCATTTATAAAGAGCACAACTCCTGTGAACTTCAGAGGAAAATTCCAATGCCATTCTGAGCATAATTTCATAAAGTTTGTGGGAGAAAACGAATCCGGAGCATAAGCCATTGGATTTTTTTAAAGAAAATATCAAAAGGATTACAATTAAATCTGAGAATAACTCCAGGACATCTTCAAAGGTATTCGGAAAATAAATTCAGGAGAGTTTTCCAAACAAATCATGAGAAGAAATCTAATAGCGAATTCGTTTATTATCGGGGTTGGAACCAGTTCCAACCCGTGCGAACCCGAACTTTTTGTCAGTGCGAACCTCGACCCGTGCCAGGTTTTAAAAACAAACGATCAAACTGACGTTTGCTAGAAAACAAGCAGACCCAATCTTGATACCCGATCTAGGTTGGAACTGAATAATAAACGAATTCGCTATAAGGAATTTGTGAGGAGAAATGCCAATGGAGACTTTCAATGTGAGTAGAATGCCAAGGAAAGGAGTGAGATTCAAAAGGAAATCTGAAATGAATTAAATTCAATGAATTCGGAGAATCTTTTCAAAGGGTTTCTTATCGTGGATAATTTCAAGGTAATTCCGAGAAAAACATAAAAAAAAATTAATTCGGAGGATAGCTTCATCGAAATTTTTAGGAATATTTAAATGGAAATCTCCGTTGAATATGGAATGAACTATTCTTAGGTCTTCAGAACTACTTGAAAGTTCCCGAATTTTTCCTGAAGTTAATGAAACTACCTTGAAGTTCTTTTGCAGTTTGAGAAGCTAGCCTGATGCTCACAATACTTCTCATCAAATTCTGAAACGTCCTTGAACTTTTTAGAACTTCCTAAAGTTTCCTAAATTTTTCTAATGATTATGGATCTCCTCTAAAGGTTTAAAAATTCGCTGAAGTTCTCAAAAATTTCTTTAAAATTTATGTGACTTCTCTAATGTTAACGGAACTGCTCTGAGGTTCTCTGTTCTTTTCTGACATTCTCAAAACTTCTCTAAAATTTTTGCAGTTCTGATGAAGCTTGTTGTACGGCGCTGAATTTAATTAACTCAATTAACGTTTTAACGTCTCTGAAGTTATCTGAAAATCTTTGTACTGCTTTAGATTCCTCACTAATTTTCTGAAACTAATGGAACTGAACTCCCCCCGAAATTCCTCCAATTTTCGGAGATTACTTAACTTCTTTGAAATGCTCCTGCATTTTGCTAATGTTCATAAAAATTCCTGAAGTTCGTGGATCTCCCCTTAAGCTCCATAGATTCCTAAGAAGTTCTCGAAATGTTTCTGAAGACCACTGTTCTTCTGTGAAGTTTTCGAAGTTTTTTATAAATTTCTGGAACGTTTGTGCTCCCGAAATTTTGACGGATATAAAACGAAATAATAAATACAGGGGAAATGGATCTAATGTCGGCCTAAATACCTCTTATTTTGGCCCATACATAAATTCAGGAACGACTAAATTTTCAATAGTGACCAAAAATATCCATTAGTACCGTCCCAATGACGCGTTCATCTAGATAAAATTGATGAATAGCAACTTTTAAGTAATGGGCCCAAGCTTAGATCCATAGGCCAACATTAGAGACATTTCCCCTAGCTCTCAAGATTTTTCTGTTCGTGGAACAGCCCTTAAAATATCGATACTAATTTAAAACTTCTTCAATAGTCTAGACTGCCTTGGCGTTATTAAAAATTTCTCAACGATTATTCAATTTATTTAAAGTTGCCCTGAACTATTTTTTAAGAACCCGCAACTTTACTGAAATTAATTGATTTGCCATGAAGTTGTGACAATCTTGCTTAAATATTATAACCATTATAAACGCTCACTTATTTTCCCTGAACTTATCTATGCTTCCCTGAAGTTCTCTAAATTTGTTTGATATCCGGCAAATTTTCTGATATATAATCATAATTCCCTGATGTTTTTGGATCAATCATAGAATTCTTGGAATACCCTTTAATTCCACGGAACTCCTTGTAAGTCGCTGCAAATTTGCTTAAGTTAATGGGATTATTCTGAAGCTATCTGATCGAAGTACTCGGAACTTCGCTGAATATCATGAAACTATCTAATATATATATGAATTTATTAGAAGTTCTCTGGAATTTCTTGAACATATCACTGTTTGCTAAAGGTTCTGACATTTTTTTTTAAATTAATGGAACTTTATTGATGTTCTCCAATCAACTTAGCACAATGTTCGCAATTTTTCAAGTTCTTGAAATCTACATGATATAACACCCTTAAAATACTCTCACGTTTTCCGGATGTTCTTATAATTTTTATCACGTTTCAGAAATTCTCTCGGAGCTTTGCTGAAGTTTCCGGAAATTCCCTGAGTTTCTCGAAACTTCTTTAAGGTTTTTCCAATTTCCTTGAAATTATTTGAACTGCCCTATGATTCTCTGATCTTTCTTGATATTCTCGAAGTTTCCCTTAAGCTCTCAATTCTATTGAAGATCTCGGTTCTGATCAAATTCTTTGGACTTCTGTGAAGTTCCTGAAATATTTCTGAAGTTTTCATAAATTCTCTGAAGGTCTCTGTACTTTCTCGGAACATCTTGAGGGTTCTCGAATTTTTCTTCAGCACATCATGGAACTATCCTGAATTTTTCAAAATTTACAATTATGGATCTTTAAACTGCTTCAAAAGTTTGGACTAAATTACGTTAACAGTTAAGAGCTGTTAACTGTTCTGAAATTCCTCAAAGATCTTTAGACCTAGCTTGTCTTCTTAAAAATTTGCACAATACCCCTCAAGTTTTCTACATTTTTCAAGTTCGCTTGACACTTGTGAAATTCTCTGACATTCTAGGAACTTCATCAAAGTTCCTGAAAATTTTCGGATGCTAAAAGAACAGCTTTCTTAAACCTTACAGTAAGTTCCCCATATTTTCAGGGTGTTAACTTCCCTTATGTTCCCGCAGTTTGTTTATGGAGTTTCACTGAAATTCTCAGCATTTCCTTTCATTCCTCAGAACTTCTCCAAAGTTCCTACAATTGTTGTGAAGTTAATGGGACTGCAATGAAGATCTTTAATCCTTCATAAAGTTAATTATGAGCAGGAAATAAATCGTTTATTTTTTCCCATAATTCTGGCACCATGAAATTTTTTCAGTATCTTGAACTTGTACATGGAATACGAAACTTCAAGACATTGAATATTTTTAGATCTTGGACTTACTCAAATGAAGTAAGTTTTTTTTTTTTTTAATTTATTGCAGTGAGAAATTAAGTAGCGTTAAACTTTAACATTCAATGGATTTGATTGTAAAGCTGTTTCTTTAAAACTGATTGCCATGTCTTAAAAACGTTAACCTGTTATTTTTGATCTACCAAAAAGGCATATTTTTAACGCATTTTAAAAATAGCTTTTTTATTACAAGCCTGGATAAGCTAAGTTCTGGAAAAACCTGGAAAATTCAGATAACTTTATTTAGGCAGAGGAAGACGTTTGAACTTCACAAAGCAAATAATGATTAAACTTGAAATAAAATCACGCTAAAAAAGTTGAAAATAGTGACTTTAGGGACTTGGCTTAAAAAAGGAGACTTTTAAGTGACTGGATTGAAAAAAGTGACCAAGTCACTAGAAGTGACTTGCTACCAGCCTTGTAAATTGTTAAGAAATTCATACTGCATACTGTACGGCGAATTTCAAAGGTTTTAGAGAGAAAATGACATGAGTGCTCTGGTGTATTATGTACAATATTTCGAGGGAATAGCAGAGAAAATTTCAAGATTATTCAAGGGAATTCTCAACATAAAAAAATCAGGGATGATTCTAAGAAGGAAGATCTTGAAAACTTCCATACAAGTCTTGTGAAGATTATCACGGTAATTCAGACATAGACAATTTTTTTACATGAATCCCGAATCTTTATAAATGTGATCTTATGCATGGAAAAACATTCAAGACTAGAGACAAAGCATCAAGATCAACATTTTTGACATTCTGTGACTAACTATGGGAAGCAGACAGGAATTCAGTGTTCCGTAAAATGACATATTTGCTAGATTCTGGGGCTATTCACAATCTAGACGGTTTAGGCATGGCAATTCTATGTATTCCTTAAACGTTGAATACACTCAATGAAGACCAAGCCTTAAATATTACGAGCTGTGTATCTCATCAAACATGACTTTTTGACCAACTTCAACTATCTTGAAGCAGGACTCAATATTTGACAGCTTTTGAGCATCTTAGAGTTTTGTGAAACCTAATTCATGCCATCAGATGCCAATCAACTCTTTGTCATTTTCCAATTCGGTTTCCCAATTTCAACCATTTGCCCCTATCAGCGAATTATTATTGATCAGCCAATATGCTAAAAACCGTTCTTCCATTCTATGACCTCCATCGTTTTAGCTTCATGCGAATCCCTTTCAAACGTTTAATTTATTCATTAAAATTGCATGAAACTAATAATGACATTACTCGCTTCGGCATCGCTTTTCTACATTATTTATGGTGCAATCTCTTTGATGTCTTTTGCAAGAAGCCATTCTTTCCTTTCCGCTGGCTCGCTCTTTCTCTCTCTCTCTCTCTCTCTCGAGGTGGCCTCGCCGAACATGATGTTCGCTATGTTCCGAAAATTTTAATGCGAAATTAATTTTGTACTTTCCAACCATTTCTTCGTTCGGCGGGCCTCCTCGTAAATCCTGCTACCACCACCATTACACTTGGTAATGTTATTATTATTTTCCTTGTAAACGACGAAAACAATTTCGCACTGGCAGGATTCACATCCATCGCCGAATTTCAAATGCAGGATGATTTTCCTCTTTCTGTGCTTGACCGCCCGGCTTCGACGGGAGAGGAGTTTGACCGGTGAAAAATGTAGACATTCACATGAAATGTCTGGAATTTTCCACAATCAATCTCTGTCCACTTCTGTACTTCCCCGATTTATTTTTTTCATTTTACTCGACAAAGGGCGGTGGTCACTGCTGCCAACGGATCCGTTTTTGGAATAATGCTTTCTGCTGCAATCCGCCAGCCTCCACTGTGTAGTATGCAGTCCGAGTCGAGCCATCGGAATGCGGAGAATTGTATTTAAAATTTAAAAAATCATCTCAAAGGAACGCGTGCAGGTATGCGAGAGCTGGTACTGGTGAACGAGATTTTTGGGAATTTCAAAAGAAGCGCGCGCAGTTTTGGAACCAGAAAATAATGAAGCAAGAGAAGCAATCAGAGCAGCCAAGTGCAATGATATGCACTTGATGGAGTTTGTGTGCCAGGAGCTGGGAATGCATATTCCAGTGGCATCTGTGTGTATTTAGCATGATGGGACTTCATAGCAACTTGATCAGAGCTGGTAGTGCTGATGCGATAGAATAGTAGTGACTTTAGTGAAGAAAACTACGGAAATAGTAACCAAATAGTGACTTGTTAATACTAAATAACAAACTATTTATATGGTAACTTAGAAATTCAAATACGGTTTGATATTGAAAAAAAAAAACTTTTTATTTCATGGAAATTAAAATAAATTTTCATAAATTCCTCTAATTTAATCGAATCTCACAACGTAATCTCATGTGAAGAGCATTTGAAGTGATTTGAATAATTTACTTTTGCTTACGTTATACATGATGACTATCAAATAGTAATTCCCATTTTCACCTATGTAAATTCACTCATGGAGTAATAACACATAATTAGTTAAAGTAGACCATTTTCTATTTTTTATTGATTCTTCTAGGAACTCCCTGAAGGCTCGATAAATCCATTTCAAATACTCCTTAGAATTTCTATGCAATTAACCTCAGAAATTTCATAAATGGTCCTGCGCCATGGTCCTTCTTGGACCATGCATTTAATTGGAAATTCAATTCGTATTCTCTTTAGAATTCCCATCATCCTTAGAATTCTCAAAACAAGAATCCGACCGAACTTTGAAACTCTTCTCAGAATTCATTTGAGATTGAACCTTCAAAATTCGATTCTATTGGAATTCTCTTGGAATTTCAGAACTAATTTTGAATTAAGGGGGTTAGAAGGAACGGGATGTAAGTTACTTTGATCGATTCTCTTCGTCGACCTTCTCTTTCGTTAATAATTCAGCTGCAAAATAAATAGAAATAGCGCAACATCTGTTTATAAAGCTGTGACTATCAAAAGAGAAAGTCGATAAAGAGAATTGATTAAAGTCACTTACACCCCTTTCCTTCTAACCCCCTAAATTCTTATTAGAATTTGACCTAGAATCCTCATCCAATCATCATAGAATTCTTCTCAGAACTCTTGTTAAAATGCACTCTCAATTATAATGGAATTATTACCAAACTATATAGGTAAACCTGGCTTAAGATTTAAGCGGAGAAGAAGAAATCGGTCCTCAGAGCACTTAATTTTACATGAGATTTCGTAGTCTGTACTTTGGTATTCTTCTCTGATATATGTTGGTGTCATCCCTAGAATCCTTTAAAATTCTCTTAAAATTAACTTTGGATTTTTTTAAGTTCTTAATCATCCTTGAAAGACTTTTGAAAATCTATCACAGACAAATACCTCTGGAAAGTTTTAAAGGTTTACAATTTATTTTCTGGGAAAGAAGGTATATTTTCTCCGATTTTTAATCGAAATAGAAGACATTTTCCAATAGTTTTCCTGGTGTTCTAAAGTTTTGCGGTTCACTGGTCACCGTGGTTAAAATTTTCAATTTTTTAATAGATAGGGGAATTTACGTATTCTCGGCAACCTAAGCAGCGACCTTCTTTCTATAGCCTTTTTATCTAAGGAACGCACACATATGCAGTATTGGTTTGTTTACAATCTTTTGCTGCCAGCTGCTCTAACAATTTCAGTCGAAAGAATTGTCAAAAACTGTTTTGAAACGCTTTTACAAAGCTCAAATCTTCTCTAGTGAGAGCGAGTATTGTCGGCAACCAGTTTTTCTTCGGCAACCGTTCCATTTGAACTGCATGTAAATCTGCTGTTCTATTATCGGCAACTCGAAATCAGCTACAATTTGTAGTGCGTGTGTTTCATTTCAAGAAAACCTTGCTAGATTGCGTTTTCTCAGTGGCAAAAATATAGTCAAATTGAACCTGAAAGCATAAAGAATCGTTTGCATGTATTCAGCGAAGTGTTTTCGTAAGAAAATCCAGTGAAAATAGTGTTTCAATTTGGGTTGCCGAAAATAGTCTGTCATGCCGAAGCCGTCATTTCCCCTATGTATATTTTGTTAATACTACTGTAGACTGTCTCAGGTCCATGTACTAAATTTCAAATGTTGATATTTTTAAATTTCACTCTATTTTAGTAATGAAAAAGTGACTTTAGTGACTATTTTTAGGGAAATAGTGACTTTAGTGACTTTTTGGTGTAAAAAGTGACTTTTTAGTGACTGGCATCAAAATAGTGACCAAGTCACTAAAAAGTGACCTGCTACCAGCCCTGCTTGATGAATAACGAGTTCATATGCAAATAAAATTGGAAATACATCAAATGTAATAATGAGCTTCTTCCATTCGCTGTGTATGTTTCTTACGAGGAATATAATGGGTGTACGTACTCACATCAGACTTTTTTTTCCGGTATCAATATTTTCGTACAAAACTTGATCAAGATGATTTTTTTTTTTGGTTCAGTATTTTGGAGCAATACCTTAATGCACCGAAATCCAGACACTTTTAAAAGTTAATTATCAAAACCTACCATGCTCAAAACAGCACGTAACATTTATTATGACTTTATGTCATTATTCAGAATCATCAAATATGATCATTATGGTGCAAAGTAGACGTACTGATTAATTAAAAATAAAATGTCCGGATTAACGAATGTTACAGAGAGTGGCCAGTGAATTTTCATTTCAAAATTCCCGGTTGTTCATTTTCAGAAAGAAATCAAAATATTCAGTAAATTTGAGAATTAAGAAAATTGTCAGGATTGGTTTCGACAAATTAGTGTCTTAGACTCCGACATATTTCCGGGATTTGTGTATTATAAAAACATTGGTGACACTAGATTTAGATAAAATCAATCTGGGCCTCAGAGAATCTTCAAAATGTGGAATTTTGAAGAAGAAAAAAATCAAGATCCTAGATTTTACCCTGAAAAGTTCGAAAGACTTTGGAACTGAAAAAAAAACTTTCACGGAACTAACTATTTGAAGATTTTCTATAGAATTCTGTCGAGAATACGTATGAAAATGTAGGGTTAATTTAAAAGGAATTCAAATGTTAATTAAAATGTTTTGTGGGGCCTCTCTTAGCTCAGTCGGTAAAGGCGCAGCTACAAATCAAGACCATGCTGGAGGTGGCTGGGTTCGATTCCCGGTCCGGTCTAGGAATTTTTCGGGTAGGAAAATTTCTCGACTTCGCTGGGCATAGACGTATGATTGGACTTGCCACACAATTATACCAATAAAAAAATGGTACAGGCATCGAAAGCTCTCAATTAATAACTGTGGAATTGCATCTAGAACACTAAGTTGAGAGCACGCAATAAGCTAATACGCGATATGCAATATCGCATATCGTTAATATGCAATATGCAATAAGCTTGAAATGCGAAGAAGAAGAAGAAGTCAAATGTTAATTCAAAGGAAACGCTTAGGATTCGTACAAAATCCTGGGAAAAATTCTAAAGGAGCTCTTTACAGAATTACAAAATAATTTTGAGATATAGTCCTAAGAAAATTTGTGGTCACTTCCAATGGGTTGAAGAAGCGAAGTTCTGAACTGAATTCCTATGTGATTCTGAAGAGACTTGTATTTATTTGAATCGTAAGGAGGATACCAGATGAATTTTAAGGAGAATTCAAAGAGATTTACAAACAGAATTTAAACAGGGTTGCCAGTGAATTTTCTTTTTAAAATTCCCTATTTTTCTCGGTTTTCCCGGCTCAAATCTCAAAAATACCTCGGTTGTTAATATCCAGTAAAAAACGAACAGTTGCAATATCACTTTATTTTCGAGAATCTTAGAATCAATTTGAATAACTTTTTTAGATTCGAATCCTCTTATGACTTTAAGGCGCCAAATTTTACAAAGTATGTACCAGAGGCAAGGATTTTTTAAAAGTAGAATTGCCGTACGCTATCGGACTGAATGTGTCATTATTCCGAAATTTAGAGGAAGCGATTAAATTAAGAAATTGTTTTAGAAATCTTGGACTTCATTCAAAGATCTTGGAACAAGAAAATGTGTCGCTGGCAGCAATCAACTTCACATTGGGGATGATTTCCAACATACCCACAGACCATTACTTCATCTTCTCGGATAGTCTCAGTTCGATTGAAGCTATTTGGTCGATGAAACAAGGTAGGCACTCATCTTATTTCCTTTCTAAGGTAAGGGAGCAGATGAGTTTGCTGGTCAATAGATCATGATTACCTTTGTATGGGTCCCCTCACATTGCTCAATCCCAGGCAATGAGAAGGCGGACTCTCTCGCAAAGGTGGGCGCGCAGGAAGGCGAATTTTATGACAGGCAAATTTCACACGATGAATTTTACCATTTAGTGCGTCAGAGTACCCTTTCGAGTTGGCAAACCGATTGGGACACTGGAAATCTTGGACGGTGGTTACATTCAATTATTCCTAATGTTTCTTCGACCGCGTGGTTTAAAGGCTTGGGCTTAAGTCGTGACTTCATTCGCGTGATGAGTAGACTTATGTCCAACCACTACTCGCTAGATGCTAATCTCAATAGAATAAACCTCGTGGACAGCAACATCTGTCGGTGTGGAAACGGTTACGATGACATCGATCACGCAGTTTGGCAGTGTACGGATAATGACGCCGCCAGAGAGCGACTTTTGAATACCCTCGAGGCCCAAGGAAGACAACCCTATATCCCTATCAGAGACGTGTTGGGTACCCGCGATCTCTGCTATATGTAGTCGATTAATGTGTTTCTGCAAATGTCTAGTATAGGAATTTAATTCGTTTGTCTTTTGCATCTCTTTATTAGTTTTTGTTTGTCTTGTCCCCCGTCTCGATGAGTCTCATCGTCACCCACTGGTCACCATAGCCGGTCGAACTCCAGACGAATCTAGAACCACACTACCGTTCATACTGGCGACATCGCTCTGATGAGACAACGAAACTCTACCCCCAAGCTCATCCCCTTTTCATATCCTTCGACAACTAGGCTCCTACTAGACATAGAATCAAGTGAATTTTGTTACAAACAAAGATCAATGAATTGTCGGCTCTGTGAAGCTAACGCGATTGAGCCTTGCAAATAAACGAACTAGATAAAAAAAAGAAAACGCATTGTGATGTACTAACAGAAATCTTAAAACAAAACAAAAATAAGAAATTTCTAAGATTCTGAGGTTTTGATATTTGTTTAGTCTTAGAATGACATTTTTTCAAGATTTGTGACTTATAAAATTATTATAAAAAAAACAACAATGTGTGTCTTCAGTGTCTTGTAATAATAATACTCATCTGCAAAAATATGTGTGTCACAAAATCGTAAAACACGTCGCATGTCATTAATACACACAATAAATAAAAGGGGCCCTAATACACTTCCCTGGGGCACTCCAAGGTTATTCCCCGCGGGACTGAAAATATAATCATTAAAAACAGTCCTTTGAGTTCTCTCAGGTAAATAGCTTTCAAACCATTTTACTATATGCAGTACTCATAATTCCAAAGCGCTTGATTGTACTCAACAATAAGGGCCTGGAAATAGTTTCGAGAGCGCGTTTCAGATTCAAAAAAACAGCAACAGTCGTATCTTTACGCTCCAAGTTGTCTTTCTACTTTGATAACACCAAATTTAACGCGGTTTCACACTGTTCACGCAGTTTGTACTGTCAAGATTCCAACAGCCGATTCAGGGGGAGGTAGCTCATCGATTCTTCCGGTTCGCCTCCTAGCATCGTGCTATAAGGTACCAGGCGATAACCAGGGTAGTTGATCGATAGCTCGATGACGTCATTTCGTTGGCGTCTGCTATGGGAAATTCTCATAGCAGGCGTTGACGATGGGACGTTGTCGAGTTGTTGAATAGCAACTATCGTGCTAACTCACCGATTACCTGTCGATCTGCCAAATTTGGAAAGACGTCTGCATTGAATTGTCTCATATAATAATATTCCGCCCACTATATCACACGAAATTGCGAGTAGTTAAGTGGAATGGAGATAAGTTAAGCATTGGGTACAGGACCAAGTCTCCCCTGGGTGGTGCCAGAAGATGAGCGCAATAGAATCATCAAGTTGCCATAAGGCACGGAATGAGACTATTGCATAGCTGGGTAGTCAAAGTATTCCATTCGTTAGTCATTTCAGGTGGATTAGAACAGGTTTAGGTTTAGGGTGGGCGTTGGCCAGATTTGGATTTTTCAGATATAATCCTAAATAGGACCTAGATTATTTAATACACTAGTAACCTCAACTTCTGTCACAATGTTTCATTGTGACTAATCAACACTCAATGGGTAAAATATCAAATTTGCGGTAAATTTGAAAAAAAGGTAACTTGGAGTGTAGAGCGCACTGCCCACTGGACGATTCTGAAGCCTGACCAATATATATAGATACATTCATACCATTGGCATTTTGTATTTGAGATAAGACAGAGACAGGATGCGGAGGGCCCGCTTAGGGGGAGCGTAACCCATGTTAAGGCTTCCATTTATTAAATAGTTCAGATAGGCTGGAAATGATAGGTTCATGTTGAGAAAATGTACCATATGGTGCCCGTTCACTGATCAAAATTAAATTAGATTCAAATCGTCAGGCCCTGCCCTTTAGTAAGGGGATTGACGATGATGTGTCAAGTTTCATTTTGCATTTGCATATAATTGTAAGTTTCGGTTTGCTTTTGTAATTGTAAGATAGATAGTTTGGCTCAATTGAAACATTGAGTTGTATAAACTTGACGAATCATACCTCTAAAATAGTAGTAGTTACAGTGCCGCATTATCTAACAACCACTGCCTGCAACTAATGTTGGAGGGGTCAGCAGGGCTGATTACGGATCAAAACTAACATAACTCTAACACTGAAATGATCCCGAAACTAACGCTCATTCATTGCACTTTGAGTCATAAAGTAGTTTTATTTATTTTCCTACTAATCTATCTACACACTTAGTTTTTTCTACCGAGCTCGGCTGTGTGGGTCTCGGCGGGGAGGGGGTTTCGCTGAGATCTCGGCGGGAGTGACATTTGATTGCCGAGTCTCGGATAATGCCTTTTCTAATAATCTGCCTACGTTTCTTTTATTTGTTATCTACTTCATCCCTTTTTTATTTGTCTGCTTCTCTTCTTTTGTTTTGTTTGTTTACATATAACTAATACTAATACCTCCTTGTTTTCTCTCTAATTTGTCTACTATGTCCCACCATCACGATGAGAGATGAGCTACCGTACATGGTACACGCTCATATACACTCCCAAAATAGTATGCCGCAAGTAAGTATATCACAGAGGCAACTAAAGATCCAGAAACGAAAACCGATAACGCTGAAGATAATGAGCTGTGGTGATTTATATGACTAAATAGTATTATTTATTTATACTAACCTAAACACAACGTGGGGTGACCCAAATCCAAACGATCACTAACCAAAATAATAGACTTATCTTTTTTCAGCAGCACTACACCAGCCAGCAAAGTTCAACCATCCATCGTTGCTTATGCCTTTGTTGTCGTTTGGAACCAGTTTTGCGAGGTAGGCGACGATTGTGCGTATTTCTCGCGTAACTTTTGAAAAGAGCCTATTTATAGCCTGAACAATACGTAAAGAGCAATTTGAAACATTGAACGTCGCGTGAAAGTGGAACTTAATGAAGGCCTAAGTACTTTTTCGTAGTTTTTAGTTTTCGGATTTGAAAGATCGTCGGTTACAGTGTCCTGCTTACTGAGCAGAAAAACGTGGTCCCAGGTCCTTACATATCAAAGAGATTTATGGTAAAATCGCTTGTGTATCGTGTATTTTGCGAAACTCGTTGTTGTCGTTGGTTCCGGGTTTGAATGGATACAAAAATTTGAGCAACGGTATTATGTGATATGAGGGGCTCGGTGGTCTTAGAGCAACCGTTTTTGCTTACTGAGCAGAACATCATGAGTCTAATCTCAGGCCCATCCACATTCAAGATTCGTCAATCGTTTTATTTGTTAATATGACTACATGGTAATAACAGCAACTCGGTGATTAAAAAGGTGCTCGTCTGCCTAATGGCAAACGTTTTTGCTTACTGAGCAGAAGACCGTGGGTTTAGTCCCAAGCTCCTTCGCGTTATATGATCGTTAGGACATCAATTCAGCTTATCGTTTACCAAAACGAACCCTGCTGCAAACCCAACCCTCTTATCCAACATCCCAGTGATTCCTCGTGGAAGTGCAGAGGTGTTCTCGGCTTCCATCAAAGCGAGTGTCATGTCAACACAATCCTTCCCATTCCTTTCTTGACCTGTGTTCGGGCGCGGCCGGCGCTGGTATTGCCTAATTTAAGATCACCAGTTTTTACACATTGAGGATGATTGCTAGTCCCAAGCATCGTCTATTGGTTCTCTGTGTAATTACAGCTGATCTGGCAATAACAGAGTAGCAACCGTGGGCGGTCAATCAAGCTCAAGCTCAAGCTCAAGATTCCAACAGCCGATTCATAATTTTCTTTTGTTATTTATAGACTTAGTAAAAAAATGGCCGAGATTCAGCTAACAAACATATATTTTGCAGGCATATCAGCAAAAGTTAATTCCGAGCTGATCCGCTGTTGGAGATTTTGCCGAGGTATATTGGAGTGTGTAGGACTTTGGCTGTCATAGCCCATTTTGAAGATTTGAGTGGTTTTAAAGTTGGGAATCGGGTGGTGGATCTCGATATTTGACCTTTCCCATTTGTAAAATACCTATATTGCATGGTTTCAAATAATAAATCGTCAAGAAAAGACCTCTTGGAACTCAATATGGCGGCGGACCTTGATATTTTACCTCCAGACATCCTCTACAAAAAAATCATCTAGACATCCTCTACGGACCATTTAGTATGGTTTCAAATGATAAATCATCAAGAAACGGTCGCCCTTGAATTTTGGTCCGCTATCTTCGATTTAAAAATAGCGGTAGAGCTCAAATTTGGACCTCTAGACGCCTTCTCTATATCAAAAATACCCATATTGCATGATTTTAGATAAAAATCGTCACGAAAACACCGCGATCTTAAATTTTGGTGCACCATCTTGCATTTCAAAATGTCGATGGACCTCGAGTTTTGATCTCTCTTTTTGAGCCACTAGATATTTTCTGCAGACCCAAAATACCGATGTTGCATGGATTCAAATGATAATTCGTCAAGAAAAGGCTACACATTTGTCTCATATTCGTTCAGAAATGCCGTTTCCGTACTACAACTTTTTGAAAAATTTCAAGGACCTCATTTTGAAAATGGCCGGATTTTAGCAAAAATGTGAATTTTCTTGCCCATAACAAACAATTATGGAAAATTTCATGCAAATCTGGGAAGGTCGAGTTTTCTTCAAATCGTCTTGTGGCGTGGAATTGCTCATTTCAGGAAAATTGTAAGGAGGTTCTGAACAGACTATTATGGGGATTGTGAGTAGTATTCAAGGGAATTCAAAAGCAAATAGGAAAGAATTTCAAGACGGTTTCCAGGCGGATCTGGAAGGGAATGCAAAATGAATTTACCATGATGGTACACGATAAAAAGTTGACACATCTAATCCAAATGCTCTTGCACTTGACTCAGTCTGTCATGCGGCACTACGAATCTAAGTGATTTATCATTGATTTTCAAGTGATTTGCGTTTTGAAACAAAGTGATTTGTCGTTGAAAAATATGTACTGTATAACACCTTTAAATCAAAATGATTATCATTTGAATTGGCACCACTGTTTTCATCCGTTGAATTTGATTAGTTTTGCTTTTGGAAGCAAATGTCAAAAACGCACATGCCAAACATTACTCGCGAAGATGGCAAGTCAACAAATAATTAATTAAGAGCAAGAAAGCGATAATTCTCCATTTCCACCCGAAATAATTTGCATTCTAGAGCGCGAGTACTACGAAATTGTTGCTGCATTCAATAATAGCGTATTATTCAGATAAGTTCTATTACAAAACATTGTCAAACTTATCAAATCGATTGCTCAATGTTACTTCTACTACAAGCCTTGTAATGTTGTTCAATATCACTTGGAAACATGGGATCTGGGTAGTAATATGATACATGTTCTGCGGTCATATTCTGAATATTACAAAGTTTGCAGTATGAACAAGGCAATATATTTATTTAAATCCTTATTCAGCAAGCATGAGATCCAAGGATATATTAGTTAAATTTAAAGTGATAGATTTTTAATATCAGTATGCTTAACATGTGCATTCGATATGATCTCTTTTAAGGGATTTGCACATCGATTTGCAATGTTTGGCAAGTAGTGCAAATTCAACAGCAAATCACGTTACATGAACATGATGCTTTTTTACGGTGTATGACTACAATCCTGAAACAGTATCTACTAATCATCTGCGACTGAAAATCTCTTAAAAGTTGATAGATGGATTAATCAAAGAAAAATTCTTAAGAGATCTGCAACGAAATATGGATAATATTTCCAAAAGAATTTAAATCATATTTATAGCTAAAACAAAATCTTTGCGGAATTTTAAGCAGTTTGAAGATAGTTTCAACAGAATTCCTAAAACAACTTTTATTCATTTTAAAGAAATATCAAAACAGTTTTTGCTGAGATTTGGCATTAAATTTTGAGCATATTTCCGAAGAAACTCTCTCCAGGGTATTCTGAAGAAATTTCTAAGGGAATTCTAAGTAGAGTTTCAAGAAAATTCCAAGAGATCCTCCTCAAGAACATTTGAGGAAAAATTTCTATGGAGTTGTCGTAAAATTAAGAAAAAACAAATTTCTAAACAATTTCTAAATTGTAAATGGGATACCACGACACAACTACATTTCAAGGAATATTTCAACTAAATTGTAATAGATATCATGGAGAGAAATTAAAGTAATTTCTCGAACGAATTTTTAAGAATACAAAGATAAATGTAGAGTACATATCAAGAGTTTCCTGGCGGAAATTCCTAAAGTGTTCTGGACAGAAATAGACCTTTTTGTAGAAAATTTCTACGCAGTACAGGACCGGAAAATCATAAGATTTTTAAGGGGAATCCTGAAAGTAAAAATAATTTTGAAGACATTTAACTCCTGAGAAATATATAAACATATACTGAGTTAAGTTTCAAAGGAAATAATTTAGTTATGCTTTAGATTTCATACACAAACATTTAAGCTCCACGATTAGCAAAAATTGTCGAACTGGAGACTTCAGTTGAGAACAAATTATGAAATTCTGTTTTTAGATTTTTTTCAAGTTTTTGGTGCTGAATTCAAAATTCTAGGAAAAACATTCGAGATTTCGAACATTATACGTTAAAGTTCCAATCAATTTCCTCCTAATTTTCCGGTTGTTTTCGATTCAGAGTCCACCCTGCATTTTGAAGGCATTTTGGCGATTCTAGGGTATTTTGATGTCACAAAGACCGGTGTCACAAAGACCGGTGTCAATTTAGGTGTTTTTGGAGTGATTGCCTCTAACCCCAGCAGGCCTGGGTTCAATCCCAGTCGGCGCCACAGGGTTGTTCTGAGGCATAACATCTCTGATCACGCCTTCCTTCGGGAAGTAAAGCCGTTGGTCCCCGGTTCATGAGCTGTCTCCCTGGCGTCGGTAGCACTGCACAGTGGTCCAGAATGCAGATTTAGGTGGAATGATATGTTTTGAGCCTGAAATTGAAACTTTAGACTAAAAGTCTCTTCTACAAAGTTGTTCCTTATAGTTAGGCCCTCATTTTTATGACAATGAATTCTAGGGTGGTTCCTATTAGCATTAAAATCACAAATCTAACTTTTTTGTTTGAATAAATTAAGATATACATTATTCGGCAAAGTTATAGCTGAGCTAATTTCAAGCAACTTTGTTGAAAATAACTTTTTTGTGTCTCTTAAATTGGCCGATTTAGAGCTATTTTCTTGAATTGAGTTAGGGTGGCTCTTAAAAAAACAGTTGTTTTGCTCTAGTTTTCTTTTTTCGAATTTCTTAGCAAAGGTGTCTTCAAATAACTTTTAGATCTTAAGAAGGCGCAAAACACGGAAAACAAATCAAGGAAAAAAAAGACCAGTTTTGGAGGTCATTAAATTTGTTTACTTGTGTATTTTTTCTGAAAAGGTCATACATTTTCTAACATTTTTGTATCGGACTCCATTTCGTTTGGATGGCACGTTTTCTGTGTTATTATTTTTTTGAAAATTATCGAATAAGCCATTTTGAAAAAAAAGTCATAATGGCGGCCGAATTATAGCACAAATTCGAATTATTGACTCTATTTGGCCTGGATTTACGTGCTAGTAGTTTTTTTTTCCATTTAATAACCATCTAGAAGCAACAATACAGAAAAATTCTAGCCCCTTTCCCTGCAATATCTGACCACAGCAGCTCTCATTTGAATCTGATCAACTCTCGCCGCCGACTATCGACCATATTTCAATCCAAACGGGGGGTAACTGAACTGATTTAATTAACATTCCGACGGGTGCGATCGACACAGTGCAAAACAGTGCGATGCTGCCGCTGGCTGGCTGCTCCAAAACAAGCGAAAACACCGTTCACACCGCTGGACCCATGTCTGGGTTCGAGCGAAGACGGCGGCGGCGTCCTTTTTGTTCGGTAGGTACCACTGAGATGCACATTTTTTTTATTAACATTTCGCTGCTAACACGCATCCGAACCGACCGGATCCCAGGCACGATTTGTAGGGGTCTATTTGCGGGAGGGTGGGGGGAAAGCGTTAATATAAATGACTGATAGGATGGTTCAGAACTTCCGTGAATTCACAAGTCCTCCTCTCTGAAGTGGGTAATTGTGGTCCTTGATGAACCGGTCTATAGTGAGTCTGGGTCCAGAAGACCTGCCATTTCATGGAAGCACCGAATACGCGGAGATCTCTCACTAATAATGGCCTCTCGTTTTCGCGCATCTTTGCGCGAGATGGCCCTGATTTGCGTGGCGCGGCGATTTTGCCGAAAAAGAATGAATACAAATTATAACGTTTTCTCTTCGCTGCTCTCCGCTTGTTTGGGTTAGTGACGGTGCTGGTCGTGTGGAGAAGATGCCACGAGGAGCAAGAAGCAGCAATGCAACACCTTTCCGCTGGCGCCAGGCCCCATTGATGAATTCTTGGAACTCGAAAGGGCTTCGTCCGTCGTCAGCTATGGTGGAAGACGCGCGCTGGAACGAGGCTTTGAGAACAAAATTGGCCTGGTAGTTAGGAAAAGCCACTTTTGGAGGAAGACTTAGCCTATCGTATTGTTGCATTTAGATCAAAAGTGTACACGAAGTGCCACAAACACTACCGCACACTGTCTTCACCTGACTAATGATGGGATGATTAGCACCCGGGGTCTAATGAGGCTTGAATGTACTGAAACCAATTTGCCAGGGATTCGTCGACTCTTTTGAATGTACCGAATGTCAGCAGCTTTGGGGCAAATCCTTTTGTCGTGAATCGCTTGTTCTGATTGTCTTAAGTTTTGTTGAGTTTTCAGGCCTCAACATAGCGTGCAATGAGCACTTCCACAAGTGTTAGCTGAAAGCTTTTTTTCCCAGGGAAGTCTGAACCATGAACCATGAACTGACTAGGGTATCGAAAGACCCCTAAGGTAAGTTCATAAGGGGCTTACAACCAAACGGAAATGCGCAAGTGGTTTAAAGTTTGAATGAAAATGGTTTAAAGTTCCTCTAACTCAAATTTCAACTGAACTCTGCAGCCGTGTTTCTCTTCATAATAAAAATGCAATAGTCTATCTTTACAATGCTGAAAGATAGAAACAAGCTTTCGTAGACAAAACAGAGAGAAGTTTAATTCAAGCAACTTGACTAAAATCGTTAAAAACCTATCGGTTTAATTTTAAAGCGAAGTGACGCGACTTTAATTCTGAAGCTAAGTTAATCATAAGCACACAATTCCAATGTATTCTATTCGGGTTCAATCGAAAATTCAGATTCCACCAAAACCAGTTAATTCCTCGAACTCGTCAATGTCAACGACCGCCGAATTAAATTTCAATCCTCACTTCCTGTCTGCTTATCGCACATCGCACCATAAGTGCACATATTTCATGCATAGTGTCAACCCGTTCAATTGATAATAAGCCGTGTTTACCGAGAGAGAGAGAGAGAGAGAGAGAGAGAGAGAGAGAGAGAAAAAAGAAATAACCTTATCAACTACCTCTTGTACCTACCTCGCCGACCTACTTAGCGACGCGGACCCCTCAATTAGGCCACAAGAGCGAGATAGTCTTCATTTTCGTGTGTAGTTCCATCCATCCATCTCCATCCATGTATCTTCTTGACCAAATCTAAAAGCAGCTAGGTCATCCTACTGTTTACTAACCGCTAGTAGCTACTACAACCATTGCAGCTGATCTCACTACCGACTCCGCGCCACTTCAACAACCACCACACTCTAGCATAGCGATAGAGCAATCGAAAGGGCCTATGCATTGCTCGTTGTTGAAGCAGTATTGATGATGTGTGCGGATGTGTGGAAGGAAGGGTAAAAGTTGTGTATACGTTTTTTGAATGAGCTCAATGAATGAAGCAATTTCATTCATGTTTTCTCGCAGAGCGCGTGATGACCAATCTCGTCACCGCCCGGTCCGACCCACCTAGCCCTTCGTCGCCGTCGTCGTACACGCGTCTGCATCGGTGGTGTGTCCATCCATTCACCCGCACCTTTGATTCGCTTTTTTTAAGTAGTAGGTACGTATACAACACACATTTGCAACTCCGACGACGACGACGACGACGACGACGACAACCATCATCAAGGAAGAATTATAGTATCGACCTACATGCATATTGAACGATCCGTGGAATCGGGAGCAGTTAATTGTAGGAGGTGGCTAGTGCTACAATGAGTGCAATTTCTGGGAACAATAATAATGCACTTGACCAGGTGGCAAGCAGTGGGTTGCGGGTTTCTTGTATGTATCGGGTTTGATCCCGTAGTGCTGGATGCAACTTTACCGGCGAACGTAGCAATTTTGAAATTTTCATTCACGTGACCTAGATTTGCGTTAATTGCATCTACGTGGTTTATAAACTGTCCCTAACCGAAGGAACTTACCGCAGGGTGATCAGAGAGTTTAATAAATTAAATTCCCGGTTTTTTCCGGATGCCCAGCATAATTTTCCCGGTTTCATAAAAACAGCTTAATATTGTCAGAAATGGAAAAAGCTAGGGCATTTTATTTCAGGACTGGTAGCGATCACTGCGGTCGAAAATAGTGATTTTAGTGACCATATTGAAGAAATAAGTGATCAAATAGTGACTTATAGTTGTAAAAATAGTGACTCAAAAGTGACCTAAGAGAAGAAAAGTAGTCGTTATGATGGCACACTAAATAAATGTTTGATGTTTTAGACTTATTGAATTATTTAGTATCACCATAAACAGATCCAATACAAAGTTTATGGTCAGGGTGTCTACCAGTGTTGTAAATTTTCATATCATTCGATTGAAGATGAACCAATACAACCATTCAATCAATTCTGTGTGAACGAATTCTCACATGACCATAATTTGAAGAGCCCCTTTCTCATTCGAAGCTCATTGTCACTGAGTCACTTTCTATCATTTGATATACGACAGTGAAGTATGGAAGAAACCCAGCAAAATGGTCCCGAACAGACAAGTAGACCCGATGTCGGATCAATGTAAGACTACTTTAAGGTCGATGTCGACCCAATATCGTGTTGTTGTTGGGTCAATTTTTGGTTTATGTCAGATCAACATCGGGTTGGGGTTTGGTAGAAGTCAGGTTGGTGTCAGAATGTCGACCATAGCTCCGTTTATGTGTAGGTTACAGTCAATTGGATGATATATGTATAGCGTTTCTCAAATGAGAATGATCCATGCCTTCGTCAAATGACTAAGCAACTGATATCACCCATTCCAAGGAGGTCCCCTTTGATAGCGAATAGCTACTAATAGTAGCCTACTATTCTAATTTTAATCAAAAATGTTAAAATGAATTTGAAAATTTACAGCACTGGTGTCTACTAACTACAAAAACCTGGAAAACTGGGAATCCTCAGGAAATTTTATTTTTCCCTCAAATACCTGGAAGTCTCAGAGAATTCAATGATTTTCTTACTAAGGTTGCAAATACTCATTTCAGCTAAAACAATGTTTTTTTTTAATTATGAAATAATTAGATGCTATGATCATATTTTGAATTGGTAAGATACAAGAAGAGGTTGCACAGAATGTATTTGACATATTAAACCTGTTTATTTCACTTCAAGAGAGTCACAATCAGCGATTTTTCACACATTCACTCACTCACTCACTCAGCGATCAGCAAATCGCTGATTGTGACTCATAGAAGGCAAAATTTACAGGTTTTTTGTTTCAAACGCATATTTTGTAACCTCTTCTTGTAAGTTACAAGTAAAACATGTCATCATACCATCTTTTGGTTTTATTATTCAAAAAAACATTATTTTAGCTTAAATGAGTAGGTATTTGCAACCTTGTTTTAAAGAATGAATTTTAAAATACAAGCACTTAATTTTTCTCATTATTTTCATACACACTTTGGATTTTATAGATCCACAGTAGATTAATCTTCAGTAACAAATAAATAAAAAAAGAAAAGCTTGGATTTTTTTTTTGGTTTTAGAACATGTATATTTCCTAGAAATATTAAATTTGAGCTAGTTCTGGACGTAAAAGCATAATTCTTCAAGAAATTTTCAAGAATCTTAAGTCAAATTCCAAGAACAGTTTTAAAGGCTCTTGGAATTTTATTAGAGTTTCTAAGAACCTCATTCCAAGGGAGTTCTGGGGATAAAAATCTTTCAGAAAAACATCAAATTCAATCTGCATTTTTCCCTAAAGTTAATGAAACTGTCTTGAAGTTAATTAAATTCTTAAACTTCCCTGAACTTTATAGGATTTTCTAATTTTCCCTGAATTTTGCGAACGATTATGGAACTCCTCTAAAGGTTTAACAATTCACTGCAGTTCTCTAAACTTCTTTAAAATTCATATGACTTCTCTAATGTTAACGGAACTGCTCTGAGGTTCTCTGTACTTTTCTGAAATTCTCAAAACTTCTCTAAAGTTTTTGGAGTTCTCATGAAGCTTGTTATACTGCGCTGAATTTAAATGAACCGTCCAAAAAATGTTTAAGCTTCAGTGAACTTCTGAACTTATGCGAAGACCTCAATTAACTTTCTAGGAACTCCTTTAAATTTCCCACTAATTTTCTGAAACTAATGGAACTGACCTCCACATGAAATTCCTACAATTTGAAGGGCTTGCTAAACTTCTTTCAAATGCTCCTGCATTTTGCTGATGTTCATAAAAATTTCTGAAGTTCGTGGATCCCCCACATAGATTCCTATGAAGTTTTCGAAATGTTGCTGAAGACCACTATCCTTCTGTGAAGTTTTTGAAGTTTTTCTAAATTTCTGTAATTTTTGTGCTCCCGAAATTTTGATGGAATAATATAGTTCTATGAATTTCACTGAAGTTCACAAGATTTTTCTGAAGTTCATGAAACTTCTCTAAATTATCGACACTAATTTAAAACTTCTTCAATAGTCTAGACTCTCCAGGTGTCATTAAAAACTGCCTTAGCGATTACTGAATTTCTTTTAAGTTCTCTAGATTGCCTTGAATTTATCAGTATTTTTTTTAGAACACGCAAATTTAATTAAATTAATTGATTTGTTTTGAAATTTCGTAAGTATTATAACCATTATAAACGCTCACTAATTTTCCCTGAACTTATCTATTGCCTACTTGAAGTTCTCTAAAATTTTTTAATAAGCCGATAAATTTTCTGATTTATATATAAATATTCATAATTCTCTGAAGCTTCCGACGTTTTCGGATCAATCACAGAATTCTTGGAATACCGCATAGTTTCACGAAACTCCTTGAAAGTCGTTGCAAATTTAATCGTCCTCGAAGTACTCGGAACTTCGCTGAACATCATGAAACTATCCTAAAATATCGAAATTTATTAGAAGTTCTTTGGAATTTCTTGAAGATGTCGCTGCTTGCTAAAAGTTCAAGCATTTTTTTTTAATTAATGAAACTTTGTTGATGTTCTCTAATCGACTAAGCAAAATTTTCGCATTTTTTGAAGTTCTTGAAATCTCTTTGATATAACACTCTTAAAATATTGTTGTTCATATAATTTTTATCACGTTCCAGAAATTCTTTAAGGTTTCTACAATTTCCTTGCACTTATTTGAACTGCCTTTTGATTCTCTGATCTGTCTTGTTGTTCTCGAGGCATCCCTAAAGCTCTCAATTCTATTGAAGCTCTCGAAATGGAATTCCCGTAGACACCTTTAAATTTATCTGAAATTCTCTGGACTTCTGTGAAGTTTCTGAAATATTTCTGAACTTTTCAGAAATTCTCTGTACTTCCCTGAAATTCTCGGAACATCTTAGCGTTCACGATTTTTTTTTTTTCAAAACATCATGGAACCATTCTGAATTTTTCTAAATTTTATTCGTCAACTTCTCCTAACAGCAGCTTCGCAACAAATACTGCTTTCTGTTGGCTTCGCCTGCTTTCCAGAGTTGTCATTCCTAGCAGGCGACAGCGACTCTCGTACGGTGGTAAATCGTTTGGGTTATTCCAAGGCAGGAACCGGAGCGCGTATCTTACGAATCATGATTGAACTGCTTCTATCTTTTTATCCAGACCTCGTGGTGAGGACTCCACACGACAGAAGCAGATTCTAGCCCGGAACGTACAAGGGAGTAGTACAGTGATCGTAAGCAGTACGGGTCGCGAAACTCTTTCGAAATGCGGAAGATGAATCCCAGATTTCTGTTAGCCCTAGCGATGATGTTGGAGTAATGATCCCGAAACGTCATTTTGCAATCAAGCTCCACTCCAAGATCCCTGATGCTTGTTACTATTTCCAATGCTTCTCCACGAATCGTGTATGGCCAGCAGATTGGAGATTTCTTGCGGGTGAAAGATATCACGGCACATTTTTTCACACTTATAACGAGATGATTCCTGTCACACCAGCCTTCGAAGAGATCAATATACTGTTGAAGCTTCTGGCAGTCTTCTATAGATCGTATTATCAAGTACAATTTTAGATCATCTGCATACAAGATTTTACACCCGTCTGGTAGGAGAGAGCAGACATCGTTGAAAAACAGGGAAAATAACGTTGGTCCAAGATTGCTTCCTTGTGGAACTCCTGAGCTGTTGCTGAAAGTGTGCGACTCAAAAGTGCCAAGTTTCACGCAAAGACGACGGTTCACAAGGTAAGATTCCATCCATTTGACAAACCGAGTTTCAACTCCTAAGCGTTCGTGTTTTGCGAGCAGGATTCGGTGATTGACACGATCGAATGCGGCTTTTAAGTCCGTATAAATGGAATCCATTTGATGACCATCGTGCATACTTAGAAGGCAGCTAGATGTGAACTGAATCAAGTTAGTGGCAGTGGATCTCCCTGGAAAAACCATGTTGATCTGTGGATATGTACATCTTAGCAGCACGAATTAGCATGTTGTACACCAGTATCTCCAACAGCTTCAACCCAGCACACAATGATGTTACTCCACGGTAATTTGCGATATCTCTTTTGTCTCCTTTTTTGAACGTCGGGAACATTATCGAATCCTTCCATTTATCGGGAAATACAGAGTCTGAAAGTGATTTATTGCAGATAAATCTCAAGGGCCCAGAGACATTCTCAGCACATTTTTTCAGAACGGTAGCAGGAATTCCATCTGGTCCAGCTGACAGCGAAGGCTTCATTTTCCTCAGAGCTGTGAGCACATCCGTATCTGCGATGTCACCTACGCGGAAGTTGAGAGCATTCGCTGGAACATCCGAAAGAGCAATTCTTATTTGATCTTCGTCCACCATAAGTTTGTCAAATACGCTTGCAAAGTTTTCAGCGTACAGGTTACATATACCATCAATAGAGTCAGAGGATTCGTCTCCCAGGAACATGTTCGTTGGAAGGCCATTTTCCTTTCTTTTGTTGTTAACAAACGTCCAGAATCTTTTTTGAGATCTGATTGAAGCCGACGAACATGTCTAGCATACAAAAAGCGATTATACTTTTTGTATCTGTTACTAGCAACACAGAAATTTCTCTTGGAGAAGGGGTTCTTGTCCCTCGAGTATTTCCTCAGTGCTGCTGCTCTCTCACGTTTGAGTTTCGGAGATGGCTATTTGACCATAGCGGTGATGGGCGAGAACGTGGTGGAGGGACATGTTCACGGAACAACTGGTGCAAGGTGATGGTGAACACATCAACTGCTTCATTAACGTCAACAGACTCATACAGTCGGGACCAGTCGATGGAAGAGAGAGCCAGATTCAGAGCGGCAAAGTCAGTTTTACTGAAGTTGTCGTCGTTTAGTTCTTCAAACCTGGTGGGCGGAGAATACTGCAGTAGAACTTGGAATGGCGGATGTAATTGATCCACGCTTGTTAGTGGTTCAGAGGGCTCAGAGACGTCACATAATGGTCTGGTGTCTGCGTTAACGAACAAAAGGTCTAAGGTTTTGTTTCCTACATTTTTGATCGAAATCAACTGCTTTAAACAAAGTACTGTCATTCCGTCAAGTAGAGCAATACTGGATTGTGGAAACGAAGATTCGTGGGGATCCGTAAGACCAAAAATAAATCCGGGATTGGGTACCATACAAGTGAAGGTTGATTAAAATCTCCAAATACCATTTGCAAATCCAGCTCTTGAGCCGAGTTTAGAACTCTATCAGCTGATTCAACGAACTTACTAATAATGTTCACGTTGCCTGCCAGATCAGGAGGAATGTAAGCGGACCCTACGTAAATATGTCTAGCTCCTGCATCTATAACTACCCAAATCTGTTCTATATCTGCATCCACTGCGACAGAACAAATGCTGGAGCTCAATCGAGTATGCACAGCTACTAGTACCCCACCACCTCTTGTCTTACCAGATCGTATGGGATCGCGATCCTTACGGTACACTTGATACTGTGGCCCAAAGATTTGAGGCGATGAGATCTCGTTGTTTAACCAGGTTTCTGTGAGAACAACGATGTCGTACTCCATCTCCGAGACAGCGAGAAAGAAGTCTTCTATTTTGGGTCTGAGGCCCCTAACGTTCTGGTAGTAGAAGCTTACGATGTTGTCGGTACGAAAAACACAGCGTGGGCGACCAGTTTCGTGGGTTTCGACGTCGCAGGTGGTAGTAGTAGGCTGAAGCAAAGAGATGGTGGACTCTTCTCGGACAGGCTGAAATAGGTGGTTACTATTCAGAGATTGTGCAGTATCCTTTCCGGCTTCGGCGGGACATAAAGGGTGTCCACGATGAAATTGCCACACACAAAATTGATTCGCAAAATTCGAGTTTTCATCCGATTGCCATCAAATTTTCAGGGATTGAGAAATAACTATTAAACTTCATTTTACCATTTTACTCGTATTTTATTTACAGTCCATACGCAAATGCCCGCACCTTGGCCTTAACCCCGGCCATAAGATTCTGCACAACCTGTGAATCAACCGTTTTTTGCATGTAAACCCATACTTTCTTCAGTTCCTCGACTGTCTTCACTACCTTAGGTCGTTTAAGAAGGTGCTGCTTCATAATCGCCCAGTACTTCTCGATGGGGCGGAGCTCCGGAGTGTTGGGAGGGTTGAACATTTTCGGCACGAAATTGACCTTATTGTCCGCATACCACTTCAGCACGTCCTTGGAGTAGTGGCATGAGGCCAAATCCGGCCAGAAGATTGTTGGGACGTTGTGGGCCTTCAGGAGAGGAAGCAGCCGCTTCTGGAGGCACTCTTTTATGTACACCTGTCCGTTCATCGTGTCCTGGGTCACGAAAGGTGCACTCCGCTTCCCGCACGTGCAGATGGCTTGCCAAACCAGGAATTTCTTCGCAAATTTGGACATCTTCTGAGTGCGGACATGCTCCGGAACGCTGAACTTATCCTTGGCCGTGAAAAACAGGTTGCCGGGGATCTGTTTGAAGTCGGCCTTCACATATGTTTCGTCGTCCATGATGCAGCATTCAACTTTCGTCAGCATGTTGAGGTACATCTTCCTGGCACGGGTTTTGGCGGACTTGTTCTGCTTCTCGTCGCGATTAGGGGCCTTTTGTACCTTGAACGTTCGAAGCCCAGCCTGAATTTCTGTTTATTTACGCGGTGATGAGAAGTGCGCTGATCTATTGTCAGGGTTTTGAGATGTGCATTGCTTTTGTGCACGGAGTGACTTGAAAAAGAAAAGTGAAGAAAAGTGATATTTGGTTGTTGTGTGGAGGGAAAAAAATATGCGTAGAAGCATCGGGAATGCGCTCCCGGGTGAAGTGATTTGGTGAGAACGTTCCAGTTGAAGATTGTTGACAAGTGTATTTGTGGTGATGCAAATTATGGTTTAGATGACGCATGGCTTCAAACATTTTGTGTATCCAAATAAAACATATTACATACTAAATACGCACAGGGCATCGTCTGCTGACCATTGCCGCGGGTATATCGTGGGAGTCCCAGGTACCCGGTTCAAGCTTTAGTTGGCGGCGGTGGCTCTTCTTGACCTTCTACCCCCTGAGTAGTTAGTGTGAATAAGGGCGTCTATGTGATGTTTTGCTGTACCTGTTGTGGACATCTAGTGCATCCTGTTCCCTTAACTTGTTGAGGACACCCTGTCTTGCCTCAAAAGTTACCCTTTTTGAAGTACTAGTCTTCACAACATAAAGGGCACCATTACGGAGCATGAGATGTGATCAAATTATTCGCAGTTCTACTTGTCCAACGCCCCCGGCTGGGTGAGGGATAGAGGATGACACACACACACACACACACGTTCGAAGCCCAGCCTTAGTTTTGGCCTTCTGGACAAAACTTCGGCTTAGGTGCAGCTTCTTAGCCACATCCCTAACGGAGTCGTTCGGATTTCGGTTGAAGGCCCCAACTACGCGGTTGTGATTTTTGGTGTTGTACGGAATACTTTTTCCTTCACTTCTGGGCTTCCGATCGGTGGTCAACCGTTCCTCGAACCGCTTAATCACTCGCGACACCGTGGAATTCGCGATTCCCAACGTTTTAGCGATGGAACGATGCGAGAGATCCTTGTTCTCGTGGTGAATGCGCAAGATTTTATCACGCACGAGCTGTTCTTTCGACTCCATTTCCGCGAGTTTTGATCACAGGACTTTAAAACTTGCAGGATGTAAATAATGCACTATGAACTAAATCCACCCGAATTTTCATTAAATTCTACCCAACGGTTAAAAAGTTAGAGCAATTTCATAGTGTGGCAATTTCATCGTGGACACCCTTTATACCACTGTTTAGCTTACCTGGTGAAACAGGAAGTGCAACCGAGTGAAATTTTTAAAGAAACTAAAGGTTAATTCCAAGCTAGTTCTGAAGAGACTACTATGGGGATTGTGAGTAGTATTCCATGGAGCTCAAGGAAAATCAGAAGGGATTTCAGGGAGGATTCTACGGGAATTTAGAGAAAGATTCAAAGAGAATTAAACCTACGGCTAAATTAATGACGAATCTACGAATCCTGAAACTACGCCTAATGATAACCTACGGCTGATAATCTTTTAAATGTTGATCAATCAATTAATCCAAGAGAAATTGCATGTAGAGCAGCAAGGAAATATGGACGATAGTTCCAAGGGGATCTAATTCTTAAAATACCGTAAGACCAACTTTCGATCACACGGGACTGATTCAGGAGATTCGGTTACGGTGAGCCAGTGCTTTCAACTGAACTTTGGTATATGGAAGTATCAAATTTAATGGTTTTGCAGGGAATGTACAATTCACATGGTGTCTGGTCAATATTTTCATCTTTCAAAATCCGTTTTCCGAACATTCAGAATCGGTTCCGAGAAGCCTCGTGTACGGTAGAACCAGACCTAGGTTTTTTGGGTATCAAACATTGATTGACATTTTCATTTATGGTTGGCCAAAATTACCAAAATATTATGGTGACTTAGTGCTTCCAACTCGGGCTTATAGAATCTCTTGATTTTGAGGGCGCCCAGGTTGGGAAGTACTATTTGCTATCAAGCTTATCTTGAGAAAATTTTTACTCGATAACTGCATGTCCGATTGGTTTGGTTTTATCGGCAATATTTTAGGTAATGGATGAGACTATTAAAAAAATGCACTCTAAAAAAATTTACCCAACTTTTTTTTTTAATTTATAATAAAGTCTTAAAAACAATTTTTCGCAAAAAAAAAGATTTTTTGTATTTTTTCATTTTTTGATATGTTTTAAGAGACAAAAATTGCCATCTATTGCACTAGAAGTCAAGATGGAGAAATGATGGACAAAAAATTTCTGATTTAAAAAAAAATCAATTTTTGGGAAAAAAAATATCAAAAACATAGTCCAATTACTCTTTCGACTTTATATAATGAAAGTACACCAAAATTACGATAAAAAGCACCTAAGTAAAATTTTGCTAAGCACCGTTTTCGAGATGTAGCGGTTTGAAAGTAGATATTTTTAAAATGTTTTGTTATGCAACTACTGAAGAATTTGAAACTCATAAGCACGACCTCAACGAACAATACTCAAGGGATATAACCATCTTGACTTTTAGTGCAATAGATGGCATTTTTTGTCTCCTAAAACATAACAACAAATAAAAAAAAATACAAAAAATACTTTTTTTGAGACAAATTGTTTTTAAGATTTTATTTGAAATTAAAAAAAAAAACTTTGGGTTATTTTTTTTTAGAGTGCATTCTTTTTAATAGTTTCATCCATTATCTGCAATATTGCCGAAGACTGCAAACCGATCGGGCAAACAGATTTCGAGTAAAAAATTTCTGAAAATGAGCTTGATATTTTTCTATAGGCCATTTTCAAAAAGAAGGCTGGATTCAAATTGGCGATATGAAGATGCAAAATAAACCGATTTGCGAATTCGTAGTGAATTGCTCAATAATGGTAATTTAATCTTTGAGCTTTTGATTGTGTGAATCAATATTGTAAATTCACCGCTCAGTTCGCGGTAGAAAACGAATTAGATTAATAGATTTTTTGATCGGCAAATGGACATAGGACCTATTCAAAAAGGTCCAGAGTTGTCGTTACTCATGCTTGTAAACTGATAATTATGAGTTGTAATCAAACACCCTTTGAAGAGGAAATTCAATTCAATTATGAATAAGCACACAGGAATCAACATGTTATCAAAAGCCTGACGACAAGTACTCTGAAGCGCAAATCTATCTAACATTGACTAATAGCTCCCCTTCTAAGGCAACAACAAAACCCACCTCTTGAACAGATTGACACGACGCAGTTATGTCTCCGATAACAGGTTCCAAACAGCAGCGAATGACGCTAGTCGCGTGTGGTTTTACATCAGCATTCCGGACAACCCCGGAAGAGGTACTGGAGCAAGAGTAATCCTACAGCGTAGCAGCTGGCAGTGGAGCATTTCAAGTGGCGACTCCAAAGTTCATCTCTTTGTTCGAGGCCTTGCTGATGGCGCATTATCAGTCACTGGATGAAAACAAGCACGCGAAGGCTCGCTATTACCGCACGCACACACACACACACACACACACACACACACACACACAAACAAACACACATTTCATTCATAATCTGTTGCCAGCTTGACCCCCACCATTGTCCATATTCCCACACGGAATGACGTCAAAGACACGAACCTGATAAGACGCAGAATCTTCCGACTTCGATCCAGCAGCGACCGAATTTCCATTCATCTCGTGTGCTGCTGCTATTCATAAAACTGTGGCAGTCCGTGACTGTGTGTCCATCTTTGCCGCCGCTGTCACCGCCCCGTAGCCGTAAGCAATCACACCCAAAGGGCACACGCAGCAAGATGATGAAGAAATGCGTGAAGTAAACAAAACACAAAAAATAGCGCCTCCAGTTTTATGACAACCGGAAATACTTTTAACATTCCACACACATTTTTGAACCGAATCACGCTCCACACCACAATCGATCGATCGAATGGATCGGTCGCTGATGGAGGAGGTGGGGAGACGCGTTGAGGATGGCTACGAGGTCACGAAGGAGCATTAGCTCCACCGTTTTTAGATGCGTTGGTGACAAGGGGGCGGAGGAAGGGCTCTTCGAGTGGCATTGGACATACATGCGGATGTTGGGGATTGAATTTAAATGACGGAACATATTTTGATATTTTGTAGAAAACCCTAAATGCTGCATCGTTTATGCATGATCCCTTGCAGTGTGCATTGACTGTAGAGCGAAAGGTATGGGCTATGGAGCGTGAACTCTCGTGCTGCCCGCACACACCAGTAGAAGAGACGAAGCTTTTTGACGACTGTCGAAACGCTCGTTATCAGGCACGGTGGTAGTTCTGGCCGTTAGAAGCAGGTCAAAAAAGCATTCTTTTGATTGATTCTAGAATTTTACTTTACCATATGATGAAATGCTATGTCGCGGGAGTTTACCTGAAATGAAAAAAATACATGGCTTAGTCGTCAACATTAAATGTGTACTCTGAATGGTAAAATCGAAATAAAATATCCCCATTTCTCATTGTGTCCTAGGAATGCAGCGTCCATCACCAACACGGAGCCCGCCCTTAAGGGAGCTACAAAGTAAACCCACCGTCAGTGGCCAACATCGCCGGGCGGAATCCAAAGCCCTAACGAAAACGCACCAGCTCCGTACACATTTGTATGCTGATCAAATATTGATACTTGCGTAAACAATTCCACCAATCCATCCACCCCCCTCCTCCCCACACACAACTCGGTGATGATGCTGTGTTGCATTTCCCTTGTTGCAAGCGGCTCCCCAGGGGGTCGCCGGTTATCCCTTTGATAGAAACCGCTCTCTCTCCCCCCAGCCAATACCCGCAAACAGCAGCCGTGGAACGTGTGCGTGCTTTTCATTGAATATCCGTGTTGTGCATACATCCTCCTGCTCCATGCATGTATATTTAACACATCTTTCGTCAAACCACTCGGCTGCCCTTTTTTTTCCCTCCCGATGAATTACGCTGGAACCCGAAAAAAATGGCGCGAGTGATCCAGGGGGGGGGGGGGTTAGAAGGCATTTAACCTAGTTTTCGACTTCGGTTCCGCCCGCTCTGCAGGGACCCCACACTCCTTCGCCGCCGCCGTCAGAATGCCAAACAGACCGACCGGCACACTCACCATAATTTTGAATACTGCCTGCCTGCACTGGCTACTACTGCTGCTGCTGTTGCTGCTGGTGAGGACTGGGGATCCAGTAGCAGTACATCTATCTCTCATCGACAGGTTTTGTATTCTGATTGAGGGCAGGAGGAAGGCGTGGGGGTTCAGGAAAGTGAAAGACTTTCTAAGCGCATAGACCATATTTTTCATTTTCTTGCCATCTCGGTCGGTCCACTCCAGTGCCGATCGCTCGAATATCGATTGTGGGTAATAACTTTGAGAGGAGTGATGAGGGGAATCAATCGCCGATGACGTCATGCAGCAATATATAACAAAAAATAGGCATATAGTTGTAAGTAGCCTCCTGAAGAACATAGTTGAAAAAAATTTCGACACTCAGGGTTTGTCATCGAGATGCATCTTTTCTCTGAATTTTTCCCCAGAACTTCCCTGAAGTTTGCTGAACTTCTTTGAAATTTGCCAAACTTCCTAGTAGTTCTCTAAACTCTAAACAGGGGTTGTTCATAAACCACGTAGACACTTTAGGGGGAAGGTGGTAGACGAGTGTCTACGGATTTCCCGTTCTGAAGTGCTTTGAATGAAGAACAATCCCCAGTTTAGTTTTCGAGAAGTGGAATTTAACCTGAAATGTTAGTTTCTGTGGAACGATCTAAAAATGAAATGCAAACTAGCTGTACATTCCGCGCACCATCCAGGACAATTCCGCCCTTTCACATCAGGAAGCAGCGGACCAACGGAAACATGGATGCCATCCGGACAGTGGCAGAAGAAGCCAACAACTACAAATCTGCCTTCATGTTTCACTCGTTCGATGGCGGTACCGGAAATGGAAAGCATTGGTTTGAGAAAAGGTTCCAGTTTACCAACGATTTCTCGTGGTTTGAATTCCACGTGAAGTTTACGGACCTGTTGCATCCAGCAGTCAACTAAATTGGTCAGTTCGATCCAGTTTAATATTTTTTTGCCATATACTTTACACAGGGAAACCTTGACGACGAATCCGAAGCCTCAAAGTAAACGCCGGAGTGGAACTGCCAACCGTCAGGTCCATGGAAAGGTCGTGAGATCCATCAGAAGCAACCTAGGTATGTCCGATCGCGATTTTAGTAAAAAAGTACGTAACAACTATAATAATTCAAGAAATTTTTCAAGAATCTGGAGTCAAATTCCATGCACAGTTTTAAAGACTCGATGAATTTTACTATAATTTCTAAGGACTTCATTCCAAGGGAGCTCTGGGGGAAAAAACATTCAGAAAAACATCAAATGCAATCTGCTTTCGAGGTAGTTCTGAGGAATTTTAGATTTCATGTGAAGCCTTAGTTTTGAGTAGACTTACAAGAAACCCTGTACTGTGTTAATAGTAAATTTTAATGAAAAATCTTAGGAATTTCTGAGGAACACAACTCTTGTGAACTTCACCGGAAAATTCCAAGGGCATTCTGAGGATAATTTCATAAAATTTGTGGCGTAAATGAATACGGAGCACAAGTGCTAGGAAATTTTTTGAATATACTTAAGGGAGGATAACAATTATATCTGAGAATAACTTCAGAACATCTTCAAAGGAATTCGGAAAATAAATTCAGGAGAGTTTGCCAAAGTAATTATGAGAAGAAATCTAAGGAATTTCTGATGAGAAATGCTAATAAATTGTTAGGAGACTTTCAATGTGAGTAGAATTCCAAGGGAAGGAGTGAGATTGAAAAGGAAATCTGAAATGAATTCAATGAATACTCGGAGAATCTTTCCAAAATATTTCTAATTGTGGAAAATTTCAAGGTAATTCCGAGGAAAACTAAAAGAAAATTTAATTCAGAAGATAGCTTCATCGAAATTTTTAGGAAATCTCCGTTGAATATGGAATGAGGTCTTCAGAACCACTTGAAAGTTCTCAAATTATTCCTAAAGTTAATAAAACTGCCTTGAAGTTCTTTTGTAGTTTGATAAAATAGCCTAATGCTCAAATTCTAAACTTTATAGGACTTCCTAAAGTTTCCTCAATTTTTTCTAACGATCATGGACATCCTTTAAAGGTTTAACAATTCACTGAAGTTTTCTAAACTTCTTTAAAATTTATGTGGCTTCTCTAATGTTGACGGAACTGCTCTGAGGTTTCCTGCTCTTTTCTGAAATTTTCAAAACTTCTCTAAAGCTTTTGCAGTTCTCATGAAGCTTGTTGTACTGCGCAGAATTTAATTAAATCGTCCTAAAAATGTTTAAGCTTCAGTGAACTTCTGAACTTATGCGAATACCTCAAATAACTTTTTAACGTCTCTGAAGTTATCCAAAAATCTGGGAACTGCTTAAAATTCCCCACACTAATGGAACTGACCTCCCCTTGAAATTCCACCAATTTTCGGAGCTTACTAAACATCTTTCAAATCCTCCCGCATTTTGCTAATGTTCATAAAACTTCCTGAAGGTCGCGGATCTCATCTTAAACTCCATAGATTTCTATGAAGTAAAAGTTTCAGAAGACCACTGTCCTTCTGTGAAGTTTCCGAAGCTTTTCTAAATTTTTGGAACTGTTGTGGTCCCGCAATGTTCATGGAATTAGATTAATTAATGTAGTTCTATGATTTTCACTGAAGTTCTCAAGATTTTTCTGAAGTTCATGAAACTTCCCTTAAATTATCGACACTAATTTAAAACTTATTCAATATTCTAGACTTTCCTGGTGCCTAAACGATTACTGAATTTCTTTAAAGTTCTCTAGACTGCCCTGAATTTATCAGTATTTTTTAAGAACCCGCAACTTTACTGAAATTGTTTGATTTGCCTTGAAGTTTCGAAAATGTTTCTTGAGTATTATAACCATTATTAACCCTCGCTTTTCCCTGAACTTATCTATGCTTACCTGAAGTTCTCTAAATTTATTTAATAATCAAGCATATTTTCTAATGTAGGGGAAATGGCTCTAATGTTGGCCTATGGATCTAAGATTGGGCCCATCGCTAAAAATTTGCTATTTATCAATTTTATCTAGATGAACGCGTCATTGGGACGGTACTAATGGATAGTTTTGAGTGCTATTGAAAATTTAGTCGATTGCTGAATTTATGTATGGGCCAAAATTAGGGACACTTAGGCCGACATTACTTACATTTCCCCTATATTGATAACTCCCTGATGCTTCTGACATTTTAGGATCAATCATAGAATTCTTGGAATATACTATAATTCCACGGAACTCCTTGTAAGTCGCAGCAAATTTGCTTAAGTTAATGGAATTTTTCGGAAGCTATCTGATCGTCTTCGAAGTACTCTGAACTTCGCTGAATATCATGAAACTATCTAAAAATATCTAAATTTAGTTCATTGCAATTTCCTGAAGATATCACTGCTTGCTAAGAGTTCTCACTTTTCTTTATTGATGAAACTTCGTTGATGTTCTCTATTCAACATTCGCATTTTTTAAGTTCTTGAAATCTCCATGATATAACACCCTTAAAATACTCTCACGTTTTCCGGATGTTCATAAAATTTCCAGGAATTCTCTCGGAGCTTTGCTGATGTTTTCGGAAATTCACTGAGTTTCTCGAAACTTCTTTAAGGTTTCTAATATTTCCTTGAAATTATTTGAACTGCCCTTTGATTCTCTGACCTGTCTTGATGTTCTCTAAGCTTCCATAAAGCTCTTAGTTCTATTGAAGATCTCGGTTCTGCTCGGACATAAATAGAATTCGAATAAACACCTTTAAATTTCTTTGAAATTCTCTGGACTTCTGTTGAAATATTTCTGAAGTTTTCATAAATTCTCTGAAGGTCTCTGTACTTCCCTGAAATTCGCGGAACATCTGAAGGGTTCTCGAATTGCTGGTGCCTAAACGATTACTGAATTTCTTTAAAGTTCTCTAGACTGCCCTGAATGTATCAGTAGTTGTTAAGAACCCGCAACTTTACTGAAATTAATTAACTTGCCTTGAAGTTTCGAAAATGTTCGTTAAGTATTATAGCCATTATTAACACTCGCTATTTTTACCTGAACTTATCTATGCTTACCTAAAGTTCTCTAAATTTCATTTTCATTTTCATTTTGCAGCGTTTGGTGGGGCAATGGGAGCGCAAGTCAATCCAAAGCCGAGGATAAAGGAAGGGTAATGGCTGAATAGTCTATGCGGACCACTTGAACGCCATGGGAAAAGGAAGGGATTGAAGAGGTCGGTTATTGGGGGGTTTTGAGGAAATGACACATAGTACTAGATTTGTGTTGCAAAATGTAAAGAAACCGAAAATCCATCTCCCACTGATTCATCCTTTTACATATATACCAAATTGATATTTTAAAGCAACCATCAAAATAAACAGACAATATATGAAAAGGCTAGTTGCCTCCCTAAGCGGACCCCCCGCATCCTAACTCTTTTGTTAATTTACTTAATGTTATTAGGCTGTCTAAATTTTCTTATTTAAGTTCGTTTGATGATTATGATATCTCATTAGTCTAATTTAATAAATAATTGAAATCTCTAATTTAGCTAATCAATCATAACCCATGCTTTAATCAAGTACCTAAACTGCTATGTAATCTAAAATTTAACGTGTTTCAAGTAATTTCGACTTTCGACGATCTATATTTATTATATCTTAGATCGACCCAGGTGACACCTTCAAGTGACTAAAATGCTTCACTTTGAAATTGGTTTCCTAGCTGATTTTTTAAATTATATAAGGTATATGCTCCAACTACACTCACACGTTTCCACTATGTCGTCCCACAAAATTACGTATGGATATATCACAATAGAAGCACGCCACAGTGGAAATCCCGAGCCATAGTTCAAACACTTATCCCAAACCAAAATGAAGCATATATAAGATTAGTTACAATACCATGGTGGTGTTTAATATTGTTCCCTGAGTAATGCTTCAATGAAAACAACAATGAAAGCTTGTCACGCAAATAGAAGGAGCACCGTTGGGCACTTTCTGAAATATTTCAATAGTATACTTCCCTTGCAAACCCAAATAAATCTATCTGCGTAAAAATAAATAAAATAAGAGTGATTTGCGGCAAAACCCGCCAGTATCGCACCCAACGTCAGTGCCTATACGTAAGCGTACTACAACGCGGCTTTCAAATAAAGGAGTAACAAGTGTGATACTATCACTTCAGGCTAGAACTTTGGTTCTCTTATGCAATGGTTCATCAGAGAGGGGAAGCTCAGTAATCCTAATCGCATGCTCATGACGCTATTCTGTCACGGCATGAACCAACGATGCCGAACCTAAACCAACCGTCTCCAACGCTCCACTATGAAGCATAAGATTAGGCCCACCCACCAACGTCCAGGTTAAAAACTAGCCAAGGGGAGGGCTTACCTAAAGTTCTCTAAATTTGTTTAATAATCCAGCAAATTTTCTGATACAGGGGAAATGTATGTAATGTCGGCCTAAGTGTCCCTAATTTGGGCCCATACATAAATTCAGCAATCGACCAAATTTTCAATAGAAACCAAAAATATCCATAAGTACCGTCTCAATGACGCGTTCATCTAGATACAATTGATAAATAGCAGATTTTTAGCGATGGGCCCAATATTAGATCCATAGGCCAACATTAGAGCCATTTCCCCTATATTCATAATTCCCTGACGCTTCTGACGTTTTAGGATCAATCATAGAATTCTTGGAATACCCTATAATTCAACGGAACTCCTTGTAAGTCGCTGCAAATTTGCTTAAGTTAATGGGATTATTCTGAAGCTATCTGATCGTCCTCGAAGTACTCGGAAGTTCGATGAATATCATTAAACTATCTAAAAATATCCAAATTTAGTTCTCTGGATTTTCTTGAAGATATCGCTGCTTGCTAAAAGTTCTCGCTTTTTTTTTTATTAATGGAACTTCGTTGATGTTCTCTAATCAACTTAGCTGAATGTTCGCATTTTCCATGATACAACACCCTTAAAATACTCTCACGTTTTCCGAATGTTCATAAAATTTCCAGGAATTCTTTCGAAGCTTTGCTGATGTTTTCGGAAATTCACTGAGTTTCTCGAAACTTCTTTAAGGTTTCAAATATTTCCTTGAAATTACTAGGAGGAAAAATTTGTACTGCATTTTGATTCTCTGACCTGTCTTGATGTTCTCGAAGCTTCCATAAAGCTCTTAGTTCTATTGAAGATCTCGGTTCTGCTTGGAAATAAATAGAATTTCCGTAAACACCTTTAAATTTCGTTGATATTCTCTGGACTTCTGTTGAAATATTTCTGAAGTTTTCATAAATTCTCTGAAGGTCTCTGAAGGGTTCTCGATTTGTTTTCAGCACATCACGGAAATATTTTTAATTTATCTAAATTTACGTCATCATAGAGTTTTAATCCATCTAGCTTTTCTGAGGTGCTTAGAACTTCTTAAAAATTTACACAATACCCCTCAAGTTTTCTCAATTTCTCAAGTTCGCTTGACACCTGTGAAGTTCTCTGAAATTCGAGGAACTTCATAAAAGTTCCTGAAAAGTCTCGGATGCTAAAAGAACCGCTTTGATGTTCTTACAGCTTCCAGTAAGTTTCCCATATGTTCCTGCAGTTTGTATTGTATATGTTCACTGAAATTCTCAGCGTTTCCTTTCATTCCTCAGAATTTCTCCAAAGTTCATACAATTGTTGTAAAAATAATGGGACTGCATAGAAGATCTCTAATTTTTCATAAAATTAATTAAGAACTTGAAATAAAACATTCAATTTTTTACTTAATTCTGGCACTTTGAATATTTTCAATATCTTGAACTGGTACATGGAATGCAAAACTTCAAGACATTGACTATTTTTAGATCTTGGACTTATTTACTTGGAAAACTCAGGTAATTTTATCCACAAAAATGAGTAGACATCCTATATACAAAGAAAGACGATTAAACGTCACAATGCAAAGAATAATCAATCTTGAAATAAATTCACGCTAAAATAGTTGAAAATAGTGACTTATTACAAGAAAAAGTGACTTTAGTGACATGACCTTAAAAAAAGAGACCTTTTAGTGACTGACTTGAAAAAAGTGACTCTCTACCAGCCCTGCAATGGAGTCCAATTTGTTTCGAAAACCCTCAATCCGCCTAGGTCAGGACCATTGAAAACTACTGGGCTATTATGAAGAGGAAACTTGGGGTAAAAGATAGCTCAGATGAAAAATTGGTATGATCAAATCCAAGGTTGTTACGAGAAATTTGAAATTAAATAAGCGCCAAATCTGCGCGAACTTTATTTCAAAATCGCATAAGTCGACCGAAATTTGACTTGCGCCCAGGTTCACACGAAAACAAGAAATAACCTAATATATAGGATTGCAGGAGGACAACAAATAAAGTAAAGGAGACTTATGTCAGCGATAGAAGTTAATATTTTGTCAATGATATAACAAGCACTTATTTTATTGATCTCCGTTGTTTTTGCTTTAAAAAAAACCTTTAGGAATGATGTTTCTGGATGATTGGATGTCATTGTTCTGATTTCTTTTCCCATCAAATTAAAAATATCTTCATTTGCCTTTCTTTTCTTTCCGATCTCTTCTTCTAGCCTTTTAATGTAGTGTCTGACTAACTTCCTTTCTTTTTATTTCTTTTTCTGAGCTTCCATTAATCCACCTTCTTTCTTTTTTACGTGCTTAGTTTCGTAAGATTTCCTCGCGAACTTGGCAGTCAAAATTAAGTCCTTCAAAACAACAAATTTGGATACATCATTATCAAAAAAATGCATGCCACTCAAAATATTTTTACTGTTATTGAAATGCTGTTCACTAAGCCTAGTTCGGTTCTCTGGCATCAAATGCTTGGATAGTGAAAACTTCCTTTCTACTTCTGCATTGGAACTTCCATCTCGAAATAGAGGATCCAGAATTTCCAAACCACAATCTGAATCAAACGTTTGACCTGCCAATTTCACACTTGCAAGTACGAGTTCTTCGTGTATCTTAGATTTGTCTAATTTGAAATAAATTATTTCGACTAAATGGACGATTTCCTTGATGGAGTCCTTATGACTGATCCTGCGAACCTTGAAGTTACTGACAAATCGAACAAATTCATTGGGAACATCTTGGGCAAACAAATACGACACAAAAGATTTCGTGTGTTCTTTGACATTCTTATAGAATTGAGATGATTTGAATTGATGTCGAGCAGTATAGATTTGAAAACAATAACTTCTGAATCCTTAAGAATAGCTTTTTTTAGTTTTTTGTTCCTGTTAGCTTCTGTTATTTTTCCTGGACTGTAAACTCTTGACATCATAGTGACCAAAAATGAATGAATCCTATCATATATGTCGAAAAGAATAAACTCATTCGTCTCAAGAAACTTCAGCAACTTTTCCATCTCAGCTGCTGATCCTATCACAAAAAGAACCTGCTCTTTGATATCCGGTAGCAGTAAGATCAACTTGATGTACTAAGTTACCAACTCAACATCAGTCAGAGCTTAAAAAACAAGCTGCTTTGACGCTTTTGAAGTGGTGGAACTATTTAACCGCCCTAGCGCTGAGAATTAATTACCCAATGAAAATTAACAGGCTCATGGTAGTTTACTCACTCTTTGAATATGTTTTATGTTTAACCAATTGTTGGTATATTAGTATGTTAATCAAATGTAGACTTAAAAATATATAACTAATACAAAATTCAAACTTTATTGAACAAATCACAAATCTGAAAAGCAAATCCGCGAAAATCGCGAAATCCGCGTAGTCGTAACATCCCTGCAAATCGCCAAAATAGTGGACGAGACCGTTGAGCACCGCTTTATGGGGTAGTTCGAAAATTCCTTCGAAACCGCGTCGAATAATTCGTTGGGTTTTTTTTTTATTAAAATATTATATTCACTTAAGTGAAACCCGTTTTCAAATCCGTTAATTCAAATCAAATATACCCAAATTATGTTGTTCTGTTACAAAGTGGGCCATAGTTTATGCTCACTCAAGTATCATGAAAATCTCCATCCTAGTTGGGTGCTTGCTTTTGCCTTAAGCTCATATTTGCGTCCACTTTCCGCATTTGAAGTACTACGCCGTTGACCCTTAAGCCCAATGAATTCATCTCCGGAGTCTTGTTAATTTGTGAAAAGGGTTCTCTGAATCTTATCAGTACCGAGAAGTCCAGTCCCTTTGGGCTCAACCTGTGCAATGGAGACCCTTGGTTGTAGGCCTAAGACTCATTGAGTTGGCTCAGGAGTGCTTTGGACAAGACCTCGACGTCCTATAGAGTTGAAATTGTTCCTGAACGCCTCTCAATTTGACCCACATGTCTTCTGAGGTTTACCCCGCAACTTTTTTGGAGTTGGCCCATAAGGCTTCTAATGGCTTATAGGCTTCATATGATTGCAAATTTGTTACAACCTGACCTTCTAGTGAAGGTCTCTTTTATCATACGAGACATTCGCAGCCGCTCCTTGCAGCTCACAGGATCTCCTAGAACGTGCATAAATGAATTGCCCAAATTCTCCATTTCCATGCTTTCTCAAGGCATTTCTTACTTGGTTGACTGTACATATTCCCGGAGCAGCTCCTCCAAAGTTCGATCCAAACAACATGCACCACCTGGTGCGTCTTGCATCTGTTTTCCTGCAGCTTGAACGATGCAAGCATAAAACCCATACAGGAAAAACGTGTCATTAGGGCTGCACGTTCTAACAACAATCAAACAGCTTTTTGACAGCTCTAACCACCTTCACACGTCTATTAAAACCTAATCCACCAAGTGGTGTCACTGAATATCAATAATAATAAAAGTAAAACTCTTGCATCGGCCACCTTCGCCATAGCACATGGTTCGGAATTGACGTTCTAACAAAAAGCCCAACACGACAATAAAACCTCAGAAACTGTATACCGTCATCACGACTGCTGCCAGGGACCAGGGACCGACCGAAGAGCTTCGAACACTTCCTTTCCGTTCCGTTCCGTTGTTGTTGCTGCTGCATCCTTCCAAAAGTTGGTATTTTTTTATGACGATGATTTTTTGCTGCTTCTTCCGCCCATCGAATCATGTCACCGCTCCCTGCTATGACTGCTAACGATGGAGTGCTGCTGCTGCTGCACTCGACCAATTTCTTCTTCCTGCTCCTGGCATTGTGTAATGCTACCGTGTGTCGCTTGTTCTTACAATCAACGTATGAACATGACGACGATGATGTTGTTTGGCGACAACGCCACCCGACCCGAGGACGAGGATCACACGAGAGACGGGAGTCACGTGTGTTGTTTGGGTTCATGTTGGCGCTTTCTTGGCTGCGGCCGGCCGGCGCTGGCTCTTCTCCTCGTCGTCCTCGTCGTCGTCGGATCACGCCAACAGAACTGTACAAATTGTGCAATTAGCACTTGTTCCCACGTGGTTGCTGTTGTGTGTGCGAGCTTGTGCATGTTGGGGATTGTCAAAAATGATGCACTTTTTTTTGGCACATCCAGAAAGGGGAAGCCGTAGAAATTGAATGCGCTTTGGGCGAGCTTCGGGTGGGTGATAAACGGGCACGATAGGATTAGAGAGCTGGTGGCTTTTTCTGTTTTTTTTTTTCTTGGATGGAAGTCTTACAAGTTTGTAGCTTCTGGATTGATAGATCATGTTTGGTTGCACCTTGAAGTGATGAGACAAGGTTTATGTCGTGAAGGTTAATTTTGATATTTATTGGCGACGCACGTATCGTTGATTTTGAAGTTCTACGTTAGATCGTAGGGTAGAGCGCTACTTCGTCGTAATCGCCCATTTCCGTTCTATCGATCAGAAAAGATCAATTTTATCAATGATTTCACCGTGCACAAATCAATGATAGGTTTGTTCCGATACGTTAGTTCATAAGCTACAGCATACACCTGTGTTCAATATAAAAGCAGCGCATGCCGATTTCCATACAAAATGGTCAACTTTGACAAGTTGTAACTTTGTTCTCTTAAGATCAATTGAGCTGAAACGTTCGCCACAGAACTACAAATATGTTCAACTTTACGATTACAAAATACCAAATTTATGGGAATTGTTAGAATTTTGGAAATGTAAAATTTAAAATCCCAAAATTGAGCTGAAATGCCAATTATTAGTACTGCTATTATTTAAACAATTTTACCTAGTGTCTCACTTTCCAACAGGTGCTTCCAAAAATTTGGTATTTTGTAATCGTAAAATTGAACATTTTTGTAGTTCTGTGGCGAACGTTTCAGCTCAATTGATCTTAAAAGAACAAAGTTACAACTTGTCAAAGTTTACCATTTTGTATGTAAATCGGCATGCGCTGCTATTATTGCCAATTCAGAGAAAAATTAGCATTTGGCGTCAGATTATTAGCTGCGCCTGTCATTTGTATCGTAATGTTTTCCCTGAAATGGCAATATATTGAATACAACTGTAAATCCTATTAAAGCGTATTGAATGAATATTTACGCTCATTGTTCTCAAAACAAAAAAAGCTCTAGCGAATCCCCTTTTTCTACGTTTACCCATAGGACGAAGAAAATATAATGGCGTTTCAATGCGTTTGGCCGGAATTGAAACTCGTAGGACGAATTTAGCATCAAGAAGCAGTTTTAGATTTTAAACAATATTTCAACAATCTTAATCAAATCCAATGTAGAGAAAAGGTTAATAAATTAAGAACTTGCCGTTGACAGAAATATTCCATTTCAATTTTAAAAAAGAGAGATACTATAAACCGTGGGCTGTGCTTAGTAGGACGGAAATAAGATCAAAAACCCTATAAAGTGAGGGACTTCTGTTATTGGTGAAATGAAGGTGAGAAATCCTTTGTTCATTATGGCTATTCACAACTGAATCTTTACGTCTTCCCTCTCGCCTTATAATTGTTTGCATAAGATAAAGGCTGGAACGGTCAAAAATTGGTCGACTCAAGTTTGGCGATTTTTTTTTAAATCATTCATTTAAAAACTTGATAGATAGCAATTTGAGATTAATAACTACCTCCTAGAAAAGGATGCTTCTTCTTCCAGCAACCCACAGAGCTGTCTTGACCACGTTCTTGTGACTGGTGGGGATGGAGAAAGAATGTTAGTCTGACATTTACTTAAGAGAGATACACAGAACTCTACGAACCCTCATAAATGTCACAGGAATTTTGGCATTTTTATTAGAAAGATAAAATCCTGGTATCCAAGAAAAGTGATCAAAATCGTATCTAAACGAAGTCTTATCATGGGATACGTCTAATTACATGTGAATTCAAAACCATAACTATTAGCAGACATATTTAGACCATACTGGACAAATTTGGACATGTTATGGGTACCCCAGGAAATTAGCCAGAATCTGTTTGCTCCATTACATGCTCCATTTTCTATCGTTTGTAACAGATTACGTCGCATGTAATTTTAATCATTTTTTGATGGGTACTCGTTATAAGTGGCCAATTGTGTCCGAATCAAAATGACGCGTCACATTAGCAACTTTATGTTTGCGCAATGTAGAAATCGAAATGCAAATCTTCAATTAAGATTTTAAATAAAAAAATGCATGTCTCTAGACACTTACCGCAGATACTTTGGAAAGTACATTTCAGAACAAGCATCTGGGCCAAACGCAAGGGGTAGGTCACTCCGCACATTCAACATTTTTCTCAGTGTGCCGCAGGTGTGCCCATTGTGCCGGTCATAGAGCAAGCTGTGATTTTTTGTAAAATACGAATATTATGGTATATTTGGCAACCCGGTATTTCTGACAGCATGAATGTTAGGATAACAGCGATCTAGCGACAACCACGGAGGAATGCTGGCGAGAAGGACCGTGAGCGATCTCAGCCATCCAACAGGACACAACAAAGAAAAATAATCCGTAGAGCAACCGGAAGTGTCCCCGCATCGAAAACCGTTGGATGCTATAGTTGAACAGCCCCAAAAATTCCGAATATCGTGATCGATAAGGATTCCCCTACCGACGAATACAACGCCGCTACGCCAGCTGGAAGGAAAAAGAATTTTCCCATGATGACTCGCTGCAAAAGGTGGATTGCCATCTACAGCAAATCCACCTCGCAGCAGACCTTGTTGCTGGTATACGAGCTGACCGATATGATTACGGTGCTGTGCGAAAAGTCCATCTTATTCCTGACCAGCAAGAAAAAGATCCACTTCTTGAAGCAGATCGAGAAGGACGGTGAGGAGGGCATTCCAACGGTGAAGCTGACAAGGCCAATTTTGAAAAGCTACTAAAGGCGATCAAGGGATCCAAGGACGGCAACACTTTGGGCGTCTTCTCCAAGGACAACTTCCCGGATGAATTCTGTGAATCGTGGCGAGCCTTCGTCAAGGACAAGTTGGACATGTGCTACTTGGTGATTATCCAGTCGGGTAGCAATTACAGCTTGAAGTTCAGTGCATTCAGCGACAAGAACTATCTGCACCTCGGATCGATCATCTGTGCTCTTACAGGTCCTACGAACGTCGTCCGAACGTTGCCGACGGAAACGATTCAGCAGCACTACACCTTTCTGCTCAATCTGGCAGAAGAACTGCTGAAGGTGATGATTCCGGGCAAGAAGCTCTCGGAGGTTTTCGACATCGGAATGGAGTATGCCTAGATGGAGGATCCCAAGCTAAGACGTTCGGTTTTGCCATCGGGTTGGGAGAATTTGATCGTATTACCTCAACCAGTGAAATTCGGTTTAAAATTTGTAAGTTAATTAGGTTGAGAGGAAGTAATACAAATTGTGGCCTTGTAGGAGCCTATAATATACTTTTCAGCAACAAATCACCAGCACTCGGTCAGTTGGTCATCTACCAAACCAAACTCACTTGGGCTACAAAATGGTGAGTTGACAACCTGGAAGGAGCGGAATACCTAGCCCTGGTCCTCACAAGTTCCTACTTCACGCCTCCTCGAGTCATATGATAACAAAAGACTACCAGCTGAAACATGGACACAGCTGGTTGGCGTAGCCTGGGCAATGTTGCCAGTCCGGCAATAGCAAAGTGAAGAGGTGCGACGCGAACACTGGCGCGGTAACCATAGTACGGTGATAGAGGAAATGCTTCACCAAACCTGAGCGTCTGCTCACCATGGAGGTGCGGCTCAAAACGGCGTCTGTTCTCCATGTTAGGAGCGGCTGATCACCGTCCTAGTGCCAGCGTGGGACTCTAAACAGAGCTGTGCACGATGGTCCCCCGGCGAGACAGGGGGTTGGGGCAGGCCCAACAAGCCGCCCTGGAAAAAAAACAAAGTTACAAATACCGAAGAAAGAAATACGGATCGGAACAATCGGCACAGACCTACGCGACGAAATAAGGACTACGATTGGAAACTCGGAACATGGAACTGCAAATCGCTCGGCTTCCCGGGTTGCGATAGGTTAATCTATGATGAACTTCAACCACGCAACTTCGAAGTCGTAGCACTGCAGGAGCTTTGCTGGACGGGACAAAAGGTGTGGAAAAGCGGGCATCGAGCGGCTACTTTCTACCAGAGCTGTGGCACCACCAACGAGCTGGGAACCGGCTTTGTAGTGCTGGGTAAGATGCGCCAACGCGTGATTGGTTGGCAGCCGATCAACGCGAGGGTGTGCAAGTTGAGGATTAAGGGCCGTTTCTTCAACTACAGCATAATCAACGTGCACTGCCCACACGAAGGGAGACCCGACGACGAGAAAGAAGCGTTCTATGCGCAGCTGGAGCAGGTGTACGACGGCTGTTCGCAACGGGACGTCAAAATCGTCATCGGTGACATGAACGCTCAGGTAGGACGGGAGGCAATGTATAGACCGGCAATCGGGCCAAACAGCCTGCATGCCGTATCGAACGACAACGGCCAACGATGCGTGAACTTTGCAGCCTCCCGGGGTATGGTAGTTCGAAGTACCTTTTTCCCCCGCAAGGATATCCACAAAGCCACCTGGAGATCACCTGACCAACACACAGAAAACCAAATCGATCACGTTCTAATCGACGGGAAATTCTTCTCCGACATTATCAACGTCCGCACGTACCGCAGTGCGAACATAGATTCGGACCACTACCTAGTTGCAGTATGCATGCGCTCAAAACTCTCGACGGTGCATAACACTCGTCGAAGTCGAACGCCACGACCCAACATTGAGCAACTACGGGACACCGGAGTTGCCCAGGACTACGCGCAGCAGCTGGAAGTTGCACTACCCACGGAAGAGCAGCTTGGCGCAGCTTCTCTTGAAGATGGCTGGAGGGACATCCGTTCAGCCATAGGTAGTACTGCTGTAGCGGCACTAGGTACTGCAATCCCGGACCGAAGAAATGACTGGTTTGACGGCGAATGCAAACTGTTAGTAGAGGAGAAGAATGCAGCACGGGCGAGAATGCTGCAACACCGCACGAGATTGAATGTGGAGCGATACAGACAAGCGCGGAACAGACAAAACTCGGTTTTCCGAAGGAAGAAGCGTCAGCAGGAAGATCGAGATCGCGAGGCGATGGAAAATCTGTACCGCGTAAACGACACACGGAAGTTCTACGAGAAGCTAAATAGTTCGCGCAAAGGCTACGTGCCGCAAGCCGATATGTGCAAGGACTTGGACGGTAACCTTCTCACGAACGAGTGTGAGGTGATTGAGAGGTGGAAGCAGTACTATGACGAGCACCTCAACGGTGAAGCAGCAGAAAACGAAGGTGGCACGGCAACAGACCTTGGAGCACGCGCAGAAGACGACAGGCTACCGGCCCCTGATCTTCAAGAAGTTGAGGAGGAGATCGGTCGGCTGAAGAACAACAAAGCAACTGGTGTAGATCAACTACCAAGTGAGCTATTGAAATACGGTGGTGAAGCACTGGCTAGAGCGCTGCACTGGGTAATTGCCAAGATTTGGGAGGAGGAGATATTACCGGAGGAGTGGATGGAAGGTGTCGTATGCCCAATCTACAAAAAGGGCGACAAGTTGGATTGCTGCAACTACCGCGCGATCACACTGCTGAGCGCCGCCTACAAGGTACTCTCCCAAATTCTATGCCGCCGTCTGTCACCATATGCAAGAGAGTTCGTGGGGCAATACCAGGCGGGATTCATGGGTGCCCGCGCTACCACGGACCAAATTTTCGCGATTCGGCAGGTTCTGCAGAAATGCCGCGAATACAACGTGCCCACACATCATTTGTTCATCGATTTCAAATCCGCATACGACACAATCGATCGAGATCAGCTATGGCAGATTATGCACGAGTATCGGGGACACTCTCGAGTCCCTTTGAATCTCGAAGGGGGTTACGGCAGGGTGATGGACTTTCGTGTCTGCTGTTCAACATCGCGTTAGAAGGTGTGATCAGAAGAGCTGGGATAGACACGAGTGGCACGATATTCAGGAAGTCCATCCAGCTCCTTGGTTTCGCCGATGACATTGACATTATGGCACGGAACCTTGAGATGATGGCGGAAACGTACATCAGACTGAAGGCTGAAGCTAGACGGATTGGACTTGCCATCAACGCATCAAAGACAAAATATATGAAAGCAAGAGGTTCTAGGGAAGACAATGTTAGCCTCCCACCCCGAGTTCAGATTGACGGTGACGAAATCGAGGTGGTCGATGAGTTCGTGTATTTGGGCTCACTGGTGACCGCCGAAAATGATACCAGCAGAGAAATTCAAAGACGCATTATGGCAGGGAATCGTGCCTACTTTGGACTCCGGAGGACGCTTCGGTCGAATAAAATTCGCCGCCGCACGAAGTTGACTGTCTACAAGACGCTGATTAGACCGGTGGTCCTTTACGGCCACGAGACCTGGACTATGCTCGTGGAGGACCAACGCGCCCTTGGTGTTTTCGAACGGAAGGTGTTGCGTACCATCTACGGTGGAGTGCAGATGGATGACGGAACGTGGAGGAGGCGAATGAACCACGAATTGCACCAGCTGCTGGGAGAACCATCCATCGTCCACATTGCAAAAATTGGGCGACTACGGTGGGCTGGGCACGTCGTAAGAATGCCGCACGACGACCCAGTGAAAATGGTTCTAGAAAGCGACCCAACAGGAACAAGAAGAAGAGGCGCGCAGCGGGCAAGGTGGATCGACCAAGTAGAAGGTGACCTGCGGACCCTTCGCAGACTACGAGGCTGGCGAACTGTGGCCATGGATCGAGTAGAGTGGAGACGACTTCTTCGGACAGCAGAGGACAACAAGGCCTTAGCCTGATTGGTAAGGTAAGTAAACTCACTTGAACAATACCGAACTACTTTTCACAGCATCACATGGAATTTTTATTGCTTCCACTCAACCTAATTAACTTACAATTTTTTTTTATTTATATTCCAAAAATCAACAACCCTTTATTCCACCTCGCATAAGATGACACATATCCGAAAACAAAACTACTTTTTTACGTCGCATCGGTGGTAAGGCCACAGTTGTCACCCTTCACCGCCATCAAAGCATATCCATCGTTGCCCCAGTAGTTTTTGATTAGCCAGTAATCTTCTCCTTTGAGTTTTCCGTATCCAACCGCCACCACTGCATGATCCAATCCATCAAAGTTGTTCTTGTATTTCGGTTCGTAGTACACTCCAGTTCCGCAGTAGCTGAATGACTTGTGACTGGCATCGATAGCAATCGATAGCCCCCAGAAACCTACATTTCGAATTTCGAATGTGAACCGAGAAGTGAATTGCTAATCTGAGTTCCTCTAGTATACTCAATTAGAGTATGTTTCTGAAATACACAGTCAAAGAGCACGTAATATTGTGATAAACTTCAATGACAGCTGTCCAGCAGTGCTCCAATTTTATTTAATGAACAATCCAATGCCTGCGAGACTGTGCCGATGGTGTGCCGATGGATGTGCCCAAGCTGTGCCGAATCTACTTTCGACACACTGTGCTAAGTGACTTACCCCTTGGCCAAACGCCATTAATCCCAGTAGGTCATTTGGCCGAATTTCGGGAATGTGAAAAATAGAACTAAGAAACTTTTTAGAAATCTTAACTAGAAATAAACTGAAAAGCAAGAAACTTTTCGAGAAAGAATGGTTCAGCATCTCAATTTGTAAAATTACGACACCTTAGACAAGGGAAACGTTAATTTGTTGGATATAGAGAATATAAAATTCAAAAACCAAGATTCAGCAATTAAAGAAATTTAAACCATTTCAGTCCTTTTTTCTGCTTGGGCTTATTTTAAGGTACTTTTAGCACTTCTTGTTACTTCGGCTACAGACGTAAAAAACAAAATAAAAAACTAAGAGGTTGTATCCAAGACACGACCGTAGATTTGACGTAGGATGACGTGCTAGGTATCAATATTCGGCGACTGTGTTAGGGAAACCATTTTTCCCCATCTCTAGAACGTTTTATGATGAATTTTTGAAAATAAATAAAGCGAAAATCGATTGGAGGAGTTTCGTGCTCAAATTTTACAATCGCTAGATATTCTTGATCAATCATATAAATTCGAGAATTTTTTTTTTTTGCTTTTTTCTAGCGTCCTGAAGAACCTTACCTTAATTCGAAGTGTTTCTGGTTAATTGACATGGTTATGTGGTATTCGGTCATTGCGAGAATTTTTATGTACCAATACTGTTACGCATTTCATCACAAACGTTCGGTTGCTGGATACATTATCAAAAAGCTTTGGAGGCGATGTAGCTGGCAGCTAGGCGAGCCAACGTTCAATGAAAATTAACTCTTAAATAACAATAATTTATGGTGGTCCTGAAAAGAACCGTTTTGTCGTGATTGTTGAGTAATGCTGAGCTATTAGGGATGAGGCTGGCGAGCTGTATGTTGCTTGGCATAGATGACCAACAGCGGCTCTCGACGAGCAACTGAATCCGATCAGTAGCGGTGCGGCTTCTTCCTCCTTCTTTGGTGAATCGAGGGCTCTTGAGGGCAGCCTTGATAGCTAGCTGCTTGCGGGGAGCCTTTTGTTCTGTACTGTAGAAAAATGTACAACGCCACGCGCCGAAAGCACTGCTGCTGCTGCTGCTGATGACGTCCGGACACCACACGCGGTGATTGAATCAACACCGTTCGGCGAGACCAGATGGAATTCGATTTTGAAATCTGTGTTAGGGAAAGTGCTTTTCGCAGGCAATCGATGCTCATTTTAATTTTTATTCACCAGTTACACATTCATGCAATTTTCAATAGTGACCTTTTGAAAATTGATAATGTTTTAATTTTAACAGATTCGTAGAAAATTTTTATATCGATTGGCGTATTAAGAATTAAAATTCATCATCTCTGGATCAAAATCAGAGCGTTTGCATGCCGCGACCGACTTTGGTTTTTGAAATTGCACACTCTTGGTGGTGTCTTTCTACTAATTTCCCCCGTAAGATTGTTCCAACATCCCCCAGAAGGCCTTCCGGCTTCCTCCGGAAGTGTCGTCCGTCTATCTTTCTTCGAGAAAATTCTTTCGACTTATCCTTGAAGTTCATTCTGGCCTCTGTCTGAAAAAAAAATCGAACTTTCTCCAGAAACTTCCCAAGGAAATTTTACAACTGCCACCGGAAGTTTCTTTTAAGTCCCAAAAGTATCTTTCGACTACCTCTGGATGTTTATCGACTTCTATTTGATGTGTCTTCCGAGGTGCTTTTGGCTTCCCCAGGAAATCTATTCCGACTTCCCTAGAGGTTCTTCCGATCTCTTCTGGAAGTTTTATTAGCTTAACATGTATGATTCTTCTGGCATCTCCTGGGACACTCTTCAGAATTCCCTTAGAAGTCTTTCTGTGTTCCACTACAAGAAATTTCCAGATTTTCAGGAAATTTCTCCGGACTACCATCGGGAGTTTTTTTTTCTGACATCCCGGGAGTTTCTTTTGACATTCCTTATATGTTTCTTACGACTTTATTTCTCTGAAATTGTGTTCTATCTTTCTTGGAATGTTTTTCGATCCACTTTTTCGGGTTTTTTTTACTAGGATTTTCTCCAGAAATTTTCGGCAAATTTTTTCCAAAAATATCTACTTGCTTTCCCAGGATGTTTGTTTTAATGTCCCACTTCAGTTCGTTTCAACTTCTCCCGGAAATATGATTTCTGGTGTGTTGTGAGCTATTTTTTAGTAATAATAACACAATAGTGAAAAGGGACCATCCATAAACGACGTAGTACATTTTTTTTAAATAATTTTAGACCACCTCGTAGCGTATTTTGCCATACCTGGTTGATCGCAACTTGTACAGACCTTCTGAGATTTTTTATATAGTAAAAAACAAGTTCTACCATCCTTCTGGAGTAGACCATTGGTGAAGTTTTATAAAAAAATAAAAAAAATACAAGTTATCTTTCTGCGTCTATTGCTGAAATAAGCAATAGATCTCAATCACAAACCGACTGTCAAACGAAAACATAATCTAATTCTAGCTACGACAACCGTGGGTTACCTGCAGCCACTTGGAAAGACATGAATGTCTCTGACAGTTTGTTCTGTTCCTCAAAACAAGCAAAATTCAGTCATATTGAGACGGAAAACATCTTGCAGATGTTGCATTATCTTTTCGCTCTATCTCTTTTTTTTTTCTTTCAATTAGTTGCACATGTGTGCGTGTTTAAACGAAAATACAAAGCTTCTTAGCGCGAGCGCGCGCCCGGCTGCTGTTGTTTCGAAGGATACGCTCGAATTAAGGAAAAAGATAAATAACAGTCGAACATCTTCTCTTCGGTTGGTGATGCTGAGACGTTGCTCATCTGCATGTTTTTGTTTCAGTTCATGCGTGCGTAAGGGAAAATATGCATTGGATTCATCTACCTTTTTTTTTCTGTTGCTGTGAAGGGAATCTGCAGGGAGACAACAACCATAAGTGCTTCTGATCCGTGTACAGAGGAATCGGAATGTGTTGGAATAATTATAAAACAACACTCCTCCGTGCTTCGTAGGAGCAAGCACTTTCAAACGGTAGTGTAACTGAAGCACCCCGCACAGGAACGCTTCAAGGAAGAAGCTGTCGCATGCCGTCACACTTTTTTTTTCAGCCCTGCACTTCCGATGCTACCCACTAGGTAATGTTGACAGTAGGAAAATTGCTGCCCAAAGGGGAACGTGTGCCTATTTTTGGAACGTCGCCACGGTGAGAGGGAAACGCGCATTTCCTCAGCAGAAGCAGAACGCATTTTTCAGAAATCTTCCTGCTTTCCTGATTTGTTTCGAAAATTGATCTCCGGTAAGGACGGGAAGGGACCTCGGCGTACGCCAACGAAAAAAGAGAAGACGCCAGCGTATCGATCATTAATCATTTCCTGCGGCGTGAAAATTAGGAACACATTGAAGACAAATTGAGCGGTTCCGTTGGAAAAGCGACGCTTGAGTCAATGCTAAACGGAAAACTACTGAAATTCCCGCAATGTGAATAAAACATTCCAAAACAGAGAACCAGTAGTTAATCGAATCCGAAAAGGGGAATAACAGCAAATCCGACTACCGACCAACTGTATGCAACATTGTAACGTGTCAGAAAGGAATTTCATAATAGAGCATCTTGCTATGCACTAGTAGCAGCTTGTCGTAAACTCCCCACCACCGTCCCGTCTTCAGAGTTCCAGTTCCTCCTCGTCCTCCTTGTCCGGAGTCCGGTCCGAAGCGGGTAACGAGGAAAATAAAACCAACGGCATAAAAATGGCTATACCCCTCCACACAGCGAGTGCCATTGCAGTTGGGGAGGAAAGCAGCATAGAAATGATGCCGACACATCGCGTCCTCCAACTCTCGGACGCTCTGCATTAACTGCAGAAAGCGCGAGCGTGCACTCACAATTCCTGGAATTATAACCAATAAAATCGAATTTATGTACCTCCACTGCCCCTCCCCGCGCGCGTTTCCGTTCGTCGGACGGATTTCAATTCTCTATCAAGAGGCGAATTGTTGTGTTCCCATGGATCAAGAAAGAATGCTTCGAAATGGGTATTAATTGACTCGTTTGATTTCAAATCTACCCGGCACTCACCTGTCCGGACCGGGCAGACTACTAATAACGAATGGACCCTAGAAAAATGGTATGCATTCCTGTGGCGATATGAACGGTGCAACAAAGTCGCTCGCCAGCTCGGTGAAGGGTCTTTAGGTCCATCATTGCTCGTTTCTCCGAACGCCTTTTACATACTAATGATGCGATGGCGGGGGTTCTTCGGGGGGGGGGGGGGAGAGCTACCCACTTTGTGCTGGGATGTTTTCCATGGAATATGTACCGTATCGTTGTTTTGTGGACCGTTCCACTTTGGAAAAAAAAAATACTAAGCTTTGGTTTGTTTTCCGTCGATCTTGTTTTCCGTGCTGAGCACCAATGCTACCGACGCCAGGGAGGCAGCTTCCACACCTGGACCCGACCTATCGACCCATCAACTCATGAACCGGGGACCAACGGCTTTACTTCACTTCCGAAGAATATACCTTCCCTTCCGAAGAATATCACCTAAACATCTCTGAAATTCTGCGGTTTTTGACGTAGGATTACGTCTTTCGGCAACATATTGGGGGTGCAATTTCAAAAAACCAAAATCGAGCGCGTTACGATAAATGGTCAGGATCTAACCACTTATAACTCTATCAATAGCAGATGTATATTAATTCTAAACAAGCCAATCGATTGGAATGTCATCTACGAATCTGCTAAAATTCACTTTTTATCAATTTTCAAAAGGTCACTATTGAAAATTGCACGAATGTGCAACTGTTGCTATAATATTGAAAATTATCACCGATTGACTGAGCTTTCCCTAACACAGATTTCAAAATCGAATTCACTCCGGTCTCACCGTACGGTGTTTATTGTGGTGAGTGATGGTGTCCAATGGTCATCATCAGCAGCAGCAGTAGTGCTTTGGGCACGTGGCGTTGTAGATTGTTCTACATAACACGAAGAAAGGCTGCCCGGAAGCGCAAGCTGTAGCCCACTGAGTGGTTCATTCACCGAAGAAGGAGGAAGTAGTTGCACCGCTACTGATCGGATTTCAGTTGCTCGTCGTGAGCCGCTGTGCGCCATCTATGCCTAGCGCGTCACTGTTCCAAACAACATACAGCTCGCCAGCTTTATCTGTGTAAAATACCTTAATCGCAAAGCATTACTCAACCATAACTACAAAAGACAAACCACCATAAATTTGCTAGAGTATTTTCTGGACCGCGTTGACTTTCAAATAGAACAATCTATATTGATCGATTATCTTCATCGACTCTCTCTTTCGTTAATAACTCGACTCCAAAAACTTGTTCAGCTGTTCTTATCGTCTAATTCGTTTAATAATAGTTTCTTTTGATAGACTATGTAGACAAATTAGCCCGAAATATGAATGCAGCCAAGCTATCAACGAAAAAGAAAGTCGATGAAGAGAATCGACCAAGTAGACTGGTCTTTTTGAAAAGCGATGCGAGACTTGTCAAGGTCATCAACTGGATGTCAGTTCCCATAAGTTTGAATCTAACATACTATGTATTTTTGAGGCAACATTGGGGGTGCAATTTCAAAAATCAAAGTCGGTCGCGGCATGAAAGTGGTCTGATTTTGGTCCAGATATGATGGATTTTAATCCTGAATACACCAACCGTTAGGAAATTTTTCTACGGATCTGTTAAAATTAAGACTTTATCACTTTTCAATATGTCTATTGAAAATTACACGAATGTGCAACTGTTGTTACGATACTTAAAATTATCACCCATTGCCTGCGAAAAGCACTTTTCGTAATACAGATTTCAAAATTGAATCCCATCCTGTGTTTATGCCTTTTGATGCAAATTTTTAACCTCGAGACGACCGCGAGTAATCGGTTCAATTCCTTTAACTCTAGCTTTAAGACATCTATTATGTATAACGTAAATGATAACTTGGCTGTATAAATAACTTAAGACAAATAAAAAAAAAAAAAACTTTTTCACTGATATTGAGTTAAGAAATCCAATTAATATTTACTATACTTTTGCTGTGACATCAAAAGTACCTGTCGTAATCCCACGTCAAATCTACGGTCGCGTCTTGGATACAACCTCTTACTTTTTTATAACAGTCTTTTCCATATTTCCCTGATGTCTTTTCCAGGTTCACTGAAGATTTTTGGACTTCAGTGAATTTCGATTAATTTATTTACTTAAATTGATGTTCAGCTAAAATTCTAAGAAGTACATGAATATGCTGAGCGGTTTAGTAAACTTCTGAGAGCACTAAGGGGCATCTGATAAGAAACTGAAGCCTGTAGACTTTGTGATCAATTCGGCTATCGTCAGGGAGGTTCTGTTCGGATCAATTTTAATACAAGCAGCTCGTTGCATTCAAGGTTGGATACATTTTGGAGACCACCAGCTCAACGGATTGGCGATGGATCAGATCTCGTCTGAACCTGGCTGATGCACTAATGAAGTGGGGACAAGGTCCTCCACTGGATTCAGAAGAAGAGTGGTTTAATGGCCCAAATTTCCTGTACCAACCAGAAGATTGCTGGCCAACCAAGGGGTTGCTGGGTGCAAACACTGAGCAGGAAATGAAAGCGTACTTGTATGAAGTGAAGGAGTTTCCAGAACCCGTGATCGACGTAGAAGTGACAGGGCGCTGGCATAAGTTGCTGCGAATCACAGCTTGCGTAATCACGAACGATGGTGGCGAACGACAGGCAACAACGGCAACTTAAGGCGAAATACAATGTAGTACAGCGACCATTGCATCAGGTCAAATTTACGAGAGCGGAAGTAATTTTGTGGAGGTAGCAGGCGCAGTTGGAGGCGTTCCCAGACGAAGTAATGGTGCTCCTGGGAAATGGATCGTTAAAAGCGAATCAGAAGCCAATGCAGATCGTAGATGAATGTGGCGGGATTCGAATGAACGGCGAAGTTAAACGAAATCCCGTTCGATATGAAGTTCCCGGATATTCTTCCGAAAGGATACGCAGTGACGAAACGATTGGTACAATATTATCATGAAAAGTTTTGACATGCCCTCCGGGAAACGGGTTTCAACGAGCTTCGACAGAAGTTTCATATTCCAAAGTTGCGAACGGAAATCCAGCAAGCAAGTGATGAGTGTAGTCTGGTGTGGAGTGAATCGCTGTTATGCTGAGGTCCCAATGAAAGCTCCACTTCCGGTTCAGCAAATCACCCGAAAGCTTTGACCTTTCAGTGCTGTTGAAGTCGATTATCTAGGACCTGTGGAAGTGACGGTCGGTCGAAGAAAGGAAAAGCGGTGGATCACACTGTTCACGTGCCTAGCTGTACGCGCGGTGCACTTGGAAGTGGTGCATGGATTGACAACGCACGCATGTCTCATGACCATTCGCAGATTCATCTGCAAGCGAGGAGTTCCAGACGAGATCTTCTCCAACAACGGGACAAATTTCAAGGGAGCCTGCAAGGAGTTGAGGCCTCCCTTAGCTCAGTCGGTAAAGGCGCAGCTACAAAGCAAGACCATGCTGAAGGTGACTGGGTTCGATTCCCGGGCCGGTCTAGGAATTTTTCGGGTTGGAAAATGTCTCGACTTCCCTGGGCATAGATGTATGATTGGACTTGCCACACAATTATACCAATGCAAAAATGGTACAGGTATCGAAAGCTCTCAATTAATAACTGTGGAAGTGCATCTAGAACACTAAGTTGAGAGCACGCAATAAGCTAATATGCGATATGCAATAAGCATGAAATGCGAAGAAGAAGAATAAGAAGAAGAAGAAGAATAAGAAGAAGAATAAGAAGAAGAAGAATAAGAAGAAGAATAAGAAGAAGAATAAGAAGAAGAAGAAGAATAAGAAGAAGAAGAAGAAGAAGAAGAAGAAGAAGAAGAAGAAGAAGAAGAAGAAGAAGAAGAAGAAGAAGAAGAAGAAGAAGAAGAAGAAGAAGAAGAAGAAGAAGAAGAAAGGAGTTGATTGCTTGGGTGAAGCGGATTGACAGTGAATGTGCGAATTCAGTGACGAGTACCACAACAATCCTCCTGGTACGCCACACATGGGTGGTATTGGGAGAGGATGGTTCGATCTGTAAAGGAGCCGATGAAGGCGGTCGACAATGGCAGACGTCTGACTGACGAAATTCTGTTATATACCCTGGCTGAAACGGAAGATATGGTAAACAGTCGACCGCTAACGTACGTACCACAGGAATCAGCAGATTTCGAAGCGCTAACACCGAACCATTTCCTTCGAGGTACGGTCAAGTCGGTCGAGGTTCACGTAGATGATCCGGTTGACTTCGCAGAAGCGTTGCACGACGTGTAGAAGGGTTCGCAGTACTTGGTGGACCAGATGTGGCAGCGTTGGTACAAGGAGTACTTGCCAACGATCAACAAGCGTACCAAGTGGTTTGCTAAGAGGAAGCCATTGAAGAAGGGAGATCTCGTGTTTGTGGTAGATGGACAGAATCGGAAAAGCTGGGTCTAGTCGAGGAAGTCTCCGTAGGATCAGATGGCGGAGTTAGGCAGGTGGATGTACCGGAGTTAGGGGCGGGGTGTGTTGACACAGCTGGGCTTCAACCGTACTCGCGACCGGCTTGCCGTGAAGTGAGATGTGAGAAGCGAGATGTATGCGTTGCCGGTCTACATTGGTAGGACGGTCGTTGAATGTTTACGTTGATTCATGGAGAAGTTAGGAGGGAGGATACCAACAAAACCCAAGAGATAGTGGAGGAGTTTAGTTTTTTTTAACAAAATTGGAAAATTACATATAATTTAAAGTTTAAATAAGTTTTCTGCGATGATGGTAGTTCCGTAAACAAGTGAAATTAATTGATTGATGAATCTTCTCTTAAGTGTTAAAAATTCACTGAATGTCGCTGCTCTGGAATATCTCTGCTCTGAGGATATCTGTTCTTTCTTGAAGTTTTGTTTTTTGTTTAGAGCTTTATTAGCGATCTCAATATCTTTCTCATGAAGCTTGTTGTACCACCGTGAATTTAATTGAACTGTTCTAAAAATGTTTAAGCTTGCGTGAGCTTCTGGACTTACATATGTGAAAACATCAATAATTTTCTTGGCATCTCTAAAGTTCTCTGAAAATCTGGGAACTTCTTGAAATTTCCCGCTAATTTAGTGAAACTAATGGAACTGAACTCCCCCTGAAAGTCCCTTTGTTTTTGGAGCTTTACTAAACTTATTGGAGATGCTCCCGAAATGTACATAAAAGTTCCTGAAATTCTCTGATCTTCCCTTACGTCCCATAGACTTTTATGAAGTTCTCGAAATGTTTCTGAAGATCTCTGTACTTCTTTGAAGTTTTTGAAGATATTCTGTATATTCAGGAACATCTTTAAGCTTCCGCAGCGAAATAATTAGTATAGTTCTATGATTTTCACTGAAGTTCTCAAGATTTGTCTGAAGTTCAAATTATCGAAACTAATTTATAACTTCTTTAATAGTCTAGAGTTTCCTGATGTTTTTAAAACTGCTCAGAATATTTCTCAATTTCCTTAAAAGTCTGTAGACTGCCCTGAATATCTTAGTATTTATTTAAAAGGACCCACAATTTTACAGGAATTGATTTAATGGCCTTTAAGTTCTACAATTTTCCTTAAGTTTTATAAAGTTTATAAACGCTCACGGAACTTTGCCTTAAAATCACTAATTTTTCCTGGAAAGCCTGGACATCCCTGAAGTTTTCTATGCTTTACCTTAATTTCTCTGAATTGATCTAAGTTTTCAGATCAATCATAGAATTCTCGGAATATCTCATAATTGTAAGGAGCTCCTTGTAAGTCACTGCAAATTTCCTTAAGTTAATGTGATTTTTCTGATGTTATATGATAGTCCTCAAAGTACTCGGAACTTCACCGAATATAATGAAACAATCTAAAAATAGCTAAATGTTTTGGAAGTTCACTTGAATTTCTTGAAAAGATCGGTTCTTGCTAAAAGCTCTCGTTTTTTTTTTATTAATGGAACTTCGTTGATGTCGTCAACTTAGCTAAATTTTCGAATTTTTTTTACATCTTGAATTTTCCATGATATAACACCCTTGAAATACTGTCAAATTTTCCGGATATTCATATAATTTTTATAGCGTTCCAGAAATTGTCTCTTAGCAAAATTCCGGTTTCTGCAATTTCTTTGAATATTTTAGAACTGCCCTTTAATTCTCTGTTCTGTCGTTATGTTCTCTCAACTCTAATGAAGATCTCGGTTCTGCTTTAAAATAAATGGAATTCTCGTGAACACATTTAAACTTTCCTGTAATTCTCTGGATTTCTGTGAAGTTCCTGAAATATTTCTGAAGATCTCTGTACTGCATTTTTCGGAACATTTTATTTCAGCACATCATGGAACTATCCTGAATTTGTCCAAACTTACGCTTAAAGATTTTTAAACCAATTCAAAAGTCTGGGCTAAAGTTTCGGGGACTTTCCCTTAAGATCATTGGAATTCCCCAAAGATCTCTAGATCTAGCATTTCTGAGATCAATAGAACTTCATTAAAGTTTCCAGTTATGGAAAAAACCTGGAAAACTCAGGGAACATTATTTAGCCAAATGAGTGGACACCCTGTAGCTACTCTAACAAGGTCGTCAGCTTCCAATTGTTAAAAAAATAGAACAAAATGTAGGCCTATTCAAAAGAATGATCAATCTTGAAATAAATTCACGTTTAAAAAAGTTTAAAATAGTGACTTATTACAATCAAAAGTGACATTAGTGTCTTGGTCTTAAAAAATGAGACTTTTTAGTGACTGGCTTGAAAAAAGTGACCAAATCACTAAAAACTGACTCGCTACCTGCCCTGTTTGTTTGAAAATAACGTTAAAAAATTCAGTTCAGATATGAAATTTTTTTTCCCTAAAAATGCTTAGCTTGCTATGTATGGACGGTTTGTAGTAAACATAACCTATCTTGAGACGAAATTTCTGCCCAATCAAACATGACCAATTGTCAATTAAAAGACTTTAAATTTTAAAAATCGATCTTTTTCAGTGTAGGTCTCAAATAGATTTTTTTTCAGTTTTTTGTAGGAGTTGTAATTTTTCCATTATATTTTTTTGAAAAAAATCGCCAAAAAAGTTTGGTCCTTCTCAAATGATAGTCTAGATAAATTTTCATTTCATTTTCATTTCTATTTTGCAGCGTTTGGTGGGGCAATGGGAGCGCAAGTCAATCCAAAGCCGAGGATAAAGGACGGGTAATGGCTGAATAGTCTATGCGGACCACTTGAACGCCATGGGAAAAGGAAGGGATTGAAGAGGCCGGTTATTGGGGGGTTTTGAGGAAATGACACATAGTGATGCCAAATGTAAAGAAACCGAAAATCCATCTCCCACTGATTCATCCTTTCACATATATACCAAATTGATATTTTAAAGCAATAATCAAAATAAACAAACAATACATGAAAAGGCTAGTTGCCAGTTGCTTCAAAGGCTAGTTGCCTCCCTAAGCGGACCCTCCGCATCCTAACTCTTCTGTTAATCCACTTAATACTACTAGGCTGTCTAAATTTTCTTATTTATGTTCGTTTGATGATTATGATATCTCTAGTCTAATTTAATAAATAATTGAAATCTCTAATCTACCTACCATGCTTTATTAAGTACCTGCACTTGTGAATGTAATCTAAAATTTAACGTTTTTCAAGTTGTTTTTGACTTTGACCTATATTTAATATATATTAGTTCGTTCCAGGTGACACCTTCAAGTGACTAAAATGCTTCACTTTGAAGTTAGTTTCCTAGCTGATTTTTAAATTACATAGGGTAGCTTCAACTACGCTCACACGTTTCCACTATGTCGCACCACAAAAATAAATATGGTTATGTCACAATAGAAGCAGGTCACAGTGAAAATCCCGAGCCATAGTTCAAACACTTATCCCAAATCAAAATGAAGCACATATAAGATTAGTTGCAATACCATGTACAAAAATGGCGTTTAACATTGTTCCCTGAGTAATACCTCAATGAAAACAACAACGAAAGCTTGTCACGCAAGTAGAAGGAGCACTGTTGGGCACTTTCTGAAATATTTCAATAGTATAATTCCCTTGCAAACCCAAATAAATCTATCTGCGTAAAAATAAATAAAATAAGAGTGATTTGCGGCAAAACCCGCCAGTATCGCACCCAACGTCAGTGCCTATACGTAAGCGTTCTACAACGCGGCTTTCAAATAAAGGAGTAACAAGTGTGATACTATCACTTCAGGCTAGAACTTTGGTTCTCTTATGCAATGATTCATCGGAGAGGGGAAGCTCAGTAATCCTCATCGCATGCTCAAGACGCTATTCTGTCACGGCATGAGCCAACGATGCCGGACCTAAACCAACCGTCTCCAACGCTCCACTATGAAACATAAGATTAGGCCCGCCCACCAACGTCCAGGTTAAAAAACTAGCCAAGGGGAGGGCAAATGATAGTCTAGATAAATTTTGGAAAAAAAACTAATTGCATACTGTGTGTGGCCAGCTTCCAGAAAGTTTTATTGAAATCTGAAAGAGTGCTGCCAGCTCCGAATATGATTTGGCCCGAAATGCGTCTATTTCGAGATCACAGGCACAGTTGAAGATCATGAAGTTTAAAAAAAATCAAAATATTAGTGATTCCATAAACATCAATTGTACAGCTCTGGTGTTTTCGCAACTCTTCTTTATCAGACTTTACACGCTGATTTTTAATTAATCTTTTTAACACAAATTTGTAACCAGATAGGGCTGTAATTTGATGCGATTTTTCAAAGGCAAATTCTTTACTTTCGACATTGTTGGTCGCAGAAAAGTGACTTTAGAGACTAAATTTTAAGAAATAGTGACTGACTTGAAAATAACGACCTGCTACCAGCCCTGCGGAGTAAGACTAGCACATTAGTCAGAAAGATGTAAATGCACCGTAGCTTCTCTAAATGATATCAAAGAATGTAATTTCATATTTGACGATTTGACAATCAACCGAGCAGTTCTTGAATTTTCACAAACAATCTTTCTGAATACCTCGTCATTGGGCCTGTAGAAATTAAAAATACAAACTCCATATGAATTTATAGAATAAACGATATTTAGATTGACACTCGACGAAAAATAAAACGCAAACAATAATTGATCAGCAGCCAATGCCGTTTAAGAAGTGCGTTACATTTGGTCATTAACTGTTTTCAACATACTATTTCCTTCTAAATATTTCCCATAGTAATTGTTAACTGCAGTGTGCGGATCACTTTTAACCTCGATAATAATAAAACTGAAGTTTCATCCAATTCTTCTCCAAACATTTCTCTCCTTTGAATCTTCCTTTAACTGTAAAAGCAAAGTACAGGAGATTGGCAGCGATAATTTGGCGAGATTCATGCCATCTCTTTTCACAATTCTTACCGTACGTCGTAGGAAGATGGCAATAATAAAATAACACGATAAGAAAGAAAAGCCCTAATTCTAGATTTTCTATACAACGAAAAAACAGGAAAACGAAAAGTAGGCAGCCAAAACATATAAATTAATCTAATTTACACCTATTATTATTATTACGACTGTGTGTGAGTCGAGTCGCTTCCGGATCATGTTGCTTCCTGAGCCAAAGTGTTTTGCTTTTCTGCTGTTGCCGCTCGCAGCCAAGTAGGGTTTCTAAAATAATATTTTCCCATCTCCTAGGCCTGCCATTTGGAGAGCAACTTTCTCCTGCTAAGGATATCGAAAACTTTTTTTTTGTGTCCTTCCCCTGCCTCTCCAGGCACCCTAATCAATATTTATGCGGTACGATTGCATCTCTGAAACGACACGGTGAACGGTGATAGAGATTTCGCAACTAGAGCGAAACGAACGTGGTGGCGGTGTATCACGCCTTTTGGGGTTGTTGGTAGGGTCTCGAGAAAGTCTCACTCAGGTACAAATCAGGGAAATAATTCCCATGATCTTTTTTTTTTTATTCAGCGGGAAGCGTACCCGAGATTAGAACCCGGAGATATGGACGACGATCGAAGCAGCGGATGGATGGATGAGTGTGCGAAAAACGGACCCCGTTTGACAAGAGCCGGCTTTCGCTTTGACAAATATTTTGTTTGAGACACAATCAAAATAATTAACTGAGTCTTGGGAGTTTTTTCTTTAATTCGGTTTGGGAAAATTTCTTCATCTTGCCATCACCAACAAAAGTGGCGGGAGATTTTCGATGGGAATGAATCAGCTTCTAATGGCGGAATAATTTACTCGGTAGGATTAGGGTTGATGGGAACATGTTCGCAGATAGGATCAAAATATGAGCGATGTCATCATTGGTCTAGACGCTTGCGGATGTAAAATGCGGAATCTGTTATGAATCACAGCATATTCAGATTTTGCGAAGCAGGTATGATTGATTTTCATCAATAAATCGTACGTACAGAATTTAATTTGGAAATCCAATTGAATCCATAGCTGCTTCCCAACTCAGATGTGACCATTGTTGTAATTTGCAAAGATTCTCGTAGAATGTGTCAGCTTGCTTCAAGATTCAATAATGACAAATGTCCATAATAAATCTCCGATCCCTCGCAATAACTCATATTGCCTTTGAATCTTCAAAAGAAAGGACGATCTAACGTGCCAGCCCAGAGCCATTAGCGAATCTAATTCGCCAAATGCTATTCCCTCCCAAAAACTTCGCTAATTTCCCTCCATATAGAATTTAGCACGCACCCATTCCTACTCCTGATCCGAAGAATTGCACCTTTCCTTTTTCCTCCTCGGTATGTAACGCATCTGCTGAAATCTTCTTCCAGCACCGAGATTACCGATCCGATTGAAAGTAATATACCCAACAACATCCGAACGGAGAAAAATTGCCAACCCGTCGTCGCACCCCGAAGGAAGAGAGAGAGAGAGAGAGACACAATGCTGGTGCATCTGCATCTGCATCAGGACGAAGAAATCGGTGAGCCTACGGGGAAGAAAAATTGAACTCATGCCATGTGTCTTTTGTTGGTTTTTCGTTCAGTCGGTGTGGCTATGAACGCACCTTGTGAGTCCGATGATGACGACGTTCGATGGCATTTGAAACTGAGAGAAAGCTGCAACCAGAACAAGAAGAGGTTTTTGCAAACTGCTGAGGTTCATTAATTCATTTATTGTGTGCTGTTAGATAGAGAGAGAGAGAGAGAGTCCCGAAAAGCCATGTGCACCGGGCGTAAAGGAAGAAATGCACATCGAAAAGGCGCTATCAATCAAATGAGGATCGAAACGGGTGCCATTTGTTTGCTCTTGCAGCCTCACAGGACACATGGCAGGTTTGGGACTGTGGAAAATGAGGATCTGCTGCCTTGGATGCGCTTCATTTTATGGATTAAAGATATAGATTGCGTCATTTATAGATCCCTTATTTAGGACTACTTCCTTTGGTTCTGCTGCTAAAAACGAAAGATCGAAGGGACATTGATCTGATTTGTATATTGTACACGCCAATAGATCTGTTTGAATGGCTACCATAATCTTGTTGGCACTGGCATAATATGAATAATCAAAACCTTCTAGATTATTGATAGATTAGTTCACTATTATAGTTGTTTTAGATAACAGGGATCATCTTGTATGCATATTGTTAGGTGTCGGACATCAACTTGGATGCCGAATTTGAATCGCCACATAAACCATCAGTCACAATCTTGAATCCAGGTCTGCTTTTTTTATATTTTAAAAATGTGGGTTTTCGACTTAAAACTTCAGTTCATCGAGCCCGCTACATAGTATCCATCCTTCTGTGAAGTATTTTCAGTTACCCTGTTTGTTGATTGTTAGTTCAATATCCGATGATACCCCAACTGCTCATGTTCGAAAGAAGGAAAAATTGCCAAACATGAATGTTTAGGACGCGTGAAATTTCTTCTATTCCATAAAACAAATTAAAGGGTTGTGTCCTAGACACGACCGCAGTATGACCTAGAACCACGCAAAATTGATGTTTGGCATACATTTTTGACTATTAAACTTATTATTATGAATGGGGCGGGGCAAAAAGTTACTTTTGTGCAGAATATGTATATGGATTTTAATATAATTGCATATATAGAGGTACCAGATATGTTTTACAGTCAGTTGTTGGTAATCCATCGAGTGTATGTCTCCTGTTAAGCAATTGTTTTTTTGAAAATGTTGGCGCTCCATGTATAAAATTAATTGTTTATACATAATTGTAGTTTGCTTAAAATTTATTTCCCGGAAAAAAATGATCGTCAAAGTCCATGTCTTTTTCTGGTTATTGGTAAGGGGGAGGGAGAGAGGTTTTTGTTAAGGGGGAGGGGGGTGTAACATGCATATTTTGTCATTCTCATTCCTGATTGTGGTGGACACGCCGTGATCCACCTTTAGCCGCTGACTTGGTCCTGCTTGCTGCAGGACCTAGTGCCACGCCGTCCGAAGCGGTAATGAGCAGAGGCAGGAGAGCAGCGCTGATTTATATCTTTTCAGGTTCAAGCAGAATGATGTGCAACCAAGTGGTATTCGTTTATGATGACTGGGTTTGGGAAAAATGCTTATTTCATGAAAACAGTGATAAAATTATCATTTGGACATTTTCAAAAGTTTAATTGCAAAAAAATTGGAAGAATATTTATTTCAGAAGGTTCGTAATGTAATATCCTATCAATTGGCGTATTTGGATTTTAATTTCATCTATAAATGACAAAGTTACAAGCGTTCAAAACCTAACACTCCTTCACCACTCATATTTTTTGATTTGCACCCCAGTATAGTCGACAAAAACGTAGTTCTACGTCAAAAAATTGCAGTCCGACATTTGTCGAAAAATTCTCCAAGTCCGAACATCTCCGTCGTCAACATGTATTTAAGTCTAAGTAAGCTGAAAATCATGCGGCTTAATGGCCATTTGGCTTGACGACCATTCGGTCTGATGACCATTCGGCCGGAATGAAGATAAACATTCAAGATGTCGAACTTAAGAAACTTGAAGCGTTATGATTATGTGCTTTGAAGCGTTTTTAAGGCGCTTGGACTTGGAATATAATTCAGGATTCTAAAGCTTGAGTCATTTAATATCTGGACACACTGTTTGTGTTACTGCAGTGCTCCTAGGGGTCGGATCTGGAATGTATTGACAGCAGTTTGTTTTGAAATGTTTCCTCTTTCAGTTGGTCAGTTCGTCACGATTCATTTTGTTTAAAAGAAGTTATATTTGATGGAAGTCGCGAACCGAAAATTAATTTTGGACACCCATTTGGGAAAACCGGACGTGGTCAGGTTCAAAAATCGCGAAGACGTTAAAATTGGCTAAATCGAACGTGTGCACACTTAAACGTTTCCGTAAGCGGCAATACTATCGATCCGCTGGATCATAGCTAGCGTCGTAGTGGAATTAAGGATCGAAAGGTGTTGAGAACGGTTAGGGCAAACCCAGAACTGTTGGATTATGATATCGCCAAGAAATTCAGTGCCAGCCTAAGAACCGTCAGCAAGAAGGATTCGTCAGCAAGAAGGATTTCGATCTTTTCGGGCCCGTAAGGAACCAAACAGGACACTGAATCAGAATCTGGTAGCCAAAAGACGTGCCCGGAAGTTGTACAATGAGTAATATATTATAAAGTACGAAGGATGCATCCTCGTGGGCGACGAAACGTACGTGAAGATGGATTATTGGCAGCTTCCCGGACAAAAGTTCTATAAAGCCACTGGTCGAGGTGATGTCCCTAGCAAGTTCAAACTCGTTTTTGCCGATAAATTTGCAAGAAAGCTTAAGATCTGGCAAGGTAAAGGGTGATACGGTCAAAATTTGGTCAATATCAACTTGACGTATTTCTTTCAATTTTGCATTTAAAAAACCTGAACACCCCTCATTTTGAAGGTGTGTGTGTGTGTAGAATGTTGCTCCTATTTTGATTTTGGAATTCACTCTTCAGTTGTCAAAATGCCGTCCAAGCAAGAAGAGCAGCGTATCAAAATTTTGCTCGCGCATCGCGAAAATCCGAGCTACTCGCACGCAAAGTTGGCAAAATCGCTAAAAGTTGCCAAATCAACCGTTACAAATGTAATTAAAGTGTTTGGGGAACGTTTGTCGACAGCCAGGAAGTCTGGATCGGGGGGAAATCGAAAACCGGAAGCCGCTGAGATGACAAAGAGAGTTGCCGGTAGTTTCAAGCGAAACCCTAACCTCTCTCTCCGAGATGCCGCAAATAAGCTGGGTGTATCGTCTACAACCGTGCATCGAGCCAAAAAACGAGCCGGACTATCGACTTACAAGAAGGTAGTGACTCCAAATCGCGATGATAAACAAAATACGACGGCCAAAGCGCGATCCCGGAGGCTGTACACGACGATGCTGACGAAGTTTGACTGCGTGGTAATGGACGACGAAACCTACGTCAAAGCCGACTACAAGCAGCTTCCGGGACAGGAGTTTTATACGGCAAAAGGAAGGGGAAAGGTAGCAGATGTTTTCAAGCACATGAAACTGTCAAAGTTCGCAAAGAAATATCTGGTTTGGCAAGCCATCTGTACCTGTGGCTTGAAAAGCAGCATTTTCATAGCTTCCGGGACTGTCAACCAAGAAATTTACGTGAAAGAGTGTTTGAATAAACGTCTGCTGCCTTTCCTGAAGAAACACGGTTGTTCCGAACTGTTTTGGCCGGATTTGGCATCTTACCATTACGGTAAAAAGGCCATGGAGTGGTACGCCGCCAACAACGTGCAGGTGGTTCCCAAGGACAAGAACCCTCCCAACACGCCAGAGCTCCGCCCAATTGAGAAATACTGGGCTATTGTCAAGCGGAACCTAAAGAAGACCAAAAAACTGCTAAGGGCGCGCAGCAGTTCAAGGCAAACTGGCTTTCTGCGGCGAAGAAGGTGGACAAGGTGGCTGTACAAAATCTGATGGCAGGGGTCAAGCGTAAGGCCCGGCAATTCGGATTTGGAAAAGCGGAAGCCTAACTGAATATTTTTCCTAAATTTTATACTAATTGAACTTGAAAAAGAAATTTAATTTGATTTTTTAAATAAACGGTTTCACCGATTTACACGCGTTTTCCCTTGACCAAATTTTGACCGTATCACCCTTTATTTGCAGCTGCGGACAAAAACCCAGGTTCTCGTGACAAACAAGACTATGGATTCCAAAATGTACAAGCAGGAGTGCCTGAAAAAACGTATTCTTCCGTACATTAAGGCTCACCTGTAAAGTTTTGGCCTGGCAAAACCAAATCGAAATAAATTTTTTTCGCTATTTTTCCTTCATTTTAAATACTCAACATTTTTAGTTCATTAGGATGATTCCGAGATACACCCGTTTTTTGCGATATTAAATGACTCAAGCTTTGGCGCTTCTCGCAATTTATAAGATAATTTGGATGAGAATTGCTAAAGAATTTTTAGAAAAGTTCAGAAAAATTCCAAGGAAATTATGAGGAGAAAACAACTAAGGTAATGCTGACAAGAAATCCAAAGTAGATCAGAAAATAATTCCAAGGTAATTCCGAGGACCTTCTTATTTCAAGAATCCTGAGGATGATTCCAAGGGCATTTCGAGGATAATTCGAAGGGGTTCTTAGAAAAATTTCAAAAGAATCCTCAATATAATTCCAATGTGTAATCCAAGAGAACTCTAAAGAGAACTTTAATAGTATTTTGAGGAAAATTCTAAGGCAATGCAGAGTAGAATTCCAAACGAAGCTTGAAGGAGAATACTGAAGAGAGAAAAAAAAAACTAAGGTAATCCTGATTAGAAATCTAAGATAGATCAGAGAAGAACTCTAAGGTAATTTCGAGGACCTTATTATTTCAAGAATCCTAAGAAGAATTTCAATAGAATTTCAGTGAGAATGTGAAGGGGTTCTGGGAAGAATTTCAAGGGAATTTCAGTAGAATTCCAAAAGAATACTGAAGAGAACTTCAATTAAATTCTGGTGAAAATTCCAAGGAAGTGCAGAGTAGAATTTCAAACGAATTCGGAAGAGGAATTCTGAGCAGACGTAACTTAAGGTAATCCCTGACTAGAAATCCAAGGTAGATCAGAGAAGCACTCCTAGGGCCTTTTCATTTCAAGAATGCTAAGGAGAATTCCAAGGGAATTTCGAGCAGAATTCAAGGGGTTCTGGAGAAAAATTCAAGGGAATCCTCAATAGAACTCCAATATGGAATGCAAGAGAATTCTGAAGAAAATTTCAATTAAATTCTGAGGAAAATTACAAGGAAATTCAGAGTCGAATTCCAAACGATGCTTGAAGGGGAATACTGAAGAGAAAAAACTAAGGTAATCCTGATTAGAAATCTAAGATAGATCAGAGAAGAACTCTAAGATAATTCCGAAGACATTCGTATTTCAAGAATCCTAAGGAAAATTCCAATAGAATTTCGGGGCGAATGTGATTAGGTTTCTGGGAAGAATTTCAAGGGAATTTCAGTAGAATTCCAAGATAATTCTGAAGAGAACTTCAATTAAATTCTGGTGAAAATTCCAAGGAAGTGCAGAGTAGAACTTCAAACGAATTCTGAAGAGGAATTCGGAGCAGAAGTAACCCAAGGTAATCCTGACTAGAAATCCAAGGTAGATCAGAGAAGAACTCCAAGGGCCTTCTTATTTCAAGAATCCTGAGGAGAAACCCACCAAGGACATTTCCAGTTTAATTTGAAAGTGTACTGTGAAGTATTTCAAGGTGAATTTCAAGAGAATTCTGAAGAGAAATTCTCACGAAAATTCCAAAGAAGTGTTGAGTACAATGTCTCACACATCCTGAAAAAAATTCAAAGGAAATACTTAATAAATATCTGTGGAGAATATAATGCGAGAGATTCTGTAAATGTTTTCTAGGGAGTGCTGACTAGTGCTTCTAAGTGATTTCCAAGGGAACTATAAAGAAAACTTCAAGTAAATTCTTTCGCGAATTCCAAGGAATTGATAAGCAAAATTCCAAACGAATCCTAAAGAGAGTTAAAAAAGTATTGCAGCTGATTCGGTGAATATTTACAAAGAAATTTTAAAATATAGTTTCAATAAAATTTGGAGGAGAATTCGTAGAGCTTTAATAAACAAAATCTAGAAAATAATGACCTAAATTCCAAGGAGCTTTCCAAACGATTCCTGAAGAGAATTCAAAGGAAATACTGAAGATAATACAAAAGCAGATTGCGAGAATATGTTCAAGGGCATTTTATAATATAGTTTAAACGAAATTCGGGGGATAATTGAATCATGAGGAAAATTAAAAGGGATTCTGGGTCCAAAAAAACAATGCTGAATAGAATTGCAAGGTTATTTCCAAGGTTTTTTTTTTTTTTTTTTTTTTAATCTTTATTTTAGAGATTTTTAGCCTGAGGCTAGTTCATCTCTTGGTTATTTCCAAGGGAATTGTGAAGAGAACTTCAAGTAAATTCTAAGGAGAATTTGAAGGTAGTGCTGCGTAGAATTCCAAACGAATCCTAAAGAAAATTCAAAGGCAATTTCGAGGAGATTGCGAAGAGGCTCTGGGAAGAATTTCAAGGGAGTCCTCAATAGAATTCCAAAGGTATTCTGAAATGAACTTCAAAAACTGGGATAGTTCGAAGGGAATTCTGAAGATAGTTCAAAGGGAATTTTAAGAATAGTTGGTAGGGAATTTTAAGGGTAGTTCCAAGGAAATTAAGGGAAGAATTTCAAGGGAACTCTGAGAAAAAATTGCCGGGAACTACGTGTAGAATTCAAAGCAAAATTACGTTTGAATTTTGACAGCATTTTCAACGAATTTCTTCTTATTTCAAGAGGTGAATGCCAAGAACATTTCGAGCATAATTCGAAGGGGTTCTGGGAAGCGTTTGAAGGTGAATTTCTGAAGAAAACTTCTAGTAAATTATGGGGAAAATTCCAAAGATGTGCTGAGTAGAATTCGTAACAAATCCTGAAGAGGATACAAAGGAAATACTAAATAAAATTCTGAGGAGAATAGAATTCAAAGAGGTTCTGGAAAAATAATCCAGGGAGTGCTGAAGAGAAATCCAAGGTGATTTCCAATGGAATTTACTTGAAGAAAACTTCAAGTAAATTCCAGCAAGAATTCCAATGAATTGCTGAGTTTAATTCCAAACACATCCTAAAGAGAATTCAAAGGAAATTCTGAACAGAACTCAAAAGTATTCCAGTGGATTTGGTGAATATTTTCAAAGGAATAATAATTTATTATATAGTTTCAACGAAATTCGGAGGAGAATTCCAAGGAAATCCTGAGAAGAATTCCAAGGGAATCCTGAGAAGAATTCCAACGAAATTCGGAGGAGAATTCCAAGGAAATCCTAAGAAGAATTCTAAGGGAATCCTGAGGAGAATTCGAAGAGGTTCTGGAAAGAATTTCAAGAATATGCTGACTAAAATTCCAAGGTGCTTTTCAAACGAATTCTGAAGACAATTCAAAGGATATACTAAAGAGAATTCAAAGGCAGAATCCGAGAATATTTTAAAAAGGAATTATATAATATAGTTAGAATTTCGGAGGAGAATTCCACGGGAATCTTGAGGAAACTTCCAAGGAAATCCTGAGGAGAATTCCAAGGGAACCCTGAGTAGAATCCCTAACAAATCCTGAAGAGGATTCAAAGGAAATACTAAATAAAATTCTGAGGAGAATAGAATTTAAATTGGTTCTGGAAAAATGATCTAGGGAGTGCTGACTCAAAATCCAAGGTGATTTCCAATGGAATTGTGAAGAAAACTTCAAGTAAATTCTAGCAAGAATTCCAATGAATTGCTGAGTATAATTCCAAACGCATCCTAAAGAGAATTCAAAGGCAATTCTGAACAGAACTCAAAAGTATTCCAGTGGATTCGGTGAATATTTTCAAAGGAATAATAATTTATTATATAGTTTCAACGAAATTCGGAGGAGAATTCCAAGGGAATCCTGAGAAGAATTCCAAGGGAAAAAATTCTGGAAAAAATTTCAAGAAAATGCTGACTAAAATTCCAAGGTGCTTTCCAAACGAATTCTGAAGACAATTCAAAGGAAATACTAAAGAGAATTCAAAGGCAGAATCCGAGAATATTTTAAAAAGGAATTATGTAATATAGTTAGAATTTCGGAGGAGAATTCCATGGGAATCTTGAGGAAACTTCCAAGGAAATCCTGAGGAGAATTCCAAGGGAACCCTGAGTAGAATCCCTAACAAATCCTGAAGAGGATTCAAAGGAAATACTAAATAGAATTCTGAGGAAAATAGAATTCAAAGAGGTTCTGGAAAATGATCCAGGGAGAGCTGACTAGAAATCCAAGGTGATTTCCAATGGAATTTACTTGAAGAAAACTTCAAGTAAATTCCAGCAAGAATTCCAATGAATTGCTGAGTTTAATTCCAAACAAATCCTAAAGAGAATTCAAAGGAAATTCTGAACAGAACTCAAAAGTATTCCAGTTGGTTCGGTGAATATTTTCAAAGGAATAATAATTTATAATTTATTATATAGTTTCAACGAAATTTGGAGGAGAATTCCAAGGGAATCCTGAGAACAATTCCAAGGGAATTCTAAGAAGAATTCTAAGGGAATCCTGAGGAAAGTTCGAAGAGGTTCTGGAAAGAATTTCAAGAAAATACTGGCTAAAATTCAAAGGTGCTTTCCTAACGAATCCTGAAGAGAATTCAAAGGAAATACTAAAGAGAACTTAAAGGCAGAATCCGAGAATATTTTAAAAGGGAATTTTATAATAAAGTTAGAATTTCAGAGGAGAATTCCATGGGAATCCTGAGGAAACTTCCAAAGGAACCCTGAGGAGAATTCTAAGGGAACCCTGAGGAGAATTCGAAGGGATTTTGGGCAAAAAAAGTGCTAGTTATTTCCAAGGGAATTTTGAAAAGAACTTCAAGTAAATTTGAAGGTAGTGCTGCATAGTATTGTAAACGAATCCTAAATGGAATGAAAATGCAATTTTGGGGAGAATGCGAAGGGTTTTTGGGAAGATCTTCAAGGAAGTCCTCAATAGAATTCTAGTGGAATTCTGAAGAGAACTTCAATTAAATTCTGGGAGGATAGTTCGAAGGGAATTTTAAGAATAATTTCAAGGGAATACAAAGGAAAATTGCAGGGGAATTCTGAGAAGAATTTCAAGGGAGCTCTAACAAAAAATATAACGGGATTTATGTGTAGAACTCATGTGTAGAATTCCAGATAAAATTTAAGGAAAGCTTGGGAAAAAACTTAATGTAGTTCAGAATAGAATTAATAAGTTAAGAAAATTTTAAGGAGGTATTTCTGAGCAGGGCTTGGAAGTCATGCCGGTGTCTGGTCGAAGTAGGAAGTTGGAACATCTGGAGTTTTAATCTGTGATATTTTCACAATTTTAACGGTAAAAAAAGCCATTGACTCTACCTCCGTGCCCGGATGATATCGGAAATGCCTTTCAAAGGGATTTAAGCAGTATTCTCAAAGAATTCTGAGGCGAGTTTCAGCCAAACTTCCAAGAGTAGCTTTCCAAGAAAATTGAATTCTGAGATGTTTTTACCAGTTTTTAAAGATAATTCCATGGTAATCCTAAGAAGATATATTCTGACATTCAAAACATATCAAAGGCAATCACAAGCTTCAGGATTCGGAAAAAAAATTACGATTTATGACTTCGAAAAATTGATGAAATTTTATGCTTGGACATGTTTTCAAGATTACAGACTGGAAAATCTTCCAGAATTTGAAACTTAAACTTGTTTTCGATATTCTGAACGAAACAAATCCGATATATCTGACATGGAAAAAATGAGATTCTGATAAGTGATGAATTTTCAATATCCTAAACTATGCCGGACTTTAGAAAATTATTAAGATTGTAAACATAAAATAAACCAAGTACCTAAGACTCGGAAATGTTTAGGATTCTGGCATTGTAAAAGTTTCCGTGATCTTGAACTCAAATATATTTCCACAACTTTGATTAGTTTTTTTTAACCTAACAAAAGAGAACAAAAGTGACATTTATTGATCGGAAATATATAGTTTCAACATTTCGTTGATTGCAACCTACTTCGGAAAATGTTATAAACTCACAATTACAACCCATCATGAGCATTTTTCATGCTTCTTTAAAATAAAACAAATGGTTTAAGCATCCCAAAATTTAGCCTCGAAATTTGGCGCAGAAAAAATGGTCAAAGTCTCGGACTTGAACAATTTTTTTATAATTTTAAGGCAATTGATTTTAAAGATCTCAAACAAACGCCATAGACAAATTTTCATAACTCTGGGACCTACACAACTGTTTAAGATAGCAGTCTTTGAATAAGTCTCATTATTCTGAAACGAGGAAAATCTTCCAAAATTTAAAGATCACCCAGCATGCGTCTATGACATAAAATCTATGAATGAAATTGTAATATTCCGTGATAAAGTTTAGAGTTTTTGACCTTTTTTTTAATGCTGGCAACTACAAATTCGAGATCTCTGAGACAAACAAATTAATTTTTTTTTCTTAATTTGTTTGTCTCAGAGATCTCGAAGTATATGATATTTTAAACATATGGAATGTAAGTTCATAGCTCTAGAAAAATTGTAATGCTTCTGAAACGTAGAAAACATTTTATGATCATGGATATTTTGTTTTTCTTTTTTTTTATCTTATGGATTACAAGTTCGAGAAAAAATACAATACAATTTAATGGACTTAGAAAATAACTCAAGATTCCGCGGCGATATTTGGACATTAAGGCTATAAAGCTTTAAAAATCTTGCAAAATTATAGTCTTTGAAAAAAATTCTATGGCATGAAAATTTTCCAGGACCATTTTTAAACATCTAAGGATTGAAAAAAAAATTCAAGATCACGAAATAAAAAAGCCAGGATATTGGACCAGAATGTCTAGATAACGGAGTTGAAAAAAAAATCAAAATATTAGAGATTCCTTCAACACCAATTGAGTGTTCTGGTCTGTTCGCAACTACTCTTGTCTATTAAGTTTGACCGAGTCTGATTTTTGATAAATCTTTTTAACACAAATGTGTTATAAAATCATTTGATGTGATTTTAAAGGAAAATTATTTACTCTCATAATTATTGGTTGTAAAAAGTAATTTTAGTGACTAAATTAAAAACATAGTGACTTCAGCGACTTTTTGAAAAAATAAATAAAAGAAACTTTATAGAGACTGACTTGAAAATAATGACCTAGCCACTAAAACGTGACCTGCTACCAACCCTGCCATTTCCGGAGCTTAGCACTTCTTTTTTATTATTTATGATAGAGAAGAAAGAAGACGTAAAATTTATAATTCTAGACATGGAGATTTTTTAAGATTTTGAGAGAAATATTTCAGACATACCAAACTTAAGATTCTGGGACTAGACAATTATTTTTCAAAGTCGATTTCTCCTCCAGTTAATTCGAGATATTGCCCCCTCTATTTTGATACCTGTTTTAGCTCTTGCTTACAAGCAATTATTGGTCTCACTAATTACAACCCTCTAATACCAAAACTATTTTTGTGCGGAAAACAAGTCCCCTAGCACAGACATCAGGATCAGGGTAGTTAACCAAGACCCAAGCTTGGATAAGTCTAACTGCTAATTTGTCTCCAAGGAAAACCAATAGGTTCCGGGTACTCTACCTCTTTTTAACACCTGTCAAATGCCGACATCAGCTATTCTCTGCACGGACTGAAAAATCATCTTTACCTGAAAACAGAGAGAAGAAGAAAAAAATTAATCATGCCATACTTTTCACAAGTTCTTCAAATAACCGAACCCTTGCATACATTCGTGTTGTCACTTGAAATGTAAACATCGATCTTGATAAGGGAAACCCGAACGGGGAAGCGAAATTGAAATATGTCATCTAAGTCTCAAACCAAATGACAGTTATACACTTTTTTAACTCTATCGTCCACATCAAATTCGGAAAGCAGGAGAAAAAAACAAACAATAATCATTTTAATTAAAACCGGCGATACCAATCATCGAAAAAGTCTACCGCCGCGGACAAACGAAGAACCTGCCGCTTTCCAGGGGCACTCGCTCCAAGCGCAAGTTACATAAAACAAAGTGCTATTGTAAAGGGATGAACCCGTTTCAAATCGAAACGAACGGCTCCGCTCACCCATCCAATCTTATCTTCATCCAGCACACAACCAAATGGTTCCAGCTGAGAGAGTGAGAGAGAGAGCAACAACAAAAAAAAAGCAAAATTTGGAGCACCTGTCCTTTGGTAGTTTTTATTACAACCACCGACGACGACCAAGGAGCAAGGTGCGTTCGTCGCTTTGCGCCCAAAATCGACGGCGGCCGTGGCACGAGTCAAGATAATTTATTTCCCGATTAAAATTTCCTTCCCTCCCCCATCCAATGTGCTCCCCTTCTGGCTTGCATGGCGGTACAGAATTTGCGCAAAAAAATATGACCAGCCGGTAACCAACATTGCAAACAACGGCGTCGCGTGCCATCTCTACCCCGTTTTTTCGAGAATTGACCTGAGCATTTGAACCTATTTTGGAAAATCAGCCGGTTCGACATTTGTTCATCTCCGGATAATCCATCAGCTTTTCAAAGTCTTATAACCTCGTTATCTCTTTAACCTAGGCTACAGCTGACCCTTGTTCGGAAAAAAAAATCCGCACCTCGGTGGTTGTAGATGGAAGTGGGTAAAATCGCCATGTGCCAAACTTCCCAGTGCCCACTGCTGCTCCACCAAGCAAGCCCCCGCCCTTCAGGAACGTGGGATTATAATTTATACTCTTGCACTCGGACGTGCGCAAAGCGCCAGACGTGAACCGCATTACGTTTGCGTTTTGTTTCCCCCAAAGATTCGACCAGGTATTACCGAGCAATAAAAGGATCAAGATTCGACCTGAGAGACCGACCGAAGGAAAGGACTTGTGCCACGCGAACAACGAACCGATCTCCGTTCCGATCCTCGCGTGAGTATATTGCAAATGCCAGGTGCGAGGACCGTGGTGGGGAAGGTGTGGGAGGAAGGAGCGACAGCGAAAACAATGTGCAGGATTCAGCAGGATTTGCAGCTGCTGCTGTTTGTTGCTGTTCCTGCTGGTGGAGATGCTTATTTATTGCAATCGTCCATCGGTGATATGTTCCGCCGATCCGGAAGAAGAAGGAAAGGAAAAGGAGGCAATCTTGAAGAGTTTCTCTCTATTTTCGTCATTATGGCCACTTGGGCCGTGTGCAGCTACGGGTATTAGAAGTATCACTTAATTCTCTCGAACCAACGGAATGTCAAACTCCGAGAATCTTATCGGTCGAATTTTTATATTTATTGAAAAAAAAAGTTGGAAAATGCTTAAATAACCTTGAATAAATCAGCACCGAACAAAGCTTCTAATCAGCTACCATGCGAAAAGGGTTGAATGCTCGAAAAGCATTTTTGGCAACAAATAAATAAAATCAGAAATGATTGTCCTGGAATTAAGGCGTAACAGCTTTTGTAAACAATGACTTCTCTCGATAATTTCTAGAAAGTCATGGCTCGCCCACTCAAATCAACATCCCCATCAGGTTGGCGAAGACTTCCCCTTCCCGATGGTTATGTTGGTTTGCGTGGGCGTGCCTTGAGTTCCAAGAAATCATCGAGAGGAGTCATTGTTTACAAAAGCTGTTACGCCCTAATTCCAGCTCTATCCAGATATACCAAAATCCGTAGGTATGAAAGGTATACCGACAAACAATTCGTATATAATGCCCAAGAACGAATTGTTCGTACAAAAGGGGAGGTCTCAATTTTTAATGTACGACTTGGTTGGACAGAATATACGAGTTGGTGCGGCCCTTGCATTTTTAATAACTTAAAAATGACCTAAATCAGACTTTGGATCTCAGAAATGATATCATTCTAAACCAGTTTTATTCATAATTTTTGGCCCAGAATTAATGAGGAATAAATAAAATACAGCTTGAAACAAATTTATCGAATATATAGACAACCATTTAAAAAAGCAAGTTTAAAAATATTGGGTAGGCCCGACCTAAATAATTAAAAAATCCCCAAACGACAACACCAATTCAAACACAAAAAAAAAAACAAGCAGAATCTTAAAATACAGCATCAAAATTGAAATCCAAAATCTAAAAAATCCTTCGTAGTGAAAAAGCAAAAACTGCTGAAAATGGATTTAACAAAAAAAAAACTAAATTATTGAAATCGCTTATCAAACAACGAAACAGGACCTAAACAATATCAACATTTTGCTAAGGCCTGAAATCAAAGATTCTTAACCTTCCTAGTACATTGGGGTCCTGGAAACCCGAGCAAAGTAAAATAACAACCTGATAACAAGTCTTGCAATCCGAGAAAACATTTTGTTTTCAGTTATTATCGCATTACTAATTTTGTTGTCAGCCTTGAACAATTTTGCAATCATTTTTTATCATGAAAAAAGTACTATTTTTTAACAAATGATGTAAGGTTTCCGTTATCAGCGTAAGGCTTTAATAGCAAATCGATAACAAAATTTGAAATAAGTTGAACAAAATTTCATAGATCACAGGATTTATTACCAAGATATATTCAATGATAGCAAAATTTGTTATTTTTGTGATATCGGACGAGCTTTTGTTATAATTTTTGTTATGTTGCCTCTTTATCCAACCACAATTTTAATTAAACAATTAATTAAAATATAAATATTTATATCTACAAACACATTTAAACATATTCAGTTATCAAATCTTGAAAACCGGGTATCAGAACATGTTATCAATTTGGTATAAAACTTTGCTCGGGATCACTGTGTATTTTTTGTTTTCCTAATGCATTTGGAAGGTTAAGGATGCTAAAATCGCTTTATTTATTTATTTATTTATTTATTGTATGTTATAGTTTGGTGTCCAAATAATAAAAAGTTATCTTAAAGCTAACAAAAATTGTCATCTAAGAAGCAGACTCGGTTGAACGTTCGTTGGAGGGCGACTAGCTCGAAATTCGCCGCATAGTTAGTTCTCTTGAGTGAGATCCTGATCCACACTGGAGCGAGCTAGGACATTAATGTTGCCGAGCAGGGTAGGACAAACCATACGGTCGGTTAGAATAGCATCGATGACAAGTGCCTTAGCCACAGGGTGGCCAGATTATTTTTTTCATTATCGGTAGCTTCTCAAAACTTTTATCGGTAGTTATCGGTAGGCCGTCTTAAGAAGGCTTTCCCGAAACTTGAAACCTTTTTGAGCGGGGGGGGGACTCTGTTTTAGAACAATACACTGTCGTTCAGTTCTTCTGCTTCAAACCTAAGAGGAAGAGGTGACAACTGGCTTTTTACTCTTTTATCTCTATCTCTATCTCTATCTTACACACTTCAAATCTGCCAATCACGAGCTGGTTCGCGTTTGACAGAAAAGTGATTCGTTTTCGCCCCGTATTGTATCCTCTTCTCTTACACACTTAAAATCGCCGAGATTCCAACAGCCGAGTAGTTCTGCAATTTATTTTGCTGAGATTCATTAAAATAATTGCCGAGACTCAGCTAACAAATATCATTTTGCTGAGATATCAGCTAACAAACAGATATTTTGTAGATCTATCAGCAAAGGAGATTTTACTGAGCTAGATTAAGTGTGTAGCTTTAAACGTGTCGGAATCAATATTTCAGGGGAAACATGTCAGAAGGGTCTAACTTGAAACGTAAACAATGACTTGGATCGTCGGTTTATTACGAATGACAACATACCCACTCAAACTAACTAAATCATCTGACAGAACAATGTTTGTTCTATGAGCTGGTGTAGTCAGATTCCGTTAGTGTGTGGTTATTCAAGAGAAATCGCCGTTCAAAGTCATTGTTTACGTTTCGAGTTATACCCTTCTGACATGTTTCCCCTGATTTATAATTCTAACTACACGGAAAACAAAACATAGGTATTGAACATTTTTCAAGGTTACTAAAAATCTGTGATTCTCGGTAGGAAAAGTGAAAAATCGGTAGTTTTTAACCTTTCGTATGTGAATCGATAGGCATCCCGAAAATCGGTAGTTCGGTAGGTTTGGCCACCCTGCTTAGCCACCTCACGTCGTGTTTGGAGGGTGTTCAGCTTAGGATTGGGCGATCTTGGATCGATTTGTGGAAGATCGATCTTTTTCATCCCAATTTACGATTTTTCGGATCGATTCTTTGTCCATGAAAAGATCGAAAAAAATGGACCATTTTTTTCAATCTTTTCGATTTTCAAAAAATAGGTGTTCAATTTTTTAAGTGTATTTACATCGAAAAAACGATTTACTCTCACCCCAGACCAGGCATGGAAAATCATTTACATTCATTTCGTGCATTCATTTACATTCATTTGCCCCTAACTTATTTCATCAACAGAATTCCACAAAATGATGTATAGAGCTTTTGTAGGTGTTATTATTTACTACAATTTTTGTTAAGAACTCAAATCCGTATCTCTTATGCGTAACGAACCAGAGCAAAAAGAATCCACTACTGTTTTTCAGTTAATGTATTTTACAGTAACAGTAACAGTAACGAGTTCTGCCCGCTCTTATTCATGATGCATAAGAGATACATATTTGAGTTTTTAACAAAAGTTGTAGCTAATAACAAAACCTACAAAAGCTCTATACACTATTTTGCGGAATGCTGTTGATGAAAAAAGTTAGAGGCAAATGAATGTAAATAAATACATGAAATGAATGTAAATGATTTTCCATGTCTGCCCCAGACTGCATGGTACATGTAACGAACATAACGTCAACATCAGCATCGCTCCCTATGTTACTAGCTAGATTTCAATGCCGTCACTATTTGCGCTTTCGATATTTACGAATACAGCAACATTTGAAGTTTTGCGCCACCTCCCTCCTGTGCTCATTGCTTCTAGCCGTAATATTTCTCATTACATTTAATTTCGATTAGTACAGTGCTCTTTGCAATAACAAAGATTTTTGCTTGAGGGTTTAATATGTTTTGTTGCCCTATCTACGGTATTCCTCAAATACTTCTTTTGATATACAATCATTCATATAACAGTTATTTTTGTTATATCATATACAACTACAACATTTAATTTAATATTATAAATAAAAAAATGTTTCGGGGAACTAACGTAAACAAGCGTATTAAAAAAAAATCAAAAGATCGATCTACCAAAGATCGATTCTTTGGTACCGATTTAATCAGTGGATCGATTTCAGAGCCAAATATAAGATCGATCCATCAAGATCGATCTTTCTCTGAAGATCGCCCAATCCTAGTCCAGCTGGAGAATGAGGCAACGGCTCTCGTAGCTCGGTAGATCTCTCCAAAGCAATCTTCGGAGAGCGTATCTGATAAAACACCGCTGTATCGACTCGATTCGTTCAACACCATTTTGGAAATGAGGGTCCCAAACTGGAGAAGCATATTCCAATGTTGTTCGTACCAAAATAAATAAAATGAAGCCAAGGTTTCGTGAGGCTTTCGTGACTACGTACGTACGCATTGTTTTGAACGAGAGTTTTTCATCAAAAATCACTCTTAAATATTTAACCTGCAATTGAGTGGAATAGCCGAAGTTTAACTGGGTCGTCTTTCTCGAAAATGTGACTACAGTACATTTACTGAGATTTAAGAGCACGCAATTCATCTCACACCACCTTTGAATTGTCTCCAGGTCGTCTTGCAGCTCCATAGTATCTTGTAACGATTTCGTGCATGTAGATTTTGAGATCATCAACAAAGGATAAACGATGGGATTTCAGCAACCGGTTGGCATCGTTGAAATACAACAGGAAGATCAATGGCCCAAGATGGCTTCCTTGAGGAATACCAGACAGATCGGGGAACGGAACTGACAATTCGTCACCAATTTTGGTTCTGATGCTTCTGCCACAGAGATACGATCGGAACCAATGCAGTAGGGAACGACCGATGCCAAGCCTTTCCAACTTTGCCACAGCAATATCGTGGTTGATTCTGTCGAATGCCACCGATAAATCCGTATATATGACGTCAGTTTGCGATCCAGCTGTAAACCCACCCATGATAAACGACGTGATAGACAGAAGATTCGTGGTCGTTGAACGTTTTGGCATAAATCTATGCTGATCCGCGCTTATGTATTGGTTCACGTGGAAATAGATTGGTCCCAGGATCACCAATTCGAACAATTTGGAAGCCGCACACAACGTTGAAATTCCACGATAAATGTCAGCCATTTCGTCTATCACCTTTCTTGTGGATGGGAAGTATATACGCGTCTTTCCACAACGAAGGGAATTTACCGGTCGTCAACGATAATCGAAATATATGTCCTAGAGGGGCGGTCAGTGATGATATACAGCGTTGTTTAAGGGAGTAGTACACTTTGAACGTCCAAAAAGTAAGGCATTTTCGTTAATTTTTTTAAGCAATAAAACACTCAGGGAGGGCAAATATGTTATAACCCGTTTATTAGTCATCCTTCGAACTACAATTTGTATTTTTTTGAACTCGATTGGCGTCTCCCCGTGGCCGGTGCACCAGGTCGCGCGGGCGTCCTCGCGCGGGCGTCCTCGCGCGGGCGTCCTCGCGCGGGCGTCCTCGCGCGGGCGTCCTCGCGCGGAAGTCGGAAAACGGCGTGGGAAAATACTCCTTTCGATGTGATCCTGGAACATAAATCGAACAAAAATCCTGATTAGTAATGAAATTTGAGTTAGAAATACGTATTCCGATTTTTTTTTAAATTAATTTTTTCAAAAGTTGTGGCCTTAGGAAAAAAAAGTCCATTTTTTCACCCTAAAAATGCTTACAAAATCGTGGATTAAAAATCCATTTTTGACAAAATCGAAAATGTGGATACGTATTTCTAAGCAGAATTTAATTCTGAACAAGAAAACCTCGGCGATATCCAAATTTGATGATAACTGGTTAGAGTTATTTCTCACGCCAGTTAGAAAAACCCCGTTTCGAGATATCCGCATTTAAAGATAAAATGCTCTCTCAGCGCGCCGGTACATTTTAAGCCAAAACAAAAAGCATTTTTTTTTTTAAATCAAAGTGTACTCCCCCTTTAAGAAACACGGATGGGATGCCAGCCGGCCCAGTTGTTTTAGATGATTTCAGCTTATTCGCAGCGGCAAGAATGTCTGAGTCATCGACAGGAATTGCATCGATCGGGAATCGGCACGTTACTAGAGGCGGCTAGTAGGACGCTGTTGCGAAAAGTATCGGCGAACTTTTTTGCTAAAGCCATGCCCGCAGAATATGATGTTCCTGAGTTATTGGTCAAAATTAATCTGTATGCTCCTGCCCGAACACTCCATCCGAGATCCTTGCTATATGAAGTAGTACATGCAACCAACTATGCTGCAAACAATTCTGAAAGCATTCCGGAATGACCATTAGGAAATCCTCTGTGCTTTGGTCAGAGAGCGTATAGGCAGTCGTTGTGCCAATTTGGTCGTGGCACATATCGAGTATGAGAGAGTGATTGCAGTTAGATCAAAAGTGATCTTACACAAGCAGACATAAGATGTTCATCGAAATCGCTTTTAACGCTCAATTTAAATGTTTCTTAGAAATAGGGGAGAGGTAGCTCATCGATTCTTCCGGTTCGCCTCCTAGCATCGTGCTATAAGGTACCAGGCGATAACCAGGGTAGTTGATCGATAGCTCGATGACGTCATTTCGTTGGCGTCTGCAATGGGAAATTCTCATAGCAGGCGTTGACGATGGGACGTTGTCGAGTTGTTGAATAGCAACTATCGTGGTAACTCACCGATTACCTGTCGATCTGCCAAATTTGGAAAGACGTCTGCATTGAATTGTCTCATATAATAATATTCCGCCCACTATATCACAAGAAATTGCGAGTAGCTGAGTGGAATGGAGATAAGTTAAGCATTGGGTACAGGACCAAATCTCCCCTGGGTGGTGCCAAAAGATGAGCGCAATAGAATCATCAAGTTGCCATAAGGCACGGAATGAGACTATTGCATGGCTGGGTAGTCAAAGTCTTCCATTCGTTAGTCATTTCAGGTGGATTAGAACAGGTTTAGGTGGGCGTTGGCCAGATTTGGATTTTTCAGATGTAATCCTGGATAGGACCCTGTCATTGAACGTCGCGTGAAAGTGGAACTTAATGAAAGCCTAAGTACTTTTTCGTAGTTATTAGTTTTCGGATTTGAAAGATCGTCGGTTACAGTGGCCTGCTTACTGAGCAGAAAAACGCGGTCCCAGGTCCTTACATATCAAAGAGATTTATGGTAAAATCGCTTGTGTATCGTGTATTTTGCGAAACTCGTTGTTGTCGTTGGTTCCGGGTTTGAATGGATAATCAAATTTGAGCAACGGTATTATGTGATATGAGGGGCTCGGTGGCCTTAGAGCAACCGTTTTTGCTTACTGAGCAGAACATCATGAGTCTAATCTCAGGCCCATCCACATTCAAGATTCGTCAATCGTTTTATTTGTTAATATGACTACATGGTAATAACAGCAACTCGGTGATTAAAAAGGTGCTCGTCTGCCTAGTGGCAAACGTTTTTGCTTACTGAGCAGAAGACCGTGGGTTTAGTCCCAAGCTCCTTCGCGTTATATGATCGTTAGGACATCAATTCAGCTTATCGTTTACCAAAACGAACCCTGCTGCAAACCCAACCCTCTTATCCAACATCCCAGTGATTCCTCGTGGAAGTGCAGAGGTATTCTCGGCTTCCATCAAAGCGAGTGTCATGTCAACACAATCCTTCCCATTCCTTTCTTGACCTGTGTTCGGGCGCGGCCGGCGCTGGTATTGCCTAATTTAAGATCACCAGTTTTTACACATTGAGGATGATTGCTAGTCCCAAGCATCGTCTATTGGTTCTCTGTGTAATTACAGCTGATCTGGCAGTAACAGAGTAGCAACCGTGGATGGTCAATCAAGCTCAAGCTCAATTTAAATGTTTCTTAGTTGGTACTACCGCCACTTGTGGCGTGCATAATCAATTCCTTTGCGTTTTACGTTTACCACGCTACAGTCATCTGTTGAGTGTAAACAACAGATGGCAGTAGTGTTTATAATGATAAATGTTCAATGTGTTGTGTATGTTTGTCTGTGATATAACATTGAGGTTACGTAAGGATAAAATCAAAACATTGAGAAATGTAACGCATCACTTTCAGGAATACTTCACTTCGCAACCGATGAACCATTCTGACGGCCATATGAGTCGCAATGTATTTAGTTGTATTAACTTACTTTGCTTCAGTTTGGTTAGTTGGGGAATCTGATGAAACTATCATTTCTTGAAACTAATCCCTTTCGAATTCCATTCATTCTCTTTTCGTATTTTGCATATAACACCATCTCATACTCTAAACCCTACATTGATTCTATGACTCATTCTGAGTGCTCGGTGGACCAGCGATTTAAGACGCGAGCCTTATGCCAGATGAACATGGCAATACAGTAACAGATGGTGGACATGAAACCGACCACACCAACCAGCGAGGAAGGAGTCAACATCGAACCAGGAACGGAAATTAGTGCGGATTTATCTCCCTCGGAAAACAAGAAAAACCCGGAAAAAGCGGAATCATGTTAGAACCAACCAAGGACGATCTACGGAAGGAAATTGCCGGTGAAGCACGGAATTAAATACGAAGCTTTAGAGAAAAAGTCCAAGGGATTCCAAAGGAAGCAATTAACGGCGGCGGATGAGCAGAATATGGTGAGAGCTGTACAAATTAAATATCAAAATTAAACTAAATACATGCCCGGGTTGAAAAGAATATTTTCGAACGTGGAAGTGTGTATGTATAGCCAATATCCATTTGATAACGGTGATGTATACATGCGGGGCTTATTGTGAGTGAAAGTAACCTCGGAATGGGCGTGACTCGCCAGACATTCTGAAATCGGTTGCTGGATCTGCAATAGAGCTATCACCTTCTAACTCCCGGACTAAAGCTGTCTACAATGACCATAAATTCGGCAATGTAGAGAGAGTTCTTCCATAATAACACTGCCGGCCAGTGGGGGTTAGAAGGAATACACAAACACACACCCATAGGAAATCCTTGAGAAATTTATCATGATATAATGAGACAAGTTCCAAAGAAATAATTTATTTATTTAAAAAAAAAATACATAGAAATTCAAGATCCAAGATTAACAAAAATTCCTAAGATTTTGAGATTTTGACTGATTTTAGAAACCTATTCAAGAAAAAAATGTTATATTTCAAACTTGAATAAATCCGCTATGGACGTACATTCAATATTCCAGAAATGGAGAATTTTTCTAGATACTGTGACGAGAAAAGTTTTCAACGTTCAAAAATTAATAAAATATTCAAAATGCCAGACTCTGAGACGTTGCTATTTTTTTAATAGATTACAGATTTAATTGTTGGTATTCTGTACTACGGTAAAGTAAAAAAAATCCACTATTGAAGAAATATTCAAGATTCTGTCCTAACAAAAATATTGGGGACATCAAACTTAACAGATTAATTAATAGAATTCGATTAATACAGGTAAAAAAAAAACATTTTTTAGAGTTCCAATCAATTTCCCGGTTATTGTCGATTTCTGTTGAATTCCCGGTTCAGTGGCACACTCTGCTTACATTTTCCCGGTTTTTCCTGATACTAGGCCACTCTGCAAATGAGGTGTCGTCATCCTAATCAACGATTTTATTTCCATGCCAAAATACCACCGCACATTAGGTAAAGGGTTCAAACTTCATCCCTTCGGTTTTTCGGCTTTGTCCTGCTAAAACAATTCTTTCAGTCAAAGTCCACCTTCGAAAATGGTACTGGATAAAAATGTGCGCGCGCGCGCGTTGAGGAGGGCTCCGTTTCGGAAAGCAATAATTTTCCTCCTCTCCTGGTACTTCCTGCCCCGAACCATGGACAAACTGCCGAAACCCACGTGGTCTCGTGCCAACCACCTTCCTTTGTTCCACATTTTCACCGAGGAGCGAGGTACAGTTTGTAAGATTTCGACTAAGAAAGGCTGAGCAGTAGCAGCAAAATGTCTTATAGATTCATTCGGCCCGTCGCACGACAGCTGCATCTTTTATTTGGGACCCTCGCTGCTCGTTCGTACACATTCATATTGGATTTATGGATGGGACACATCGGGTAGAGGAAATGTTTGGTTTCAGCAGCTTTGATGGCTGCTGCAGCTTAACAACCACCAACAATATGGGGTGTGTCTTCTAATTGCTTGAATTTTGACACGATACTGACGCGTCTGGAAGCGGGAGCGGAATTTCGGTTTTAATTTTTCTTTTATTGCCCCGGAGTAATTTGAGCTGCTGTTGATGAGTGTTGTAGTACGCTCTGTCGCAATCGATACTTCTCATGTAGATTTCGGGGGCTGAGGTCGTCAACAGCTGCAATCGTGTAATGTACGTTCACAGTTCGGTGTAACTCTGAGTTTTGTCAATTTGCAATTCCACGATTAATCTCCGTAAGAAACCGCTGCTGAGGTGGTAGCTCTGCGTGAACTCACGAGCGCCACAGTCTGGACGAGCGATTTCGCATTCTCCCGTCATCTTCCCGTGTACGGCGGTCCACATACGACTGAAAGTTTCTCTTCATCAATCGCACACATCGCCCAATTGTACCAACAACCCCAGCCAGCCAGCCAGCCAGACAGTCTAGCCAGACGTGAATTAGTTTGAAAATAACTTTCGCATTCCCCGTGTGCTCCTGGCTGACTGCTGCAGTCAGTATCGGTACTACACATGTATGACGTGCACTGTCTGCATTCAACGGTCCTGCTGCTGCTCTCCGCCATAGCCATCGCCGTCCACGAATGCATTCTCCTGTTAACTAAACTGAGCGCTCAGAAAATCAACTCTGCTGAAAAGATCCAACTCCCAGCACACGGTTATATTAGCATAACCTGATACGCAAGAAAAGCACCAGCCAGACGTCCAGTGTGAATCCCTGCTGTACCCCCGAAGTCAATGTAAATGTGACGAGAAACAGTCGTCGTCGTCGTCATCGTCGCCGTCGCCGTGGTCTTCATCATCACCGTCTTACGTTTAGTAGAACTCGCAATTCTAGCTACAATATGGTTACATTGTATCACGTTTAGTTTAATAGAGTTGTGGTCTTTGGTGCACTTAGGACCGGGTGAATGTCGTCGGAAGAATGGTAAAAAAGAGCATAAAACCCGATGTAATAGAAACTCGTTCGGGTGAACCATTTTCAGACGTCGACTTGCGAAGCGAGACTGGGTTAAGAGGAAAATGCAAAGGCAGGTTATTGCTCCGTTCGACATCAGCTCAAAATTGCTCAACAGTATTAGATTATCCAAAAATTATAACTTCTTCCTCTGAAATGTGGTGAATTGATGGAATCGGCTGAAAAGAGTGTCTCATTTAATAATATCTTTGCATAGCACCTTGGGGTCTGTCCAATGGTGAAACATTTTCATGATATTTTTTTTTTATTTCTAATATGAACCTAGCACTTTTTCGTTGTCAAATCATAACCGAATCATATATATGTGACTATGTGTATCATGAACGACTAATTAGTTTGTGTACCGGAAATTATAGGTTTTCCAAATCGTCCAGGACATCAGTTGATTTGTTCTACTAGATCAACCAAGACTGCAATAATGTCTGTAGTGTCGAAAAATGTCCAATCAGATTCAAAGTGTCTATGTGGATCATCTATGATCTATTTCCGTGTTATCCAGATGTTCAAGGTTCTTCAAATCGTCAGATAATTTGATCTACTAGATCAACTGAGATTGGGACAATGTCGAAATATTTTCAGACAAATGCACAGTGTCTATGTGGATCATGCATGAACTATTGCCATGTATACCAGATGTTTTAAGTTCTCCATATCGTTCTGGAGTTCAGATGATTTATTCTACTAGATCAACCATGACTGGGATAAAGTCTGTAGTATCGAAATATATCCATACAGATTCATAGTGTCTATATGGATAATGTTTAATTATTTCCACGTATACCAGACGATCTAGGTTCTCCAAATCGTCCTGTAGTTCAGATGATTTGTTTTACTAGATCAACAAAGACTGGGCTAATGTTGGTAGTATCGAAATATCGATTTGGAAATCCTGGAACATTTGGCATACACGGAAATAGGTTGGCATGATCCACATAGACACCTCAAATTTGTTTGGGCATATTTCGATACTACAGGCTTGGGTGATCTAGTAGAAAAATAATCTGATCTCCAGAATGATTTCAGAACCTATAACATCTTGAATACGTAGCAATATGTCGGACACGATCCACATAGACACTTTGAAACTGTTTGGACATATTTCGATACTACAGACATTATTGTAGTCTTTGGTTGATATAGTAGAACAAATCAACTGAACTCCAGGACGATTTAGAAAACCTAGAATATCCGGTATACATGGCAATTATTCTCATATATACGATTCGTTTATGATTTGCTAACGAAAAATGTTATGTTCAAATTGGAAATATAAAATCAAGAAAATGTCTCACATTGGACAGACCCCAGGGAATTTCCATATAAATCCGGTGTGACTTATGGAATTGAGATCATTTCTAGATTATTTGCAGAGTGTTTAGTTTGAACCGGTAAAAAATTGAAAGCCAAATGAACAGCAAAATAATCCGGGACGGAAAGGTTACAATGATAAACTTATTTTGTAATTTTCAACTGCCAACTGGAGCAGGTTTTTGAATTTAAAATTACACGTTTGGCGATCAATAATTTAATGAATTTGAACTGAAATTTACAAGATAATTTATATCGATTTCAATTCAACTTTTCACTGTTATATAAAAACATAGATGCGTGTAAAATTAAATCCAAATGAATGGATTATTAATTACTTGTACGTAACATTTAAGTTGTATTGCTGTATGTATTAATTTAGGCCCGAAAATACATCAATTTGGCAAATGTAAATTAACAAAAAAAAATCGATGTGTGTAATCGTTTCCAATTCAGTAATGATCAAATCCGTGTCCATTCAAATCCAATTTACCAATTTCCGGGTTTTTTTACGTTTATTAAAAAAAATCCAACCCTAACATCACCGCTGTCCTAAACAAAAATAGCTTGTTGGAGATAATCATATAATTTGTTCAGCAGAATTGTTCTACAATATGTCTACCTTGTACAAAAAATATGAAATGAGATTAACATTAACATGTTGATGATCTAGATGTCCGAAATCTCATAGAATGAAGAATTCGTATAAAAAAGAGTCTTTTTTTATTAATTTATTTATTTGTACAGACTCAATCGAATAAACTTTACAGAGCCAAGTTATCATTTGCGTTGTACATAATTGATGTTTTAGATCTAGAGTTAAAGGAACTGAACCGATTACTCGCGGTCGTCTCGAGATTAGTAGAGATTTCCAGCTCAGCGACATATACGCAACAAGGAGCTTGAAGCATTCGACAGGCGCTATGAAATTCGTTATAAATACCAAAACCAATGAAGAACGATCTTGCGGAATCAACTTGGCCAAACTTTGCAGCATAAATTGACGGAACAATCACGGAACGACGATGTTCTGGGATCCCACGAATCTCCCGCGTCATAGATAAATCAAAACTAACTGAAATGCCGAAGTCGAAGCCGGTACAACGTTAGAAGATCTTGCGGATGGGCTCCCCACCAAGTTCCGGTAATTGTTCGGAGAAAATTAATCTTTGTTGGCATTTTCGTCTCAGATACTGAACCAGACCCCAAGATATTTGCTTACCCAAAAGTTGAAGCTTCAGTTGTGCAGGGCTATGCTTCCTAGAAAAAACGACCAACTCAGTTTTCTCCGAGGAGAATTCGATACCTTATCTAAGGTATCCTGTAAGGGTCCTTGCAGGTCGACCCCTTTGAGCCCTGTCATAGACACTACGCCGTCATCTGCAAGTTGTCTCAACGTGCAGTTGTCACTTAGACAATTGTCAATTTCTCTGACGTAGAAATTATACAAAACGGGGCTTAAACGTGAGCCCTGGGGGAGACCCATGTAACTAAATCGAGAAGCTGTAGAGTTTCCATGTAAAAAGCTCATATGTTTCTCTGACAGCAAATTGAACAAAAAGTTAATGGAGAAAGGCCACAAGCGTGGAGTTTGTCTGAAAGGACTTCAACCGAAACTGAATCAAAAGCCCCCTTGATATCCAAGAATACAGAAGCCATTTGCTCTTTTTTAGCAAAAGTCAGTTGAATTTCTGTGGAAAGCAACGCGAGACAGTCGTTCGTTCCCTTGCCCCTACGAAATCCAAATTGAGTATCTGAGAGTAGGTGGTTCGTCTCAACCCATTAGTCCAAGCGAAAAGAGATCATTTTCTCCAACAATTTTCGAATGCACGATGCACATCGCGATGGGACGATACGAGTTATGATCTGAAGCGGATTTTCCAGGCTTTTTAATGACTATAACTCTCACTTGCCTCCAATCATCCGGTACAATATTGAGCTCCAGGAACTGACAAAACAAGCTCAACATGCGCCTCTTAGCTACGTCTGGGAGGTTCTTCAACAAGTTGAACTTGATTCTATCAGCCCCCGGAGCCGAATTGCCACACGAAAGGAGCGCCAGTGAGAGTTCCAGCATTGAAAAAGGTTGGCTGATCACGTCTACCAAATTCGTCGTTTCACGAGGAATCATCTGTGCCGGCACGGAATCAGGGCGTACTTTTCGCGCGAACTTAAGAATCCAACGATCTGAGTACCTCTCGCTCTCGTTGTTCGAAGACCGGTTACACATCCTTCTGATAATCCGTCCACGAATTGCCGCCAGTATCCGCGTTTCTTGGCTTTGATGAGGCTCTTGAGTTCGCGTTCAAGAGAAGAGTACGCTTCGAAATTCACGGGTGTTCCACGTTTCCGGAAAAGCTTAAACGCGTCCTCTATCGCGGTCTGAACGTTGTCCAATCGATATTGCGGGTGAGGTCGTACGCGACGTTAACGGATTGAACCCACTGGCAATCGAAATTTTGATCGGCAAGTGATCACTACCGTGGGGATCTTGGATCACATTCCACGTGCAATCCAACGATAATGAGTTAGAGCAAAGTGTGAGGTCTAATTTACTTACATTTGAGGATGGACCATCCAAACGTGTTACTTCTCCATTGTTTAGAATTGTCATATTGAAGTTGTCCCAGAGGTCATATATCATAGTAGAACGGTTGTCATCATACAGTTCCCCCCAGCCTGTACCGTGGGAATTAAAATCTCCCATAATCAACCGTGGAGCAGGAAGTACCGAACAGATATCTGAAAGTTGTTTTCGAGAGATTCACTCTATACAAGGAATGGCACTTTTTGATCCCCAAAATTACCCCTCCTCCACGCGAATCCTCACGATCCAGTCTAATAATGTTAAAATCATAAAAAGGAAGATCTATATCTGAAGAGAGCCAAGTTTCACAAAGAGCAAATGCATCACAATCATTATTGTGAACTAAAACCTTAAATGAGTCTAATTTTGGAATAAGGCTTCGGCAATTCCACTGTAGAACAGTGATCAAATCCCCGATCTCGTTTGGAAAATTATCCATCGAAGGAAATTATTGCTACAAGGAGGCGCCACTTCAATATCAATTGCTTCAAGAGGGTCTTCACAGAAGGAAGCATTGCCAGAACAATGCTTTTGCGAGGATCAGAAATATTGAGGTACTTGAGAATATCGTCCACAATGTTATCAAATGAGAACAACCCAGATGAAGAAGGGGCTTCTGTTCTTAAAAATGGGACATCAGGGGCTTTGGATGTCCCCGGGAGAGGTGGAAAATCCTGGGTATAGTCAGTTCTGCGGAATCCAGGAGGAGTAGAAGTCTCTTTTTTTCCACCACTCCTTGATTTGGGCAAGCTGATTTGAGGTTCTTCATTGTCAACTTTCCGCGAACGGATGCGTTTTCCTTTCCGTGCAGAAAAACGGAAAGAAGTTCCCTCCTCAGCCAAGTCAGAGTCAATCTCGTCTTCTGACAAAAGAGAAAAGGGATTTTTGTCGTTTGTCGATGGTGTGGCCGTCTTAAGCATTTCTGCAAATGACTGCCGGGAACGTTCCTTAAGTGAGCGTTGTAATTTTTCCCCGCGTTGTTTGTACACCGGGCAAGATGAGAGACCATGAGGAGTTCCCTTACAGTACACGCATTTTGGTGCAGTGACTGTGCAGGCGCCATCCTCGTGCTTCTCCCCGCATTTGGAACAGCGTGCCTTGCTGCCAATGTGAGAGGCCGTATGTCCCAACTGCTTACAGTTTTGGCAGTTCATGACCCGGGGAACGAACAAGCGCACAGGTAGTCGAAGTTTTCCCAGCTCGATGAAGTGAGGAAGGGCTGAACCAGAAAAGGTCACACGAAACGAGTCTGTGGGGGTAAAACTCTTTTTACTCTCGCTGACAGATACTGAGCCCAGTTTTTGGACATCCAGTATCTTCACCGGGGGAAGCAAACGGTTCTTGAAACGGCCAACCGCCTGCTTCTCCAAGATCTCGGGGGTCAGACTCGCTTCGATCTCCACATCACGAGCTGGGATGTAAACTCTATACTCGAGCGTAAAGAGCTGGGAGACAGCAATCTCATTAGCTTGCTTCAGGTCTCTAGACGGACACACGAAGTTTATTGTGCCTAAAAAAAAAAGAGTCACGGCAAAAAATGAGCCTAGCTATTGTATCGGTATGTCGGAAAAAGCATATATCAATACAAGAGACTTGAGCAGGAGAAATGCAGTTTCAAAAGTTTTTCAAACCTTGCTGAAGTTTAGATCTTGAAATTCTATAAGCCATGCAACATTTTGTGAAATACAAAGATATGTTACCAAAATACTTAGCATACTTTAAATTTCAAATTTATTTTACAGATTAATCGAAATCTTGTTCGATGTCCACTCAGAACTTTGGAGCATTTTGTGTATCACGGAGATTCAGAACGTAATTTAACATGTTTAATTGTTTTTAGAAATAACATTGTTGGACTATCCAAATCATCTCGGATATCTTATCTTGAAGTTCTGCAGACTCAACAGGACATACGATGATTTGATTTAATGATAAAATGAATAAACCTTCGTGAAGCCTCATAATACAATTGGTTTGGTTTAATAGGTTTCATAAAATTTCTAGAGTTCAGCTGTTTATTTTGTTTATTATAGGCACATTAACACACTTAGATTATTCGTGCCATATCTAGGTGAGATTTGATTTCAAGACTTTAGCGTGAGAAATATGGATTCAGATATTTATGTTTTACATACTAACCACAGGCTGTATGATTTATGCAATGTTTTACAGATGTCATAATTTTTAGTTCGTTGATTGTGTCCCGTGTAGCTTCGTAACAAGATATGTCTCGCTCAGGCTTTATACTAGAACTACTTCACTCGGAAAATCGTAGCAAAAAATTCAAACACTTTTCTTCCAATGACACCAAAATAAATTCTTAAAATTTACTCTGTAAGCTATCGTGGTTGGAAAAACGGCAAAATCGTCGTTTGCCCCGTGCGCGAACAGATTGCGAGTGAAAGAAAAGTATAAAGTTGCTATAATTTAGGGATTTTTACGCGAAGTTTGCGATTTTCAGAGTTGGTTGGAAATGCTATCTAACATGAAGCTTTAGTGTGATAATTTATTAGCTAGAGAATGATCTTAGAAGAGGGTAGGTAGATAGTTCCGTTAGAGTATGGCAGTATGAAAATTGAATAGCAGTTGAAAATGATCGAACGGCCATTAATGCGATATCACACTAAAGCTTCATGTTAGATAGCATTTCCAACCAACACTGAAAATCGCAAACTTCGCGTATGAAGTAACATAAAAACACTTTGAATGTAACAACTCAAGGCGGAAGTAGCCGTCAACAATGCTGATGATGGTACAGCACGCAACAACCACCCTACTGCTTTCGCTCTGAGATGACTACGTTGGTCATGACGAGAGGAGCAGCACAATAGTTGGGTAAAGAAGAATTGCATTATAACACACCATCGACTGCAAATGCTTTCAGCTTGGGCTTTAGGTAATGATGAAACGTCGCTAGAACTATTCCACAGCCGCAGGCAGTGTTTGAGCAAAATCAGACGCACACTTTTTGCCTGTAGATTTGAAGAGATGCTTTAAATCTCTGCGTCGTCGTACGGGTTATGCAAAAGGTGTGCGTTTGACTTTGTACTGTCGCATTAATGGCCTTTCGCTCATTTTCAACTGCTATTCAATTTTCATACTGCCGTACTTTAACGGAACTATCCACTATCCACTATCTCTTCTAAGATCATTCTGTAGCTAATAAATTATCACACTAAAGCTTCATGTTAGATAGCATTTCCAACCAACTCTGAATTTTTAATACTTTACCACAGTGAAAGACGTAATATGAAAGTTGTAAACAGATTATTATAGTGGTGTATGCGAAATAACATGATTGATTCCAAGTAACACCGCAAGTTTAAAGTTTTATATGATTCATCAAGACCAAATTATGGCCTGCAAGACTATGATAAAACCAAAATTGTTACTTGGGATGAGTATATGCATATGATCTTTCCCGGTGCTACTAGGGTTTTCCCGCATTGTTCCCGGTTGGTTGGACACCCTGCACGCTGCATCACTAATTCCGGCGGCAAAAACCGAAGAACATTGTTCACATTCCATTTATTCTACAATTCAATCTCTAACCCTTCAGATTACTTTTGACCTTATCCAAATTACGTCCATACTCAGCTCAAGGTAAAGTTGCAAACAGTGTTATCCGATTCGCAAACACAGCGAGGAGCTGTAGCGATATGAATCTTGTTTACCATACATCAATCCCATAAGTACGTAGATGATATCTGATCAAAAAAAAAAAAGCAAATCGGACCAAACGATTGCATCCATCTCTCGTTCGCCGTCAGCTTGAAATGCTTATTAAAATGTTGGCAATTGATCCATTCCTCAAATTCCCGGGGCGAGCAGTAGGGCGTGTACTTTGACGGCACAATCCAAACAAACATTCCCCCAGTCGGTGCTCAGTGTCCTGTCCCGGTGATGTTTTTTTTTCTCCCGACGACTGAACCGTTCTTCTAATCTTTCCTACAAACCCCACCACATACGGGACGATTTAATCATGCGCGACAAAGGGTCTACCAGAAACTAGTTCCCTGTTTATTTTTTTGCTCCTGAGCTCTGAAACTGACCAAAAATCCCGTTTTCCTTTTGTGCTAGTTTTACGCCGCAGCCAACAACAGGGATTGCGTGCGTATTTCCGGGTTTCGAGGACCTGAACTAGAAAGGGGTGGACGAACGGACATACCCGGCGAGAAAGCGTGTCGCCGATGACCGATGGAAAATAGAAATTAACAATATTGCACAATTAAAATCTAATTTTCGATGACTTCACTTCCTGGCAATGACGACGACAGCTAGCTAGAACCGGTGGCGGAGTCGTTGGCCGAGGTCGCAACAAAGAGAGGAACGAGTTTTTTTTTTTCAGTATCCTTGAAAAGGAAAGGGGGAAATCCTTTTGACGTTCAGACTCGATCTACGCGTCGCAGCAAGTTTGAATAGTCGCGCGCAAAAACCCGTCCTCGCACTTTTGTGTCTGTTCGCAAAAGGGGGTTAGTCCACCGAAAGCGTCCACATAAATTTAACTGTAATTGTGTTTAAATCGAGAGTACCGGCGGCCGACGACGGCGACGACTGGGATCAAATTGGAGATTTTCCAGGTTCCATCGCGCAGCATCCAGACAGAGTGCCAGCCCATAACGACCACGTCTGGTCGGGATTGAATAATGGGTGTAGTAATAGGGTAGAGGATTACTTCGGTACAAGCGCGAATTTCCGTTACATCGAGCATAAGCATCAAATATATCAATGATAATTTAATTCAAAAGCTACAAAACAAAATCTATAAGAACGCATAATATGAATACTTATATCAATTATTCTTAAATACAAAAGAAGCGCTCCTAGCGAATCTTTTTTTTTTCAGTCTTCATGCCGAAATGAATCTAATTACGTTTCAATGTGTTTGGACGAAATTGAAACTCGTATGACGGAATTGAATTCAATAAGCAGTGTTAGATTTTTAACAATATTTTAACCATTTGTGACTCTATATTTAATCTAACGGTATGTATGAAAAGGTAAATAAATTTAGAACTGATCATTGGAAACATTTTCGAAAAATTTAGCATCGAAAAGTGCGGGTTGTGCTTAGTATGATGGGAATTAGATCTTAACCCTATGAGAGACAAAAAAAAGTACAATACAGACCATGTAAAAGTCATGTTACTGCAGTTTCGTCATCCGAACAGTCTGGACACGTATCAAGTATGTATGGCTGAACAGCGTGGACTGAGGAGACATTGAAGCAGGTCGGGATTTAGAGAGAGAGTGCGATGCGAATGCGCTTACAACCGACAACGATGAAGAGGACGATGCCTGCGGCCGCCACCGTCGACAGCGTTTCGGTAGCAGAGCTGCCTAGATAACGAATGACTACGGTGGTTGGTTCTCGGTTGAATTTAGAATCTTGTTTTCTTCTATCTTATTTTGGACATGATAGACGATATATATATATGGCGAATATAAATAGGTTTTGCTGCTCTTACTGACACCGATCCGTGTACAGATATAAAAGATTTTTCATTTTACCCCAGCAACGACAGGGACGTTATTTGTAATTCGTAGCAAGAAACACGAATACTGTGCTTTCATAGAGCGCATACTCAAGCTTCTGTAAACAAAGTATCATCATTGATTGATTTTTAATTATATAGAAAATTTAACAGATCATCTTGCGATCATATTGACCATGCTCCTTTCACTATTTATAATTAAATAATTTATATTTATATTACAGGGTGATTCAGAACAGCTGTCACCGATTTAGCAAATATGCAATTTTTAATGATTTTTTTTTATGTTGGGTATATGTTCACGTATTTTTGTTTTAAAGTGTGTGACAATTTAGCTTGTATCGATAATAATTTTTGAAAATTTATTCGTTTTAAATTTCAAGGAAATTTACACTAAAATGGAGCTTGTCATAACTCCGTAGGAATTTGTGTGTTATCTTTTAAAAACTGAAATTTCTTATAAAGAATGAAACATTTCTTTTTTGCATCATTATAGCGGTAAAAATAAATCATGCGTGGAAAATCCATTCAGAGTTTAGACGCTTCGCCAGGACTACAAAAGTGCTGTAACAAAAACGTGCGTGCCAACTGTGGTTCATTTTCGTTTCAAATGTTGCTGGTAATTAAAAGTAAAGGAAGAGAGATTTGAATTAAAGTATGTTAAATTGAAGGATATATATGTAGTATAACTGGAATATACTGATATCAAAAAATAATGCAAGCGTTCAATCGTTATGACCATTTTAAAAAGTGACAATTATTCCGAACCACCCTGTACATAGATTGTATTAAAAATATAAATATTGAACAAAAACATTTTGAAATATTTAATTTTTTACACTTTTTTTTATTTTCCTCAAATTATACCGCGTATATTTTTCTTAGAAAGAATTTATTTGCCTCGGAGTTCATTTCGATGTAAAGTTACATTTTCGTGCAACGATTTATTGAAAGATGTCAAAGACGCCATTTTGAAAAAAAAACATTACATCCAAAATGTGAATCATTGCCCATAACAAAAAAAAATGTTCTAAGCTTCATGCAAATAGACGAAGGACGAGTCAAAAACTCAATTTTGTGTTTGCTATTTGGACTGAAACTGCTCATATACACTACCGATGATAAGTTTAAGGACACCCCAAAAAACCATGCAAATATGTTTTTTTTTCAATTTTCGATCTCCAAAGGTAATTTGAATGGTATGAATGGTATAGCATAAGGGAAGGTCCATTAAAGGGTATATCAATTAGTATAAAATTCAGGAAAAATATTCAGTTAGGCTTCCGCTTTTCCAAATCCGAATTGCCGGGCCTTACGCTTAACCCCTGCCATCAGATTTTGTACAGCCACCTTGTCCCTTCGCCGCAGAAAGCCAGTTTGCCTTGAACTGCTGCTCGCCCTTAGCAGTTTTTTTGGTCTTCTTTAGGTTCCGCTTGACAATAGCCCAGTATTTCTCAATTGGGCGGAGCTCTGGCGTGTTGGGAGGGTTCTTGTCCTTGGGAACCACCTGCACGTTGTTGGCGGCGTACCACTCCATGGCCTTTTTACCGTAATAGCAAGATGCCAAATCCGGCCAAAACAGTACGGAACAACCGTGTTTCTTCAGGAAAGGCAGCAGACGTTTATTCAAACACTCTTTCACGTAAATTTCTTGGTTTACAGTCCCGGAAGCTATGAAAATGCTGCTTTTCATGCCACAGGTACAGATGGCTTGCCAAACCAGATATTTCTTTGCGAACTTTGACAGTTTCATGTGCTTGAAAACATCTGCTACCTTTCCCCTTCCTTTTGCCGTATAAAACTCCTGTCCCGGAAGCTGCTTGTAGTCGGCTTTGACGTAGGTTTCGTCGTCCATTACCACGCAGTCAAACTTCGTCAGCATCGTCGTGTACAGCCTCCGGGATCGCGCTTTGGCCGTCGTATTTTGTTTATCATCGCGATTTGGAGTCACTACCTTCTTGTAAGTCGATAGTCCGGCTCGTTTTTTGGCTCGATGTACGGTTGTAGACGATACACCCAGCTTATTTGCGGCATCTCGGAGAGAGAGGTTAGGGTTTCGCTTGAAACTACCGGCAACTCTCTTTGTCGTCTCAGCGGCTTCCGGTTTTCGATTTCCCCCCGATCCAGACTTGCTGGCTGTCGACAAACGTTCCCCAAACACTTTAATTACATTTGTAACGGTTGATTTGGCAACTTTTAGCGATTTTGCCAACTTTGCGTGCGAGTAGCTCGGATTTTCGCGATGCGCGAGCAAAATTTTGATACGCTGCTCCTCTTGCTTGGACGGCATTTTGACAACTGAAGAGTGAATTCCAAAATCAAAATAGGAGCAACATTCTACACACACACACCTTCAAAATGAGGGGTGTTCAGGTTTTTTAAATGCAAAATTGAAAGAAATACGTCAAGTTGATATTGACCAAATTTTGACCGTATCACCCTTTAATTACGTCACTCAAATTTAGCCCATTTTCAACCTCCCTCCCTCCTTTGTCACATTTTTTTATATGGACCTTAATTGTTTTTTGTAAGGTTCGTCACAGTTTCCAAAAACCCCCTCCCCCCTAAAAGTGTGATATAAATAATGGACGATCCCTAAGTTTTCTACTACTACTTTTATTTCAAAATTTGGGCAGCCCAATTCTGAGAAAATCAGTCACGATTCTTCAGAGTAAATTTTGAAAAATATTGTAACTTTGGGTGAACTTTTGGCACACACAATTTGAAAATTATATTGAACAATTTGTCTATGAGGAAAGTTCCATTCAATACCTATCAAATGATCTAAAGAGAACGAAAATTGGACGTAACATGACAGAGATATGAACATAACAAATTTGTCATGTTTTTTGGGGGCGTCCTTAAACTTATGCTCGGGAGTGTACATGTCCATTTTACCCCATTGGCCAAAATTGTGTAAAATAATCTCAATTGGAAAATTTCATTTAAATTTTCAACACCTACCGTATTGCTGAAGACCTATATTTTGTAAATTGGTAGGAGTTATTAGAGATTTTATACTTTTTGCTTGAACAATTCTTAAGATCAACTTTGTAAAAATAACACCAGAACGCATTTTCCGACTGACGTAACATTTGTTGTACATTTTTGTATCACCTGATAGATTTAGAAAATCACTGAATGTTCTAATTGTCATGACATAAGATTGCAATAAGGGATACATGATCAAAACAGTGATATTTACCGTTTTCCCAATGAAACAAATATGTGCCCGTTTTACTCCCACCTCCATCGAATCATGTAGCTAAAGGGTGTCCACGATGAAATTGCCACACTATGAAATTGCTCTAACTTTTTAACCGTTGGGTAGAATTTAATGAAAATGTGGGTGGATTTAGTTCATAGTGCATTATTTACATCCTGCAAGTTTTAAAGTCCTGTGATCAAAACTCGCGGAAATGGAGTCGAAAGAACAGCTCGTGCGTGATAAAATCTTGCGCATTCATCACGAGAACAAGGATCTCTCGCATCGTTCCATCGCTAAAACGTTGGGAATCGCGAATTCCACGGTGTCGCGAGTGATTAAGCGGTTCGAGGAACGGTTGACCACCGATCGGAAGCCCAGAAGTGAAGGAAAAAGTATTCCGTACAACACCAAAAATCACAACCGCGTAGTTGGGGCCTTCAACCGAAATCCGAACGCCTCCGTTAGGGATGTGGCTAAGAAGCTGCACCTAAGCCGAAGTTTTGTCCAGAAGGCCAAAACTAAGGCTGGGCTTCGAACGTTCAAGGTACAAAAGGCCCCTAATCGCGACGAGAAGCAGAACAAGTCCGCCAAAACCCGTGCCAGGAAGTTGTACCTCAACATGCTGACGAAAGTTGAATGCTGCATCATGGACGACGAAACATATGTGAAGGCCGACTTCAAACAGATCCCCGGCAACCTGTTTTTCACGGCCAAGGATAAGTTCAGCGTTCCGGAGCATGTCCGCACTCAGAAGATGTCCAAATTTGCGAAGAAATTCCTGGTTTGGCAAGCCATCTGCACGTGCGGGAAGCGGAGTGCATCTTTCGTGACCCAGGACACGATGAACGGACAGGTGTACATAAAAGAGTGCCTCCAGAAGCGGCTGCTTCCTCTCCTGAAGGCCCACAACGTCCCAACAATCTTCTGGCCGGATTTGTACTCATGCCACTACTCCAAGGACGTGCTGAAGTGGTATGCGGACAATAAGGTCAATTTCATGCCGTAAATGTTCAACCCTCCCAACACTCCGGAGCTCCGCCCCATCGAGAAGTACTGGGCGATTATGAAGCAGCATCTTCTTAAACGACCTAAGGTAGTGAAGACAGTCGAGGAACTGAAGAAAGTATGGGTTTACATGCAAAAAACGGTTGATTCACAGGTTGTGCAGAATCTTATGGCCGGGGTTAAGGCCAAGGTGCGGGCATTTGCGTATGGACTGTAAATAAAATACGAGTAAAATGGTAAAATGAAGTTTAATAGTTATTTCTCAATCCCTGAAAATTTGATGGCAATCGGATGAAAACTCGAATTTTGCGAATCAATTTTGTGTGTGGCAATTTCATCGTGGACACCCTTTACAACAAACCAATATTTGGATACAGACTCATGCAGCGTTGCCAGATTGTTTTCTAGCTTATTGGTATTTAATGTTTAAAAATCCGGTATTTATCGGTATTTACTATTTTAATTAATTTTATATTTTTGCCGTTTTTGAAGACGAAAATTAAAACTTTTGGACTAAGAACGGAATAATTGCTTTCCAGGATAAGTTGGAAAAAAAAATCCCGGGAATGTTTGAATTAGCTTGTGAAGGAAGCCGAGAAAACTTCCAGGGAAAGTATTATGAAGCTGTTCTGGAGGAAGTTTAAAGAAAGTTCTAAAAAAGGTCGGAAAAACATTCCGTATGTCGTCCAAAACAAATATTGAGAAACTTCAGGCGAAAATGTGAACAAACTTTCGGGAAAAATCAGATGACACATCCAGAGGAATCCAGAAAAGATTCGGAAATCGGAAACAATGAAGAATTCCTAGAGTAGCCAATTCCAGGGGATGCCAGAAGAAGCTCAGAAAAAAACCTTCCATTAGAAGTCGAAAAAAAAACCTACGGAGAATGTATTATGAAGAAACTTCTAAGCGAATTCTCTAGACACATTCGGTAGGAGTTTAATTGAACTTCCTGGAGAATACGGAGGAAGCTTCCAGGAGGCGCCAGAAGAAACTTCCTATGGTAGATTGGAAGAAACTTCTGGAGAAAGTCGGAAGCCAGTTATTTATCCAGTAATTTTCCTGATGTTCATAAAACATCCCTGAAGACCCCGCAATACCGATGAAGCGTTCGGAACTGAAATGCATTTCGGAATATCCCATAATTCTTCGGAACTCCTTGAAAGTTCCTGCAATTTTTCTGAAGTTAATTGGGCTGTTTTAAAGTTCTCTTTTTTGATGAACTCGGAACGTCTCTGATTATAATGATACTAACGTAGAATATCTTATCTTCTTTAAAGACCTTGCAGATTTCAGAACTTCTTAAGTGCTCCAACAATTTTCTTGAAATTAATGAAACATGTTCTCACAATTTTCTAATGTTCATGTTACTTCTCTTACGTTTCTTAAATGTTAATGAACCTCTTGGAACGTTGCTGAAGTTTTCGGAAATTCCCGGGGTTTTCCGCAACTCCTTTAAGGTTTCAGAAATTTCTTTGAAATGAATTGATCTGCATCCCTAAAGTTGTCTCAATTCTCCTGAAACAAGTGGAACTGTCCTGAAAACCATTAAATTTCCCTGAAATTTCCCAGGTTCTTGAATTTGAAACTGTCTTTACTTTATCGGAGCTAACCCTTGCAGATTTTTATACTTACTCAAAAGTCTGGACTTTTCTGAAGTTTCATAACTTCTTAAAAGTTCCAGCAGTTTGCCTGAAGCTAATAGAACCGTAATAAAACTATGAAAACAGTTCCGCGGAAGTTTAAAAAAAAATAAACTAGCGGGAGAAAACGGATGAACCTTTAGAGCGAAGCCAGAATAAACTTTCAATGGCAGTCGAAAAAACTTTCCGGTAGGAATCGAAAAATAGCTTATGGGGCAAGGTGGAAGACAGTTTCCTGGGGGAATTTGGAAGAAACTTCCAAGGAAAGATTAAATTAAATGAAGGAAGATAAAAAAATAAAGTTTGGATGGACCAATTTGTTCACTGAATAAAAATATTTCCTGATTCCCAGGAATTACCGAGATAAGCCATCAGCTTGGTAGCAAAAAACGGCGGAGAAATGGAAACATTCTGAAAGTTCAGCGTGGGCTAACAATAATCATTTTGATTATTTAAAAAAATCGGTAAAAAATCTCATAAATCGGTATTCTGAGAAACCTTGTCTGTGTATCGGTATCAAGTTTGAAAATCGGTATATATACCGATAAATCGGTATATCTGGCAACGCTGACAAAGACCGACTCGTGATGATGCATGAAACATGATGCATCTACCACCCATTGTAGCACGGAAACTAAGTCCAATAGCAGTGGGCTCTCTTCACTGTTTGTCTTGATCAAGCTGATTGTCCTCAACATGTCGCTGTATGAAGGGCCAAAAACGGATTGGGTGGTTCGATAGGCAAAGTCGGCTATACGCATCTACGGGACAGTAGAGAATCTCGGTCCACCAACATGATCGCACAATTGGTCAAAAATACGAACCCTTAAACAGGAAAATGCCCCAATGAGTGGGGAGAAGAGCCCGCCCTTTATCGACGAAATGTTATCAACAGTGGGCATTCCCACTCCCCCCATCCAAATCGCTTCAATCGGGTGCCCTGATGGTCCCTCCCAATCCCAGCATTGTTTTGTAAGAGCAATAATAAAAATTAAAAATTTTAAACGATCTAATCAACTTTCGCTGTTTCTTCACCCTTCTGTCCAAATTTCGTGCCTATTAGTGAACTCGTTGTCCTTCTCTTACAGAGTTTAACAATTCTCCTATGTTATTTGTGATGTGATCTTGAGTTCCTAGTTCCATCTTATAAAACCGTAATACCAGTGCGAAAAATAGACAGAGCCTGCGGTTATTTTCTTAACGAGCATCACTCCATTGTCGTATCGCATGTGCTCTATTTTGCAGCTCTACTTACACTTTCACTTTGTTGACTCCGTGGTACCGTAAAAGATATAGATGTATACATATACATTATCAATGCTGTGATATAACAACAACGGAATGCCCGTTCACAATGCACAGTGGTCCAGAATGCAGATTTAGGTGGAATGATATGTTTTGAGTTAGGCCCTCATTTTTGATTTCTCATGAAAGTCATCTTCTAGAGACTTTCAAAACTCTTTAAGACGAATGTTTTATAGCGAAATTTGTTGTCTGTATCTCTTATAATAAAAAAAGATATACCCAAATATAGTAAAAAATATGAATAAATTCAAATTGATTTTATACGGGTTTAAAAAAAACATACCTCCATACCACATACATATTATTGAGAATAAAATACGCCCTTTCAAACGCCGTAAAAAATTTTTTTTTGTTTGCCCCAACCAAAGATATTAACATTTGAAAAGTGCATATTTTTAGTATAAAAACGCCAATAACTCTTGATCGGCGAAAGAAGCTTTGTGCAGCAAAAATTTGCGCTTTTTTAAGATCTAAAAGTTATTTGAAGACACCTTTGCTGAGAAATTCGAAATAAGAAAACTAGAGCAAAACAACTGATTTTTTGGTGCCACCCTAACTCAATTCAAGATAATAGCTCTAAATCGGCCAATTTAAGAGATACAAAAAAGTTGTTTTCTACAAACTTGCTTGAAATTAGCTCAGCTATAACAGAGACCGACTCGTATCCACAAACCCATATTAGGCAGCGTCGTAGTGAGGATTTGCTGCAACCTAGACAAACCATGGAAATGACGCTGTATTGTGAATATGTTTTCTACGTCTGGTATTCTAGATTTTACCTACACCCGGGATATTATTTCTAATACTGATTTCTCGAAAACAAATTCGATGATCAATCGGAAATGCAAACGACGATCTTAAGGATTCTGACACTTGACACATTTTTGAAGTACAGCAATCACCTCGCAATTTGTTTCGCATGATTGACCGTTCGACCGACCGCAACTCCGTTATTGCCAGATCAGCTGTAATTACACAGAGAACCAATAGACGTTGCTTGGAATTAGCAATCATCCGCAATGTGTAAATACTGGTGATCTTAAACTAGGACATACCAGCCCCGGCCACGTCCGAATGCAGGTCAAGAAAGGAATGGGTAGGAATATATTGACGTAGTACTCGCGTTAATGAAAGCCAAGAACACCTGTGCACTTCCACGAGAAATCACTGAGATGTTGGATAAAAGGGTTGGGACAGCAACAGGATTCGCTTTAGTAAACGACATGCTGAATTGATGTCCTAACGATTCAATAGCGCGAAGGAGCTTGGGTTTGAACCCACGGTCTTCTGCTCAGTAAGCAAAATCGGTCGCCACTAGGTTACCGAGCACCTTGTATCGCAAAATAATTACGATCAAGTTTCCGTTCAACTTGATGTTACTAGAATTTCGGTCCCAGCGTCGACCTCACCGACGACGACAACAACTGTTCTTCAGAAGGATTTTTTATGAATTTCCGATCAATCCGTCTTTGCTAAAACTCATATATTACTTATTTTACATACCAGTTCCTCCAACCGAATTTCATTACGCTTTATATCATATTATGAAAGAAAGTCGATTAAAAGTAGACCCCATTTTATTTTGATGCTAGTCACATATCCTCTCACAATTACGGTGTGATAGACATATGTTGACATTGCATGCTGTCCCAATCAGGCACAACACGTCTTATAAAGTCTAATACCATTTTGGGATTGCTTTGCCAAACTTCAAAGGGTTCTAATATCCCGTTTCCAAATATTGACATTCTTTGATTGGACAGTACTCCACAGCTGCAGAGTAGATGTTTACCAGTTTCGTTTTCAAATTAACAAAACCGACATTTGCTAGACGAAATTTTTTCTACTTTATATAAGTGATATCTGTTAGGGCAGTGACCATTCATCAGACCGGAGATCTCATTTACTAAGATTAAGCAAAATCCGGGCTTTTACTGCACTCGGTCTTATAAATCTTTTCGCCTGTCTGGATACATCTGTGGCGTTCCAATTGGATTCTACTATGGACGTTTCCCAACTTTTTAGTTCCATCCTTATAGTACACTTAGGGACTCCATAAAATGGTTCCGGACCGATGAAGTTCGATGCAGAAGCTAGTCTTGCTAGACTGTCGGCATTTTCATTTCCTTCAATGCCACAATGGCCGGGCACCCAGTATACTATGACTTCCTTCCTTTCAGCCAATTTTTTTTTTAAGAATACATTCCCACACTAGCTTTGATCGACGAGTGAACGCCTTAAGCTTGTTAAGAGCAGCTTGGCTATCAGAGAATATACAGATCTTGGCAAGCCTGTATTTTCTTGTTGCACATTCTATGATTGCTTGAGTTTCTGCTTGAAATACTCCAGGGCCAAAGACCCCAGCTCCAGTATCTTCACCCATCTTCGAGCCGTCGGTGTGAAATACAATAGATCCTGGACGTATGTTTGTCCCAACAGACTCTCATGTATGGCGGATGGTTTAACCACTTTGAAGGGAACATCGTAGATTGTCGTTGTTACCACCCAATCTTCTATTGTTTTTACAGCTGAATTTAATTTGAAATCCTTAAAATCTGTAGATGTCCTACCAAGTCACCATCTGCAAGTTTCTTTTGATGGTTAAACTGTAAAGCACTTTTTGTAGCCTGTAGTTTAACGAATTGATGGCAAAATATTGAGAACGGCATCCAAAGCATCTGATGGTGTGCTTCTCATTGCTCCTGTCATTGATATACAAGCAAGACTTTGTATTTTATTGTATATTGCTGTTACTAGACTTCGATCCCGACAGTGACCTCACCGACGACGATAGAAACAACTCTCGAGAAGGATACCTACGTTATCGATTTTCGATTAACACGTCTTTCCTAAAAGTTGAAAATTATTTCTTTTACGTACTCGCATTTCAATGCGCTTAAGAATCAATCTGATTTACACTAAAAATCTATAATGTGAAGGGGCTTGAGGCTGACCCCACAATGTTCTGCTCAGTAAGGAAAATCGGTCGCCACTAGGTCACCGAGCTCTTTATATCACAAAACAATTACGATCAAAGTTCCCGTCCAACTTGCTGTTACTAGATTTCGGTTCCGGCGGCGACCTCACCACACGATTGAGATTGCACATGTTAACAACGAAAAATCGTGTGTCTAAAGGCCTAGAAATTGTTTCGAATTTCCAGTGAAATTATTTGGGAGAATCATGGACGATCTTGAACTTCACAAAGTTTCGAAGCTCTGGGACATGGCTGTTTATGTTAGATCTCAGACTTTATTTTCGGCGTATCCTGTACTAAGGAATACGTGGAATAATCGAGATACCGGACTTCCGATAGTTAAAAAACATAGAATTTAATTAACACATAGGGTTAATGTCCCTAATGGCGGCCTAAGTGTCCCAAGTATTGCGCCCACACATGAATTTCAAGGGTAAGTATTTTTGCTATTTTTTCCAGTGTTCAGTGGCCACCCTGTTTATTAATATTCCAATAAAAATTCCGGTTTTTTTTTGTTTAACTGGGTCGTTTATTTACTAGGCTCAGTCGTGTGTGACACTTTGCGGAGCCAAAATCAGTAATGTTTGATTTACATTTTAAATAGCAGTATTTCAAGGTTAGTATTGGGTACCAATTACTCGTGGCGGGCTCGAGGTTAATAGGTAACAATTTCAATTGGAAGGATCTAGGTAGGAAACTGGTTTCTGAAGCCTCCTTCAGATACTACTCTCGGACGGTTGAGGGAAGATCACGTGTTCCCAATACATCTCTTACTTCACGGAAGAGTTGTCTACCTCGGGCCACTAGGGTATCCAATAGTTGGGCAATACCAAACTGCGTGATCGATGTCATCATAACCGGTTCTGCACCTACATATATTGCTGTCAACGAGGTTTATTCTATAGAGATGTGCGTCTAGCGAGTAGTGGTTGGACATAAGTCTTGACATCACTCGAATGAATCCCCGACTTACATCCAGACCTTTGAACCACGCTCTCGAAGAAACATTTGGAATAATGGAATGTTACCACCGCCCAAGAGAATTATTTGTCCAATCGTTTTGCCAACTTAAAAGAGAACTCTGACGTACTAATGGAAAAAATTCATCATGTGAAATTCTTCTATCATAAATCTCGCCTTGTTGTGCGCCCACCTTTGTGAGAGAGTCTGCCTTCTCATTGCCTGGGATTGAGCAATGTGAGGGGACCCATACAAAGGTAATCATATATGATCTTTCGACCAGCAAACTCATCTGCTCCTTTACCTTTGAAAGGAAATAAGATGAGTGCCTACCTTGTTTCATCGACCGAATAGCCTCAATCGAACTGAGACTATCCGAGAAGATGAAGTAATGGTCTATGGGCATATCGGAAATCATCCCCAATGCGAAGTTGATTGCTGCTAGCTCAGCAACATAAACGGAACAAGGTTCCTGAAGTTTCCGAAAGGCGGTTGAATATTCATTGAAGACGCCGAAGCCAGTTGGATCCATCAATGCGTGATCCATCAGTGAAAAATCTTCTATTGCAATTGACTTACTTGTTGGTACTTTTCAGCAAAAATGCGGGGAATTGAGATAGGCCGAAGTTGATCTGGAACTCCTTGAATAGCCTGTTTCATGGAGAGATCATAGTCAATGGGGGAACTGTAGTTAGTAAAGCATACACGAGAAAATTTCCGGTTATTTACCGATTGTTTTCGATTTCCGATTCTTCTGGTTCAGTGGTTGGAATTCCATTGGAAGTATGTTCACATTCAGATTTTCTTGGAATTCTTAAAGCAATTATCTGAGAATTCGTGTCAAATTGCTTTAGATTATCAGAATTTTTAAATTTGATGCTGAGTTCTTTTGGAATTGTCATTGACATTTTTTTAACTATCCTCAGAGTTTCATTGACATTATCTTCGAAATTTCCTTAGAATCTTCATGAAGTTCCCAAATTACCATTAAATTCTGCTCATAACTCCCTTGGAAATTCTTATCTCTAACCTCATGATATTTTTTAATTCTACATCCGAATATTCTGAGTTGTGCTGTTCAGAATACCCTTGCAATTTTTCCTGTAAGTTCAAAAGTCTTGAAAATTTGTCAAGACCCTAAAGCTGCATTTGTTTCTCAAATACACTGGAGTCGGTTTTTACGCGGGTTTCGCCGAAAATTGATTGATTGATTTATCTTTATTTAGGAGGCTTTCAGCCTGAGACTGGTTCGCCTCCAACCTTTTCGCCAAAAATCCGCTTTTAACGCAATAGGTTTTTAACGATTTTTCAAGGACTTAATTTACCTCCCTGAGGATAATAGGTAAAGGTATTGACGAATCCATCACTCTACTTGAACTAGAAAACGGCTCTTGAAAATTATCAAAATGAATTTCGAATTTTTAAATATTTGTTTCGTCCTAAAACAAAAATCCTTCGAATGCAATGCCATTCATCCACCATACACAGCTGCTACCGAGTACAAAAACATGGTAGGGGTCTCTTCAACTTCGTATACGGGAAACGACTCAATTAACACCCGATCTCTCAAAATTGCCCTTCTCTGCCACACTTTTATTCCGGATTAGTGCAACAGCAGCAGTAGCGAGGAGACCGATGCCGATGACCAACAAGAAAATGCCTATGCGTAGCACGTTCGTCTGATAACCGTTTCGGAAATATGATAACCTCATTGCCACCGTCGTCGTCGTCGTCGTCGTCTCGTCAATCGACATCATGGTGCTGTGCTACTGCTGACCTGCTGCCACCAACCTTCACTTCGACGTCGGTGTAGTCCAATTCCTGCTGCTGTTTGTTGTGCGTCTACCACGGATATCTACGTGTTTCAGATCCATTAATTTTCACACTCTCTGTGTGTATGTCAGCACCCGCCGGTGTGGTTGCTGGTGCTGGTCCTGGTCGAATCGACGCGACAGGGAGAGAAGTGCAACCAAGCGGGAACGCGACCCTGCTTTGAAGGTTGAAAGTGAGAGTTGGAAGCCTACCGGGAGCAACTGCAGCACCACCAACCAGGGAAAGAACGGAAGATAAATAGAAAATTGATCACATTTCAACGGTAACAGATGTCGAAAATATTTCATCAATAACAAAGATCACTGGCGGGCGGCTGGTGGGTGTCGGTGTAAAATAGATGCTTGGGTGCGTGTAGAGTTGTCTAAAATTTTCCTGTATTCGATCCCTTATTGTTCAAAACCTTGGAAAGCCGATTTACAATGTTAATGTTCAAGTAAGGTGGACGTTTTTTTTTTTTATTTTTCAATCAAATAGGGGAAATGGATGTAATGTCGGCCTAAATGCCCCTAATTTGAGCCCATACATAAATTCAACAGTCGACTAAACTTTCAATAGCGACCAAAAATATCCATTATTACCATCCCAATGACGCGTTCATCTAGATAAAATTGATAAATAGTAGATTTTTAGCCATAGGCCCAATATTAGATCCATAGGCCAACATTAGAGCCATTCCCCTTAGGTATTATTTCAAGACATTATTCGATCCCAATTTAGCCGAGGAAACTTTAAAAAATGTTGTTCATTCCATTTCATTTCATCTTCAATATTAATTAAATGGGCAATCAGTGTCTTCGCCACTAGTCGAACTATCGTAGCGAAATGTCCATCCATTGTTTGGCAAACGCAAATGCCCCACACACCAAAAAAAAAAATATGAGAAGATCGATTGAATTTCACACGATTTGATTGAATAGCAGCAGCAGTGTTGGAATCGCAGCGGGTTTCAAGTTTCCTGCTTTCTTCTCCAAGGCAAATTGATGATGATGGTTGGAAAATGTGTGCATGTGTTCAAAAGTGCATTTGCCATGTAGGTATTTGCATATATGTATGTCAACGCAAATAAGCCCTCTCCTCGGTTTCCGATGCAAAAACAAAGCGTATCGAATTTTCGGGCAAAACAATGTCAAAATTTAACTTCCTGCAGGAACTAGGGGACGAAAGAGAACCGATAAAGGGGACCCGGGGAGTTAAGCGGAAGGTGATTCATCATTTTAAGGGTTTCCGGACAGGGGATGACAATTTGAATGAACTTAACCTTCGTTGTATTTACTGCCTGTGTCGGAGGAAATTTTGGGTAAAATGTAAATACTAAACTCACCATCGTAACGCACCACATTAAATTGCTGCATTAAACCGCGCATAAAATTGCCTTCTAATAATTCAATAATGTATGCAAATTAGCCATGAAAGCCATCCTTCCGACTAAACCCGTTCGTTCGCTCCCCTGCGGCATCCTACCGGTTGTGGCAATTTTTCAATACATTTCAAAATTCCGCCGAATCCTGCGTGGTTGTTTTCGCCGCAGGCCAAAAGGTCGCCCGTAACAACACATACTAGTTAGGCTCAGTATGGGTGTCTGCGTGGGCCGAACAGCACATCTCATCCTGCTTATTACCGCCTCTAATAACACCGTTTAATTGTATATTTATTGCGCTAATGCACTTATGCGTGTAACAGGCGGTTATTCATTCCTGTGGTGGCAATTTTAGGAATTTAGGTGAAAACGGTAAGCTAGAGCGGTGGAATTCTGTATGGAATAGGAAATATGCGAAAGTTAAACGTTTAAGGATAATTGATGTTTTTCCATTTACTTTTAAGGTTCCACTCCCAATCCACCATTTTTCAAATCTTAGAGCTTGCAATTGTGAAAACACTTTTGAAGCAACTAACTTCGAAGTGGTTCTTCTTCATTTTCTTTTTCGCATTTCAAGCTTATTGCAAATTAGCTTATTGCGGACTCTCAACTTAGAGTTCTAGATGCACTTCCACAGTTATTAATTGAAAGCTTTCTATGCCAATACCAATGCATGAATTTGAATATTGCGTGACAAGCACAATGATACTCTATGCCCAGGGAAGTCGAGAAATTTTCCAACCCGAAAAATCCTAGATCGGACCGGAAATCGAATCCAGCCATCTCCAGCATGGTCTTGCTTTGTAGATGCGCCCAAGGTTCTGCATTCTCGAAACAAAGAAAATTCGTTTCGAGCAATATCATTTTCGTGTAAGCCATTGTGTTTCTTGTCACGATGACTATGTTTCTTTCGTCGAGTTCATCACTTCATTTCATTTGAAGCAACGACTTGTTTCAATTGACGCAATGAATGACTCGAAAACTGCTTTCTTCCTTTGTGTTTTCCACTTTTCCACTTCAATTCGGGGCTCACTCGACTTGTCACGCGTCGCGTCGTCAGGCATCTAAACATAGTATTCGCACGATATCGGTTGCCGGTAGGCATGGCATACAAGTTATGTGTAGTAATAAATTGTTATTTTATATTAAACAAAAATTAAATTAACGAGGTCATTCTGAAGTCCAAACAGGCGGCCCATCGCGCTCAGGAAAAGTCTCAAATACCCTACAATAGTGTAGTTTCGAAACGGGGACGACGTGAAGGTGCCTCATATCGATATTCAACGCCATTTTGGAATCCGATTTGGCGGCCATTGGTTTTCAGAATAAGTGTCAAATAGCATAAGATGAGAGTATTTTCGGAACGGGAACGACGCGTGGATGCCGAAAATCGATATCCGACGCCATTTTGAAATCCAAGATGGCGGCCATCGGGTTTCATAAAAAGTGTTAAATATCCTACAATAGGGTATTTTCGAAGCAGGGACGACGTGTGGACGCCGAAAATCGATATTGGACGCCATTTTGGAATCCAATATGGCAGCCATCGGTTTTCAGAAAATATGTCAAATGCCTAATAGCGAATTCGTTTATTATTCAGTTCCAACCTGGAACGGGTATCAAGATTGGGTCTGCTTGTTTTCTGACAAACGTCAGTTTGATCGTTTGTTTTTAAAACCTAGCTCAGGTTGAGGTTCGCACTGACAAAAAGTTCGGTTTCGCACTGGGTTGGAACTGGTTCCAACCCCGATAATAAACGAATTCGCTATAAGATATGAGTATTTTCGAAGCGAGGACGACGCGTGGATTCGGAATCCAAGATGGCGGCCATTGGTTTTCAGAAAACATTGATTTTGGAATCCAAGATGGCGGCCATCGGTTTTCAGAAAACATGTCAAATACCCTAAGATATCGGTATTTTCGAAGCGGAGACGACGCGTGGATGCCGAAAAGCGATATTCGACGCCATTTCGGAATCCAAGATGGCGGTCATTGGTTTTCAGAAAACATTATATGGGTATTTTCGGAACGGGGACGACACGTAAATGCTGAAAATCGATATTCGACATCGGTTTCCGGTCTCTAGATATCACCCCGATTTCAAAGCTTCCCACATTGATCGGTATTTGACAGTATTTTACACTTTTTCTGAACCAAATTCCCCATATTGTGTTTCAAAATGGCGTTGAATATCAATTGTCATAATCTAGACGTCATACCGATTCCAAAACTACCCATATTGATGGGTATTTGACAGTATTTTTCACTTTTATTAAAACGGAAGCCGCCATCTTGGATTTCATAATGTCGTCAGTGATCGATTTCCATCCTGATTAAAAAAGTACCCAAAGGGGCTATCCATTTATTATGTCACGCTAAATTGAGGAAAAACTAACCCTCTCTCCCCCTTTCGTGACGTTTTTCCTATACCTAATGCATTTCTTGTCTCAAAATCATAAACCCCTTTCCCCTTAGGGTTGATGCATATATTACGTCACGATCTAAGGGGGGAGGAGAGGTCTAAGATTTTGTGACAAGCATGCATTAGGTATAGGAAAAACGTTACGATAGGGGGGGGGAGGGGGTAATTTTTTGCTCGATTTAGCGTGACATAATTAATGCATGGGCCCTTAGAGCGTGACATATTATGTGCATCCCCCCCTTTATTGATGAGTATTTGTCAGTATTGCCCACATTGTCTTGAACCGGAAGCTATCATCTTAGTTACCGATGGATATGTTGGTTTGTGTAGGCGTGCCTTAAATTCCGAGAAATCAACAAGAGAAGTCATTGTTTACAAAGGCTATTACGCCCTAATTCTAGTTCTATCTAGATTTGTTCATGAAATAACACAGAGCTGATTTCAGAATTCTTCTAAAGTAAATTTGAAATTCTCTCTGGAAGTCCCTTGATTTTTTTTTTATAACAGTCAAGAAATTGTCTGTAGAACACTCCAAAAAAATCTTGAAATTCATCCTTAGACTCTATTCGAATTTAAAACTGGAGCTTCAATTTTTTGAAATTTTCCGCGGAATTCCCATACAATCAGCTCAGATTCTTGACCAACAATTGAAAAGGGTCTATTCAGGTTAAATTCTCCCGCAGAGAATTGTCTTAAAATTTTGCACAGAATTATCTTGGAGTTCCCTCTAAATTCTGTTTGGAAATTACAACGGATTCTCATTTAGATTCTCTATAATTTCCATTCGAAATGCGCTTGAAATTATCCTCGGAATTTCCTTATAGATCTGGGCAGAATTATTTTGGAATAGTCCCTCAAAATTCGCTTCCTTTTTTTTCACGAATCCTAGAATCCTCTTCACTCTTGGGAGTTCCAGTAAAAACTCTCTTAGATATTTTCCTAGGGTCCCCATAGTTCTTCAAAGTGACTGAATTCTGAAAATCTAGTCGAGGGTAAGGGTCAAGAAATCTTATTGTTTCCGAAGAGAGGACGAGGTATAGTTTTCCAGATTTGTCATCGTTCGGTTTTTCTCGGTGACTTCAAATTCCCAGCTTTTTCCCGGTTTTCCCAGGTCACTAGTCACCCTGAATTTTACATATGTTACATTTTTTTTAATCCCACAGCACATGTCAAGAGCCTGCTACACAAGAAAATTATTCCGGATAATACTCTTAACCAAAAGAAATTCGCGGTAGGATTCCTCCCGGTGGGAAATCGTAAAAACAGCGCTTTCACCTCCAAAATCCTGTAAGTTTATACTATCTAAATTGCAATAGAACCAACATTACAATACTAAAACTTCACTGAGAAGCTAATTTTATGAGCTAACCAGACATATACGAGCGTCAATTTGGACACAAATTTGAGTCATAACAGACGCGAAATATAGCTAAATCAAACGTACTTTTCGTCGAGCAACGAAATTTTCAGTCTCGGAGCACTTAATATTACATGATATGTTTGTTTACGTCTCATCTTTAATGTCAAAGATGGATTCCGTCACGTGTAAAATAAGTTATTTCTAAGTGTGTAGAATAATTCAGAAAAAAAATCACCATCTTCTCTTAATCTTCTTGTTTTATCCAACCATGTCATTCAACTGACTTGATCAACGCGCTTGAATTAAAAATATATATATATATACCAGTCAGACAGAACTACGGAAATGAATTTATGGTACACACTTCGAAAAAGACATGTAAATTTCAGTGCCCTGAAACCGACACATGCAAGCGGCCCTTTTGACATAAGAATCAGTTGAAAAGGACGAGAAAATCAATTCAATCAAACACACTTTTCGTCGAGTTGCATTTGTTTCAGTTTCAGGACACTTAATTTTACATGCCATGTTTGTTTACGTTCCATGATTTACGTCAAAGCTGAATTACGTCTCGTGTGAAAATAATAATTTTTGAGGTCTGTAGGCTCAAAATCACCCAAATACCCTTTTATTTGAGTAGCTTTTGCTCAACTTGCAAAAATGCAACATCAGTCATTGAACAACCACAAGTTGGCAACTCTATTTTAAATTTGAAATGAAAAATCATCCTCAAGCTACACCAAGTAATTAAGTTGTTTGAAACTAGCGAAGTCAGTCATACTTATTAATAAGTTTCAGATATAAAGAAATATTTCCCTGAATTTAATTAAATTCCCTGATTTTATTTATTTATTTATTTATTTATTTGTCGTCAATCAGTGTAGACCGTTTTACAATTGTTGTCTTAAGTGCTATTTTTACAATTTTATCTTTGTATATATTTTTTATAATATGTCTTAAGAACAAGTTAAAACATTACTTCTAGTTGACGTTATGCAAGGAATTAAAATATTGCTTTAATTTGGTGTTTGTCATTGTAAAGTCAATGATATCGCAGTGCTTATTATATGTATCCATCATTTGGTTCAAGGGTTCAAATTTGGCATAATTCGTACGATGACGATTTGTAGCAAATATATTTCTATTTCGTAAATGCCTCGATGGTGTATATAAATTTAAGGATGACAATAGTTGTATTGAATCAATGCAATGTGATACGATATCGTTTACGAAAGAAATCATAGCAAATTCACGACGCTCTTTTAATGTTTGGATATTTATGAGCATACACCGAGCTTGTGTAAGATGGCAGTGGAAATAAATACAGTCCAACCTAACTTGCGGAGGGCATACAATAGAAACTGCTTTTGAACGGACTCTATTTTTTCTTCGTGTGTTATTGAAAAAGGAGACCAAACTATGCTGCAATATTCTAATATCGACCTTACATAAGCTATGTACAATGTTTTTATCGTATAAGGATCGTGAAAGTTATAGCAGAAACGTTTTATGAAACCAAGCATGTTGTTAGCTTTGTTAATAATTGTGTTATAATGATCGGTGAAAGTAAGTTTGGAGTCCAAAATAACACTTAGATCCCTGACTCCATCACACTTTTCTACGATCTGGTTTCCTAAACTGATTGTTATATCGGGTAGGATTCGTTTTCTACTAATGGTAATTGAGTTACATTTTTTTATATTTAATTGTAGCAGGCTTTTTTGACACCAAGTATGGAATATCCGTATTTCCTCTTTGAATGTGATGATGTCTTTGGCATATTTTATTTCCAAAAAAGTTTAATGTCATCAGCATATATTAAAACTTTCAATTTCTTAATAATGAAAGATATATCATTGACGAATAGAATAAATAAAAGTGGTCCTAAATGGGAGCCTTGAGGAACTCCTGAAGTGACATCAACGGGATTTGATGTCTTTCCTTTGTATTTTACTATTTGATGGCGGTCAGTTAAATATGATTCAAGCCACTTGAGGAGTGCGTAATGAATTCCCATTTTTTGAAGTTTAAAAAGAAGCATGGGTGTGTATACAAATTCGTAGTTGTTGAACGGCCTTTAAAGAAGCCATGTTGCATAGTAGTTATTCTGTTTTTAATTTGAAGAAAGAGTTTTTCATTTACAATCGCCTCGAAAAGTTTCGGAATGCAAGAGATAATAGCTATACCACGATAATTACGTATGTCCAGTGGCGTCGCGTCCACATGTGCAACCTGTGCACGACACAGGTGTAAATAATTTAAAAAAATGCGTTTAGATTTTAATAGATTTTAATGGTCACATTATAGCTGTACTTCTTTGCTCCAGACCTGCCTAATCCCCAATGCATTGATTTCTAAGCGTGTCGATAACACTACCATGACAAAACTCGTTAAATAGTGCACCTAAAAGCGAGCTTTTTTGGATGGCGGGTGGCAAGTTTGTGAATGGCCAAGTGCCTTATGTAAGCCAAGCAGACCTTCTATCACCACTCAAACATACCACAAATTTTCCACAATATGTACATGGCGGTTTGCACCACTTGTTGTAACTGAAGCTTTCAGCAGTTACGCGTCAAACGGGAGCAACACGGAAACAGCAGTATGGTACGATTTGGACGTTGTCATACTTACAGACCGGTTTGAATGTGTGAGTTTAAATTAGAAGAACATTTGTGATGTATGGGTGCCCAAAGTGTGCATTTCTCGCTGTGCACTTGGATACCTGATTGCAGACAAAGAGAGTAATGGAGAAAGAGAGCGCAAAAACCGCTCTCACTCTTTTGTCAGTTGTGAATCTCTCAATTACCGATAGTTGCGCCTGTCAAAACTTATGAGCTTCCCCTGGTTTATTCTGATAGTGTTGTTCTGATGAATAAAGAGTTGATTAATTCAAGTTTGCTACCCAGGGGACTATGAATTTTCTCTAGATATTGACACTGTTTTGTATCAAAAAATGTTTTTGGAACTGTTTGACGGATATTCTTTATTACATTTCATTTAGCATTGTGATAAAAACGAGAATTCAAGCTGAACATTGTATTAGGTCCTAAGTAACATTGACAGATTATCTCCGTCGACTTTCTCTTTGTATCTCCACGGCCATGTAAAGACATTCCCAGGTAGTTTCAGCACACCAATCGATAAAAGAAGCTTTTATCTAGCATCTAATACGACAAACACAACAAGAAATGGTTATGTGCTCAAGTTATTAACGAAATCGATCAATATTAGTTAGAACCTAATGCAATGTTCAGCTGGAATTAGTTAAGTTTTGCAATTCCTCCTAATTCAGTTAGCGCGAAAAGGGCCATATAAGTTTTGTTTATACAAGATGATAGGCCCTGCATATGTTACGTTAGGTAGTGATTACCCAAGAAGCATTGCAAACTGTAAAGAGGTTTTATAGCATTCTACGAACCTTAATCGTAGTCTACAGAACCCTCATAAAACCAAAATTGTTACTTGAATAATATAGTAATGGAGAATATGTCCCTTGAATTCATGGAGCATTGAAAAATAAAACAAAAACTAATATGTGGTGGAATACTATAACGAACAAAGCTGCACAGGTAAACAAATGAGGCACGTGACGCTTCTGCGTATGTCGGATTTTTTACCCGATTTAAAGATAGGCACTAAAACGAGTTTTTCCATATTTTAGGGAAGTTTCCGGATTCCAGTGACATATTGAAAATCCAAAATAATGGAGTAGTAAGTTCAATTGCTAAAGTTTTCATAAAAATTGGCGGAACACCGTCAGGACCAGGACCTTTAGATGCATCTAAATTGTTTAAACCCTTTAAGATATCATGAACCTTGATTTGACTTACGCTGATGTCACTTGAAAATTCTGGATAAGATTCAAAATATTCACGGTCACGGTCCTCTTCTGAAAACGTAGTATAGATTTCTTGGAAGAAATTTGCAAACAAATTGCATATATCGTCCGAGTTCTCACCTACCCTATCGTCCAAATGCATCTTTGAGGGAAAATTATCAGATTTTAATTTGGTTTCCACATAATTGAAGAAGTTCCTAGGACAAGATTTTATTTCAAGTTCAGTTTTTAAATTAAAATTCCAGGTCCAAAAATATATTCCCTGATATTCCCTATATTTCCAGGGTTTCCCAGGTAGTCAACACCCTGGAAGGGTATTAGATTTCCATTTCTGGGTTATTCGATTTTTTAGTGTCGACTTTTGTTTCAGTGGGGTGGTCAAAACAACTATTTTAATTTTGTCGAGCTAGAAAAATATGTACTTTTATGATTCCTTCTGCATTTTTTATATTTATCACATTAGTCACTAGTTACTAGAACGGCCTTCAGAATGATAATCTGCGCCAAGTTTTCGATCAGTATGACGAAAGGGTTACATGTCTATTGACAATTTGAAGACTTACGCCAGCTGCTGCAAGGATCAATAACGAACCCATAAAAGAGAAATCGCTTGCCAAATGTAAAATTTTACAACTACCCATAACAGAAAATCATGTTCCCCACCGTAATAGCTATCAGCGCGCATCTTGCAATTTCCATTAATACTACCGCAAGCTGCAGCCCAGGAAAGCGATCCTCGCCTGATGGCGTCCATATAAGCAGGAGAATCCTTGCAGCGAAGTTTGAAGATGCACGCTTCTCGCCCATTTAGGCCAGCAATCTTTCAGCCGCTCGTAAAACTCCTCAAACATCATCGAAGAAAGGCAAAAGCAGGCACACGCCACCAAACGCCAAACGCCATGTGATCACCGCCGCGATGCGATGCAGAGCACGAGCCCGGAGAAACAGCTGAACAACTGTTACCAATATTTCCTCCTTCAGGCTCGCACGTCTCCGAGCTGCATCCATCCGACGATCCGATCCGAACCGACAACGACGAGAGTAGTGTCCGTGGCCAAGCCACGTTGTGTTGTTTTGGCTTTGGCTTATTATTGCTGGTCCTAGAGTCCTCTTCTTGACAGCAGACAGGTGCTAATTTCGGTTTTCACATTTTGTGTTGCCCTCGTCTCATTGGTCTCATCTGCTCCCTCCCGTCGTCGTCGTCGTCGTCGTCCCGTGCATCATCCCTTCCACTTTGTTGCCGTCGACGACTTCACCCGACCGCCCACCACTCCTCAGCCGAACTCTTCATCCACACCGGGACAAAAGAGGTCCCGAGCTGAGTCGTCAAAAATTTTCTTGTTTTCAGGCTTCCCTCTGCGACCATGTGGATTTGTGTTTTATAGTCTTCGAAAAGTATTAAATATTAAGTTCGCGGCGTATTTTTCTCGTTTGTCCTACTTCAGCAAGAGGGCCAAATGTTTCGTCGTCTCGTCGTCACTCAGACCTCCTCCTAACTATAAGAGAACGAGAATTAAATTAGATTCGTTTGACAACTGCTGCTGACGGCTGGTGAACTGTGTCCGGCCATCGACTTCTCTTCTATTTACTACCCCACAATTTACTTCTTACTGATGTTTCCTCCTTTTCCTTAACGCTTCTTGTTTTATTGCCCCTGATGGTGCATCGGTTCCTACTTATGTGTGCAAAGGGGGAGTAAGTGCGAGGAACCCACGACGACGACGACGACGACGATAACGGCGCATATATCGGATCAAAGGAATTAATAATAATTTCAAATAAGCTCCTTGTTATTGCTTTTTATATGTTTGTTGTTTCACCATTACGCACACGTAATAATTCGGGTTGACTTTTAGTGGTTCTTTATTGCAACGACGACGACGACGGGGACGGGGACGGGGACGAGGACGATGACGGACGTTGGGTTTTTAACAAGAAGTTTCTTCACTTTGCGGTGTAATTTACCCTCGCCCAAACGCAAATGAATGCTGACCAGAAACAGTTGGCATTTTAGTTGATCTTGGCATTACAGCTATACCTTCTTCTTCAGCAATATGTTGAACATGTCTAGTGACAGCAGACCTCTTGGTCAAGTCTTATAGGTTTTCTCAGATTCTCTTGAGTAAGTAGTAAGGCTTTCTGGTAAGAGTCCAGAAGACACAAATACCTGCAATAATTTTTAAAAATCAGATGCTCGAGATGTTTTTTTTTTTTTTGGTTCTGGAATATGTAATAGGGTGGGTCAAGTTTGTATGGTGGATCACAACCCCCTGTTACCCCCTGGTCTTCCGATGTGTACTGAAGTCCTCAAAAACGGTATCAAATTTAAACGAATTTAGTTATGATCTAGATTTGCTGGAGAATTTTAAATTTTGTATGGGAAACTTGCAGCTAGCTTTTCTGCAGACGACAATGTTGTTCTGCATCGTATTTTCAATCTATTTCCGAGATTTGGTGAAGTTTGAGCAATATTTTTATTTTTGGGCAAGCAAAGCAATAGGTTCGTTTCGTATTCATTTCATATTATTATATTAATTTAGACCTAATGCTCCGCGCATACCTACAAAGTCAAAGGCGTAGTTTTTTGCCTGTTGATTTGAGGTGATTAAGTATGAGTTAGGTAAAGGAGTACGCATTTGATTAGTATTGTCTGTTCAATTTTCACACTACCGTACCCTAGCGGAACTATCAATCTTTCCTCTTCAAAACTTTCTCTAGCTAATAATGTATCGCACTAAAGCTTCATGTTGATATTAGTATAGCATTTTCTCCCAACTCTGAAGAATCTGAAGTCAAATTTCTTGGACAGTTGTAAAGGCTCATGGGATTTTATGACAGGGTGAGTGGTAATTCCAGTGTGTTTTAAACGTTTGCAGTTTCGGATGGGTTAATCACATACAGGTCTGCATATTTTTCTTTTAGAGTGAATTTAAATGGCAACACGACTCGCAAGTTCGGTTTTGAATTTTCATTCGTTTGAGACTCGTGCTAATCATGAACGCGAAAAGGGGACTCGTGATAAGCCTGTTTTTGACACGGTGACTGTGAAATTCTGTTTTCGGACGAGACAATCAGCAAAATGATCGAGTATATGCAGCATATCTTTCTGATATTCCTCGTGACAAACTGGCTGTTCAAAGATTCCAGACTGTTTCCATGGGTGATGGTTTGGGGATGTTTCTCCAAAACATTGAAGGTTCCATTGCTGTTCATTGAACCTGGTGTTAAAATCAACAGTAAATATTACATCGATAATGTTTTGAAGAACCATTTGCTTCCCTTCGTCAAGAAACACTACAAGAATGTACCATACTGCTTCCAAAAAGACTCTGCACCGTCCCACCAGGCCAAATCTACACAGGCCACAAAGCCAAGAGGTAAATTTTCCGGATTTTATAACGTCGGGGAGTTTCCTGCTTTTTCACCCGATTTAAATCCTCTCGACTTCTAAGCATGGAGCTACATGCTAGGCAAACTAGGAAATATCAAGGGACTAGCCGTAGCTGTAACGCTTTTCAAAGACGCATGCGGCTGGTAATTAAGACAAAGGGAGAAACATTTGAACTGGACTGAGTCAAAATAAAAGTTATAGATATCCCAAACGGGAAATATACTGAAAATTAAAATTCATGCCAGCTTCCCTTTTTCATGACCATATACTTTACTGACAGGAATTACCACTCACCCTGTATAATTACTACGAAACTCATTGCGATATTCTTTAGAAATTTCAGAGAAGCGTTCCAAGTGAATTCCTTGAATAATTCCATGAGAGTTTCGGGAGAATACAAAACGAATGCCAATGAAAACTTCGAGTAAATTTTCATGAGGAATCTCCGTTAAATATGGAATGGACTATTCTGAGATCACCAGAATTATTTAAAAGTTCCCAACATTTTCCGGAAGTTAATGAAACTGCCTTGAAGTTTTTTTGTAGTTTGAGAAACTTGCCTGATGCTAACAATACTTCTATCAAATGTTTTAACTCCACTGAACTTTTTCGGACTTCCTAAACTTCCTCAATGTTCCTAACAATCATGGATCTTCCCTAAAGGTTTAACAATTCGCTGAAGTTCTCGGTATTATTTTAATTTTTGTTTTGAAATTTCTCTAATGTTAACGAAAGTTCTCTGAGGTTCTCTGTTCTTTCCTGAAGTTCTCTAAACTTCTTAAAAGTTTTGCAGTTCTCATGAAGCTTGTTGTACTGTCCTGAATTTATTTGAACTGTCGTAAAAATGTTTAACCTTCCATGAACTTCTGAACTTCTGTGAAGACCTTAATAGTTTTCTAAATATCTCTGTAGTTCTCTGAAAATCTGAGAACTTCTTAAAATTTTCCACTACTTTCCTATAACTAATTAGACTGAACTCGCCCTGAAATTCCCTCTATTTTTGGAGCTTACTGAACCTCTTTGAAACAGACTTGCATTTTGATTGTTCATGAAAGTTCCTTAAGTTCTCGAATCTTCCCTAATGTTCCATAGAACTTCTATGAAGATCTCGACATATTTATGTTTCTGCACTTGTGTGAATAGGGTAGAGAACTACTTCGGCCTAATCGCCCATTTTGGGCCTATCGAGCAGAAAACTTCAAATAAATCCATGATTTCAGAGTTAACAAGTCAATTATGCGTTTGGTACGATACTTTAGTTAATAACCTACCGAACGAAGTCAATGAGAACGCGTGGTATGAAAGTTTGCACCCATTATTCCCAAAAACAAAAGAAGCGCTCCGACCGAATCAATTTTTATCTTCATCCGATAGGCCGAAGTGATTTCATGGGCTTTTCAATTGCGTCTCAATGCGTTAGGCCGAGTTTAAAATCCGTAGGCCGAGTTTGGCGTCAAGAAGCAGTGTTGGACTTTTTACAATATCTCAACGATTGATTTCTCGTTTTCAAATCTTATGATACGTACGGAAAGGTAAATAAATTTGGAAGCCATCAGTAATAATAACATTCCGTTTGGTGCTAAACTGATCCAGATTAAGAAAGACTAAGTGCGGGTTATGCTTAATAGGCCGGAAATGGGGTATTTAACCCTATTTCGAAGTTTTTAGGAATTTAATTGAAGTGCCTTGAAGTTTCTACTAAGTCAATTGGATTGTTCTGAAGTTATCTGATCGTCCTCGAAGTACTCGGAACGTGGCTAAATATCATGAAACAATCTAAAAATTTCTAATTTTTTTGAAGATATCGGTGCATGCTAAAAGTTCTCGCATTTTTATATCATTGATGGAACTTTGTTGATGTTCTCTAAACATCTTAGCAACATTTTTACATTTTTTTTCAATTTCCCTTCCCTACTCTTAAAATACTTTCATATTTTCCAAATGTTCTTTTTTTTTGCGTTGTACAAATTATTTCGGAGCTTTGCTGGAGTTTCCGAAAATTCCCCGAGTTAAACTTATTTAAGGTTTCTGCAACTTCCTTGAAATTATTTGAACTGACCTTTGATGCTCTGATCTTCCCTGATGTTCGCAGAGCATCCCTGAAGCTCTTAATTCTATTGAAGATCTCAGTTCTGCTCTGAAATAAATGGGTTTCTCGTAAACACCTTTAAGCTTCCCTGTAATTTTCTGGACTTCTGTGCAGTTCCTGAAATATTTCTGAAGTTTTCATAAATTCTCTGAAGGTGTCTGTAATTCCCTGAAATTCACGGGACGTTTTAAGGCTTCTCGATTATTATTTTTCAGCGCATCATGGAACTATCCTAAATTTTTCTAAACTTTCGCTTATATATCTTTAAACTGTTCCAAAAGTCTGGACTAAAGTGATGGGAACTACCCTTAAGATCTCTGAAATTCCCCCTGAAGATCTCTAGATCTAACTTTACTGAGTTACTTGGAACTTCTTAAAAGTCTCCACAATTTTCCTCAAGTTATCTATATTTCTGAAGTTCTCTTGAGTTCTCTGAAATTCTAGGAACTTCTTAAAGGTTCCTGAAGTTTTTAGGAAGCTTATAGAACTGCTTTGAGGTTCGCCATATTTTCAGGATGTTAACTTCCCGTATGTTCCCGCAGTTTGCTTGTGAAACTTCATTGAAATTGTCAGCATTTGCTTACATTCCTCAGAACTTCTGTAATGTTCCTACAATTGTTGTTAACTTCACTGAAGATCTCTAATATTTCATAAAAACCAGTTCCAAGCCGAACAGGATAAAAAAAATTTTAGACTAAGTTTGTGAATTCTATATGGGGGTACACTTTATGAAAACCAAAAATGGAACATGTAACAAAACTATGAAAGATTTTCAACGTTAATAACTCAGCTTCCCCTGGACCAATTCCAATAATTTTATCACCAATCGATCAAAAATATCCCTACGCATCTGCTGAATTTAAGACTTTATCAATTTTCAAAATGTCGCTATTGAAAATTGCACGAACATCTGTTGATATGATAATTAAAATTATCACCGATTGCCTGCTAAAAGCGATGTTCCTAACACATATTTCAAAGTTGAATTCCATCCGGTATCACCAAACGGTGTTTATTCAACCACCGCGTGGTGAGTGGTGGTGTTCTCCAGTACACAATAAAAGGCTCCCCGCAACCAGCTAGCTATCAAGGCTGCCCTCAACCGCTGATCGGATTCAGTCCAATCACCGTGTGTGGTGGTTTCTGGTCGTTAACATCAGCAGTGCTTTCGGCGCGTGGCGTTCAATATTGTTCTCCAGTACACAACGAATGGCTGCCTGCAAGCAGTGAGCTGCAGCCCACATGAGCATCCATAGAAGGAGGAAGAAGCCACACCGCTATTGATCGGAATCAGTAGCACTTCGTGAGTGGCTGTGTGCTATCTATGCCATGTATACGCCTACTTTCAGCTGAATCTAGATATGTTTAAATCTAACATACCATGTTCTTGAAGGCAACATTGGGGTGCAATTTCCTAAACCATAGTCGGTCGCGGCATGAAAGTTGTCTGATTTTAATCCAGAGATGGTGGATTTTAATTCTTAATACGTCAATCGATAGGAATTTTTTCTACGAATCTGTTGAAATTAAGACTTGTCACTATTGAAAATTGCGCGAATGTGCAACTGTTGCTATGATAATTAATATTATCACCGATTGCCTGCGAAAAGCGATTTCGCTACCACAGATTTCAAAGTTGAATTCCTTCCGGTCTCACCAAACAGCGTTTATTCAATCATCGCGTGGTGAGTGGTGGTGCTCTCCAATACACTACGAATGGCTCCCTGCAAGCAGCTAGCTATCAAGGCTACCCTCAACCGCTGATCGTGTTCAGTCCAATCACCGTGTGTGGTGGTGTCTGGTCGTTGGCATCAGCAGTGCTTTCGACGCGTGGCGTTCAATATTGTTCTCCAGTACACAACGAAAGGCTGCCTGCAGGCAGCGAGCTGCAGTCCACATGAGCATCCATAGAAGGAGGAAGAAGCCGCACCGCTATTGATCGTAATCAGCAGCTCCTCGTGAGTCGCTGTGGGCCAGCTGTGTCAAGCGCGTTATACTAAAGAGTATAAACAGAGAGAACCCCGCTCAAATTCCAATTCCTACACAAAACACAAGCTTCTGCTGCAGTTAAAAAATAAAATTTATTATATAAGACCACGTAGTCCTACGTCACCATTGCGTACAACCCCATAGGGCTGTCCCTTGTAGTTTTTTTTTCCAAAATGGCGTCTTTGACATTTTTCAATAAATTGTAGCACGAAAACGCAATTTCTAGTCGAAATGACGTCTGAGACAAAGTTGTATAGAAATGAAAAGCCATTCTGAGGAAATATACACGGTAATTTTTTAATAGGAATAAGTTCATAAAAAGTGTTAAAAACTGAAATATTTCAAAAAGTATATCTTCAGTTTATTTTTTAAATAAAGTTCATTATGAAATTCAAACTATTGGAGCATTAAAAACCATACCAACATTTGGTCATATTTTCAACTTCTTGTTAACAAACTTTAAAATGTATCAAACATTGTTTCCTGTGTAGAAATAACTTAAAACAGGTTACTAGCAAAAAGTTCGAATATGACCAAAAGTTCTTGTTCATCGATTTTCGTCAATTATCAAGTTTTGATTCCAAAAGTTTGCATTGAAAAAATACTTTTTGGGATATTTGAGTCAAAACAATTATTGCAAATCGGAGAAGGTCGACATTTTCCAATTCGTCATTTGGTACGGAACTGTTCTAAATCTAGTAACAAACTTGAAATAAATAATTTCCCTAATTCTGGTACTATGAAAATTGCTATGACATGAAATACGAAACTTCAAGGATTTGAATATGTTGAGGTCTTGTTTTACTTATGTAATTGTTAAACTTCATCACTCCATGGAGAATTTTTATTGACTAGCTTGAAAAAAGTGACCAAGTCACTAAAAAGTCTTTTTTGAGATTCCCTAAATTTTATATTAGGTTTTCTGAACTACTGTGTTTCCAAAGCCTCAGATAGCCTAGTCAGTAAAGAGGCCCGGTATTACCAATCCGGAGGCGGTGGGTTCGATTCCCAGTCCAGTCGTGGAAACCTTTCGGGTTGGAAATTTTATTGACTTCCCTTGGCATATTTCATTGTGCTTGCCACAAAATATACAATTCATACATTGGTTGACATAGAAAGCTCTAAATGAATAAATGTGGAAATTTTTCAAAGAACACTAAGTTGGGAGAAGGCGTAAACTCGCGTAAGAGTGTCAAAGTCATGAAGAAGAAGAAGAAGAAGTTTCCAAAACTTTGTTGGGGTTCCTTGAATTTGTTTAGGTTCTCTGAACCTCTTTAAAGTACTTCAAACTTGTATGAGGTTCACTCAATTTTCTGCAAATTCAACTACTTTCTCTGATCTCATTAAAGGTTCCCAAGGTATTTTAGAGATTCCTTTAACTTTTCTGTTACGTAGAATTACGTCTTTCGGCAACATATTGGGGGTGCAATTTAAAAAAAAAAACCAAGTTCAACCGCGTTACGAAAAGTTGTCAGGTGTTGTCCACTTATAACTCTGTCAATATCGGATGGATTTTAATTCTAAACAAGCCAATAGGTTGGAAAATTTTCTAAAATGAACACTTTATCAATTTTCAATAGGTCACTATTGAAAATTATATAAATGTCCATTGCAACAGGTGATCAAAATTATCACCGATTGTCTGCAAAAAGCGCTTTTCCTAGCACAGATTTCAAAATCGAATTCCATCTGGTCTCGCAGAGCGGTGTTTATTCAATGGCGGTGTTGTGGTGTCCGATCGGTCATCATCATCAGCAGCAGCAGCAGTGCTTTCGGTGCATGAGCGTCCATTCACCCAAGAAGGAGGAAGAAGCCGCACCGCTACTGATCGGATTCAGTTGCTCATCGTGAGCCGCTGTGGGCCATCTATGCCAAGTGTGTCACCTTGGTTCCAAACAACATAAAGCTCGCCAGCCTCATCCGTGTTGAACACCCTAATAGCTCAGCATTCCTCAACCATCAGGACAAAACGGTTTTTTTCAGGACCACCATAAATTATTGTTGATTAAGAGTTGATAATGTACCCAACAACTAAACGTTTGTGGTCAAATACGTAACAGTATTGAAGTGGCACATACAAATTCTAGCAATGACCGAATACCACATGACCTTATCAATTATCAGAAACACATCGAATTAATGTAGGGTTTTCTTAAGGACACTAGAAAAAAGCAAAAAAATCTCGAATTCATATGATTGATCACAAATATCTCACGGTTGGAAATTTTTAGCAAGAAATTCCTCCAAAAATATTGAATAAACCAAAAATTTGGTGCGTTTTGTGCGCGAAAATGCGTAATTTTGTCGACTGAAAACGAGGCGTTCCCGTGATGAGAAAAAGTGGTTTCCCTAACACAGTCGCTGGATATTGATACCGAGCACGTAGTCTTACTTTTTTTTTTCTTTTTTTTTTCCTTTATTAACGAGACTTTCAGCCTTAGGCTGGTTCATCTCTATGTCTTACGTCAAATCTACGCTCGTATCTTGGATACAACCTCTTACTTTTTTAAAATTCTCTAAATTTCTTATTATATCATTTGAACTCACTTGAACTTCTCAGAAGAACCTATCAGAGATCCCCTAAACTATAATGAAGAACCCTGCAGTTCTCTACATTAAACTAAACAAAAATTCTTCTATTTCTATCTTATTTAATGACGTTTTTAGGCTGATTCGTCTTCGGTAGTTGAAATTCTTTGGAATCCATCGAACATTTTATTTGAATTTGCAAGACTCTCTGAAGCTCCCTAAACTTCTCTGAATTTCTACACTACACTACACTGAACTACAGATAGATTCAGCGAACTTCGAAAGTTACAAAAGTGCTAAAGAGAGGATCTACGAACTTAGAGTTGATAAGAAGACTTTGGAGGTGTCTACTAACGAGCTGATCCTCTTCGTACATCTTAACTGCTTCAATGACTTTGACGGAACTCCCTTGCGCCTCAGGGAACCCTACAGAATGTGATGTCAATGAACACCAAATACAGGGACGCTTGGAATTCGTTGACCTGCTCCAGGAATAATACGGAGCGTGGCAATATGATCCATACAAGATCTTTCGACTCGGAATCCTGCCTGCTGCCTCCGGAGAGTTACATCGATTTTCTCCTGTATCCGGATTCAGGATAACTTTACAAAGAGTGTTGGAACCAATACATAGTAGTATGATGCCTTGTCGCATACAGTCGGATTACCCTTCCGGGTCAAGGAAAGTCACGGTGTCCCAGATATTATGGAATAATTGATGCAACATTTCTGGCTGATTTTTTTTATATTTTAGACACTCCAGGATGATTTTAACTATGCGGGATGAGCACCTTTATGCCAGACCCGTCTCCTGATGCAATATGTTATGCGGATAGCAAGGGTGGCCCCTGCAGTGACGGAGGACCGACAAACCGACTTGACACTTAATTCTGACTTATGCCCGAAAATCGTAAACTGCTATGGTCATTCATGTCGATTTGTCGGTGGATGCAGCATCGGAGTTCACGCGAGTGATTCTCCTGGCTGATCATGAATTTGATGGCTGGTTCGCCGTCGAAACTTAAAGACGTTAATAGAAGTGCCTCAAATCACCTCATTTTCAAGGGAATTCTACGAAGAGGTTCAAGGAAATCCCGAAGAGTATTGCAAGGAATTCTAAGGAAAATTCCTCGACAGTTCTGACTACAAATCCAAGACAAGTCTGAGGTGAACTCTAAGTCACTTTGTTGAAATATTCTAGGGAAATTTTAGAATGATGGAGAATTAACGAGAATTTACCGTCAGAAGTGGTGAGATCAAAACTACCATCTTTTTGAATTTACCCTATCAAAAGGCGGGCATGAATAATAGAGGGTTTTTCTTGGAATTCAATATGGCAGATATTATCCATCAAGGCACGCCAAGGTGGCATGATGGCAAATGGAAGATTGCTGGCATAAATGCTACACGTTGACGGCAGCTGAAAGATAAGTTAGAATCAATTCCGCGAGTTGGTATTTTTGCTTTGCTGCGAAAATGACGAATCATTCAATTTCTGAAATTTCGTTTCCTGGCACTGCTCACCATAAACACAACCAGACACATTCGATGTGGTTCACTATAATCCCAAAAATAATGATGACATTGTCACCACAGCGAGTCACGTCTCTCGGGTGGGGCTGGGGAGCGGAAATGGGACATGTGCACGACTCTCCAAAGAAGTAAGTAGACTATCGCAGAAGTGGACACTGGGAGATCCGATGCGATCCGCGTCGCCGCCGCCGATCCGGCATTGCACATCAAATTACTATACCTACTATAGCGCACACAGTTGAGTTGAGAGAGAGTGTTGTCTAAATTTAGCACAGTCTAGACGATCGACGAATTTTCCGCATTCGTTTTTCAGTCTATTTTCGTTGGTCCGGTGAGCCATCGGCGAGCGAGCGAACGAGCGCGCGCGGTGGGCCATCCGGTGCTGACGACGGACGACGACGGCGATCAACCATCACACACACCCAAGGCGGATCGCTTTTCGCTTCATTTTGGTCGGTTTTTGTCTAATTTACTGATTTGTGCAACCAACGAACATGCTGGCTATAGTCTTTGCTTCGAGGGGGACCGGAAGAATTCGCCACCATCGGGAAAGGATTAGATTTTCTCTGTCTGGCTGTGCGCGGCCTGCAGCAGATCGTTTGCGGTCTTTCACTTTCATCTTGGCGTCGTCGTCGTAGTCGTCGGAAGGTGTCCTTGTGATGTGAAAATCTTTTCTACTGGTCTATTTCGGGGTACCTCTACGAAGCAGGAAGTCGTGTGGAAAGTGCACGATGCAGCGGAAATTTAGATTAGCGAGAGGAAGGTTGAGACGCAAGTTGGCGCGAAACATTGATTGGATTCGTTTGCAACGTGCTGAAGCAAGCAGCGATGGTGATTATGATTGGAGACGTCGTCGGTCGTATCACACGAACAGCGTCGACCTTTTTCCTTCAGTGAGACTAGAATTTGATTAGGCGATGATAAGATTACTCACATTTCTTAGAACGACGTTCCGCAGTGTGACGGAGTTCTTTGATTTGAATGAGACCAAATTAAGGCGAGGGTTTGATTGAACTTTGTTAGGAATTATCTTCGGGATTCAGTGAAATATGCATGGCATGGCAGCATGGCACTAGATATTTAATCAACGCTGCGCACTTACCTGTCTATAGTCTGCGAGGAGGTCGCAAAGTTGTTGAGCGAATGTATCGGATCATTTTTCTTGAACAGATACCCAAACGTATCGCCCGCTGGAAGGAAAGGGAAAAAAACATCGAATTAGATTCAAACTGAGATGATGCGTGCTTAACGGCATATTCAAGACAACAACCGCCCAGTTGTGATTCCGACCGCTAGGCATCGAAAAAGCGCTTCTCTATCACACTGGTGGCGGTAGACGGTGGCTGAAGCCAGAACCTGAATGCTCGCGGATGCACAGGCCCGATTAAACCAACTCAAGATTCGTTCCCTGAAGTTCGCAAGAACGTAGGTTCATGGCGAATGAGAACCAGTCAAATTTGAGTTTAGTTAACTAATAAATCACGTAAAGTGCAGGAACTCAGCGATGAGTAAATTTGCCGGATGTTTTTCCTGGTTTTTCGAGGAAAAACTTCCTGAATATGAGAAAAGTTAAGATTAGATTCACTCAGTCTATTGGTACTACTCCTAGACTTAGTATAATTGTTAGGTTTTTCACAGGAGGCAAATTTACTCATCGCTAAGTTCCTGCACTTTTGGCGATTATGAGTGAACTTAACTCAAATTTGGGTTGTTCTCATTCGCCGAGTACTCCTAGACTGAGTAAAATTTTCCTCGATTTTCCTCATATTCGAACAAATTTTTGAGGAAAAGCGATGAACATTTTACTAAGTCTCTGAGTGACCTTCGTTTCGACGATTTTGAGTGAAAAACCACTCAATTTTGAGTCGAGCTTATCGGCCGTGTATAAACGATGGTGATGCGTCCGTGCTGAAAACATAGAATTTAATGCGTAGTTTGACAAGAGATGCCAGATCTGCCGATTTTTCCAAAGAAATCAAATTAAGGGGCAAAAACAGTTTTGATCGAATACTGATGAATGTGGGCGTCTTAGTGGAATACCTGTATAAAGAATACTAATTATCGACCAATACTCTCGTACTAATAGTCGAGTATTAGTACAAGGCACTGAAGAAGTCTGCACATTGTAGACGAAATACACGTATCTGTCAAGGATAAGCAAATAAGGTAGTGGAATTAAATGGAAATTACTCATCCTTCTCTCAAAAATAGACTAAACCAAACGAACGATCAATGTATTAAGAGTACGATAATAAATGCAGAGTAAATTTCAAGAATTCTAAAGGGAATTTATAAAGTGTTCTGCACAGAATTTTAAGACTGTTATGGAGAATAGCGAAGGTGTTCATAATATTGAGGGAAATACTGAAAGTTAATCTGAAGACATTTTATAATGATCCTTAAGGCCCAAACTCAATTTGAGCGGAAGCGGACCGGAAACGGAAAGATTGGCAGTTGTCACAAATTACGTAAAGATGCCTAACCGAAGTCGATACCGTCGATACCGTCGATACCGTTGCGCTTCCGCTGTCACTGTGCTTGGGCCTTAAGGAAATCCTTGAAAAATTTTGAAAGATATCTTGGTAAGTTACAAAGACATGACTTAGTTAAATCAGGCATTGCAAATTTGTCAAGATTCGATTAGCATTAGGATTAGCTTCCATCAAACTGTACAATATCGTGGGTGGTACAAATTCAAAACTATTAAGATCAAGAGGGATATCTATCACTAGACAGATAGCAAATAGGAAATAATTACTATCTCCCAGATAAAGACTCATCCCTCTCCAACAGTCAAGGATTGTCCTGGCCACGTCCTTGCAACTGGTAGGGATAGGAAATGTATGTTAGTCCAACATTTGCTTAAGACCGATGCTTAAGAACTCCACGACCCCTCATAAATGTCTCGGGAATTTAGGAATTATGTTAGTATTGAAGGTAAGCCATGGAATACACCCATTCAGTGTTGCTGGCAAATGTAGATTTTTGTTTTATAAATGGTGAAATTGCTGTCCGGAGCGTCTGCTGGAAGTTAATATCAATAAACGATTGAATCAGTAAATCTGTTTAAGTATAACATATCTAAACTAAGTGAGTTCTGAACGCCGCGCGAAACAGCAGAAAAAAACAGCTAGTTAGCAGAGTGCCACCAAAATAAATGTGATAGCCTATGTTGGCCAGTTGATTAATTTTGGTTTCCTCCCTAAATATTCTACTACTATAGAGATTCTAAGATTTGTACTAAATTTTTCGATGTACAGAAATTAAGGATCCAGGATTCAGATTTTTTGTTATGATTCTGATACTTCCATCAAGAACAAATTCCATGATCCTGGTCTGAGAATACTGTTCAAGATTATGGGGGTAGAAATTCCTGCTGAAAAGTGTAACAGTGAGATAGAATGATAGCCTGAAAAGGTGTGAAAAGTGTCTCAAACTTCTTGTTGAATGTGAACTTCTTAGTGGAATACATGTATAAAGAAAGAGAAGGATTAGTAATTTCCACTTAATTTCACTAGCCTACAGTCTCTTGTATTAGTACAAGACACTGAAGAAGTCTACACATTGTAGACGAAATACACATATCTGTCAAGGATAAGCAATTAAGGTAGTGGAATTAAATGGAAATGACTAATCCTTCTCTCTTTCTTTGACTCAAACTTGATAAAATCCTCCACGTCGGATGTAAATTCAATATCCCAGATATCGAGAATCTTTTTAGGCTCCGTGTCATAAAACATTTTCGAGGTTCACAAATTAACAAAAATATTCAAAATGCCACACATCAGACATCAAAAAACTGTTGAGATTGCAAAGTTAACCAAAAATCACGTTTCTAAGGCTTGGAAATTGTTTAGGATTCTCACTGGAATTATCTAGGAAAATTGTCACGATCATGGAATTGACAAATTTTCGAAAATCAGGGACATTGCTAATTAGTTTAGATCTAGTACTTATTTTTTGGTATTCCGTACAACGAAAAAGAGAAAAATTACGAGCTTGAAGAAATATTCAAGATCTTAAGAGAAATATTCGAGAAATCGAACTTGGAATTTTTATTTAGATTTCGATTAATAGGGGAAATGGCTCTAATGTTGGCCTATGGATCTAAGATTGGGCCCATCGCCAAAAATCCACTATTTATCAATTTTATCTAGATGAACGCGTCATTAGGACGGTACTAATGGATATTTTTGATCGCTATTGAAAATTTAGTGGATTGTTGAATTTATGTATGGGCCCAAATTAGGGGCATTTAGACCCCCATTACTTCCATTTCACCTCGAATATGTATCACTGAAAAACACCGTTGCTAAAATACTATCGCCATATTTTGAATGTACTATCATGGGTAGCACGCTCAACAGATGGCGGTAGTGTTTAAACGTCAACCGCCAACAGATGGCGATGTTATCAACCAGGAAAACTTTACATTTACCGTTGATTGCTTATTCGATGAAAAGCATCTGAAAGCTATGTCTATTTGTCTGTATTTTAAGGTTTCAATCAAATTCCCGGTGGTATTTCCGGTTGTCTTCGATTTCCGGTTAATTCCCTGTTTTAAAGGTTTTCTCGGTTCAATGGCCACTCTGGAATTGTGTAAAGAGTGAGAACTGAATACAAATGAGAAATCATAAAAAAATAGGAACAAGAAAAATTTCCAAGATGTTGAGTCGTCGACTTTTCTAAGAAGAATTAGACTGTTCGCAATGCTGTTGTATTTTATATGGATTGTTTCAATTTTAAACTATAACAGAAACGCACCCCTCGCAATGCTGACCAGCAGTTTCATTATTCGAGCACTATTTTGTACCAATTTGCAACTGCTCGACAGTTCAGTTTTATTTCAGAGCAGGTTTGAAACACGAATGGAACTCTGTTCCAAATTTCTTTGGACGTATTTATAGATGCTTCTCGTTAATCTTGAGAGAACTTCATAGTAGTTGAGAGGAGTTAATAGAATTTTATAAATTTACAGAACTTTTGGGAACTTCTGAGAAATTTGGGGATAGTTCATAGAAGTTCGGAGAACTTCTTAAAAATACGAAGTAAACTATGGAACTTGTATTTTGAAAAAAGGAGAATTATGGAAGATAAGGTAGTTTCATAGAAGTGTGAGGTATTTTATAAAAGATCGGGAACATCGTAAAAGTTCTGGAAATTTCATAGTATATTATAGAACTTCATGGGAATTCAAGGATCTTCACAACATTGCTTGAAAGTGCTTGCCTCTTTTACATCAAACAGATATTCTCTCATATGATACCAGGCTGCTCATAAATTGTTCCAACGATCTTCAGGTGATCTAAGATCTCCATGAAGTCCTCTTGATATTTTTTCAAGACTTCAAATTGATCAGGTATTATTGTAACGATCTTCAACAATCCATCAATTCAAATCACATTTATTAGATGTTCTCTCATGATACCAGGTTGCTCAGAAATTATTCAGTGTACCATCAGGTGATCAGAGATCCCAACGATAACCTTAGGTTACTTTTTCAAGACTTCAGATTGATCAGGTATCATTCTGAAAATATCCAACTATCCGACCATCTAAATCATATCTCTCAGACATTCTCTTATGTGATACTAGGCAGCTCAGAGATTATTCCAAAGACCTTCATGCGTTTTAAGATTTCCATGAAGTCCTCTGGACACTTTTTCAAGACTTCATTTCACATATATTCTCCCATGATACCAGGTGACTCAGCATATATTCCAAAGCTGTGATTCTCAAACACTTCTCATAATATTTTTTACAAGTCTTGAGATTGATCAAGTATTACAGTAATGCCCCGTTTTTGTCAGCCCCCTGATGAATTTAGGGCTGACAAATACGGGACACTGACAAAATCGGGACATTTTTTTTCGCTTAATTTTTTTAACATAATATCTTTAAATGCTGTTTGATAATGCAAGATTTATGTTTTAGGAATCATTCAATATATACGAGCCCATTTAGGGGGGCGGGGAGAGCTGGAATTTCAAACTTTTCGTAAGTGTCATATAAGAAAAGACATTCTTACATTGATGGTGTGGAGGGGGGGGGGGGGTTGCTGAATGGACTTAGGTAAGAATTGAATGGCCACTCAATGCATATGTGGTTAAGCATTTTCTGTAAGAACAACAATAATAATACATAGTGCATAATAAAGACTTGCATATGTCCCATGGACCCCATATTAAAATTCTCTGAATGAAATTTGAAGAGATTTTCACACCCACAGACATACACACACATACACACACAAACACACAAACACACACACACACACACACACACACACACACACACACACACACACACACACACACACACACACACACACACACACACACACACACACACACACACACACACACACACACACACACACACACACACACACACACACACACACACACACACAAATGGCGAGTGGGATAATAGTGCGGCTGCCCCTGTCCCGGTAAAACCTTGGTAGGCCTCCGGATACGTTCAAAACTCGTCACCAATTGGTGATTGGTGAGTAGTAGGCTCAGATGTAACATTCCTGACTTACGCCGATCTGGCTCTGAACACGGCCCCCATGAAGGACCGTGTCAACCCTAGCATGGCTTCGCTGCTTGCATAGATAACCATGGGATCACGATAGGAGACTACATACAACGAGTGGAGATAGCGGCCCGGAGGGGGGACCCATCAGAATGGAGAAAATCGGAGAAAAAAAAACAAAAAAAACGAAAATGAAAAAAACCAAAAAAATATGAAGGACGACGGCAAGACGCCAGACAGTGAAAACGGAGGAGCTAACGTGTTCGCAAGAAGCGGAAAGCTGCAGAGATCACCAGCGTCAAACCAGGTGACCACAGCGAGTTCCAGTAGTAGCATACCCCAAGTGGAACAGCATGGACCCCAAAGAGAGCAGCTAGGTGCGGTGCCATGCCAAATATTCACACCGAAATCTAGCAGTGGCAAACAGCAAGAATTGCAGCTTGGGAGAACCAAAATGACGGAGGTTAGGAGGAAGATCGATGAACTCTATGTGTTCGTGAAGGATAAGAACAACATACACAAGGAGGTCAAGCTACTAGCGACGGTCATCAAATCCGGCATAGCTGTGGCAGATCGGGAACTGCAAGAATGGAGAAGAAGAGCCGAAGCGGCTGAAAAGGCTCTGCTTGAGGCCAAGGATAATGCAATGCTGGCTGAAGCGCAGGGGACGCCGAAGGAACCAACGAATCCACGTCCGGAGAAAAGAGATAGGGAAACGCCAGGAGACGAAGAGGATCCCAAAAAAACACAAGGACGACGAATACGGGGACAAGGAGCAAGAAGATGGAGAAGACAGTGATTGGCTTAAAGTCGAAAACCAGAAGGAGAAGAGGAAAAAACTGAAGGAAGAGAAACTAAGGAAGAAGGAACAGAAGAAGAAGGAGGAGAAGGAAATGAAGAATGAAGAGGAAGAGAAGAAGAAGAAGACGGAAGAGAGGAAAAAGGAAGTCAAGAAGAAGGAAAACCCCAGGCATCGTAGGGAGAGAAGTAAGGGTGACGCTCTGGTTATCGAGGCGAAAGACAAAACGACATACACAGCACTCCTCCGGAAAGTGAGAGAGGATCCGAAGTTGAAGCAACTAGGCGAGAACGTGGTGAAAACCAGGCGCACCAGAAAGGCGAGATGCTCTTCGAGCTGAAGAAGAACTCGTCGATGAGGAGTTCAGCCTTCAAGGAACTCGTCGAAAAATCTCTTGGCGAGGACGCGAACGTAAAAGCCTTATCAGTGGTCAGAGTCAGTGGTCGAGTGCAAGGATCTGGATGAGATCACAACGGAAGACGAGGTACGATGTTCGCTGAAGGTGCAATGCAATCTGGGAGATGTACCTATCACAATCCGGTTGAGGAAGGCGTACGGTGGTACACAAACGGCGTCGATACGACTTGCGACGGACGCAGCTAACGAGTTGCTGAAGACAGGACGAGTCAAGGTTGGGTGGTCAGTATGCCCCCTGAAAGCTATCCCTCGGGTTACCAAGCAAATGAAGAGATACTTTAAGTGCATGAACTTTGGTCACCAGGCGAGAAACTGCAAAGGCCCTGATAGATCGGAGCTGTGCAGGAAATGCGGAGAGAAGGGGCACGTTGCTAAAGACTGTATGAAGCAACCGAGGTGCATGCTCTGCAGAAAGGAGGACGGAAACGGTCATATGACGGGAAGTTTCAGGTGCCCAGCTTACAAAAAGGCGATAGCGGGCCAATAGTAATGGAGATAATCCAAATAAATCTCAATCATTGTGACACAGCACAGCAACTGTTGTGGCAGTCGACAACGGAAACAAAGTGCGACGTTGCAATTATTGCGGAGCCGTATCGAGTCCCTCCCGATAACGATAACTGGGTGGCCGATAGAGCAGGGATGGCGGCAGTACAAGTTATGGGCAGGTATTCCATACAAAAAGTGGTGACGAGGTCTTACGAAGGTTTTGTGATCGCCAAAATTAATGGAACCTTCGTATGTAGTTGCTCGGGGGTGCATCCGAGATGGACAATGGAGCAGTTTTCACCAGATGCTAGATGGACTCACCGGGGAGCTCACCGGACGGAGACCAATCGTCATTGAAGAAGATTTCAATGCTTGGGCAGTGGACTGGGGAAGCAGATGTACCAACGCAAGAGGGTATAGCCTGCTGGAAGCTCTGGTAAAGTTGGACGTCAGTCTGGCCAACGAAGGAACCATCAGTACCTTCCGCAAAGATGGTAGGGAATCCATTATCGACGTCACTTTCTGCAGTCCGTCGTTAGTGGCAAGTATGAACTGGAGAGTGTGTGAGGAGTACACTCATAGTGATCATCAGGCGATTAGGTACAGCTTTGGCCAACGGATACCTACGGCAATGTGGAAAACGAAAGTAAGCAAGCGGAGGTGGAAGACGAAGGCATTCGACAAGGATCTCATAATTTTCAATTAGCCCCTCAACCCCCCTCCCCCCTGCTTTGATCTTGCCACCACCGCACATTTAATTCTCAAAAAATGTCATTATTGAGCTCGACAATCAATAAAATACGAATACGACTGTACAAAACAGTCCACCTCAACCAAAACTAATTGAATCATATAGGCTGACAAAATCGGGTTAAAAAGCTGACAAAATCGGGGGTAGACAAAATCGGGGGTAGATAAAATCGGGGGCTGACAAAATCGGGTCACCACTGTATTATAAAGATCTTCAGACATTGGTTGTTAAGTTGTTAAGAAGATGTTTCAAAAACCATCAGGTGATCAGCACTGCCCATAAATAATCAACAATCAAAATGATATCCCTAAGATATTTTATCATATTATACCAAGCGACTCAGCCATTATTTCATTTGATAACCCTTCATGTGATCAGAGATATTTGTCAAGATTGAATGGTGTTTAGGTACTATTCTGAAGACATCTGGTTGACCAGGTACTATTCTGAAGGTCCCAAACTGTCCAACAGTTCAAATAATGTATCTCTGATATTCTCTCAGGAAACCAGATGACTCCCAATTTATCCAAAGATCTTCAGGTGATCAGAGATCTTCAAAAACTTCACTGAAAATTTGTTCAATACTTCTGGTGGATCAATTATTCTGAAGATCTTCTACCGTCCAATAATACGAATCACGACCCTCAGATATTCTGATATCCTGACACCAGGTTGCTCGTGCTCATCGAAGCGAACAAACTTTCCACAAGCACACATATGTAGCGATGAATACCAAACACCTTTTCAAACTGTGCGTTGCGTTGATCGCATTTCAGTTTCATTTCACGTTTCAAATTTTAGAACTGTCGAGAAGTTTGAAACAATTTGAAACTCAGCATTGCGAACGGCCTTAGACGATGATTTATTCTTAGATTTTACGTTTATTTATAAAAACCGTCAACATCCTAGATTTAGAAAAAATAACAACTCATTTTTTTAATAGGGTAGAGAACTACTTCGGCCTAATCGCCCATGATTTCATAGTTACCAAGTCAATTATGCGTTTGGTACGATACTTTAGTTAATAAGCTACGGAACGAAGTCAATGAGAACGCGTGATATGAAGGTTTGCACCCATTATCCCCAAAAACAAAAGAAGCGCTCTGACCGAATCAATTTTTATCTTCCTCCGATAGGCCGAAGTGAATTCATTGGCGTTTCAATGCGTTAGGCCGAGTTTGGCGTCAAGAAGCAGTGTTAGACTTTTGACAAAATATCTCAACGATTGGTTTCTCTTTATCAGATCTTACGGTACATACGGAAAGGTAAATAAATTTGGAAGGCATCAGTAATAATAACAATCCGTTTGGTGCTAAACTGCGCTAGATTGAGAAAGATTAAGTGTGGGTTGTGCCTAATAGGCCGGAAATGGGGTAGTTAACCCTATGGCATTGAAAAAATAATACTCAAAATGTGATATGCCGATTAAAAATATTTTTTTTTGGTCCAAAAAAGTGTTCACTCTGCAACTTGGAAGATTGTTCAGAGCACCTTCAATTAAAAAGAAATCAATAGTATTCTGAGTAGAGTACCCGCTATGGAACTCTTAGAAGAATTTAAAAGGAATTCAAAGTTATTAATTCAAGAGAAATGCTGAGGAGAATTACTACAAAATTCTGGTGAACATTCTAATGGAGCTCTGACTAGGATTCCAAGATAATTCTGAGACAGGATATCTACTCATTGTGCTAAATAAAATTTCCTGAGTTTGCAGGTTTTCCAGGACTTCAACGGAAAATTTTCAAGTTTTTGAAGAAATATTTTGATTAGCTGTGAATTTCTTGAAATGGTCCTTAGAATTCCTTAGGATTTCATCGTTGAGCTCTCTAAAGATAAGGCTCAATCGAACTAACTTTACAGAGGCGAGGATTCTTGTTCACTATACAAAACTTCGTAAAACTATAGAGCAATTCCCTACAAATTCGCAAATCGGTTTATTTTTGTATTTTTTTTTATTTGGTTGAAAATTTGCTGAAAGGTTACTTATACCGACAATGCCATTTGCATCTTCATTCACTACGTAGACAGTTTTTTGGAATTCTTAACCCCCCTCTCCCTGCGTAGACAATTGTACATACACATTTTTTTTAAATTTGTATGAGCCGTGGATAATCCGGAATTCTTAGGAGACTTCTTTAGAAGTTTGAGGAGTTTACAAGGAATTTCAATAAGGAGTCCAGAATAGTAATGTAATTCAAAGGGAATTTTGAACACATTTCCAAAGAATTCTGAGTACCATGTCAGCAAGATTCGGGAGAAAGTTCTAATAGATGTCTAAGGAGAGTTTCAAAGGAATTTTGAAGAGCATTACAAAGAAACTTCAAGAGCTTCTCTCTCGCATTTTAAGAAGAATTTCAAGAGCATTCTGAGGAACAGTTTTTATGGAATACTGATGTGAATTTCAAGTTAATTTTAGGAAACCTGGGGTGAATTCCAAGTGATAAGTCCTAGCTAATTCTGTTAAAAATTTCAAAAAATTCTGAGGTAAACTTTAAGTGAATTCTGAGGAGACATTTTCTAGAGTCTGTGACATGAGGTGTAATAACTTACAAAGTTATTCAAACTGCCAGACATCGGACATTGAAATACTTTGAGATAGTGATGCTAACATACTAGGTGGGGTGAAAAGTAATCTCCTTTGAAACAAAACAAAATTTATATTTTTATATTTTTTTTTATTTTATTCAATATAGTCCCCTTTTAGCTCGATATACTTATTCCAGCGATTTTCCAACTTCATAGTCCCGCCCGAAAAGTAATTTTACGGAAGGCCTACAAAATACTCCTCCGCGGCGTCGATGATTTCATCACGTGAGTTGATTTGTTTTATTGATGAGCCATATTTTGAGATTCGGGAAGAGATAATAGTCTGAGGGAGCCAAATCGGGTGAATACGGTGGATGCGGAAGCAATTGGAGCCGTAAGTCATTGATTTTAGTCGTGGTTGCGATGCTCTTGTAAGCCGGCACATTGCCTTGCAAAAAAAAATCGCTGCATGTGAGTCCATTTTGCAGCGATTTCGGCCTACAATCGCTCCAATAATTCACAGTAATACTCGTTGTTGATGGTTTTTCCTTTTTCGAGGTAGTTCACGAAGAGTATGCCATGACAATCCCAGAAGACCAACAGCATAACCTTTTCGACGCATCGAGCCTCCTTCGGTCGCTTCGGAGCATTCGTGCCGGCTTCAGTCCATTGCCGGGCATTCATTCTGTTTTCTGGGGTGTCATAGTGGATCCAGGTTTCATCAACAGTTACCAATCGACGCCAAAAGTCCGCCCGATTCCGCATCAGCAAGTCCAAACACTCTTTCGAAGTGCTCTCGCGTTCGTGTTTTTGGTCAGGATTGAGCTGGCGCGGCACCCGGCGGCAGGATAACTTTTTCACACGCAGAATCTCGTCCAAAATATGGCGTGTGCGCTCAGTACTAATCTTTGCGGTATCTGCTAGCTCGCGCACCTTCACTTTCCGGTCAGCCAACACCATTTCATGTATTTTTTGACATTTTCCTCTGTAACCGCATTGGAGAGCTGCCGCTGCGGACTTGATCGTCAGTGAAGTTGCGGCCACCACAAAACTCTCGTAACCATTATTTGACGGGGTAATCTGACGGAGCATTAGCCCCATAATAGTTATCCAACTTTTCTTTTGTTTCCTTCGCCATTTTGCCTCTCAAAAAATAATGTTTTATGAGAGAACGATTGAATCGTTTTTATCCATACTCAACATGTCAACAAAACACGTCAACAACAATCAGCTGTCAAAACAGAACTAAAAACAGTATCGCACTGAAATTTGGCATGTCTGCCTAAATATGAACGGACTACATAACCTTTTTTGCAGTAACAGCGCCTTCTGGCGGTCAAGGAGGTTACTTTTCACCCCACTTAGTACATCAAGTGCCTCAGGCATATATGATTATCCCTGGAATTAATAAAAAATCATGTTCTTGGACTTGACAAATTTATAAAACTCTGGGACATAGCTAATTTGTTTAGATCTCAGACAAAATTCTTGCTATCTCGTACCCCTCACCATCACTCTCCAACTGGGGAGTTTGGTAAAGAGAGATGATCAACACGATTCGTACCTTCCTCAAAGTTGTCCTAGTCTGGTATTTATAATTCCATTAATAAATTCATAAAGCAAATCAACTGATTTTAAGGCTCAAATCAAATTCCCGGTCGTTTCCGATTCTGGGTTAATTCCCGGTTTTCCCGGCTCAGTGACAATCGTGAACTTTAAACGTTTTACTATATGATAGTGAATTTTAAAATTAGGTGATTCCGATATTTTTTCAATCACCCTAAGTTTTGTTTTCACCAGCTCGGTCATTTTTAGCCGAGATTTGCACAGTCGAGTGATCGGCAAAACATTTGACGGAGTTTTCAGCAAAAGTGACGTTCATTCAGCGAAATATTTCCAGAAGCTCAGCAGCCATACGTCTCCGGTAGCGCTGCTGCACCGAATATTCGGGTGCCATGGTATTCAGACGAATATCAGGCTTTGACAGGGCTAGTAGTGCTAATACGATATAATAGTAGAGACTTTAGTGACTAAAATTACGGAAAAAGTGACCAAATAGTGACTTGTAAATACTAAGTAAGTAACCATTTATGTGGTAACTTAGAAATTTATATACGGTTTGATATTGAAATAAACTTTTTATGTCATGGAACTTAAAATCAAATTTCATTAATTCCTCTAATTTAATCGAATCTCACAACGGATTCTCCTGTGAAGAGCATTTGAAGTGATTTGAATAATTTACATTTGCTTACGTTACGACTAGCAAATAGTAATTCCCATTTTTTCTATGATCTTGAATTTGATTTTGCGTTCGAAATCTTTAAAATTTTGATATATCTAGGTAGATAACTTTGATAATTCGCTAAGAACTTTTCACAGAATTTCTTCAGAATGATCTCAAGAACATTTTTAGAATCATTCCCCTTCTCTTAAACTTAGAGGCAAATAAGCTTTTACAAACATAATATTCAGTGTCTACTCGGCTGTCGACAAAAGCAGGCCACTCTCGATGTGTGCCACGCGATCGTCTGTTTTCTTGGCAGCAACCATTGTGTGGTCCTGCTCATTGTTCTTCATCAGCAGTTCTTTCGGTCGATGCGTTGTCGACTTTGCAAAGCAACCGTTTCGTGAAGAATGTGTGAGTGCTGACCACGTTTTGCGTCCATTGCCTCGTTGGCGAATCTGCCATACAATGAAACCACTGGAAGCGGCTCCAGTTCTGATGGAGGAGGCTTTTTGGATAGCGGAAGACAAAGTGTTTATTGTGTTGTACCTTTTGACTATAGTTTTAAGATGTATTGTATAGTGACCAAGAATCCTCGGCTCTGTAAAGTTAATTCGTTTGAGCCTTATCAAATAAATCAATAAACAAAAAAAAAACATAATATTGCAGTCTTGAAATTGTTTGCAGAACAATCAACAAAATTCTTGGAAATAGATTATTTCCTTTCCGTTATAGTGTGGCAGTGTGAAATTTACATATAGAAAGTAGAAAGTGAACAAGGGACAATTTTAAGGAAGGTACGAATTGGGTAGAGCATCTCCTTTACCAAAGTCATGCGTTAATGAGGGATGGTGAGGGGTGTTTCCCCCTGCCACCACTGGCAAAAGGGATGATCGCCGATTTGCTCATGTACCTCCGATGTGCGGAAACAGTTATATCGATTGTTTCACACTCAAATCTGACGTAAACAACTACCCGATTCGTACCTTCCTCAAAATTGTCCTTTGCTCGCATTCTTCTTTGTACAGTCAAGATTCCTATAAAACAGTTATGAGATTAAAGCTAATTGGGGACAAACGCTTATTGTAGGGTAATTTGAAGAGATAACTTCCTGGTGTCTTCTGAAAAGTTATTAAACGGAAAATTTGCCACCTTTTGGGAACATTTAGCATCCGGAAAGTCACGAGCCTGATCCTCTGGACGACCCGGAAAATCCGTAAAAGTGGTCAATTCAATTCCTAGAGCTCCGCGGTTTTTTCGAAACCGCTCATGGAGTTGTGACCTGAATATGGACCCAGATAACCACGGAATTGTACACCGGAAGATCAGGAACATCCGTACGAGTGGTCAATTCATGAATCTGATCCTAGAGCTCAGCAGATTTTTCAAAATCACTCCTAGACATCTTATTAGAATGAATTTGGAGTTGTGACTGTAATATGGACTCTGGAGACCACGGGATGGTCCACTGGAAGATCCGGAACATCCGTAAAAGTTGTCAATTCATGAATCTGATCCTAGAGCTCGGCAGATTTTTCAAAATCACTCCTAGACATCTTATCAGAATGAATTCGGAGATGTGACCTGAATATGGACCCAGAGGACCACGGGATTGTACACCGGAAGATCAGGAACATCCGTATGAGTGGTCAATTCATGAATCTGATCCTAGAGCTCAGCAGATTTTTCAAAATCACTCCTAGACATCTTATCAAAATGAGTTTGGAGTTGTGACTGGAATATGGACTCTGGAGACCACGGGATGGTCCACTGGAAGATCAGGAACATCCGTACGAGTGGTCAATTCATGAATCTGATCCTAGAGCTCAGCAGATTTTTCAAAATCACTCCTAGACATCTTATTAGAATGAATTTGGAGTTGTGACTGTAATATGGACTCTGGAGACCACGGGATGGTCCACCGGAAGATCCGGAACATCCGTAAAAGTTGTCAATTCATGAATCTGATCCTAGAGCTCGGCAGATTTTTCAAAGTCACTCCTAGACATCTTATCAGAATGAATTCGGAGATGTGACCTGAATATGGACCCAGAGGACCACGGGATTGTACACCGGAAGATCAGGAACATCCGTATGAGTGGTCAATTCATGAATCTGATCCTAGAGCTCAGCAGATTTTTCAAAATCACTCCTAGACATCTTATCAAAATGAATTTGGAGTTGTGACTGGAATATGGACTCTGGAGACCACGGGATGGTCCACTGGAAGATCAGGAACATCCGTACGAGTGGTCAATTCATGAATCTGATCCTAGAGCACAGCAAATTTTTCAAAATCATTCCTAGACATCTTATCAGAATGAATTCGGAGTTGTTACTGGAATAAAGGGTGATACCACAGACAAACAGACGTAACTCTTTGAAAAACTTGTTCTTGAAAACATAGTATCTCAAAACATATAACCTCAGTAGCGACATCTATCTGGCTTCTCGCGGAAAACAAGCTTGCTCGCTAACTCGTAAACAATATTGCATAAAACTTCTATAGAATATATAGAAACGTCAAAGTGATCCGATGCCAGCGCTGCGGCGAGTAGTTCGCGGAACTGATAATATTCAAATCAACCGTTAAATGCATGAACGAAGATACACAATGAAGAGTTACGTCTGTTTGTCTGTGGTGATACGGTCAAAATTTGGTCAATATCAACTTGACGTATTTCTTCCAATTTTGCATTTAAAAAACCTGAACACCCCTCATTTTGAAGGTGTGTGTGTGTGTGTAGAATGTTGCTCCTATTTTGATTTTGGAATTCACTCTTCAGTTGTCAAAATGCCGTCCAAGCAAGAAGAGCAGCGTATCAAAATTTTGCTCGCGCATCGCGAAAATCCGAGCTACTCGCACGCAAAGTTCAAAATCGCTAAAAGTTGCCAAATCAACCGTTACAAATGTAATTAAAGTGTTTGGGGAACGTTTGTCGACAGCCAGGAAGTCTGGATCGGGGGGAAATCGAAAACCGGAAGCCGGTGAGACGACAAAGAGAGTTGCCGGTAGTTTCAAGCGAAACCCTAACCTCTCTCTCCGAGGAAAGGAAAGGGAAAGGTAGCAGATGTTTTCAAGCACATGAAACTGTCAAAGTTCGCAAAGAAATATCTGGTTTGGCAAGCCATCTGTACCTGTGGCTTGAAAAGCAGCATTTTCATAGCTTCCGGGACTGTCAACCAAGAAATTTACGTGAAAGAGTGTTTGAATAAACGTCTGCTGCCTTTCCTGAAGAAACACGGTTGTTCCGTACTGTTTTGGCCGGATTTGGCATCTTGCCATTACGGTAAAAAGGCCATGGAGTGGTACGCCGCCAACAACGTGCAGGTGGTTCCCAAGGACAAGAACCCTCCCAACACGCCAGAGCTCCGCCTAATTGAGAAATACTGGGCTATTGTCAAGCGGAACCTAAAGAAGACCAAAAAAAACTGCTAAGGGCGAGCAGCAGTTCAAGGCAAACTGGCTTTCTGCGGCGAAGAAGGTGGACAAGGTGGCTGTACAAAATCTGATGGCAGGGATCAAGCGTAAGGCCCGGCAATTCGGATTTGGAAAAGCGGAAGCCTAACTGAATATTTTTCCTGAATTTTATACTAATTGAACTTGAAAAAGAAATTTAATTTGATTTTTTAAATAAACGATTTCACCGATTTACACGCGTTTACCCTTGACCAAATTTTGACCGTATCACCCTTTATGGACTCTGGAGACCGGAAGATCCGGAACATCCGTAAAAGTGGTCAAGATTACTATAGTACGGTTAATAGGGACCGCACTATAGGAACCGGTATTAACGAATACACGTACCATATGGGATTTAAGCTTATTGAGGACAAACTCTTATTGTAGGGTAATTTGAAGAAATAACTTCCTGGTGTCTTCTGAAAAAATATCAACAAGATGACCACCTTTTGGAAAAACTTTGCATCCGGAAAGTCATATGGTTTAATTGACCATTTTTACAGATGTTCCGGATCTTCCGGAGGACCATCGCATAGTCCCCAGGGTCTATTTTCTGGTCACAACTCTGATTTCATTGTGATAAGACGTCTATGAGTGGTTTCGAAAAAACCGCAGAGCTCTAGGATCAGTTTCATAAAATGACCACTTTCACAGATGTTCCGGATCTTCCACAGGACCAGTCTTGTGACTTACCGGGAACTGACCTGGGATTTCCAACAGGTGACCAACTATCTGCTTAACAACTTCTCCAAAGACATCAGGAAGTTATCTCTTCAAATTGCCGTACAATCAGTGTTTGGTCCCAATTAGTTCGTTAATGCCGGATCGACCGTACTATAGGAATCCGGCAAAAACGAATCCCTACTATAGGAATCTTGACTGTATATACAATTTTCACACTGCCGTACTATAATGGAACTATCTACTCTATAATTGAATCTCCCAATCGATCATATGAAATTTCCACTTCAAGTCTGATATTTGACGATAAGCATCTCCGACTATGTAAATCGTTAAATTCACGCATGTAGTAATAACACATGATTAGTTAAAGCAGATTATTTTCGATTTTTAATTGATTCTTCTAGGAACTCCCTGGAGGCTCCTTCCATAAATCCATCCTTAGAATTTACATACAATTAACCTCAGAAATTTCTGCTTAGAATAAACTTGGACTTCTCCCTTGCATTCAATTCGTATTCTCCTCAGAATCCCCATAGTTTTTTTCCTTAGAATTCTCAAAACAAAAATCCATCACAAACTTTGAAACTCTTCTCAGAATTCCTTTGGGATTGAATCCTCAAAATTCGATTCAATTGGAATTTATTTCGAACTCTTTAGAATTCTCTCGGAAGTATCGTCACAAATCACCCCAGAATTCTTTTAGAACTATCCGCAAGACCATCTTTGGAGTTCACGGGATTTTCATGGAATTTTCATCAGAGCAAAATTTCAGAACTAATTTTGAATTCTTATTAGAATTGGACCTAGAATCCTCATCCAATTATCATAGAATTCTTCTCAGAACTCTCGTTAAAATGCACTCTCAATAATATTGGAATTCTTTCCAAAATTGTTTCGAAGCTGAATTTTGCGTCTCTAATAATTTAAACAATAATCAAAAGCGACACTCGTATGTGTTAAGCCAAGTTTAACTATATAGGTTTAAGATTTAAGTGGAGATGACGAAATCGACCCTCAGAGCACTTAATTTTACATGTGACTTTCGTAGTCTGTACTTTGGTATTCTTCTCTGACAAATCTTGGTGTCATCCCTAGAATCCTTTAAAATTCTCTTAAAATTTACTTTGTATTTTTTAAAGTTTTTAATCATCCTTTTGAAAATCTATAACAAGCAAATACCTTTGGAAAGTTTCCAAGGTTTACAATTTATTTTCTGAGAAAGGAGATATAATTTCTCCGATTTTTAATCGAAATTGAAGGCATTTCCCAATAGTTTTCCTGGTGTTCTAAAGTTTTGCGGTTTACTGGTCACCCTGGTAAAAAAAATTAAATTTTTTAAATGATATGTATATTTTGTCAAAACTACTGTAGACTTTCTTAGTGCTAAGTACCCAATTTAAACATTTTGTTAATATTTTTGGTGTAAAAAGTGACTTTTTAGTGACTGGCTTCAAAATAGTGACCAAGTCATTAAAAAGTGACCTGCTACCAGCCCTGGCTTTGAGCTAACAAAATTTCACTCCATCGTTTTGTCGGCCACTCATTTGTAAGAAAATGGCCGAATATCAGCAAAACTCCACATATAAACACCAAATACCAGGCCCAATATCACTATTCGGTGCAGCTCTAGTCCAGTAGTTCTACACGGAGAAAAAATACTACCCAAAATTTGAGTTCTTTTTACTTAATATTGACTTCAGCCTCTCACTTGCACTCGTTATTGTTGTCAAAAAAGGAACGAGAGATTCGACCCAACGATATAGTTCAGCCCAATAAGTTACTTTTGAGTAAATTGCATATTCTCAAATTTGCGTGAATTAAACTTAATTTTGGGTAGAATATACTTAAGAGTAGGCAATTTTTTTTGCTGGTGTTAAATGGAAACTACTATATGCGATTTACTCAAATTTGGGTTATTGGGCTGAGCCCCAGAATTGAGGGAAAAGTACTTAATTTTGGGTTGTTTTTCATCTCCGTGTAGATGTTTAAACAAATCTGACAACACTGCGCCAAACATTAAATAACAGTGTGTCGACTTAATGATGCGATGCGTAAGATAAGGAAGGTAGCAACCGCGATGTATTCCACGAAATATCACACACAATCTGATGACTCATGGTGCGAATGGAAAGGAAAGCTTATCTAAAGGGTCTATTCAGCTGTGATTTTTAACTGTTATACCAAATGACTTGAAACTTTCAGTGAAGGTTGTTTAGTCCATAACGTCATTTAGTGCTATTGTCTCAAGGAACCAAACTATTTTTTGGGCAAATATTGTGCAGTTGGTCAGAAATTGCACTTCAAAATTTCGGCTCTTTTTGACATACAAAATCTGGGTTTGTCAAAACAAATGAAAAGTCAACTTTTACGGCAAACATTCATAATCCGTTAGTAAATTTAACAAGGAATGAAAACAATAAGTATAAATTAGCAACATGTAGTATTTTACCAGTGTACAAAATTCCCAAGACAACATTTTGTTTTCTTGATTGAAAGCTCGTATTTGGATAGTGCCATATTTTTACCTTGTTCAGTACTCTCTAAAGAATCGTCTCTGAAAATTTAAAGTTATTCGGAATAAAGTTACAGGTGATAATGTGTGTGTGTGCCATTTTTATCGAATACACTCTTTAGAAGATAGGCAAATTACCAGTGGTCATATCTTATCTGAAACTTATTCTTCACGATTACATACTTCCAGCTAGTGCATGTATGTTGTAGTTAGCTACCGATTGGATCTTATCACCAGGGATGCCAGATGTATTTTGAATAAATCTTCAACGAGATCGAAGCAATGTCTTCACCACTACTTTCCAAATTTGAGAGTGGGGAAAAGTTTTCAGTATTTGAGATTTACAAAACTGAGCCACTGCAGAAGTTAAGACATCATCGTTTGATTTGGGTGAACTTGGTAAACATTCAGGGAACGTTGTAGAGCTTTAAGGAACTTCGTAGATCTTCATGAAACTTCGTAGAACTTTGAGAAATTTGCAGAGTATCACAAAACTTACTAGAAGTGCAGTAAATTTGGTAGGAGATCAGCAAATAACTTTGTAGAACAGCATCATTTTTTTTTTTTAGAAGTTTGGCGAATTTCATAGTAATTCCGGGAACTTCGATAAAGTTCGGAAAACTTCGCAGTGCTTCAGAGCACTTCGTAGCAATTAAGAGAAGTTTGTAAAAGTCGGAAAACTTCTTAGGAGCGGGAACTTTGTTTAAAGGATGTCCCACATCAAATTGCATCACGGAAAAAAACGCTGTAGAAAATTACCCATTGGGTATTTTCTCCTGAAAATTAGGGTAGAAGTAGTTTAGAGTGTATTGTTTACACTGTATTTTTACCGCTGTCAGTTTTTCGGAAGTTGGAAAAAATGGCGTCACCCGAAAAGCAACGTCGCGAATTGATTTTGCGCAAGCACCTGGAAAATCCTCAACTCTCTGATCGGGACAAAGGAAAACAACTCGTAATCGTGCAGTCAACGGTGAATCGTGTGATTAAACGTTAGTAAGAAACTCTGAGCATCGAACGGAAGGAGAAATGCGGTCAGAATGGATGTTATATTAGTGATCAGGATCACAAGCGTGCTTCGGTCAGGGATATGGCCAAAAAGTTGAATCTGTCCAAGTCTTTCGTTCATAGAACTAAGGACCGGTAGGGACTACATACGTACAAAGTGCTGAAGGCTCCAAATCGTGACGAATGGCAAAATACGGTGGGGAAGTCACGAGCCCGGAAACTGTACACCCAGATGCTGACGAAGCCTCATTGTCTCATCATGGGTGATGAGACTTACGTCAAGGCGGACTTCCGGCAACTTCCGGGGCTACTGTTCTTTATCGCCCAGCACAAGTTTGATGTTCCGGAGGAAGCAGAAACTTTCAAAGTTTGCCAAGAAATACATGATTTGGCAAGCGATCTGCTCGTGGCAAACGGAGTGCGCCGTTCGTGACTACCGGGACTGTAAACGTGAAGATCTACCTCAAGGAGTGTCTACAGAAGCATCTGCTTCCTCTGTTGAAGAAACACGAGGGCCCTACGATCTTCTGGCCGGATCTAGCTTCGTGCCACTATTCAAATGCTGTCCTGGAGTGGTACGAAGCCAACGGGGGTCACTTTCGTACCCAAGGACATAAACCCTCACAACGCACCGGAACTAAGGCCCATCGAAAAATACTGGGCTATTATGAAGCAGGCACTACGGAAGCATCCCAAGGAGGTCAAATCTGAGGAAGACATCTGAGGATGTTGTACAGAACCTAATGAGTGGAGTTAAGCGTAAGGTGCGAGAGTACGGTTATGGTATTGAAGTTGAATGAAATAAATATGTCAAAAGCTTACTAATGGGTTATATTTTATTGTCTGAAAGTTTGAAAAGAATCGGTCAACTAGGTAATTTTCCACAGCGTTTTTTTTCCGTGATGCAATTTGATGTGGGACGCCCTTTAATTTCAGGGAACTTCAGAAAAATTCGGGGACCTTCTTTTAACTTCATGCTTCTTTGTTCAAGCTTAATGAACTTAGAATAGGTTCAGCGAATTCCATAGAAGTTTAGGAAATTACACAGAACTTCTAGGAATTTTGCAGAACGTCAACTTTGAAAAAAATGTAGTTCAGCGAACTTTGTAGAAGTTTAGCTAAAGAGAAATTTCATAGAAATGCTGAGAACTATGTCAAATTTCAGGGAACTTCGAAGAAGTTCGGTAAACTTAGTTGAAACTCAACAACTGTTTATAAAATCAAATAGATTTTTCCAACATAGCAGAATGATCTATAATCATTCAAAGTCCTGAGAACCTCTTCTAGAAGTCCTATTGCTATTCCTTATGGAAAGTACTGAGGACTTCCCCCGGAATTTTTGTGGACTTCCTCTAGAAGTCATATTGAATTATTTTAGAATTCTTGGGTACTTTTTCTAGAACTCCTGCGGACCTTCAGCAATCCTGTGGTCTACTTATCTTTCAGTGGCGTCACCCTAACCTCAATCTACCTGTTCAACAACTCTCAACACGTAACCAAACAAAACAATATTGGATCAAATGGATACAAATTAGTGAAACTAGAAAACCTTGTGCCTTTTGAAACTGATTTGAATGTAAACATGACCGTAAATAACGTTTTCAAAGTTGTTGAACAGGTAAAAAGTGAGGTTACGCGACGCCACTGTTATCTTTGCAGTTCTCTGAAGTTCCATGAATTCAGTGTCAACATTTCAAAGGGGCGTAATTGCTTTTGTAAACAATGGCTTTAACCGTCGATTTCTCGCGAATAAATGCTCACACATGAAAATCAATGACTTCAACAGGTAGAAGAATGTATCCTCTACCAACTGGAATTGTTCATTTGGAGGGGTGAGCTTTAATTTACGAGAAATCGACGGCTAAAGCAATTGTTTACAAAAGCAATTACGCCCCTTTGAAATGTTGACACTGAATTGATTTTTTTTAGAAAACCCGGGTTAAACGATAGGGCACGAATTACTACTAGAACTACGGCGGCAACTAAGCACTATTCACGGAACATCGGAGAAGTTCATGGAATTTCCGATAGATATAACGAAATTTTCGATAAGTTTACGAAGTTTCCTTTTGAATTCAAGGCATCTCTGAAGTTCTGTGAACTTCTCTGAGCATATTTCATATCTCCTAAATTTCTGTAATATTCTCTGTTTTATGCGAGGTGTTAAGTGAGCTTCTCTGGTGTTCCGTGAACTTCTTTGAAGTTAGATGAGCTTCTTTGAACATTTGTAAAATTCACTGTGTTCCTGTATTCTGAAGTCTCGTTAATTCTGAAGTTCTCTAAATTTCTGTAATAATCCTTGAGATTTTGTTGATCTCTCTGAAATTCTGTGTAATACATCATGTACCACATTAAATGAACAATGTTGCAAACAATTCTCTTAGGTTTAGACGAATTGCTCTGAAGTTCTTCGAATTTATTAGAGGTTCTCAAAACTTCTCTTAAGTTTCCTGAACCTCTTAAGCACGAATAACATCTCTATGGTTTTTCTGAACTTCGATGACGTTGTCCTGGGCTTTTCTGAGGTTCCCGTTGAAATACTCCTTTCTTAACCCCTCTCAGGATCATGGAATCTTTTTGAGGTTTTCCGGAATTTCACTGAAAAGCTTCTTACCTTCTCTGCTGTCTCCTTGGGTTTTTGTTTCTGAGGTTCCCTTGATTGAACTAAAGTTCCCTGAATTTCTCTTAGATTTCCTTTTTGACCGCTTATCCTTCTTTGATTTTCCCATGATATATATCCTGATCATCTTTGAAGTGTAAATCCCTTAAACTCCCTAAGGCTATCAAACTTTCCAGAATTCAGAATCCAAAGGCTGTAAATATAAAGAAAATGAACCCGGAAGTGGTCCAATCGATGCACTTGCACTGAAAATTATTGTCGTTGCAAAGACAGCAAAAATATTCAATGGCTAATGGTCAAGATGCCGAAAAGAGCGATGCGGGTCAACTGAATATTATCGATCCGCATTTTATTTTTTAGGAACTCATATCATCCGTTATCAATCCTACCACGATTGGACCGGACGATTACAATCCTGAAATGATATTGAAATTCTTTCCTTATCAGTCTGCTGCACACACGCAACCAAGAGCCTCCTGTACATACAGTCATTTAAACAACCACAGTTTCGCTCGACAGCAGAAGGAATAAATTTTGCAGCAAATCGAACCCGAACCAGCCTCGACTCGATTTGCTGCGACTTAGAGTAAGAAAGCAAACAGGCAAAAAAGCAACAACAGCAACAAAAAAACAAAAAAAAAGCATCAAGAGACGCAAAAAAAAAGTCTACAGCCTTCGAAATTGAAGGTTTAGCTAATAATATTATACTTATCTTGCTGGTAGCGAAAGAGGAAAATGGGTCATTCGAACTTTTATCAAGGCTTCCTTGCTTCCTCCTGCTCAACCCCCTAAGCCGCTCAGCACAGGTTCTGACTTCAGCGCCGCTCGGGGGACACTCCCTACAAGTATACAAGCAGATTGTTTCCCCACAAAGAACACTTACCATTGAACATCTTGGCTGCTTGTTTGTTCCTTCCAGTGTCTCTCTTGTCACACACAGATAAAAAATCCAGCCTCTTCGTCTTTGAAACAACAATTCACATTGGATGCCGAAGCTCTTTCCCAGTAGCACCAGGGAGCGTTCTTATCAAATTTTCCAGGGATCTCTCCGTTGCACACACTTTTACTATTCGAGTCTCTTCACCTAAATCCGATTAATCGATCGGAGAAACGAAAACACTACCGCCGCCGAACAAAACAATAGGAGACGATCCAAAGGTTAAACACAAAAAAAAAAAACAACGTAACACTACAGCTAAGCGAAAGAAGAAAACCGTGTAAAAGAGGAAAAACACGCAGCAATTTTACGCTGAATCCGCACGGAACGGGACGAACAAGAAAATCAAAATACAAAACTCGAACCCACACGCTCAACGATCCGGAAGCCGTCCGTCGTCGTCGTCGCGCTCGCCAGTCCACACACTCCCGACACTGGTTTCCGTTTCCCGGGGACGGCACAGGTTGTACCCGATCGAAATACGACAAATTCGAGTCACTTTTCCGCAAATTTCGTACCAAAAATTCTTCCTTTCTTTCACCACACCACACAAGAGGACCAGTCAAAAGAGGAGATCACACTCAAAAAAAAAAAGGTCCGTAAAGGCAGGCAGGCAGGCAGAGGGCAGGTTAATGTTCGCAATCCATCCAACCAAACCAACAGCCAACCAAACGCAATAACGCACTCACACCAACACCGCTTTTCTTCGCATCGCAACACAAAAGCAAACGCGATGACAGTTCGGCAGGGATGCCAGTCCAGAAAATGTCACGATGACAGATCGGATGCCTAATAGTGTCAAAAATCTCGCGTCACATTTCAAAAGGTCCTAAAGTGACAAATGTAAACAAATCGAGTTGAGCGATACAAACTATTGCTCTTTTATCATTGTATGTGATACAAAAACACCCATCCAATTTTACTAATAGCGAATTCGTTTATTATTCAGTTCCAACCTGGATCGGGTATCAAGATTGGGTCTGCTTGTTTTCTGACAAACGTCAGTTTGCTCGTTTGTTTTTAAAACCTAGCTCAGGTTGAGGTTCGCACTGACAAAAAGTTCGGTTTCTCACTGGGTTGGAACTGGTTCCAATCCCGATAATAAACGAATTCGCTATAAGATAATCATAGGTCGAAAATTGTGCAATGTACAGTTTGAAATGATGGGTACATGATTGTTACTTTGGTCATTCGGACTGCCAAACATGATTGGTGCTCATTTTTTAAAGGTGGGCCAATCTAAAGTTAGGTATTCTGCCATAGAGGTAACTCTAAGACTAGAAGGTCCCGAAATAACGTGCTCAACTTTTTGGCTCAGCTCTGGTACTCTCTTCGGTCCCAAGCTAATCGATTCACCCCTCGAAACATAGGAAAAACCAATAACCCCTCATTTTATCTGTCAAACTTTCATAGCGAATCAAAACAAACATTGCGTAGTACTAGAATTTCGACTAGAATGGGATACGTTAATCGTTTGCTTGGGACCAATAGGCTAGTCAAGTAGTGAGCCAATTTAAAATCGTTAGTTTCGTATTGATTGTTGTTATAACTCTGTAGTCTGAACCGAGGTCTGAACGTACATTAACGAGTTTAAATTGTTCTAATTTTTTCTCTGGGAAAAAAAAGGCGCCAATTTGTGAGCGGTGTTCAGAGGATGTAAACAAAGGCAAGAAGCAAGACTTGAACGATGAAAGTGACGTTTTGCTGAAAGTCTGATTGCTGAAAATTACTAGAAAATTGGCATTGACGGCACCGTCGAAAAATTTGCTCTTCCAGTTTCTTATGGGAATTTTCGGTGAATTGACAAATGAACAAAGTCGATTGGCAAATCAAATTTGGCACTCATGGAGAATAGAAGAACTATGAAAGTGATGATGGTTTCAAAATTTTCGATGGGGAGGTCTACAAATGCAATCTTAAAATGCTTTTATTTTGCAAATGTAGAATTTTATTTTATTCTGCTGCTACAGTGGTAGAAAAGCTGAAATCTATGTATATGCCCAAAAATCTCAACAGAATTTATTTTTTTCTATTTTATATTTCTATTGAGTAGTCCTTAAGTTTTCTACTAAAATGCTCCATTTGCAAAATAAAAGCATTTTAAGATTGCACTCGTATACCTCAACGTGTACAATTTTGAAATCATCATCACTCTCATAGTACTTCTATTCTCCACGAGTGCCAACTTTGATTTGCCAATAGGCTGTTTCTATGCACCACCAATGTAGAGTGCGCTGGGTGATTATGAAAGGAAACGTCAACCAAACTGTTTGTTTACATCAAAATTACAATTTTTACATCTCAAATAAACGCATGACGTTATGCGTATCTTGCATATTTCCATCAGGAGGGGTCTTATTTTATTATTTTTCACATATTTGAACGGATTTACAGTTGAAATAAAACCACATTAAAAATCCTGAAGATCATAACAGCTGGGGTAGTTTTATAAATCTTCACTTTTCTTAACAAAAATATGTGGAAGCACCAGCCGGATTATTGCAAAATCGATACCGAAAACAAAATATTCCATGTGGATGATGATTACAAGCACCTGCGATAGATAAATTAATCAGAAAAAGTAAAAACATTTTCCTCTTCGTATGCTCTCGGCGAAAATTTCAGCCCTTATCACTCATTTGGTTCCGAGTTTGGTTCCCTTATTCACCACCAGAGACTGAAACGATCCCTTAGGATCTATTGGACTCGCCTATTTCGTACATCTAAATTAAGCCAACGCGAGTCAAACTGTCCGAAATTTATCCAGCTTTCTATGCTCGGTAATGGCGGCCTGTTTGTATGAATAAATGTATCCTTCACTGTGCTTTTTGACACTAACTGGAGGTCGTATGTTGTTCCATTTTCTACAGTTCCTGGGAGAGGGAAAGGGAAGGGGTTGAAATTCGAACATCAGGATAGTGTCAAAAAGCACAGTGAAGGATACATTTATTCATACAAACAGGCCGCCATTACCGAGCATGGAAAGCTGGATAAATTGTCCAAAAACCATAGAAAGCTTACAAACTGATATTTATTGTGTCACAAGCACAACAATACCCTATGAACGGTTTTACAACCTGAAAATGTTCCCAATCAAACCGTAAATCATGCCCACCACCTCCAACATGATCTCCCAACAAACAGTTTTAACTGATTAAGAGCTGAATAATATTTTTTTTAGCTGAAGAAGCATATTTTTGCTTGAATGAGCCCTTATTCTGCTTTCAATGTTAATTGGGATTGCTTTATAGCCCTGTCTCTATACCGTCTTTACTGATTTCACGGATAGAAATCCCCTTATACATTTTGACAAATTTCTGTTGCTGATTATTCATCAAATGTATAAGCAAATATATTATATTAACAATATGATCCACTCTTTCGCTTAGCTGGTGAACCGAATTTTCAGCGATGAAAGCACCTCTGTGGCCGAAAAGGCTACCATTGTATTTGTTTATCGTTACGAGGGGTAAACCAAATGAAAATTTGTTTGATATTTCAAATGAATGTATTTCAGCATTTTATTTTATTTGATGACAACAGTGACATGTCAGACAAATTTTAAAGTAATATACACAATGTAATTAATGAAAATAATTTGACTCTTACTTTTGTAATAAGTGCTATATTCGCACCCCTCGATTGTAATTGAATGATTGTTGCTGACCTTTTTCAACGCTACACACACAGAGTTTATATTACCGACGTCAGTAAAATTTTACTGGGTTTTTAAACAGCTGAGTTTTCAGTAATCAAGCCACAAGTGTTTTGCCGTTACTGAAAACTCCGTAAATAGCACAAACCGTGAACTGTCAAAAAGTGCCGGTTTAGTCAGTAAGGAACTACTGACTTTTTCAGTAATTTGTTTGTTTACCTTATTATTGCTGAGTTTTTCAGCATTGTTTTTTTTTTTTGTTTTTTTGACGATAAAGTCAGTAAATTATTCAAAACGGCTGATTTATCGGTGAATTAAAATACGATTTCGAGAAGACAAAACAACAAATTTTCGGGCTTTTTTTTAGTTTTTATTGTTACTGCATTTATGCAGCAGTGTACATGTTTATGTGTAGGTATGTAGTAGCAGCGCTCAATTGTTGAGCTATTCCAAGTTAAGGTTCAATTTACTTTGATGGTTTTTGGAAAATTTCAAAAGCAGTTTTTTCCGGCGCATTATTTCAGATTGCAAAAAGCTCGCACTATTCGATTCCTTTTGACATTTTACACAAAATGACGCGAGCTTTTTGCAATCTAAACTAATGCGCCGAAAAAAACTGCGTTTGATTTTTTTAAAAATGCATCAAGGTAAATTGAACCTTAATAAGGAATTTTTCGCCCGTAGTGGTGAGGGTGTTGACTCCCATCATCGTCGCCATTAAAAAGACAAAAAACTGCTTGTCAGTTGGCTTAATTCCAGCTTTCAAAATCACAATGGATTGGCAGAGCAACTCAAAACTATATGAAAAATCTTTGTTGATGGGGATGGTGATGCCTTTCCATGAAATTACTGCATCAGAGTTGTCCTCCGGAAAATTTCCTCTCATGTAGAGTATGGGGTTGTCGCTTTTGACGATCGGGATCGGTTCATCATGCTGGAAAAATATAAAAATAGGTAGGTACTTCATAATTGAGTAAAGCCATAGAAATGGAACAAAATCCAGTAATAATGAGAACATTTTTGAAAACACAAATGTGAATAGTTACCTGGATCCATTCAACGATGCCACTTAGTGGATTGTTGTCATCAGTGCCATTTCTTGTCCGCTTCATTCCACGACTTGGATTTTTCAGACGCATAATCCCAAGTGTTCTGAGAGTAACTATAAATAGTTTTCAATTTAATTAAATTAATAAAAAACGTTCGATTATCATTACCGCTTTGAACATGCTTCAGTATAGCTGAGTAAGTCTTCAAAACCCTGGTTTGTAAATCCTCAAATTTTCGCCAAAAATCTGGAGATAAAGATGGTGCGTGAAGCAATATTTTGTGGGTCGCCATTGCAACATTTGGAAAAGGCATGAATGGATCATATTGTTAATATGACATATTTGGTATAAGTCAACTAATAAGCAGACGCCTTGCCAAAAAGTTAATGAAGATCATGTGTCCAATGAAATGTATAAATGATCACACATACCGTTTATGCAAATAGGACCTATGTGGCTTGTCTTATAAGGACTTATAAGGCTTATAAAATAATTAATTTTCGTTTCGTGTTAGTTAAGGGAGACAATACTTTTCGTTACAAGTCAATGAGTCTACATAAGTCCTTCCTTCACATTCTTTTACCGTTGGCAACAGTAAGAATATATATATACGTAGCTGTTCTTCTTTGTTTGTTTATTTATTATCCCTGCTCGTATGGTGACCGATGCGATTGTCCCCCTTTTTTTATATATCATTGTTTTGGCCCGTCATGGCAACGATCGAAACTGTTATCAATTAGTCAAACTTTCTGGTTCATTGAGTATAGGAATTCGGTTCTTGACCTTGGTTCAAAATTAGCAGTATTTAAAGTCCGAAACTTAAAATGTCCATCAAAAAACCTCCGGCCACACTGGAAACGATGTTCACCTCGTACGCCAAGTTCCGGCCCACGTCCAACACATTCCAGGGTGACGGCAAGCGCATTCTGCTGTCCCAAAGCGATGCCTGGATGCAACAAGCCCGGTTGATAGGGGAGAAGCGCTTTTTCACCCTCACCGAAACGGGCGTAACGTTTTTCACCTTCAGGTAGGTTCGGGGTGCGCGTTTGTTGTTAATCTATATCGGTGCCACCTGTTGTTGATGTCGGGCGGGTGTTTGTTCCTTTATTCGCAGCAAATCATCCCTGGACTTTGAGGAGTATCAAGAGTTCTTGCAGAAGCTCTGCGAGTGCAAGGGCATCGGTCTGGAGGAGGTGAAGAACAGCATGGTCAGTTGTGGTCCTCCCGGGGTGGATTCCTGACAGTTTGGAAGCCGTACGCTGATTGCGTACCTGAACCACATTATTGGGGATGTGCTGTGAAAAAAATGTGTTTCCTGTGATTGGATGGAATAATAAATTGCCGACAGATTCAAGCTTTTGAAACAAAGTCGTTGAAATTTGAATTTGATCAGTTTTTATTTATTCGTCACTGAACCGTCACTGAGGGGGGTGGAAAACGAACCGTTCGTTGTGGAAGTTGAAATTTTTGAACGGATCGTTGGCACAAACGCTTGCGCAGGCCCCGCTGCGTATTGTCCAATATGTGCAAACAGGTATGACAATGCAAATTCCTCATCTCTTTCGTTTCTACCGTTGTTTGAATGGTTGACGGGATGTGTCGTCAAACTCCGTCATCCGTTTGAACTGTGCAGGAAAAAAAGAGACGACAAATTCTGTGGGCCATGTGAGTTTACACTCATTGGCGTTGACGGCGACTCTGTAGCTCTTTACTCCTATGGTAAAATCCATAAGCAAACGCCAGACTGTGCGTGAAACAGGCGGACTTCGTACTATCCTTTCACTCCACCGAGAAATCCCATAAGAAACTGTCAATATGTTCTAGAAGAGACGATTTTTCGACGGTGCCGTCAACGCCAATTGAGTGCGGTCGATGACACAAACACAAACAAACACGTGCGGAGATGTCAGATGCGAGCCTCGCGTTCGGGTTGGCAGTGTGAGAAAAATAAGCGATTTCGATTACGGCTTTCCTGGCTGCAAACTGCATCTGGCAAAAGAAGAATCACTGTTGTGTTTCGAAGATTCTAAATCGGAAAAGTGCACTTGATAGTGCATTGGTGCTCGCGATAGATCGTGTGGACGTGGTGGACAAGGTTCTATTCGGACCATCGGAGTTTTGCGTAATCGTTAATCGATTCGATACCGTGTGCGGGAGCAACCAGTGGTGGATGTTTTTTTTTTTCGCGTGGGAAATATCGGAAGGCAGGAAGGAAGTAGTGTAACATCAGCACTTCTAGCAAACGCGAACGGTACGGGGCCATAGGAGGAAACCATATTCCGTCACGTGTAGTTTGTGGACGTATTGAAGCAGATCGATTGATAAGCTCTTCGTGGGTGGTATCGGTATGTAGTTGCACGGTGCGCTACTTGTAGTTGAAAATAAAAACTTAGATAAAAGTGCTCTTCTTAGTCCTTATCATCTGAAGCTTGCCCCTACAATCAATCAATTGCGGAGTTTTCTACACGTCGGCAAGGTCTCGAAATAATTCTCAGAGTGGTGCCTACATGGACGGTGACGACGACGACGACGACGACAACAACGGTGAAAGTACGGTGGGTTGATTTAGCCTGAGAAAAATATGCTTTCTCGCTGATGGGAAGAACCAACGGCCGAATAGAAAAGCGTGTGGTGAGGCTTTCGACTGAATACCATAAGTGGTATTGAAGAGAAACTCTTTTAGGTAGTACGGCTGAGAACAACGCCGGCAATTAATTAGCAAAAGGTATGGAAGTTGGAGGAGGGGGAGGGGTAAAACACCCACATTGAGGAAGATCGTTATTTAATCCAGAAATTGAACCAAACATATTTAGGTGGACTTTCAAGGTTTTGGTGGATTACGATTATCATTTTGAACTTGCTGATAATTATTTATCAATTTTTATCACATCAATTGCAATACTTTAAATCAATTAAGTAAGGTATTAAATAATTGTCAGTAAAATCGAAAAGATAATCGGAAACCAAAAGCCGCCCGGTAAAATGCGCATACTGAATTCATTTCAAAAAAGAATACATTTACGCTTAAACGCGTTAGGGTACATGACGGCTTTGGCAATACCTGTAAACAAAGCCCTTCAGGGGTCAGTATTGGCCAAACGATGTTCTGAATCATGCTGTATCCACAGGGCATTCCGACTCCTCTGATTTGAAATTAATCGACTGCAACTCTTCGACTCCGTCCGCAATCCAACAAAATACAATTACTTCACGAAATTCAGGAAATAAATAAAAACGTCAAGCCCATCTAAGCAATTTAAAAAAAAAAATCTGTTTTCACTTCTAACAAAATCGGTTATAAACTTCTGCAATGAAAATGGACACATAAATTCGAAGTTCGTCACAGTTTCGTATTTTACTCTGTACCTTAGAAAAATATACAAAAATATCATACAAATTGAAAAAAAAAAAAAATGTGGTAACTTATAAAATTATGTTCTTCAATCAAATGGGAAAAACGTTTAAATAAATTTTGCCCCATCTTACATTAAATATACATACTTTCTAAAAGAAATTGATAATATTTGAAGTGAAACATTTAAAATAAATTGTTTATACTTTTAAAGTTTGCAATTTTCATGAGCTTTATATACTAAATATATTCTAAATGTTGAAACGTTGATACACTTATTGAGGTATTTCAGTCTTTAAAACATTTTTACTCGAAATTACTAAAAAATACTGTCTATGTTTTTCCCAGAATTATTTTACTTTTCTAAATTCTGTCTCAGACGTCATTGCGATCAGAAGTGATGTTTTAGTGCTACAATTTAATATAAAAAAATAAAGACGCCATGTTGAAAAGAATTACAGGATCCAAAATGATCGAATTTTTGTAAAAATTTGAATGATTGTCCATAACACATAATTATTATGCAAATCGGAGGAGGTCGAGTCTTAATTTTATATTTGTTTGATCCTATTTGGCCTGGAACCGATCACCTTCGTAACTGCTCGATATCCTGCCTAACTCGATGATCTTTCTAACTAGAAAGTTAGGAAGTGTTGACAGTATTAAATTTTTAATTGCTTTGTAGGAAAGTATTTGAATTTTTCAAACCGCTCCTTGACTGGAAAATAACCCGTTTTCCGTCTCAAATAATGCAGGATCATTCTTTTTGCGACCAAAATTGGAAATAACGACATTTTTAACTTTCACTCTTGAATTGCTCAATATCTCGGCATGATTTCAATGCAACTTCAAATGTTCTACAAATTTTGAGTACGAGTCAAGGGACCATTCATGATGACCATGAATGGCTATAAATTCTGCCGCTAGATGGCAACACTGCCCTGGTAGAATCTAATGAAGCCAATGGGTATTTAACTCTGCACACTCTTATCTGTGCCAAGAGATTAAGCAGAGCCTAAAGCTGTGCTATGCGTTGTGTGGATCCCAAAATGGTGACAGACATCGATTTTGGGCCTATACACGTCGTCCCCATTAATAGTTTACGGTAAATCAAAGGCCGCCACCTTCAATTTTAAAATGGCGTCTAGAATCGATATCCAGCCTCTACACATAGGGTATTTGACAGTTTTTCTTGAACCGATGGTCGCCACCTTGGATTTTAAAATGGCGTCCGAAATCGATTTCTGACCTCTACACATCATCCTTTTTTCGGTTCCTGTCCCCACATTGCACAGCTACATCTGATATGGACAAGCTTCTACACATAACATATTAAGGAAGTTCATGTGCACACTAGCGCCGCGTAGTGAGAGAGTTCTTAAATAATATAACCACCATCCGAAAGGACTTGGTCACCTGCACAACTTTGCTGAAGACAGCAACGTTCTATATGGCCAGGTTCTCGAGATACAGTTTATATAGGAAGTTCACGTGCTACGTAGTGATAAAGTTCTGAACTAATATGAACACCATACAAAAGGACATGATCACCTGAACAACTATGCTCAAGACAGTAACCTTCTATAAGACCAGTATTTTGAGGTACAGCTTATATACGAAGCTCATGTGTAAACTAGAGCTGCGTAGTGAGAGAGTTCTGAACTTATATGGCTACCATCCGAAAGGACTTGGTCACTTGAACAACTTTGCTCAAGTCTGTAACTTTCTAAATGGCCAGGATCACGAAATCTTCTATGTTGAACCTATGATCCATATATTATAGCGCCCGTCATAAGTAACATAAAAGTGAAGCGCCTCTAGCGGCGTAGTTCCCAATTGAATCTGAATCCAATGACACAGGCTTGTTGGTCTATCCCAGCACATCAACTTTGTCCAAGACAGTATAGCTCTATATATTGAAACAAATTAGATAATCCCCAGCCCCTATTAGTGAAAATCCCATACGCTGTGGGTATCCTTATTCGCTGTTCCTTATTCACATCCCCGTTACCCCGGCAACAAGGATTCCTGACTGTAGTTCTATAGTGGAAACCCTCAAATATCCTCCAACTCCATATCTGTCATACTTTTCTATATTGTTCATTCTGCATATCAAACTTGTAAAAGAAGCAAAAAACCCTCCACATCCAGCACAATTTTGTCGTCGTTCAGAGGATTTTTATCCATACTGTTCCCCGATCGCATTCCGTACCGTACGGTCGAATTGGACGATCTTACAAGCATTTGACCAACCGTCGCTAGAGGTAACGCATCTCGGTCGTCTTGACTGCCGTATCGACCCTCTCGACTGACCATGGTGTGGAAGAACTCTGTTGGCGTGAGGCCCGAATGAAAGCTATTCTGGACGAAACCACGAGCCGCTGGGATTTTCGCTACGAATCGGATGAGATAAACATACTTTTGTTGATTTTGAAGAAATTCATGATGCAGACAATACTTACAGAATGTTTCCTTGGAATTTTTCGAAAAGTGGCAAGGAACGATCTTCGAAGCCCAATGGAGTAAACAAAGAAGTCGACCTTTGCAACGATTAGCAAAACGTCAACACTTGGCAGTGATGCCGTTTTATATAATATTTTTTTGTCCTATTTGTCAACATGTGTCCTAACGTGCCCAACGGAGTGCCAAATTAATCCTGCAATGTTGGTACTACGATGCTAACCATCGTTGCCAGACTGTACGACAACATTGGTGCCGTTGTCGCTGTATACTTCCAAAGGGGCTCCACACCGCCCAACGAATCGGTAAAGTACGTTATGCAGCTTTCCGTAGTCAGGCTATGCGCAACTTCGAGGTGAACTGCGCAAGTCGTCAGACATGTTAACAATGACACCCAGCGCTTTGCGTGAGCGCGCCCAATCTTCACAAGCACCGGGCCAAAATAGTCCACACCAACATACGATAAAGGACGTTCAAAGGATGCTGATCTGCCAACCGGAAGAGGTGCCAAACTGCTCGAGTAGAATCAAATAGAGCTTAATTATTCGGTATCGTTTCAAGTACAGAGGGTCTAGTATAAGAGAGGAGTGGACTGGTTGGTTTTGAGCCAAACAAACTGTCAAAGCCAGAGCCAATCGAGCAGTGCCTATCTTGATTGTATTGGCAGTGTTGCTAGAAACCTCCCAGGCATAGGTTGCCAAGGTAGTTTGTTCTGAATCCGCTCCTCTCTTATACTAGACCCTCTCTAGTTTCAAGGTTGCGACTTCGAATGTTTTTCCACTGACAAATCATATTCAGCTTGGCCTTGTATGAAGGGCCAAAACCGGAGGGGTGGACCCGTAAGCAGAAACGCCCACGCGAAACTCACCGGGAACAGAAGAAGAATCTCCTTTCAGCAAACAAGATCATATGATTCGCCATGGAACAAGCCCTTGTCCTGAAAGATGCCCCATGAGTGTGGGGAAGAGCCCGCCCTTTATCCAAGAAAAGTTAGAATATGAGTCACTTAGGACAATACTGAATCACTTCAGGAAAGCTTGGAATCACTTTGAAAACGACTGAATCGCTTCATAACACTTCGGAATCACTACCCAGAGTGTCGACTATCTGGAAAAACAGGGAAACTCAGAGAATTCAATTTTTTAACCCAGATAAAAACAATTGACCCTTAGTAGCTGAAATATTAAGGTGTCGCATTTTGTCCGCTCTGGGCATTTTATTCCCTTTTCCCCTTCATCGAGAAAGGTTGTATTAATAGGCACTAAGAATTCCACTGTGTGATTCAGACGCGCCTCTTGGAAGGTTACACAATCAATTTGAATAAGGTGGCATAATAAGGGGTTTATTTTAAAACCTTAACACGATCGACCTTAACCGATTGACACACATGGTGTCCAGTGAACCGGAAGACTGGGAATATCATCGGGAAGAGCTTCGTCCTCTCTTCGGAAAATTAAAGTAAGATTCTGGCCCTTGCTTGGAATGCTTTCAAGGCCCTTGGACTGGATTGGATTTTCAGTTTTTTGTCACTTTACAGAATTAGACTCAGGGAACACGTCAAAGATGTTTTGATGAATTTTAGAGGAGTTTAATTCCAGAGAAATCTGGTAAATTTTAGAGCCATTCTGAGATTTTAAAACAACAATGATGTTTCTCAGTATAACCATAGAGGTAACTCTAAGACCAGAAGGTCCCGAAATAATGTGGTCAAATTTTTGGCTCAGCTCTGGTACTCTCTTCGGTCCCAAGCTAATCGATTCACCCCTCGAAACATAAGAAAAACCAAAAACCCCTCATTTTATCTGTCAAACTTTCATAGCGAATCAAAACACACATTGTGTAGTACTAGAATTTCGACTAGAATGGGGTACGTTAATCGATTTGCTTGGGACTAATAGGCTAGTCAAGTAGTGAGCCAATTTAAAATCGTTAGTTTCGTATTGATTGTTGGTATAACACAAGCCAAAAAAGCTCAAGGAACTTCATTGTAGTTAAGGGAATGTCATAAATAATCAGGGAACACCTCAGAGAAGGTTGGAGGAACAGGAACCTCAACAAGGCTCTGCAAAGACGTTCAAAGAAACCTCAGAGAAGCTTATAGGACTTTTCGTGAAATTTAAGGAAATTCTGGAAAAGTTCACAGAACTTGCAAACCCATCTGTGCCGAATACTTAATCTCTGCACAGAAAAAAAGTTGTTGAATATTACATTCAAACTGCTGCAACCAGGTCAATCCATCGGTTGTGTAATATAACGTTGTACGATGTACATCGATTTTGCGAACAAAATTACATCCATTGATGTAATCCTAATAAACAAATACCATAAACGAACTGTATCCCGGATGTGACTGCTTTCTAACACCCCGATGGGTCTGGGTTCAATCCCAGCCGAGGTCGGTGGGATTTTTCTGAGGCATAAAAATCTCTGGTCACGTCTTCCTTCGGAAGGGAAGTAAAGCCGTTGGTCCCGGCCCATATGTGTTGTGAATGGGTGCGATATCCTACGCAGGTGTGGAAGCTGCCTTCCTGCACATTCGATTGCCGTCAATGAATGGCAATCGATGTCCGTCGGTGATTGGCACTAGATTGCGGAACAGAGACCGACGTTAAATAAAAGGAAGAAAGTATCTGTTTTTTCCTTTAACATCATTATTTCATACATCAGCTTGAATTACATTGATCGATATTACATTTTTTTTGCTTGTGCCAAAAGATGTGCCAAGCGTTGTGCCGATCGTGTCGAAGTGTGGCAATCAAGGTGGCAATCTCAGTACCCCATGAGTTTGGCAACCCTGCAATTGTGACTTTTGAGATCGTTTGTTTACAATTTCAAGCTCTCATGGACGATTAATTGAAAAATGAAGAAAACAGTTGTGAACATTAATTCCGGAGTGATTTGAGACAAACAAGTCAATCGCCGATTTATCGTGAATAAAAGTGCAATCTCGAAAACTAATAACACTATCACGTAAAGGACTGATTTCTTTATCATTTGGTATAGTTTTTTTTTACGAGATTGAGCTTTTATTCGCGATTGACGTGTTTGTTTACAGAAGCAATTACGCCCAAATCTCAAATCACTCCAGAATTCCAATATTAAACGATCTGTTTGTTTTGGCCCAAGACATGGCCCTTATTATGAGTGTCACTTCACGGTGAAAACGAAGTGAAGTGATCACTTGTCACTCACGGTGAAGTCAACCGGTCAGCACTCGTGATTATTTCAGTTACCGTGGGGACGTAATGTGTGATTAGCCCCGGTCCCTTTCAAATTGTATCCTTATTTGCGTACGGCCCTTATATTTGAAATGACATTTCACATTCATCTAGTGCTGGCCAATTTTCATTCGAATAATCGATTAATCGATTAACGAACCGAAATGTAAAATATTTGTTATCGATTATATCATGCCGATATAAGCATTAAGTTCTCCAGAGAATCTTCACCAATCGTTTCAATCATGTGCTGCACTCTAATTGGTGGTAAAATGACAGCACAGCGAACAAAAAATAATCGATTAGTTGTTAATCGAGTAATTAAAGAATGGGACATCTCTGATTTTGGTGTGATTGTTTTGATAAAAAAGAGCGCGAAATTTCATCTCTACCGAGGGGGCAGCAAAACCACAAAATTACCTTGCATACGGAGGGTATTCATTGGATGAAATGGACCGTGAAAGAGGACACTGAAATCGATAGTTTTTCCTCCTACTGTTTCATCTTAGTATTCTTCTTTGGTGAAGTCATTGCCGTGTAAATCAAATGGGAATCACTTCACCGTGAGTGATAAGTTGTCATTTCACCGTGAACTGACATCGGTAATAAGGACCCATATGAAATACGAGTGCCTGTCCTGTTGAAAGTAAAATGAGCAGCAAATAACACGCGTGGTTCAACGATGCCAAACAAGTGTTTCATGAAGGAACGACAAATTCGATCACAGCAGAAAATACAGCAAGGATTACGAGTTCAAGTACCACCACGTAAGCACAGTCACAAGCATAGATTCTAATTTTTGGTTTATCTCAGGAAAGGCTGAAATAGAAAAACTATCATTTAGCTCCGGAACAAAACGCGAATGACGATGCCACTTATTTCAAGATTTTTGGGCTATTAGTACGGTCTCCAGAGCAGAACTAAACCAGGCTAGCAAAGGCGAACCTAAACCAAGTCATGGAAGAAAAAAAGGTCAAGACAGGGAGGACACCTATTTATACTATCAATGTGTACTATATATTATATAGTACAGTATAAATCAAGCAGACACATCACTTCCCCTTACAGGAACTCGAGTTCTGGGCTGCTTATCACTCAAAGTTCCATACAGTGCATGGAGAGGATCCCCATCTTCAGTTGCTGCTCGATGTAGAGGTTAGCCATACGTCACATATCCTCAGCAATTTTACCTATCAATTCTCCTCGTTAGATTTTTCAGGAGCTGCAGGCATAAATTTCATATTCTAGCTTCCAAAAATGCACCTAAAAGTAGAGTTTGTTAGAACTGATAACAGAGCGAAAGGCCGATGATCCGATTCATATAAAACATTAGCTGTAGATTATTCACTCTCCATACTAATCCGAATCTTTTGAACGAATCCGGATTTTATAGCCTATATGATAGCCTATATTGAACTTGAATAGTGTTGCCGTTTTATGTAATATTGTTCGTGACATACTTGTCAACGTGTTCCTTAACGTGCCGAACAGTGTGCCATGCTGTGTTTCGGCACAGTGTGCAGAGTTGATTACCCCTTGGAAATCTTCTAAATTTACAGTAGAGTGTTTCATGGTAACTTTGCTGAAGATATCGTATGTCACGTAATTTTAATTATTTTACTATTTTAGGTAGTTTTAAAGCTTATGCTTTTCTCACAATTTAAATCTTAATTGTTGCATTATGTATGGCCTTTCAGATGTCGTATCAAAAATAAAATTATTATTGATTGAGTCTTCAACAAACTGCATGTTTTTTGGATAAAAGTACCCATTCGGTAATGCTGTAGAGCAGTTATGCATCTAGAGGTAGCGAATCTAGAGCAACACCAGGTTAATCCTCTTCTTAAGCAGGATCTCGTCCACAAGCTTCCGGCCCGCCATGATAAGCGTGAGTAGGTTCGATACAAAAATCGAACAGGAAGGTAAATCTGCATACTTTCACCGATTTTGTGTCGAAGATTGTTGCAGAAGCTTGCGCGGCCAACGTGAAGATGGAGTTCAGACCGGAATCGAAGCCAGTTTGCAACGAGCACGCCGGAAAGAGCAAAGCGAAGGAATATGGAGCTCATTTATACAATCACAGCGTAGTGGAGAGGCGTCTGTCAGGATTTCAAGGCCTGGACATTTCGGGACCGTTTGAAGTTGATAGAAAAGTGGAAACTCTGTGGTACAACATCGACGAATGTCGGGAGCGTCATAATCCCCTACTGCATTCCGCTGCTGGATCCGTGGTAATCAACGCACACTTTCGAACCACTAGTACCATAGAGGTAACTCTAAGACCAGAAGGTCCCGAAGAAACGAGCTCAACTTTTTGGCTCTGTTTTGGTACTATCTTCGGTCCCAAGCTAATCGATTCACCCCTCGAAACATAAGAAAATCCACTGTCAAACTTTCATAGCGAATCAAAACAAACATAGTGTAGTACTTGAATTTATACTAGAATGGGACACGTTAATCGTTTGCTTGGGACCAATAGGCTAGTCAAGTAGTGAGCCAATTTAAAATCGTTAGTTTCGTATTGATTGTGGCTAGTACCATCATGTTCCGTATGATACCAGTGACCTTGTATTTCGGTAAGCGTTCGGCTAATACGTTAGCGTTTCTGGACGAGGACGCATCAGTGACTCTGATGGAATGTTCCTTGGCGGATCAGATAGGTGTCCAAGGAACGAAGGAACAGATGACCACCGCGCGGAGAAGGGATCCCGACGAATGGACTTGTTCATATCCGGACGAGATGGGAAGGAGAAACAACAAAACTACCGAAGAAATCCGTAAGTGCGTCGGTGTTCAGTCAGTGAATGAAGAATCTTCAAGCGCTACAGATTGCTTCGTATGAAAACTAGCGCCTGGGTTTATTGATCGGTCTGAACAATATCCACTTGATTGCACTTGAATAGCTGTTCGGTCCAAATGAGGTGCAACCATCAAACGCGGGGACATCACGATGAAGTAAGCAATCAGGACCTGCATGATCTGCTGAAAAGTCAGTACGCTTAAGAGGACTTCGTAGTGGTGAACAGTGCTGCAAAATATCAATATCAATACATAGAATATGATTACACTAGCCACTTGATGTCAGTATGTATCACTTCACGCAGTTAGAACATGTATATCATTCGCCTCAATGTCAGTGCGCAAATGACATTGACATCGTGAAGGGACCACTGATATTCAAAGTTCTGCCGCAAATGTTTCTTATATGTGCCAGCTAATCGAGTACCGATCTTTAGAAAATTCCTCAGTTATACTAATACAAATTTATTGAAATAAAAGTTTTGATTTGCAAGATTTGCAACTTTTTCCTAGTAATATTCATATGGATAATAATATCAAAACCGTACGCCTGATATTATACTTACTTCCAATATCAGTGTCGGATGTGAAATGCAGTGCTAGACCAATTTGACATTGTTGACAGCACACAGCACTGGTGGTGAAGCTTTCAGAATCGGAAGACGATAGAAGAGCAGACCACCAGAAGAGTGGCCGACCGATTCGAGACCGGCCTACTGTGGAAGAAAGGAGAGGTAGAACTTCCAGATAGTTATCTGATAGCAAAGTGCAGGATGAATTGTTTGGAGCAACGACTGCTGAAGTCACCACCGCTGTTCGAAAACGTTTGCAAGCAGATCGAGGAGTATCAGCAGAAGGACTACACGCATCTGGCAACACTGACGAATTAGAAGAAGCCGATGGGGATGCAGCAGCAAGTGTGAAAGCAATGTCCCTCAATTCCTTACTTCTCATAGGACCCGATTTGCTGATATGTATACTCACCGTATTTTGCCAATTTCGCGAACGACCGATCGTTTTCGGTGGGGACATCCGCGAAATGTACCACCAGATGCAGATTCGTTCAGCCGACAGACGAGTGTAGCGATTCGTCTCTATGTTCCGCCCAGCTCGTAAAGAACAAGTACACGATGGAATGTGCAGCACAGTTTGCGGAATCCGCCGCAGCAATCGTCGACAGCGTTGATACCATCGAAGAAGCGATACAGCTTACAAAGCAGGTGAGATTTATACATTCGAACGTGTTTAATTCGGAAAAAAGTCCTCATCAGCATTGGGGAACCGAAACCCGTCCAGAGGATCCATTTCAACCAAGACAAAGAGACTGGAAATGAACGTGTGCTCGGCATCATTAGGAATCCAGGTCAAGACGTTTTCTCCTTCTCGACTGACCATCGCGAAGATCTGCAAAAGTACCTGCAGGGTCATAAGACACCAACGAAGCGCGTTGTACTGAGTTGTGTCATGGGCAGGCATACCAAAAGTACCGCCTCATGACAGTATTCCAACGGCTGTCGCTTTCTTTTTCCTACGACAGCCTTGAGATTGAGCTATAAGCGACAGCCCACAGTGAGGCTTTTATACGACATGCAACGTTGCCGTCTTGTGCTGTTCACGACAGCTTGTTCTTAGTCATGTATTTTGTTCGTTCGGCTATGACAGCCTCGGATGGTCATTCGTAACTTTCCTCGTACATACAACAAGCAGTCCGTCAAACTGCCGATTTGTTGCTGCTGTCTTTGAAATTTTGTTTGTATGTCGTAAAACTGCTACTACACTACCAGTGTGGCGCCGGAGCTCGTTCGGTTGCTATCACGTTCGTGCTACCCATTGCAAAATTTTCATCCGATATTTTTTTTTTAACGCACGGTCTCCGGCGAAAAATATAAGCCTACCCGACACCAACCTGACTTCTACCAAACCCCAACCCGATGTTGGCCCGACATTGACCTGACATAAACACAGAATTGACCCGACATCGACCCGACATTTGGCCGAAGTCGACCATACAATGACCTTACATTGATCCGACATCGGGCCGACATATCTGTTCGGGATCATTCTTCTGGGTTTATTCCATACTCCACTGCCGTATATCAATTGTATATAATGTCTCGTGACAGCCTTTTCGTGACAGCCACTTGGGTAAGCTGAGGGATGTCGTCGGTTTGTGAAGGCTGTTATGACGACAGAAACATTGAGAACCTGGTCATAAAGAAATGCATAAATACAGCCCATTCGGTTCACTACGTTCCAAGCACGATGATTTTAGCAAAGCGGGTATAGATGCGACTGTTCTAATACAGCTTTCATTCGTTCGTGCGTGCGCTGTTACCAATACACTTCGAATTCAGATCTGAACGTACGGTAGCAAGCGGTAGTAAAGCACACAAAGCAACAGTCAATTCAGGTATAAACCAACTGTCGCGAGGAGGCTGTACTTTTTGGAAGCCTGGTCATGGGGTTCTTCGATCCGTTGGGACTGCTCTGATTCTTCACCGTACATGGAAAGATCTTGGTGCAGGACTTTTGGCGAAGAAGTCGACGATGCATGCTTGGTTAAGTGAAAGCAATGGACGGAGCTGCAACTAATAATAGCATACAAATTTACTTGCTCCTTTTGCGAGAAATAAGCTGATATAAAGTTAATGTAAAAACTGATTTATTAGGGGTCACCCTACTTTAAAAGTAAATTACCTTTTAAAAACTAGTATAAACATTGAAGATAATAAAAAAATGTATCTTCAGCAAAGTTGTTTCAAATAAATTGTTCTACAACTTTGAAGAACATTGCAACGGTCTATCTCAAATAACTAAAAAGTTTATATTTTGAACTCAATAACCATAGGTACCACCCTAATTGAACATACATAAAAAGATTGTCCAAAAAATATATAAAAACTTTCCCGAAGCCATCACTAACCTTAAACTAACGGTCCATTTTTTTTTTGTCTTCTTAAATACGGCTTTGATACCAGCATAGACATTCAAAGGCGCATTCATTATGGCAAGGAACCGTACCTACTTTGGACTCCGGAGGACGCTCCGGTCGAATAAAATTCGCTGAACCACGAAGTTGATTATCTACAAGACGTTGATAAGACCGGTGGTCCTCTACGACCACGAGACCTGGAGTATGCTCGTGAAGAACCAACGGTGTTTTCGAACGGAAGGTGTTGGGGCCTATCTACGGCGGAGTGCAGCTGGAAAACGAAACGTGAAGGAGGCGAATGAACCACGAATTGCAGCAGCTGCTTGGAGAACCGATAATCGTCCACACTGTAAGAATGCCGGACGAAGACCCAGTGAAAATGGTTCTCTAAAGTGACCCAACTGGAACCCGAAGAAGAGGCGCGCAGTTTTGCCATGGATCGGGTACCGTGGATTGTTGAGTCTGATTGTTGACCAGTGACCAGTGGTCAAAGTAACCCTGATTTACAATAATCTCAAAATGCTTGCTCGGTTTATCAAAGTTCTTAATCCGCCATCGTACTTCGTCAAACTTGTATTTCGCTTAACAACCCCCGCGCTAGTTCACGGAAATCGAAAACTATGCGAAAATGTCATGCAATTTTGGCAGTATCGACTCTCCCACAACCAACTGTGTTCGTCCGTACTCATCCATCAGAACCGGCTAGCAGCAGCAGCAGCAGCCCAAATCGAAATCCGTTCGCCGATTCTGGAAAACGCTCTCAGTTCTCTCCCACGCCAAGCCGTAATTTTTATCCGAACCACCTAACAAACGGCCATGTCATGTTCATCAGTCAGTCGCTGTTCATCGCCTCCGTTGAACGGTTCATTTTCACCTACCAAACTAAATACACCATCAACTAGAAGGCGAATCGAAAAAGTTATAAAGTTTCATCAGACAAAAAAATAGCGGCGTGTCTGGGTTTTTTAAATCATCGTGGTGCAGCATCTCTCTCTTTTTGTCTCCCGCTCCTGGTACGTACCGATGAAGATCCACAAAAAGACCGGCTCATCGCACGCATCCACGGAATTCTCGTGGATCACTCTTCGGTTGTAGTTTGTTGTGCTACATATAGAAGTGAGCGTGAAACGAAACTTTATTTTTAATTCATCGGCCATATCCAAAATACCTCCGCAAGGCCTGTCCGTTCTAGTTTTTGGACAACGTACTTTTCTGCCTGCAGTTGCATTTGGAAGACGAGGACGAGGACGACAACTTTGTGCCAGACAGTCAAGTGCGTGCAGTGCAAGTGCATCGTGTGCCCATGTGTTCTGTGTAAAGAAGATTGCTCGAACGACGAAGAAAAAGGCCGCTTGCAATTGCAATCACAAAACGCACCCAACAATGCCATCAGAGAGAGAGATATAAAGTTGCATACAAATTGCAGCAGCACTTTTACTTTCTCCCACCCACCACGCGCCAACCCACTGTCAGCATCGTGCGTGCGTCGTCGTCGTCGATTCCCATTACGTATGCAAGTGAGTTGCACAGTGGTTCAAAAGTAGGCCAAATTTGTGATGCTGAGGTCTGGTTTTCAATTTGCCCGATTTGCTAAAAATACGTTTCTACGTTTCTATTAATTTGAGGCCTCCCTTAGCTCAGTCGGTAAAGACGCAGCTATAAAGCAAGACCATGCTGGAGGTGGCTGGGTTCAATTCCCGGTCCGGTCTAGGAATTTTTCGGGTTGGAAAATTTCTCGACTTCCCTGGGCATAGAAGTATGATTGGACTTGCCACACAATTATACAAATGCAAAAATGGTACAGGCATCGAAAGCTCTCAATTAATAACTGTGGAAGTGCACCTAGAACACTAAGTTGAGAGCACGCAATAAGCTAATATGCGATATGCAATAAGCTTGAAATGCGAAGAAAAAGAAGAAGAACACGTTTCTAATTTACTGGTAAGGCCAAGGCCAATTCAGAAAGTTGGTTCCTACTTTTAAATGGTTCGTAGCCAGCTTTGAAATTTCAATTTGAACATTAAATTCAATAGATTTGGTCAAGCCCATAACATTTTGGAAATTTCGAACATCCCATTGTGGTAAGACTTCCAAGAAATCGTTCCAAAAATGTGAAGTACTGCAAGTAATATGTACAGGGTGATTCGGAATAACTGTCACTTTTTAAAATGGGCATAACGATTGGTTTATGGTTTTTTTTTATATCAATATATTACACACCTTCAACTTAGCACACTTTAATTCAAATCTCCCTCCCTTTACCTTTAATTACCAGCCACATTTGCCACGAAAATTAACCACAACTGGCACGCACGCTTTTCTTCCAGCACTTTTTGAGTCCAGGCGATACGTCTCAGTTCTGATATTGAACGGATTTTCTAAGCATGGTTCCTTTGTACCTCTATAATGATGCGAAACAATGTAGGAGGTTGTATCCAAGACACGACCGTAGCTTTGACGTAGCATTACGTCCTCGGTATCAATATTCGGCGACTGTATTAGGGAAATAAATTTTTTCCCATCACGGAAACGCCTCGTTTCCTGATGAAAAAATTACGCGAGCTATCGTTCAATTAAAATTAACTCTTAAGCAACAATAATTTATGGTGGTGCTGTCGGGATTGTTGAGTAATGCTGAGCTATTAGGGTGTTCAACACGGATGAGGTTGGCGAGCTGTACGTTGTTTGGAACGAGGGTGACGCACTTAGCATAGATGGCCCACAGTGGTTCACGACGAGCAACTGAATTCGATCAGTAGCGGTGCGCCTTTTTCCTCTTCTTCGGTAAATCGAGGGCTCTTGTGGGCACCCTTTATAGCTCGCTGTTTGCGAGAAGCCTTTTGTTGTGTACTGGAGAAAAATGTACAACGCCACTGCTGCTGCTGATGACGACCGACCGACCGGACAACACCACACACGGTGATTGAATGAGCACCGTTCGGTGAGACCGGATGGGATTCGATTTTGAAATCTGTGTTAGGGAAAGCGCTTTTTGCAGGCAATCCATGATAATTTTGATCTCCATTCGCCTAGTTTCGAGATATGTACCCTCTGGTGTTCGCCAAGGTAGCCATTTGGGGCCTTTAATTTTCATCCTGTTCGTGAACGATCTGTGTAGTCGACTGTGTTCTTCGAAACTTATGTTCGCCGATGACTTAAAGATCTTTCGTACAATTAAGTCAAGACTTGACTGTTGCGCACTCCAGAAGGATATTGATTCCCTTTTGCGCTGGTGTACATTGAACGGTATGCAGGTTAATGTCACAAAATGCTACGCAATATCTTTTAGCCGTTCACGCGAGCCCTTACGACATGACTATAGGATAGGACTCAGTAGTTTGCTCTTCGTTTCTTCAGTTAAGGATTTGGGTGTTATCATCGACTCTAAAGTCAGATTCAATGAGCACATCTCCATGATAACTGCTAAAGCATTCGCCACATTAGGTTTCTTTAGCGAAACTTCGTAAGATACGCTTTACGTGTTCTGCCCTGGTGGTGCAGGCTGATTGACCTGGACACGTTGGCAGCAAAGAGGAAACTACTTCAGCGACTCTTCGTGTTTGGATTGCTTAACGGTGACGTGGATTGCAACTCTCTTGTGAGCCAAATCTACATCAATGCTCCTCAAAGAGTTCTACGTAGTTACACGCTTCCGTGGCAACCTACCCATCGGACCAACTATGGATTCAACGAACCGTGGACTTTGTGCTGTCGTGTGTTTAATGAAACGTTTGATGTATATGATTTTAACATTAGTAAGTCTACTTACAGACATAGAATTCGACACCTAGCCTAGAAAATATCTGTACAACATTATGTGGAAGATTTAATTAAATAATAATAATAATAAAAGTTGGACATTTGTGTAATTTTCAATAGTGACCTATTGAAAATTGTTAAAGTGTTTATTTTGGCAGATTTGTAGAGGAATTTCCAATCGATTGGCTTGTTAAGAATTAAAATCCATCCGCTATTGACAGAGCTATAGGTGTTCAAAACCTGACCACTTTTCGTAACGCGGCCGATTCTGGTTTTTTTTTTGAAATTGTACCCCCAACATGTTTTTGAAAGACGTAATCCTACGTCAAAAAATGTTTCATTCTTTTGCAGAGATTTCAGTTTCTAAAAGATAACACACAAATTTATACAGATTACTGACCTGCTCCATTTTCACGTCCTTGGCTGCTCCATGCTGTCCATGGAAACGAATAAAATTTCAAATCCTATTACATATCAATACAAGCTGATATTTGTACACACTTTAAATCAAAAATACCCATTGAGAATTGCATATTTGTGAAATCGGTGACAGTTATTCTGAATCACCATATCACCATGTACATTTTTGTACGAATTTTATTTAGATTTGAAGTTGGAATTTTATTTAGATTTGAAGTTGTAAGTTCCTGACACTAGTTTAATTTTTGTTTTGTTTATTAATTTACTTGATAAGGCTCAATAGAATTAACTTTACAGAGCCGAGGATTCTGGTTCCCTATACACCTTTATCTTTCTTTATTAAAGAGACTTTCAGCCGTCGGCTGGTTCATCTCTGGTGTTCACTATACAATACATCTTAAAACTATAGTCAATAGGTGCAACACAAGAAACACTTTATCTTCCGTTGTCCAAGCTTCCGCCATCAGAACGGGAACCGCTTCCAGTGGTTTCATTGTATGGCAGTATCGCCAACGGGGGGCAGAGCGCTTTCATTGGTGGTGGTCGTAGCAAAGAAGGAAAAGGTCTTGATAAAGAAGGCGCCAAGCGTCATCGCAAGGTTCTTCGTGATAACCGCCATCCGTCGTCTGGCTCGCCGTGGCGGTGTCAAACGTATCTTCGGTCTGATCTACGAGAAAACACGAGGTGTGCTGAAGGTGTTCCTGGAAAATGTGATCCTTGATGCTGTCACCTACTCTGAACACGCCAAACGTAACCGACCATGGATGTCGTCTACACTTTGAAGTGACAGACGCACTCTGTACGGTTTCGGAGGTTAAATCATCACTAACTTTGGGAACAAAACGACCCTTTTCAGGGCCAACAAGCTTATTACATTAAAGCGTTGGAATGGAATTTATCTGTGCCTGGTCCAAACGTCCATATTCAAAACCACACGCCCCCAACGACCACACAAAATGCTCTCCAGAGTTGTAATCTTGTAACCAAACTTGGAACCAAGGTTGCAAAGACTCATTTCAGCTAAAACAATGTTTTTCTAAATTATGAAATAATTAGATGCCATGATCAAATTTTGAATTGGTAGGATACAAGAAGAGGTTGCAAAGAATGTGTTTGACATATTAAACCTGTTTATTTCACTTCATGAGAGTCACAATCAGCGATTTTTCACAAACTCACTCACTCACTCACTCACTCAGCGATCAGCAAATCGCTGATTGTGACTCATAGAAAGCAAAATTTACAGGTTTTATGTTTCCAACGCATACTTTGTAACCTCTTCTTGTAAGTTACAAGTAAAACATGCCATCATACCATCTTTTGGTTTTATTATTCCGAAAAACATTATTTTAGCTGAAATGAGTCTTTGCAACCTTGCTTGGAACCAGGGGTGCAAGTGATTGTGATCGATTCTCTTCATCAACTTTATGGTTAAAAAAATACTACAAATTTGGTACGCCTACAATTCAAAAACGGAAAGAGTTATGATAATAGATGATCGATCAATTAAAAGAACTAAATGCTCTTCACATATGTTCCGTCCACTAGCGGTCCTACGTCAAGCTTCCGTTCGAGCCCCTAGGCACAGACCCTTCTACTTTTTTTTAGATAAGTAATAAGATTTTGTCATGTCAAGATTCATGGGCTGAACTAGCCGCTTTGAATAACTATTCAAGAGTGGTTTTCCACACAAAAAAAAACGTATCTGCTTTTGTAAACACACTGAAAACGAATCCAGCTCAGAGAGTGAGTAATTTTTACTCATTAATATGGAGAAATTTCTAAAAGCTTAGGTGTCACTCAACTCTGAGTGACCAACGCTTTTGGAAATTTCTGGTAGGGTAAAGTTTCTCCAAAATTATGGTGGTCCTGTTTTGCGTGGGCGAGCCACGAGTTTTGACAAATTTACGTTTGAATCTTTGTTTACAAAAGCAGAAGCGACTATTTGAAGTTTCAATCATGTATTAAGAGAAGTTTAGATTTTTTTTTCAGTGGAATTTTGAGAAGATTTTAGAATAAATTATAGGGAAAAAATCGAGGTATTTCAGAGCAAATTAAAGAGAGTTTTGGAATGAACTCAAAGAGATTTTAGATTTGAACTCAATTGTGTAAGTTCAGAATATAATTTTAAAGCTAGCTCTGAAGAAAATTCCAAGGCAATTGTGAGGAGGACTCCGGGATCCGTAAATAATACCAAGGGAATCGAGTTTTGAAGGTACAATTCTATAGAAATTCTGCGAATAATTTTAAGGGAATTCCAAGGATAATTCCAAGGGCCACACGAAAATAATTTCAAGGAAATTTCCAAGCAAAATTTCAGGAGAATTTATAATAGAGCTCCACGATGATTCTGAACAACATTTTAAGACAATTCTGATGATAATTACAGTTACTGATCTTCACATCGTACGGCTCGAAATCACTCTTCTTCTTCAAACGCGTTCGAAAGAATGAAGCAAAGCAAGCAAACTCGAGCGATGCAAACGATGCTTTGATTCGAGTCTCTGTGAGTGACCAGTGAGCGACGATTATTCCTGCTGTTCTTGCTGTCCTCCTTACAGTCTCGTTCAATTCGCATCGTCCGTACGAATTGATGTGATCGGATACGAATGTAGTTGCGTGCGATGCAAAACGATGCGAAGCGAAGGGATGAATATTCACCGCGAATGCTGTGTGGGAATGTTAAATGTGAAATGTTGAAAAAAAAGTTGAGTGCCACATTGAGAAAACGACATTACCATTCATTGTTGCTTTTCTCTTCAATTCCAGTAGGGTAGAGCACTACTTCGTCGTAATCGCCCATTTCTGTTCTATCGATCAGAAAAGATCAATAATATCAATGATTTCACCGTGCACAAATCAATAATAGGTTTGTTCCGATGCGTTAGTTCATTAGCTACAACATAAATCCTGTTAGAGCGCATTGCATTAATATTGATGCTCATTGTTCTCAAAACAAAAGAAGCGCTCCTAGCGAATCCCCTTTTTCTACGTTTATCCGTGGGACGCAGAAAATCTAATGGCGTTTCAATGCGTTAGGACGGAATTGAAACCAGGGTTCTGCATTTTCGAAACAAAGAAAAGAAAATGATTTCTCCGCAGAATCGCTTCATTTCGAGCAATATCATTTTCGTGTAAGTCATCGTGTTTCTTGTTATCGAGTCACGATGAACATTTCTCTTTTCAAACATGACTGGACTATCACTTGTTTCGTTCGTCAAGTGCTTCAGTTCATTTCATTCGAAGCAAAGACTTGTTTCAATTGACGCAATTAATGACTCGAAAACTGCTTCCTTCGTTTTTTCCACTTTCACTTCAATTCGGGGCTCATTCGACTTGTCACGACCAGACGACGCAGGCATCAAAATATAGTATCCGGATAGTATCCACACAATATCGGTTGCCGTTAGGGATGGCATCCGGTGACGACGGGGACGACGCGAAGGTGCCGAAAATCGATATTCGTCGTTATTTTGGAATCCAAAATGGCGGCCATCGGGTTTCAGAAAAAGTGGTATTTTCGGAACGAGGATGCCGCGCAGATGCTGAAAATCGATATTCGATGCCATTTTGGAATTCAAGATAGTGGCCATTGGTTTTATGAAGTGTCAAATACCTTAAGATATGGTTATTTTCAGAACGGGATCAACGCGTAGATGCCAAAAATCGATATCCGACGCTATGTTGGAATCCAATATGGTGGCCATCAGGATTCAGAAAGTGTCAACTATCCTACAATATGGGTATTTTCGGAATGGGGATGCCGACAATCGATATTTGACGCCATTTTGGAATCCAAGATGGTGGCCATAAAGTTTCATAAAACGTGTCAAATACCCCCAACGCGTGGCTGCCGAAAATAGATATCCGATGCTATGTTGGACTTCAATATGGCGGCCATAAAAGTGCCAAATACCCTACAATATGGTTATTTTCGGAACAGGGACCAATGAGAGATGCCAAAAATCGATATCAGATACCACTTTGGAATCCAATATGGCGGCCATCAGGGTTCAGAAAATGTCAAATACCCTACAATATGGGTATTTTCGCAATGGTGACAACGTGTGAATGCCGAAAATCGATATCCGATGCCATTTTGGAATCCAATATGGTGGCCATCGGGTCATAATAAGTGTCCAATACCCTAATATCTGGGTATTTTCGGAACGAGAACGACGCGTAGATGCTGAAAATCGATATTCGATGCCATTTGTAGGCTATTTGACACTGAAATCGGTAGCCACCATGTTGAATTTTAAGATGGCGTCGGACATCGATTTCTTTGACGGTATTTCACAGTTTTTCTGAACCAAAGCCGCCATCTTGGATTTAAAGACGGCGTGACATCAATTTTGGGCATCAACGTCTCATCCCCATTCTGAAAATAACCATATTTTATGATATTTGACACTTTTCCGCAAATGGGAAGCCGCCGTCTTGGATTACAAAATGGCGTCGCATATCGATTTCCGGCTTCTAGACGTTACCCTGATTCTAAAAAAAAAACGTTTGTATGGGTATTTGACAGAATTTAAAACTTTTTCTCAACCCGGAAGCCGCCATCATGGATTTCAAAATGGCGTCGGATATTGATCTCCAATCTCGATCCCTAAAATATCCATATTGATGGAATGGCATCAGCGTTTCCCGTTACCTTTATTTATAGATATTAGACAGTATTTCCCACTTAATCTGAAACCGGAAGCTGCCATCATGGATTTCGAAATGGCGTCGGATATCGATGTTCATCCACTATACATCATCCTGATTCCAAAAATACCTTTATTGATAAGTATTTGACAGCATTTCCCACTTTTTCTTAAACTGGAATCCACCATCTTGGATTTCAAAATGGCGTCGCATATTAATTTTCGATCTCTAGACGTCACTCCAATTAAAAAAAATACCCATATTGATGGGTAAACAAACCACCCGACACTGATAAATTTGACATCCACGTGCACAGATCTATACACATACGCTTAAATGAACCGAATAAACAACCAACAAAAGTCATAAAAACTGCACGAATTTGTATCATACAGCTTCGCTTCAATGCAAAAGTAAGTTCATTTGACAATGAAAGAAGAAATGAACACGAGTCAAGCCAAAACAAACAGCATGAAAACCGATCGAAAGTGGTTCTCTTGATGTTGACGGGGATCTGTTCGAAGAGAAGACAGAATGACTTTCAATTGAAAGTGATGGTTGACAGCTTCATCGTCGCTTGACGATTTTCGATTGAAAGTGACTTTGTGGGGCCCTGATTGAAACTCGTAGAACGAATTTAGAATCAAGAAGCAGTATTAGATTTTAAACAATATCTCAACAATTTGTCACTCTTTATCAAATCTAACGGTGCGTTTGGAAAGGGGGGAGAGGTAGCTCATCGATTCTTCCGGTTCGCCTCCTAGCATCGTGCTATAAGGTACCAGGCGATAACCATGGTAGTTGATCGATAGCTCGATGAAATCATTTCGCTGGCGTCTGTAATGGGAACTTCTCATAGCAGGCGTTGACGATGGGACGTTGTCGAGTTGTTGAATAGCAACTATCGTGGTAACTCACCGATTACCTGTCGATCTGCCAAATTTGGAAATACGTCTGCATTGAATTGTCTCATATAATAATATTCCGCCCACTATATCACAAGAAATTGCGAGTAGCTGAGTGGAATGGAGATAAGTTAAGCATTGGGTACAGGACCAAGTCTCCCCTGGGTGGTGCCAGAAGATGAGCGCAATAGAATCATCTAGTTGCCATAAGGCACGGAATGAGACTATTTCGTTAGTCATTTCAGGTGGATTAGAGCAGGTTTAGGTTTAGGGTGGGCGTTGGCGAGATTTGGATTTTTCAGGTGTAATCCTGGATAGGACCCTGTCATTGAACGTCGCGTGAAAGTGGAACTTATTGAAGGCCTAAGTACTTTTTCGTAGTTTTTAGTTTTCGGATTTGAAAGATCGTCGGTTACAGTGGCCTGCTTACTGAGCAGTAAAATGCGGTCCCAGGTCCTTACATATCAAAGAGATTTATGGTAAAATCGTGTATTTTGCGAAACTCGTTGTTGGTTCCGGGTTTGAATGGATACAAAAATTTGAGCAACGGTATTATGTGATATGAGGGGCTCGGTGGCCTTAGAGCAACCGTTTTTGCTTACTGAGCAGAACATCATGAGTCTAATCTCAGGCCCTTCCACATTCAAGATTCGTCAATCGTTTTATTTGTTAATATGACTACATGGTAATAACAGCAACTCGGTGATTAAAAAGGTGCTCGTCTGCCTAGTAGCAAACGTTTTTGCTTACTGAGCAGAAGACCGTGGGTTTAGTCCCAAGCTCCATCGCGTTATACGATCGTTAGGACATCAATTCAGCTTATCGTTTACCAAAACGAACCCTGCTGCAAACCCAACCCTCTTATCCAACATCCCAGTGATTCCTCGTGGAAGTGCAGAGGTGTTCTCGGCTTCCATCAAAGCGAGTGTCATGTCAACACAATCCTTCCCATTCCTTTCTTGACCTGTGTTCGGGCGCGGCCGGCGCTGGTATTGCCTAATTTAAGATCACCAGTTTTTACACATTGAGGATGATTGCTAGTCCCAAGCATCGTCTATTGGTTCTCTGTGTAATTACAGCTGATCTGGCAATAACAGAGTAGCAACCGTGGGCGGTCAATCAAGCTCAAGCTCAAGCTCAAGCTCTAACGGTGCGTTTGGAAAGGTGAATAAATTTAGAAGCCATATTTGACAGAAATACTCAATTTTTTGTTTAAAATCGTTCAGAAAAGAGAGGTAAAGCGCGGGCTGTGCCTAGTAGGACGAAAATTAGATCAAAAACCCTACCTTACGCATTGATGTGAAGCATTCGTTGTGAATATTATTCGGCTGCGAATCGAATCATTGTCGAATGCATCACCCAAGTCTTCGAGCAGAAGTAAGCTGCTGGTGAGTGACGAATGCTTGATGGAAAAATGTAGTAACTCAGCGAATGATAGCGAAGAGGAGAGGTGCCAAAAATCCGGAGAAAACGAACCATTCGTGCATCACTTTATTCGTGCATAACTAGCGCATCGTTTACTGTGATAGCATCAAATCGCTGATGAGCAGCAGACAATGCGATGCATGATTCGTTGCGAATATCTGCAACCTTGATTACAGGAAACAGAGTTGGGAGGAAATACTATACTTTATCAACATGAAGCTTTAGTGCGATAATTTATTAGCTAGGGGGAGTTCTGAAGATGATAGATTGTTAGTTCCGCTAGAGTACTGCAGTGTTAAAAGTGAACAGAAGTTGAAATTGAGCAAAGGGCCATTTAATGCGACAATACTAATCAGACGCACACTCCTTTACCTAGCTCATACATTGATGGATGAAGGGATTTGAGGTATGTCCTCAGATCCACAGGGAATTCTAAACAGAATTCAAGCGAATTTTAAATAAAATTATGGAATCTTTGTTAAAAATTTAAAGACAATCTAAAGATTAATTTCATAATTTTTTTGGATTGATCTGCAGAGAATGTTTAAACTATTATAAATAAGAGAGAAGCTCAATCTCATTTAAGAAGAATTCTGAAATAAACTTAGTGAAAAATGCTTGACCATATTCCAATAAAATCCTAGTAAAATAAAGTTTGAGTGAATTTTCAAGGTAGTTTAAATATAGGCAAATTTTGAAAAATTCGAACGCAGAACCAAATTTGACCCAAGAAAAACGCAGCTGTCTTAGTAATGACCCATTTTAACTAAATACCTTCGGCTTTCGGTTTTATGCTTAATTTTAATGTATATCGTACAACCGGGAAAATTTCCAAAATGCGGGAAAAAACTGGGAAATTGCTAATTGGGATTCACTGGTCACTATGGATTTGGTTTATCATCTTAAATACGAAAAAGAAAAGTTTTACAAACCATACAACTTCATCCGATTCAACTTAATTTGTAGTAATTTATAAATGTTTGCTATCGCAGCACAACATAAAGTGAGCGTAAATTTAATGCTCACGAGTTCACCCACTTTCGAACCACTGTGCCGGTCGCGGCTCCGGAGAGTGCGTCGTCGTCGTCGTCGTCGACCATGTAGTCTGTGTAAATCTGCGAAGAGGAGGACTCCGCCGGATGAATGCCTACATTTTTCATATACCGATTCATCAGATTCAGTTTCGTCCGACGAGAGCGTGCGTGCGAGTGGCCAAAACTGTCGTCGTCCGCATCTTCCCGGATTTTATGCAAACAGTTTTGTTGATTTTGCTTTCTTTTTTGTTTAGATAATTCAAATACGAACGGCAGTGACAACAGCTGGAAGTGAATTTCGTGTTCGGGTAGAAAAGGAAAATTGGTGCAAAGAGTGTGACTATATAGTGTGATTCTTGGCAAATAAACGGGATAGACCGTACCGCCTATCGGTATCGGCAGGCAAGGGCTGTGTTGTGGATTCGGTTCCTGCTTGAAGCTGTATCGAACCGCCGAAGATATACACCTAGATAAACAACAGAAAACAGGTATGTGGACAGGGAATTGTTTAGTTTTAGATTGGAACCGTCAAGGTCGCTCCATTGTGCGTGCTAAAACTGCGTCCATCGAAACAAAGCTAGGGACAGGGACATTTTTCCCTAAATTGGTATTGCCACTGCAACCACAACCCCATTCCCAAAAGGAAGGAGAAGAGAGTTGCAGCAGCAGTCACGGTGGGAATTAATTTCAGATGAATGCATCACACTCACCGACAGTGAGGAGCTCTTGGGTGAGAATTTGACTCTCACTGTGAGGCCGTTACCGGTTCGCTCTCGCTCCCGTTTGCAGAGATTATTTGCGAGTTGGTGAACAGACAGAAGCATTGAGAACTACCTACACAGATTGCTTCAACCGGCGTATAGGATATACATAATCCCCCATTTCAGGGAGAAGATGCATTTCCTTGCTTGCGGTGTTGAGCTGCTTGAGCGAGGGGTTCGTAGATGGTTCCGAGCTCGAGCGAGTAATTTTAACTAAAATACATTCAACGATAGCTAAGTGACTGATTTGTGTGTGAAAGTTTGCTTACTGTAGCAAGTTTCAACTGAAAAGCACTTTTATGTCAAAATAGTTCAAAATTGAAATTTCATGGAAAATCAGATGGCCTTAAAATACATTTGACAACTGGTTTTGCACATGAAAATAAAACGGGTCTAAAAACTGAACTAAAGCAGAACATTCCGATTGGTTGTTTAATTTAGGATATATTGAAATTCACAATAATGCAGTGTTTCTCAATCTATGAGTTGCGACCCGCCGAAGGGTTTCGGGACGTCTATAGATGGGCACAAGAGTTCAGACAACTTTCTCCTAAGTCGCTGCAGTTTTATGGAAAATTATTGATCAAAATTTAAAAATAGTTTGGGACGGAGTTATACGCATAACTGTCCCATGTTCTATGTAATCCTTATGCACCGTGGGACTCTTATGCGTATAACGGCAGTATAGGAACCTAATGCTTCTTACGTACCGCAACTATAGGAGCGTTTACCCTATTTAACATTCACATATTTTTTCTTTAATTCTTTTCGTTGTGAATGAAAGCCCATTTGAGTGAAGCTGCTTTCAAGCCTCTTCTCCGATAGACACAAAATCTTCTATCCTTTCAAACGAAATTTATAATAAAATGCACTTTCCAATGAGCTGAATTAAGGTCGTATGGCTGTAGCTTATAATCTAATTCAATATTTATAATCTATAACAATGCACAAACAGAGAGATTTCATATCAAATAGACCAACTTGCTAGTTGGAGAGCTCGAGAGCACAGGGCTGGTAGCGAGTCACTTTTTAGTGACTTGGTCACTTTTTTCAAGTCAGTCACTAAAAAGTCTCTTTTTTTTAAGGCCAAGTCAATAAAGTCACTTTTTCTTGTAATAAGTCACTATTTTCAACTTTGTGGCGCTTAATCGTCTTTCTATATCTACAGGGTGTCTACTCATTTTTCTAAATAGACTTACCTGAGTTTTTCAGGTTTATTCAGTACTTTACCGGATAAAATCCAGGTTTATAATAAGAAATCTATTCTTTAAATGCGTTAAAAATATGCTTTTTTGTAGATCAACAACTGCAATTTGCATTAACTGTTTTAAGACATGGCAATCAGTGTTAAAGAAACAGCTTTACAATCAAATCCATTGAATGTTGAAGTTTAACACTTACCTAATTTCTCACTTTATAAAGTTCAAAAAAAAAAACTTACTTAATTTGAGTAAGTCTAAGATCTAAAATTGTTCAATATCTTGAAGTTTTGTATTTCATATTCAAGATATTATAAATTTTGAAAGCTCCAGAATCAAAAAAAAAAATAAATGATTTTTTTAAGGTTCGTAAGTGTAGGAACTTTGGAGAAATTCTAAGTAATAAAAAGAAATGCTGAGAATTTCAGTAAAGCTCCATAAACAAACTGCAGGAACATGAGAGAAGTAAATACGCTGAAAATATGGGGAACTTACTGGAAGCTTCAAGAACCACAGGTGTCAAGCGAACTTGAGAAATATAGAAAACATGAGGGGTATTGTGCAATTTTTTTAGAAGTTCTAAGTACCTCAGAAAAGTTAGAGATTTTTGGGGAATTTCAGATCTTAAGAGCAGTTTCCGAAGCTTTAGTCCAGACTTTTGGAGCAGGAATAAAAAAGTGGAAATCAGGATAGTTCCATGATGTGCTGAAAAAAAAAATCAGAACCCTTAAGATGTTCCGAGAATTTCAGAGAATTTATGAAAACTTCAGAAATTTTCCAGATACTTCACAGAAGTCCAGAGAATTTCAGGGAAATTTAAAGGTGTTTACGGGAATCCCATTTATTTCCGAGCAGAACCGAGATCTTAAATAGAATTGAGAGCTTTAGGGAAGCATCGAGAACATCAAGACAGATTAGAAAATCAAAGGGCAGTTCAAATAATTTCAAGGAAATTGTAGAAACCTTAGAGAAGTTGCGAAAAACTCAGGCAATTTCCGTAAATTTCAGCAAAGCTTCGAAAGAATTTCTTGAACGTGATAAAAATTATGAACATCTGGAAAACGTGAGAGTATTTTAAGCGTGTTATACTATGGAGATTTCAAGTACTTAAAAAATGCGAAAATTTAGTTAAATTTATTAGAGAAAATCAACGAAGTTCCATTAATTAAAAAAATGCGAGAACTTTTAGCAAGCAGTGATATCTTCAAGAAATTCCAAAGAAATTCTTATAAATTTAGATAGTTTCATTATATTCAGCGAAGTTCCGAGTACTTCAAGGACGATCAGATATTAAGATTAACTTAAGCAAATTTGCAGCGACTAACAAGGAGTTCCGTGGAATTATGGGGTATTCCATAAATTCTATGATTGATCCGAAAACGTCAGAAGCTTCAGGGAATTATGAATATATATTAGAAAATCTGCCGGATTTTTAAACAAATTTAGAGAACTTCAGGTAACCATAGATAAGTTCAGGGAAAAGGGAAAAGTGAGCGTTTATAATGCTTATATTACTTAAAGAAAACTGTCGAAACTTTAAGGCAACGTTAGAAACATTGAGGAAATTTTAGGAAGTCCTATAAAGTTCAGGGAAGTTTAAAAATTTGATTAGAAGTATTGTGAGTGTTCGGCTAGTTTCTCAAACTACAAAAGAACTTCAAGGCAGTTTCATTAACTGACTGACTTTATTCTGATTTCCATTGAAATATTCCTCAACATTTCAATAAAGCTATCCTCCTAATTCAATTTTCTTTTAGTTTTCCTCGGAATTATCTTGAAATTCTCTTTTTGAGAATCACACCTTGGAATTCTGCTCACATTGAAAGTCTCCTAAGAATTCAGTGGCATTTCTCCTCACAAATTCCTTAGATTTATTCTCATAATTTGTATGGCAAACCCTCCTGAATTTATTTTCCGAATTCCTTTGAAAATGTTCTGGAGTTATTCTCAGATTTAATTGCAATCCTCCTTTTAGTATTTTCAAAAGGATTCCAAGGACTTATGCTCTGGATTCGTTTTCTCCCACAACTTTATAAAATAATCCTCAGAAGGCTCTTGAAATTTTGTTCTGAAGGAGGTTGGCTTCTCAGAAATTTTCAGAGTTTCCATTAAAATTAGCAAAAATTAGAAATTAATTCAGGGTTTCTAGAAATTCTACTCAAAACTTTCTGGCTTCACAATACATCTAAAATTCCTTCATTTGATTTTTTTCTGAAAGATTTTTTTCCCAGAACTTCCTTGAAATAAGGTCCTTAGAAATTATAATAAAATTTCACGAGCTTTTAAAACTGCTTGGATTAAGACTCCAGATTCTTGAAAATTTATATAAGTATTATAGCTTTTAAGTCCAGAACTAGTGCACATTTGAAAATTTCTAGAAAATAAGCATGTTCCAAACCCAAAAAAAAAAACAATTCTAACCTCTGTTTTTTTTTTTTTATTTATTTCTTACTGAATATTAGTCCACTGTGGATCTATAAAGTTCAAAGTGTGAATGTAAATAACGAGAAACATTAAATACTTGTATTTTAAAATTCATTATTTTCTTTAAATATCCTTAGTAAGAAAATTATTAAATTCTCTGAGCCTTCCAGATATTTTAAAGAAAAAATAAATTTCCTGAGGATTCCCGGATTTCCAGGTTTTTGAAGTTAGTTGACACCCTGACTAATACCTTGGGTTTGGCCATAAACTTTCTAATGAATCTTGCGTTTTAAAGGTTCATATCGTACATAAGTGTTTATAAGATACTTATTGAATAAGTCTAAAACATCAAACATTTATTTTCTCTTAGGTGACTTTTTAGTCACTATTTTTACAACTATAAGTCACTATTTGGTCACTTATTTCTTCAACATGGTCACTAAAATCACTATTTTTTAAAGCAGGGGTCGCTACCAGCCCTAAGAGCATGGTATACCTAAGAGAAGAGGAGACAATACGGGGGCGAAAATGAACCACTTTTCTATCAAACGCGAACCAGCTCTTGATTGGCCGATTTGATGTGCGTAAGATAGAGATAGAGATAAAAGAGTAAGAAGTCAGTTGTCTCCTCTTCCTCTTAGTGGTATACAAGAACGTTTGACGTTTCAGGAATGGTGACAGCGTTGAAAACGTAGATGAAGCAAGTGCCAGAACCAATTCTCGAGTAACATTTGAAATGGGCCTATCGGGTTTTGATACCATTCTTTAGCACCACTTGATAGCTACTAATCGTGTAGGAAAGTTCCTCATAATCGAGATCTTCGATGTGAAACATATATCAAATAGACAAGAAAAATTATGTAGGTAAATATATCATTTTCCAGGATGCTTTCAAGAACTGGCTGTGCTGGTGTTAGATTAGATTAGATTAGATTAGGGAAAGTTCCGCATAATCGAGAAAAATCATTAAAAATAACTCGATTTTCGAAACGGCCGATCAACGAAATTTTTCGATTCATTAATAGGCCCACACGCTAAAACGGCCAACCATTCATTTATTTCATTTCATTGATAAGCCTAGTGACGTAGAAGGACCGATGATTGAAAAATTTCAAACCAAAGCTAGGCCCTACTGATTGAGGCAGGGCCGATAATTTGTTTTGAATTTATTTGACGCTGCGAAAAGACTTAGCAAAGGGCGTACCATTTCTGATGAAAAGCACAACGACTTAACAAAAAGCGCCTATCCATTGAAAGATTCACAAAAAGGCTTATAAATTTATGAAATTAAATTGTTATCGATTTTCATATATTTTTCAAAGCTTTTCGCATATTTTGGATGTTGCATATTGTGATTGTGAACAATATTAATGCCTAAAATACTTCAGTTTTCTTAAATATGAATTAAATAGTGGCGGAAATTTTTTTAAATTCATTTTCTGGGTTGTTTACGTTTTGAACATAGGCCCATTTCAAATGTTATTCTAGAATTTTTCAATTAAATGGAGTGCACCCGGGACCCGAAAGCCGTTGAACCTGTCCAATAATGGCAAAGACGATGAAAACATAGGTGGTGTGAACCCTGGAACCATTGACTTACTTCATTAGGGGTGCAGTACAACCTGGTCTATACCAACCTATAACCTAGTCTATACAAGATGTGGAATTGATGGCCTGTACGTATTGGTGCAGTTTGTTTTTCACTAGGCTTTCAGTCGGCTTCGCACGATTTGCTTCTTTCGTACGTTCAAACACGCTCATAGTTACGTCTGCAGTATCTCTGGCTTCGGCCAGACATATACCAATATTTGTTATCTGACATAAAACTAGCATTTCTACCAGACCTTGTAGCTAGTTTACTATCTATCTTGTAGTTACTAACTATCCATTAATGGTGACAGCGATGAGATCGTTGGTGGTGCGAACTCTGGACCTTTTAATTTACTTCAATAGGAGCGCTGTGCCAGTCTTGTTTCCTGACAGAGAACTGGCATTTCTACCAGACCGAGTAGCCAGATGATGATCCAAAGAGCGTTGAAATATTGCATCAACGTTTCACGCTATAGGGGACCATCTATAAATGACGTAGTGTACTTTGACCAATTTTGGACCCCCCTCCCTACTTGTATCATATTTTGCTATACCTTATTCACAGCCGGTCACAACCCGGCCCTCCTCCCCCCTCAAATGCTACGCCATTTGTGTATGTTCTCTAATAGGTCTGAATTGTTTATCTAAGACCAGTGACCAGTGAACCGCGAAATCGGGAAATACCCGAAAATTCAAATTCACCAGAAAAAACGCGCATATTTCGATGCCAAATCCAGAAAACAAAATTCTTCGTTCTCTCTCAGGTCCTTTTCAAGATTGATTTCAAGGCCTGAGGACTGGACTAGATGTTCAGAATTTTGTCACCTCGAAGAAACATTTAAATGGAATTCTAGGGATAACACTATGATATTTCAGTATTGGCTACAAAGGAGTTCTGACTAAATTTTGATTGTAAGAATAATATTCTAGAGCAAATTTTAATGAATATTATTTATAATAAAATAGTTAACATAGAGTTTAAAAAAAAAATTAGTTAGTAAATTCTTGGAAGTTTTAGAGTGTTGATGAAGGTTTCAAGGAAATTTTGGAAATAACATAAGGTTATTGAATTCTGTGGACAGTTCCAATTATTGGGGAAATTACAAGGAAAATGTGACGATAATTTCCATGTAATTTCGAGAAAAATACCGAGTGAATCGAATTTTGAGGTTATATGTAAGTCCCAAGAAACTCAGAGAAGAGTTTCAAGGGAATTCCAAAGATAATACCAAGGGCATTTGGTGAAGAATTTCTGTAGTATTCCAAGATAATCAGTGGAGAACTCAGCTGACAGAATCTGTCGGGAGATCAACATCCATGATAAATAAAAGTCGTCGAAACTTTCTGAGAGAGTTTGGAGAACCTTCCGGAGGAAGTCGGAAGACACTTTTGGGACAAGTCAGTTGGACTCCCAGGAGTTCCGGGATAAATTGCAAGAATATCCCAGTCAGCAATCAGCAGAAACCTCTGGAGGTCTGGAAAAAAACTCACAGATGATATCAGAAGAAACTTCTGGAGCAAACCTGAAACGCTTCTAAGGGAAGTGGAAGTTGGAAAAAATCTTCCGGTGGAAGTCGTTGGAAACATCCTGATAAACCTGTAAAGCTGGAAGAAAATGGGAAGAGCCTTCTTCCGGTTGCGAGAATTTGCTGAATTTTATATCAATTCCCTTTAAAACTCCATTGAAATGTCGCTCAGAATTCTCTTGGTATACTCTTAAGAATTTTGAAACCTTGGTACAGATCCGGAACATCCGTAAAAGTGGTCAATGCATAAAACTTTAGGATATAAGAAAAAAATTGGGGTCGTGATATAAACATGGACCCGAATGGTTATGGGACCGTCCTCCGGATGATCCGGAACATCCGTAAAAGTAGTCCATCCATGAAACTGATCCTAAAGCTCCGCGGCTTTTTCGAAAACACATCGAACTGTGATATAAAAAAAACATTGGGGTCGTGACATAAACATGGACCCGAATGGCCATGAAACCGTCCTCCAGAAGATCCGGAACATCCGTAAAAGTGGTCCATCCATGAAACTGATCCTAGAACTCCGAAGTTTTTTTTCGAAAACACTTGGAACTGTGATAAAAGAAATAATTTGCGATCGTGACATAAACATGGACCCAGATGGCCATGGGATTGTCCTCCGGAAGATCCGGAACATCCGTAAAAGTAGTCCATCAATGAAACTGATCCTAGAGCTGCGCGGTTTTTTCAAAAACACTTGGAACTGTGATGATAGATGGCCATGGGATTGTCCTCCGGAAGATCCGGAACTTCCGTAAAAGTAGTCCATCCATGAAACTGATCCTAGAGCTTCGCGGTTTTTTGAAAACATTAGGAACTGCAATATAAGAAATAATTTGGGGTCGTAACATAAACATGGATCCGAATGGCCATTGGATTGTCCTCCGAAAGATCCGGAACATCCTTAAAAGTGGTCAATCCATGAAACTGGTCCTAGAGACCCGGATGGCCATGGGACTGTCCTAGGATCTTCCGGAGCACCGTTCCGTTGTCTCCAGGATCCATATATAGGAACAATGACTGTATTCTGGCTAATTAGGAACATTTGTGCCCATGAATCTAAATTATAGATCTTAAGCCACTTGCAAAACCCATAAACACACCTTGAAAAAACGTGTAATGACTCTTTTCACTTAAAAAAAGTAGACCCCATTTTCAATATTTTTACAATCAAAATAATCCACAGACCCTAGGAGTCCTATATGTACCAAAATTTTTGAAATTCATCAAGAAATAGCTATGTTATGTCATTGCAAACTTGCTATTACACGCTTTTCGGAGGCTTCGTAGCCGGCGTAACGTTTTTTACCCACCGTATTCGAAATGTTAATATGTAATTGTTTGAGTGCCTCTTCAATCAGGCGAAAAACAAGAAGATTGTTTTTTTTCAGATATTTGGAAAATATGTAGCACATATTAGGGCAAATGGATGTAATGTCGGCCTAAATACCCCTAATTTGGGCCTATACATAAATTCAGCAATCGAATAAATTTTCAATAGCAACCAAAAATATCCATTAGTACCGTCCCATCTAGATAAAATTCATAAATAGCAGATTTTTAGCGATGGGCCTAATCTTAGGTCCATAGGCCAACATTAGAGCCATTTCCCGTGTATAAAAAAAACACTATACGATATCAAAGGTAATACCCTAAGCCAACGTTTCTCAATCTATGGGTCGCGGGCTGGTCTCAGGTGGGTCCTGCAAGTTCAGCCATCTTGGATATGTTTGTAAAATTTCATGCACAATTTATCTGATTTTAAAATTATGTTCGTATAATCCAAATTGAAGTATGCTTATCCAAAACGAAGCGTTTCACACAGCAATCGAATTTTCTTTATTTGTGCATGAATATAAAAGACCCTACGATTGTGAGTATGAAAAGGTTTTTAATTATCATTCTGCAAATTATTAAATTTAGATTAAGTAACATAGCATGGCGAACGATTTTTAGGAATGAAGATAATATTGAAACTGCTGTGGACGTCTTCTACAAAGTATTATTTGAAATAATATTTGAAGATGTTCCATTAAAAAGATGAAAACGTCAAAGTTACTCAAAACATCCTGTTTGGTATAACAGAAAAATTATAAACTTAAAAAATCGAAAGCAAAAGGCACATAAGGCTTATAAAAAGCAAGGTACCAATGATAATTTGGCAAACTATTTGCGTATTTGCGATGGATTAAATATGACAATTGAAATTTCATTTGAGGAATAGAATTCAAGAACCGAACTCGAAATTTCAATTACGTTTAAACTAAATTAAAATCAGACCATTTTCAATAAAAAAATACATTTTAATGAAACGGTTGGTGACAACGCAGCAGATATCTGCAATCTATTCGCTACTTCCTTCCAAGAAACTTACACCTCTTTTTCAGAAGATGATCGTGATTATTTTGAATTCATCCCCGAATGTATTAGTGATATACAAGTTAATCAAGTTAATGTGCAGGATATTATGGCAACTTTGAACAATTTGGATACTTCCAAAGGCTCTGGACCAGACGGTATTCTACCAGTATTTATGAAGAGCCTGGCACTGGAACTTACAGCTCCATTATTCTGGCTTTTCAATATGTCACTAGATTCTAGAATCTTCCCAAAAACATGGAAAAGCTCTCTTCTAGTGCCTAGTTTTAAAAGTGGCAAAAAAGCTGACATACATAATTACCGAGGAATTGCTATTATTTCCTGTATCCCAAAGCTTTTCGGAGCGAGCGTCAATGAAAAATTATTCAATTAGATCAAAAACAGAATCACTAAAATGCAACATGGTTTCTTCAAAGGACGATCAACTAATACAAATTTACTTGAATTCGTCAACTATTCTTTGATTGCAATGGACAATGGAAACCATGTAGAAGCACTCTATACCGATTTTAGCAAAGCATTTGATCGTATTGATGTGCCCATGCTTCTTTTCAAATTACAAAAAATAGGAATTGAACCTGGACTTCTCAAATGGCTTGAGACATATTTAACTAATCGTCAACAAATAGTTAGATTCAAAGGTGAAAAATCAAACCCTATTTCTGTTACTTCTGGAGTCCCCCAAGACTCGCATCTAGGCCCTCTTTTGTTTATTTTATTTGTAAACGACATCTCCTTTATTCTTAAAAACAAAAAAAGTTTAATCTATGCGGATGACATGAAGCTCTTTCTAGAAATAAGAAACAAAGATTTTTTTTATTATTATAGTCACTTTAACACTCTTGGGTCATTCGTGACTTGTCCGGGGGTGAGATTTGAACTCGTGACTTTGGCGTGAGAAGTATGGATGTTAACCACTACGCCGGGGTCGCCCCCTAGAAACAAAAAAGATATACAGACATACCAGAATGAAATAAGCTTATTCTATATTTGGTGTAACAAAAGCATCCTGCAACTAAACGTTCAACAATGTAAATCAATAGCTAAAGGGTGTCCACGATGAAATTGCCACACACAAAATTGATTCGCAAAATTCGAGTTTTCATCCGATTGCCATCAAATTTTCAGGGATTGAGAAATAACTATTAAACTTCATTTTACTCGTATTTTATTTACAGTCTGTGATGCCGAGTATGTACGTCCAATGTAGCGAAGTCCGTACAATGGAATGACGAGTGGCCCATTGGATGGTAGCTATATTCTCCCCATAGAGAGTGACGACACTCACACTAGTATAATGCGTGCAGTATATATAAAGACTCAGATTATAGATCACCACATCCCCTTTCCTTTCTAAGACTGTTAGTAAATGTTTGGTGTTTAGAAACATATGGTTTATTGTCAAATTTGTCTTACCTTCCTCGTAAGGCTCACCAACTTAACTTACATCATGTATACATTACCTAAGGGTTGTATCGAGTTGGTAGTTTGCGAACACGGTTAGAGTAACGACGTTTTTCGATGTCAGGGGTCGGCAGGGGAACGGCCTGTTGATCAGTTTCTTCATCAGTGTCATTCTTATCAGAATGACCAGAGAACTTCTTCAAATGAGTTACGTTTCTCTCGTAGCATTTACCACTATCCATGGAACGAACTCTTACCTTTGAACCATTACGCTCTTCAACTACGAATTTCTCTGCAAGGAAGTTGGTAGACAGCTTGTTCGTCGGGTGGAGATTTTTCATGAGAACCAAATCGCCTTTGCCGATATTATTGATTCTTGCTTTTCTTTTAGCATCTTCTCCTTCCTTTCCTTTCATTTTGTGAACTGCATCCTTGTCCGAATGTTCAGATGACGAAATGGCAGTGCTTAGATCATCTGCGTCTGGAAATTTTAATCTCAACTTCCGGTTTTGTAGAAGCTCACTTGGAGCTTTGCCCGTTGTTGAATGTGATGTGTTATTGTACATTTCTAGGTATTGACTCATTTCAGCTTTCCAGTCTCCGTATAGGGCATTTGCTATTTTTAAGCGTTTCAATAGAGACCGATTTTGTCGCTCCACTTCGCCATTGGCCTGTGGCCAGTATGGCGAGGTATGGTTTAAATGAATTCTCTTTGTAGAACAAAAATCCTCAAACTCAGTAGACACAAACTGTTTTGCGTTGTCGAGCGTTATAGTGCGAGGTACTCCCCAAGTGCTAAATATTCTGGCCAGCCGTTTGATGGTTTCTTTAGCAGTGATGCTAGACATAATCTCCAAACATAAGTATCTGCTGTAGTAGTCAATAACCACTAAAATATGCTCACCAGAGGGTAGGGTAGGGGTCCCAAGAAATCGATAGCGATATCCACCCATGGCTTGTCAGGCAACGATCGTCGTTGCATTGGTTCTGGTGGGTCCGAAACTTGCACCAAGCGACATCCCTCACAGCTATCGCAAGTTTTTGCAGCTTCCTGATCCATTTTTGGCCACCAGCAACGATCCCTTAGTCTTCTTTTCATTATCGTTTGACCTGGGTGGCCCTCATGTGCTAATACAAGCATTCTGTTGCGCAAAGAGGAAGGAATCACCAACTTTGATCCTCGCATAATTAGTCCGTTCACGAATGAGAGTTCATGGCGAAATGCTGCATACGGCTTCACCAGTTCTGATGCCCAATTGTCATCCATGACTGCTCTTTTAACCGCTTGCAGTTCTTCGTCCTTTGCACTTGCTTCTACAACTTCCGCAATATCCATAGCAGCCGTCTCTTGAATAGTCCGTATGAAAATTTCCGTGTCTTCATCAAAATCCCCATTCGTCGAGTCATCCAAAAGCGTAGCCAATGTTGAAGCTACGACGAATGTAAATCTCTGACTCTTCCAGCCAATTATCTTCAACGTGAGATGATAGTCGTGACAGCGAATCTGCAATGTTCGACGAGCCTTTCCTGTAGACGACAGTAAAGTTGAACGACTGCAACCGCAGCATCCATCGTTCTATTCTTGCAGTTGGACGAGATTTTACTGTGAATAGAACTTCCAATGGACGGTGATCTGTCTCCAGAGTAAATGAAATTCCGAGTAAATAAACTTTAAACCTCTGTACAGTCCATACTATTCCCAGAGCTTCTTTCTCAATAGGTGGATAGCGTTGTTCAGTCATTGAGAGACTTCGAGAAGCATAGCTTATCACGCGAGGCTTGCTATTCTTCACCTGTATCAAATTTCAAAATTCGAGGATAAAAATCCTTTTACTGAAGTAATAATAATAATTAAATAAAAATACCTGTATCAATACTGCTCCAAGACCAACACCCGATGCATCAGTAACAAGAATTGTCTGGTCCTTAGGGTCATAATACCCCAAATTTTGCAAATTTCCCATGTTTTGCTTTATTGCGTCAAACGAACGTTGGTGAAGAGAATTCCATTCGAACGGTGTCGAATTCTTGAGCAATTCTCTTAGAGGATGGTTTTCCGTTGCCAGGTTTGGGATGAAGCGGGAAACGTAAGTAACGAGTCCAAGAAAACTTCTCAATTCTTCTTTACTCCGTGGTGCTCGACATTGAAGAATAGACCGAACTTTGGAATCGGTTGGAAGAACGCCTTTTTCTGAGAGCTTGTGTCCAAGAAATGTAATTTCTTTTTGCTTGAACCTACATTTCTGCATGTTGAGCAACATCCCATGTTCTTTCAGGACTGAAAGAGTTTTCCTTACAGCGTCGTCGTGGTCTTCTTCGGAGGTTCCCCAGATCAGAATGTCATCAATGAAGACACCTGTATTCGGGCAGTTCGACAATATGCTTTCCATTAAATTTTGAAAGAATTCTGGAGCATAGTTGACTCCAAATAGTAGTCTTGTATATCGGTAAAGTCCCCAATTAGTCACAAACGTTGTTATCTCTCGACTTTCTTCTGCCAGCTCGACTTGATGGAATGCTTGCTTGATATCTAACGTAGTGAAAATGGTGGCACCATTGAACTTTGGAAGGATATTTTCGAACACCGGGAGCGGATGATTTAGTCGCTGAATTGCTTGATTGGCGCGTCTCATGTCAACGCATAGACGTAATTCCCCATTGTCTTTGAGAATGGGAACCAGTGGTGACACCCAAGATGACGGTTTCGTTACACGTTCGATTATACCCATCGCTAGTAGTTCATCCAGTTTGCTTTTTACTTGGTCCAGTAGGGGAATTGGACAACGTCTTAGAGGCTGAATAACTGGTGTCACATGTCGATTAATAGGCAGGATTAGTTGAAAATCTCTGATTTTAGGGAATAATTCTACCGGTTTTACTTGGTTAACGTCATCTTTAAAGGAACTAGGTAGACCAACACGCAAAAGACCAAGTTCTCGAGCTGTTATCTTACCCAGCAACGCTTGTTGGCCTCCCTGAATCACATAGAAGGTTGTATTGGTGGAAATGGTTTTATTTCCATCACGTACTTCGATAACTGCATCAAAGACAGTTAACAGGTCCAAAGGTACTCTGCCATAGGCCAAGAACTTTTTGGAACTATCAAACCTTTCAGAATAATAGTTAGCCTTACTTAGCTTCATGAGCTCCCATGTTCTGTCGTCTATCAAATTGAACGTAGATCCAGAATCAATAAGCATTTCTATGCTGACTCCTCCGACGCGACATTTCAGGAGTTCATCATTTTCGTTGTCAATTTTGTAAACGGAAAATTCTTCTGGTTCACCTGTTTCATCTGCCAGCTCTACATTCATAACGCTCTTAAATCGTTTGCTCTGAGCCGCCTGCCCAGAATGCATGGGCGAAAATCTTCGCTTATGTGTCTCTGATGACTATACAATATAAAATATTTAAGGAAATTACAATAAATCATTAGGATCTAACTCTACAAAACTGAATAGTATTCTTACATTCCTCGCATTCTGTTTGCACATCGATTGAAAGTGACCTACATTTCCACATCGATGACACTTCCTGTCAATGGCAGGACACTTCTTTGGTGTCACATGCCTGAACCGTCCACAACGATAACACCTATCTTTATATGCGGGTAGCCCGGAGTCTTCTGGCTTCCGTACAAACAAACGATTGATTTCTGCCGGATGGTTGAACTTAGGTTTCATTTGATCAGCTTGGTAGATGACAGACTGATAAGCATTGACGATTTTTGAACAGACGTCCAAAGTTAAATTGTCTTTTTCCAGCAACTTACGACGCAATTCATCAGAAGCATTTTGAATAATTTTATCAATTATGGCTGTTTGACGACATTCATGCTCCGTTTTGCCAAACGAGCATTTCTCTGCTTTTTGCTGTACTCTGAGCAGAAACTTCTCTATGGGCTCATCCTTTTCTGGTTTCATAGTCCAGAATTGGAACCGCTCAAAACTATCATGGTGCTTTGGTGCGAAATGCTCTGAAAGCTTATCTTTAGCTGTCACATACGGGTCACTTCCATCCAAGCCATCAACGTCTGCTCCAGGAATTCCATAAAACACTGACTGAAGCTCAATGCCACCCATGGCCAGCATTTGAGCCTTACGACTGTGGCCATCCAAAATGTTTGTGGCCGTCATGACATTTTCAAACCACCTTATCCATGATGTCCAAGCACTCCTCACTTCAGTTGCCGGTAAGTGGGAGTACTTAAACTGTGGTAAATTATATGACGCTGGGCTGAAGAAAGACATTGTCTGAATAATCGGTTCGTCGTTTTCCATGATGGCCTAGTACAAAAAATTTATTTATTTATTTATTGTTCACCGCCTTCGACCACATGGTCGCACAAACTGATTGATTGGCAAAATGATTGTTTTTTTTTTTCTTTCATAACTTAATTTTTTTTCAGAAATTTATTTCAAATCACGTTGCTTCAAACACACCGTAGTCCTTAAAATTTCACAGGTCTTGTCCAGTACATAACAATAAAAATACCCATCACCAATAAACACAACATTAACTACAATAACTTAATCACGCAAACGTCTATCACAGATTGTAATCAGTGATTTCACCATCGATTTCAATAGTGAATGTAATCATAGCGTTGATAACGCTCTCCGTGAATTTAATCACAGTGCCTGATGCACTCTCGTGAATTTAATCACATGCCAAGTCAGATCCATGCTCTAACCGCAGCTACCATCACATATGAGTCAGTTTATTCGAGCATTATTTTTTCAAATTATCAACCAAAACCGTTGACTACACAATCTAACTAGAGCTTCCAACAGAAACAAGGCTATGATTCAGTGTTTGATATCGAAAGAAAAACTATGATTTTTTTCCCCACTGCTTACCATTCTTTTAACGGTGTTTGTTGTAGTTAGTGTATGCAAGTTTTCAAAATCTGCTCAAATTCGGCTCATTTCCAAAGTAATTCTTTTTTTTCTGCATGACCAACAAATTCGAGTACATTCCAACCAATACTATTCAGCTATTCCAGCACTAACACAAGTTTGGCAATGGAAATGAATCATTGACAATTATAAAGTCTCACACATCCATCGCTCAGCTGTTCAACATGAATGGTGTGAATGGAACAAGACCATCTCTAATTGGACATTATTAAATAAAATTCTAATAAGACTACACGAGATAGTCATATCATTTCTTTTTATTTCACTGTTTAATAGTAATGAGAACTGGTCGTTGAGAAAATTAAAGTTACATACCTTAGTTGTCCGTTAGCATCAGTTAAAATACCTTACCCCTCTCCTAACGCATCAAAATTTGCAGTCAAGACATCCTTTGCGGGCTTACTCCAATTTCAACGCAACGCCAGATGGAAGAATTCCAGCTAGTAGTCTTCTCTACATTAACACTAACACACATGAATAACATTTCTCTAATCACACGTATGGGTACATCTTTTGCATTTCTTCCGACACTGGGGTATCGGGGTCTATCTCTCACTTTCTCTAGTTTCTTCTATCAACACCACCACTGTTTACCACCATTTTATTATGGCGTGTTCTTTCCACGCAAGCAGCAAGATGACCTTGAACCATTCTTATACAGATTCACATTTAATAAATTTTGCCTCATGCAAAACACTTATTTTTTTTTTTTACCGTTGCATTAAAGATCACGAAATTAACATAAACGTAGTACATTCATTAATTAATTTTTTCCATCACCATTTTTTTTTCTGACCGATTCCAAGATGGCGGACTACGGCGTATTTGATTGCGATTTGAAGCGAATCACTTTTCTAAGCTATATCACACATTTCATATTCCACTGAAATAATCACCTGCTATTCTTGAAATAATTACCACTTTAGAACATTGAAATTTAAATTCACAAAATTATATCCGCAAAACTTCCACTTTTTTTTTTCCTCGTCGCCACGTGTGATGCCGAGTATGTACGTCCAATGTAGCGAAGTCCGTACAATGGAATGACGAGTGGCCCATTGGATGGTAGCTATATTCTCCCCATAGAGAGTGACGACACTCACACTAGTATAATGCGTGCAGTATATATAAAGACTCAGATTATAGATCACCACACAGTCCATACGCAAATGCCCGCACCTTGGCCTTAACCCCGGCCATAAGATTCTGCACAACCTGTGAATCAACCGTTTTTTGCATGTAAACCCATACTTTCTTCAGTTCCTCGACTGTCTTCACTACCTTAGGTCGTTTAAGAAGGTGCTGCTTCATAATCGCCCAGTACTTCTCGATGGGGCGGAGCTCCGGAGTGTTGGGAGGGTTGAACATTTTCGGCACGAAATTGACCTTATTGTCCGCATACCACTTCAGCACGTCCTTGGAGTAGTGGCATGAGGCCAAATCCGGACAGAAGATTGTTGGGACGTTTTGGGCCTTCAGGAGAGGAAGCAGCCGCTTTTGGAGGCACTCTTTTATGTACACCTGTCCGTTCATCGTGTCCTGGGTCACGAAAGGTGCACTCCGCTTCCCGCACGTGCAGATGGCTTGCCAAACCAGGAATTTCTTCGCAAATTTGGACATCTTCTGAGTGCGGACATGCTCCGGAACGCTGAACTTATCCTTGGCCGTAAAAAACAGGTTGCCGGGGATCTGTTTGAAGTCGGCCTTCACATATGTTTCGTCGTCCATGATGCAGCATTCAACTTTCGTCAGCATGTTGAGGTACAACTTCCTGGCACGGGTTTTGGCGGACTTGTTCTGCTTCTCGTCGAGATTAGAGGCCTTTTGTACCTTGAACGTTCGAAGCCCAGCCTTAGTTTTGGCCTTCTGGACAAAACTTCGGCTTAGGTGCAGCTTCTTAGCCACATCCCTAACGGAGGCGTTCGGATTTCGGTTGAAGGCCCCAACTACGCGGTTGTGATTTTTGGTGTTGTACGGAATACTTTTTCCTTCACTTCTGGGCTTCCGATCGGTGGTCAACCGTTCCTCGAACCGCTTAATCACTCGCGACACCGTGGAATTCGCGATTCCCAACGTTTTAGCGATGGAACGATGCGAGAGATCCTTGTTCTCGTGATGAATGCGCAAGATTTTATCACGCACGAGCTGTTCTTTCGACTCCATTTCCGCGAGTTTTGATCACAGGACTTTAAAACTTGCAGGATGTAAATAATGCACTATGAACTAAATCCACCCAAATTTTCATTAAATTCTATCCAACGGTTAAAAAGTTAGAGAAATTTCATAGTGTGGCAATTTCATCGTGGACACCCTTTATTAGTATAAAAAGAAACAAACGAAAAAATATAATTGTATTAGGAAACCAGGCAGTAGAAAAGTGTCAACGAGTTAAAGATTTAGGAGTTATAGTTGATTCAAAACTAGCATTCAGCTTTGTATATAATACAATTATCGACAAAGCAAATAACATACTTGGCTTTATCAAACGATTCAGTTACAACTTTCATGACCCATATACAATAAAATCACTGTAAATGTCATATGTAAGATCAATACTTGAATATTGCAGCATAGTTTGGTCACCTTTTTCATTCACGCATGAGGAACGATTAGAATCAGTGCAAAAGCAATTCTTATGATTTGCTCTTCGTAAATTAGGTTGGACAAGATTTCCTCTTCCATCTTATGAAGCACGCTGCATGCTCATCAACATCCAAACATTGAAAGCGCGTCGTGAATTTGCAATGGTTTCGTTTGTGAACGATATACACCCTTAATCTAGCTCGGTAAAATATCCAACAGCCGATTATCTCGGCATTTACTTTTGCTGATATCTCTGCAAAATATGTGTTTGTTAGCTGAGATCTCAGTAAATTTTTGTGTGTTAACTGAGTCTCGGAATTGTTTTACCAAATCTCAACAAAATAAATTGCAGAACTACTCGGCTGTTGGAATCTCGGCGAAAAAATTTAAGTGTGTAGTATCGCATCGGATTGACTCAGTAGAACTGTTATCAAAGCTTAATTTTTGCATACCTTCTCGGCAACTGCGAACTCGAAATATATTTACTACAAATCACTATCGCACAAATTATGCCAAATTTGATCCACTAAATCAAATTATCACTGCTACTATTGATTTTATAATGACAGAAACCAGATTAAAGCAGTATTTTAATTCTATTCATAATTTTAACACATGACTTGTAACTTGTAAAAAATGGTCTACATCTGATTGACTACAATAAATAAATAAGCCATTTTTGGTGTTTTTAAGTCCATTTTGACGTTTAAATGATAGTTATCGTTATCTAAAAAGATTATTATAAGCGTTGTGTGGCCGATGGTCATTTTAGCGATTTTAAAGTCATTCAGCCAATTTAGTGTTTTTGCGCCATTTTGGTAATTGGACGTTAGAGGAGTTAGGCATTGTGAGGTGATTTTTTGTAGTTTGACGTTTTAAAGGATAATTTAGGGTTTTCAAGATTTTGTTGAGGGTTTTCAATACGTTTTTGAAGGGTTAAACAGGTATTAAATAAAATTCGAAGTATGTCTCAACTAAGAGACAGGCCTATCAAGAAGACCGTTAGTTTTGATGAATAATCAAGATTGCAAAAATTGCCTGAGGTCATATTGACTCCAAAGGGATAAAAGCCATTTCATCGTTTGGAGGCCATTTTTTGTGATTTGACGCCATGTTTTGCCTTTTGAAGCTCATTTTGGCGTTGCCTGTTGACTCGAAGTTAAAATACTGCTTTGTCGTTTTGATACTACTCATGCGTTTCAAGGACTTTTTCATTGTTTAGCATTATTTATTCCTTACTATTTGGTGCTTTCAGCCAATGCCAATCTAATTTTGGAACCAATGTTTCTAATTGGAAAATAATGCAGAAGGTAAATTTAATCATTATATTCTACTATCAAAGTTACCCGGATTAGCAATGATACTCCGTTGTACGGTACTTAATTCTAAATTTTTTTGCTAGGCCGTCTATAATCAGCCTATCTGGATTAAGCTTTATCATGGTGGTAGTCGTGTAATTTTTCCACAACCAACGACATTTTGTTGTAATCACGAAACGCACAGATTATAACAGAGGCTAGGCGTACGCCTAAAGTAAACAATCGCACACATTTGATAAGCATATTTGTTTACATCGACACCTACCGGTTTTTACAGCATAATGATGAAACTCCCTTTTTTATACACATCAACCTTCTTCAGCTGGCCGGCGTACTTCTCTTGAACGAAATACGCGGCGCGCATGAAAAAGTAATCTAATTGGCATAACCGCTGCTCCCCGCTGAATGTACAGAGCAGCGGCGCCTGTGCTTCTTTCGGCTTTTCATTTTCACTGCTATCGTTGCCCTGAGAGTTGCACAATCTGTAAAACGGTTCCGCCACTTTAAACGGCTATTGTTGCTGTCGTTGTTGTTGCTTCGATTTAAATCGACCTCTTCGATTTGATGGAATGACCTGTGGCTTGACGATGTTGGTCGCCTATCATTCAGGAATTTTGACAATTTTTCCCATAGCGACGAGCACTACTAGACTGGACTGAACTAGACACTAGACACTGGACACGAACCGGGGGACCCGCATTGAGTGCAATCTAATAAAAGGACTCTCGCCGGGCAAATTGCGAGACCGGGCTAATTGTTCTCTATTGAGCAATCTGCCCCATGTCTGCCCGTGTCTCGCCAACGTCCTTCTGTCCCTCGTCCGTGGGTTGGTTAGCCCGTTTGAACTCAGTCAAATTCGATATCGGTTCGAGGCCGGAGCGTTTAATTGCTATTGATTAGTGAAGATTTGCGACGTATTGTTACGAATCGTGGTGCGAGACGGGCATTTTTCATTCACTGGGTTCACCGCATATGATCGGGGGCTGTTTTTCATCCAGTGACTGAAACAAGAGATTTTTGGACTACAATTTGCTAAATAAAACTGCAAATGGAGAATTCTTTTCCATTGGCCAGTGGAGTCGGTCCTGGGACAATCGCATCCAGCAAGCAATCGAACTTCCTATTCAACTGCAAAAAGCTAATATGTACGAGGTCTGCCCGGAGTCGGCGACATCTCAATTAACAACTGTGGAAGTGCGCTAAGAACATTAAGTTGAGAGCCGGCAAAATGCTCGCTACAGAAGCTTGCATCCCTGAAGCTATTAGAACAGCCCTAAAAATCTTTCTACTTCAATAAAGTTCTCTAAACTTCTCTAAACTTTTTAAAATTTCCTCAACTTAATAACTTAACTTAATCGAGCTGTCTTGAAGTTCTTTGATCTATCCTGAAGTTTCTGTAATTTCCCTGAAGTTTTTGAAACTTCTTTGAAGCTCATGGAACTTCCTTTATAATCTCTCAATTTCCTTGAACTGCTCTGGACGTGCCTGAAGTATGCAAACTGATTTGTATATTTCAGAGGTTAGTTCGGAGTTGAAAATCATTAAAAAATCCCAGTGACTTCGGATCCTCAAACATTTTCGATGTCCTGAGGTGGTTTTTCCGATCAGACATATAATGGCGTTCGACTCGTGTCGTGCAAGTCACACTTGCAGTTTTGCAGAAATTTCCTAGAGCAGGATCTTACATCATTACTCTCAAGTATAAAATCCTTAAAACTGTTCCTTTGAACTTTTTTCTAAGAGTTTTAAAAGTTGCACCACATACTGACCTTTGGATTTCTGTGTCCGGGTCCTTACAATATTTTCAATGTCTGAATTAACCAGATAATTTATAGATTTCGGAAAGATAGTTCTTAACAGGACATTTTCTTGAAAATCGTTAACGTTTGCACTGTATATTTACAATTATAGACGTCAATTCTGACGTTATCTACGGTTATCGATTAACAAACCAGGCAACTCTTAAAATTGACTATACAATTAATCATATAGTTGAGAGGTTTTTGGACTTTCTTCTAACAGATATATTAAGAAAATGAGGCAATACATTTCGGGGTTTTGTAGGCCTATCATAGCCCTATTTTCTCGAAGTCCTCGAAGAAATCTCAAAATATATAAATTGTTCTCCATTTACGCTGGAAATATTCATAAGAAATCGCTTGGAGTTCATTGTAAATTCTCATCAGAATGTTTTCTCAAAATTCGTCAAAGATTTATTTTAAGCAATTCAATTTACCGGAATTAATGATTTATGTCCCAAGAAAAAGTTCTGGTTTTATTCAGGTTTTATCATGATCTAGTATAGCTCCCTCTTGTACAACCTCGTTTAAACTTGTTATGTTCCTTGATGTATTGTTATCATTATCATGTTCGTCAAACCGGGGAAACGTTGGATAACATTAATTTAAATTCTGGCCACAGATCTTTAAACTTTCCTGCAAGTCTGGACATACCTGAATTTATCGGGACTGTCAGGTTGGCCAGCGAACCGGAAAATCGGGAAAACCGTGAATTTCGATAACAAACCAAGGAGAAATATACTTTGTAAAAATATCTGTATCTTGAAAATATTTCAAGACCGTTAGACTGGACTTGATCTTCTGGATGCAATCACTTCGAAGGACTAAATAGAGATGAAGGAATTTCAAAGAGAATTTAGAATGAATTCTAGAAATAAGAAACAAGGTAGGGTAGTGCGCTTCATCGACGTAATCGCCCATTTCCGTTCTATGGAGCAGAAATCATCAATAATATCCATGATTTCACTGTACACAAATCAAAACTACGTTTGTTTTGATGCATTACCTCATAAGCTACAACACAAAGCCTATACAAGTGCGTTGTATGAATATTTAAACTCATTGTTCGCAAAACAAAAGAAGCACTCCTAGCAAATATATATTTTTTGTCTTCAATCGAATACGAAGAAAAACCTAGAAAAACCAATGGCGTTTCAATGCGTTAGGATGGAATTGATACTCGTAGAACGAATTTGCAATCAAGAAGCAGCGTTAGATTTCTTACAATATCTCAATAATTTGTGATTCTTTATCAAATCCAACGGTACGTATAGAAAGGTAAATAAATTTGAAAGTCATCTATAGCCGAATCACTCCATTTTTGAGTTCATATCCGTTCGACACAGAGAGGTTAAGTGTGGGTCAGTGTTGGAAAAGTTCGCGATATTTCACGAAGTTCACCAAGGGAAAAGTTCGCGAGTCATAGGGAACTTTGATGAACTTTTCCATCACTGGTGTGGGTTATGCTTAGTAGGACGGAAATTAGATTCAAACCCAAGTTTTTGGGAGATCTCTTAAAGAGTTTACCCAGAACGCCAATTCAATTATGTGAGCTCAAAAAAGAATTTTTAGATGATGATTGTGAAGAGAATTACTGGTCCATTCTAATGAATATTCTAAATAAGTTCTGAGAAGAGTGTTAAGATGAGAACTTCAAATAAATTCCGTGATTATTGAATTCTGATGAAATTAGAAAGATAGTTTCAAGTGAATTCTAAAGAAAGTTCCAAGGGAAATCAGTGAAAAATCTCAAAGGTTTCGAATTTTCAGAGCTTAATGAGAAGAGTGTTATCGGAATTCTAAGGATAGCTTTTTATTTATTTATTTATTTATTTATTTATTTATTTATTTATTTATTTATTTATTTCGTCAACCAACGTAGACTAGTATATATTCTAATACAGTTTTGTTTTCTTAAGGGGAGGTTTACTTGGATTTGGCTGAAAAACAGTTGAACTTTGGAATTTTTTTTTTCAGGAGAATGAAAAGACATACGAACTTCCGGTTTCGATAATTATATTTGTCCACTATTAATGAATACTTGGAAATTTTTTGAAGGTAAAAAAACAAAATGGCGGCTCGCGTGGAGGAGTGTCAGTCAGGTTTTGCTGCAGAACTTCGAGTGCACACCCTCTGGTGGTGAACTGAAATGAAATTTTTTTATTGTGGTTAAAGTTGATAATATTCCCTATGGCTTATACCTAACTAGAACGAAATCCGACAAAAATTGACCAAATTATGGACATTTGAAAATTTAGTGCTTTTTTTACCCCTTTTTTTCTCACTTTGACCTTGCTTAAAAAGTAGTAACTAACAATTTTTTTTCATTTTAGGTATAAGCCTACAAAAAATAGTATCCTTCAAAGCGCAATTTTCCGATTGTAAATCGGATCATTTGTTCAAGCCCTATGCTCTAAGTTGTTATAAAAAATATGGTTTCGAGAAAAACGCGTTTAAGGGGGTATTCCCAATCTTTTGCCTTTTTTCGGCCTGTTTTTCAATTAATTTTTTTTCAAGGAAAATGAATAGTAATGCGCCTAACTCTTTGGGATTCTTGTTTATTGAACATTAAAGTTTACAAATAAATTTTTTTTGACATAAAAAAAGACATTATTGACGTCACAAAATGGCGGCAAACAGACCCCTGTTCGCCGCAAACGCCTAGACGGGCGAAGACTTTTCTCTGGAACGGCTTCATCTGAAACAGATTTTGTGATGAAATTATAATCTGCATAAGATTCTCTGGAGCTTCTCCCGTTGGCAGCAAAAAATCTTGCAAATTAACAAAATGGCGGCCATATGAAAAAACAGGCGATTTTTAGCCCGCTTTTTTGCAGCTTTAAGGTGCTTCAAACAATGTTAAATGTTAATATTTTTGGCTGAAAGTGGGAGAAGCTCCAAAGAATTTAATAAGGAACAAAATGCGCAAAGATTCAAGTCAATATCTCTTATAGTTTCTGAGAAAAATCTTCGCCCGATAAAAAAAATGTGGTTTCGAGAAAAACGCGTTTAAAGTTTTGACTTTAGTTAAAACCATTTGGGGGTTCTTACCATTAGTCAGCTATGCCTGGACACCGAATTCGCTGATCGGAAAACGGCTTGGGGGGATGAAAGTATATAGTCTAAAGTACAAAAAAACGTGAAAAAAAAAAATTTGATTTTTTTGCGTCCCTCAGCGCGCATGACAAAGGTTCACTCAAAGCGCCATAACTCGCTAAATATGTTTCGGATCGTAAAATCCTTTTGGCCACATATTCTACACACTTGTAGCTTTCATTTTAAGCAAAAAAATCAATTTTTTTGAAAAATCCAAGTAAATGTATTTATTTATTTATTTATTTATTTCGTCAATTTGGAAAAGAGGATAAAAGTATAATGTTGTCTTTAATTAAAATTAAGCAGTGTCAGCTTTCCTTTTTTATGAGTTATAATGCCTTATGGAGTAAAAATATTGTTTTAGTTTATGCCGAAACATTTTAAAGTCAATGGTTTCGCAGTATTGATTGTAAGAGGCCAATTATTAAACATAAATCCTTCTAAAACTACTATCGTGCCATTTACGCGAAGGAAGAAATTTTCATTAGACAATATAAGATTGAAAGGCACACTTTTGGAACTTTCTAATGCTGTCAAATATCTTGGAGTAATCCTCGATAGTAAACTTAATTGGAATATACATCTAGAGCCGGCAATAAACAAAGCTACTGATGCTCTACGGATATGCAAAAGAACATTCGATAAACAGTGGGGACAGAAACCGAAAATGATCCATTGGATTTACTCGGCAATTGTGAAACCCAGGATTACTTATGGTGCATTGGTCTGGTGGCCAAAAACAAAAGAGAGTGTTGCTCAGAGAAAGTTAGAAAAACACCAAAGGTTAGCAACTCTCTCAATAACAGGTGCAATGAGAAGTACACCATCGAAGGCATTGGATGCTTTGCTTTATATGCTACCATTGCATCAATTTGTACAATTAGAAGCCAAAAAGTGTGCTCTAAGGATTACAAGGTCAGTGAAACTCTTTGAAGGAGACATTAGAGGACATCTTAGGATTTTAAAAACTGTTAGTATCAACCCTCTAGTAAGGAACAACGAAGACTGGATGGAGAAAAGATACAATTTCAATCGGCTTTTTTCAAGTAGTTGACCCTGGGCGTAATTCATGGCAATTTGGTGGCCCGGTTCTTCGTCCAGGATCGATTGTTTTTTATACAGATGGTTCAAGATTGAACAATCAAGTGGGAGCAGAAGTAACTGGCCCAGGGATAGAAATATCGGTTCCTATGGGCAGATGGTATATAACTGTGTTCCAAGCTGAAATCCAAGCAATTTTAGAGTGTTCCATTATATGTTTGCATATAATGGATCATAAGAGTTCAAATATATGCGTCATGTCCGACAGTCAATCTGCTCTAAATGCTTTAAAGTCGGCAAAATGTACGTCAAAACTTGTCTGGGAGTGTGTTCAATCACTTCAAAAATTGTCTTGTCATAATCAAGTCAACTTATATTGGGTTCCTGGTCATTGCGGGATTGAGCTGATGCACTAGCAAGACTCGGATCTTCTCATAAGTTCATCGGGCCAGAGCCCTTTTGTGGCTTATCGGCTGCATCTTTTAGAATGGAGCTAAAAGCGTGGGAATCTTCAAAAGTGGAGGAAAACTGGAAGACCACTTCTATTGCTAAGCAGTCGAAGCGATTCATTAATCCAAATATTTCTGTGACCCACAAAATCCTGGAACTTTCTAAGAAAGATCTTAGTATATATGCAGGTGTTATAACAGGTCATTGTCCGAGCCGTTATCACTTGAAGCTAATTGGAAAACTTCAAGATGATGTATGTCGCTTCTGTGGCATAGAAAATGAGTTCTTCGACAAGGGGCTGATAGAACCCTTTGACATTTGGAGAACAACTCCCAGTACAGCAGTGCACTTTATTCGAAGTATAATGCCGTGCTGGGATAATGCTATTAGTCAAGCGATGGCGATCACTCCTAATAATAGTGATACGGCATCTTGGTATAGCTAAAGAAAAAAAAATGGGAATATATCACAATAGACCAGAAAAATGGTCGCAGTGATGGAAATACCCGACAAGGAAAAAAAAAGAGGCCATCATTGCGGTTTAATGGCCCATATTTTGCATAATTTGTGCGATGATGTTTTATGGCATTTCGATTTCGGAGTTGCCGAGTAGGTGTATGGAAATTTAAATTTGATAAAAGTTCTGTGGAGTCAATGCGCTGCGAAACGATATCGTTAACAAATGAAACCATTGCATATTCACGACGCTCTTTTAATGTTTGCATGTTTATAAGCATGAAGCGTGCTTCATATGATTGAAGAGGAAATGATGTCCAACACTGATTCTAGTGGGGGTAGAGAGGGTAGAGAAAATTTCTAGAGAATTCAAAGAAGACTTCCAGGTGATTGTAGAGGAGCGCTCTAAGATAATTATTAGCAGAATTTCAAGACAGTTCTGAGAGGAAGTTCACGGACCTTTTAAGAGAATTCCAGTGTATTTAGTGAATCATAAGATAAAATCCGTGCATTTTTTGGAGTCTTCTGCATATAATTTCTGGATTGTATAAAAAAAATTGTAAGAAACCAGAGAGGATCTAAATTGTAAAGAATTTATGAAAAGAACTCTTATATGATTATGATATGATATGATGTGATTCTAAATTTAATTCTAGAGAACATTCAAAAGAAATCCTGTATAGAGTTCTGAGCGAATACAGACAAATTTTGAAGACTTCGAACGCAGAAACAAATTCAAAATACTGGGAAAATTCTGCTGTCTTACTGTGTCTTAGTGCTTCATTCGACTCAATCGCATTCAGTTTAATGCTTGATTTAAATGTATATCGCATAACCAGGAATATTACCGAAATTCCGGGAAATTGTTAATCAGGATTTGCTGGACACCATGGACTGTTCATAAGCTCTGAGCTTCCCTGATGTTATTTAGACCTAACTTTTCTGAGGTTCTACGATTTTGCTCATGTTCTCTAGATTTCTGTGTTCCATAATAATTAGTTTTTTCCTAAGACTACGATATAGAAAAGTTGTCTAGGTCCCAGAGTTATGATTTGTTTTTTTTTTCTATGTGAAGTTTTACAGAAGATTATGTTCTTGGAAGGAATGGAGCAAAGAAAAAAGACGACCAGTCTGTACTACAAAGAAGATAATTATATTTTATTATAGTACTCGTGGCTAACTTAGATCTACATTTAATTGTAGACAGCAGTTCTTCACATTGCTAAACGCATCGCTTCATATATATCCTAGATCTTTAAGTTTACTTAGAATCTTAATACATTGTTTAAAAAAAAAACGAGGTAGACAAAATAGTGCAGAGTGAGGATATGGAGGATAGAATTGTACTGTGCTCTTGCTTATTCAGTTAATACTTAATTTATGAAAACATATTTATGGAATCCTAAAACCATTTGTTTTATTTTTAAGAAGCAAGAAAAACACACATGATGGGTTTGTGAATTTATACAATTTCTCGAGGTGGCAAACGCAATCAACGGAAGATTAGAACCATATCTTTCTGATCAACAAATGTCACTATTGGTCACTTTTTTATATTTTAGTCACTAAAGTCACTTCTATCTCATCACATACTCACCACAAGCTCTGTAAAGGAGTTTTATTCAAGGTTCTACGTGTGTTTCAAGGTTCCGTACTTAAGAACTTAACTTTTTATTAAAATCCAAGGCTTGTGAAACAAGAATCTGGGTCATTTGAGTTTCTACAAATTCTGAACATATATATCTATTTTTAACATTCTAAACCTACAAAATTTGCGTGGTTTCGCACTGATGATTTTTTATTTAGTTTTATTAGACCTGAAACAAAAAACAAGGTTGTAAGACTTTTGAAATTCATCGGATCTCGGACTTGTGGAGATGGCTTAGTTAAAATCTCGGAATATGGATTCAATTCAAGACCCTAAGTAAAACAATAATTCAAATCAAAATCATGGAGTTAGAAAAACTAAATCACGGGCTTTCAAATAATGAAAAGATCCAAGACTTAGCAAACCTCGAGCTTGGCGCAGTTTTAAAGGTTTCCGAAATTGTAAAAAAAAATCAATGTCCCAAATTAAGAAGAATGTTCAATATCCTGAATTTTCCAATTTTTCATATTCCTGAACTCGACAAAATATCATGTTCAAAGAGCTTTTAGAATAAGCACCTTTTATATATCCTGAGGTTTGAAAAAAAAAATGCCTCAAGCATAATGATTGGACGTAGAGTAATGATTAGCTCCCAAACCCAAACAAAAATTTGAGTTGTAGGATTTAAGGAAATAAGAAGATCCCGAATTGGATACAATTTTCAATATTCGTAAGCATTGAAATGTTCATAAATTTCGGTCACACCACTATCTCGAGTTTAAAAATATTGACTCAGGATGTGTACTATCTGGAAAAAAAAAATGGAAAACATGGAATCAGGGTTTTTGATTTTACCTGAAAACCGGAGGCGAACCAGCCAAGAGGCTGAAAGCCTCCCTAATAAAGAAAGCTTAGCTTAACTTTTACCTAAAAAAACAGGAATTCTCAGGGAATTTTAAAATTCCTTTGTCAAGCAAATTTTTAAGAAAAGAATATATTGGAGTACGCCAGAGAACCTTCGCAGGTGCTTTAAAATATTTCATAATACAACCAACTTTATCTTCCTCGTTAGTTACTCTTACTCTTACGTGATAATGCTGGAGTGGATTTATCTTCATTAACAATATAAATTCTAGACTTGAATTGTTTTTTAAATGGTTTTGTTGCATGGATACTTTCTACATATTTTAAACATAGACTTTTTTTTAAATATTTCACCTAAAGCAATCAAACTAGGACAAATTTTGAAGAATGTGAAACGGAAATAAATATTGAAGACTACGGACATAGAACAAATTCCAAGAACCCAGATTTCAAATAAATTAAGGCCCTTGCAAAAGTTTCAAAGCTTATGAATTCGATGAGAATTCTATTGGAATAACTAGAAGCGAAGACTACATATCAAGAAGACTGGCAACTCTTCCATTTCTTCATACGACCGCTATGAGACCGACACAATTGCGTCATCTGCCGCTCAAAGGTAAATGCTTCGAAAGAAATTGATAGCAAAGATTAGAACCTCAGAAGAAAGGTTTGTGTATTTGCTTCCACCTTTGCTCGAGTGCAGCGCTACTATATCTGTCACTTAGATTCTAGCAGAGTTACCAGTCTTCTTGATTTGATGTCTTCGCTAGAAGGGAATTCAGTGGAAAATATCAGAGGATATTTTTTTGGAATGTGAAATCTGAGGAATCTTTTCAAATTAGTTCTAAGGAATACCAAACACCAGGTGAAACTTAAATAGAATGACAAGATTATTCTGAGTAAAATTCCAAATAAATCCTAATCCTTAGTAGGATTCAAAGTAAATTTACAAGATAATTGCGTGGAGCATTCCAAGGCAATTAAAAAAAATTCAAGGAGAGTTCTGAGTAAAACTGCAAAGTACTTTTTAAGGCACTAGTAAGGAGAACTAAAAGTGAATTTTATGGAGAACTTCAAGGTAATTGCAAGTAGAATGTCCTGAGAAGAAGGAGAATCCAAAGGGAATTCTGAAAAGAATTCAATGAATATTTTGAGCATGATTCGAAAATTACACATTTAAAAATAATTAATATTACTCGTGGCATAATCCACCTTTGACATAACGGATGAGACGTAAACAAACATCACAATTAAGTACTCCGCGACTTAAAAGTTCGTTACATGGCGAAAAGTACGTTTGATTGAGAGGAATTTTGCGTCTGTTGCGAGTCAATTTTATGTCAAAACTAACTCTCGTATATGCCAGTCTCAGCGCACCTAAATTTACACGACCTTTTCTAAGCGTGTACTTTTAGGAGTATTTAAGAAGTTAAAAAATATTAACGATGGTTTGAGGTAAATTTCAAAGGAATACTATGGATAATTTCAAGGTTTTCTGAAACAATCTGAAAGAGGAAACATACCGAGTATACTGCCCCGTAACGTAGGTAGATCACCTTTTCGTGGTATGTTACGGGATGTAAGATCTACCACCGATTCCTAGTCCTGACTACTTCAAACTAGGGGAACAGGATTTTTCAGTAATCCAAGGAACACATCTTAGTCCTTGTTACTTTTTATGCCTTGTTGATAGTGACAAGACTCGGCTTTGTCCACCGAGGATAATCCTGAAGCAAGGACAAAATGAGTTAGTTAGTCTTCTTCTAGGTGATTCCTATACTTCTATTCGCTGTTCCCTAGTTTGAAGTGGTTAAGACTAGGGTTCTGATGCATGGTCATTATCGGTGTCATTCCTTAATTTTGTTGCTAAGGAATCCAATTTTGACTGACAAAGGAGGGTGTTTCAACACTCCGAAGGGTATAAATAGCGGGACCATTCAATTAGAGTCGGATCTTTGCGATAAATGCAAGAATGATAACTGTAAAAAAAATCGAATAATTCATTATTTCTCAATAGTGATGGAGTAATACGACATGCACTAAACTAAGGACAGGGGATATACTACAATAGATCAAATTACTGGTCGCAGTGGTGTAAGGTCCTGAACAGAGGAAAAAAAATACTGGTTAGCACCCATGTCTCTCACGGTAAATGTTACGTGACTTTTAAAATGTTGAAGTGACTGTTATAAAATAAAAAATAACAACTATTGGTTTACTCTTTCACCTTTGGCTCATTCGGTTTAATAAGCCATTGTACCTAATGTCTTTTGGCCAATTGTTTGAATCTCCTAAACTGCTCCGCAAATGAAATTGCTTGCAACCCGCTGAGACTAAGCGATAACAACACATTTCTATTAGATTAGCATTTCAGATAGCAACATCAGCTACCATTGCTGAAGGTGTTTGGCGAACGTAAAAGTTTTGTTTGGTTGGAAAATTGTAGGGAAACTATACTTCATCACGAATAACCTGATAAGCTTAGCAGCTTTGAAAAGGAGAAAAAAAACGCCCCAAGAGAGTGCTAAACTTAGCAAGGAAAGGAAAACTGAAAAGTTGGAAGTTTTCGTTCAACGATCCCCGAGGAGTTCCACAAGATAAGGAAAACAATACCCCACTATTGTGGCGCGTTTAGCATGCAAACCTATCGATTCGATTGCTGCGTAGAAAGCCATTTAAAGATGGAAAAATTAAACTCGATCATTCAGCCCCCACTGAATGATAACTCAAAGTTCTCCCATATAAGCTGAGGTATGCAAACAATCCCGAACAGCTCGAATGGTAATTCTACTACGAACAAACGTGTCGCTTCCTTATATCGACAGGTTGATGAATTTGATTCCGATTCGTAAGCCCGCCACCGCCCGGTCACCAGACTGGGAAAGTTCAATAAGCACATAATAACCGTGGGATGCACTTGTCACTGTCAACATCCCCACGATCGTCTCGTCACACACACGCCTCGCGGCATGTCATGTATACTGCTAATTGAGTCAAAAATACGTCCTCAGTGGGGGTCGGCCCCGGCGTAGTGGTTAACATCCATGCCTCTCAAGCCAAAGTCACGAGTTCAAATCTTATCCCCGGACAAGTCACGAATGATCAAAGAGTGCTAAAGTGACAAAGTTTAAAAAAAAACCTTAGTGAGTGAGCGTCGTCGTCGTCGTCGTCGTTTCGGAATTGATTTAATAGTCAATCCGATCGAAACAAACCCGCCGCATCGATGATTTGATTTCATTGAGCACTAGCGTTTGCTGGATTCAATTAGTTCCGATTGGCAACGGACAGCAGAAATCTGAAAACAATTGCCGCCATTGTGGTTAACTTGTAGGTTTGAATGACGTATTTGTGAAAGACAGTTCCTCATACGGCACTCGAAAATATCTCGAATATCTCACGTAGGTGCGTTGTAAGCAAAATAAGCCATTACTGGGATGGGAAACTCATTTGCACGCCATAAATCAATGCATTCCGCTGTAATACGAAAATAATGGGGAGTAAAACAAACGACTCATTTCCGGCGGTCAACTATCAAGCTCAGCTCAGGTTGGTGGTGATTTTGTCAGGTGCAAAACATTATCGCCATGAGCCGCTCATTTCTCACTGATAAACATAAGAAGAAAACAAAAAGAAAACAGCGCGTGGTGACGTTTTTAATGGGACTGGCTATCAATTTGGTTGTGCTCCGGTAAGTGATTGTCACGATAATGATCCTATAGCATGTAATTCCGAGCTACTGCGAGCACTAGCCAAGTGCAAGAGTATGCGAAAATATAACGCTTCTGCTCACATATTAAGCTACCTGTTCAATACATTGTAAATCGCCAGCTAAAATTTCGTTGCTTTTTTATAGAATTATAGCTGTTCCTATTTTAGAGCAAATTGTTTCGTCTTTTTACATTATTTTTAGTTCTACTTATTATTATTTTTCCATATGCCGAACTTAACACATATATACGCACCTTAAAGTCAAACAATGTATAAACGTCATTAAACGCATTAGCGACGGCACGGATAGGTTCATTCAACCCGTATTGCCGATTACGAGCTGCGAGAGTACAAAATTACGCTGTCTAATCACTCTCTCAAGTGCGTAAATGAAAAGCTGCCGAAGTAATTCGGGAGAATCAATCTCGCTGGTAATGATCTCAGCAGCAAACACAGCTTGGATGTTCCGTCTTCTTTGTTCCAAGGTGTCAATTCCAAGTAGACGACAGCGATCCACGTAAGAATACATGTTAGCCGTGTCACGCCAGGGCAGATGATGAAGCGCGTAGCGAACAAACTTTCTCTGTACACTCTCAAATCTGGCTATCCAGCATGTTTGGTATAGGCACCAGACGACAGCACTATACTCTAAGATTGAACGTACTAACGAACAATACAGCGCGATCGCGAAAGTCTTCAGATATTTTGAACATAAAGCCAAGCTGCCTGTTAGCTTTAGTCAGGATGTCATTGTAGTGTGGTTTGAAGGTCAATTCACAGTCGAGTGTTACTCCCAAATCTTTGACCTGGCTAATCCTCTCTAATGTTTGCCCGGAAATTGAATAATAAAATATTATCGGGTTTTGTTTGCGGTGAAATGATATCACATTGCACTTGTTGATGCTGAGCGTCAAGAAATTACGGGAGCACCAACTCTGCATACGATCCACCATCAGCTGCAACTCCTCACAATCAGCGATGCAATTGATAACCACATACATTTTGACATCGGCAGCGTAGAATAGCCGGCAGTAGACACGAAAGCTCGTTGACGAAAAGCGAAAACAGAAGGGGTTCCAGATTGCTTCCTTGTTCGTGAACACTTCAGAACGAAAAGATCCAATCTTAACGCAAAGCGAACGGTTCGTAACGAGATGAAGGATCCAGACACTCCGAGTTTCTCAAGCTTGCTCAAGAGAATGTTGAGGTCTACTCGGTCAAATGCAGCCTTGAGATCAGTGTAAACAGCGTCGATTAGTTCGCCAGAGTCCATGGTCCGAACGCAGAGCGACACGAATTCGGTCAAATTGGTTGTAACTGACCGTTTTGGGTAGAATCCATGCCGAGCCGTGGAGATGTAATTTTTACAAGAGCTGATGAGCGCGAATACTTTCGAGCAGCACCATAGTGATGTGATGTCTCTGTAATTATGGACATTCCTTTTATCGCCTTTCTTGTGGACGAAAATTTCCACTCCTCAGGAAATTTACTCTCCTGTAGTGACAGATTAAATAACTTCACCAAGGGAGTGAGCAACGACTCCGAACACAGCTTCAGAACCGACGCAGGAATTCCGTCCGGCCCGGCAGCAAACGAGAGTTTCAACCTTTGAAGAGCTAGATTGACGGTATTGTCCACTGATGTGAAACGGACGGAGCTCAAATGCATCTGTTTGGAGTATCGCTTATACAATGAACGAACTCATGAAATGTTGAGCAAAAAGGTGGCATTTCTCCGGTTCAGATTTAGCGGTTTGCTCACCGAGATGAACTGACAATCAAGCATGGGAAAAATCGTTTCATTTTGCATTTACTACTCACTCACATGCATACAACATCAGAAACGAACAGTAGCTTGTGCGAGCCGCACTGATTTTGTTCGTATTCGCTTTACTTCTATTTTCTTCGATGAACGCAGAATTGAGCAAAACAGACAGCTGAGCGTAACATGAATTATTCTGAGTGTAGTAGTGTGTATGATTCCTCTCTTATTTTTTCCATGCTGAGCTTTTTACGATTGCATTCTGCTGAGTGAGCTGAATGAGAATCACTTTTTATTTTCTAGCTTTAAACATACATTGACACATTTAAATCACTATTATTATCCAGAAAACTGTTATACTGTAACACATAAAAATAAGCGTCACGCAAATAGCATAAAACTGCTGTGGCCAATTCAAATGATTTAAATCAGTGAGCCAAAAACTATCCGACTCGGCTATTTAAATCGTGAGCATTCGGATCCTACGCATTCAATCTGGTTCTCCCTCGGTAGAGAAAATTTTTCGGCTACCTTTCAGTTTATCCTTCTCACCTTCTATTGCTGTCAGTTCTGAGTCGACCTGCAGAGTCACTTTGTTGGAATAATTTACTCTCGTTCGGCAATCTGTTTGTAGGTGATGATGGCTATTTTGATTCTGTGGTGCTCGCGCGAGCGAATGAATTTTCCCATGCTTACTGACAATGGCAAACCGACTTCGTTCTTTTTAGAGTTTACAAACGACCATAATCGCTTTGGATTTCTGCGAAGAGATGATTGCGTACGGAAGACATATCTTCGATACAGGAATCTGTTGCATTTCCTAAAGTCGTTACTTGTGCGGTTGAACTCCTGCTTCGTAATATACGAACGATTTTGGCAGTATCTTCGTAGCGATTTAGCCCTATACCGTTTCATTCGACGCAAGTGACCGTTACACTACTGTGGCTTTGCAATAGGGGGAAATAGGTACAAATTCAGTCATGATATCACAAATCATTTGACTGAAATATTTAACGGAATCGTCAACACATCAAGCTAATTCTCCAGTCGATACCGTAAATAGCAGCACTAATCGCAACATAGTCGGCTCGCCGGAAATCCAGTGTACGATTATTTTCAGAACATTCATCAAAAACGATTGGCGCTGGGAGGTTCATCAGGACGTCTAAAGCAGGGTGGTCTACATCAAGAAAGATCACAGGTTCTAGGCTTCCGAAATGGTGCATGCCAGAGTTGCAGCTTCGTTAGACAGAACAAGGACTAGAAAGCGAGCGTTCCTATTCAATACACCAGCGAAACCGTCGATAAGCGTTGAACTAGCAGCCGATAGAACCAATTGAGGCTCAACCTGGAAAGGATACCTAAAGCATTGGTTGACAATTTTCATATGCTTAAATGTCTCAAGTGCAGTTACGTCAATAGATTGAACCTCCAAGTTTAACGAAATTTATCCATGATCCCTCTGCAGTTGGCCTATTCTTATTTTGGAATAAAACTCTACAGTGTTTTAAGTATCGATCTGCAGTTTTCGATAAACTTGTCCCTTATGGTTCGACCAACTAACTAAACTTCATACATGGATAATATTGAACAATGTTTTATCGGCTTCTAATGCAATTTTCTTATGGTTTCACAATAAGCATATCTATTGAAAAACTATTGAAAACAAGTGCTTAGTTCTTCTTTCAAAATCAATAAACTTAGTTTGAACAAATTTTGCCCGATTTGGAGTTGTTGGTCTTGGAAAAACTGCTAATTTTGGGTCAAAACCATAAATACCTCATACAATATAAAAGAAAGAATCATACTTCCAAAGTCATAATGGCGTATCTTTATGATACAAAATAATTTGTGCAATACGTTGATGACGGGAAACTGATACCCGATTGTTATTGAGAAAACATTGGTTTTCATAAGTCACGATAGAGCATTTCCAGCCCAAAACGCAAACCGGTTGGACATGAGTGTTTCCGATTTGAATGAAACATTACTCATAAGTTTATTTTTTTTTCAAAAAATCATAACACGTAAACTATTGATTTGATGAATATGATTATTCTTCTATCATATATAGACGTTGGGCTTAAGTGTTGGTGAGATTGTACTAGTAGATCTCTATGGGATGAGCTCCTTAGGCACAATATAGAGAATTTATCTAATGTAATATTAGTTTACCTGCTAATGTAATATTAGTTTACCTGCTTATATTTTTTGCCTCTGTTATGATATACACAATTCTACACAGGTACCTATACAACTAATAGAGGACTGAAAAAAGGCACGTTAGGGGGTTTGTTGATTATTTGGGTATATTGGAGAGTATTTACTTATAAACTTGTTTCTCTTCCGCTGCATCTAAATAGAAACGGGTAAGTATGACAGTTACCGTATCTGAGAATGATTTTTTTTAATTTAAAATCATGTTGCTGGACATCACGACTAACATTTGAAAATGGTATAAAATGAGGAAATTATTATTACTATTATTATTAATTCGCATTAACTTGAGAACGACTGGACTAAGGAAAAAAGTTACTATGTGCAAATTGATTGGAAATTAGGCGCAAGACTCAAATAAATTATTATTTTACTAAAAAATATGCAATTTCATAAACTTTAAAAACTAACAAAAAAATTAAAAAAATATAAATTTTTTTAAACTAATTTACCAGCCTAAGCTCTTCACTAAATTTTATAACATTTCTTCAGCTTTCTTGATAAGATCACCTGGCATGGCTTTTTTAGATCTTTTGAGCCTTAGAGCACTTCTTTCCGCTTCTAGTTGCACATGTTCATGCAAGGGCAGCAGATTGAGGATTGCTTCTAATGCTTTTGATGGGGTGCTACGCACCGCACCCGTTATTGCAATGCATACTAGGCGTTGAAGTTTTGCTAGTTTAGTTTCCTCTGTGCAGTAGCCTCTTTTGATTTTAGCCACACTAACGAAGCATATGCTGCTTTCAAACGGATTATTGATGTGTAAATCAACATTGTCATTTTTGGTTTCAAACCTCACTTTCTTCCAATAGTTTTGTAGCATGTCCACAGGGCAGTGGTTGCTTTGTTAATCACAGAATCAAGCTGAGCATTCCAACTCAACTTGGCGTCCAAAATAACTCCTAGGTATTTGACCTGTTCACTAAGATGGATCTGCTCTCCTCCAAGATTGAATTCTTTTAGGATAATCTTCCTCTTTCTAGTAAAGGGGATGATTACGACTTAGCTTCCAGGCTTCTTAGAAGATCATCTACAACTAAAGACCACAGCAGTGGTGGGAGAACCGCTCCTTGAGGACAACCTTTCGTTGTCTTTAATGTTATAGATGAGCTACCCAGCCCAGAACTGATTTCCCTTTTTGCAAGCATAGTCTGAATCCAGTTGACGATGCGCCTATCGAAGTTCCTTGCCTTCATGGCGTAAACCATAGAGGAATAGGATGCGTTATCAAAAGCTCCTTCAATATCCAAGAAAGAGCAGAGTGCAATTCCTTTAACTGAAAGAGATTTTTAAATTTTTGTTACTAAGGTATGGGGAGCAGTAGCTGTTGACTTTCCGGATTGATACGCAAACTGAAAATTAGATATTGGATGCGTGAACATGTAAGTTGAATTGATGAAATCATTCAACACTTTTTCCATAGTCTTTAACAAAATTGAAGAAAGACTGATAGGCCTGAATGATTTTGGATGCGTTTTGTCGCGCCTCCCATTTTTTGGCATGAATATAACTCTTACCAATCTCCATTTTGATAGAATATAATTTAACCTTATACTTGCCTTAAGGTTCAATTTACTTTAGTGCGATTTTGGAAAATTTCAAAAGCAGTTTTTTTTCCGACGCATTATTTCAGATTGCAAACAGCGATTCCTTTTGATATTTTACACAAAATGACGCGAGCTTTTTGCAATCTAAAATAAAGCGTCGAAAAAAACTGTTTTTGGATTTTTTAAAAATGCATCAAAGTAAATTGAACCTTAAAAATCTAAGTTGGAGCCGGAATTAGCACTGCTTCACCTTTCTGAAGAAGGGTTGAAAAGATCTCACCGCATTTTCTACTCTGGCCTCGGTGAAGATTTCATCAGCTATATGTGTGGTGTCTCCTGTTCTTTGAGACTCCGAAGAGGTCTCCGTAGAACATCTTTCATCAACAAAATGAGCCGATGCCTCACACAAGACTGATCCTGGAAAATGTGTTTCCATCATTAGATCTAAAGGTTCAGAAGGATATTTGGTGAAATCTCCATCAAGACATTTAAGATTACCTAGTTCTGTCATATGATCTTTCGAAAGAGATTTTTGTAACCTTTCCACTTCCGGAGTACTGTTTATGCTTTCACACATTCGAATCCAAGACCGCCTCTTAGATTTCCTTATTTCGTTATTATATTCAGATAGAGATTTCTTGTCCTGTGTCCAATCAGAAGTGATTTTCACCTTGAACATCTTACGAGAAGTCTTCCGAAGGCGTTCCAAATTAGAATTCCACCACGGTACATTCCTGCTAGAGGAGGACCGCTTGATAGGACAACTACTGTTGAAAGAACTGATAATCCTTTCGTTTACCATTTTTGGAAAATTATTTCAACTGTTGAATCGATTCAATTTTAATATCATTTGTAAATATGTCAGAATTCAAGCACTGTGCATAATGATCCCAGTTTGTTTTCCTAGGATCCCTAAATGCAGAAGGTGGCAAATCACCTCCCCCCATTCAATCATAATACCTACAACTTCTTTTCAGATCTCATTTTGATCAGATCAATATTTTTCATGTTATGATTTTTTGATATTATTGATATTGATATTTTTAATGTTATGATTGTTTTTTTAATACGCCATTTTTAAAAGTTATTGTGTAGAGAAAAAAATCATATTTAAATGAAAAATGCAATCATTGATAGCAGCGAACATGTGAGCAATGTTTCATTCAAATCGGAAGGGGTCGAGACAAAATTGACATATTTTTTTAGCTTTTTGGGCAGTAAATGCTTCATACAGAAAACCTTACATATCTCAAAAACTGTAACAGATAGAGAGTTGATATGTTCTAAAAAATACTTCTTTAATACTATCTAAAATATTGTCTATCATTTGCTATCTCGACTTTCAAAAAACATGTTTTTCCATCTCCCTACTAGGTGGATTAATCATGAAAAAGTTAAGTTCAAAGAATGAGCTAATCAAAAACACAAACTTCTCCAAAGACACTGTACGCCTAAAATAATCCGTTTCGCGTAATTAATAAAACGCACGTTTTAGTGTTTCTAAACCACTCTCAGGAGCCTTGCGAAATTGATTAAAGAGTCCTCTAGATCGCATAAGACACATTCAACGTGACGTTTTTGTGAAAAATATTCTCAAAGATTCATGTCATGAATTTGTATTTCCCTCCGCACACAGAGATATTGCAGTATTTTCAAAGGCCTAATGACCTATTCAGCCTAATGGCCACCACACGTTAGAGATCTAATTAAGAACCAAATTTACTATTTTGATGTTGAAATTCTGAGTGATCTTTGACTTCATTTTGGTTGAGTTAACGGTTATTAACACATCAAAAATGAGTACCATAAAACGGAATATTTTTCATAATGCGGGTAACTTTAATAGTAGAATTTAATGATTAAATTTACTCTCTGCACTAAGTCCAAATTGGCAACATTGGTTCGATTTTCTAGCTGTTTTTCCCTGTTGGGTATTTTGATCACTGCGACCAGTATTGTGATATATTGCCCGTTTAAATATTGCTTTTTCAGCATGTCGAATCACCATTTTATGAAGCGCGACCGACATAGACTGACCGAAAGCATTTTCCCAGTCAGGTATTACATTTCGAATGAATTTCACTACTTGGCTGGGAACTGAATTCCAAATATCAAAGGGTTCTGTCAGCCCCTTATACAGAAAAATACGCCTCTTATTGAAGATTGCTGTACAAGAGCATAGCAGGTGTTCAGAGTCTTCTTTTTCTATGCCACATAATCGACACATGTCCTCTTGAAGTTTTCCTATTAGCTTCAAGTTATATTTACATGGACAGTGTCCTGTTATTAAACCATACTGTACATACTGAGATCTTTCTTTGATAGTTCAAGAATTTTGCTAGTTATTGAAATGCTCGGATTAATAAACCGTTTCGACTGCCTAGAAATGAGAGTGTTGTTCCAATTGGTCTCCGCTTTAATTTTTTCTCATTTCTTGAACTCCATTCAAGTAGAAACTCCACAGAATGGTTCTGGTCCTATAAATTGTTTAGATGATCCAAGCCTAGCTAGTGTGTCGGTTTTCTCATTCCTTTGAATTCCGCAGTGACCAGGAACCCAAAATAGGTTCACTTGGTTTTGGCAGGCCAATTTTTGGAGTTACATTGCACATTCCCATACAAGTTTAGAATAAAATGTTGCTGATTTCAAAGCATTTAGTGCTGCTTGGCTATCAGACATAATGCAGATATTCGAATGTCTATAATTTCTACGCAAGCAAATTTTAGAACATTCAAGAATTGCTTGTACTTCTGCTTGGAACACGGTAGGCCAGTAGCCCATAGATATTGAGATATTTATTCCTGGACCTGTTACCCCTGCTCCTACACGATTATCCAATCTAGAGCTGTCTGTATAAAAGACAATTGATCCTGGACGAATGTTTGGTCCTCCATTGTCCCACAAATCGCGATCCGCATCTGCTACACTGTAAAGACGATCGAAGTGATATTTTTTCTTCATCCAATCTTCATTATGTATCACAAGAGAATCAATAATGAACATTTTTAGGATGCTCATATGTCCTCTAAGATCACCTTCAATGAAGTTCTGTGACCGTCGGATCCTTAATGCACTCCTTACGGCTTCCAATTGAATAAATTGATGCAACGGAAGCAGATAAAGTGGAGCATCTAGTGCCATACTTGGTGTGCTGCTCATTGCACCAGTTATTGAGAGAGTGGCTAATCTTTACAACCTCCGCAGCTTCGTCTGAGCTGATTTTTCATTGGTTTTAGGCCACCAAACTAAATCCAGTGGATCATTTTAGGTTTAAGCCCCCATTTCCTACCAAAAGTTTTTTTTTACTTATCCAAAGAGCATTTGTTGCTTTACTGATGACTTGCTCTAGATGCGAATTCCAATTTAGTTTGTTGTCAAGAGTAACTCACAGATACTTGACTGTTTTTGAAAGTTCTAAAATTATTCCTTTCAGTTTAATATTATTTAAGGACATTTTTTTTTCTTCGTGTGAATGGTACAACAGTTGCTTTAGATGGATTAATATTCAATCTTTCGCTAGTGCACCACGATGAAACATAATTTAAAGCAATTTGCATTCTACTTGAAATGACATAGTCATATTTTCCACGCACTAATATGACTATATCATCTGCGAAGCCAATAATCTCGAAGCACTGTGCTTTTAAGTTTTTGAGAAGGTCATCAACTATTAAAGACCACAGTAGAGGTGAAAGAACACCTCCTTGAGGACACCCTTCTACAGCTCTCACTGTTATGGATGAGCTTCCAAGTTTTGCTGAGATTTCTCTTTTGCTAAGCATTTCGTTGATCCAATTAACTATGCTTTTATCGAACTCATGTTTCATCATAGCGTTTTGTAGCTTAGGGTATTGCCTTTGATATCGTGTGGAGTTTTTATATAGGGGAAATGTATGTAATGTCGGCCTAAGTGTCCCTAATTTGGGCCCATACATAAATTCAGCAATCGACTAAATTTTCAATAGCAACCAAAAATATCCATTTGTACCGTCCCAATGACGCGTTCATCTATATACAATTGATAAATAGCACATTTTTAGCGATGGGCCCAATCTTAGATCCATAGGCCAACATTAGAGCCATTTCCCCTAGTATGTTTTTCATATTTTCCAAATGATTATATACTTCAAAATTAATTGAGATTCACGTATGTTTTTCTACATTCATCGAATATTATCAAAGTAACTCCAAAATAAAATTGGTCATAACAAATTACTAACAAATTGACTTTAGGGTTCTCAGTACTTGTTTTCAAAAATATATTTGAAAAAAAAATAATAGTTGCAAAAATATATATAGAATTTGCTTCAAAAGACCTTCGTAGTTACCCCGTTCTACCTCACATAATTTTACACTATTGAATCAAACGGAAAACTAATCCTGCTTTCTATGAAATCATTTTGTTAACTGATTTTGCATTCATAATATTTAATTGAATATGGGACTGGCGTAAATGGTTTGCATTCATGCTTCTCACACTGAAAGACTTGTGTTCAAATATCATCCCGAACAAGTCACGACTGACATAAAATATGTAAAACAAAACAAATAAACAATAATCGTTAGTTCAACGACAGAAGAGATGAATTAAGTGTACAACACGACATTAACACCAAAAATTTAAGATAAGTTGCTTTAATTAAAAAAAAAACTCTTGACTTCTTAATGAAAGCTTAAAATGTAATCAGACTTATGTTGCGACAATTGAAATCAAGTTAATTTTTATTATGATATGAAAAACAAACTTTAATTTCAATTTACTTTCATTTGGTTAACCGACTTTGCTCGGGAAGTGTATCTGTCAAAGATAAGGAATGCACTGCAGTTGGAAACAACAGAAATTTGCTAATCACTCTTCTTTTCTCTTTATTTCTCTCGACAGGTACTAGCAGACCCATTATCTGTATGATTTGTATACACACGCCATTGAAGGAATTTAACAGAACTAGGTAAATCAAATGTTACAATGTATCATAATAATAATAATAATGATAATGAACTAATTCGAGCTTTTCGCTTCTGTATCTGTGCAAACCATTTAAGCGTAACTACAACTATGAAAAATTCCCCTCCTATTAGATTGCCTTCCCGAAAAACAAACCGGCGTCGGCATAGATTGATTAAATTTTCCACCTCCATTCATGAGTCGAGTTTTCCAATTACTAACTACGTCAGTTCCCATATCCAACACCCACTACTGAACCGATAATGCCTGGGTACACTATGGCACAAAGCGTTACACCACCACCGAGTACAAATTACCCGAACGGTCGTTGTTGTTGAGTCTTCGATTAAACAAATCCCAACTAGCGATATACGCCGCCCGTCCCTGCTACTGATTGTGTTTCCATTCATCGTCATACAATAAACAAATGACCTTGCTCTACCGCTAACCCGCATGGGGAAACAGGGAGTCATGAGTCCCGTTTGAGTTTCTAATTTTCGGCTTCTGTGGATTGATGTATGGCCAGAGTAAGGTGTAATATAATATCGCGATGAATCAAGCGAAAGCGCTGACTGACACACAATCGACCAGAGCTTATCAGCTTATTCTAGCCGCAGCCTATGACTTGTGCATGTAATCTAATGTTGTTTGTTGAATGAGTGTCAGCAAGTTTCGTCACTGCTCAGCAATTACGACTCACGCGAATGGTTTGGCGGCGCCTAGGCAAACCGTTCGTTGGACTGTCCTCATGTGTTCATCATGGTTTTGTGATAACGGCTAGTGATGGTTCATCACCTACCTGCCTGTACTAATTTTAGGGTATGCGTTGCCACATTGCTATGTTTGTCCACACAAAGCCACGCATTGAACATGACGTGAGTGGAAGGTATTTAACTAACGAACCGGTGGTATGGTTGCTGCAGTTGTGTTAGTGAGTGCGGTTGTGGTCGGTTCGTTTATCGGAGCTTTTCGAGTGCACAGTTGGTATCGGTGAGTTATTGGTATAAGTGAATCGCGTTATTTAAGCTGAAAGGAAGGTGTTGGGTGAATTCTGCCAGGTAAGGTTGGGTGAATTGAATGCTTGGTAATAATACTGAGCATTTCCACACCTAGTGACAAATCTATCAGAGACAACCTTCTTCGATTTCCATGGAACTTTGGATAATTATTGAATTGTTGCAATAATTTTAATTTTCGCTAGAATTTGTCCATTTTCTAGCAAAAAAAAACATTCTTGGTTATATTGCTAAAATCATCTCGGTACTGGTTTTTCTTATGGTATGACACTACAGGGTGCGTGACGAATTTTTGCAGTAAATTTCAAATAGTAATTTCTCATGCTTGTGGATCATGATTTAGATATATTTGGCAGCACTGGATAGCTTATACTGTTAGGTGTAAGATGTAAACAAACAGTGTTGAGTAAACACAAAGATGTCGAAACAAGAGAGCAATCGGTCAGCCGTTGTCGCTTTGTTACGCGCCGGCGTAAGCGTAAAAGAAATAGTTCGGTCGGTAAATGTGTCTGAAATAAAGGTAACAGCCGATGATGGATGGTGGATGAAGAAGGTTGCTGCTGGCCGTCATTTCATCTTCCAACAAGACGGAGCACCTGCTCATACTGAGCTAATAAAACACAGAAATGGCTTGCGGAAAATATTTCGGAATTTTGGGAGTTGAAATTTGGCCCCCAAGCAGTACCGATATCAATCCGATGGATTATTTTGTATGGAGCTTCGTCGAACGGGATACTTATAGAACCCCTCACACCACACATAAGTTGCTAAAAGCTAAAATCAAGGCAGTGATGACATCTATGGATCGAAACATTGTAAAACGTGCATGCGGCAGTTTCCGGAAGCGTCTAACTGCAGTCGTCGAAAGAAAAGACGATTTTTTTTTCGAATAAAATTAGTTACAACTTCCATATGTTGCGAAAGAAAATAAATCACAAACCATTCATTGCTAGAATAACTAACTGGTGTTATTTTTCTCAAATATGTAATTTACTGCAAAAATTCGTCACGCATCCTGTATGTCATGTTTATGATTTATCATTCTAGATCCATTCGCATGGTCATAACATATTCTAAGTCTTCTAAATCGTTCCAAGTGCTCAGATCGTATGATCTACTTGATCAACCAGGGCTTGCACAATATTCTTAGCATCAGTTCGTCAAACCGTCCTGGAGTTTAGATGTATTAGATCAACCAAGAATGGAAAAAAAATCCTAGCACCGAAAAATGTCCAAGTAGAGTCATTGAGTCAGATGTTTTAGGTTCTCCAAATTGTCCTGGAGTTCACAGCAAATGATCTACAAGTTCAACTACGACTGAGACAATAGCATCGACATAATAGCATCGAGACATGTCCAACAGATTAATAGAGTCTATACGTATCATTTACGATCCATTTCCATGTATATAAGATGTGGTAGGTTTTCCAAAACGTTTCGAAGTTCAGATCAAATGATCTTCTAAATCATCCACGACTGAAGCAACGCCGTAAGCAACGTAACATATCCAAACAGATTCATAAAGTCTACGTACATAATTTACATATTTTTTCATATGTATGAGATGTTCAATATTCTTCAAATCGTCGTGGAGTTCAGATCGTTCGATTAAATACTTCAACCACAACTGAGATAATGTCCCTAGCAGCTAAATACATCCAAGCAGATTTATGGACGCATCTGTTACCAACAATTGCTATGTATGTTAGATGTTCTAGGACCTGCAAATCATACAGGAGGAGTTTAGGTCAAATGATCTACTAGACCATCGACTGAGACAATGTACTTAGGAACGAAACATATGCAAACAATTTCATGAAGTCGAAGCACATCTCTTATGAGGGATTTTGGTGTATTTAAGATGTTCTAGGTTCGGCAAATCTCCCTGGACATCATATCAAGGGATCATCTAGTTCAACCAGAACTTTCACGACAGCCTCAGCAGCAATTATCTACGCAAATTTATAGAGTTTATGTGCATCGTTTAGGTTCCACTTTCGTGGATAAAATATGTTATAAGTTCTCTAAATTATCTATGAATTATTATCATTTGATTTAGTAGCTAAACAAACTTTTTTTTGTCAGTCTATATTGTATAATTTAAATGATCGAATATCGAATGTCTCAAAATCGATCGTACACCCTAGAGGACAATTTTTTTAAACATGGTGTATATATGGGTCATTCCTGCTTAAGGGGGTATTCCCAATCTTTTGCCTTTTTTCGGCCTGTTTTTCAATTAATTTTTTTCAAGGAAAATGAATAGTAATGCGCCTAACTCTTTGGGATTCTTGTTTATTGAACATTAAAGTTTACAAATAAATTTTTTTCGGCCTAAAAAAAAACATTATTGACGTCACAAAATGGCGGCAAACAGACCCCTGTTCGCCGCAAACGCCTGGACGGGCGAAGACTTTTCTCTGGAACGGCTTCATCTGAAACAAATTTCGTGATGAAATTAATAATCTGCATAAGATTCTCTGGAGCTTCTCCCGTTGGCAGCAAAAAATCTTGCAAATTAACAAAATGTCGGCCATATGAAAAAACAGGCGATTTTTAGCCCGCTTTTTTGCAGCTTTAAGGTGCTTCAAACAATGTTAAATGTTAATATTTTTGGCTGAAAGTTCCAAAGAATTTAATACGGAACAAAATGCGCAAAGATTCAAGTCAATATCTCTTATAGTTTCTGAGAAAAATCTTCGCCCGATAAAAAAAATGTGGTTTCGAGAAAAACGCGTTTAAAGTTTTGACTTTAGTTAAAACCATTTGGGGGTTCTTACCATTAGTCAGCTATGCCTGGACACCGAATTCGCTGATCGGAAAACGGCTTGGGGGGATGAAAGTATATAGTCTAAAGTACAAAAAAACGTGAAAAAAAATTGATTTTTTGAAAAAAAGATCGGGAATACCCCCTTAAGTGGGTACAGAATTTTAAAAAGTTGTGATCGATGTAACCGATTTGACCCAAACTTGGCCAAAACGCTTGTTTGGCATTCTAAACAAACGCCTTTTTTATTTTACTCTAAAGTGCCTACATCCTTCTGGGCTACAACCCTGGATTTTCGAAAAATTTACTGTCAGAAGAGATTACTCCACAACCAAATAAGCTATTCGTGATCGTAGAATGTCGAGAAAAGTAAAAAATAAAGAAAATATTCAATAACATTGATTTTCCACCAGAAAAGCTCAAAACTACCACTCACTCATTTGCTCATATCTCAAAAACTATTTGTCCAAACCATATGCCCTTGAAAACACATCTAGTAGGAGAGTTTTCCAAAGTGTGGCGATAATTTGAGCCCAAAATATTAAGAAATAAAAATCCTGCCCATGGGAAAATAGGCCATTTTTTATAATTTGGATACCTGCCGGTAATCAGTCTGTTTACTGTAGTTACTATAACAAAAACAAAATGTGGGTACATGATGAGCATGTATGAGTATCTATATTAAAATACTTTCAAATTGGCGTTCTGAGATCACGAATAGCTTATTTGGTTGTGGAGTAATCTCTTTTGAAAGATGAAATTTTCAAAAATCGCGAAAATTCAGGGTTGTAGCCGAGAGGGCCAAAATAAGCGTTTTGGCTAAGTTTGGCTCAAATCGGTGACATCGACCACAGGTGGTGTACCCACTTGATCTGGAATTTATATTTATATTTATATATTTATATTTATATATTTATATTTATATATTTATATTTATATATTTATATTTATATATTTATATTTATATATTTATATTTATATATTTATATTTACTTAATCGTGGCTGGTGGTTGAACAGATTTTTATAGATTTATTGATATAGTTTTGGTCTTAATTGGAGTCTAGTGGACGAATTTTAGTCAAATTAGTGGCACATGAGTGATCTTTATTGCAACTAATAATGAAGTTATGTTCATTTTGTTTCAAAAAATAAGCTTAAAAAAACGGTATTTTTCTTCAATTGCTCTAACTTTTTGTTAAGTCAACCACATATGATAAATTCTGAGCCAATAATTGATAAATGTATGCTGAGTCAACTGCCAAAATTTCAGAGACGTATCTTTTCAACTTGTGCTTTTAGAGCAGTTTTTCTAAAATTTATATACAACTGTATATTAATTTTGAGATACACTGTACGTAATTTGGAAGTCGTTTGGTCTGAAATTTAGGACGATTTGGAAAACCTAAAGCATCTAATTAGTAGGTGGTACGAACTCAAAACTATTAAGAGCAAGACGGATATCTTTTACTGGACAGATAGTAAGTAGAAAATAATTACTATCTTCCACATAAAGACATAAAGATTTTGTTAAAATTTCACAGATTTCGGTAAACTAATCTTAGTGTGTAGAATACACCCATTCAGTGTTACTGGCAAATGTAATTTTTGTAAATACATGATGAAATTGCTGTCCAAAGCGTCTGTTGAAATAAAATGAAGATATAACATGGTGAACTCACCATCGTTGTCACATCCGTAGCTGATTAATAGGAAGGAATTAAGTTGTGTTTTATCACTTTTTTTTTGAGAACCTAACATCTAATATAGGGGAAATGGATGTAATGTCGGCCTAAATGTCCCTAATTTAGGCCCATACATAAATTCAGCAATCGACTAAATTTTCAATAGCATTCAAAAATATCCATTAGTACTGTCCCAATGACGTGTTCATCTAGATAACATTGATAAATAGCAGATTTTTAGCGATGGGCCCAATCTTAGATCCATAGGCCAACATTAGAGCCATTTCCCCTACATAAAAATGGATTGTGAATTTTGCGCGTTAACTCTATGAATCTGCTGAGTCATGTTCCGTTGTTGAGATCATTGTACCAATCGTGGTTGATGTAGTAGATCATTTTATCTGAACCCCAGCACGGTTTGGACAATCTAGAAGATCTATCATACATACAAATGGATTGTAAATGATATGCCTAAACTATATGAACCTATTTGGACATGTTTCGTTGCTAAAGACCAGTCGTGGTCGATCTAGTAGATCGTGTGATCTGAACTTTCGGACGAGTTGGAGAATCTAGATCAACTTATGTACATGAAAAAGAATCGTTGATGATGCACATGGGCTGTATGAGTCTGATTGGACATATTTTATTGCTAGGGACATCGTGCAAACCCTGGTTGATCCAGTAGATTTAATAATCTGAACTCCAAGACGATTTGGAGACCCTAGACCAGTATATTATAGGTTAAGGAAACGAATGCTTCATTAATAATTCAACCTTAATGAACGTGGCAAGGCATGCACCGTTACTAATGGTATCGTTCCTGTGCAGGTTCAAGTCCATGTTCTCAAACATAAAATCTTCATAAGGATTTGAATATCCAGGCCATCAACTTTGGCTACAAACTTGCACTTTCATATTTTTACTGTAATGTTAACATCTGAAAATACAACTTTGCCCAGGAAAGTATGGGTCTAACTATCACTTGTGATTCTATACAGCAAATCATAGGAGGTGGGCAGACCCATCCGGGGCTGTGCTATTTCGCCGAATTGGTCATTTCGCCGAATTTTAATCATGAATCAAACTGAAAGAACTGGTCATGTTTAAAAGAAAGAATCATTCCTTTAAATAAAAAAATATTGATTATTTTGAAAATAAATAGATTTTTTTATCAGTACAACTCGAAAGAACTGGTCATATTTAAAAGAAGAAAACATTTCTAAAAATGTAATAGAGGAAATGACTCTAATGTTGGCCTATGGATCTAAGATTGGGCCCATCGCTAAGAATCTGCTATTAATCAATTTTATCTAGATGAACGCGTCATTAGGACGGTACTAATGGATATTTTTGGTCGCTGCTGAATTTATGTATGGGCACAAATTGAGCGCATTTATATCCATTTCCCGTACATTGATTGTTTAAAAATTTCCGAAATCAGTACAGCTCGGAAGAACTGCACATGTTTAAAAGAAGAAAGCGTGCCTATAAATCAAAAATAACTATAATTTGAATTTTTTTGAAATCAGTAAAACTCAAAAGAACTGCTCATGTTCAAAAGAAGGAAGCATTACATTGTAATAGCTCGCCAGGTTGAAAAAATCATACCTTCTTAATCTTTTTTCGAGACTGATTTCAAAATTTACTGAGCTTTGAGAAAAGTTCAAAATCGTTGAAAATAGGTTGCTCTTCGGCAAAATTACCCATTCGGCTAAATGACCTTCGGTGAAATGACCCATTCGGTGAAATGAACTCCGGCAAAATGTCCCGCCCCCGACCCATCCGTTCTGAAAAGGTTAAATCACACAGATTATGAAACTAGAGGTCCCAAACTATGATCGCTACGTCATTTCTGGACGATCCCTATGACAGGGCTGGTACCAGGTCACTTTTTAGTGACTAGATCACTTTTTTCTTGTCAGTCACTAGAGTCAAAAAGTCACTAAATTTATTAAAATTAACTCACTAAAGTCACTTTTTTACGACCAATGTTGAGAGTAAATAATTGCCTTTAAATAATCACATCAATTTACAGCTTGATTAGGTAACAAATTGGTGTTGGAAAGATTAATTAAAAATGAGCGTGCGAAGTCTGACACGACGAGTTGCGACAGGAACGTTAATTGTCCAATTTGTGTCCAATCACTAATATTCGATTTTTTGTCAACTCTATGATCTAGTCGTTCAAGTCTGTTATCTTAAAAATTTGTCCAAATTATCAAGTTTCTCTTGACTGTGATCTATAATTTGTCATAGATTTTCACAAATATAAAAAAAAAAATCTGGTCGCAACCTTAGCTGAATATATCAAAATATGTTGACGTAGGACTACGTCTGTGATTTCTACATGGTGGTACACTTTGTGAAAACCGAAAATAGAACATGTAAAAAAATTATGAAAGATTTTGAACGTTAATAATTCAGCTGCCCCTGGACCAATTTCAATAATTTTATCACTTATCGATCAGAAATATTTCTGCGCATCTGCTAAGGTTAAGACTTTATCATTTAATTTCAAAATGTCACTATTGATAATTGCATCAATGTGCAACTGTTGCTTTGATAATTATAATTATCACCGATTGCCTTCGAAAAGCGATTTTCCTAACACAGATTTCAAACTTGAATTCCATCCGATCTCACCAAACGTATTATGTTAACCGCGTGGTGAGTGGTGGTGTTCTCCAATACACAACGAAAGGCTGCCTGCAAGCAGCGAGCTGCAGCCCACATGAGCATCAATAGAAGGAGGAAGAAGCCGCACCGCTATTGATCGGAATCAGTAGCTCTTCGTGAGTCGCTGTGGGCCATCTTTGTTAAGCGCGTCATACTAAAGAGTATAAACAGAGAGAATCCCGCTCAAATTCTTATTCCTACACAAAACACAAGCTCCTGCTGCAGTTAATAAATAGTCCTACGGCACCATTGCGTACAACCCCTTAGGGTTGTCCCTTGTAGTTTTTTAATATTTTAATTTTCTTGACTTAGACTTAAAAACAAAAGTATCCGTAGAACAAACATTGCTCAGCACAGGAAGCTCTATCTTTTACATGTAGGGTAGATGTACCAGTTATGGTTATACGTTCCTATTATGGTGTGTTCTAATCATGGCCTATAAGAATTCCATACACACCATGTCCAAGCCTAAGTTGTCGAAAAATGGCATAGGAAATTTTTTTAGGACATTCACTTTTTTTAAATGTTTGATTTTCTAGTTCAGTGTTTTTTTTATAAGGAGTAGTCCAGTAGCAGGGTCATTTATCCCAAATTTTTGAAAACGTGTATGAACCATAGACACTTGCCTAACACCCACCCAAACTGGCTATACAATGTATGGGGCCTCCCTTAGCTCAGTCGGTAAATTCGCAGCTACAAAGCAAGACCACACAGATAAAAATTCTTAATTTTAATAGGGTAAACGCTCCTATAGTTGCGGTACGTTAGAATCGTTAGGTTCCTATAGTTGTGTATTGAGTCTCCATGCACAATAGACTGATGCAAAATTTGAAATTTTCGCTCCACAGTGTTCAAACGGTTTCAAATCGGGTCCTGATTAGCCTCCGAAAGCTTAAACTCATTTGATAAGAATTTGACCTGGCACAAACCATTTGAAGTTTATATGGAAATTACTATGGGAAAACAAAACTGTTTGTTCATTGTCTTCTAGCCTTTTTACATATTGTACTGTTAACAAATTCCATTGCTATTCTTATGGTAATTTTTATCAGCTACAACTTTGCGGAAAATCGTTTTTAAGCCAAACGTCAAATTAAATAGTTATTAATTGTTTGAGAGATTGTTAATCTTATGCCATGATCAAGCAACTGTTTTGTGGGCAACACTTTATTCTTTAGTGTGACATAGTAGCCGTGATTTTTGTCCTCTATTCTACGCGCCATAAACACCAATGTTGCCTGCTGAACAGTTGATTGAGCATAATCATAAGACATCAGAGACTTGAATCATTATTTACTTTTGTTACTTACATTTGATCGAAAAGTGGTTCTCAACAAAGTTGTAGCTGATAAAATTTTCAACAAGTTCAGCTATCATTTTCTTAAGTAGAGTGAACTGGCTAATTTTTGAGATGGATATGAACCGAAATTATGGTTTTTCCATAGTAATTCCCATATAAACTTCAAATGGTTTGTGCCAAGTCAGTTTCTCACTAAATGAGTTCAAATTTTGGGATGCTAATCAGGGCCCAATTTGGAACCGTTTGAGCACTGTGTAGCGAAAATTTCAAATTTTGCATCAGTCTAATGCACAACTATAGGAACCTAACGCTTCTAACGTACCGCAGCTATAGGAGCGTTTCCCCTAGTGATGTAAACATTCATTCGCGTAAACTTGTATTTCATTTCACGCAACCGAGCAACTTGTAAACAATGTCGTTTACAACAATGGGCTTTTGTATACAATATTTGTTACATTGCATGAAATGTCTCAGAACTTTACATGATATATATTGTAAACTTATATGTTATGTGACGCTCCATTTATGTGCATCATACTGATCAAAAATTTACACTACTTTTTCGAACTGTGCATGCTGGAGGTGGCTGGGTTCGATTCCCGGTCCGGTCTAGGCATTTTTCGGGTTGGAAAATTTCTCGACTTCCCTGGGCATAGAGTTAGGATTGTACTTGTCACACAATTATACTAATGCTAAAATGGTACAGGCATCGAAAGCTCTCAACTAATAACTGTGGAAGTGCACCTAAAGAGAAAAAAAAATCAGAATTTATCTGCTGATGTAAACATCCCTGCATGCAAACAATCATGCATGTAAACTTAATTTTCACGTAAACTAGCAACTTGTATGAAAAGTTGTTTACAAAGATGGATGGTTGCATACAATATTTGGTATATTCCTTTAAATTTACTAGATCTAAAATGTAAACTTGTATGATATATGACGCTCCATTTATGTGCATCATAGAATTTACACTATATTTTCGAACTGTGTAATATTCGATAAGCAATAAGCTTGAAAAGTGAAAAAGAAAAAGAAGAATAACTCAATACATATTTAGTGAGACTTTATTTAATTCGTTCCATCCCGCCTACTGTGCGACTCAGATTTCCAAGAAACTTCGGTTCAATACACAGTAAATAAACATATCCCTTAAAAGGGAAGATTCATTTTGTTACCAACCAGACCAGACCAGAACAGTCAGTGGTTGTGAACCTATACTGTCGCTATTCGCACAACAGTCCCATGTCCCATATTGATATCAGCTGCGACGAGCGGACCATAACGGAGCGCACAGAACCTGAAGCCAGCTCCTGACTTCTTCAAATACAAATAAATCAATGACTCAAAATCAAGACATTGGTTTGTAGTCATTCTTTCGATCAAAACGTTCAGCATGGATTTATTTTGATTGGGTAATTATGCTTGAATTTTCTATAAAATCATTAAGATATTTTTTTTTGGGACTGTTATGTCAATAATTTGAACCTAACCCTACTTTTTATCAGTACTTTTAAAAGACGATATTGCATGGATCACATTTTTGAATATAACTCAAAATCACTCAAATGTCACATGGGACTGTTATGCGAACAGCGAGGCAGTGGTAGCGAGGGGGGGGAGAGAGAGATAAAGGGTTTGAACAGCACGGAGAAGCATAAAATTCGTTTACGCAAACGGCGGCCGTTTCGCGTTTGGATTTCGCGGCCCTCGTCATCGGCCGTTTCTGCAAGCTGGGCATAATTATTCATTTTTCCCCCTTCCTGCCATGCCCATGCATGATGCTCGTATTCTTTCGTTAATGCCTTCCTGGGGTGTTCTGGGCTGAAGAAGGTCTCACATTCACCGTACGTATTATGCATGCGCGAGAGTTTAGGTACCTTCTTCTTTTTTTGGTTTGGTCGGCATTACTGTTATTATTTTTCATGGTTAAGGAATTTTCGTTATAACTTCCATGTATTCGCAGAAGTATATACATGTGGAGTCCGTTTTTTTTTTTTTTTTCTGCCAGTGGTTTATTTGTTCAAACATGAGTATATCACGAAACCAGAACCATTCGTTAAACGGCTCGTATAAAGCAGAACGGTTCCGAACCACACGTTTCAGTGTGGTTCGGAGTTTCGTGTGAGTGGATTTCGTTAACGAATTTGCAAGTTTTGGGGCGGAATAATTGCAGTGCCACTGCGGTTGATACTGAGTGAGTACTTAAACGCTTTTAATTGTTGCTGTTTTAGGTTGGAAAGCAGGAAGGGTTCCACTTTATGGTCGTTCATATTGCAAAAAAAAAACAGATGGCGTACTACATGCACTGGAAAAAAAAACATCTAGAATATCAAGTGGAACCAACGTATTGATTTTGATTAGTGTGTTCTGAAAATACATTAATATTTTCAGCGGTATTCCGTTTTTCAAAACCCAATTTAAAATTTATTACCTTTCAAATTAAGGAATGAAGTGGTCTGAAATATTGATACAATTGTGCATACATTAATTGGTAAAAAGGGTTGGCCTAACTTCTTAATACTTCAATTTGTTCGTATTATTTAAATTGAATGAAACTTCTACTGGTTTTGTCAATCATGCGACGATACAGCAACTGCCGCTGAGCAACATCAAATGTGCTGGAATATTAGAATACAGTTTTCGCACCTTCTTATGGGAGGAACAAATATATTCGGACCATAGTAGAAAGCTAACATCTAACACGTCGCAATTGGCCTGCTTGCTTGGTGGAACATGTTAATCAAATCCCTAGTGATTAACTTATTCCGCCAACAAGAAGTCTACTGCCGTTTCCGACTTGCGATAAGATGAAAATTAATACAGCACATAGACGGTTTTGACAAGTAGACCGTCTGCGTCGCCTTTTAGGCCGGGGAAATTTTCCGACTGTGATGGCGAAATTTAGTATATACAGTCACCCCAGTATATTATGAGCCAGCTAGTCACTATTATGGGTCAGTCAGCTCTGCGTGTTAATCAAATGGAAGTGACTCATAATTGTGGGAGACCGATAATTCTGGGGTGACTGTACAAGAAAGAGAAAGTATGTTTTCGTAGTCAAAGTTCTATGAAAACATGTAACTTGCGATAACAATTGTGAAAATGGCCCTTTTGATTTTTTTTTAAATAAATCATAACACGAAAAAATCACTTCTAATCGAAATGACGTCTGAAACAACGTTGTAAACGTCAAAAAAGTTTTATAAAACGGAATGCAAATTTTTGAAACGTTGAACACTTTGCAAACTAAAAAAATAACAAAATACAAATCGTAAAACAAAAACTTACGGTCAATTGTATACTTTATTTTTGAACTATTTTTTTAAATGTTTGCATATAGGGTAGATGTACCAGTTATGGCTATACGTTCCTATTATGGTGTGTTCCAATTATGGCCTATGGGAATTCCATACGCCATAACTGGAACACACCATAATAGGAACGTATGGCCATAACTGGTCCACCTACTCTACTACGGTTTAAATGATATTGTTTTCTGTGCATAAATTTCCACCACCACTAATTACACTACCGGTCAAGAAGTTCGTTTGATTTTGTTGTTGTTTGCATTTGTTTACAATCATGAGATCTCAAAACCCGTTTGAAGTCTCAGTAACTTATTTTTTCCTTAATTCTGGATCTTGAATTTCTAATAATCTCATTGGAACTCCTCCCGGGATTTCTATAGAACTTTGTATGTAAATGTATTAAGAGATTCTTTCATGATTCCCCTCATCAAGCTTATGGCACTCTCCAGTATTTCCTTGTAATTTGCTTCATAGCAGTTTCAGATATCTCTGCAGAACACTTTAGGAACTCCCTTCCGAAAACACTTGGAATTCACGCTACAATTATCTTCGTATTCCCAAAATTTCTCGTGTGATTTGAAGTGGTTTTAGGCCCTATGGCCAATTGAAGGACCACTAGTGCCATAACTGATGTAGTTAAAAGTTCGAACAAAGTTCGTTTCCCCAAAAGCAATAGAAAATCATCTCACAATAATATTCACTGATGATGATTGAGACTACCACTCATGTAGCAAGGCGCTTGCAATTAGTAATGGGCAATCCAATCAGGACGACTTGATCAACCCGTATGCAGAAACGCCAACGCGAAATCCACCGGGAATAGAAGAAAAATCTTTTTCCAGCAAACAACATCACATAATTCCCTATGGAACAAGCCGTCGTCCTGAAGGATGCCCCATGAGTGTGGAGAAAAGTCCGATTTATCGGTATTTGTACCGATCTTTGAACGTAATACCGATATACAGATAAGGTTCCTCAGAATACCGATTTTTGAGATCTTATACCGATTTATACAGATTTTTTAAAAATTAAAACTGATTATTACCTGCCCGCACTCACATGTCAGACAAAACTATTGTGATAGACTTTTATATTTTGGAATATGTTAAAGTTTTTGAGTCTTGCTTTGAAAATGTTTTATGCTTAATACTCTTTCGACTAGTGTTTCCATTTCCTCTCTGTTTCTGGCTAGCCAGGAATCAAGAAACAGCTGCCGGCTCATCCCGGTCATTCCTGGGAATCGAAAAATATTTTTATCTTTAATGTTACCAAAAAAAGGTCCATCAGAATGTTATTTTTAAACTTTATGATCTTTCCTACGAAGTACCAAAGCAGCACACTTCTCGCCTGAACAGTTGTGGTTACTTATATGTAACTTATTCCAGTTACAATCAAGTTGTGATGGTAGTAAGCTGCTTTGGTATATTCTAACTGTTCCCCTGTTATGTTCTTCCACCTTATTTTGCGATTCCTCCCGGAAAGTACTTTCGACTTCCCTCAGAGGAAGCTTCTTCTTGCTTCGCTTGCAAGGTTCTTTCATCTTCCCCCGCCAGCTCCAGAATATTATGCTAACTTTCCCTAGACGATTTTACCGATTTCCACCGGAAATTTCTTTTGACATCCCCCAGCAATCTTTCTTCCGGAGTATTTTTCTCAACTTCTCCTAGAAGTTTCTTTCGAATGTCCCGAAAACCTCTGGCTACACCAGAAGAAGCTTCCTACTTTTTTAAGAAATTTCTTCCAAATATCTCTGGAAGTTTCTTGCAAACTTCCTCAGGAATTTGTTTCCATCTTCTCCAGGAAGCTCCTTCAAACTTTTACCGAAAGTATCTATCGAACTATCCCAGAAATGTCTTTCGTCTGCCTTTGGAAGTTTCTCCATGAGATTCTTCCGGAGGTTTTTTTTTGACTTATATTGGAAGATTTTCCCGAGCTTCCTTTGGAAACCGCTATTCCTGGAATTTTCTTCCGATTCCCGAAACCGTTCTGGCTTCCTCTGGATGTGTCATCCGATTTTCATCGAAAGTTTCTTTAAATTTGCCCCGAAAGTTACTCTATATTTTACTTGGAAGTTCCTCGGAGTTTTTGCGACTTTTCCTACTGTGTTACCTGACTTGTAACGAATATACGTTGTATACAAGTACCCCGTATACAACGTATTACTCGTCTAATTTCGCATAGCATTTGTAATGAAAAATAAGACGAACTATACTTTGTATTCGGGGTACTCGTAGAAGTCAGGTAACACAGTAGAACTTTCTACAAACTTCCTCCAGAAAAGCTTCTTTTTCCTTTCTCTGGAAGTTTTTTCGGCTTTTTTCAGAAGCTAATTGAAGCATTCCCCAGAAATTTCTTCTGAATTTCCTGGGAAGGCCATTCTTATTTCAAAAGTTCAAATTTTCGCTTTCGGAAACATCAACAACATAAAATTAATTAAAATTGTAAATACTGATAAATACCGATTTTTTTAAACCATTGATACCAATAAGCCCGAACACAATCTGGCAACGCTGCCACTGAGCTGATTTCAAAGATTCAAATATCAAATGAAAGGTAATGAAAAATACTTTTTAGAAAAAAATAAAATATAATGATACTATTGGAGTATCGAGCGAAAACTCAAAATTTGATAACTTCAAAAAATATAAGTCAAAAACGAAAAAAATCCATCGCTGTTTTTTATATGTTGTGTAAACCATAAAACCATTAAAAAATCAAATACAATCGATGTTTTTCAATACAAAATCCTAATTCTTTAATATCACTATATTTTGGATTTGGTATTTAAATCCTTGAAATTTTTGAAAAAAAAAGTAATGCTTGAAAAAAATCGATTTTTTTGACCATTTTAACATGGAAGTCACCCTAATGACAGTACAAAAGATACAAACCATAAAAAACAAATACAACAAATTTCAATATAAAATTCATATATTAAAATATTATTATATTTTTCCTAAAAAGTATTTTTAATTATCTTTCATTTAATATTTTTTGATCTTTGATCCAGTGGTTCAAAAGTTATGAATTATTGAAAAAAGTCATTTTTGAAAAAAAACAACAATTTATTGGACCACCTTAACATGGAAATGGTCACCCTAGTGACGAACTTAAAAAAATCTTTTGTGACTACATTTTTTTTTACAAAATTCTGAGAACCACGACATTGTTTGTCGCGATCTGGATCCAAAATCAACTTAGTAAATTGTTTGTTTGAAGATAATAGAGTTGGAAATATGAGTGCAGAGTGAGGAAATGGAGGTTAGAATACTCTTACAGGGTGGCCATTAGAGTGATGCAAAATTTGAAATTTTCGCTCCACAATACTTAAACGATTCCAAATCGGATCCTGACTAACCTCTCAAAATTTGACCCCATTTGGTGAGAAACTGAGATGGCACAAACCATTTGAAGTTTGTATGGGAATTACTATGGTAAAACCAAGATTTTTGTTCATGTCTATCTAATAATTCACAATATCGGTCTGCTTCAAAAACTTTCAATTGTACTTGTAGGAAATTTTCCCAGCTACAACTTTGCTGAAGACCACTTTTTGATTAAATGCAAGGATCGAAAGTTATCAATGGTTCAATGCGCTGATGTCTTATGATCATGCTCAATCAACGGCTCAGCAGGCAACATTGGTGTTTCTGGGGCGTTGAATAGGACACAAAAATCATGGCTACTATGTCACACTGCAAAATACAGTGTTGCCTACAGAGCAACTGCTTGATCATGTCATAAGTTTACCAATATCTTAAATAATTAATAACTTTTTCCTGTCTCGTTTTACATAGAAACGGTCTTCAGTAAAGTTGTAGCTGAGAAAATTTTCTATGAGAATGGGTATTGAACTGTTTCGCAGCTCAATATGGAAAAAGACTAGAAGGCAATGAACAAAAAGTTGAGATTTCCCATTGTAATTTACATGTAAACTTCAAATGGCTTGTGCGAAGTCTGTTTCTAACCAAATGAGTTGTAACTTTGGGAGGCTAATCAGGATCCGATTTGAAACCATTTAAGCACTGTGGAGCGAAAAAGTCAAATTTTGCATCAGTCTAGTGGCCATCAAACCGGGAATTTGAAAAGTAACCGGGAAAAACTCGGGAATTCGATGAGAGAACCGGGAAAAATAAATTAACCATACCATAGAAACAAATTTTTACACTAGAATTTCAGTATAAGCCATCAAAACAGAGTGATTCTTTACCAAATGAATGTCTTGCTCTATTTGCTGCATAATTTTCTTCAGTTTCTCGTCTTATTATTTTTAGATTTTAATCACTCAGCAATATTTCAAATTGATTTTTGTCGTTTCAATTTCAGGTGTTAAGTGTAAAGTGACCTTAAAAGAAAATATTGAAGATGCTGGACTTTGAAAACAAATATTTGTTAAAATCGAAACTGAACTATTCTTCTCAGGGTTTTTATTTTTTCGTTACTAAAAAATCTCATGATACGAATCCTATCATGGAATTCTTCTGAAACTGACCAGAAAACACTCAGCGTAATAATTTCCGTTGAACTCTTTTTGGAATTCCCTTGAAATCCCTTCTAAGAATTTGATTGGAATCCTTCTTAGAATTCCGTTGAATTTATTCGGAAACTTTGATTCCTTTGAAATTCTTTTAAAAAATTTCTTTTAACTCTATAGCATAAGCTTTTGAAATTTTATTGTATTGTGGAGTATTTTAAAGAATTGTTTTCTAATTATTAGCTATTTTTATGCAATAAATTTTGTTGGAACTCTGTGATGAATCTTTCGCACTAGGGTTGAAATTATCGCCAGAACACTCTTAGAACGCTGTGTCTTGTTGAATTCTCATCATAATTCTCTTGGAATTTTTCTTAAAATTCATCCGACGATCATCAAATCTTCTTAGAATCGCATAGGATTAATTAATTAATTTATCTTTATTAGGGAGGCTTTCAGCCTGGGGCTGGTTCGCCTCCAATAATCGCATAGGACTTTTCCTAACAGTTTTTTCACAACTCCTCTTTTAAAATTACCTACTTACTTTACTTTTCCTTGTCGGACGTCCGTCAGACGAGGCTCGGTAGCTAAGTGGTTACCGTTTCTGCTTACTGAGCAGAAGGTCGGGAGTTCAATCCCAGGCCCGTCCCCTTCCTTGCAATTTTTCACTTTGCCTTATTCTATACCCACTAGATTTTAATGAAAACGAATTCTTCTTTAACACCGATCTCATCACTTACCACAGTGTGGGTCCTGATCTAAAAATATAAATTGGATGAGTGCGCGCGCGTGCGTGTGTGTGTGTGTGTGTGTGTGTGTTGTGTATTATAATCGCTATACCAAAAAACGATCCCTGCGTGTGCGTGCAAACTTTCCCCACATCCAACATCCCAGTGATTTCTCGTGGAAGCGCAGAGGATTTCTCGGTTTCCTTCACAGCGAGTACCACGTCAACACATTCCTTCCCATTCCCTAGTTGACCTGCATTCGGACACGGCCGGCGCTGGTATTGCTAAATATTAGATCTCCAGTTCTTACACATTGAGGATGAATGTTAGTCCCAAACATCATCTGTTGGTTCTCTGTGTAATTGCAGCCGTGGGTGGTCAATCTGATTTTTTTTTCCTGGTCCGACGTCCGTCAGGATTGCACCTGCGTCACAATGTTACGCAACCGTCCAGCATTCGCGACTTTCTGGATACTGGGTTCACCATAGAGTTACGCCAGCTCGTGGTTCATTCTTCTCCTCCATACACCGTTCTCACATACCCTGCCAAAGATGGTCCTAAGCACTCGTCGTTCGAAAACACCCAGTGCTTGCAGGTCCTCCTTGAGCATCGTGCCCGTAGAGAACTATCCAAGTAACAATTCAAGCTGAACAGTAAGAACAGAAGCTGATTATTGGTTGATTTAAGGTGTACAAAGCAGATTAACAGCAGGCTGAATATATTGTTGATTAGTAGTGCATGAAGCTAGTTGTATCCCCATAATTCAATCTCAATAAGTTAGCTGATCTAAAGATTGAACAAGCCTTATTTAAGCTTAACACTACTCCACAAATAAGCAATGAACTACAAATGTTGTGATAGCCTGATTTGTTAAATGTAGTTAGTGTCACTCGTTGCATTTCCGGCATTTTAGTTCTTCTAAATTCACTGCCTACCTTTCTAAAATCCCAAGCAGCGGCAGCAGTAGAGACAAGGTAGAGGAGCTTTTTAGGAATAGCCACAGATAGAAGTGGGCTGTGACGACGTCGGAAGTATTAACATTTCTATTTCTGCAGTGGCGTCGCCTTAACCTCAATCTACCTGTGCACCAACTCTCAAAACATAAACAATTATCAAAATATTGCTTACCATGGATAGATATCAAGTAAACTAGAAGATTAAGTGTATTTTTCAACCGATTAGAGTATGAATATGGCATTAAATCTATTTTTGAAAGTTGGTGCACAGGTAAAAAGTGAGGTTACGCGACGCCACTGTATTTCTGTGTGTTGACTGCTATTTTGCACTGAATTTTGCTTTTATTTTTCCCACAAATAACCTCCGAAAATTTACAGTTGGCCACGTTTTTAAAAATGCATACATTTTCGTTTTTGTTGAACATTAACAACCGGGAAATTTCAAAACTTGAACCGGGAAATCCGGGAAAAAACCGGGAATTTAATACTGATTTTTCGAGAACTTAATTAAGGGATCCTGAAGCATTTCATTAGTTTCAGGCAAAGTTGCGAAATTTTTTGAATCGACTTTCTCCGATTTGTATGATACTTTGCGTAATTATTTGTTAATTGGCAATGATTAACATTTTTCCCAAAATTCAGCTAGTAGGGGAATTTACGTATTCTCGTCAATCTAAGCAGCGTCCGAACTTCTATTAGCGATTTCTCAGCGTCACACATATACATGACAGGTTTGTTTGTTGACATTTATATGCTGCTTGCTGTTCTACCAATTCCAATCGACAGAATTGATCAAAACGGGTTGAACATGTTTTTACAACGCTCCAAACTTCTCAGGTGAGAGTGACTATTGTCGGCAGTCTCTTTTTCTTCGGCACCCTTTCCATTTGAACTGCGTGTTAACCAGCTGTTCTATTATCGGCAACTCGAAATCAGCCGTATTTTGTAGTATGTATATTTCATTTGAAGAAAAATATGGTATAACAGGAATTCACAGTCGTAAAAATGTAATCTGATTGAAGCTGAAAAGGTAAGGAATCGGCTTAATACATTCAGCGAAGAGTTTTGATGGGAAAATACAGTGAAATAAACGTTTCAATTTCGGTTGCCGAAAACAGTCAATGGGTGCCGAAGCCATAATTTACCCTATGGATCTTCTGGAATTTTCAAAATGGCGTCCTTGAAGTTTTTGAAAAAAAATTACCACGAAAGTCTCAGAGAAAAATAATGACTTGTTGGGAAAAATAAAAATGTTTTTTTTAATTTATTTAAGTAAAAATTCAGAACAAATGTTAAAAACAGAAATACGTCAAAATGACCTTGCCCGATTTTTGAAATTTTATTTTCAAAAAAAGCTTACGAAAAATGCAAACTTTTAGAATGTTGAAAATTGAAAAAAAAAATCGTAGCACAAGAACTTATGGTTTTTTTTTTACTTTTTGGTAGTACGTTTTTTTGTGTATTTTAACATTTTACCAAACGTTCTCGTTCTAGGATTTTTGTCAATTGAAACACTTATATAATTTTAAAACTTTCAAAAGTTTGCATTTTTCATAAGCTTTAAATCCATATCTTAAATAGGACAAGAACGATTTGAGATAGTTGGGTTCCAAACATTTTTTTTTTAATTTTGCTTGAAATTAGTAAAAACAATTAAAATAATTTTCTGTTATATGCGACAGTTAGAAGATACTGAGAGGTTAGCACATATCATCGGCAAGAGACGTGCGTGTGAGAAAATTTGCGAAAAAATCTAAGGGCACCGGTGGGATTTTCTGTGAAAAAAATAAACAAGCGTACTATCAAAAACACCACAAAAGCTTGCATTTTTCATAAGCTTTTTTTTTGAAAAAGTGTCAAAAATCGGGCAAGGTCGTTTTCAGATATTTGGGTTTAATTTTTCTTTTTTTTTTAATTTTTACTCAAAATTAATAAAACAATTTTTTTGTTTATTTTTCCCAGAAAGAAGCATTTTTTGCTACAACTTTGTCTCAGGTGTCATTTCGATCAGAAGTATCGTTTCCGTGCTACAATATTTTGAAAAATTTCAAGGACACCATTTTATAACTAAACTTTAACTAAATCCAAAATGACCGAATTTTATTGAAAACGTTAATCGTTGACCATTACAAACAATCGTGCAAATCGGAGAAGGTCGAGTTTTCCCGATTCGTCATTTGACGTTAACTGCTCATTTGTTTTATTTTAACCCTCCGTTACTCGCGCTGTTGTACTTTGTACAACACATATGAGTTTTCCATTGCCATTTTGTTGCTGAGTTACCAATCGATCTGAAACCAACGAGTATTCCTAAAAAAACTTGTTTTGACCTAAAAAAGCTAAACTTTGATTACAGTAAACACCTAAAAATGCGGATAATAGGGAAAACGTAAATGGAAACCGCGTAAACTGTGACCATACTACGTGGGATTTGACTTAATTGATTACAACATGGAATGTATCGAAATCCTGGCTGTTACTGTCTACGACAAAGTTGTTCAGGAGATCATAGCCTTGTTGCTGGCCGACAGTAGTTCAGAATTTTCTCACTACGTAGCGCTAGTATACATGTGAAATTCTCGCCTGTGATATATCTCGAGATCCTAACCAGATAGAAAGTTACTGTCTTTAACAAAGTTTTTCAGGAGGTCAAAGCCTATTGGTTGGCGCTCAATAGTTCAGAATTTTCTCACTACGCGACGCTAGTATATACGTGAAATTCTCATATAAAATATCTCGAGTTCCCAACCAGATAGAAAGGTATTGTCTTCGGCATAGTTGTTCATGTGGTCAAGGCTTTTTCGCAGGTGGACAGTAGTTCAGAGTTTTATCACTCGGCGACGCTACTATACATGTGAAACTCTTGCATATAAAATATCTCTAGATCCTGACCAGATAGAAAGTAAATGTATTCGGAAAAGTTTTTCAGGAAGTCAAGATCTTTTTGTTGGGTGACAATAGTTCAGAATTTTCTAACTATGCAGTGCTAGTATACACGTGCCTTTCTCGCATATTCAATAGTTCGAGATCTTGATCAGCTAGAAAGTTGCTGTCTTCGGCAAAGTTGCTTCGGGGGTTAAGACATTTTGGCTGGTAAACAGTAGTTAAGAATTTTCTCACCACGTGGCGTTAGTATCCATGTACACTTCTTGCATATGCTATATCTCGAGATCCTGATCAGATAGAAAGTTACTGTCTAGCACAAAGTTGTTCAGGAGGTCAAGGTATTTTGGCTGGTGGACAGTAGCTCAGAATTTTCAATTTGTCTGGTCTGGTCAGGATCTCGAAACAAGCCACATGCGCGAATTTTACGTGTATTATAGCGCTACGTAGTGAGAAAATTTTGAGCTACTGTCCACCAGCCAAAAAGACTGGACCCCCTGAACAAATTTGCAATAACTTTCTATCTGCTCAGGATCTCGAGCTATTGTATATGCGAGAATTGCATGTGTATACAAGCACCAAGTAGTGAGAAAATTTTGAACAACTGTCCACCAACGAAAAGATCTTGACTTCCTGAACAACTTTGCCAAAGACATTTACTCTCTATCTGGTCAGGATCCAGTGATGTATCACATGCGGAAACTTAACATGTATACGAGTAATACCTAGTGAGAAGATTCTGAACTACTGTTAACCAGCAAAAAGGCTATGATCTCCTGAACAGCTTTGCCTAAGACAGTAACTTTCTATCTACTCAGAATATCGAGCTACTGTATATGCGAAAATTGCACGTATATACTAGCGCCACGAAGTGATAATTTTCTGAACTTCTCCACCAACGAAAAGGCCTTGACCTTCTGAACAATTTTGCCCAAGACAGTAACTTTCTATCTGGTCAGGATCTCGAGATATTTAATAAGAGAATTTCACGTGTATACTAGCGCCGCGTATTGAGAAAATTTTGAACTATTGTGCACCAAGAAATAGGCTTCGATCTCATGAAAAACTTTGTCGACGACAGTAACTTTCTATCTGGTCATGATCGCGAGATATATTACATGCGATAATTGCACATGTACTCTAGCGCTACGTAGTGAGAAAATTCTAAACTATTCTCCACCAGTGAAAAGATTATGATCTCTAGAACAACTTTGCCTAAGACAGTAACATTCTAGCTGGTCAGGATCTCGAGATTTTCCATGTTGTAACCAATTAAGTCAAATCCCACGTAGTACGGACACCGTTTACGCGGTTTCCATTCACATTTTCTCTATTATCCGCAGTTTTGGGAGTTAACTGTGATAAAAGTTTAACTTGTTTAGTTAAAAACAAGTTTTTTTAAGGAATACCTGTTGGTTTCATATCGATTGGTAGCTCGGCTGCAAAATGGCAATGGAAAACTCACACTGTTCTACAAAGTACAACGCGCAAGTACTCGTGTTACAAAAGTTGGCGCGAGTAACGGAGGGTTAAAGAAGCATGAAAATGCTCATGATGGGTTGAGTTTTTTTTTTAATTTTCGAAGTGGGTTGCAATCAACGAATGGTTTGAACAATATCGTTCCGATCGATAAATGCCACTTGATAGTTTTAAAGCCACTATTTGATCAGTATTATCGTTACTAGTATTATATCACATATCCACTATCAGCCCTGTCTTCGGTAAAAAAGGGCTTCTACATGGTGAACAACTGCGTTAGTGTTCATATGAAGTACCAAAATATGCTTATCTAGAGATGCTGATGGGAAGTTGCTGTAGTCGGAAAAGTATTAAGTTTTCTCAGTGGATAAAGGCGCAGCTACAAATCAACACTATGCTTGAGGTAGCTGGGTTCGATTCCTGCTTATCAACTTCTCTGGGCATTAGAGTATGATTGTACTTGCCACACAATTATACGAATACAAAAAGGGACAGGCATTGAAAGCTCTCAATTAATAACTGTGGAAGTGCATCTAGAACACTAAGTTGAGAGCACGCAATAAGCTAATATGCGATAAGCAATAAGCTTGAAATGCGAGGAAGAAGAATGAAGAAGGATGTCCGTATAATCGCTAGCGCCGCGTAATGAATGATTTTTGATCCTGTTAGCTTAGCCACCTGATATGCTGATCAAATTAGCTGAAGGCAGCAATTTCCTAGATAATCAGGATCACAAAAATTTCACATGTATACTAGTGCCATTGAATTCTGAACTAATCTACTCATCATTCAAAGAATGATGCCGAAGACAGCAACTTCCCAGATGATCAGGATCTCAATATTATATACTATTATATACATGCACGCTAGCGCTGCAGTCAGTGACTACCATGCTGTCAGCTTTTCTTTTAAATATTGTTTTTCATAGTGACTTTTACACTTTTTAGGTCATTCGTGACTTGTCCGGGGATGAGATGTGAACTAGTGAAGTCACCCCCATAACCCCCTTCAAACCATCAAATCTCATCTCCAGATAAGCACAATCTTCGTCAACGATCCAACTTTAAATGTTTCGCCACATGACCTTCCCCGTGATCATAATTTGCCTAGCCTAATCGTTTTCCGTTCGGTCCACCGCAGCAGACGCGGTGTCGCACGTGGTATTTATGTATGTACCTACTTTGCTCATATAAATCCAATTCACGGCTTGTATTTATTTGATAATGCCTTATCCAGGGACAAGAATAATTGCAGCCAACCGGTGGTGGTGGTGGTGTGAGTTGTTTCGCATTCGACCGGTATTTTACCGCATGCAGATGAGGCGAACTGTCCCCATAACCTACAATGATATGATACAGTCGCTGCACACAACAGGTGTTGTTGACACCCAGCTGTAGCACCGTTCGTCATCGTCGTCGGCGTCGTCGTCTTCCGTCGAGTGAGTGGGTTTTAGTTTCCCGTCGATCTGGTTGTTTGTGGCGTGTGAAATGGCATTTATACTATTGATAAACAACTTTGAAGCGATATAGTTTTGAGCTAAATTCTCAGCATGATAATGTTGTATCACGAATTCCGTAGATGGTATCCTTGTGCGGCCCCCATCATATGAAAACTAACGTGACAGGCATTGAATGATGAGAGTTAGTTTTCCCCAATGTCAGGATCAAGCACCGACCGTAAACATAGTTCTATTGCCAAAAGTCAACTCCCCCGCCGTAAACGATATGGCATATTCGTTTTACCATTTACATACCCAAACGACGGCCAACCTTCCCGGCAGACTCTGAACCCCCTCGCTAAGAACGATAGCTATAAGCAAATTCCTCGCGCGCAATATCACTCTTTGATCAAACAACGAAATTATGCGATTGCGTGCCGGTCGGAGTTTCCCGCGCGGGTTCGATACACCTACTTACCCATAGATGGTGTGTTGATGGTGTTTAATTTTAAATTTCAACTTTCGTCTTCGTGCGGGGTTGAAGGTCTCCCTCTGTCGCCACCACCAACCATCCACCCACCCCCACCTCGACAATGTCAAGGTCGGTAAACAAACTTGCCCGAGTCACGGTACTACTGGGGATACTGGATAGTCTATTTCGATTGTCGTGAGTTGGTAAAACAATCGAAACCGATATCTTGCGTGGAGGAAATTCGTGAACATCTAAACGGCGAATATATTGCGTCGAGTTCGCGCTATCCGATAGACACAAATCACTTGTCCAATAAATCCTACCAACGGAAAACGAAAATTCCGCGTGGTGCATGGCACGTGCAGTAAAGTTTATTGCGATGGAGTTGTTGAAATTATTACGATTCGCACATGGTAGGAAGGATCGTGTGATCGGAATAATCAATCGGTCACTTTGTGCTATGGCTGAGGACGGTGACGTTCGAGTCAGTTCCAAAGACCCACATTTGAAGATTGTAATCGATCGTCGGTTGTAGACTGATGGCTTTGTGTTTGTGTGCGTATGATTTTGCAACAATGTCGAAGGGTGCGGCTCTATTTGCCATATGTATATAGATGCAATGTCGTCTTTCATAATTGATAGCGAGAAGGGGCAATCAATTGTGATCCCCACGGACTAGTTTGTTTGATTTTTTTGACGTAGGACTACGTCTGTGATTTCTAAATGGGGGTACACTGTGTGAAAACCACAAATGGAACATGAAAGATTTTGAACGTTAATAACTCAGCGGCCCCTGGACCAATTTCAATAATTTTGACACCAATCGATCATGACTATTCCTACGCATCGACAGCAGTGCTTCCAGCCGTTGATTTTCAACAATAGCGTCGAAATAACTAACAAATTCTTCAATTACGTACATGCATATGCTGCTTTCCTTACACAGTCATCAGATAATCATTTCCAGACTAAACATATCGATGTAGCATTGCTGCTTCCCCAACACTATCATCAGAGAGTCGATAGTAACTAGACGAAACAAGTCGAAGTGGCATTCGCCTCCGATCTTCGGGCGTGTGCGAATAGGGAGGATGCAATTGCGTAACATTTTGCAAACTCATCGCTATATTTAGAACAACACGCCCCCAACGACCACACAAAATACTGTCCAGAGTTGTAATCTTGTAACCAAACTTGGAAGCAGGGGTGCAAGTGTTTTTGATCGATTCTCTTCATCGACTTTCTGTTTCGTTAATAACTCGACGGCAAACACATTCATTGATAGGTTTGTTGTTCTGGATGATAGAAGAGCAAAGCAGAAATAGTGCGAAATGGGTTAGTGAAGCCATGGTCATCAAAAGAGGAAATCGATGAAGAGAATTGACTTTCACCCCTCTGCTTCGAAGCCCCTTAATTCAGTCGTCGTCATAGCAATGAAAACAAGCATCGCACCGCTTTCGGTTCTTGAGTTACACTTGCTGGTTGCAATTATGCTGTTCAACATTTTCGAAGGACCACCAAAATCCATGAAATTGCACTTTTTTCTAGGGATGCCTAAAAGTCCAATTATTCCAATTAAGGATTAATCGTAAAGACTTTTCCAGCTATTCGATTAAATATTTATCGAATTTTCAATTATTCGAGCGCGTAACCGACATTCAGCGCAGTAGAAAAAAACAAATAAAAATACTCATTTATCTGAACAGGCATAAATAAGAAAGATGACGTGAAACAGGATCATACATACATACATACATTTATTTGTACAACATCACATTTAAGATAAGACATAATCAACAGTAGTACGCCACAATACTCGGTTTGCGGCTGCCGCTCTCCATCCTCGGTCATGCCCAATGCTCGCTAGATCACGCTCTACCTGGTCCGCCCATCGTGCTCTCTGCGCTCCACGCCTTCTTGTGCCAACCGGATCAGTAGCGAACACCAACTTTGCAGGGTTGTTGTCCGGCATTCTTGCAACATGCCCTGCCCACCGCATCCTTCCGGCTTTGGCCACCTTCTGGATGCTGGGTTCGCCGTAGAGTGCAGCGAGCTCGTGGTTCATTCTTCGCCGCCACTCACCGTTCTCCTGCACACCGCCGAAGATCGTCCTTAGCACACGTTGCTCGAAAACTCCGAGTGCTTGCAAGTCCTCCTCGAGCATAGTCCATGTCTCGTGTCCATAGAGGACCACCGGTCTTATTAGCATTCTGTACATGGTACATTTGGTGCGGGGGTGAATCTTTTTTGACCGTAGTTTCTTCTGGAGCCCGCAGTAGGCACGACTTCCACTGATGATGCGCCTTCGTATTTCACGACTCACATTGTTGTCAGCCGTCATTAAGGATCCAAGGTAAACGAATTCCTCCACTACCTCGAAAGTATCCCCGTCTATCGTGACATTACTTCCTAGACGAATCCTGTCATGTTCGGTTCCGCCTACTAGCATGTACTTTGTTTTTGACGCACTCACCACCAGTCCGACCTTTGCTGCTTCGTGTTTCAGGCGGGTGTATAGTTCTGCCACCGTTCCAAATGTTCTTGCGATAATGTCCATGTCGAAATTGACCGCATTTCGTGAAAATCGTACCCCGGCTGTTGAGCCCGGCTCGTCGCATTACACCTTCTAGAGCAATGTTGAAGAGTAGGCATGAGAGTCCGTCACCTTGTCGCAGTCCCCGGCGAGATTCGAATGAACTGGATAGTTCACCCGAAACCCTTACGCAGTTTTGCACACCGTCCATCGTTGCTTTGATCAGTCTGATCAGCTTCCCAGGAAAGCCGTTCTCGTCCATGATTTTCCATAGCTCTGTACGGTCGATACTGTCGTATGCCGCCTTAAAGTCGATGAACAAATGATGCGTTGGGACCTGGTATTCACGGCATTTCTGGAGGATTTGCCGTACGGTGAAGATCTGGTCCGTTGTCGATCGGCCGTCAATGAAGCCGGCTTGATAACTTCCCACGAACTCGGTCATTTTAGGTGATAGACGACGGAAGATGATCTGGGATAGCACTTTGTAGGCGGCATTCAAAATGGTGATCGCTCTGAAGTTCTCACATTCCAAATGGTCGCCTTTCTTGTGAATGGGGCAGATTACCCCCTCCTTCCACTCCTCCGGTAGCTGTTCTGTTTCCCAGATCCTGACTATTATCCGGTGCAGGCAGGTGGCCAACTTTTCTGGGCCCATCTTGATGAGTTCGGCTGCGATACCATCCTTACCAGCTGCTTTGTTGTTTTTGAGCTGCTGAATGGAGTCCTTAACTTCCCTCAGCGTGGGAGTTGGGTCAGTTCTGTCCTCTGCTGCACTGACGTAGTCGTTTCCTCCATTTCGCTGGTCTCCCGTGCCTACGTTCTCCTCGCCATTCAGGTGCGCATCGAAGTGCTGCTTCCACCTTTCAATCACCTCACGTCCGTCCGTCAAGAGGCTCCCGTCCTTATCCTTGCACATTTCGGCTCGCGGCACGAAGCCGTTGCGGGATGCGTTGAGCTTCTGGTAGAACTTCCGTGTTTCTTGAGAACGGCACAGCAGTTCCATTTCCTCGCACTCCGCTTCTTCCAGGCGGCGTTTTTTCTCCCGAAAGATACGGGTCTGCTGTTTCCGCTTCTGTTTATACCGTTCCACGTTCTGTCGGGTTCCATGCTGCAGCATTACCGCCCGCGCTGCGTTCTTCTCCTCCAAAATCGCTCTGCACTCCTCGTCGAACCATTCATTCCGTCGACTTCTTTCCACGTACCCGATGGTGCTCTCGGCTGCGTCGGTGATGACTGCTTTTACTGTACTCTAGCAGTCCTCTAGAGGGGGCACATCAAGCTCGCCCTCCTCTGGCAACGCTGCCTCGAGATTCTGCACGTATGCTAAGGCGACATCCGGTTGCTTCAGTCGCTCTAGGTTGTACCGTGGCGGGCGTCGGTACCGTACATTGTTGATGACGGAAAGTTTTGGGCGCAGTTTGACCATCACCAGGTAGTGGTCAGAGTCGATGTTAGCGCCACGATAGGTCCTTACGTCGATAATGTCGGAGAAGTGCCGTGCATCAATCAGAACGTGGTCGATTTGCGATTCCATCTGCTGTGGTGATCTCCAGGTGTAACGATAGGGGAGGTGGTGTTGGAAGAAGGTGCTACGTATGGCCATGTTCTTGGAGGCGGCGAAATCGATGAGTCGTAGGCCGTTCCCGTTCGTCAGCTGGTGGGCGCTGAACTTTCCAATCGTCGGTCTGAATTCCTCCTCCTGGCCTAACTGAGCGTTTAGGTCTCCTATGATGATCTTGACGTCGTGGCTTGGGCAGCGATCGTACTCGTGGTCGAGCTGCGCGTAAAATGCGTCCTTGTCATCATCAGTGCTTCCGGAGTGAGGGCTGTGCACGTTGATTATGCTAAAGTTGAAGAATCGGCCCTTGATCCTCAACCTGCACATTCTTTCGTCGATCGGCCACCAACCGATCACGCGCTTCTGCATTTCGCCCATCACGATGAAAGCTGTGCCTAGCTCGCGTGTGTTGCCGCAACTCTGGTAGATGGTATGATTACCTCTGAACGTTCGCACCATGGATCCTGTCCAACACACCTCCTGCAGCGCTACGATGCCGAATCCGCGGTCCTTCAGTAGATTGGCGAGTATTCGGGTGCTCCCGATGAAATTGAGAGATCGACAGTTCCACGTGCCGAGTTTCCAATCGCAAGTCCTATTTCGTCGCTGGGGTCGTTGCCGTTGGTCTCGGTTCGTATTCCTCTGTTGTTGATTTTCCGTTGCAATGTTTTTTTTACGGCTGGCTCGCCAACCCCCTAACTTTCCGGAGGACCAGGGTGCACAGTTGTGCTTAGAGTCCTTCACTGGCACTCGGACGTAGATCAGCCGCCCCTAACATGGGAACAGACGCTGTTGTGAGCCGCTCCTCCTGGAGAACAGACGCTCAGGCTTGCCGAAGCAACCCCCCCCCCCCCTTCCCTGTCAGCCTATGACCAAAGTACCCACCGGGGTTGGTTACCCGATCTTCCCTAAGGTTGCTCACAGTTCCCGGCCGGTACCACGGAGAGGTAGGGATAGGAGTTGCTGGGAAGAGGCTAGTGATCTCAATGGGATCTGTATTGCGCATTACCCAGCATTAACCGACCGTGAAACAGGATCATAAATTCGCTGAAAAAAGTGTTAAACGTCTTTCTGCTAATGGCTAAGACTTACCAACTTGTTGAGAGAAGGAGTTTAACGAGAAAAAAACTAAAAAGGGGAGGAGCTTTAACTGGGTGGTCCGACCATTGAACCGAAGAATATATGATTGTCCGGTCCGATTTGTTGATCCAGTTACCTACACGTCATCATCATCTTCCAAAGGCTTGAAGCCTGTACTAACATCGGTCCTTTTCAGGGCCACCAAGATTTTCCAAAAGTGTTAAATTTCTGAACATGGCCCAACTAAAATTCATACCAAAAGGTTCTTTTCAGGGCAATCATAGTCATACTACGCTCAAATTCCTATTCCTGCACAAAACACAAGCTCCTGCTGCAGTTAACAAATAACATTTATTATATATACCACGTAGTCCTACGTCACCATTGCGTAAAGCCCCGTAGGGCTGTCCCTTGTAGTTTTCTTCTTATAAGTCTGCTCATAGTTGAACCCTTATGTGCTTGAGGCATTTTTCGCTTAAAAAAAATCAAAAATCGGGCAAGACAATTTTAAGATATTTAGGGTAAGAGATAATTCACTACGCCCCTATTAGTGCATGTTGGCGAACCCACTGGGCAGACTCCGCCGGCTGTCAAGTGAGTCCCGGTTACACCCTTTGTGATTTGTGTGGTCGAGTATAAGTGGCAGTGGATTAACTGTCAAGAATAATGATTGGAACGGAAGAAAAGAGAGGTTGAAGATCATAAACAAAGTAAATTTATTGTGAAAAGAAATAAGATTTTGTTAGTTGGAAAATTGTGAAATTTAATGAAATTTAAGGTTTATTCATGGTTAAATTTATAAAACTATTGTATCGAAAAGGTAACTGCTGAAATTTAAAATGAAGTGTATCTATTTAATTTAATCATTGTTAGAAACAGATTCGTACGTGGGAAGTAGTGGAAGAAAGCTAACCTATAGGATTCGTGAAAATACCAAAATGTGAGTTTTTCTATACCTACCAAGCTAAAGCTAACACAAATAATAAAATTCCAGCTTTGAAGCTGCGCCAACCGGGCTGCTAGCAAAGAGGTGTTTTTGACCACGATACCGAAATACTTCCCCCTAACAAATCTTCAAAGATTTTGTGGTAGTCGGGATTTGCGAACAGGATCACCGCATGGAAAGTTCCGGAAAGATGAATCCGGAAAGCCATTGCCTAATGTGCGATCGACTGGACAACGTCGACAACCTGGTCCAGTGCGACAAGTGCGACGGATATGTGCACTTTTCGTGTGGGGGAGTAGGTGATTCGATTGCCGATGCAGATCGGAGTTTTACCTGCAGGAGGTGCGTTGATAGGGAAGAAGTCGTCACGATATCTTCACACCGCACTAGCAGACGCTCCCACACGACGTCCGACAGTAGTTTCAGTGCAACACGATTAAGGTTGCGGCTACAGCAGCTGGATACGGACCGGCAGATTAAGCTGAAAGAGCTGGAAGATGCTGAAAAGTTTCAGCGACTACGACGTCAGGTGGAAGCTGATTTCGAAAAGCAGCGGTTCGAGGCACTCGAAGCCCAACTGCTTGAAGAGGACCAGAATCGAAGCGTGAGGAGCAGAGTCAGCTCCAGGATCATCCGTGAGAACACCGGTAGGTGGATTGGGACAGCAAGTCAGGCAGAGGGTCAAGTAGTTACCTTGCTTAAAAATGCTGTTAACACTACTACTACACTCACGGATACAGCAACTCGAAACCAATCGAGATCCGGAAGAAATACACCTGTAGGCAGCGTTGTAGCCGAAGTCGTAGGTACGATTCAACCGATTGAAGCAGTTTTCACGTCGACAAGCGAGATAACGCTGCAGAAAGGGGAATTGAACACCGATACGACTGGATCTCAAGTGTCGGCAAACAACGTCGTTGGTCGGCAGGAAGAAGTGATTCCAGCCATCGCAGCAACAAGTAAGGAGGATCAGATCGGTCCAGGAAAGTCTACGACCATCAACAATAACTTCGGGACGCCAGTGCAGAAACAAAGTGAGTCACAGCCCACTGATGGCCAGTATTCTGAACGAGTGGCTTCTTCAGCGACGAGCATTATTTACAGGGTGTCGTACGGAGGTGGCACTTCAGTACATTATGGTATACCCACCAGTACAGGTCAGTCTGAAATGGACCAGGTGAGGATTAGTCGTAGCAATTCGAATGTAGGATTACAACCAATAGTCGAGGTTGTTCAAACCAGTACTCCAAAACAATCACTCGTAGTTCCAATAGCAAATCAATCCAATCAGTTAGGGACTATGGGTAGGGCTGAAAATCAGTCAAAATCAACATGCTTGCAAGTCATTAGTCAGGGTCAGTCTTCCCAACCTCCTCACCCAAAAACAACGCCACATAAAGGTGAACCTCCCCCCGGGCCCAACACGCTGGCCCCTGTGCTACTGCCAGGGAACATCCAGCAGATCATTTCGAATTCGTCGGTGCTTTTACCACCGCCGGGGTACGAGCAGTGTGACGTCCGAAATCCGTCCGTTTTTCTGCCACCGCCGGGGCACGAACAGTTTACCGATCTGAATCCGTCGGTGCTTCTGCCACCGCCGGGGTACGAGCAGGGTAACGTTGTGAATCCGTCTATGCTTCTGCCACCGCCGGGGCACGAGAAGGGTACCAAATCGAAATCGTCGGAGCTTCTGCCACCGCCGGAGCACAAGCAGAAAACCATGCCGAAGTTACCGTCTTCTATGCACCAGGTACGCCTTGATGAACGTACCCAGTGGAATCAGTCAGTACTCCAACCACCTGGATACGAGAGTTTTTTGGAGAAACCAACAATGCCTCCGTCAAAGTCAACCAATCTGAATTGCACGATTCCGAACGTGCAGCCGCCTCTAGGGGGACAAGAGCAGCATTTCGTGCCAAATACATGGTCATCGGTCCCACATCATGAGACTATACCGAGTTCCCAACAGCAGCTGGGAACTAAACTGAATCGCCAATCACAACAAACAGAATTTCCGAGGAATTTCGGGCGAGAGCAGTCGTCAGTTTTAAATCAAGGGCAAACCACAGCACCCATGATGTCACACGGTTACCAGTCGGTGCAACAACAATTCGTTCCCGCGAACTCGTCGGTGCTTTTGCCTCCGTCGGGGCATCAGCAGTTCCAGGTACCAACGTCGTCGGTGTTTGTGCCGTCGTCGGGGCATCAACAGTATCAGGTACCAACGTCATCGGTGCTTGTGCCACCGTCGGGGCATCAGCAGTATGGCATGCCGAATTCGATGGCACCAGAGCCATCGCCGAGGCTTGAGCAGCCGTTTGCGTCGGGGAACCGGAACTTTCAATCAGTGCCAGTGCAGCAGAATTTCATTGATCCAGTGCGCCCACGATGCGTAGCAGGCCCTACAGCCGAACAATTAGCCGCTCGTCAAGTGATACCACGAGAGCTACCCGTATTCTCTGGAGATCCTCTGGATTGGCCGCTGTTCTTCAGTTCCTTCCGGAATTCTACTCAAGCGTGTGGGTACAATGATGCTGAGAACTTAGCAAGACTTCAACGATGTCTTCGAGGACATGCTCTGGATAGCGTTCGCAGCCGTTTGCTGATTCCAGAGTCAGTCCCTCACGTTATGGCTACGCTGCTACGACTTTATGGCAGACCAGAGGTGGTCATCCATTCACTCCTGAAACGGATGCGTGAAACTCCCTCTCCCAGAGGCGATGATCTTAAAACTTTGATCAAGTTCGGTATGGGAGTGGAGAACTTAGTTGAACACATGATTCTGGCGGACCAACAGCAACATGTTAGTAACCCTATGCTACTACAAGAATTGGTAGATAGGCTTCCACCGAATCTGAAGCTGCAATGGGCTTCCTACAAACGAAACTACTATACTGTCAACTTGGCAACATTCAACGATTTCATGAAGGACCTCGTAACGATGGCAAGTGACGTAACTTTACACGTAGATCCGGTAATGCAGAGTTCGGGAAAGTTTGATAAAAATAAGCGGGAAAAACCTGTGAAGGAGAAGCTGTTCGTCCATCAACAAGCGTCCGCAGCACCGGGAGTGGCAGAAAGCAGCATGGGTCAAACTAGGGGTCAAAATGATGTCATCAATCCAGTTAGCAAGCCCTGTTTACACTGCGGAAAATCGAATCATCGCATAGCTGAGTGTACAGAGTTCAAGAAGCTGAATATGGACGAACGGTGGAAGGTAATGCGGCAGAAGGGATTGTGTCGGCTATGCTTAGTCCCTCATCGAACATGGCCATGTCGCTCGAAGCAAGACTGTGGGGTCGGAGACTGTCACATGCGTCACCATCCTCTGCTGCACTCGAATAAACCAGAGTCAACTACACCGTCACCATCAACATCTACCAACAGAAGCGTCGCGCACCAGCATCATCATTCCCTAACTTCATCTGCGTTGCTGCGCTATCTTCCCGTCACACTGTACGGAAATGGGAAGAGCGTAGACGTATACGCGTTCCTCGACGACGGATCCTCGTCAACCATGTTGGAAGCGGAAGTGGCGAACCTGCTAGGAGTAAAAGGGCCCTGTGAACCGTTGTGTTTAAGCTGGACGGGTGATGTGAAAAGAATGGAGAATGGATCACAGCGTATTCAGATAACCGTCTCAGGACGGAGCGAGGAGAAGAGTTTCCCGTTGAGAGCAAGGACGGTAGAACAGTTGAAACTACCCAGTCAGACTGTGGATTACGAAGAGCTCTGTGAAGTGCATCCCCATCTGAGGAAATTGCCACTGCACGGGTACGCAGATGTCGCTCCTCGACTGATAATTGGAGTAGATAACGCTAAGTTGATTAGTGCACTCAAGAGTCGAGAAAGCGGTACTGGAGAGTTGGTTGCAGCAAAAACTCGACTGGGTTGGTGCATTTACGGACGACACGCTATCCAAAGTAGTCTTGAGGAATACGTGAATGCTCACGTGGAGCAATGCGAAAAAGAGGCAGAACTTCACGATCTGTTCAGGCATTTCCTGGCAGTAGAAGAGGCAAACATCAAGCACAGTCCTCAATCGGAGGAAGACAAGCGTGCCTTGAAGATTCTGCAGGAAACCACTCGAAGAGTTGACGGAAGATTGGAGACAGGACTTTTGTGGCGAAATGATGATCCGTGCCTTCCAAATAGCTACCCAATGGCAGTGCGTAGAATGGAAGCGCTCGAAAGGAAGTTGTCCAAAGATTCCTACCTCGATGGGAAGGTAAGGGGACAGATCACAGAGTATCTCGAAAAAGGGTACGCTCATCGGATAACTGCAGTTGAACTGGAGTCTACGGAACCTGGTCGCGTGTGGTATCTACCACTTGGGGTAGTAAGGAACCCTAATAAACCAGGAAAGATACGATTGATTTGGGATGCTGCAGCCCGAGTGAATGGCGTTTCTTTCAACGATCTAATGCTAAAAGGGCCAGACATGCTGACTGCTCTACCTACCGTTCTGCTGCGTTTCCGGCAGAAGCGCGTGGCATTCAGTGGAGACATTAAAGAAATGTTCCACCAATTCCTGATCCGGAAAAGGGATAAACAGGCACAGAGGTTCGTATTCCGAGAGTGTCCAGGGCAGCCACCGCAGATTTTCGTGATGGATGTTGCCACATTTGGCGCAGCGTGCTCACCGTGCATCGCACAGTATCTGAAAAACAGGAATGCAGAGGAGTACGCGGACCAATTCCCAGATGCAGCCAGGGCCATCATCGAAAACCATTACGTTGACGACTATCTGGACAGTGTGGAGACGGTAGAAGAAGCGGTAGAGCTGATAGAGGAAGTGAAACATGTGCATTCCAAGGCTGGGATGGAGATTCGAAACTTTTCGTCGAACTCCTCAGAAGTGCTCGAGCGCATAGGAGAAACCAGCAAAGTTCAGCAGAAGTCCCTCAACCTGGATTCGGATGTAGAGAGAGTACTGGGTATGGTATGGAGACCATCAGAAGACGTTTTCAGTTTCGAGATCAGTCTGAAGGAGGAGGTTCGAAACATTGTGGAGAGTCAGGATGCACCTACAAAACGTCAAGTCCTACGGACGATCATGTCTCTGTTTGATCCATTAGGGCTGGTGGCACACTTCTCGGTTCACGGGAAGATACTCATGCAGCGAATCTGGAGAAGTGGAGCGGATTGGGACGAAACGATTCGTGGTGAGATACTGGAAGACTGGCGCAAGTGGATCGGATTGCTTGCTAAGATAAATGAAGTCCGTGTGCCAAGATGCTTCTTCACCGGATCAAGAGATACACCGAAAGAGACGCAAATTCATGTCTTTGTCGATGCGAGCGAGAACGCGTACGCATGCGTAGCGTATCTTCGGAACACGAGTAATGGGAAACCTCAATGCACACTGATAGCTGCGAAGACAAAAGTAGCACCGTTGAAACCCCTCTCAATTCCGAGGCTTGAGTTGCAAGCAGCTTTGATCGGTTCACGACTGCTGGACAGCGTTTGCAAGGCACTGACATTGCCAGTGGCCGCTCGATTCCTCTGGTCAGACTCGACAACCGCTCTCGCTTGGCTGAAGTCCGAGACTCGACGATATCATCAATTCGTCGGCTTCCGAGTAGGAGAAATTCTGAGTACGACTACCGTTGATGAATGGAGAAAGGTTCAATCGAAGGTAAATGTAGCGGATCAAGCAACGAAGTGGAGAGACGGACCCAGTTTTAGACCCGACGACTGGTGGTATGTAGGGCCGGCTTTCCTGATGAAACCGGACGAGAGCTGGCGAAAGGAAAATTCAGAGGAGTATTCGACAGCAGAGGAACTACGGGCAGTCTTTCTACATCATCGAGTCATATCGCCACTGATCATAGATGTTCAGCGATTCTCAAAGTGGTCGAGGCTTCAGCGGACGACCGGATACGTTGTTAGAGCGACGAAGGTGTTCCTAGGCCTGAACGCTGAGGGCCCACTTACGCAAGAAGAGCTGCTGAAGGCCGAAGCCATGATCTTTCAACAGGTGCAAAAACATGCATATGCGGATGAATACGTCACGCTTAGCTACAACAATGAGCACCCAGACGCGGAACCGAAGCAGATCGCAAGATCGAGTGCATTGTACAAGTTGAGTCCGATGCTGGACGACGATGGAGTTCTTCGGATGAATAGCCGTATCGCAGCAGCACCGATGGTAACCAAGGATGCGAGATTTCCGATCTTCCTCCCCAAGGGTCATCGGGTGACGGAATTGCTCGTAGAATGTTATCATGTTCGTTTTCTACATGGAAACCACGAAACGGTAGTCAACGAGATAAGACAGCGGTTTCGGATTCCCCAACTTCGCTCGGTGGTTGCGAAGGTAGTTAAGCAGTGTCAGCATTGTCGTGTTCAGAAGGCAGCCCCAAGGGCACCGATCATGGCACCTCTTCCTGAGATCCGGCTGACTGCCTTTATACGACCATTCACACACACTGGGGTGGACTACTTCGGTCCCGTCTTCGTAAAACAAGGACGAAGCACGGTCAAGCGTTGGGTAGCGCTCTTCACGTGCCTGTCAATCAGAGCAGTGCATCTCGAGATCGTCCACAGCCTGTCCACCCAGTCGTGCGTGATGGCCATTAGAAGGTTCGTGGCACGCAGGGGTTCACCAGCAACGTTCTATTCAGACAATGGAACCAACTTCGTAGGGGCGAGCAACTTGCTTAAGGAGCAGCTCAAGGCAATCACGGAGCATTGCGCTGTAACCTTTACGAACGTGAGCACGAGATGGCTATTCAATCCACCCCTAGCGCCACACATGGGAGGACCGTGGGAGCGCATGGTCAGGTCGGTTAAGGTGGCAATGGCGGCGATCGCAGATCATCCACACCACCCCAGTGATGAGGTCCTGGAGACTGTTGCGCTCGAAGCCGAGTCGATAGTCAACTCAAGACCGCTAACGTACATCCCTTTGGATCATGCGGATCAAGAGGCCCTCACACCGAACCATTTCCTGCTCTACGGGACACAAGGCATCAACCAACCTAGTCGGGACCTACAGCACGAGTATGCAACTCTGAGGGACAGCTGGAAGCTTTCGCAGTACCTGGTTGATATGTTCTGGAGCCGCTGGTTACACGAATACCTACCTACGCTAACACGCCGCACCAAATGGTTCCAGCCAGTAAAACCGTTGACGCCCGGTGACTTAGTGGTTGTGGTCGATGAAGGCAAGCGCAACGGATGGCTGCGAGGGCGAATTCTGGATGTCGTGACGGGAAAGGATGGGCAAGTTCGCAGAGCAGTAGTGCACACTTCCCGGGGAATGGTTAGTCGACCAGCAACCAAGTTGGCGTTGCTGGAAGTTCGTGAAATGCCTGAAAAATCGGAAGAGAAGTGTTCGAGTGAACCGGAACTACACGGGCGTGGGAATGTTGGCGAACCCACTGGGCAGACTCCGCCGGCTGTCAAGTGAGTCCCGGTTACACCCTTTGTGATTTGTGTGGTCGAGTATAAGTGGCAGTGGATTAACTGTCAAGAATAATGATTGGAACGGAAGAAAAGAGAGGTTGAAGATCATAAACAAAGTAAATTTATTGTGAAAAGAAATAAGATTTTGTTAGTTGGAAAATTGTGAAATTTAATGAAATTTAAGGTTTATTCATGGTTAAATTTATAAAACTATTGTATCGAAAAGGTAACTGCTGAAATTTAAAATGAAGTGTATCTATTTAATTTAATCATTGTTAGAAACAGATTCGTACGTGGGAAGTAGTGGAAGAAAGCTAACCTATAGGATTCGTGAAAATACCAAAATGTGAGTTTTTCTATACCTACCAAGCTAAAGCTAACACAAATAATAAAATTCCAGCTTTGAAGCTGCGCCAACCGGGCTGCTAGCAAAGAGGTGTTTTTGACCACGATACCGAAATACTTCCCCCTAACAGTGCAAATTCCATAAGCTGTGGGTATCCTTATTCGCGGCAATAAGGATCCGGCAATAAGGATTTCTGACTGTACTAAAAAGTAACCAGCATCATGTAAACAGTGTCAGCATCTACCAGCATGCCATTTTAGGAACAGCTGATATTCGCGCTAGTTGGTTGAGCTGGTTGAGCTAGTGAACATTGCATAAGCGTAAACAGCCCATTAGAGTGGACTTGATTTTCAAGATACAGTGAACTATTAAGAGAGTAAACGGTGTATTCGATAAAAATTGCGCTTACAAAGTTACAGCTGTTTATGTGAGTGCCATTTTTTATCGAATTACACCCTTTAAAAAATCCAAAGCAATTTTGTAGAGTAGATTTTAGAATTAATTCTAGAGATAACACCAGAGAAAATGTTCTACGAAGGTTTGGGTTGGACTTTCGACGAGAACTCCAAGTCAATTGTGTGAGTTCAGAGTATTCTTTTCACGCAGCTCTATGGAAAATTTCACGGCGTTTGTGAAGAGAGTACCAGGATCCGTGAAAAATAATAAGGGAATCGTATTTTAGGGGTACAATTCCAAAGGAATTGTGCGAAGACTTTTATGAAAATTTCGATGATAATTTCAAGGACATCCAGAAAATAATTTCGTGACAACTTCACTGCACTGCACTATTCAATCCATTGCTCTGTGCAGACCGTTTGTACCAAACGTTTGTTAGGACGAGGCAATGAAAGAGCCAACTGAAACATTCAGTCACTCATAGCAGGCGACGCACACCGCTTGCTTTTGCTTACACAGCATGTATTCAGTCATTTTTCCATAGAAAATATACGCTAAGCAAGGAATCAAAAATATCTCCAAATGACAACATGACAAGCGATCAACGAAATAAAAACGCTATGTCAGAAGTGGAAAGCAATAATGATATAATCTTCTTCCTTTTTTTCATGACAAACAGCTCGTGCGAAACAGTGCACTCGGGGCGGTAGAAGGAAATGAGCAAATTATTGGCAAGCTGCTTCACGAAGTAAAGCCGAAGATGATACACGTGTGTTAATGGGATTTTTTTATGTCTTTTCTCGATTCAGATCAGGCTATGTCCTCATCTGAGTAAATTGAAACAAAACAGGCAAGCAATATATCATTATCTTTCTACCGATCGAGCTTTGTTACAGAGCGAGTTTGTCATGGTTGTCGTAGCAACCGTTTTGTCTGTATCGTTGGTTGCTTTATGTGTTTGGATTCGCTGACGCTAAGTCATTCAAAACAAATATTGGGTACCATCACGGCAGAATAAACGTGTTGACTGAGCTACTGACTGAGTGCTCGGCTGTCAGTGACTCATTTACCTCTCAATCATTCAGACTCTCACGAGGCAGTGAATGATGTGGCAGATGGCAGTTCATATTCATATCAAAATGACTCAATGAACATGACTGTTTTGCGCACTGCTCCAAGATAATTCTGAGCAAAATTTTATGGAAATTTTAAGGATAATTCAAGCAAATTAAACAAAAAATGTGAGGAAGCTTCAGTGCATTCTTAGAAAAAGTTCAAAATTCGAAGTAACCTATGGACGACTTTCATTAATTTTCTGGAGTGTTGTGCAGATTATTTTTGGGCTCTTATAAATGAATTTTCAATCGACGCTTAGAGAGGATAGATACATTTCGAAAACATCGAACGCAGAACCAAATTCAAGTTCCATGAAAATTATTGCTGTCTTATTAATGACCTGTTTAACCTATTGATGATTTCCAAACTTCCGAGAACAAATCCGGGAAATCGCTAATCGGGATTTGCTGGACACCATGTTAGTTATTAGTTATAAAAGTTTCGGAATATTCTCTTGTAACGTTCTTAAAGCTCTAGGCAGTTTTGAAATTTTTGATACTCTTGATACTCCCGCAGCTGCGAGAGCTTTCGGAACTTCAGTGACTATTCTATGAACTTCTAGAATTTCGATTCCAAGGTTTCTAGCACTTCGAGAACTTTTCAACCTTCCAGTAACTTTGGTAAATTATCATATTCGTGAATTTTAGAATTCTTGCCTTGGGGCAAGACAGCTTTCGATCATGAGTATAATCGGAGCTAATTTTGCGTAACTCTGAGTAACTCGCATTGCTCAACAACATTTACAGATAGCAACCTGGTTGTTGTGTTGAAACCGATGCTGTCAAGCAAAGATAATTCAGTGGCAACATTTCAAAGGGGCGTAATTGCATTTATAATACGTATTTCAACATTTTAAGCGGTGCCCTTTCAAACTCATGCTTTACCGAGAAGATATTTCGGCAATGGAAAGGCAATTGCACTTTCGTATAGCACGCTGCGAAACATTAACAACCACATAATACGGATTCTGATGGACAATCACAAGAAGGATTCAGGACAGTCCCAAGAAGACTCCGGACAATCTCTGGAAGGATTCCAGTCAATCGAAATGGGGATTTATGACAGTCTCCGAGGGACTCCGAACTAGCCTAGGAGTGTTTCTAGACAGTTATCAGAAAAGATTCCATATAATCACAGTACGGCTTCCGGACAATATCAGAGGGGACTTCGGGCAAACCCAACAGGGATTCTGGACGGTCAAAAGGACGATTTCAGTAAAAATCAAGGGGTATTCATGACAGTCCAGAGAGGATCCCAAACAATCGCAGAAAGGATTCCGTACAATTCCAGGGAGATTCCAGACAATCTCAGGGAGGACTACTGTAGTACAACAGTCATCCCAAATGGAGGATTCTGAAAAATTCTAAGTAGCATGACAAAAAAGAGATGAAGGGATTCCTGTATCCCTTCGACGATCGCTCATTTAAATGTTGGAATAGAATCAACTATAAAGTTGGCCAAAACGAATCTAAATATTGTGACCTGGGATGAACAGCTACATAAAAAAACCGCATTCGTCAATGTTCCGTTTGTGCTAAATGTAGATCATCACAACAACACCAGGCGATGAAAAATTAACCCGTTTCTGATCACAATTTTCAACTGTCTTTTTCCAAGAGTATCAGGAAGTTTCTAGTGACAATTGATCATTACTCTAACTTTTTCCAGCAAAATATTCTCGGAGATTTATATAGATCTTCCGTTACGGAAGTTTGTAGATTTAGTTTTGCTGGTCACTGTACACCTCAATTGTAAATAATTAGTAATGTTGAGTTTCCTCATGCCAGAAACTAATTCAACAAAACAAGAAGCCTCTTGCATCGATTTTGAGAGGTTGAGTATTAATTTTCATAATCTTATCATAATATTAGGTCAAATTCCAACTTCTTTGGTCTTGAAATCACACCACCACATCACGAAAAACTTCGAAGATCATCAATCCCTAGAAAGAAAAAGAGGTCCCTGACCTGGACAAAAGCAATGTAACTTGGAACTTTTAAAACATGAAAACTTAATATTGCCGTTTCATGGACATCATGCTATATTAAAGTTGATAATCTGATGCCAAATGCTAAATTTTCAAAACAAAACAAAACAAAATATTCTGTCAGACGGTGGTTGATTCCAGAACATCTTGTGATGAAAAATACGAAACTACTTTGCTCATTTTTGAGTTAATATGAGTAACTCAAATTTACTCGCAGCAAATATATTTACTCTGAGTACAGCTGTCTTGCCCCTTGATTCCTGCACAACTTCTGAAACTATGGAAATTCCGGACTACTATACCTTTAGCAATCCATAGAACTTAAAATAAATATTTATTTTTTTAATTTCATAACCAAAAGAATTACAGAGCTCCCGGACAAATTAAAAGCCGCTAGAACTATCACAACTACAGGAACTTATTGAAACCCCAGCATTCATTAAGATCTGAAAACATACAAAAAATTTACGACTGCAAGAGCATTGGTAGAACTCCCGGAGCATTGAGGATTTCATGAACTTTCTGAACCCGTAGGAGCAACTTATAGAACCCCAATTAGTTCTTTTACTCTGAGAACTTCTGAAACATCCAGCATCTGATCCAGGGATTTGAACTGCAGACTTATAGTTCTCAGAAATTCTAAAAGTTGCTGGCGATGGAGAAGCTTTTGGAGTTTTGAAGTTTCTGCGGTTTTCACGTTTGAATTCCCAAGAGTTTAGAAGAGTTGTTAGAGTTCCAAAAATTCCAGAATTGCTTGTAGTACCTAATATTCCAGGAGTTCTTTTAAACCTAGATAGTAGAGAAACAAAATAGAGTATTAGTACAAGTATTTATGTAAGGTAGCAACCGAGTTATTCCATAACTCTTGGCACTTGCATCAGGCTCTTTTCGGTTGGAAATTTGGTATCGTATCCAGGGAGCTACTTCATGAAGATTTCTTCGTTTAAGCCAAAACTACAAATCATTCAAACATTCATGGATACTTACATTTCGATTTCTTCTACCTTCCAGATACAACCAATCATCCCGTTCGCGATCCAACGGAGCTCAATGGAAACAACAACCCACTCTTCGGGAGGATAGAGAGTAGGAAAGAGTCGCTAAACTTGAGATATTGACCCTCTCGGTACCCGCATTCACATCAAACTCACCCGCTGATAGATTCCAAACCAATCGCATTCAACAGCCAGTTCCGGTGGTCAGTCTGGCTCGTTCCGAAGGTAGCAGGATGGCACGACACATCATGGCAGTGTGTGTCGTGTGCTTGCTCTGTGCCGATCATCTTCCCTGCAAGCAACACGATGATTCCGACCTGGGACTACGGTTGCCGACGATGACGATAGCCGACAACCACCGACGATTGGAATCCGTCGTCGGTTCGACAGAAAAGGTGCACCACCACCTGGTGAAACGACACACCCATGGACACGATCATCATCACCATCATGGAGATCATGATCACGACGATCACGACGAAGATGAGAACGGTCGAGCAGCGGTGCGGGAGAAGCTGGACGTATTTATGGTGGCCATTTTCAAAGAGTTTGGTGATCCCACGTCCATGACGATGGACGTGGCCGGATTCGAGAATATGATGAAACGAATGAACATGTACCGATTGGTGACGGAACAGCTGCCCGGTAGCAGTAGTCCTGTGACCGCATCAAATCACGACCATGACTCGGACAGTGATGAAGCGGTGAGATTTGGATTTGGAATTTAGCAGCCGAAGGATACTGACTGTGTTTTTGTCTATTTCAGTGCATCAACAGCGTTGACTTTGTGAAGCGGATAGCGATGTCCGAACCGCTTGCGATGGCCGCGTTAGGGCCCGCAGGAAATGTCTCTCAAAATACTAACAGTAGCGCAGCTAACGGTAGCAGTAGTGATAAGGCCAATACTACTAGTGATAGTAATAACAGCAGCAGTAGTAGCAGTAGCAATAGCATTAGCTCTAGTGATAGGATTCCTAGCAAATCCAACAGTAGCATCAGTTCTAACAGTAACATTATGAGTGAATTGGATCGATTGAAAGCATCATTCCGACTGGATCGGGATGATCTGTTCAACATATGTCCGATTCTGTTGGCACAGCTATCGTCGAAGACGTCCCGGCAGCGAGCCGGCTGTATCGCTCCGGGCGTAGTCCCAGAGCTGGCTGCTCTGGTGGCCAGAAGAGGAGGTACATCTCCCGGATTGCAAGAGATCGGTAGCTCCGGGGACGATACGATAGAACCATTGGTGTGGATCTACTCGACACTGGCGGTTTTGGGTGTTAGTTTATGTGGTTTATTGGGCGTTGCTGTGATACCGTGTATGGATAAGCATTTTTATCAGCATGTACTGCAGTTTCTGGTTGCACTGGCAGTGGGCACACTGTGCGGGGATGCTCTGCTTCATCTGCTTCCGCATGCAATGATGTCAACAACGATGGAAAACCCCCATGACGAGATGATGTACAAGGGACTGGCCGCCGTCAGTGGCATCGTGTTTTTCTACTTTATGGAACGGTTCCTAACGGTCGTTGCCGAGTGGTACAAACATCAGGAGAAGAAGGACAAGCCTTCCTCGCGGGTGCGGGTGATGCGTGAACCCGAATCCAGCTCGTTGCATAATGCTGCCAGTGGAGAGAAGCAGTGCAAGCACAAATACAGTTCCTATCCATATTGCTATGACGAGATTGCGATGGAGACCAAGGATGACCATCACGAGCACAACCACATGGAGAACCACATTCACAACAATCACAACAATGCATCGGCCAAATGTGCCAACAATCACGGCAGCGAACACGGCGAACATGTGAGCGATTACGTGGGTTTGCACCACAGTAGCACCAAGGAAGATACGGCCAATCAGGACAATAACACCGTTTCGACCAATCTGGACGATGCATCGATCGAAAGCGAACATGCCAAGCCCAAGATACAGGCCGAGAACTACACGATCATCCTGCGCGAGCACGAAACCAAACACCACGGGCACACACACATGCATGGGCACGTACACTCGCCGCCGGGGTCCCTGTCGGCGGTGGCCTGGATGGTTATCATGGGCGATGGATTGCACAACTTTACCGACGGTTTGACCATCGGCGCTGCGTTCGCCAACAACATCGCCGGTGGATTTTCCACCGCAATTGCCGTCTTCTGCCACGAACTGCCGCACGAGCTCGGTGACTTTGCGGTGCTGCTGAAGGCCGGAATGTCCGCCCGGGATGCCGTGTACTACAATCTGCTGTCGTCAATTCTCAGCTTCATCGGAGTGATGATCGGTATCGTGATTGGCCACCAACCGGAGGCGTCCGGGTGGATCTTCGCGGTGGCCGCCGGACTGTTTCTGTATATTGCTTTGGTGGATATGGTAAGTTTCGTTGACATCGTTTTTTTTATGATGAGTAGATTTCCGTAAAGAGTATTCCCAGAGATGGCGCTGTTTCCTTGGTAGGCACAGTTGAAATTCAGTATGGGAGTTGAGAGCGAAGAATTCACGTCGTCAAGTACATAGACATAGTAAATATCTACCTTCTTTAGAACTTTTCCATTGAAATTTACTTGTTAATGTACTGTAAAATCAATAAGTTCATTACTTTCAACCTTACTACCAAGAGGGAAAGCTACTTTGTCTCTCACACTATTCTATCTTGCACGTGCTCACTCTCTCAATCAATCGATTCTTATCAATGTCCACGAATTTTAAATCTTGGATCACTTTCGTCAATGTCCTAGAACTCTAGTTTTGTTTTGAGTAATTACATCGTAAAAATTCTGTCAGTTCCGGAAGCTGGGATTATTTGTTCGAGGTCTCGATATTTTGTCATACAATTTTGTTATATTTTACAGGTTCCATGTAATGTTTCACAAGTCCAAGATCTTCCTTAATTTCGGAACGCTTGTAAAATGAAGTTCTTTGGACTTTTACGGGAAATCTACAAGATTCCATGGAAAAATGTCCATGTTTTTGGTCTTAACTAGATAATGTCCAGGATCCTGAGGAAAGTTTACAGGACTTGACTTGTATCTAGGAAGTCAATATTTTTTTTAGAATAGTCTAAAGAAATCCAAGTAAAGTCTACAGGACTCCTAAGTAAATGGACAGTACTTCTACTGGCCGAATGTCCACAAGACTTGTTAGAGAGATTTTAATAAAGTTCACAGGGAAGCGCAGTCTATAACATTTCTAAAGAATCGTACAGGACTTTGAGGGAAATCAAATTAAAGGGTGTCCCACATCAAATTGCCAAAATTACCTAGTTGACCGAGCCATTTCTAACTTTCTGGCAAGGGGCAAGACAGCTGTACTCAGAGTAAATTAGGCCTATTCTGCGCGGCGTGTGAGGTGAGGTGACAGTGAAGTGATGGTGAAGTGACAATTGTCACCTCGGGTGAGGTGAGCCTCCGTGCAAATCAAATGGAGAGTCACCTCACGCGAGGTGACAATTGTCACTTCAGAAGTGACAGCGTGTCACCTCACCTCACACGCCGCGCAGAATAGACCTAAATATATTTGCTGCGAGTAAATTTGAGTTGCTCATATTAACTCACAAATGAGCAAAGCAGTTTCGTATTTTTCATCACAAGATGTTCTGGAATCAACCACCGTCTGACAGAATATTTTGTTTAAATATTTTCAATTGATATAGGCTTCTTGTTCTGTTGAATTAGTTTCTGGCATGAGGAAACTCAACATTACTAATTATTTACAATTGAGGTGTACAGTGACCAGCAAAATTAAATCTACAAGCTTCCGTAATGGAAGATCGATATAAATTTCCGAGAATATTTCGTTAGAAAAGTCAAAGTAATGGTAAATTGTCACTAGAAACTTCCTGATACTCTTAGAAAAAGACAGTTGAAAATTGTGATCAGAAACGGGTTAATTTTTCATCGTTGTTGTGTTGATCCACATTTAGCACTAATGGAACATTGACGAATGCGGTATTTTATGTAGTTGTTCATCCCAGGTCACAATATTTAGATTAGCTTTGGCCAACTTCATAGTTGATTCTATTCCAACATTTACATGAGCGATCGTCGAGGGGATACAGGAATCCCTTCATCTCTTTTTTGTCATGCTACTTAGAATTTTTCAGAATCCTCCATTTGGGATGACTTTAGTCCTCCCTGATATTGTCTGGAATCTCCCTGGAATTGTACGGAATCCTTTCTGCGATTGTTTGGGATCCTCTCTGGACTGTCATGAATGCCCCTTAATTTTTACTGAAATCGTTCTTTTGACTGTCCAGAATCCCTGTTGGGTTTGCCCGAAGTCCCCTCTGATATTGTCCGGAAGCCTTACTGTGATTATATGGAATCTTTTCTGATAACTGTCTGGAATCACTCCTAGGCTAGTTCGGAGTTCCTTTGGAAACTGTCATAAATCCCCTTTTAGACTGACTGGAATCCTTCCAGAGATTGTCCGGAGTCTTCTTGGGACTGTCCTGAATCCTTCTTGTGATTGTCCATCAGAAACCGTATTATGTGGTTGCTCATGTTTCACAGCGTGCTATACGAAAGTGCAATTGCCTTTCCATTCCCGAAATATCTTCTCGGTAAAGCATTAGTTTGAAAGGGCACCGCTTAAAATGTTGAAATACGTATTACAAATGCAATTACGTCCCTTTGAAATGTTGCCACTGAATTATCTTTGCTTGACAGCATCGGTTTCAACACAGCAACCAGGTTGCTATGTGTAAATGTTGTTGAGCAATGCGAGTTACTCAGAGTTACTCAAAATTAGCTCCAATTATACTCATGATCGAAAACTGTCTTGCCCCAAGCTTTCTGGCAATAAAATATAACCCAGCAGTAAGGTTTTGGCATATTTATTTCATTCAACTTCAATACCATAACCGTACGCTTGCACCTTACGCTTAACTCCACTCATTAGTTTCTGTACAACATCGTTAGATGTCTTCCTCAGATTTGACCTCCCTGGGATGCTTCCGTAGTGCCTGCTTCATAATAGCCCAGTATTTTTCGATGGGTCTTAGTTCCGGTGCGTTGGGGGGGTTCATATCCTTGGGTACGAAAGTGATCCCGTTGGCTTCGTACCACTCCAGGACAACAGTTGAATAGTGGCACGAAGCTAGATCCGGTCAGAAGATCGTAGGGTCCTCGTGTTGCTTCAACAAAAGAAGCAGACGCTTCTGTAGACACTCCTTCCCCGTTTACAGTCCCGATAGTCACGAACTACGCACTCCGTTTGCCACATGAGCAGATCGCTTGCCAAATCATGTATTTCTTGGCAAACTTAGTAAGTTTCTGCTTCATTTCTTCCTCCGGAACATCAAACTTGTGCTAGGCGATGAAGAACAGTAGCCCCGGAAGCTGCCGGAAGTCCGCCTTGACGTAAGTCTCATCATCCATGATGAGACAATGAGGCTTCGTCAGCATCTGGGTGTACGTTCGATGCTCAGAGTTTCGTAGTAACATTTAATCACACGACTCACCGTTGACTGCACGATTCCGAGTTGCTTTCCGATGTCCCGATGAGAGAGTTGAGGATTTTCCAGCTGCTTGCGCAAAATCAATTCGCGACGTTGCTTTTCCGGTGACGCCATTTTTTCCAACTTAAGAAAAAACTGACAGTAGTGTAAACAATACACTCTAAACTACTTCTACCCAAATTTTCAAGAGAAAATACCCAATGGGTAATTTTCTACAGCGTTTTTTTCCGTGATGCAATTTGATGTGGGACACCCTTTACGTGCGATTTTCAAAAAAATATCATGAAATTTTATAACGGCCGATTGAAAACCGAAAAATTGGGTTAATTGTAATGCATAGGCTATAATTTTTCCATCGAGTACAATCATTTTTATGGGGCTTACTCAGCTATTTCGTAACGTGGTTAGTACTGAAAACATACTACACTGAAATGACCGATCATGTAGATAGAATTACGATTGGAAAAATGTTGCTAGGGCATAGTATATATTTCATTAATTTTACCACTAATCATATTTGCGTTTGTTCTTCTGCAGATTCCCGAGCTGACATCCGCCCACGGAGTCGAGGATCGCTGTAAAACTTCCGAGTTCCTGCTGCAGTTCTTCGGCATGAGTGCCGGCTTCGGGATCATGCTCCTGATTGCGATGTACGAGCACGATCTCAAAGAAATGTTCGTTGACTAAAAGCTAGACTGCATTGAATCACACACTTTAAATCTACTGAAAACGCAAAAAAAAACACGAAGAGGGGAGGCGGTAAGAGAGGGTTTTGGATGGATCAGGTAAATTCAAACGGTTATATTCAGGTGCGTGCGTTTAGAACGGACGAGAATTCTTTTCGGAACTAATGAGGGTACGAAGCAGGGAAGAAAACGAAAATCGTGTTTAAATTTTTCCTATTAAATTTAGGCGCCCCCAAAAAAGGTGGGATACTTTTTGCGGAAATATTGTCTATATTTCACCGACGCAAATCGAGTATAACAGTGTAGTGCGTTGCGATTTTTTTGTTTTTTTTTTTTTTTTAGGAGGTATCAAAAGTATTAGACGCGGCTTTTCTGCTTTCTTACATTTTTGTTTAGTTAGGACCAAAAATCTAACTTTAATTTCTAGAGTTTAGAAATTTGCCGATGTGTTTTCCGTTTTTCTTCTTTCTTAAGGTTCAATTTACTTTGATGCTTTTTGGAAAATTTCGAAAGCAGTTTTTTCCGACGCATTATTTCAGATTGCAATGAAAATGATATTTTACACAAAATGATGCGAGCTTTCTGCAATCTAAAATAATGCGTCGAAAAAAAACTGCTTTTAAATTTTTAAAAAATGCATCAAAGTAAATTGAACCTTAATAGATTCTAATGTATATTTTTTTAAAGTCTACACTTGTACAAATGCAGTTTTAAGCAAACAGCAGTTAATTTCACCGGGACTTAAACCACTAAAACTCGTAATTCATATTGAAAATGTGACCGAAACTAGGACTTCCCCACGCAGGCTTAATGAATAGTGCATAGTCAATGAAATAGTAATAAAAAAAAGAAACATTAACGGCATTTAATAGACGTTTTTAATTTACCATCCACTTATTTGTCCTTATTCGGTTCATCGGCACTGCTTATAAAACTCGTTAGCTCGTAAATAGGTATAACAAATTTTTAGCGACCTTTTTTTCAAATTGTGTTAATTATTTTAAGTATTACTGGTAGTAAGTACGGCGATTTGGTAGAAGGATTAAAAGTTTCTTTCTCTCTTTCTCCATACCAACTCTACACTGTATTCATCGGCTTCTAAATGATGGTTTACTTATATTAAGAGCAAAGCAAGGAATAAACAAACTCTGATAGATTTAACTACTTTTCCCGGTGTTGTTGCTGGGAAGTGAACTGATCCGAAAATCCTTGATATCGCGGGGATGATATATGGCATAGGAACATGGAAGGGCCTCCGGGATTCGACCAAGCTCGCGACTTTCCATCGCAAAGGTCATGGATTTAGCGGCTATCTGAGGATTTTATCAACTTTGACCGTGATCTTCGAATCGATGTGTAGGGAGCGGGAAAGAGTGGTCGGTTTCTTGTGTCATGCCGTGGTTTGATTAAACAGTGCTTGGTTTGTGTAAAATTCTTACATTTTGGGACCAGCGACTTGCGACCTTTCCCAGGGTGTCGACTAAGTGAATAAAAACCCTGAAAATCAGGGGATCTCAGATTATTTATGACTCATTTATGCCCAGGAATTTCAGCGAAATCCAGGGAAAGATTTCTAGTACTAGAATTTCGACTAGAATGGGGTACGTTAATCGATTTGCTTGGGACCAATAAATGAGCCAATTTAATATCGTTAAGGTCCAAGCGCAAAGTGGGCGGAAACGAAACGGAAACGGAAAGTTTGGCAGTTGTCACAAGTGACATCAAGATGCCTAACCGAAGTCGATTTGGTTCTAAATAGTTTTCAAACCGACAAGTAGGTTCACTCAGATCGGGCTTTTCCACTGTTGCTGCCGTTCCGCTTCCGCTGTCATTGCGCTTGGGTCTTTGGTTTCCACCGGTTGCTAAAGCTCTGAGTACTGCGAACTCAGCCGATTTTATTTTTCAAGTGAGCTAGAAAACATCTTGAAAATCTTCCGAAGTTTCCAATAGTTTTGCTGAAACAGCTCACGAAATTGTATATACATGCTGTCAAATGAACTCTTGGCTCCTCCTCCTCTGCTCCAGAAATAATGTATACATGGTGATGGGAGTGCACCTGCCCACAAAGCTCACATGACAAAGTTTGATTACATTTTTGTTTCAGCAACCCAGTTTTGGCATTATTAATATCGATTGTGCTACATTTCCCCGAATGTCGTTACCCCGAATGTCACTTCCCCGAACGCCATTTCCCCGAACGCCATTTCCCCGAATCCCAGACAAACATATACCCCATTTCCCCGAATGCCATTTCCCCGAATGCCATTCCCCCGAATTACATTTCCCGAATGTAATTTCCTCGAATGAAATCCAAAAATTTATAAAATACTTTGACTGTATTACATTTCTATGGTTAGTTTCGCGAGCATTAAGAAGACATCTTTGAATATTGCAACAATTAACCTTAAAAGAACAGCTCATGATAAAAAAGGGAAAATCTCTGTTCAAAGTAAATCAATCGGGCGAGAGTTTTAGTGAGGCGGCGGCAGTACCAGAAGTGGAAGTGTAAAAATTGGTAATATATTTTTAGGACATTTTCCCTTATTTTATACATGAGCAGTTCTTTCGAGAACTTTGGCAAAACTAATATCGATGATTTGACGGATTGGTAATAAATTTTTAGGAGATTTTCCCTTCTTTTTAAATTTATTTAGGAGATTTTCAGCCGTAGACATATTTTATCCTTCTTTTATAAATGTTTTTTTGAAAACTTTCTCAAAACTTGTGAGATTGACGGTTTGATAAATTGGTAATGTATTTTGAAGAAATTTTTCCCTCTTTTATAAACGAGCAGTCTTCCGGGAACTTACACTTAAAAAAAATCACACGTTACCCTTATGTGTTCCACACTTCGATTTGCGCAAATTGCTAAACACATCCATTTCATGTGTGAATCTTATAATATAAATTATTCCCGAACACTATAAGTTCAATTGTGATACACTTGGATTTCAAGTGTCTCACATTTTGTTATCGACAGTCTGACACTTAATCATCAAATTTCCTTCATTCAAAAGCATATTCTCGAACATATCTGGCTCGTGTATTTTTAATAATCGATCAAAACAATGCATTTCATTTAATGATTATTTTTTCATTATTCATTCATAAAAAAATAAGAAGAAGAAGAGAAAAAACACTGCAGCTCGCTCCAATCACGTCATTACACCAGGATCTAGGAACCCAAGGATACTGTAAAAGACAGTTATGGAGACATAAAGTTTTTCAGCTTTTGATGTTATTCTCAGTTATTAAATTGGATTTACTTACCATTCCTGATCAGTTTTCTGTTTTAAAGATGATCCAGCCAAAGGGCTGAAAATCTATGAAGCCAAAAATAAAGTTGTATTTCAGATAGAACCGGCCAACTTCTTCACACCGGCTGACAAATTGATCGCTACTGGTAAAAGTAATTATTGTCAGTAAATTAAAGCGGAAATTAATATTGTGGGGTACCTGTAAACTCTCGTAAGGGTCATAACTGTAGCAGCAACATACTCTTTTGACACTCGTCCTGCTACTGATGAGATCCATGTGCCATACACGTTAAATGCGATAGTAGCAAACAGTAGCGCAGATCCTTACTAAGATCCCATGAATTTCAATAACTGAACACACGAAATTATGGTGTGATTTGTTTTGATTTCACCGACAGGTGTGACATGTGATTTTTGAACATTGATCCCATGAAATGCGAATGAAATTCACATGATATCATGGTGACTGGCAATTAGCGAAATTCATATTTGAAAACACATGAATGGAACATGTAGATTTTTTTGAGTGTAGACAATATGTGAGGTCGATGGATTTAAAAATTGATAACATAGTTTTACGAGATTTTTTCTTTTATAAATTCAAATCGAGGAATTTGGCGAAACTTGTGAGATATATGATTTGACAAATGAATCGAGGAATGCTGTGAGTTTTACACTCACAACTACTGACAGCATAGCGCCACCTTCTATGGACGAAAAGTTAAACCGAAATATAATGTATGCAGATTTCAATATTTTTATTAAATTTTTGTTTGTGGAGGCGAAACGAGAAAAAATATTTGGTAGGGGTGTTGCGCCATAATATAAGCCACCTTCTGTACCAATATTTTTTTTTCAAAGGGCCAAGAGAAAGGCTCTAATTAATAAAACAATCATTTTCCGATTTTCTGCGTACAAAACAAATCGCCATAACTTCTGTTTATTACTGTCACCTGTTGAAATTTGGTTGCAATAATTTCCGAAAGAACTGCTTATGTAAAAAAGTAGGAATAAACATATTTTACCATTTTGTCAAACCATCGATCTCTCATGTTTTTTCAAAGTTCTCGAAAGAATTGCTCGTAAATAAAAGAAGGCAAAACCTCCTTAAAATTTATAATCAATTTGTCAAACCGACGATATGTTGCCAAATTTTTGGTGCTCTTTGTTTTTGGATTATTATTCTATATATAAAAATGAAAATGCTTTTAACGGCTCAATACATTAATATAGGGGAAAGCAAATTAATTGGTAGTTGGGTTAATCTCATAAACATTCCATTTGCATGGTTTTAAATTTATCTGGTTTGCAATCTGCTCACTATGCTCAAAATATAGTAAGAAAATTGCCAGCAATAACGGTTGGAAATTTCCTAACTTTTTTTTCTCGGGGATATGGCATTCGGGAAATGGCACATTCGGGGAAACGGCATTCGGGAAATGGGTATTCGGGGAAATGGCGTTCAGGGAAATGGCGTTCGGGGAAGTGACATTCGGGGAAATGTAGCACAATCATTAATATCAAATAAAAACACTTTTTAGAGCATCACGCTCGATGATTTACATTATCCACCTACTAAGGTTGGTGTTTCGACAGTTCCATAATTATAATTCTCAATTTGTTTTCAGTAGGTGGCAACACATTTACTTGTGGTTCAAACGGTAACTACCTACGAGACTTCTGAGCTCTTTTGAATGTTTGGCTCCCGTTTGACAGTTTGACTCGGCTCCCAGATGACAAGCATTTTGAGTTAGTTCGCAGTATTCAGCTAAAACTGTACATTTGCTGCAAAAAAACAAATAGCTATCTCTTTGTTTTAAGGATTTCAGGCTGTGTTCCATTTGGTGAATTTTCACTTAAATTTGACAGATAGAAAATTTCCAAATAAGGCTCTGAACCATTTGGTGGATTATTTAAACTTTTGGTTAAAATTTGACAGATGGAAAGTTATCGATTAACCCTGCTATCCGAGCGTGGTTATTTCTGACAGACAAGAAGTTAAATTTTGACAACCTTGGCTAAGTTCTTCTCGAAAAACGGTCGATCGACAGCACCAGGGATTCTCGGACATGTAAAATAACTATCGAAATGTCACTTTTAACCACGAGTTAAATTTAACTCGGCAAATGGTTCACAGCCTAAACCTGCTATTCAAGTAGACTTATTTCTGACAGATCAGGTATCATGAGCTTGAGCTTGAGCTTGATTGACCGCCCACGATTGCTACTCTGTTATTGCCAGATCAGCTGTAATTACACAGAGAACCAATAGACGATGCTTGGGACTAGCAATCATCCTCAATGTGTAAAAACTGGTGATCTTAAATTAGGCAATACCAGTGCCGGCCGCGCCCGAACACAGGTCAAGAAAGGAATGGGAAGGATTGTGTTGACATGACACTCGCTTTGATGGAAGCCGAGAACACCTCTGCACTTCCACGAGGAATCACTGGGATGTTGGATAAGAGGGTTGGGTTTGCAGCAGGGTTCGTTTTGGTAAACGATAAGCTGAATTGATGTCCTAACGATCATATAACGCGAAGGAGCTTGGGACTAAACCCACGGTCTTCTGCTCAGTAGGCAAAAACTTTGCCACTAGGCAGACGAGCACCTTTTTAATCACCGAGTTGCTGTTATTACCACAAACGAAGTGACAGACGGAGCGGCTCGAAAACTTTGGTGACTAACCTGCTATTGCAATTTTTCAGTGTACCACATGGCAAAACCACTACTACTGGATTGTACCACATGGCAACACTACTAATAGATTGAACTAGCATTTTCACCAAATGTACTAGAATGTTTTGGTTCTATCTCTTTCACTCTACTCAAAACTGAAATGCATAAAAAAATGACAAAATGATACGCACTCTTTGCACACTGTCAAAGAATCATTGTACACAAAATCAACTATGTTCAAATCAAAACAAAAAAACTAACCCATCTGGTGGATGATGGCACAAGCTTCTAAGTAAATTCTATTACAGCGAACCACATTATTTTAATTGATTTCTTCCCCAGTTAGTCGTCTGTCACTTCGTTTGTGGTTATTACCATGTATTCATATTAACAAATAAAACGATTGACGAATCTTGAATGTGGAAGGTCCTGAGATTATACTCATGATGTTCTGCTCAGTAAGCAAAAACGGTTGCTCTAAGGCCACCGAGCCCCTCTTATCACATAATACCGTTGCTAAAATTTTTGTATCCATTCAAACCCGGAACCAACGACAACAACGAGTTTCGCAAAATACACGATACACAAGCGATTTTACCATACATCTCTTTGATATCTAAGGACCTGGGACCGCATTTTTCTGCTCAGTAAGCAGGCCACTGTAACCGACGATCTTTCAAATCCGAAAACTAAAAACTACGAAAAAGTACTTAGGCCTTCATTAAGTTCCACTTTCACGCGACGTTCAATAACAGGGTCCTATCCAGGATTACATCTGAAAAATCAAAATCTGGCCAACGCCCACTCTAAACCTAAACCTGCTCTAATCCACCTGAAATGACTAACGAATGGAAGACTTTGACTACCCAGCCATGCAATAGTCTCATTCCGTGCCTTATGGCAACTTGATGATTCTATTGCGCTCATCTTCTGGCACCACCCAAGGGAGACTTGGTCCTGTACCCAATGCTTAACTTATCTCCATTCCACTCAGCTACTCGCAATTTCTTGTGATATAGTGGGCGGAATATTATTATATGAGACAATTCAATGCAGACGTCTTTCCAAATTTGGTAGATCGACAGGTAATCGGTGAGTTACCACGATAGTTGCTTATTCAACAACTCGACAACGTCCCATCGTCAACGCCTGCTGTGAGAATTTTCCATTGCAGACGCCAACGAAATGACATCATCGAGCTATCGATCAACTACCCTGGTTATCGCCTGGTACCTTATAGCACGATGCTAGGAGGCGAACCGGAAGAATCGATGAGCTACCTCCCCCATTTCTGACAGATCAGGTATCATATTGATAAACACCTTTTCGAAAATTGGACGATCAACAAGAGAGGGGGCAGCGGTGTCGGTGGTGTAGTGGTAAGCGTGATTGCCTCTCACCCCAGCAGGCCTGGGTTCAATCCCAGTCGGCGCCGCCGGGATGTTCTGAGGCATAAGATCTCTGATCACGCCTTCCTTCGGAAGGGAAGTAAAGCCGTTGGAAGTAAAGGGAAGTCACTTGGATTCTACTATTGTTATAGGGAACACATAGACGTCAAAAGCTTCCGACACCAACCACTAGGGTCGCTATAAGAATCACAACTGTTTGTTCCAATTAATTGAAAAATAATCCAAGTTTATGCCACCGCGGCGCTGTAATCAAAGAAGAATACTAAGATCAAGTTTCATAGTCTACGTCCGTCCAAGATGGACACTTTTGGTTTACATAAACACAATATGGGTATTTTTGAACGGGACGTAAAGGGCGAAATCGAATGTCCAACACCAATCCGGTATCCAAAATGACCACTTCCGGTTTGCGAAAAGTTTTGGGTAATTTACAATGTTGGCATTTTCGAAAACGGGACAACGTGTAGAGGCTGGAAATCGATACCTTTCATTTTCCGAAAAACCCACCTAGTGTTTAAAACGCTGGCCAGACTGAGCAGTTATAACATGTTATAACGGTTGTCAAATAATTGTAACACAGAAACCACCATCAAGATAGGGCTATAACATGTTATAACTCTGTAGTCTGAACGTACTATAACGAACCGCCACCCATCGCAGCACTCATTGACTCAGAAAACCCACACTCATCTGTCAAGCCTCAATCAAAATCCCGCGTGGCAAAAAGTGGTTCCCAAAAAGGAACATGCTAATCTGCCTGGTGCCTCGTTCCACGACAACAATATTCAGATTCCTACTTCTTGGCGGTCACCGTTCCTTCTACTTCAGTACCAGCCATCCTCTGATGCCGCCATCACCCCCACCGGAGAAGAAATGGTTCTTCAAAGAAGTCTGGGCAGCACTTCAACCGAAAGTGGCACAAATCGCACCCCGGAACTTATCGCAAGCGTGTCAAAAACAGGAACTACCTTCGGAAGTGGCTCTCAAGGATCTCCCAGGTCCTTCGACATCGGTGACTTCAACCGGTGCCTGGTCTCAGCGCTTCGTGGGCGTTCGCGATAGGGGATTCAAGCTGGCCGAGGAAGTCGAACTGCGGAACAGGCTGGACATGGCATGCCAGCAGTACTGCCGTTTTATTGCAGTGGTAAAGGATTTCTTCTACCAGAAGCGCTACAAGCAGATGGGAGCCGTATTGGACGGCGGGCTGAAGCGTTTGGAGGACAGCATTCGGCTAACACGCGAAGGGCGTAAATTGGACCGCGAGGATGAAGGAAAACGGCGATCCTTTTGCGACGGAGAGAAGGAAGATGGCAGTGGTGTCAAATCGGAAGATGCCGAAAAAATAGCAAAATTGCACGTTAAACCGGAAGAGAAGGCTTAATTTGCATCTAATGAAAATTGAGAAATGAAATAAAACTTACCATAACCTGTATAGTTTTCAATCGTTGAGTGCAAAAAGTCTGGCAGAAAAGTACCCCCTGTTGGTAATTATTCGACCCGAAGCATTTCGACCACTGGTTCTCGTACCCGTCAGCAGAGTAATCAACAAACCGATCCGTCAAAACGCAATTCTGTCAAACGCTCGAAGCGATCCAGTTTTTTCCTCCTGCTGCTTCTCTGCGCTTGTGGCAAGCTTCCAGCTCAGTAGTTCATAAAAATGGCTGTCACCGGGTTGACGTGTTTGTCAACTTTCCTCCTGCTGGCTGCGATTGTGCTGCTCTCGGGACCGACTGTGAACGGAAATACGCATCTGGTGCATCGGCGCTTCGAGTATAAGTACTCCTTCAAACCCCCGTATCTGGCGCAAAAGGATGGAACCGTCCCGTTCTGGGAGTACGGTGGCAGTAAGTACCCGTTTTTTGTTTTCCCGATATCGGTGTGAAAGAGTGTGAGCGGCTGAGTGCGCGCGGGTGTCGAAGGGTACAGTGTGAGGGGGCAACAGCGAGAGTTACACGTCAGAAGATTTTTCGTGTCTGGCCGAAAATTTCTTTCCCGATGTCGGATATCGGGCTTTTGAGACTGGGGGAATCAGGATCCATTGGGTGCATGTAGCGTTGAGTTAGATGGAGGTTTCAGTAGGTACTAGCAGTGATTAGCGAATGATTTAGGATGGATTCTGAGTACATCCATTTAAGCACTTTGACAAATATTGAACACGCGTCTGATTTTCGGTTGCATGTGTATGAGGCACGACCGTAAACCAGTTCTGTGTAGGGTCCGAATGGAAAGAAAGCGAAAGTAGGTTTCTGGTATCAATTTTTGATAGCACAGACAAGTTCCTGTGCAAAATTGCATTTTATGTAACCGGACTCGGTTTGGGCGAGTTTTGGTCTACCGTCTTCTGCGATTTTTACCAGCAGCTATCTTGTAGGCTCAGCACTTTCCTGCACACCATTATTGTCTACATGTGTTGCAATTAGATAGTTTAATCGTACATCATGTTTCTTGTTTGTAAACAACGAAAACCTGATCCTTTCTATCTAAAAGGTCACCATCCTAAATACAATAATCAATATACCTATAAATAATTAATTTGAGGCGAATCCAATGTTGTCTTCAAACCTCTACAATTAAGAATAGGCATACGTACTATGGGTCTTTCTTAGATTAGTTGGTAAAGGTATATAGCTATTAATGTTATACTCGAGGCGGCGGATCCGGCCAAGGTGTTTTTCGGGTTTGAAAATTCCTCGACTTCCCTACTCGGCTTGCCATACAATATAAGAATAATTCAGAAAGCATTCAATATTAACAGCTGTGGAAGAACACAAAGCTGATAACAAGCGCAAAGTTCCTATTGGAATGTAATAGCCAAAGAAGAATAAGACGTGGCTATCCATAAACTGCGTAGACATTTTTGAATGATGCAACTCCCAGTCAACGAATTCGTACATTCGTTCATACATGTTTGTTTTAAATAAATTTGTATGGACTGTAAAGACTTGTGGTGGTAAGGTATTATCCTCGGATTAAATCCCGATCAAGAATGTTCGACTGCTTTGATGTCGACATCAGAGTGATTCAACACGACTCTAAACAAACATTTTGCAGATCATCCAAACAGGGTTGGTATTAAAAGTTAAGCCGAGTTGCAGCTTACTGCCATTGAAGTTGAACAGGGTTTCGACTACCTATAAAAACCTGGAAAATTAGGGATTCTCAGGGAATTAATTTTTGGACCTGGAAAATCAAGGATTCTCAGGAAATTTCATTAAAATACATGGAAATATTTCTTAATCACTGACTTCACTATTTTCAAACAACTCGGTGTAGTTTGAAGATGGTTGCTCATTTAAGATTTATCTAAATCCAGCAGGAATTCTTAAAAAAAAAAACTCTAAGCCTCAGAATTTCTATTTTTCCTTCTTTTGTGTCCAGAATCTCGATATGTTTTATGGAAAAATTGAATTCTCTTATAATTTCCTCCGTAATACAATACTCTTGAAAATCTTCTGCGGAACAGTTTCTTAATTCAAATGCTCTTCATAGTATTAATAATTCTAGCAATTCCCCGTAAAATACTCCCGAAAAAAATCACTTGGAGTTCGCCTCAGCATGCACTCAGTATTCTCCTGGAATTACCATTTGAACTCCTTTTTAGTTCTACTCAGAACTCCCATTAATTCTTTGAAATGCTTCTCATAATTTACTTGGAACTTTCGTTTGAATTTTCTAAAAATAATCATCGGAATATCCTTGGAATACTCCTCAGAATTCTTTTAAAAAAAATCCTCAAAATTTGGTTAGAACTACCCTCGGAATTCAGAATTTAATTCCCTTGGAATTACCCAGTGGCGTTTCCTTAACCTCAATCTACATGTGCACCAACTCTCAAAACTTAAAAAATATATCAAAATATTGCTTGCAATGGATTGATAATCGAGTAAAGATTAAGGCTCTGAACAATTTGGTGGATTATTTTAACTTTTGGTTAAAATTTGACAGTTGGAAAGTTATCGATTAACCCTGCTATCCGAGCGTGGTTACTTCTGACAGACAAGAAGTTAAATTTTGACAACTGTGGCTCATTTCTTCTCGAAAACCGGTCGATCGGCAGCACAGGGATTTTCGAACATATATGTTAGAAATAACTTTCTAAATGTCACTTTTAACCATGAGCTAAATTTAACTCGGCAAATGGTTCACAGCCTAAAGGTCCATTTAGGCTGTGAACCATTTGCCGAGTTAAATTTAACTCGTGGTTAAAAGTGACATTTCGAAAGTTATTTTCTATGTTCGAAAATCCCTGTGCTGTCGCTCGACCGGTTTTCAAGCCACGGTTGTCAAAATTTAACTTCTTGTCTGTCAGAAATAACCATGCTCGGATAGCAGGGTTAATCGATAACTTTCCATCTGTCAAATTTTAACCAAAAGTTAAAATAATCCACCAAATGGTTCAGAGCCTTAGACTATCTGATTTCAGTGCCAACATTTCAAAGGGGCGTAATTGCTTTTGTAAACAATAGCTTTAGCCGTCGATTTCTCGCAACTAAAAGCTCGCCCCTCCAAATTAACAATGCTAGCTGGTAGAGGAAACATTCCTTTACCTGTTGGTGTCATTATTTTTCTTGAGTGAGCTTTTATTCGCGAGAAATCAACGGGTAAAGCAATTGTTTACAAATGCAATTACGCCCCTTTGAAATGTTGGCACTGATTTGTTGATCTGATTCGAGCTGACTGCTTGAAAATTATGTTGGATCCAATGTTGAGTTACGTTTACACTTTTTCGATATGATGATTAAGGCCGGCGCACAATAGATACGTTTTCGGGTTTTTTGACAGATAATGCATGGGCTAACTGTCAAAAAACCCGAAAACGTATCTATTGTGCGCCGGCCTTTATACTTAACGTTTAATTTGTCGAACAGGATAGGATTGTTTTTAATTTGCGTTCGACTTGTTGAGGCCATTTTTATAATTTTTTTTTTGAGCGAAGAGATTTTTAGATAAATATAACAAGAAATGGAGAAGATAATGGCGTCCAGTAGCAAGGTAAATTTTTGATTAATTATAATTACTCTTTGCGTTCTAATAGTTGATTTACTTTTTATATTCTAATACTTTGGCGTGACTGGCCGAAAGAAGCCGTGATGAAACTGATTGCGGTATGGTCGTCCAATCTACTAATTTCTCAGAGGTTGTACGATTTTTCCAGAAGCTTTACGAACTTGCAAGAATTTCTACAAACTTTCCAGTAGTTTTAACATTTTCCCAGAGGTTCTACGAATGTTTTATAAGTTTAATGAACTTTCCTAAAGATCTACCAACTACTCTGAAGCTCTACAAATTTACCATAAGTTCTAAGAACTTCTCAGAAGTTCTATGAATTTCCCAGAAGTTCTAAACATTTTCAAGAAGTTTAATTAATTTTCTAGAAGTTGTTCGAATTTCTCAGAAGTTCTTCGAATTTACAAGAATTTCAACGAACTTCCCAACAGTTCTAAATTTTCCCAAAAGTTCTACGAATTTCTCAGAAGCTCTAAAAAATCCCCTGAAGTTCTACAAGTTTCCTAGAAGTTCTTAGCATTCCCCTGAAGCTCAACGAATTTCCTAGGAGATCAATGAATTTTCCAGAAGTTCTCCGAGCTTATAAAAATTCTACAAACTTCCCAACAGTTCTAAATTTCCGCAGAAGTTCTACAAATTTCACAAAAGTTATACGAATTTTCCAGAAGTGCTACGATTTTCTCAAAAGTTCTATCAGAAGATCTACGAATTTTCTACAAGTTCTACGAATTTACTAGAACTTCTACGAGTTTCCCAGAAGTTCTACAAATTTCCCAAAATCGCCACAAACTTCCCAGTAGTACTAAAAATTTCCAAAAGTTCTACGAATTTAGCAGAAGTTCTACGAATGTCCCATAAGTTTTACGAACTTTCCTGAAGTTCTACGCATTTCCCAGAAGTTCTACGATTTCCCAGAAGCTCAACGAACATTCGAGAATTTTTACAAACATCATAGCAGTTCTAAAATTTTCTCAGAAGTTCTAAGATTTTCCCAGAAGTTCTACGAACTTTTCTAAAGATCAACCAGCTTTTTGATAAGTTGTAAGAAATTCCAAGAATTTTTATGATTTTCTTAGCAGTACTAAAATCGGAGAATTTGTACGGATTTTTTTCAGATTTTCTCCGAATTTTGTGTAAGATCTACGAATTATGCAGAAATTCTATGAATTCTGCAGAAGTTCTAAGATTTTTGGAGAGATTTTGCGAATTTTGCAAAAGTTCCCAATAGCTCTACAAATTTCCAAGTATTTCCACAAATACGCCGTAAATGAGTAAATGAGTTTGTGAGCAGCCGATGGAAACTAACGATTTTGAATTTGTTTACTACTTGACAAGCCTATTGGTCCCAAGCAAATCTACAAGCGTACCCAATTCTAGTTGAAATTCTAGTACTACATTATGTTTGTTTTGATTCGCTATGAAAGCTTGACAGATAAAATGAGGGGTTCGTGGATTTTCCTATGTTTCGAGGGGTGCATCGATTAGCTTGGGACCGAAGAGAGTACCAGACACAAACGAAGTGACAGACGACTTACTGGCGAAGAAATCCATTAAAATAATGTGGTTCACTGTAATAGAATTTTCTTGGAAGCTTGTGCCATCATCCACCAGATGGGTTAGTTTTTTTGTTTTGATTTGAACAAAGTGGATTTTGTGTACAATGATTCTTTAACAGTGTGCAAAGAGTGTATCATTTTGTCATTTTTTTATGCATTTCAGTTTTGAGTAGAGTGAAAGAGATAGAACCAAAACATTCTAGTACATTTGGTGAAAATGCTAGTACAATCCAGTAGTAGTGTTGCCATGTGGTACAATCCAGTAGTAGTGGTGTTGCCATGTAATACACTGAAACATTTAAATAGCAGGTTAGTCACCAAAGTTTTCGAGCCGCTCCGTCTGTCACTTCGTTTGTGGTACCAGAGCTGAGCCAAAAAGTTGAGCACGTTTCTACGGGACCTTCTGATCTTACCTTTATGGTGTTAGTGAGCTGAATTCCGATGAGAATAAGGTTTCAAATAGTGACATGAAGATCAACCCTGCCGACTTCAGTGCGAAGGTTGCCTCTGATATAAAACTCTATGGGAAGGCATGGTCACGAAGAAATGATAGAAAACGTGAACTGTTTACAGTCTTATGGAAATAACGATATGGTGATTGGGGGTTCACTCCTCCCTAATCGGGTAGTAAGAGAAGCACATGAGTTTCATGAAATACAAATAAACCACATCTGTACTAGCTGAAGAAGACGAATTCATCAAGAAGAAGGCCTTCATTATGGGTTGAGTGATTCACCACGCAAATGGAGTATCAATTAATCGAGGATGACTCGCTGTCATTTCACTTCATTATCAACGTGAAGTGGCACCGGTAATAATGGCCATAAAGTCAAGAATCCGGAACAAACGAAGTACCGAGATCGTACCTGAGTATAGGTGCCTAGTGATGTGGTTGTGGTGTGTCATCACTCAACATACGCCAGCTTCATAGTACATGACATCGAAGAAATTGTTAAACGTGCGAGGCGGAAACTGAAACGGCGGAAACTGAATCTGCATCTATTTTTCTGATAGTGTGAACCGATCAAATTGGTAGGTCGTTAACTTGTAATGAATGGATAAATAGAGAGTACGGTATCAGTCATCATGAATACATCGGAGGTACAGTCTACGTTACGTACAGTCAAAGCACCCTTTGGAAACTTCCGGAGTTGATTTTTATTTGTTTTAAAGTATCCTCCTTGCCTTGCTTCGGTGCGAATAGCCTCTTTCAAAATCGTATCCTATTTTGCGATAAACGGGTGAACTTTTCCCAGTAGTTTATCAAACAATGGAGCTGAAATCCTGACAAAGTTTTGGATGTCTTTTATGTCCTCGTACCGAAGCTATTGTAGCACCAGGTGAGCAAGATCCTTGCCGGTATTTCATTCTAATTATAAATGTAAATATACCAACGGAAGCACGTGCTAAATTTCGATAATTCATGCTCATCCAGCGGGGTATCGGGAACTTAAAAATGAACAATATTTATTGCCTACTTTGATTACGTTTAAAATTTCCAAATCCAAATCGTTTGACAGATTACCTTTTCGACTTGTGCGAACAGTGTAAACCTAGGGGAGTCTCAATTTTAGAATGCCCATTGAATAAGCATTTAATTTAAATCAAATGCATTTAATTCCATCGTTTGCATCAACCATTCAGTGCATCATGCATCGAGGCGAAGATAAACGAACACAACAGGAAAAGAAAACTCGGAGTAGAGAATTCACGAAAATCTCCCTGCAACCTTCTCCGGCAGCAAAGAAACTCTCCAAAGAAATCGTGCAGAAGCTCCCTCCGGAATTTTCCCTGCCAACATCAAAATCACGCAAAACCTGCTCCGCCGAGAACGTGAGACAACTCCGTATAAATTCCGTAGAACCTCCGTTGGCAGCATCGGAAATGTCCACCGGAATCATGCCGAAGCTCCTCCACATAAAACATGAGAAAATACCGTACAGATTTCCTGAAACTTCTGTTGGCAGCACCGAAAATCACCACAGTGAATACGAATCTCCGCTGGCAGAAGCAAAAACCTCCACCAAAATTGTACAGAACCTCTTTCGCTGAGAACGCGAGAAAACTCCGTTAAAATTCCCTGGAATCTCCGCTGGCAGCATCATAAATCGCCACCGAAACCGTATGGAACCTCGTCCGCCATGATCGCAAGAAAACGCCATCGAAATTTCGCATTTTTTATGTGATTTTTATGCATTTATTTGTCAACATCAACAGGCTCAATGTAGCCCTGATGTATTTTATTTAGTCAAACCAAGTCAAACGTAATCCTGGTGGATGAACCCTTTATCAGAACAAGACAAAATTTCTAGAATCTTTGTTGGCAGCTGCTAGAATCGTCTTCGAAATCATGCAGAATTTAATTCGTTGAGAAGGCAAAAAAAAACCCGCTGAATCTTCCAGGAACTCCCGCTGACAGCATCCAAAATCACCGAAATCACGCGGAACTTTGTCCATCGATAACGTGAGAAAATGGCCTCTTCCGCCGACAATGCGTGGAAGCTTCGTCAAAAGTCTCTGGGAACCTCCGTTGGCAGCATCTGAATTTTCGAGGGGAGTTTCGACGGAGTTTTCAGATATTCACGGCGGAGAGGGTTCCGAGAGATTTCGGTGCTGCCAAAGGAGGTTCCAGTGAGCTTAAACAATAAACAATAAAAAATAAACAATTTTTCAGTGTACCACATGGCAACACCACTACTACTGGCTTGTACCACATGGCAACACTACTACTAGATTGTACCACATGGCAACACTAAATGTACTAGAATGTTTTGGTTCTATCTCTTTCACTCTACTCTAAACTGAAATGCATAAAAAAATGACAAAATGATACACTCTTTGCACACTGTCAAAGATCATATTGCACACAAAATCAACTATGTTCAAATCAAAACAAAAATACTAGCCCATCTGGTGACTGATGGCACAAGCTTCTAAGAAAATTCTATTACAGCGAACCACATTATTTTAATTGATTTCTTCGCCAGTTAGTCGTCTGTCACTTCGTTTGTGTTTTAATGCTGCCACCAGAAATTTCGACGGATTTTTTTCTGCGGAATAATTTTCTCAAGTCAGGAGTGTGGATTTGAGCAAACCGAAGCGAACAACAAAACAGGACAAAACCCTTCATGTATACCTGCATGTATTGGTGGGAAGTGTCACTTAGAACTACACACAGTAACAAATGCACTGATAAAATGCATTTATTTTTTTTTTTGTTATGATAAATGCACCTCAAGTGATCTACCCCTAGGTGTAAACACGGTCAGATAAAGGGATTCAACATGATTTGTCAAAAGTGAAATCGAGCAGATTTTTCATTATGGCACACGGCGAATGAGAACGACCCAAATTTGAGTTTAGTTCACTCATAATCGCCAAAAGTGCAGGATGAGTAAATTTGTCTCATGGTTTCCTGTGGAAAACCTAAAAAATCTGCCGGAAAATGAGGAAATTGACGAAAATTTTTATTCAGTCTCGGAGTAGTACCAATAGACTGAGTGAATCCAATCTTTACTTTTCTCAAATTCGGGAATTTTTCCCTTGAAAAATTGAAAAACCTAGGAAAACATGAGACAAATTTTACTCATCGCTGAGTTCCTGCCCTTTTGGCGATTATGAGTGAACTAAACTCAAATTTGGGTCGTTCTCATTCGCCATGCAGCATAAAAAGTCAGACATACAAATCACATACACTGGAGTCGCCTAGGGGAAGGACAGCTCCAAGTATCAGTATCAATACCGATTGTGGAAATATTAAATATTTTAATATGTGTGATATTTGCGAATCTTATACTTAGTCTGACAGTTGTTTTTTGTTTGTTTTTGACTATTTTTGTTTTAAGTGTACATTTGACATTCGTTTAATCAAAAATGTATTTCACACAAGAGGCAAGTCATTCCTTTGTGATCTTGCTGGCCACCGCCACCAAAATCCGCTCCTTGTTATCATAAATTCGGCATTTTTTGGTAGCTGTTCTCAGTGCACATAATCGGCCGCACTTCCATTCCCAGGAATTAATTTCCACGAATTCTTCATCGTCTGTGAACCAATGTGCTGTTCTTCTATGGAACGGGAATCGATTGACAACGCCGCCCCTGTTAACGGAAGCCCAGAGTGATGGTTTCGTGGTCGTATTACGCTCGATTCGCCATGAAAATGCAACTTGGAGAGATTCGTTGCTGAGGGAACGTCCAGTACCGTTTTTATCATGAAATTTAGCTTTATTTATTTAGGAGGTTTTATCATGAAAAGCCGAAGTCGAAATCGATCAGAGCTATCGAAAACGAAAATCTAGGCAAAAATTATGACAAACAGAAAGATGCAGTAAACATAAACAACAACGGTGCAACCACAGACAAACAGACGTAACTCTTCATTGTGTATCTTCGTTCATGCATTTAACGGTTGATTTGAATATTATCAGTTCCGCGAACTACTCGCCGCAGCGCTGGCATCGGAACACTTTGACGTTTCTATATATTCTATAGAACTTTTATGCAATATTCTTTACGAGTTAGCGAGCAAGCTTGTTTTCCGCGAGAAGCCAGAGAGATGTCGGTACTGAGGTTATATGTTTTGAGATACTATGTTTTCAAGAACAAGTTTTTCAAAGAGTTACGTCTGTTTGTCTGTGGTGCAACGTCATTTAGTGTATGCGTTAAAGTTACACTGTTATTTTTTTTTACTTTGAAGCTTTCCGTTTGACAGTTAATATCATTAATATTTATACTAAAAATTATAATATCTACCAATTTGAGCAATTTTTACATCAAATATTACTTCAGATCAAGTTGTACTTCCCCTAGGGAGTCGCTTTTTACGCGGGTGATACGTCCCGCGTAAAAAAAACCGCGTAAATTCCGGAATCCGCGTAAATTCCAAAATCCGCGTAAAAAAAACCGCGTAAAAAAAGACCGTGTAAGAAAAAACCGCGTAAAAAGCGATATACCGCGTCAATTCTGAAATCCGCGTAAAAAAAACCAAAATCCGCGTAAAAAAAAACCGCGTAAATTCCGAAATCCGCGTAAAAAAAAACCGCGTAAAAAAAACCGTGTAAAAAAAAACCGCGTAAAAAGCGACCCCAGTGTAGTCTAAACTAGAAACACTGGAATAAGAGACCAGTGGAGAAAAAAAAAACATGAATTTGGCAACAAGATAGACATCAAAGCAATCCTGGCCTCACTTGCATTTGTAACTGCTTGCGAGTGACTTCGCCAATGCACCGATGAGCGAGTTCATGAGTGATTGTTAAACGATGTTAATACTCCTCCCTAATTGAAGCAAACCATTTGTAAACATTGCAGATTGGAACCGCTTTTGACAGTTCGATTGGAATCATAACAGTGTCTCCGCTGGTCTCTTATTCCAGTGTTTCTAGTCTAAACGGATCTTAAGTGTATTTTTCAACCGATTCGAGTATGAAGATGGCATTAAATCTGGTTTTGAAAGTTGGTGCATTGATGGTAGATTAATTACGCTACATCTCGTGCCACTTAATCGATAGTTTTCCGTCAAACTTTGATCGGGAAGAAACCGACAGAATTGAAACCATTTTTCTCTGACGATGCTGTCTTTGGGAAACCAGAAGAAACTGACATTATTTTGTAACGTTTTATTCGGTGTATTTTTACAACAGATTGCCGTGCATTTCAATGGAATTTTTCAAATAATGACTACACAAAATTGTGGGTTACCAAACCTTGCAGACAAAATAACTTATAGGGAATTTGTTTATTATCCAGGTTGGAACCCGAGCTTATTGTCAGTGCGAACCTCAACCCGAGCCAGGTTACAAAAACAAACGTTAACACTGACGTTTGAAAGGCAACAAGCAGACCCAATCTCGATACCCGATCCAGGTTGGAACTGAATCAAAAACAAATTCGCTATTAGCTGGCCGTGCAACCAGATTTACTTTTATTCTCTCCATGTGTCTCTTATAAAACATCGTCTCTGGCCGATCCGTTTGCAGCATAAAGCTGCCAAGGGGTACGTACGTAAATACTTGATTGATATCGCTCTTTCGTCGAAGCGAAAGATCTGATTAGGTGTCAATCAAGAATCGTTGGTTGGCTGTCCGATCGAAAATAATAGCATGACGGCTGCTAGTGTTTTGAACTTGCCCTAAAAAACATCCGCATCATAGGACATCAAGGCTATAGCCTTTAATGTCTTGTAAATTTGATTTGTTTGCTTTTTTCTGCATCACCTGGAAGGTCGTCTGAACTGGTAATCTTAGGATTTGCCCCAGTCGTCGCTCAATTTCAATTTTTAACATCTTCCGGAAATCTGATTATCTTTCCCTTCTTCCATTTACAGACGCAATTGCCAGTTCGGAGAACGTTCGCATAGCGCCGTCGCTCCGTAGCCAGAAGGGTGCCATCTGGACCAAGCAGCGCACCAACTTCGACTGGTGGGAGGTGGACATTGTGTTCCGCGTGTCCGGTCGGGGCCGTATCGGTGCCGACGGGCTGGCCTTCTGGTACAGCACGGAGAAGGGCGACTACACCGGAGAGGTGTTCGGCTCGTCGGACCGCTGGGTCGGTTTGGGTCTCTTCTTCGATTCGTTCGATAACGATAACAAACACAACAACCCGTACATCTCGGCCGTGCTGAACGATGGGACGAAACGGTTCGACCATACCAAGTGAGTGCCCACCAACTGATTATACATGTGTACAAGATATGCGACACGGATGTGATAAGAAATGTTCTTTCTGTTGTTTTCTTGCAGCGATGGATCTACTCAGTTGCTGTCCGGTTGCTTGCGCGATTTCCGTAACAAGCCATTCCCGACGCGCGCCAAGATTGAGTACTACAACAACATCCTGACGGTGCTGTTCCACAATGGAATGACCAACAACGACCAGGACTACGAAATGTGCTTCCGCGCGGAGAATGTGGTGTTGCCGAAGACCGGTTACTTCGGTGTGTCCGCCGCCACTGGTGGACTGGCTGACGATCACGATGTCTTCCACTTCCTGACCACGTCGCTGCATGTCCCCGGACAGATCAAGGAGGAAGTTCCACAGGATCAGGACCAGGCCAAGCTGACCCAGGAATACCAGGACTATCAGAAGAAGCTCGACCTGCAAAAAGAAGAATACCAGAAGGAACATCCCGAACTGCAGAAGGACGATCTGGAGAATTGGTTCGAAGATTACAACGCTCGGGAGTTGAGACAGATTTGGGAAGCACAAACGGCGACGCACGATCAGCTGCGGACGCTCAACACGAAGCTGGACGAGGTGATTGGCCGCCAGGAGCGAACACTCGGACTGCTCTCGGTTCAGGGCGGAGGAGGTGCGCCACCACCACAACCGGGAGGTGCACCCCAGATCGCTTCCGGAAGCACCATTCAGCGTCACGAAGTTGATGCGCTGCTGCGCAATCAGAACGTGCTGGTTCAAACGGTAACCGAGATCCGTTCGATTATCGGTGAAGTAAATACCCGAGCGGATTCGATTCTGAACAACCAGGCCCGCGCACCGACGGCTCAAATCCAGGGCGGAGGATATGATATACAGAGCTTGATGCACGAAATGCGAGACGGTATGAATCAGGTCAAGCAGGGCATGGCTGGAGTTACGCAAAGGTGGGTTCTTCGGATGAAAAGGGTCATAGAAAAATGACGCTTAATAACTTCTCTTTTCACAGGCTTCAGCAGCCGAGCGCGCAAGCGAATGTGCAATGTCCGACGCAGACTTGTCTCGGCATGACTACTTTCCTGGTAACGATACTTATCCACCTGTCAGTGATAGTGGGTTACAACATGTACAGGTAAGATTCATGTTTGTTTTCGAAACGATTCAAATCGATTCATTTGTTTGGAAATCGCACAATTTCAGAGACAGCAGGGACGCCCAAGCGAAGAAGTTCTACTAGAACGGAAAACCAACACTAGGCAAGCGCTAAGATAAGGTCCTGCCTGAACGTGCAAGATGTGCGTACCTACAGAGATAGAGAGAGACTGTCCATCCAACCAACCAACCAACCAACCAACAAACAAACAAAACATACAACAAATCAATCTACCGTACACACTATAAAAGCGTCAGTATAATGAATTTAGGTTAAACAATACGATTGGATTACGGAAAACAGACTCGCTCTGGCTGACACACTATAAAAGAAGCTCGAAGAGTCAGCAAACCATTAGGTGTTAGCACTGATAAGGAAGGTACAATTGTTTTAGTTGGTGAAGAAGAAAGTGTTGAGCTATGAATTCCGTTGCCTCGTTTGATTTGCATCTAATTACTTAAAACAATACAATGCCGTGACAGATTACTGCGTTGGATGGAGTTTGATTTTTGCTAATCTAAAACAATTCCTAGATAGATTTGGTTTTTGATTTTTGTTGAGTGAGATTTAGAGTATCAATGTTTTTAGTTTTCGTCGTAGCTACAATTAAAGGACAATTTATTCGCAACCCTTTCCCTTGCAGTCGTCGTATCGTATCGATCAGATTTTAATTTCCGCTTGAATCAGAACTTTTCTCCGGAGCCGGATGTTGAGTGTCAAAAGTCGTTTAGCAGCAAAGGTTAATTTTTCGATGGATTAGTAATGAACGTCGTCGGTGTAAATGTGTATTATGTTTGTGCATCTGTTTCACAAGAGCGAGAATTATTTAAAGTAAAATAAACAAAGTTTATTAAAAAAATAGTTCTGCAGTGTTCTAGCTTGGTTGTCCGAAAATATCGACTTGAGCCTTCACAGTGGGAGATGGGTTTTGGAGTTTATTTTAGATATTATAAAGTGCCTAAATCTTGCGCAATTAAAAAAAAACTGAACAACAACAAACAACGATATTAACTATCTGCACGCTGGATCAACATTTGAGTTTATAAAGGAGAGAGAAAGATTAGTAATTTCCATTTAATTCCACTACGTTATTTGCTTATCTTTGACAGATACGCGTATTTCGTCTACAATGTGCAGACTTCTTCAGTGTCTTGTTAATACTCGACTCAGTACGAGTTATTTTTGCTCAACACAATAAAAACAACCATACACAAACAACAACATCCATGCCTTAAAAAACGCAGTGCACTCAATTTTCCAACTTCCTCGCCATTGGCGTCAACTTTGACTCCGGCATCACTGCCAGTCAGGTGGCCATGCTTGGCATACACAGTTTTGGTAACGACCTGCTCATTTGCTAATAACTTGCATAATTTGCACACAGTTGACATAGTTCTTTTTGAAGCAGTAGATAGAATAGAGTTTAAGCTTGTTATAGATATGTAAAAAAAAGTGGATTTTAATTCTAGTAATAGGGGAATTTACGTATTCTCGGCAACCTAAGCAGCGGCCTTCTTTCTATAGCCTTTTTCTCTATGGAACGCACACATATGCAGTATTGGTTTGTTTACAATCTTTTGCTGCCACCTGCTCTAACAATTTCAGTCGAAAGAATTGTCAAAAACTGTTTTGAAACGCTTTTACAAAGCTCCAATCTTCTCTAGTGAGAGCGAGTATTGTCGGCAACCAGTTTTTCTTCGGCAACCATTCCATTTGAACTGCATGTAAATCTGCTGTTCTATTATCGGCAACTTGAAATCAGCTACAATTTGTAGTACGTGTGCTTCATTTCAAGAAAACCTTGCTAGATTGCTTTTTCTCAGTGGTAAAAATATAGTCAAATTGAAGCTGAAAGCATAAAGAATCGTTTGCATGCATACAGCGAAGTGTTTTCGTAGGAAAATAGTGTTTCAATTTGGGTTGCCGAAAATAGTCTGGCATGCCGAAGCCGTCATTTCCCCTAAACTGTATTTGTTTTTGCGTTGTAAAAATGAAGTGAGAAATGCTCGCTGCACATCTCGGACTTTAAGTGTAAAAAATCATTGGTTTTGATTCAAATGTTAAGATTTATCTACTCTTTGCATATCTATAGTAAACTGTGATCCTAATCTATCTCGATGAACATTTCAAATAGTCCTATCTGCTTTGATCGATTCTCTTCATCGACTTTCTCTTTTCATAACCACTGCTATGCAAACAGATTTCGCGCTAATTCTACCACATAGTTTGATAAAGGAGGTTCTTATCTAGCGTACAAAACGTCAAATACAACAGGGAAAGGTTTTACAGCTTAGTTATTAACGAAAGAGAAAATCGATGAAGAGAATCGATCAAAGCAGATAGGACCATTTGAAATGTTCATCGAGCTATCAATTACTTTAAAGAAAAACAAATTTCAACAACTGAGTGAAAAGTTATTAACAAATGAGCAGTTGGTGTGTACAACTGTCTATGCCAAGCATGCAATCCCGTCCCAGAGCTCTACGAATAACTTGCGTTCTAGAATTTGAAAAAAACGGAACTCCAATTTGGTGTAGTTTTAACGGCCGTGTATACATTGGAAACAAGTCCCAGTGGATATCTCACACGCAACATATTTGTTGGCTACAAGCTACTTGTTTACAACATTTCGAATTTCGAACTTGCATACATTCTTGCAAAAAGCAAGCTTCACGGCCGGTGAGATTCACTCAATTTGATGCTGGGCTTTGCTCGGGATGTCACTACTTAAAATTTGTTCCAATTTTGGCTTGTACCGCTTGTACCAGTCATGGCCTATGTGATACAAATGGATGGGCCCTAAAATTGGTATACCATTGAATAAATGGGATTGTGTCTATTCCATAACCGGCTCAATTACCCTACATTATTTTTGCCTTGGACCACGGCAGGGATAAAAATGTATGGTTATGTTGCATAACGACGTGTTCCGGATATCATCCAAACTATTTGTGGCATAATTCTATTATTTGAGTTACCTATATCGTTCGTTTATGTTAATTTTTTTATTAAGGTTTCCCTGTCCTAAAGACCTGTGAACTGCAGGGCTGTTAGAAAAGGCGCGGATCTCGCGAATTACGCGGATTTCGCGATTTTCGCGCATTTGTCGCGGATTTGAGCTTTCAGTCAAGAAAATCGCGGGAACATTAAATAATATCGCGAAAGTCGCGAAGGGACTGATGTGCTGTCACAAAAATTGTGAAATTCATTGTAACCTTTCCGTCCCGGATTATTTTGCTGTCTTCAATTTTGTTGTTCATTTGGCTCTCAATTTTTTACCGGTTCAAATAATCACCCTGCAAATAATCGAGAAATGATCTAAATTGCATAAGTCACACCGGTAAGACATTTTCATGGTTTTTTATTTCCAATATGAACATAATATTTTTCGTTATCAAATCATAAACGAGTCGTATATATGCGAGTAATTGCCATGTATACCGGGTATTCTAGGTTCTCTAAATCGTCCTGGAGTTCAGTTGATTTTTTCTACTATATCAACCAGGACTGCAATAATGTCTGTAGTATCGAAATATGTCCAAACAGATTCAAAGTGTCTATGTGTATCGTGTCCGACCTATTGCTACGTATTCAAGATGTTATAGGTTCTGAAATCATTCTGAAGATCTACTAGATCATCCAAGCCTTATTGAAAGTCTGTAGTATCGAAATATGCCCAAACAAATTGTAGTGTCTATGTGGATCATGCCAACCTATTTCCGTGTATGCCAAATGTTCTAAGATTTCTGAATCGATATTTCGATACTACCAATATTATCTCAGTCATGTTTGATCTAGTAGAATAAATCATCTGAACTCCAGAACGATTTGGAGAACTTTCGGTGGTACTTTGTATGGGAGTGAGCTGTCAATATGTTAGTTTTGTGTCAAACAGTGAAGTGAATAGTTTGCTTTAAATCTTGATTTAAAAATCAAGATAGAAGTAAATGGGATCGAAAAAAATATCGTTGTGCTCAGAAAACAAATCCCTTCCAGATGATGTATAGAAACCGATATATTTTTCAAAATTAAAGAACCCAATTATCGGAAAGTTCCTGCAATTTATTAATGGACCCGAGGGGGATGACACTATATACACACTTAAATTTTTTCGCCGAGATTCCAACAGCCGAGTAATTCTGCAATTTATTTTGCTGATATTCAGTCAAACAATTGCCGAGACTCAGCTAACAAATAACATTTTGCTGAGATATCAGCTAACAAACAGATATTTTGCAGAGATATCAGCAAAAGTGAATGCCGAAGTAGTCGGCTGTTGGAGATTTTACCGAGCTAGATTAAGTGTGATATACAATGTAGAAAATATTGTGTTTTGCTGTGGCTAGCTGAGCGCACACTGAGTAGATAGAAAGAAGAATGATGACGATTCTGCACTGAAAAAAGTTTTCACTTAGTTTCTATTAGGAACGCACATAATATTTTTCCAATAACAAAAATTATTATTTTTATCTGAATATCACATAGCATAAGAAATTCTATATGAGAAATCATATAGATTTCATTGGACACATAAAGTTCATGTGATTTAGTGGTGCAATTTCCAATAATGGGATCACATGAAAGTTATGTGAAATTTACATGGATATTTTCAACTATGTTATGTGATTTATTTTATGAGTGTGGAGATTTCCTGCAAAAAGATGATGCGCGATGCAAGTAGATGCAAGAAATGAAAGAAGATTTTTCGAAAATTGTTTCGGTAGTGTGAGATTTTTTGAGCATCTAGAATTGAGATTTAGATGTGTCGCCCCCCTCTAATTGACCTGCCACGGTAATTCACAACAACTCAAAATTGAGTCGAACATGCTCATTTCAGCGGGAAGTATGGCCACCGACAAACCAACATGACACTTAGGCTCTGAATCATTTGGTGGATTGTTTTAACTTGTGGTTAAAATTTGACAGATGAAAAGTTATCGATTAACTCTGCTATCAGAGCATGGTTACTTCTGACAGACAAGAAGTTAAATTTTGACAACTGTGGCTGAGTTTTTCTCGAAAACCAGTCGATCGACAGCACAGGGATTTTCGAACATAGAAAATAACTTTCGAAATGTCATTTTTAACCATGAGTTAAATTTAACTCGGCAAATGGTTCACAGCCTTAATTCTGACTTATGCCCGAAAATCTTAAACAACTGATTTAAATGTGCAGTGATCCGAACTGTCAAAACCATAGGATTTTTTGATCTAGATAAACAATTAAAAACTTTTGCATGGGGGTTCATGGCTTAGCTACATATTTCCCGCGAACACGGAGCCACACACTTAATCTTATATTTTTATCTCGGTAAAACAGATTGCTGAACCGATTCAAAACACGATTTTTGCTGATTTCTCGTTAGAAAACATGTTTTTACTGAATATCGGTATATACAGTTAACGAATTTTGGTTATATGAAAGTATTCACTGAAGTTCGGTAATGTTGTTTACCATGAATTTCGTTAAAATCTTGCTTCACCGACTTCGGTAATATAAAGTGACGACCCTCGGCAATTGAAAATAAGAGTAAATATCTGTCAGTGAGGCACATTCATTGTCAGCCATTTTGTCAGAGAATAAGTCGTCTGGTGCGTGCTTATAGGCTTGCTTATAGTGCGTGTAATTAAATAAAGTGAGAAATGGAGGAAATATTGCGGCAAATCCATGGTGAAGGAGAAGCTGTAAGCGAAAAACTACGTCAACTGATGGGCACGCTGATGGGCTACACCGCCATATACATTTTCACCTCAAAGAAAATAATTTTAATGCAGACATGATTTCATATGACTGCACTTTTTCAAAGTGTAACATAAGATATGCTCACTTCACATCTCTCAAAAAGCACATTATTCAAGAACATCCAGCGATACCAGATGAAAGCATTGCTCCCCTGAACGCCCCCCTCAATATTGAGTTCAATCTTCCTTTAAAAAAAGCTAGGTTAGAATCACAGCCAAATCCACCCGCAGAGAATTCCTCAGCAAATAAGGCCCATGAAGAAGATAGTGGAATTTTCATCGAAGACGATATAACTATGGAGCAAATAAAGAGAACTGCTGGTTTAGGAATTTGTCGACTTGCCGGCGATGTTGCCTTACCTCAGACAAAAGTTTCAGAAGTCATAAAATTGTGCGAAAGTTTGATCGCAATGGCAACGGAACGTCTGAGGAATATTACTGTTTCTTTTTTAAAGAAAAAGAATGTAAATATGAAGGAGAAAATTGCTGTAGATTTTCTCAACGAATTTCAATTTACTGAATTATTTGTTGACGTAACAACTCATCCCAAACGGATACAATTTTTGGAGAGAACAGTTGTTAGCATTCCGCAGCCCGAAGAGAAAATGCTTGCTTATCGCGAAGTTGTGCGCCATGTCCAAGGAGTGCACAAAAAAGTTAGAGTGAATGAAACTTTTTCGTATATTCCTGTTATCAAAACTTTGGAGTTAATCTTCAGAAACCCAGCAAACCGTAAATTGTTAGAGGAATCTGAAAATGAGCAGCGAACTATTGGCGGAATAAAAGAATATGGATCTTATTGTACTGGCGAATCATATAAAACGAGTGCCTATTTTCAAGAACATCCAAACTCAATCAGAATGAGTATTTATCAGGAGGATTTAGAAGTAGGAAACGCGTTGAGTAGCAGAGCAGGCATCAACAAAGTGTCCTGTTTTGCGTTCAAAGTTCAAAACTTTCCGGACAAGTATAATAGCTCTCCAAAAAGCATCTTCCCAACGCTTTACTGTACATCAGTCGATGCGAAGAAGCACGGGTACAACAAAATATTACAACCATTAATTTCCGACTTAAAAAAGCTTGAAAAAGGGGCTACGGTATACTACAATTCAGAAAAGTTTGTCCTCAGAGCTACCTTGGTGGTGTTTTGTGGTGACACGTTAGCTGTCCACGAAGTCTTCCATTTGCTTGGACCGGGGGCCAACTTTTTTTGTAGAATTTGTACGATTTCACGGCCTTTATTCAAAGAAGATCCTCATTTCCAGCATCCCATCCGTACAAAGCAATGGTACGATACTAAGATAACGCAGTTGGAAAACGGGGAAATTTCAACATCAGATTGCGGCCGGCATCCCCAAGGATGCATATTGAATGAATTGGAAAATTTTCATGTCTGTGAAAATTATGCACTGGACGTAATGCACGGCATTGCGGAAGGAATTGTACAATTAGTTTTGAGTTTTTACTTCAAAAGTAAAGACATTAAAATCGATGTATCTTACATTAATTACCGCATTAATACATATGCTTATGGATATGTTGACAAGAAAAACAAACCCTCAGCAAACTTCACGGAGGAAATGCTGAACAGACCAAAAGCCTGTAAACTGAAACAGACGGCTACTCAAAATCTTCTACAACTTCGATCATTTCCGTTCCTTTTCGGGCACTTGGTTCCAGCGGATTGCCAGTATATGTCCTTAATCGGACGGATGATTAATATTGTAAGGATTCTGAACTCCCCAGTTGTGCTCGCTGAACTAGAAGATCATATAAGCACATTTCAACATTCATTTTACACGAAATTTGATCAACGAATCAACAAAAGTCATCATCTAGAACATTATCCGTACTGCATTCGAAAGAGCGGCAGCATGAAGCAGTTCAATTGCTTTCCATTTGAACAAAAAAATAAGCCATGCAAAAGTCAGTCTGCTACATGCCGGAATTTTAAGAATGTTTGCAAAAGTTTGGCAAAGCGTCAAGGATTTAGCATGGTATTGGACATTATTGACAATCCTTTTACAGATAAAATTCATTACACAACTGGCAAGTTAATACATCGCAATGAAACTCTCAGCAGCCTTTTTCTACATGAAAGTCAAGAGGAGTTCGTTTTCACACCGAAGATTGTATCGATCAATGGAATCGAATTTCGATCAAATTTGATTGTCTCTATAAAAAATCACAACAACATGTTGTATCCGATATTTGCTGTCATTCACGAAATAGTTATTGTGAACAATTGCATTAATTTTCTGATGAAAATTTGTGAAACAACTGGGTACAATGATTTCTACGAAGCATATGAAGTGGAGCTTTTGGAGGAAGATAGACTGCTTCAAAATACAGAAATTCATCAACACGCCACGTTTGCTTTCTGGACACCGTATAATAGCCAAACCAAATTTATATCCCGTCGTTTCTATTGTCAGGATTACTGAGTATATTTGAGTAATATTGCTTCGCAGAAATAGCTGCTCTTACTTTAAATTTATTCATCATTTTCTTCCAGACGACGAAGAAATTAACGAACCTGAATTGTTCATGTCCTTGGACGTCTAAAGTTGTCTACGAAGCTCATCAAAATCATCCTTAAGCAAACCCCACACGCATCAATATATTGATGCGAAGGGGAATTATTGACAATAATATTGATGATGTGAATTCATAAATATTGTCAATCTCGATGTATTGACGTCAATATATAATGTATTGACAATATGATTATTGTCAATAAAAGCAATCGTGTACGGTCCACTTTAAAATTCAAAAATCCACTGCGACTGAACACATAATAGAAGAAGAGTACTTGGAGCACACCGAAGAAGATACAGTTAACACCACTGAAGAGCCAATAGAGTCTGATTCCGATGGAAATAATGGAGATAATGCACCTCAAGGATCTAATAGCTAAACAAACCGTTACACTGGAATCACCATGGAGCAGGTATGATCACATATCCTTTCATTTCGTATATTCACAGTAAAAAGCATTGTCTTTGTGAGGTTTGGACCGTATCCCACCGGAATCACCCAACCCTTTTGGAGAGCAGGCACAACCTACCTATTCAACTGCACTGCGACGAAAGAGGACGAACGAGATGCTTGCTGATTGAAGCGTCGTTGGGTGGTCAGATTAAAGAGGATGAATAGATTCATCCTGCTCATCCAGTTGACAGCTCGTCGAGGGGTTCATCAATGGATATTGCACTATGACTGAATGGTAATCCATTCAGTCAATTGTGCACCTCACATCCCACTCCTTCTCTCAAGAAAAACGAGAAAAAAAAAATCGCTGGTGCTTATAGCTTTAGGGTGCTTGTTTTTCTATAAATAATATCAGTCCATTTCAACAACCTATATTGTCTGTGATGTTGACCCCATGATACCTGCACAAAATTCATTTTTTCTTTAATATCTGATACACCGCAACTTCTTCAGCCAACTGGATTCATAGCGTCTTAGTAAAAGTCCCAAAAAATGGAAATCTAACTGCGGATGACAAGTGGCAAACCATAATGCTACCATAGAGGTAACTATAAGACCAGAAGGTCCCGAAGAAACGTGCTCAACTTTTTTTAATCTGAATTTTTGGAAATGATTTCTAGTAATCAAACATCAAGATTTCTGAGAATTTTGCATTCTTGTCAGTTTTTATAACTTGCTTTCTAATCTTCATTGCCTTAAATTCAAACTCTCCTCAAAATTCACGCATGCCATTGCAGATGTGCCAAATCTGTTTTTGAAATATATTACATCCAAAGAAGTGAAGTATATCTTTCATTAAAACGATATTTGAATAAATCTGTACACTGGAGTAGTTACTGCTACCGGATGGCTGTAAATTTATTCAGAGAAATTCCAATCGATTTATTGCAAAAAATTGTCCTATTCCCTCGTCTTAACATATATAAAGTTAAAACAGAATCTGTGGATACAATCTGGGTCTTTTTTTTGCAATAAAACTCCTTTGTAGGAATAACTCCATCAAAAAGAAAATATTGATGACTTTAGCATTTGCTGCACAAATACTGACAAATACTGTAGCCACTAAGTCAGCAAAAGCTTCATGAGATTCTTGTTCTTCTTCTTATTCGCATTTCAAGCTAATTGCTTAGCGCATATTAGCTTACTGCGTGCTCTCAACTTAGTGTTCTAAATGCACTTCCACATTTATTAATTGAGAGCATTCGATGCCAATATCAATGCATGAATTTATATATTGTATGGCAAGCACAATGATACTCTATGCCCAGGGAAGTCGAGTAAATTTCCGACCCGAAATATTCCCTCGACCGGAACGGGAATCGAAACTGCCGCATCCGGCTTAGCTTCAAGAGATCTGATCAGTGAATTTCATGTCCCGTATGAATCTATTCGGTATTCTGATCCAATATTCTGGATCTCAGTAAATGTACAATGATCGAACCCTCAACTTTCTGATCCTTTTAATCGATTTATTCTTCTCTTCAGAATCGGTGTCTCACTTCTAACTACGTTCAACTGTCAGAAAGGGCAATCAATTAAATCATAATTTTCTAGCTATTATCACGAATCACCTTTTTACCTTCTAGTAATCCTCAAACTAAGGCACTCATGATCGAGTGACTCAACATACTCAGATACGTCTCTTCGAGATTCTCCCGCGTCATTCTATCATCGACAACCTATTCCTGAGCGAATTTATTCCTGAAGATCTGCCCTTTCGAGTGGGTGACCCACAACACTCAGGAAATTCTCACGACATGCCTTTCCTGAGCGGGTGTCCCGTCACGCTCAATAACTTGGCGATTCCCAAGATCCGCCTTCTTTGAGTGGGTGTTCTGAAACACTCAGGCAATCATCACGACTTGCCTTTTCTGAGCATGTGTCCCGCCATGCTCAATAACCTGGAGATCCTCAAGATCCGCCTTCTTCGAGTGGGTGTTCCGCCACACTCAGGCAATCCTCACGATTTGCCTTTTCTGAGCGGGTGTCCCGCCACGCTAAATAACCTGGTGATCCACAAGATCTGCCTTCTTCGAGTGGGTGTTCCGGTAGAACGTATATTAAAAAAAATCCTTTACTACTTCCGGAAGTAGCTTTCCAACGGGCGTTCCAACTTGGTGAAAACAAATCCACAGACCTTCTTACGAGCGTCCCACTTTGTCACTAAAGGTTTGCAGTAATCTTTCCACCGGGCGTCCCACACCATGGCAAAGATAGTCTTCTAGTGGGCATCTGACACCACTGTTCACCAACGAGCGTCCCACTTCGTGGCATAATTATCTTCCTTCAGGCGTCCCACTCCGCGGAAGATTTTTCTGCGTTGTCGTCCAATCACTGAATAATCATTCCACCGGGCGTCCCACACCGTGGCAATGATTACATGACTTAGCCGTCTTGAACCACTTTTTCCACGGGCGTCCCACCACAGGTTTGATACCTGTTATGATTGCAGCAAGAATTATTATACTAAGACAACACGGCAATCATACTACACTGCAGGAAACTATTATCACTTTTGAAAGGCAACGTAACGAAGAAAAAAAAAAAACAAACGCGTCAAAGCAAAACAAAATGTCTTCTCAGGAACATTGACAATGCACACTTTTTTTTTGTTGGTATCATTCCATTCCACTCGCGGTTCGCGGTTCGCGCTTCACACTTTCTCATAGACCAGACGAAAATTTGACGAATATACACGTGGGACTTTACGACTAGCCTTTCTTTTAAATAACACTTCAATTTCCACTTCTTAGCCCTCTCGTTGGGTGATTCTAATGGAAATGGTTCAATTTATTTTAGCACTGAATAGTAGCTAAAACCTGGCAGGATCGCCATTGTGAGGTTTTGGACCGTATCCCACCGGAATCACCCAACCCTTTTGGAGAGCAGGCACAACCTACCTATTCAACTGCACTGCGACGAAAGAGGACGAACGAGATGCTTGCTGATTGAAGCGTCGTTGGGTGGTCAGATTAAAGAGGATGAATAGATTCATCCTGTTCATCCAGTTGACAGCTCGTCGAGGGGTTCATCAATGGATATTGCACTATGACTGAATGGTAATCCATTCAGTCAATTGGCGTTGACGGCGACTCTGTAGCTCTTTACTCCAATGGTAAAATCTATAAGTAAACGTCAGACTGTGCGTGAAACATGGCGGACTTCGTACTATCTATTCACTCCACTGAAAATTCGTATAAGAAACTGTCAATCTTTGCTAGAAGAGACGATTTTTCGGCGGTGCCGTCAACGCCAATTGTGCACCTCACAGTCTTGTGTGCTTTCCTAATCAAAGCCATCATCAGATAAATTCACTGTTTATTAAAACATTTCATTAAAAAAATAGCACACTGCACTTAAGCGATATAGTTCACACAATATATCAATCTTTACTAATCTAAGGCCCCAATTATGTAAGCCGAGTCGAGCGTCACTCGACTCGACAGACACTCGACAGGACTATTTTGGTATTATGCAGCAGTCGACTGATTTTTTTTAGAGCAGGCTCACAAATGTTAATTTTCAAGAAGATAAAAGTCTCTCACAATAGTTTCCTCTGACAATTCAGTGCAGGCAGACAATAATCATTAATAAAAAAAAAAATCGGTACTAATCGGTATTAAAACTCAAAAATTGGTATTCTGAGAAACCTTATCTGCATATCGGTATCAAGTTTGAAAATCGGTATAAATACCGATAAATCGGTATATCTGGCAACGGTATATCTGGCTTCAGCTGTCATATAAGTGAAACGTTTCAGTGGTTCGTGAAATGTTTCAAAAACTGGACAGGCTTTATTCTTGTATTTTCTATTTGGATGAAAATTATCTTTTGCCATTTTCCATTATCAATTTAATCATCGATTTAATCGCAATTTTGAATCAAGCTTTATTTTAGAAAAGGGCCTGTAGAAAACATTGAGCTTATCTTCGGAAAATTGTTACTCGAAAATGGTTTGTCAGATTGGTTTGGTGTCTTCAGCAATGTTGTAGGAAATGGCTGGAACAATTTGAAAAAGAAAAATTGCACCATATAAAAATTAAAAACTTTTTTAAAAAACGTTTTTATTTTTTTTATTTTTTTTAGAGGATAAAAAATGCCATGTGTTGCATTATAAGTCATGATGAAATTATGATGGACAAAAAAGTTATGATTTTGAGAGCGATTTCACGACCTTTTGGAAATTGTGACGTTCCATTATCAATGCGAAAAATCCGTTTTTAGGGTTAACAGATAAAAAAGAATAAATTATGCACACACTTGCCTACCACCCGAATTTCATTAATTTAACTGAATATATGTTCCTTTCAAGCGTGGTTTTGGCAGCGATTTTCTCCGGTTGTCTTTTTTTAACTGCTGGAGACAGATCTGCTTTGACTCGATCAAAACGACCAACGGTCGTCGAGGGGAACTGGAAAAAACCAGACATATGGCTGCCTGGCTCGAGGAAGGGTGGCGTCAAAATCTGCATAAATTTAAGATAACATAATTTCAAGCACCCCGTCCGTCATGGGGGACACTCGACCGCAGCGACAACCAACCGGTTCGTTTGGTTAATTTTACAATTCCTTCTCCGACTTTTAACAAGCACTCGCAGAGACACCGAGGTGGTCGTAAAAGGTTTTACTTCTCGGACAAATTTCTACGATATCCGGAAATCATTACCCAACCGATCAGAGATCAAGACAGTACCTACTTATACAGTGATGATGGAGCCACGACTCTCAATCGAATGTCATAAAAGCTCATTCAATTTGCAGATCGGCAGCGCGTGATCTAGAACCGGGGTTAGGTTTTTTCCTAAAGTCACTTCATTACCCCGATTACGGAGGTGATTTCGAGAACCTATCGGTGATTATCGCTTAGTAGTGCCGAGTGCGTTTATGGAATCATGAAATGAAGATCTCCGGAGCGTGATAAGCGCCAAGCAGTAATCTAAAATGCAATAAGGAATGGAAAATTACTTCTTTAATTTCATTAAGCATATCTATAAATTACTATTATAACCATAACTTTATTAAACATCCTGCGTCGGACGGGACTGCTTGGAGGCGTCTCTCGAGTCTCGTTGATGATTGCTTGAGAATCGTTTTACGCAGTACGGAGCAGGACAGTGTCGGTTAATGGTTTTTGAACCCACCACGTGAAACCTTCCATCGGAACATTGTGGTGCATTGTCCACGTCTTTTAGCCGCCACTGTACCACCTCGTCATGTCCCGCCTGGGTTCATTTGCAGTGCGTTTAATCGCATGGGGATTTAATTCTTCACCATTCGAAGGCTCAGTGTCAGCTTCCTCACGACTGGTGCTGCTCTGTTATCCATTGGCATTGCTAGACATATCTACTAGACAAAGTACCGCACCCCCCCCTCGCCAGCCTTGCATACCCCATAAGACCGAACAAGATCACTGAGCTGTGGCTGCGGATGCGGCTGCTGATGTCCTTGAAGGTGATAATCCCCTCTGTGGTCCGACATTTCTCATCTTTGCCATGGACAAGCCAACCGGACCGATTGTGAAGGCAAAACATATCTCTCAGCCAACCGTAGAGTATGTGTGTGTGTGTGTGTATGCATAAATAAAAGATAGACTGAGGGCTGCTTCTGTTCATCCGTGGGTTCTTTTTTTTTTTGTTAAGGCGAAAGACTATGAGAGGTGATCGGTGCATGCCTCGCCGTGGTCGTCAGGAAAAGTAATGTATCATGTTGGATTAATGACCAAAAGGCGGATTTATCTTAATGCGCTTCTCTAGATTCTCGGTTCGTCTTATACTCTTGCTACCATTCCCTTCGGATGCCTTGAAGGTTTATTCTTGAAGAGTTTTTTCTTCGAAGCAAACTGATACACCCCACATCACATGATGTGCGTTGTTAATGGCTGTTTTAAGGCGAACCTTCTACAATGGCTCACGGAATGGCCATCAGTGATTACCGAGTCTCCATAATAGTTAAGTGTGTAAACATTTTTCAATTAGTGTGACATTACTCGAGAGGAAAAGTTGTGCACTATTTTTGGTAGAGCCGAGACCAATAAACGTTTTTCTTCCCGCCAAAGGTAGCCAAACCTCCACCATCATGAAACACAAAGCCAAGATTAACGATGTCAATTTCGGGAAAGGACATCGAGATAAAAGGACACATTTCGCAAACGTTATCTCGTTTTTCGAACCGTCCGTTGTCGTCGTCGTCGTCGCCGTCGTCATTGCAGTCTGGCCCGCATGAATCGACGCTGTCAGCGCAAAAACGTGTAGCATGTTCGATAGTCCTCCCGCCCCGCTCTGATATTGCTCTGATTCGCCACCAACATAAGGCAATTTCAATGTTTCCGAAGGTGGTACCATCGCTTTTTCGCTTTCCACTGCTGCATCAGCCCTCCGATCCGAGATCGGCACAAAAGTCAATTCTGTCCAGGGAAGTATGTAGAGCATAAATTAAGAAGCCGCTCAGCCGGAGAGGAAAACTGATTCACCAAGAAGCAACAAAAGCTTATACACGCCATTAAAGCGATTGTGGGGGGTGGAGGGGAGGGAAAGAGGGCAAGACTCTTCTCGTTGTTGTTTTTTTTTTCGGGGGTTCCTCGCTTACTCGTCGTCGTCCCGCATTGAAGTCACTTCGCAGCGTGATGTTTGGAAGCTGCGGCGGGAACAAAAACGCAAAAATTTGAACCAGCAGCAGTGCACGGGAAGAGCGGACAAGGCGCGTTTCCCTGAATTAACACGTAGGTACACTCCTACTCGACTAGGGCACTTGGCTTTGGCCAAGGAAGAAAGGTTTATTGCTGCTGGATGCTGCGCGGGATGGCTGGCGATCGATGATTGTAACGTTTTTCGTTCGTTGTTGGAAACGGGTCGTTCGTCGTCGTGAAGGTAGGGTCGGCACATTCAAATTTACCTACAGAGATTGGAACGAAGAAAGAGAGAAAGAAGAGGAAAAGAATGCGCAAGTCATGCAAATTTTTCGAAAAAAAAAAGCCAAAAAGAAGATGATGGGTGCGCATAAATAAAAAAAGAAAAGTCCTACGTACACTTGAGATCGGGCACGATTTGTACCGTCAAGCGGGGGGATATTGGAAGTTTCATAGAACTTTATAAACTCTATATTGAGCGGTTGAAGATTTTATATTTTTCCTCTCAGAATTCCGTGAACATCACATAATTGTTCGCCAAGTTTGTGCAGGAATTCGTCCTTTTTGACTTTGTCGAATATTTCATAGTGGCGTATTCGATATTTTTCATTTACTTCCAGCACGAAAACGGCTCATCTAATCGAAGTAACGTCGAAGATAAGACTGTATGAAATTGGATTACAGCGTCACTAAATATACCGATTTTTGATAAAGTTTCTCAGAATTCCGATGTTTGAGATTTTATACCAATTTATAGCGATTTTTATGAAATAATTTTAATGATTATTGACTGCGTGCGCTGAACTGTCAGAAGAAACTATTGTGAGTGACTTATTTTGTTCTTCTGTTCAAAATATTATTGATCTTTAAACATTTCTTATACATGATACCCTTCCGACTAATGTTTCCATTTCCTTGCCGTTTTTGGTTAACCAGGAATCGAAAAACAGTTGAAGGCTCATCCCTGTAAATCCAGGGAATCGAGTAATTCTTTTAATCAGTGAACAATAGGTCTATCATAATATTTTTTTTAACCTTAATTTAATCTTTCCATGGAAATTTCTTCCAACTTTCCCCTGGAATTTTCTTCCACCTTCCCCGTACGTTATTTTCCAATTCTTCCCGGGAAGTTGTTACGACTTCCCTTTGGAAGCTTCTTCTGTCTTCGATCGAAAGGTTCTTCCGTCTTCTCCTGCTAGTTTTTTTTCAATCACATCTTCAGGGATGCTTCCAGAGTTCGGTTTCTTACTGACCTAAGGGTCCTGTACACCACCGGAGGTGCAAAGGGCCAACGTGAAAGACTTCCATCCTGGGCGGCTGCTCGCTTTTGCCTTGACCTGGGCCCAGGTCAGATTCCTATCGACTTGCTTTCTGGGCTAACGTCAATACATACCATGATCGAATTCGTGTCCGTTGTTTTGCGCTAAAAGTCGTTGCCTCTTCTCACTGCGTCCTAGCAAAAAGTACGGTCGACTTGTTTCACGCTCCGTTGTTTTGGAAGTTTTCTCGGTATTCGCTTGATATAAATTATCAGTTTTTTTCTCACTAAGTGACTCCTGGCATAGTTCCCGTTAAATTGATCGAAAAGTGAGTTTTTTTAGTAGAAAGTGTCATTTTCGGAACGATTAATCCGTGCTATTGGTAATTCGCAAACCAATTTGGACATCATCATACATACATACATACATCACGCATACCCGCTCCCGTTTCTACATCTACATCGTTCATCAATCATCGTGCGCCTGTGTGCGCTGAGTACCGCGCCTCGATCAAGTGCACCACAGCGAAGGTCATCCACGCAGCGCGTCTCTTCCAGCCATCTGTGTAAACGCCTACACATATAACGCTCGGTGGTAGTAGTATAGAATTATCAGATAAGTTTTTGTTTTTTTTTTGTTTCTTTTCCTCCCCCATTAGTTAAATTTTCATTTTGTATTTCTGCGTTTGTAGTGTTTTCTGTGTATTGTGTCTGTGCGTTCAGTGGGAGAGCGTTTTGCGCTCCCACTAGTTGAACAAAATGGATGTTTTGTCAGAAGACGACATGGATGACCATTCATCTCAGAAGAATGATGATGTCATCCCTGGTTCGTCGTCTCAGCCCAGGCTTGATGGAGCCTCACTCGCGAGTTTGAAATGAGCCGAGCGTAGCATTTTTCTGAGGAGTAGAATGCCTACTGCCAAATCATTCCACTGAGCTTCAGAGTTTGTGAGCGAAGGGGGATAAATTGAGAGTGAGGTTTGCTGCCATTCATGTTCAAGTTTTCTATCACACGCTCTTACTCTCACTCTGGGTGAACTCTGAGCTTCTTGTGTCGAACAAAAAAGTCATCCGGAGTCTCGAAAAGCGCACCTCACGTCAAATCATCCTCTCGCTGAAGTTCACTCTCCTTCTCTCTCGAGGAGTTTTTGTTTACTTCTTCCATATTCCAGCCGCCACTCACTCGAGGTGAGGGCTGGCTAAACTCGCAGGACAAGAGTTTTTTAAAACCTCGAGTGAGCTTGAGGAGTTTCAGCAAGCCTGTCTCAGCCTGTCGATGGGCAGGCTGAGAAAAACACCAGATTGCGGGCCTACCCGAATGACTCGACTGGCCCATGGGTTGTCTATTTTCAGCCCAAAAACAAACCCTTGAATGTTGTTCAGATATCTGATGATCTGACAAAGCGATTCTCTGCCGTGACCGAAATAACGAAGGTTAGGCACAACAAACTTCGTGTGACCGTCGCTAACCTGAAACAGGCCAATGAAATTGCTGTTTCCCAGTTTTTCACACTGGAATATAGGGTGAACATTCCAGCCTCTGATGTAGAGATCGAAGGCGTGGTCACTGAGGCGAGCCTGAACCCCGAGATACTGGAGAAGCAAGCGGTTGGCCGATTCAAAAACCCCTTGCTTCCTCCGGTAAAGATACTGGCCGTTCATAGAATGAAGTCAGTATCGCTCAGCGAGGGTAAAAAGAATTTTACCCCCACAGACTCGTTTCGGGTGACCTTTTCTGGATCTGCCCTTCCTCAATACATCGAGCTGGGAAAACTTCGTCTTCCTGTGCGGTTGTTTGTACCTCGGGTCATGAACTGCCAGAATTGTAAGCGGTTGGGACATACGGCCTCCCACTGCGGCAACAAGGCACGCTGCTCCACATGCGGGGAGAAGCATGAGGATGGTGCTTGCGCAGCTACTGCACCAAAATGCGTGTACTGCAACGGAACTCCTCCTCATGCTCTCTCGTCGTGCCCGGCGTACAAACAGCTCGGGGACAAAATGAAACGCTCCCTTAAGGAACGTTCCAGGCGGTCTTTTGCAGAAATGCTTAAGACAGCCACGCCATCGACCAATGACAAAAATCCCTTTTCTCTTTTGTCAGATGACGAGACTGACTCTGACTTGGCTGAGGAGGGAACTTCTTTCAGTTTTCCGGAAGGTTCTGCACGGAAACGAAAGCGGATTGTTGCAAATAAAGAACCCCAAATCAGCTTGCCCAAATCAAGGAGTGGTGGAAAAAAGGAGACTTCTACTCCTCCTGGATTCCGCAGAACTGACTATACCCAGGATTTTCCACCTCTTCCGGGGACATCCGAAACCCCTGATGCCCCAATTTTAAGAACAGAAATCCCTTCTTTATCTGGACTGTTCTCATTTGATGACATTGTGGACGGTATTCTCAAATACCTCAACATTTCTGATCCTCTGAAAAGCATTGTCCTCACATTGCTTCCCACTGTGAAATCCTTCTTGAAACAGTTGACTTCAAAATGGCCCCTTCTTGCAGCTATCATCTCCTTCGATGGATAATTTTCCAAACGAGGTCGGGGATTTGATCACTGTTCTACAGTGGAATTGTCGAAGTCTTATTCCGAAATTAGATTCGTTCAAGTATTTAGTCCATAACAATAATTGTGATGCATTTGCCCTCTGTGAAACATGGCTCTCTTCAGAAATTGATCTCCCTTTTTATGATTTTAACATTATTCGATTGGATCGTGAGGATTCACGTGGAGGAGGGGTACTTTTGGGGATCAAAAAGTGCCATTCCTTCTATAGAGTGAATCTTCCCGAATTCCCCGGTATTGAAGTTGTCGCATGTCAGGCTACCATTAAAGGTAAGAGCCTTTGTATTGCTTCTGTATATATTGCTCCTAGAGCCATTGTTAATCGAAAACAACTTTTCGACATATGTGCGGTACTTCCTGCTCCACGGTTGATTATGGGAGATTTTAATTCCCATGGTACAGGCTGGGGGGAGCTGTACGATGATAACCGTTCTACTTTGATTTATGATCTCTGCGACAACTTCAACATGACAATACTTAACAATGGAGAAGTAACATGTTTGGCTGGCCCATCCTCGAATGGAAATAGATTAGACCTCACACTTTGCTCTAACTCATTATCGTTGGATTGCACGTGGAATGTGATCCAAGATCCCCACGGTAGTGATCACTTGCCGATCAAAGTTTCAGTTGCCAGTGGGTTCAATCCGTCGGAACCCGTTAACGTCACGTACGATCTTACCCGTAATATCGATTGGACAAAGTTCAAGAATGTGATAGAAGATGCCCTTACGTCGGTAGAAGGGCTTCCACCGTTGGAGGAATATAACTTCCTCTCCAATCTGATCTTGGACAGCGCGCTTCAAGCTCAAACTCGGCCGGTTCCAGGAACGTCTTTCCGTAGGAAACCTCCTTCCCCTTGGTGGGACCAGCAATGCACTGAGGTTTATCGTAAAAAGTCCGACGCGTTTAAGCTTTTCCGGAAACGTGGAACACCCGTACATTTCGAAGCGTACTCGGCTCTTGAACGCGAACTCAAGAGCCTCATCACAGCCAAGAAACGTGGATACTGGCGGCAATTCGTGGACGGTTTATCGCGCGAAACGTCGATGAATACGCTTTGGAACACGACGCGAAGGATGCGTAACCGGTCTTCAAACAACGAGAGCGAGGAGTACTCGGATCGGTGGATTCTTAAGTTCGCACGAAAAGTATGTCCTGATTCCGTGCCGGCACAGTTCTTAGAGCTTAATATTGTTCCGGATGATTGGAGGCGGGTGAGAGTTATAGCCATTAAAAAGCCTGGAAAACCCGCGTCAGATCACAACTCGTATCGTCCCATTGCGATGTTATCGTGTATTCGAAAATTATTGGAGAAAATGATCCTTTTTCGCCTGGACAAATGGGTTGAGTTGAACCACCTACTCTCAGATACTCAATTTGGTTTCCGTAGGGGCAAGGGAACGAACGACTGTCTCGCGTTGCTTTCCACTGAAATTCAGTTGGCTTTTGCTAATAAAGAGCAAATGGCTTCTGTCTTCTTGGATATTAAGGGGGCTTTTGATTCAGTATCGGTTGAAGTCCTTTCAGACAAACTCAACGCTTGTGGCCTTTCTCCATTAATTAATAACTTTTTGTACAATTTGCTGTCAGAGAAACATATGAGCTTTTCTCATGGAAACTCTACAGCTTCACGATTTAGCTACATGGGTCTCCCCCAGGGCTCATGTTTAAGCCCCCTTCTGTATAATTTCTACGTCAGAGAAATTGACAATTGTCTAAGGGACAACTGCACGTTGAGACAACTTGCAGATGACGGAGTAGTGTCTATGACAGGACCCAGAGAGGCCGACCTGCAAGGACCCTCACAGGATACCTTAGACAATTTGTCTACTTGGGCTATCCAGCTAGGTATCGAATTCTCCACGGAGAAAACCGAGTTGGTCGTTTTTTCTAGGAAGCCTAGCCCAGCACAACCGAAGCTTCAACTTTTGGGTAAGCCGATCACTCATTCCATGTCTTTCAAATATCTTGGGGTCTGGTTCGATTCCAAATGCACCTGGAGATCCCACATTGAGTATCTGAAGCGGAAATGCCAACAAAGGATCAATTTTCTCCGAACAATTACCGGAACGTGGTGGGGAGCCCATCCGCAAGATCTTCTAACGTTGTACCGGACAACGATTTTATCGGTTTTAGAGTACGGTAGTTTTTGCTTCCAGTCGGCGGCTAAAACGCACATCATCAAACTGGAACGGATCCAGTATCGCTGTCTTCGTATCGCGTTAGGATGCATGCACTCGACTCATACGATGAGTCTCGAAGTGTTAGCGGGCATGTTGCCACTCTCTGATCGGTTTTCGGAATTATCCCTCAGGCTCCTCACCCGTTGTGAAATTATGAACCCACTGGTGATTGCAAACTTTGAGAAGCTTCTTGAGCTAAACCCTCAAACTCGTTTTATGTCATTGTACTACGTGTACATAACACAGGATGTCAGCCCTTCACAGCATAATCCCTATCGTGTTTGCTTCTCCGACTTCGACAATTCTGTTCTATTTGATTTATCCATGACGCAAGAGATTCGCGGAATCCCAGAGCATCATCGTTCCATGATTGCTCCGTCAATTTTCGCTGCAAAGTTTGGCCAAGTTGATTCCGCAAGATCGTTCTTCACAGATGGATCACTAATAGAGGCGTCCGCAGGTTTTGGTATTTATAACGAATTTCATAGCGCCTCTCGAATGCTTCATGCTCCTTGTTCCGTATATGTTGCTGAACTGGCGGCAATACATTTTACGCTAGAAACGATCGCCTCACTTGCACCAGATCATTATTTTATTTTTACGGATAGTCTCAGTTCTGTCGAGGCTATTCGCTCCATGAGGCCGGTAAAGCACTCCTCGTATTTTCTCATGAAAATACGAGAGCTTCTAAGTGCTTTATCTTTAAGATCTTTTGTCATCACCTTTGCATGGGTCCCATCTCATTGCTCGATTCCGGGCAATGAGAAGGCGGACTCGCTTGCAAAGGTGGGCGCTATGGAAGGCGATATTTACAATCGACAAATCGCCTACGACGAATTTTTCTTCATTTATCGTCAACAGTCACTCGCCAGCTGGCAAAATAAATGGAGTGAAGGGAGTTTTGGACGATGGTTATATTCAATCATCCCTAAGGTGTCGAAGTGTCCTTGGTTCAAGGGGTTGGATGTGGGTCGAGACTTCATTCGTATGATGTCTCGCCTCATGTCCAATCACTACTCGTTAAACGCTCACTTGTTCCGTGTTGAGCTGGGGGACAGTAATCTCTGTGAATGTGGACAAGGTTACCAGGACGCAGATCACATTATTTGGTCATGTGCTGAGCACCGTGGAGTCAGATCCAAGTTGTACGATTCCCTTCGGGCTCGAGGTAGACAACCTAATGTTCCAGTTCGGGATATTTTGGCTAGACGCGATCTGGAGTTTATGCAACTCATATATGTTTTCTTGAAGAATATTAACCATAGATTGTAAGTTTGATTAACCTTGTGTTTAGTTTGTGTTTTGTATGTGTGTGTGTATTTTTTTTTTGTAGATTTGTTTCTGTAATAATTGTATAATTACAGAGTTGATATAACGTCGATAGGATTAAGTATATGTTTTAGAAATAGTGACATTTTTGAATCATAAATCATATTCCAATTCTCCTTTTCCCTCTCCCGATCCAAACAATTGTCATCCACTAACCTGGAGAAGACCGCGAGTAATCGGTTCCAATCCTTTAATTTTAGATTTAAGAGATTTATAATGTATGAAGAACATTTTCTAACTTGGCTTGGCTCTGTAAAGTTTATTCGATTGAGCCTGTACAAATAAAGTAATTAACAAAAAAAAAAAGTCGTTGCCGTTAAATCAGTTCGATGTCTTTCTCTGTTGGATTCTTGAACAATTATAAAGGTTTCAGAGCCAGTAGGTGGTTAGCCTAAGGTCTCTTATCCGCCGTGATGGGGCTGCCATCTTAGGTGTAGCTTCCAGGGAAGAGCATTTCTTATTCAGCCACTGGATGCCAGTTAGACGCTGTTTGAGCCGCACCTCCATGATGAACAGACGTTCGGGTTGGCGAAGCATTTCCTCTATCACCGTGCTATGGTTACTGCGCCTTTATTCGCGTCGCACCTCCTCACTCTGCTATTGTCGGATTGACAACATTGCCCAGGCTACGCCAACCAGCTGTGTCCATGTTCAATCTGGCAGTCTTTTGTGATCATATGACTCGTGGAGACATGAGGTAGGAACTTGTGAGGACCGGAGCTAGGTACATCGCTCCTTCCAGATTGTCACTCACCATTTTGTAGCAGAGTTTCGGTTAGCTTCAAGAAAACTGCAGGAACTTTTATAAAGTTCTGCATCTTCAGAAAAGTCCAGACTGTCGAGAAAGTCCAAAGATCTGTAAGGGTAAGTTCCGATCAATTATAGGCAGTTTCATTAACTTTTGATAAAATTCAAGAACCTTGCAATTTCAGAAAAGTCCAGAGAACTCAAATGAACTTAAGGAAACATCTAAAGTATTACGGAAACTTTATAAGTTCAAAGAACTTCAGGGAAATTTAATCGTTTTCAGGACAGTTTCGTGTGTTTCAGGAGAATTGAAAGAACTTTAGGGAAGCTCTAAGAACATCCCTGCGGGTACTCGTATATCAGCCCCATTTGGGTTTTCATCACTTTTGAGTTATCCCGAAGACATCGAGAGTCGAGTTCCGAACGCCTTTGGATACGGTTGTGTATTAAGTTTGTTCTCTGTTTTGTGCGTGCATTCGCTTTCATAGTTTTCGGCTGCATTTGCCGGATTAGCGCTGGCACTCTGCTTCCCGGACGGTTATACGTGTGTGAGTGGTGGTTTTCTCGCTCTCCGAGAAGTTTTAGAATCGAGAAAGAAAACATGATTCATCATGTATGCAAGCAACAGAAGATTTAACGCTATCTGCGTTGATTGATTTTTTCTCCCAGTCCAGAAATTTGTGGCATCGCAAGTGATAATTTTAATTTTAGTTTATTTACGCGGTGATGATGTTGGTTCACTCGCAACTATTTTTGAAAAAAAAAATAAGTGTTTTCGAACCATAGTGCTTCTGAACGTGTTTCGCAGTTGGGTGTGGTGGAAACCCGTATCACAAAATTGGCCACCGATTCCTTTTTTTGCCGTTCGACGACGACGGGTGTGCTTCCGCAAGAGTGCACCGGTAGGAGGCTAACATTGTTTTCCCTAGAACCTCTTCCTTTCATGTATTTTGTGTTTAATGCGTTGATGGCAAGTCCAATCCACCTAGCTTCAGCCTTCAGTCTGATGTACGTTTCCGCCTTCGTGTCAATGCTCCGTGCCATGATGTCGATGTCATCGGCAAAGCCAAGAAGCTGGATGGACTTCCTGAAAATCGTGCCACTCGTGTTTATCCCTGCTTTTCTGATCACACATTCTAACGCGATGTTGAATAGCAGACACGAAAGTCCATCACCTTACCGTAACCCCCTTTGAGATTCAAAGGGACTCGAGAGTGTCGCCGATACTCGAACAACGCACATCACTCGATACATCGTTGCCTTGACCAATCGTGTCAGTTTATCTGGAAATCCGTACTCGTGCATAATCTGCCATAGCTGATCACGATCGATTGTGTCGTATGCGGATTTGAAATCGATGAACAAATGATGTGTAAGCAAGTTGTATTTGTGGCATTTCTGCAGAACCTGCCGAATCGCGAATATGAACCCATAAATCCCAGCTGGTATTGCCCAAGAAATCTCTTGCAAATGGTGACAGGTGGCGGCAAATAATTTGCGAGAGTACCTTTTAAGCGGCGCTCAGCAGTGTGATCGCGCGGTAGTTGCAGCAATCGAACTTGTCGCCCTTTTTGTAGATTGGGCATACAACACCTTGCTTCACTCCTCCGGTAATATCCTCTCCTCCCAAATCTTGGCAATTACCCAGTGCAGCGCTCTAGCCAGTGCTTCACCACCGAATTTTAATAGCTCACTTGGTAGTTGATCTACACCAGTTGCTTTGTTGTTCTTCAGTCGACCGATCTCCTCCTCAACTTCTTGAAGATCAGGGGCCGGTAGCCTGTCGTCTTCTGCGCGTGCTCCAAGGTCTGTTGCCATGCCACCTTCGTTTTCTGCTGCTTCACCGTTGAGGTGCTCGTCATAGTACTGCTTCCACCTCTCAATCATCTCACACTCTTTCGTGAGAAGGTTACCGTCCAAGTCCTTGCACATATCGGCTTGCGGCACGTAGCCTTTGCGCGAACTATTTAGCTTCTCGTAGAACTTCCGTGTGTCGTTTACGCGGTACAGATTTTCCATCGCCTCGCGATCTCGGTCTTTCTGCTGACGCTTCTTCCTTCGGAAAACCGAGTTTTGTCTGTTCCTCGCTCCACATTCAATCTCGTGTGGTGTTGCAGCATTCTCGCCCGTGCTGCATTCTTCTCCTCTACTAACAGTTTGCATTCGCCGTCAAACCAGTCATTTCTTCGGTCCGGGATTGCAGTACCTAGTGCCGCTGCAGCAGTACTACCTGTGGCGGAATGGATGTCCCTTCAGCCATCTTCAAGAGAAGCTGCGCCAAGCTGCTCTTCCGTGAGTAGTGCAACTTCCAGCTGATGGAGTAATACGACATGTACTAAACTAAGGACAGGGGCCTCCCTTAGCTCAGTCGGTAAAGGCAAAGCAAGACCATGCTGGAGGTGGCTGGGTTCGATTCCCGGTCCTGTCTAGGAATTGTTCGGGTTGGAAAATTCCTCGACTTCCCTGGGCATAGAGTATGATTGTACTTGCCACACAATTATACTAATGCAAAAATGGTACAGGCATCGAAAGCTTTCAATTAATAACTGTGGAAGTGCATATAGAACACTAAGTTGAGAGCACGCAATAAGCTAATATGCCATACGCAATAAGCTTGAAATGCGCGGAAGAAGAAGAAGTCTTTCGTCTTCTGTACGTGCTTCAAGGTCTGTTGCCGTGCCATCTTCGTTTTCTGCTGCATCACCGTTGAGCTGCTCGTCATAGTAATGCTTCCACCTCTCAATTTTATGGAGGTACATGTTTAAGTCATGATCCCAAAATTCATTTTTATAAGTTATATCACAGTTCCTAATGTTTTTGGAAAAAAACTGCGGAGCTCTAGGATCAGTTTCATTGATTAACCTCTTTTACGGATGTTCTGGACTTACCAGAGGATGGCCCCATGGCCATTTGGGTCCATGTTTATGTCATGACCCCAAAATATTTCTTATATCGCAGTTCCACATGCTTTCGAAAAAACCGTAGAACTCTAGGATCAGTTTCGAGGATTGACCATTTTTAAAGAAGTTCTATATTTTGCAGAGAACGGTCCCATGGCCTTCTAGGTACATGTTTATGTCACGACCGCAAATTAATTTATATATGACAGTTCCAAGTGTTTTCGAAAAAAAAAACCGTGGAGCTCTAGGGTCAGTTCCATACATTGACCACTTTTACGGATTTTTCGGATCTTCCGGAGGACGCTCCAATGGCCATCTGGGTCCATGTTTATGTCACGATCCCAAAATCATTCTAATATCAGTTCCTAACGTTTTCAAGAAAACCACGGAGCTCTAGGATCAGTTTCGTGAATTTTCCACTTTCACGGATGTTCCGGATCTTCCGGAGGACGGTCCTATGGACATCCAGGTTCATGTTTATGTCACAAGCCCAAATTCTTTCTATCATCACAGTTCCTAATGTTTTCAAGAAAACCACGGAGCTCTAGGATCAGGATCGTGGATTTGTTCCGGATCTTCCGCTGGACGGTCCGATGGCCATAAAGGTCCATGACCCAAATTCATTCTTATATCACAGATCCTAATGTTAAAAAAACGCGTAGCTCTAGGATCAGTTTCATGGATTGATCACTTTTACGGATGTTCCGGATCTTCCGGAGGACGGTCCTATGGACATCCAGGTTCATGTTTATATCACAACCCCAAATTCTTTCTATCATCACAGTTCCTAATGTTTAAAAAAAACGTGGAGCTCTACACCCAACCGGTGGATGTAAGATTCGCTTACAATTATGTGGGATTATCATCAGAGGATGTAAGTGGAGACCGCATGAACCGAGGATGCGATATACCTAAAGGGTGATACGGTCAAAATTTGGTCAAGGGAAAACGCGTGTAAATCGGTGAAATCGTTTATTTAAAAAATCAAATTAAATTTCTTTTTCAAGTTCAATTAGTATAAAATTCAGGAAAAATATTCAGTTAGGCTTCCGCTTTTCCAAATCCGAATTGCCGGGCCTTACGCTTGACCCCTGCCATCAGATTTTGTACAGCCACCTTGTCCACCTTCTTCGCCGCAGAAAGCCAGTTTGCCTTGAACTGCTGCTCGCCCTTAGCAGTTTTTTTTGGTCTTCTTTAGGTTCCGCTTGACAATAGCCCAGTATTTCTCAATTGGGCGGAGCTCTGGCGTGTTGGGAGGGTTCTTGTCCTTGGGAACCACCTGCACGTTGTTGGCGGCGTACCACTCCATGGCCTTTTTACCGTAATGGCAAGATGCCAAATCCGGCCAAAACAGTACGGAACAACCGTGTTTCTTCAGGAAAGGCAGCAGACGTTTATTCAAACACTCTTTCACGTAAATTTCTTGGTTGACAGTCCCGGAAGCTATGAAAATGCTGCTTTTCAAGCCACAGGTACAGATGGCTTGCCAAACCAGATATTTCTTTGCGAACTTTGACAGTTTCATGTGCTTGAAAACATCTGCTACCTTTCCCCTTCCTTTTGCCGTATAAAACTCCTGTCCCGGAAGCTGCTTGTAGTCGGCTTTGACGTAGGTTTCGTCGTCCATTACCACGCAGTCAAACTTCGTCAGCATCGTCGTGTACAGCCTCCGGGATCGCGCTTTGGCCGTCGTATTTTGTTTATCATCGCGATTTGGAGTCACTACCTTCTTGTAAGTCGATAGTCCGGCTCGTTTTTTGGCTCGATGCACGGTTGTAGACGATACACCCAGCTTATTTGCGGCATCTCGGAGAGAGAGGTTAGGGTTTCGCTTGAAACTACCGGCAACTCTCTTTGTCGTCTCAGCGGCTTCCGGTTTTCGATTTCCCCCCGATCCAGACTTCCTGGCTGTCGACAAACGTTCCCCAAACACTTTAATTACATTTGTAACGGTTGATTTGGCAACTTTTAGCGATTTTGCCAACTTTGCGTGCGAGTAGCTTGGATTTTCGCGATGCGCGAGCAAAATTTTGATACGCTGCTCTTCTTGCTTGGACGGCATTTTGACAACTGAAGAGTGAATTCCAAAATCAAAATAGGAGCAACATTCTACACACACACACACCTTCAAAATGAGGGGTGTTCAGGTTTTTTAAATGCAAAATTGAAAGAAATACGTCAAGTTGATATTGACCAAATTTTGACCGTATCACCCTTTAGCGCTGGCACTCTGGTTCCCGGACGGTTATACGTGTGTTAGTGGTGGTTTTCTCGCTCTCCGAGAAGTTTTAGAATCGAGAAAGAAAACATGATTCATCATGTATGCAAGCAACAGAAGATTTATCGCTATCTGCGTTGATTGATTTTTTCTCCCAGTCCAGAAATTTGTGGCATCGCAAGTGATAATTTTAATTTTAGTTTATATACGCGGTGATGATGTTGGTTCACTCGCAACTATTTTTGAAAAAAAATAAGTGTTTTCGAACGAAAGTGTACCATAAGTCCATAAGTGCTTCTGAACGTGTTTCGCAGTTGGGTGTGGTGAAATTCGTGCATTCGTGGAAACCCGTATCACAAAATTGCCCACCGATTCCTTTTTTGCCGTTCGACGACGATGGGTGTGCTTCCGCAAGAGTGCTCCGGTGGGAGGCTAACATTGTTTTCCCTAGAACCTCTTCCTTTCATGTATTTTGTGTTTAATGCGTTGATGGCAAGTCCAATCCACCTAGCTTCAGCCTTCAGTCTGATGTACGTTTCCGCCTTCGTGTCAATGCTCCGTGCCATGATGTCGATGTCATCGGCAAAGCCAAGAAGCTGGATGGACTTCCTGAAAATCGTGCCACTCGTGTTTATCCCTGCTTTTCTGATCACACATTCTAACGCGATGTTGAATAGCAGACACGAAATTTCATCACCTTACCGTAACCCCCTTTAAGATTCAAAGGGACTCGAGAGTGTCGCCGATACTCGAACAACGCACATCACTCGATACATCGTTGCCTTGACCAATCGTGTCAGTTTATCTGGAAATCCGTACTCGTGCATAATCTGCCATAGCTGATCACGATCGATTGTGTCGTATGCGGATTTGAAATCGATGAACAAATGATGTGTAAGCAAGTTGTATTTGTGGCATTTCTGCAGAACCTGCCGAATCGCGAATATGAACCCATAAATCCCAGCTGGTATTGCCCAAGAAATCTCTTGCAAATGGTGACAGGTGGCGGCAAATAATTTGCGAGAGTACCTTTTAAGCGGCGCTCAGCAGTGTGATCGCGCGGTAGTTGCAGCAATCGAACTTGTCGCCCTTTTTGTAGATTGGGCATACAACACCTTGCTTCACTCCTCCGGTAATATCCTCTCCTCCCAAATCTTGGCAATTACCCAGTGCAGCGCTCTAGCCAGTGCTTCACCACCGAATTTTAATAGCTCACTTGGTAGTTGATCTACACCAGTTGCTTTGTTGTTCTTCAGTCGACCGATCTCCTCCTCAACTTCTTGAAGATCAGGGGCCGGTAGCCTGTCGTCTTCTGCGCGTGCTCCAAGGTCTGTTGCCATGCCACCTTCGTTTTCTGCTGCTTCACCGTTGAGGTGCTCGTCATAGTACTGCTTCCACCTCTCAATCATCTCACACTCTTTCGTGAAAAGGTTACCGTCCAAGTCCTTGCACATATCGGCTTGCGGCACGTAGCCTTTGCGCGAACTATTTAGCTTCTCGTAGAACTTCCGTGTGTCGTTTACGCGGTACAGATTTTCCATCGCCTCGCGATCTCGGTCTTTCTGCTGACGCTTCTTCCTTCGGAAAACCGAGTTTTGTCTGTTCCTCGCTCCACATTCAATCTCGTGTGGTGTTGCAGCATTCTCGCCCGTGCTGCATTCTTCTCCTCTACTAACAGTTTGCATTCGCCGTCAAACCAGTCATTTCTTCGGTCCGGGATTGCAGTACCTAGTGCCGCTGCAGCAGTACTACCTGTGGTGGAATGGATGTCCCTTCTGCCATCTTCAAGAGAAGCTGCGCCAAGCTGCTCTTCCGTGAGTAGTGCAACTTCCAGCTGATGGAGTAATACGACATGTACTAAACTAAGGACAGGAGCCTCCCTTAGCTCAGTCGGTAAAGACACAGCTACAAAGCAAGACCATGCTGGAGGTGGCTGGGTTCGATTCCCGGTCCTGTCTAGGAATTGTTCGGGTTGGAAAATTCCCCGACTTCCCTGGGCATAGAGTATGATTGTACTTGCCACACAATTATACTAATGCAAAAATGGTACAGGCATCGAAAGCTTTCGATTAATAACTGTGGAAGTGCATATAGAACACTAAGTTGAGAGCACGCAATAAGCTAATATGCCATACGCAATCAGCTTGAAATGCGCGGAAGAAGAAGAAGCCTGTCGTCTTCTGCACGTGCTCCAAGGTCTGTTGCCGTGCCATCTTCGTTTTCTGCTGCATCACCGTTGAGGTGCTCGTCATAGTAATGCTTCCACCTCTCAATTTTATGGAGGTACATGTTTAAGTCACGATCCCAAAATTCATTCTTATATGCCAGGCTTATTTTGAAAAAAAAAAAAGTCTGGCAAAAATCTGGCACAGCAAATTAACATAGGAAGCTGCCAGATTTCTCAAAAATCTGTCTGGCAGAGCTTAAATTTCTCTGGCTGTGCCAGATAAATCTGGCAACCTGGCAACGCTGCTTATATCACAGTTCCTAATGTTTTTGGAAAAAAAAACTGCGGAGCTCTAGGATCAGTTTCATTGATTAACCTCTTTTACGGATGTTCTGGACTTACCAGAGGATGGCCCCATGGCCATTTGGGTCCATGTCTATGTCATGACCCCAGTTCCACATGCTTTCGAAAAACCGTAGAACTCTAGGATCAGTTTCGAGGATTGACCATTTTTAAAGAAGTTCTAGATCTTGCGGAGGACGGTCCCATGGCCTTCTAGGTACATGTTTATGTCACGACCGCAAATTAATTTATATATGACAGTTCCAAGTGTTTTCGAAAAAAAGAAAAAACCGTGGAGCTCTAGGGTCAGTTCCATACATTGACCACTTTTACGGATTTTTCGGATCTTCCGGAGGACGCTCCAATGGCCATCTGGGTCCATGTTTATGTCACGATCCCAAAATCATTCTAATATCAGTTCCTAACGTTTTCAAGAAAACCACGGAGCTCTAGGATCAGTTTCGTGAATTTTCCACTTTCACGGATGTTCCGGATCTTCCGGAGGACGGTCCTATGGACATCCAGGTTCATGTTTATGTCACAAGCCCAAATTCTTTCTATCATCACAGTTCCTAATGTTTTCAAGAAAACCACGGAGCTCTAGGATCAGGATCGTGGATTTACTACTTTTACGGATGTTCCGGATCTTCCGCTGAACGGTCCGATGGCCATCTTGGTCCATGACCCAAATTCATTCTTATATCACAGATCCTAATGTTAAAAAAAAACGCGTTGCTCTAGGATCAGTTTCATGGATTGATCACTTTTACAGATGTTCCGGATCTTCCGGAGGACGGTCCTATGGACATCCAGGTTCATGTTTATGCCACAACCCCAAATTCTTTCTATCATCACAGTTCCTAATGTTAAAAAAAAACGTGGAGCTCTAGGATCAGGAGAGTGGATTTACCACTCTTACGGATCTTCCGGAGGACGGTTTCATGGCCATAAAGGTCCATGACCCAAATTCATTCTTATATCACAGATCCTAATGTTAAAAAAACGCGTAGCTCTAGGATCAGTTTCATGGATTGATCACTTTTACGGATGTTCCGGATCTTCCGGAGGACGGTCCTATGGACATCCAGGTTCATGTTTATGTCACAACCCCAAATTCTTTCTATCATCACAGTTCCTAATGTTTAAAAAAAACGTGGAGCTCTAGGTTCAGGAGAGTGGATTTACCACTCTTACGGATGTTCCGGATCTTCCGGAGGACGGTCTCATGGCCATAAAGGTCCATGACCCAAATTCATTCTTATATCACAGATCCTAATGTTAAAAAAACGCGTAGCTCTAGGATCAGTTTCATGGATTGATCACTTTTACGGATGTTCCAGATCTTCCGGAGGACGGTCCCATTGCCATCCAGGTACATGTTTATGTCACGACCCAAATATTTTTTTTAAAATCATACTTCCTAATGTTTTCAAAAAAACCGCAGAGCTCTAGAATCAGAATCATGGATTGACCATTTTTACGGATGTTCCGGATTTTTCGAGGACTGTTCCGTTGTCTCCAGGATCCATATATAGGAACCATGACTGTATTCTGGCTAATTGTGAACATTTGTGCCCATTAATCTAAATTACAGATCTAGCGCCACTTGCAAAACCCTACAAACACACCTTTAAAATATTAAGGGTTGTGTCCTAGACACGACCGTAGTATGACGTAGAACTACGCAAAATTGGTGTATGTCGTGCATTATTTTTGACTATTATACTTTATCTTAATTTTTTCAAGTATTACAATGTTTCGGTTATGGTTCAACGTACGTGTATCTCTTAGCGGAAGTGAATATTCACTGTAATTATGTTTGAAAGGCATTGTGTACTACCGCAAACTACTTTATCAGAAATAATCTCAGTGATTATTCACTTTCGCTAAGAGACACATCTACCTTGAAAAGCAACCGTTTCGTGATGAGTGTGTGAGTGAAGACCACGATTTGCGTCCATTTTTACAGTGGACGCGCAATGCCCCCCTTTGGCAATGTTGCCATACCTTGAAACCACTGGAAGTGAATGGAGGAAGCTTTTTGGATAGCTGAAGATAAAATATTTTTTTTTGTATTGTACCTCATGACTACAGCTTTAATATGTATTGTATAGTGAACAAGAAATCTCGGCGCTTTGAAGTATATTCGATTGTGCCTAGTAAAATAAAGTAATTATCAAAAAAATATTGAATAATGTTCTCATAATAGGATTTTATTGAACGTTTTTATTCAGCAATGAATTTGAATCATGGCTGGACCTAAAAATGCATGATGGCCTATTATATAAAGTACCATTTGTATGCTTAAGAGCCCGCAAGGCCGAGTGTAATAAACCAAACAACAGTCGCTAAATGAGAGGTATTATGGTCACATAGAGCACATATTTTTTGGAATCGATCAACCGGTTCCAGAAATATGAGCGGAACATTCTGCGGTTTATATAAGGCATGAGGCTAATTGCGACCTCAAAAGAATAAAACTTATCATGTGACACCTCAAATCACATTAGAATGAAAAAAAAAAAAAAAAAAAAAAAAAAAACTAGTTCAATGGTAGTTATTTTGGGACCTTGTGACACATTGGCCATGTTTTAATTCCTCCGGACAAGTGGCCAGTTTCTGAATATGGTTAGAAACCATTGAATCATTAAAATTCAACAACCAGTTCAATGGCAGTTATTAGGAATAGCCAGGATCCAATTTCCGGAAACCCTTAGGAAAGTAGCCAGTTTTAGACTTGGATTTGTATAAATGAACCCAAGTCTTCTTCGACCTCATCGCTGGTTGTCAAGGTAATCACACCGTAGTCTACCTCGCTAGTGTACTTTCCAGCTAGCACATGCCCTGCTTACATTATGCTGGCTAGTACACTAGCGCTAGCAAATCCGCATAGATGTAAACCACATTAACTACTGACTCACTCCTGCCTGCTGCAGGACCCAGTGCCACGCCGTCCGAAGCGGTTATGAGTACCTACAGGCGTAGCAGCGCTGTATTATATATCATTTTAAGTTCAAGCAGAGCGATGTGCAACCAAATTGTACTCGATTATGACGACTGGGATTGGGGCAAACATTTATTTCATGAAAATATTTATAAAATTATCATTAGTAAATTTTTCAAAAGTTTTTTTATGGAAAGTTGGAAAAGCATTTATTTCAGAAGATGCGTAAAGTAATATCCTATCGATTGGCGTATTTTGATTTTTATTTCATCTATAAATGACAAAATTATAAGCGTTCAAAACACTACTTCACCACACATATTTTTTGATTTGCACCCCAGTTTTTTGCAATCAAAACCATCTAGAAACCCTAGGAATTCTAAAGGTACCACCATTTTTGAAATTCATTATGAAATGGCTAAGTTGTGCCATTGCAAACTTGCCGTTACACGTTTTTCGGAGGCATCGTATTCGGAGTGTTAATCATCCTTCCTTCCCCAATAGACCGTGAGGACGTAGCCGGCGCTGTTATTGATTTATAAATGGATTGAATTACTAGGGGAAATGACGGCTTCGGCATGCCAGACTATTTTCGGCAACCCAAATTGAAACACTATTTTTACTGGATTTTCTTACGAAAACACTTCGCTGAATGCATGCAAACGATTCTTTATGCTTTCAGCTTCAATTTGACTATATTTTTCCAAATGAGAAAAAGCAATCTAGCAAGGTTTTCTTGAAATGAAACACACGCACTACAAATTGTAGCTGATTTCGAGTTGCCGATAATAGAACAGCAGATTTACATGCAGTTCAAATGGAACGGTTGCCGAAGAAAAACTGGTTGCCGACAATACTCGCGGTCACTAAAGAAGATATTTAGGAGCTTTGTAAAAGCGTTTCAAAACAGTTTTTGACAATTCTTTCGACTGAAATTGTTAGAGCAGCTGGCAGCAAAAGATTGTAAACAAACCAATACTGAATATGTGTGCGTTCCTTAGAGAAAAAGGCTATAGAAAGAAGGTCTTTGCTTAGGTTGCCGAGAATACGTAAATTCCCCTATGTACTTGTACATTGAAGATGGAACGCTACGAAACACACGGTCATTTTTTAAGAAGAAGCGAAAGAAGCTGAAATAGATAGGTAGTATTGGATTCAATCGGCGAGAGTGTGAAAAGCTGCACATAACGCACATATAACCGACTTGTTGTTCTCCGCAAGAATAACCAAATCACAAACAGACAACGACATAACCAAACGATTCGATACAGTTTCTTCGTCACCAATAATGTGAACACAGTACGTTTTTGTATTCATGACCACGGCCGCAACAGAACCCAGAAACTTCTTCTTCTAAGACCGGCGTGGGATGGCCCGCATGTTCGTCATTTAGCTTCTAGTCACAAGTTTAATTTTTCTTCAATCATTTTGTTCACATCCAATCATTGCAAGAAACGCGCGTAGGTGGTTGGTTCGCTGTGAGCATGATGGCGGCGCTCGTATTCTGTTACCGTGTACCCTCGCCGTTTCCCTTCCATCAGCCATCCCATCATCCCATCGTCGCACCCATCCTGCACGGTAAATTTGAATATAAATATTTAATTTTATGGAACCGATTTTGGCGAGATTTGTTTGTTCCTCCCACCACCGCGCCTGCCCCGTCCACACCAGCAGGACCGCGCAGCACTTTTGGACCATGGATGGGGGTAAAAGTGGATAACCGGATTTTTCTATGTCATTAAACGGTTTAATAGAACATTCCGAAGCCGGTTTCTACCGGGGACGGACCTACAATCAGGCGTCGTCGCCGTGGATGGGAACGATCTTTTTTATGTTTTTACGACCTCGGTCATATTTCGGACCGATGATGTAATAAATTTCTCAAATCCCTGAAACGTTCGAACGGCTTGGACAGTTTTTAGTGGTTTCGAATAGGAATTATATGTACACACTGCATATATTGAAGCGGGGCTGGTGAATTCCAAATGAGCCTCCATCACGCGAGGTATGTACATACATATATCTTCCCGTGAGTCAAGCAGAACGGGGCCAAACAGTGCCATTCGTTCCAGCTTGTCATATTCCTGTGCGGGGATGACGGGCGAAAGACATACCTTTGGGTAGATATTCAAATCAGCAGCGTTCGGCGGGTGTGTGATTGAAAAAACATCATTTTCCTTCGGTTTTAATGTTTGCTCTTTTCGCTTTTTTTTACGAGACTGGGAAAAGGGCAGTGTCAAAGTTCGGCGTTCGCTGCGAGAGGTTGGAATAAATTGAAAAAGAAACACAAAGAGCTTTTACATGATGGTTGGAAAGATTCATGAACATGAATGCATAAAAAGGTTGCTTCTGGCAGTGACGAGCAGAGGTCAAGTATTTTTTTATTCTGTGATTTTGTTCGAAAGGCATCCGTTTGCAAATGCTGTAAAGTCAAATGTCCTTTATTTGCAACCTTTGTTTATTTCAAAGCTGCTGGCGTGTTACAAATTGAAATGTAGTAGGGTTACGGTATGTAATGTGGGTCTAGTCCTTTCATTCGGCCTATCACGCAAATAAATAATTAATTAAGGAATATTACACAAAAAATAAGGAAAATATTGATCACTGATGGTTGATAAATGTGTACCACACACAAATCAATTTATATCACAACATTTCAATACATTTTCAGCTCTCGTAAGTAATAAAACTGGTTGAGAATATCACAATGTTCGGAGTTTTTAGCCGCCATGACTTATAAGGTTAAGATGGGAAGGTTGACTGACGATCATCAAATGGCCTGATTATGGCATTTATTGATTGGAATTACCTGATAATACACACTAGACGTAAAACTTACAGTTGCTGTTTGAATATTTTATGTTTATTTTAATTGTTTAACAACGTTTTCACAAGTAAAACATGGACCCAACTTTAGGGACACATTTCTTTTCTATGTTCCTAACTATGGCCCATGAAATTCATTTGACAGCATATAGCAATAAGAGTAACGTCAACAATGTTGTTTTGCATTTGGATGATAAGGAACGAACAGGAAGGGAGATTTTTTCTGCCAAACCTGTATAATGAACATCACAATGTTCTGATTTAGATATTCTGCGGTCAAAAGACGATAAGCGAAATTTTTAATTTTTAATTTTTAAATTGAGTGATTTAATGTAGTTTTCGTAAAATTTTCTCTAAGAAATGTTTTGAGGAATGAAGAGCATTAAGTTAACAGTGATAGTGATAAAAAAAAATACATCAGAAAACGTTACCAAGAGCGTTTTTTTGAGGATCAAACAAGATAGGACGAAGTTGCATCCATAAATAGACCCAATTTGGGGACAATAGACCCATATTACATACATTTCCCTCGTGAGTTATTGTCTTAAAAAAAGTAAGTTTTTCAACTTTTCGTGGTTTCTGATAGCAAACGACATGATAAGCATATCTAAGCATACCATTTAGCAGTAGAATATCGTTTGCAGGTAAATTCATTGATGAGTTATGATTAAAAACGTAATCGATGGCTGCATATTAGACCGAGGTTAGGGACGTATACCCTATACGAAATATTTTGTAGCCTTCTCCGGCGAGAACGTCAGTAAACTCCGTCGAAATCCACTGAATGTTAGTATGGCAGTATCAAAAATCTCCACCGGAATCAGCTAGAGCCCCTCTGTCGCGAACGTCGTTCTTTGTGCAAATCAAAACAATCACTAAACTAAAAAGGTGCAAGTGTAAAATTTGAATATTTTTTTAAAATAAATCGTAAAATTTGTTTATATCAAAATGATTCCATTATTTAATTTTAAGGGTTATTTTGGTCAGCATACAAATGACATTCTGTTAAAAACAAACGATAAAATTACTTATTTTAAACCAACAGAAGAGCTTCAAAGAATCAAAATCTTATTCTTTTCTACAGTACCCGTTCGATTTTGATACGGGGTTCGATTTTGGCAGCAAAATAAAAAAAACCGTTCGTTTTTAGCACGGGGTTCGGATTTTTAAAATAATGTATATTTACTCCTTGTGTTTGAAATTTCTAAGAAAAGATTGATTATTTATAACGTTTATGCAGAGTTGATGTACACGTGCATCCATCCCGCGTGATAGAGACACGCTTTCTATAAGATCGTAGGTGCCTGGTACATTTCGAGACGAATTATTTCGCGTTTCTTTTTTGTTCCTACGTGCCTCATTCGTGTCACATGTGCTGTGTCTCATGAGCTAAGCTCGGCGAGCTCCAGGGAGATCGGCATCGTACATACGTCCTGCGTGCATGCTAAAAGTGCCTCATACGTATTTCGACTACTATTATGTCATAAGGGCAAGATGCAGTGTTGCCCTGAAAACAACCGATTGATCCTACCAGCAAGTTATCAAGTTGGAAATTAATTAATAACAAATTTTCTTGACATTCAATTAAAAAGTTGTTGTCAACAAAGTTGTAGCTGGGAAATTTTCACGTAAGAGAGGGGGGGGGGGCTCTGATGGACAACTTTTCCGTTAATCATTATGGTGCAGGGCTAGAACGATGAGGGCAAAAAATACACTTTCCTTATAGTAATTCCCATATAAACTTCAAAGAGCCAGTGCAGAATCAGTTCGCCACCAAATTAGCTCAAATTTTGGGATATTGATCAGCCTGATTTGGATCCGATTGATCTTGGTGGATCAAATTGATAGGTATTTGGCAGCTGGAAGAGAACCAATAGTTCGGAGGGCCCTTTAAAAAACTTCGTTGTTGAAATTGATTCGTGTGACTTCATCCGTCAGTATTTTCAGCTGTAGCCGACATCACTTGTTAATTTAAACATGTGCTTAAATTTGAGAACTGTTCAAATATATTTTGACAAAAAGCGTGGTGTGTTCGTTCCAAGTAGTAGTAAACCTGAAATATGATGAGAAATAAGAAAACTGGACTGTAAATTTTGGAATGAATCCAACATATTTGTCACACTCAACGGTCAGTATCTGAATCGAAAACCATGTTTTCCAAAATGTTTATTTAGTAGGCTCAATATCTTTGAAAGCTCTGCGGAGCCGAAGGACTAAACGAATATTACAATGGAGATCTAAATCGATTTCTTATATTTTTGTGCTTGCAACGCATCGAATCTCGACAGATCCGCAAACCCTTTCTGCTGAGGATGCTGATGTTCGTTTTTGCATGCTTTATCGGCCTCCTGACGGCACGTCCATTATCACCACATCTTCATGCAGCACCTCTACCACTTCCTCTGTTGATTTTCTGGTGCTGTCTGACAATGCACCTACAGCCACTACACCAGGGTACGAACTGCTATCCGAGTTGCAAGGAATTTTGTAGTTCTTCAAAAAACTTCGTGGTACTTCAGGGAACTTTTTAAAAGTTCAGGAAACTTTCTTGAAGTGCAGATTTTTTTTTAAGTTCAGCTAACTTTGTAGAAGCTCACCGAACTTCAGTGAACTTCGTAGAGTTTCATCGAACTGCTTCGGTAACTCTTCTTCTACGTACCTGAAAAAGTTATAAGACAACGACACTTCATACACCTCGCAGCTCGTAATTGACAGTATGGCCTGAATAAGACTATTCATACTGTCGCTAATGTGATTAGTAACACTTATGACTCTAATGTTCCGTTGACTGTTTTCACTAGAACACTGTCCTGATTTTGAATGTTTCTTTGGTATTAATATTATGTTTTGTTTTATGCATTAAGATCAACATGTGTCAGATGAAACATGAGCTAAATTTAGTGAAATTATTTGAAGTTCTGAGATCATGGAACAGTTCAGAAAACTTCGTAGAAGTGGGAACTTTATACAAGTTTAGGTATCTTCGTAGAAGTTTATTGTTTAATGGCAGGGAACCTCTTTATTATTCAGGGAACTTTTTTATAACTTTAGAGCTTTGGTGAAACGTCATGGACTTGAAATAGTTCAGAAAACTCCGCATAAATTCAGGAAATTTCGTGCGTCGAACTTTGCGGAAAATCAACGAGAAACGTAGACGTGATGAAGTTTTTTGGACTGCGTAATAATTCGAGGAACTGCGTAAACTTCATAGAAGTACAGGGCATTTTGAAAAAGTTCAGGGAATTTCGTAAAGATAGAAGACTTCAGGGATCTTCGTTTCAGTTTAGGGAACTTCATAGTAGTTTGTCAGAGGTCTTAAAAATCTCAATGAACTTCCTGAAGATGGAGATTTTGGACCATCGTTTAATTTCAAGGTACTATGAAATTTGAGTAAAGTTTCTAAAACTTAAGGAAATTTTGTAGATGTTCAGGAAACGTTGCATAAGTAACAGGATATTCTTTCAGGTATGCTCCCTAGACAGCCCGGAAGTTTTAAAAGATAAGCATTTGCTGATGTTCTCCTGATCTGAATTAGCGAGTTGCTAAAAAAAAGATGACTTAAGAATGTGCTTAAGTTTTTGAATATCATAATTTTTCAAATGGATAGATCAACTTTCAACACGATATTTTCCTAATTTAAACCATACACTCTGGCAACATGGTGATTTGATTGGTTGATCTGTTGCAGGTTGTAGCAATGGCTGTACCACTTTCTGGTTTGTTGTAGCGAGATGGTGGCGCTTGGTGGTCACTTTGTGGAATTGGTGCCGATACTCAGGCGCTTCCTTCTGACACTGGTGGTATACAAAGGCAAGGTCGCCCATTATCTAACCGGAAAGGTAATTTCTTCTTAGCGATTACGGACGTCGACGCGAAAACGATGCCATCGAAACCCGCTGAGCAATGGTCAGCAGAAGCCAATGAGATACAGAGAGAGGTGAAGCAGATCGTGAAATATGGTTGTATTAGTAAACCAAAAAATCAACGTAAACGCAAGTAGTGACGTCACTAATTGCTTGTATCGTACAGGGGTTTTACTCACACAACTTAACCGATTGCTTCACCTCTGTAATCTAGCTCATTGAGCAGAAGCCACCTAGATCGTACCGTGCCAACCAGAAAGCGATTTGAAGGAACGGAACTTGGTGACTATTAATAATTGGAATGGTAAATATATCACTGCACTGGTCTAGGGTCCAGGTGGGGAAGCTGCCTTCCTAGCGTCGGTAGCATTGGTGCTCAGCACGGAAAACAAGACCGACGGAAAACAAATCAAAGGAAATTTGGTGGTAACACAAAAACTGTAGATACGCAGTTTTCAGCTACTTTTAGGTATGTTTTGTTTTAGGGGTTTCGGGATTCAGCTACTGTTAGGTATGTTTTGTTAAATATTCTTGACTTAAACATAAATATTATAAATATTTTTTTTAGGTGTAGCCACCCAGAGATGATGCTGAGAAGGAAGAACTAAAACGGCAACACGAACTACATCAGATGTCAGCCAAGGTAGTGTACGACGAGAAGAAGAAAGACAATGCGCTTGCCAAAGAAGATCCCACTGTTCGGACCGCAAGTTTCCCAAAACCCGGTGTATCTGATTTGACGTATGTGAAAACCGTTCTGTCAAATAGACAAATCATGCTGGGTGTATGTAACAATAGCCGGCGCCGGTGGTGTAGTGGTAAGCGTGACTGCTTTCTAACACCCCAATAGGTCTGGGTTCAATCCCAGCCGAGGTCGGTGGGATTTTTCTGAGGCATAAAAATCTCTGGTCACATCTTCCTTCGGAAGGGAAAGTAAAGCCGTTGGTTCCGGCCCATATGTGTGTTGAATGGGTGCGATATTCTACGCAGGCGTGGAAGCTGCCTTCATGCACATTCGATTGCCGTCAATGGATGGCAATCGATGTCCGTCGGCGATTGGCACTAGATTGCGAAACAGAGACCGACGTTAAATAAAGGAAAGAAGATGAAGAAGAAGTATGTAACAATCAAGGTGTGATACCGACGAATCAATCAAGGTGTATGTGAGTAGTACACAAGTAAAAGGTGTATCATTTTGTTTTATAAAAAGTCTTGTCCGTGTTTGCGAAAAATCAATATTTTTCACAATTTCCTTAAACGCAATCCCTTTATCCAACTAATAACAGAAATAGATTGAAAAAAATAGCATTAACTTTTAAATAAGATTTAATAATCTCATATGGACATTGCAATCCAATGTTTCTAAATTCCTATCCAATGTTACATACAACCGATAGAACAATTATACTTGAATTAAACAAAATAATGCTTTTTAAATTTAAAATTTTACATGCAGACCAACAATATTCAAATTTGACCATCAAATGAATATTTTGTTATTTTAAACAGGGTACTTTTTTTTGCATATAATTCCGGTACAGATAAGTTGATTAAACTGTTTTCCGAAAGGTAAATAGTCCATAAGGGTATATCCAGGGGCAGACTAACTTGATTATTTATATTTTTTGATATTTTAATTTTCTTGGTTTGGACTATAAAAAAAGTATCTCTAGAGGAAGCATGTATTAGTCTTTGAAAATACTTCAATGTTTTCGATAGTGTTAAGAAATATTTGATTCGAATATATCTATGTTGTCTTGCCCCTTGGGTACACCCCATCAGGCAGACATACGTCCATACGGCATACACGCTATTTCAAAATTCCAAATTTTACCCAAAAATTGGTAAACTGTGTTGGGAGTGACAAGTTGACAAATGGAGAACATTGACATAAATCCGATCGACGTTGTTCATTTGTCAACTTGTCACTCCCATTTTTGGGTAGGTTCAGTTTTTACCGATCTGGGTGGATTATAACCAAATTTGAGAAGTTTTGAAATAGCGTGTACGTGTATTTGAAAAAAACCGGACATTTCAAATACAAATGTAAAGGCATTTGGCACAATTGCAGTTAGGCTGTTAATAAACGGTATACATAACAGATATCAGACATCGATGTCAGGCATAAAATCTTTAGCTTTTGAAACAAATACATATACTTTGTTAAAAGCGGTAAGACAGACCACTTTGCTAAGCCCTCGATCATTGGTCTAGCCAACGGGGATCACTGAGGGTGGTTTCTACAACAACCTCATTTGTGGTGGCGTTAGCTCGAACATGAAAGAGGATTTTTCAGGGTCGGCTGTAGGCATATACAGTCAGGAATCCTTATTGCCGGGGTAACGGGGCGTGAATAAGAAACTGCGTATAAGGATACCCATTAGACTGATGCAAAATTTGACTTTTTCGCTCCACAGTGCTTAAATGGTTTCAAATCGGGTCCTGATTAGCCTCCCAAAGTTACAACTCATTTGGTTAGAAACAGACTTCGCACAAGCCATTTGAAGTTTACATGTAAATTACTATGGCAAATCACAACTTTCTGTTCATTGCCTTCTAGTCTTTTTCCATATTGAGCTACGAAACAGTTCGATAGCCATTCTTATAAACAATTTTCTCAGCTACAACTTTGCTGAAGATCGTTTCTATGTAAAACGAGACAGGAAAAAGTTATTAATTATTCAAGAGGTTGGTAAACTTATGACATGATCAAGCAGCTGCTCTGTAGGAAACACTGTATTTTGCAGTGTGACATAGTAGCCATGATTTTTGTGTCCTATTCAACGCCCCAGAAACACCAATGTTGCCTGCTGAGCAGTTGATTGAGCATGATCATGAGACATCAGCGCATTGAACCATTGATAACTTTCGATCCTTGTATTTAATCAAAATGTGGTCTTCAGCAAAGTTGTAGTTGGGAAAATTTCCTACAAGCACAGTTGAAATTTTTTGAAGCAGACTTATATGGTGAATTATTAGGTAGACATGAACAAAAATCTTGGTTTTACCATAGTAATTCCCATACAAACTTCAAATGGTTTGTGCCATCTCAGTTACTCACCAAATGGGTTCAAATTTTGAGAGGTTAGTCAGGATCCGATTTGGAATCGTTTAAGTATTGTGGAGCGAAAATTTCAAAATTTGCACCACTCTAATACCCATAGCTTATGGGATTTTCACTAATAGGGGCTGTGGTGGATTATCTCATTTGTTTCAATATATAGAGCTATACTGTCTTTCACAAAGTTGTTGAATTGGGATAGACCAACAAGACTGTGTCATTGGATTTAGGTTTAATTGTAAACTACGCCGCTAGAGGCGCTTCACTTTTATGTTACTTATGACGGGCGCTATAATATATGGATCATAGGTTCAACATAGAAAATTTCGTGATCCTGGCCATATAGAATGTTACTTTTTTCATCAAAGTTGTTTAAGTCCTTTCGGATGGTGGCCATATTAGGTCAGAACTCCCCCACTACGCAGCGCTAGTGTACACACGAGCTTCTATATAAACTGTATCTCGAGAACCTGGCCATATAGAACTTTGCTATCTTCAGCAAAGTTGTTCAGGTGACAAAGTCCTTTCGGATGGTGTTCATATTATTTAAAAACTCTCTCACTACGCGGTGCTAGTGTGCACATGAACTTCCTTAATACATTATCTCAGGAAAGCTACAATATGGGTATTTTCGGAAAGGGAACGACGTGTAGAGACTGTAAATCGATGCCAGACGCAATTTTGGGATCCAATATGGCGGTCATCGGTTCAAGAAAACTGACAAATACCCTGCAATATGGGTATTTCGGGAAAGGAGACACCGTGTTGAGGTTGGAATGCAAAATGCCATTTTGAAATCCAAGATGGAGGCCATCGGTTCAAGAAAAACTGTCAAATACCCTACGCCTACAATATGGGTATTTCCGGATAGAGAATAACGTGTAGAGGCCAGAAATCAATGCCAGATGGCATTTTGGAATCCAAGATGGCGACGACCAGTTCAAGAAAAACTGGTAAATACTCTACAATATGGGAATTTCCGGATAGGGGACGACGTGTAGAGGCTGTAAATCGATGCCATTTGATCGTTGGTTAAAAAGTATTTGAAAGTGTTCAGTATTGCCTTAACCAAGTGTTCAACTGCGATGAAACAAATCTGTTTTACAAAAAAAAAAATGCTTCAAAGATCTTATGTCTCAGAGCATCTGAAAATAATGCCGGGACCGAAAGGGGACAAACAAGAGTTCTCAATAATGTTGTTCTCTAAAGCGAAATTTACAGGAGGCAAATCTCCTTGGGCATTATTTTGGCAACAAGAAAGGTTGGATGACCCGAGAATTATTTGAGGACTGGATAAACGACTGCATTTCACCAGAGTTGTAAGGCTTTTGCGCAGCCAAGAACAGTATCTTCAATGCAATGCTTTGCTGCTCCTTGATAACGCTCCGTTGCATCCGCCCACCATAAGCAATCCCAACATAATGCTTCAATACATGCCATGTATGTTCTAAAAGACATACAACAAAGCACGTTTGGTAAACTGCTTGAAGAAAATTTTCCCGTCGTCTTTTGCGAATTCACAATGCAATTAAGACGACAGCCTCTCTACACGTCATCCCTATTCCGTTTTGAGTCCTTATATTGCATAGCAACATCATATATGGACAAACTTTCCAGACATAAAATATTAAGGAAGTTCATGTGCACACTAGCGCCGCGTAGTGAGAGAGTTCTTAAATAATATCAACACCATCCGAAAGGAGTTTGTCACCTGAACAATTTGTCTTAAGACAGAAACGTTCTGTATGGCCAGGTTCTCGAGATACAGTTTATATAGGAAGTTCACATGCAAAGTAGCGCACGTAGTGAGAGAGTTCTGAACTAATATGAGCACCATACAAAAATACATGATCATCTGAACAACTTTGCTGAAGTCTATATGGCCAGGATCACGAAATATTCTATGTTGGACCTATGATCCATATATTATAGCGCCCGTCATAAGTAACATAAACGTGAAGTGCCTCTAGCGGCGTAGTTTCCAATTAAACCTGATTCCAATAATACAGGCTTGTTGGTCTATCCCAGTAAAACAACTTTGTTTAAACGGCCATGGTAACATTGCGGTATAGGAGAAAATTTATCATATGCATGGTGTTTTCGATAGTTGTTTTCTAAAAACATTAATTTATAAGTAGGAAGTATATGAGTATCTAAGTTTCAATATCATCCAATGTATGAATTTGTATATTTATTAGAGTGGGTCATCGTTATATGGAAAAACGCAAACTTTACCTCACCAACCGAGAACAACCTTTTTTTGGTTCCATTTGGAGTCCCAAACAATTGTGCAAAATTTAGGGACGATTGGTTGTAACTCGGCATTCCGCATTGCGTTTGAAATTTGTATGGAAATTAGCATGGGAAAACCAACTTTTTTGCACTTTTATCTCTAGAAACCACAATTTTGCATGAACAGTGCAACTAAGTATGTATAAATAAAGTCCAAGAAGTGCCTAACAACTTTGCCAAAAAAAGTTTGAAATTATAATGTATCTAAAAAAAGTTATAACTATTCAAATATTTATGGTTTGGATTAAACACCAAAAATCCCTTTTTCTGCCAACACTGCCGGTGTACCAATGGGAGTCAGATTCCAAACTGAAATATTTTCGGAGTTTCTTATGAATTATTCAAAAACAATTGCTCTATCTCATATGTGTAGTTTGAGAGCAGGGGGGGGGGGGGATAATAATATACCCCACCTCCCTCACTCATATCAATAGAAGTAAAGTCTCAAACTGAAATAACTTCGGAGTTTCTTATCTTATCGATTTGGTATGTTCAGGATGAATTCTTCAAACATATTTGCTCAATTTCATAAGCGTATTTAGAAATCGGGGGGCGGGGGGTACTCTACAAGAAGTTTTAAAACAAAAATTGTTGTAGTGTAAATATTTATTGTTCATTTGTTAGTGAAGAGATGTTGTTTGAATTATTAGTCCAGCTGCTATATTATTTGAAATATTAAACTGCCCTTCGAGCCACCCGCATATAGAAAACACAGAAGTAGTCGTACGTCAAAAACAAGAAATAGTAGAAAACGGAAAGTGTCTTCCCCAGTTTCGTCTCAGATACAGGTGTACAATCGGATTTCGCTTGTTGTGCTAACTTTAAGTGGGCTACGTTTCAGTTGGGCTCTCAAGTCAAACTTCTTTTCGAAATTTCGACCGGCTTCATGCAAAAACCGGCAAACAAGTGGAGTAATGATACAGATTATTTCAATGCGATACAACGAGTTTGCTTTCTTGATGGTTGTCAACGATATGGCTGAATGAGGTGTGAAACTAATTCCTGACTTATCAGACCTAGTTCAACAGCAATATTTGCTTCAGGGGATGGAACAGCATCGAAAAGAGTACCTTGAGAAATCGTAGAATATAATAAAATGAAATATAATCATTACAATCCAATGACATTTGTGTGAATATATCTGACATTGTATACTGCACCAAAAGAGTAGGGAAGGAATGGGGGTACTTACTCGCTTTCAAACTGCTCTTATGAGATTGAGCAAATGTTGTTGAATAACCCATCAAAATAACTCGAGAGATGGGAAACTCCGAAGTTATTTTAGTCTTTATGTTTACTGTCATTGATATAAGTGAGGGGTGGAAAGGATACAGTAAGCTCCTCTCCCATATCTAACTACGCCTATTAAATGTAGCACATGCTTTTGAATACATCTGAACATACCAACTTGACAAGATCAGAAACACCGAAGTTATTGCAGTTTGTAGCTTTACTTCCATTTATATGAGTGAAGGGGGTGGGTATTGTTAGCCACCCCCTCTCCCTCATCTCTTAATATGCCTATGAGATTGAAAAATTGTTTTTGAATAATTCATATGAACATACCAAATCGATAAGATAAGAAACTCCGAAGTTATTTCAGTTTGAAACTTTATTTCTATTGATATGAGTGACACCCCTCCCCCCTCCCCTCCAACTACGCATATGAGATAGATCTATAGTTTTTGAATATTTCATCTGAACATTCCAAACCGATAAAATAATCAATTACGAAATTATTTCAGTTTGGAGTTTGACTTTCATTGGTACACCGGCAGTGTTGGCAGAAAAAGGGATTTTTGGCATTTAATTCGAAACAGTGATCTTTGAACAGCTATAACTTTTATTAGGGGTATTCTAGAACAATACATCCTTTGGCAAAGTTGTTAGGCACTCCCTGGGCTATACTTACCAATTTACTATACTAACGTATTTAGATGCGTGGTTTGTGCAAAATTGTGGTCCCTAGTAATAAAGATGCAAAACAGTAGGTTTTCCTATACTAATTTCCATCCATATTTCAAACGCAATGCGGAAAGCCGGGCTACAACCAATCGTCCCCAAGTTTTGCATAGTTGTTTGGGACCCCAAATGGAACCAGAAAAACATTGTTCTGAAAAAATGATCATGATGACCCATCCTAATATTTATGTGTCAGGCGCATTGATGCTACGCTGAGGGAAGTCGACAACATGTCCAACCCAAGACCGGACCGGGAATCTTACCCGCAGCCTTCAGCTCGGTAATACCGCACCTTACTAGGTGCTAGGGTATCTGAGGACCCCTGTGAATTTATGTCCCGGATAGAAGATGAAAGAACGAAAAAATCTTTGCCCAACCTCAGTTTCTTACATTTAACTGAGAGCCTAGATTGAATAAACTTCAACCATTTCATCAATTGAAAACGCTTAAACTTACGTACGTACTTCCGTACGAATCACGTAATGATCCTTTCGCAGTGATTGCATTTAATGGATTAAAATTATCCTCCACCACTCAAGTGTCCGCACATAATCTTCTTCAGAGTGCTCGATGTACGTTTCAAATTGCTCGCCATCGTCAGTTGGTTCACTCAAGTCCTAATCCTTTCTGCTCATTTCAAGTAGCATTACCGCCAACTTAACTATCATCATCATCATAATCATCGTCGTCTTTCAAGATTTGCAGATAAACACATGTCATGGAAAGCTGTCCCTCTGGGCCAGCATCGAACGCCGTTTCATGAGTGTACTTATCTGCCGATGGGCAAACATGTACGGCCAAACGCCCACACGCTGCATCTGACGGTAGGTGACTCACCATTAAAAGAGTAATTAGAGAGAAAGCCATCACCGTCCATGAGACGGTAAACGTCAAATTGCCGCTCGAATCTTCGCAGAGCGTCACGAAAAACTGCAATTTCCTCGCTGCCTCCCGGTGTTGTATCCTGGCTGCGGCTGGACCAATGTTCGAAAGACGTTAACGAGCGCATAAATCTACAAGCGACGAACCTGTACCTTCTGCGGATATGTAGGTACGTGCCCGATTCGCCCATGCAGGCAGTAACGAATGTCGAATTTTCCCCGAAACAGCAACAGCACGACAGGACGACGAATTTCCTTATCTTATGGCCCCGCTTCCCGCTTCTCGCTGAACCGGGGACCATATATGGCGAAATTTCAATTCCAATTCTCGATACTCCTAAATTGATTTTCATGTTTTTGCCTTTCTTCGTTGTTCTGGTCTCGGTTTGCGCTTTGCACTGTTGCTACCTACCCGCGGAGGAGCTCCTCTACCCCTCTCGTTCGACCGAGCAATAGTCCAAATTGTATTATTACATATATAAATTTATAATTTTCCGCTGCATCTTCCAGAGGAGAAAAAAAAAACAAAGAACGAGAATAATGGTTTTCAAACCAAGATCACGATTCGCTGTACGCGGAATTGAACCCCGTAATTGAATCTCAGTAATAAATTGAATTTGATTCTGTTTTCGAAAAATTTACTTGTTTGCTTGGAAACAGCACCATTTCCAGTTTAATTCATTTTTTTTTCGGTCAAATATTATCATAATCAAAGTTTTGTTGGTTTCGGTTTTCATTTATATGCCGGCCAGCAACGGTGACCACCAAGGTCCATCGGAGGAAAAGATCAACAAAACGTTCTCCAATGGTGTATATATATAAAAAAAGAGTTAAACGAATTCTCAATCTCGTGCCCAACTATAAAGCCTCACTTGGAATCCAGCATCCTGGAATCTCTCTACACACGGACACACAGCAAACACATGCGGATGGCAAACACCAGAATCATCGCTTCTACTCCGAAGCATCACCAGCATCAGCATGGATGGTACACATAAAGACAAAACGCGTCCGCGTCCGTTGATTTCTTATTCGTGGCGGCGCGGCAAGCAAGCAAGGGTTTGGCGCAACAGCAACAACAAAAGTCTTATGTTTTGGCTGTACATAAGTAAGATGAACGAAAAAAAAAAATAAATACACAAACGAACTCTTAAGAGATGAGGAGAAAATTATAAGTGGATGATGTTATGATTTCGTTCCTTCGTGAGGTGGTTCGTTTGCGCGGTTGGTTATTTTTAAAAGTGGTTCTGACTCTTGAGGCCTTTTTCAGCCCGGTACCTTCCTACTATACACGGCACAGAGAGCAATATCAGGCGAAAAGCGGGAACGTGTACTCTTCTTCCCATTTCGGGTGGTATTCTTCAACGGTTTCGTGCTCGCTGTTGTGGTGGCTGCGACGAGAAGGAGGAAATCTACCGTCCGATGGGGCGGAATTGGTTTATTTAGGTGGGTGACTAGAAACTGCGCTTCTCCATGGTAGGAAATGTAGGCCGGATTTGGTTATCCATGGACTCAATAGGACGTCGACTCAAGTTTCTGATAATAAATCACAGCAGCTGGCGTAAGTGCTTCAAAGAATTCTTAAAACCACCAAAAGATTAATTTGAAAATAATATATGTCGTTTTTTGGCTATGAGCACTCAAAAATATTACTTAGCAAAGAATGATTAAAATTTAATCATTTTAATGATTAATCAATCATTTTAGTTAATCATTTTATTGGTTTATACATTGATCCGTTTACAATCTACTTCAAAATTATACCACAGAGAACAGACAAGAAGGCTCGAACAAAATTTCTCTAAAAACATGTGTAAAGATTCCTATTCGACTTAAGCGCCACTAACGGCGACTTCCCCACTTAAAAACCCTCTTTGACAACATGATGGCGCTGGCGTTGCACAAATTACACTAGACACTAAGTGCTAGTAGCGCCAAGTGGCAATTTTCAACAGAAAATTTATCGGTACTAGCGCCAAATTGGTCGAAAGTGGAAAATTTATAGAGAAAATCAGGAGATGCTAACACCACGTAACGGCGACGTTCCCACTTATTTTACACAAGTTTCTGATCGAACTTGAACGTCTGTTCTCTGTGTCCGAATAATGGTGCAGAATTCGGCCAGTGTACAGCATTTGTTTTGATTTTGACAGTGGGGTTTGTAGTTTTTCTTTTCATGTTTGAACCGTTTGAACAAGAATTTGCGTTTAGTTTTCTTCCCATCAATAACTTTGAAAAGTTTGTGATTTTAAGAATTTCAATCCACAGTCATACCAAAAACGTTGCCGAATTAACTTTGTGAACAGCGACAACGAGATGGAGGTGGAGTAAGGTTTTGTTTTCGAGTTTGTTTTCCGGAAGTACTTATTTGTTTGCATATACCAGCCAAAAACAGTCAATAAGATTCCGATGATTCTGCTGGAAAATGGTATGTTCCAGCGAAATTTGATGGTTGAGTTTAACAAGCATGCGAATCTCCTGGTAGAGGACAATGAAAGAGGAAACCGTGCCATTTTGACGGCCCTTACAATTCGTCTTGGGTGCAGTCACAGAACGGAAGGGGAAGTGTAAACAAATCGATGAATCAAACAGTGGTTGCAGTGCTAATATCACCTGTAACGATGGTTAACATAGCGTTATTGGTAACTCCACGAGTTGGGATAACGAGTTAAGCTGGTCACACTGTAATAGCGAATGACAGCTGTTCGGGAAACGCGATCGTGGTGTTGTGTTCGGCAGCAATGCTGAGTATAGAGAAGGGTATTCAAGTATAGACGATAGTTCGGTACGGACGCTTTCACTGAGCTCTCGAGATTATTAGAGCCAGCAAGAGAAGGCACAAGTTGGATTTCACAATGGCGGCGAGGAACAAAATAGATGCATCCGCGATGCCTCCGTTCAAGGTGGGGGTAGACCCACGGAACGATTGGATGAAGTGGCAGAAGGCATTCGATCGTTTTCTACGGGCGAATAAAATTAACGACGGCGAAGAGAAGTTCGATATGCTTCTCGTTCTCGGGGGTTTAGAACTTCAAGAGTATTATGATAAAGTTAGCAAATACGAAGTACAGCAAGTTGCAGACTCTGGTGAAACAGTAGTTCTGCAGTATGATTCGGCCATAACCTCATTAGAAAAATACTTTGCGCCACAACTGAATAAAAGATTCGAGCGCCACTTGTTCCGTGCTATGAAGCAGGAGGATAATGAACCTATCCATGAGTTCATATTCAGACTGAAAAATCAGGCTAAGCGGAGTAATTTCGTTGATGCCGATGATATGGTAATTGACCAAGTCATTGAGGGTTGTAAGTCCACGGAGCTGCGTAAGAAACTGCTAACCGATGATTTAAAACTGAATGATGTTATGATGCTGGGGAAAACTATAGAAGAAGTGCAAAGGCAGTCGATATCAGGGAATCAGGGATATATGCGCACATATTGGTTGCTCCAGGCGGACAAACAAACATACTGAGCAAAAGTACGGCATTCGCGTTGGGCGTACTGAAAATCGGGTACAACATCCACCATATTGAGTCAAAATCTGATTCGAACAAGGACCCAGAGGCGTTTCCGAAAGTTCCAAACGTGGCATTGAAGATCCAGATCGATGAAAAGGTTTCTCCTGTTGTCCAAGTTGCCCGACGATTACCAGTGTCGATGGAAGCAGACGTCGAAGAAGCGATTCAAGACTTATTAGACAAGAATATAATAGAACGAGCTAAGGGACCGTTGACTTGGGTTTCACCTCTGGTACCTGTTCGAAAAGCGGATGGGAAGATACGTTTGTGTGTCGACATGCGAGCGGCAAACCGGGCGGTGAATCGTGAGAATTATCCGATGCCCAACATTGACGCAGCTATTACTTCAATTACAAAGGTGAGTACGAATCTGCACGTATGAGTGTTCAATGTACAAGTATTATTTTATATAGGTGGCGAAACTATCAAAGATCGACTTAGGCCGTTCGCAATGCTGTTGTATTTTATAAGGACTGTTTCAATTTGAAACTAGAACAGAAACGCACCTCTCGCAATGCTGAGTTGCAGTTTCATTATTCGAGCACTATTTTGCACCAGATTTGCAACTGCTCGACTATTCTGTTTTATTTCTGAGCGAGTTTGAAACACGAATGGAACTCTGTTTCAAATTTCTGTATGTATTTAAAGATGTTTCGAAGAGCTTCACAAAAAACTCTTTGAACTTCATAGAGAACAGTAAATTTTATGGAACTTGGTGATTACAAACATCTTTTAGAACTGTGCGTTGCGCTGATCATGTTGCAGTTTTATTTTTGACAGTTTCAAATTATAGAATTGCCAAGTCGTTTAAAACAATTTTGAAACTCAGCATTGCGAACGGCCTTAGAAGCAGCATACTACCATTTCGAGCTCGCAGAAGGTAGCCGCGATATAAACACTTTTGTCTCACGCAGCGGGGTCTATAGGTTCTGCAGGTTGATGTTTGGCATAAAATCAGCCCCTGAATTGTTCCAAAGAGAGATGGAGAACTTGTTCAGGGGGATAAAAGGGGTGATTGTGTATATGGATGATTTGCTCGTTCATGGTTCTACAGAGGAAGAACACGACTCCACGTTGAACCTCGTCTTACAAATATTGAAAGACATGAACATGCGGATAAATGAACAAAAATCTGTTTATTCTGCCACTGAAGTCGTGTTTCTGGGACACTGCGTGAGTAACGAGGGAATCCGTCCCACCGATGAAAGAGTGAAGGCGATTCTTGAATTGCAGGCTCCATCCTCAGTTACAGAGTTAAGATCTTTACTGGGACTCATTAATTTTGTGGGAAGATTCGTTCAAAATCTCTCGTCATTGACGTTCCACATGAGAGAGTTACTTCACAAAGATACTTGTTTCAAGTGGACAAGTGTTCATGACAAAGAACTAGAGAGTGTCAAGTCAATTTTAGGTAGGTGTTATAACTTTGACATTAAGAATACCTAATCTAAGTTGGGTATTTATTTATTTATTTATTTTAATTAGGTAAAGTTGAATCATTGGCGTACTATGATCCGTCAGATGAAACACAACTGATAACGGATGCAAGCCCATATGGGCTGGGTGCAGTTTTAATACAAATAAAGAGCGGGGTGCCCAGACCTGTATCCTGCATCTCTAAAAGTTTGGCAGTACACGAAAAAAAATTTTGCCAAACCGAAAAAGAGTTCTTGGCAATAATCTGGGCAATGGAAAAACTCTTTGTGTATCTGTACGGTACCCATTTTACGCTAATAACCGATTGTAAGCCCCTCGAATACCTATTCAACAGAGTCCAATCTAAGCCATCGGCTCGCATAGAACGTTGGATACTGAGACTGCAGAGTTTTGACTTTGTAGTCCGATACGAACCAGGTAGGAACAACATTGCGGATCCTTTGTCAAGGATGTCTCAGAGTTCGGAAGAAGCATATGTTGAAGCCGACAGTGTTGCTTGGCTTGCCGAAGAAATAAAACCAGCTGCACTTAAAATCGAAGAGATAGAAACAGCAACAACACGGGATGACGAGCTCCAGGCCGTAAAGGACGCGATATTTTCGCGCAACTGGGACTCGGTGTCACCTGAATTCAAAACGGCCACAATTAAAGATGACTTGACAGTATACGGAGAACTCATTCTACGTGGAGATCGGATCTTGATACCGAAGCAATTGCGAGAAAAAGTCGTAGAACTCGCTCATTCTGGACATCAAGGTTGTACCGCGATGAAATCTCAGCTAAGAGCGAAAGTTTGGTTTCCGCTGATGGATAAACTCGTAGAGACCACAGTGCGTAGCTGTAAACCCTGCAAGATGACCGCAATTCCGGACAGCCCAAACCCTATACTACGGCGTATACCAACAGAACCTTGGCAAGACGTTGCGATTGATTTTAAGGAAGGATTGGCGAACGGCCTGTCATTGCTAGTGGTGGTATGCTACACGACACGTTTAGAGACATGAGATATTCAAGTGGAACCCATGAAACCAGCAACGACCCAGCGTGTCATAGCAGCATTACTGCGGATGTTCAGTGTTCTTGGTATTCCGCGATCTATAACGTCAGACAATGGACCTCAATTTAGAGCAGATGATTTTTCCCGTTTTTGTATCTGTTATGGCATACACCTAAACTTGTCCACACCCTACTGGCCGGAACAGAACGTTGCTGTTGAACGACAAATGCGCAACATTGGTAAGAGGTTAAAAATAAGTAAAATCCAGGGAACAGACTGGCAAGTAGATCTTTACGAGTATTTAACAATGTACCATGCAACGCCTCAGGAGACAACTGGAGTATCACCAGGGCAGATGATGCTAGGACGTGAGATCAGGTCACGCATTCCATCGATTCGAACACCATGTAGTTTGCAATGGGAAGAGGCTAAAGATAGAGACATGGCAAAGAAGGAGTACCACAAACACAGAGCCGATGCGCTACGCCATGCAAAAGAACATAAATTGGAGAGAGGAGATACTGTTCTTATGCGTAACCTGAATCCAGGAGCGCTGGATTCAGCTTTCAGAGGAGAAGAATTTGAAGTGGTTGACGTAAATCGGAGCGCGGTTAAAGTAAAATCTACGGAAACAGGTAAAGTCTATCTGCGGAATAGCGCCCATCTGAAAAGGCTAGACAAAATCGTAACTCAAGATTCAAAAAGTGATGATCTGGGATTAACGAACACAGCGTTGGAGGAGGTAGGATCTACAGTAGAACCACAGAAAATAACAACTGGTCAAGTAGCAGATACCGCCATCTCCAATCAGTCGTCTCATCGGCGAATGCGTAAACTACCGAAAAAGTATTCTGATTATATATTAGATGACTAAGCTGTTCAATATGATTACTGTTATCTTGTTAAATATACTATGTGCTTCTGCATTATTCTATGCACATGTCTAAAAAAAGGGAGGGATGTAACGATGGGTAACATAGCGTTATTGTTAACGCCACGAGTTGGGATAACGAGTTAAGCTGGTCACACTGTAATAGCGAATGACAGCTGTTCGGGAAACGCGATATGATCGTGGTGTTGTGTTCGGCAGCAATGCTGAGTATAGAGAAGGGTATTAAAGTATAGACGATAGTTCGGTACGGACGCTTTCACTGAGCTCTCGAGATTATTAGAGCCAGCGAGAGAAGGCACAAGTTGGATTTCACATCACCAATTGATGAATTTACGTGACGGTCGACCAGCAGATGGAAATGATGTGAAAATGATAATGACGTTTTGCTACCTGTAAAATCGTATGGAATATTTTTTAGTACATCATAACTTTTGTGGTTTTGTGGCGACCTAGGTGTCGCATGCACTGGTGCAGTTTCGCATAAATTCATCAATTAAAGCAGTAGCCAGAAACGTGAGTTTCAAGTAGCTTTATTTGCATTTTGTTTAATTTAGATTCCACCTTATTTCAGAATTCATCTAACACGAAGAAACGCAAGCTTCATTTGATTCAAGATCGTTCAATGCTATCGAACCGGGTGTGGAAGTTGAAGATAAGTAGGGTGGGTGAGCCAGTAGTGGAGGTACTTAACCAATTTATCAATTAAAAAATAAATATACAATGTACACACAATTGTTATACGTCAATATATACCTTTCAATCTCTATTTTGATAGAACAATATTACAATGTAATAAAAATGCATAAATTTTTAGAAAGATCGTCCTCCATTAATAGGAACACTGTTCCAGTAGTTGTGGTAGTTGCTAACGGTGGTTCCTTTAATAGTGGAATTCGTTGGTTTCTTATGGGTTTCACTATTATAGGGACACTACCGCAACTATAGGTGCAAATGAGTGAAAATATTAAGGAAAATTAATTATTTTCCATCACTTTTGGGCATATTTTAAGTTTGAAATATGCAAATATGCTTTATTTTAGGAGAGCTACCGATGAAAAATAATCTTATCCGGATCTTCTTCACTATTCCGGCACAGCCTCTAAGATTTTGTGACAAGCAATGCATTAGGTATAGGAAAAACGTCACGATAGGGGGGGGGGGGGTAAATTTCTCCTCGATTTAATGCAACTGCATGGGCCCTTATCGAAATAAAGTGAATAACTGTACGCAGTGTATTCCAGAAACGACCAGTTAAGAATCGTCTGCTTTAGAACTACGTGTGTCATGACATCCGGAAACACAAAAAGAGAAAATCATCAGAGCAAACGCTTTCTGATATAATAAATTTACAATATTCTATTGTCAACAAGAAACGATTTTCCCCGACACTAGCGCCACTAGTGACACGAAAGGTAACTAGTACACTTTAAATTGAGCGCTTAGCAGTCGACAGCTCAATATCAACAAGGCTATCGAAAACAACTCATAATTGAGTAAAATTTTACCCAGTTCGTGAAAAATTAGAAATTATTCACCATGGCGGACAACATCATGCTCTACTTTTCCAACGATTTATGTGTATGCTGCACAGTTCAGTCCACACCACTCATTTTTTTCCCTTGATTTGTTATCCGTCGATCTTGTTTTCCGTGCTGAGCACCAATGTTACCGACGCCATGAAGGCAGCTCCCACACCTGGACCCTACCTATCGACCCATCAATTCATGAACCAGGGACCAACGGCTTTACTTCCCTTCCGAAGGAAGGCGTGATCAGAGATGTTATACCTCAGAACATCCCGGCGGTGCCGACTGGGATTGAATCCAGGCCTGCTGGGGTGAGAGGTAATCACGCTTACCAACACCACTCAATTTTATCGTTTTTGTTTTGACGTACGATGGAGGAAGCTAATAACACAGACAAACAGACGTAACGAATCATTGTGTATCATCATAAACGTATTTAACGGTTGATTTGAATATTATCAGTTCCGCGAACTACTCGCCGCAGCGCTGGCATCGGATCACTTTGACCGATGTACTTTTATGCAATATTGTTTGCGAGTTAGCGAGCAAGCTTGTTTTCCGCGAGAATCCCGAGAGATGTCGTTACTGAGGTTCTATGTATTGAGATACTATGTTTTCAAGAAAAACTTTTTCAAAGGGTTACGTCTGTTTGTCTAAGCTAATAACTAGAGCATCATGTGAAACGGGCTGTTCGTGCAGGCGACTACTACTGCCTCTACCCTTAACATAAAATAGGTACTGTGCCTATCCATAGATATCACCACTTGTCCCCGTATCATTGTTATAGCTTATTATGTACTGTTCTTGTTATGTTACAGTAAATAAACGTCTGTAGTATTTTTACCTCTGCCATGGCAGGACGGTCCGTAAATCTATCGTAAATCATTATTTTCTACTATCACACAACGTACAAATTGGGTCCTATCGTGCGCGAACACGGGCCTATGTTCCAAATGTAAACAGTGACTCTAGACGTCGACTTTTCGTGGCAAACCGACACCAGCATTGTCGGCGAAGGAGGTTCTGCACGATATCAGTAAAGAGATCGGATGCTGCTGATGGAAGTTCCAGAGAATATCGATGGCGTCTCACGAAGTTCCGCGTGATTTCGATGATTTTGGATGCTGCCAGTGGGAGTTCTTGGAAGTTTCAACGGATTTTTCTTGCCATCTCGGCGAAGGAGGTTCTGAATGATTTCGAAGATGCTGTCAACGAAAGTTCTTGGGATTTTTCTTGCCCTGATAAAGGGTTCATCCACCAGGACTACGTTTGACTCGGTTTGACTAAATTGTTTGTAATTTACATTGGGGCTACATTGAGCCTGTTGATGTGGAAAAATAAATAACTTACAATTACATAAAGTATGAACCATACAAAAAATGCAAAATTTCGATAGCGTTTCTTGCGTTCTTGGCGGACGACGTTCCACACGGTTTCGGTGGCAATTTCTGATGCTGCCAGTGGATGTTTCATGGAATTTTGATGGAGTTTTCTCGCGTTCTCAGTGGAAGAGGTTCTGCACGATTTTGGTGGAAGTTTCCGATCCTGCAAGTGGAGGTTCCAGTTTCAATGGAGCTTTCTCGCATTCACGGTGGTGATTTTCGGTTCTGCCAAAGGTAGCTTCAGGAAATCTCTGCGCTATTTTATTGTGTTATCATGGTGGAGGAGCTTCCGCAAGATTCCGGTGGAGGTTCTACGTTATTTAGACGGAGTTGTCTCACGTTCTCTGCGGAGCAGGTTTGCGCAATTTCGGTGTTGGCAGTGGAAGTTCCGGAAGGAGCTTCTGCACGATTTCGTTTGAGATTTTCGTTGCTGCCAGAGAAGGTTGCAGTGGCTTTCTCGTGAATTGTTTACTTGTGGTTTACTTCATCGAAATCGTGCGGAACGATGAGTTTTCTTTTCCTATTGAGATTTTCACGTCCGGTTGTATTGGTGCTATACTACCCATAATCGCATATCAGTCCCATCTTTGCTTGATTTCCTATCCATATGGGACTGATATGCGATTATGGGCAGTATATGAGAGAGCGTGTTAGCAACCGGTGGAAACTAGAGAGGGTCCAGTATAAGAAAGGAGTGGAATGGCAAGTTTAAAGCCAAACCTCGAGCCAAACGAACTGTCAAAGCCAGAGCCAATCGAGCAGCGCCTATCTTGACTGCATTGGAAATCAATTGCATTGCTAAAAATCACCTACACGAAACGAAAATCAATTAGCCTTATACATTCCATAAGACAAACCACATGGGTCCTATAAGAATGCATAAAAGGTATGTGTGACCGTTTATACATTTTGTTTGACACATGAGCTTCATTAACTTTTTGCAAGGCGTCTATTTATTAGTTGACTTATACATTTTATGAATAATCAGCAATAGAAATTTGCCAAAAGGTATAAGGAGATTTCTATCCGTGTAGGCATAGATTGCCAAAGCAGTTTGCTTTGAATCCGCTTCTCTCTTATACTTGACCCTCTCTAGTGGAAACTAACGATTTTAAATTGACTCACTACTTGACTGGCCTATTGGTCCCAAGCAAATCGATTAACGTACCCCATTCTAGCACTACACTATGTTTGTTTTGATTCGCTATGGAAGGTTCGTGGATTTTCCTATGTTTCGAGGGGTGCATCGATTAGCTTGGGACCGAAGAGAGTACCAGAGCTGAGCCAAAAAGTTGAGCATGTTTCTTCGGGACCTTCTGGTCTTAGAGTTACCTCTATGGTATTACACGCGACACAGGGTGGGTGGTAAAACAAAATCGAAAAACTTGTGGATGTCATATTTGAATCGCCCCCACCCAAAACTACCCCACCACACGGTCCAACAGCACACAAAGCGCTCCATCCAGCTAAGATGAAACAACCAGAAAGATAATGATGGTGAGAGGGTTGCTCCTGAAGAACACTGACGGACGACTGATGTGGATGCTGGGTGCTGGGGACTGGGGCACCTGTGCGTTGTGCGGCGAAGGGCGCGTCAGCAACAGCGGTACGAGTGGATCCCGGCAAAGAGTCATAAAGTGGAATGAGCCAAAGCGATGTGGGACGCTTATTATACCAAGAACGTTGAGTTTGATAAAACCTGTTTATTTTTAAGGTTTTCTCATTTTGGTTACCTTCTTCCTGTACTTCAACGCTCTCCCCCTATCCCTCCTGGTTCGAAAACCAGTCAATTTATATACATGAATATAGATTTCTGTTGCGTTCTGCTTCATTTCTGAATTTTTTTTTTCGGAGTGGCTATCCGAGAAAAAAAATCGTAGGTTTGAATCGGTCACTGTGGACGACGAAAGTGGTTAATTGGCCATAAATGCAGTACCGTTCGGTGATTTGAGCTTATTGCCATCATAATTTCGGAATGGAAGAGCTGACTTATTGGTGCTTTTCCTCCAAGGGAGAGCTGTGTTGGTCAGGAAAGGGTGAGTTGTGAAATTTATGTGTAATCAGCGCAGTCGAATTCCAGTTGCTGATTTGCATTTTTTATGATATTTTGATGGTTCCAAAAACAATTATTTACTCGTTTAAAATCACGCCAATCATCAATTATTCCCCGTTGAATAATGCATGTAATTCGCTAGATCACACAGCAGCACTTCAACGAGGATGCTGACTTCGTTCGATCCCGGGGCTGCAATTCGATTAATTTTCGTACACCATATAACTGAAAACGGCACACAGATTAATGGTTGTTTTTATTTTTCACCCCAATCTGCTGCTGGAGCAGGCGCATACCGGTTAAATTAAAAATTTACGACCGCAAAGAGTTTTAATTACACGCAGCGACGCAGCCGTAAAACATCTCGTCGCCCAGCTCTGCAGCATCGCCGGCTTATGTTGTTTCGTTGGTAGGCCAACCCACGAGTCTCGGCCGATCAGTAGCGGTGGGGCAGGGGTGTCTTATTCCTCGGTCCTGGCTGGGTTAGGACCTTAATGCAATGCACACACGTATACAAAACGTTCATTACCAACTGTGGAACCTCGCTGGCAACCGGCACCCCTTCCACCACCGGTCGTCGCCGTCGGCTAAGAGCATAAAACATGGGGCAGAAAAATTTGCCTCGGGGGATTCACAACCTACATTCCGTGTTTATGTTTTCGCTTGGACATCGTTAAATGGGGCGCACAATCGGGGGGCGCAGATGGGATACGATACTATTTACGCCACCCTGGAGCCCCTACGCAGCGGAATGTTTTTGCTACATGGTGGGGCAGGAGGGTTTTGCGAAGTAGGACAGTTTTTTTTTTTCGTTAAATCATTGTATTAACTCTAGGGGAAAAGGTCTATCGAGGGAAGGCAAAATTTGACGCCCAACTGTGTAAATCATAACTAAGCTGAAGTCCTCTTCGTTTTTGAGTGAGACATAGTTGCGTGTAGCTTGATGGTAGTGGTTTGGTTAATTCCATTTAGGCGACGCAGACTTAAACATGTTTTCTATTATTTTTATCAAATTCAATAAGTGATATTTACCCAATGAGGTACATAGAGAGGTGAAGCAGATCGTGAAATATGGTTGTATTAGTAAACCAAAAAATCAACGTAAACGCAAATAGTGACGTCACTGATTGCTTGTATCGTACAGGGGTTTTACTCACACAACTTAACCGATTGCTTAACCTCGGTAATCCAGCTCATTGATATTTACCTGGGACGGGACTTGACAATCGGGTAGCGACTTCGAGCCAATTTGCTGTCAAATCCGAGCGAGTTCCTGATTGGTCGTTTTTACAGAAGCAATCGTGGAATAAACAGGACAGAGGGATCACAGCAATGTTGATGTCAATGGTGTTGTTAATTGTATACATTTGCGAAAAGAAAGTTGAAGAAATGGGTGCACTGCGCGATAGATATTGTTGTTAGTTTATGGTTGTTTTTATTGTGTTGAACAAAAATGGTATACAAGGAGCTAAACTGCGGTAGAAACTCCAAATTAGATCCAAATTTAAATACAAAAATAAAACATTCCGCAATTCTTGGTCAAGTCTGACAAACACAACGCACAAATTTGTAAACGGAAAACTCATTAAAAAGAGTGAGAAACTCGATTGTCAAGTCCCGCCCGGATATTTAATACGATTAGAAAATTTCACTCGTGAACATTCTATCAGTGTCACAACGAAGCTCACTGCTGTCCTTAAACTCAAAACCCCGTTTGCACATTTGCGAGAGACTGACAATTCGACGAATCTCCGTAACGCCTCGGTCAGCTACGACTTTAAGAGAGCTGACTATGACAGTATTCTTGACATTCTGTTGACCATCAACTGGAATGATATTCTTAACAACGACGACATCAACGTTGCAGAACCTTCAGACTTCTTGAGCATTGTAAGTTATTGTACTACCAACCATCACGTTTCCAAGCAGGTTGCTCCACATTCCAGATAGCCACCGTGGCAGACCGATAAGGTACGATGATTTAAATCTTCAAAAAGAGCAGCGTGGTGTAGCTTTATTCCGAGTCCATGACTTACGAATGTCAATCAAATAATTTACTTAATGTACAGGGCAAGTTAAAATTAGATCCTAAGTGGTTTTCGACTAACAAAGGAAAGAATCAGGACTTCCGACATTGATGGCGTACGGTGAACGAACGGGATTGATGCTGAAGATATCTGCGATATTCTGACACATGATCCATTGAATTGGCTATGACTAAAATGAAGCCTTCGGTGATTATAGGACAGGATGATATTCCCATATTCCTTTAAAAAATATTTTCATGAAAAGTGTACAGAATTTGTAACGTTTCACCGTTTAAAGTCTGGTCCACTTAGAATCCGGACACTCTCGATACGTGCAGTATTAAAAAGTTTTTACTAGATGGAAGATGAGAAAAGAAAATTGATCTTGCACATCCACGTCGAAAACCCGACATGGGTAATTCTAAATATCGCGAAAAAGTTGAACATTGCCGTCTCTATCGTGGAAGATGTTCTCAAGCGGACAAGTTTTCGGATCAAGTTGCCGGCGAAAAACACCTCCAAAGTTGTTGCAACTGATTGCCTGACGGATTCCACATTGGAAACGGATCCAGGAGCAGAGTTGCCTCCACTCACTTGCTATAAAACAATGTTTTTCGGAATTATGAAATCATTAGATGATATGTTGTACTTGTACACGGGAAAAATCCTATATCCGAAATGAGAAAAATGACTCATAATTTCATGAACACAGCGTATTTTCATGTTATGAAAATACACCATGAATAATATTCATGATATCATGAGCAACTTTTGCGTAACGCAGCAAACATTCCCAAAATCAGGAATCATCCGAGTTGAAATCATGAGCTAAATTCATTGGTTTAACTTTTAACCAAAAAATGTAAAAAGAATAAAATAAAGCATCAGAGTGGATTCGAACCAAGAACCTTGAGATCACTAAACCCATACTTTGACCACTAGAATATCAGTATTTGTATAAAATGGAAGACAAAAAGCGTATAAGAGATACGTATGTAGTGCGGTATATGAACACGGTTTGCCAAGTACGTGTAACGCTTGTAGCGGTCTTGATTCCACTGCATTATGAAATCATGAATTTCCATGACGAAATCATGAATCATTGTTACGATTTCATGGAATGGCAAGTTTTTTCATTTCATGATTTTTTATTCATGAAAATAGAATCGGATTTGTTTCCGTGTAAGTAACAAGAAGGGAGTGTAAAGTATGTGTTTGACTCATAAAACCTGTCAATTTCGCTTTCAGAGTGTCTCAATCAGCGATCTTATGATTCGCAAGCATTCACTCAGAGTGAGCGCTCATGAATCATTAAATCGCTGATTGTGACGCACTGAAAGCAATATTGACAGGTTTTATGTGTCAAACACATACTTCACGACCTCTTCTTACAAGTACTAATTATCATTATAATGTTGCATCTAATGTTTTCATAATTCGAATAAAACCTTTTTTATAGCAAGTGAATGGAAGTAACTCTGTCCAGGAGAAGGAACATCTGCTGCTCCAGCCAGTAAAGGCCCAAGCGCAATGACAGCGGCAGCGAAAAAAAAACCGAGCTGAGTAAGCCTACTCGTCGAATTGAAAACTTCGACTTTGGTTAGGCATCTTGATGTCATCTGTGACATTGTCAAACTTTCCGTTTACGTTCAGCTATCGCCCACATTGCGTTTGGGCCTTAACACTGTGAGCACAAAGAGACTCGGTAAACGACATTGATCTGTGTTCTACCAACAATCAATACGAAACTAACGATTTTAAATTGGCTCAGCACTTTAGTAGCCTATTGGTCCCAAGCAAACGATTAACGTACCCTATTCTAGTTGAAATTCTATTACTACACTATGTTTGTTTTGATTCGCTATGAAAGTTTGACAGATAACATCAGGGGTGTGTGGATTCATGCAGAACATGCAGGGATGAGTGAAATAGCTTGGGACTGCTTGGGACCGTTGTTCTGGTACTGAGTGAGCCAAAAATAATAATGATTTTCTTCGGGACCCAGTGGTCTTAGAGTTACCTCTATGGTTCTACATGCCGAGAAACTCATCTTACGTTGGGTCTGCCGTTCTCCGTCAAAAGGAAAACCATTTTCTTCGAATCAGGTTTCAGTAATTGGAAAAAGGGGGTGGAGAAATTTAAACTGCATAAAAAATCGATCTGTCACAGGAAGGCGGTGATGATCAGTTAACGTTTGTGCGCAGATCTCTGACCAAAAGAAGAAAGAAATGATTGCGAATCGGGGGTGTTTGAAGAAGACTCGCTCTTGTTTTTAGCATCACAAGGACTTGTGATTCGTGGTCACAAAGATGACGCATGAAATTTCGTGAATTTGTTGAATTTGCGGGGCGAACATGCAGTGGATCATTTGAACGGTTGAAATGTGAATCGTACACAGATAAAAATTCTGAATTTTAATTGTGATGTAAACATTCATTCACGTAAACTTGTATTTCATTTCACGCAACCGAGCAACTTGTAAACAATGTTGTTTACAAAGATTAGATTTTGTATACAATATTTGCTACATTGCATGAAATGTGCCAGAACTTTACATGATATATAATGTAAACGTATATGATATGTGACGCTCCATTTATGTGCATCATATTGAACAGAAATTTACAATACTTTTTCGAACTGTGTATACCTGGTGTAGTCATGGAATCCTAATCGTAATTCTTGATCTTCTCAGCCACACTCTTCTTCGAAACCTACTTCAGCTGATTAAGCAAGAGGGTTTTTATGCTATCATGTGTGATGAGATAGAGGATATATCTAGAAAGAGGCAGTTCACGTTTTGCATATGGTTCACCAGAAATGCGTAGGACGCCGAAGAATTTTTCCTTGGCTTTTAAGAGGTAGAATCTAAAATCTCCGCTACGCTGTACTCTGTTATTGAGGATATGCTATTTGATTTGCCGCTGTCGTATTGTAGAGGGCAGTGTTATGATGGCGCTAGGAATATGGCTAGTGGCAAAAATGGTGTACAGGCTAAAATTCTCCATGACGAAAAGAGAGCTTTATTTGTTCATTGGCAAATCAAAGTTCGCACTCGTGGAGAATAGAAGAACTATGAGAGTAATGATGGTTTCAAAATTTTACACGGTGAGGTATACGAGTGCAATCTTAGAATGCTATTATTTTGCAAATGGAGCATTTTATTTAAATCTGGTTAATGCTACGTTAGTAGAAAACTTAGGGACTACTCAATAGGCATATAATATAGAAAAATAATTTATTTTCAGATTTTTAAGTGTAGACATAGATTTCAGCTTTTCTACCACTTTAGCAGCAACCAGATTTAAATAAAATGCTTTATTTGCAAAATAAAAGCATTTTAGGATTGCACTCGTATACCTCACCGTGTTAAATTTTGAAACCATCATCACAATCATAGTTCTTCTATTATCCACGAGTGCCAACTTTGATTTGCTAATACGATAAAGACAATTCCTGTCTGTAGAGATACACAGTGTGCCAAAAACAGGTTTGGCACTCTATTCAGAAATTTATGTAATAATAATAAAAAAAAAACTGGCAACACCCCACTGTTTCTGCACGGTTAGAAAAAAGTACCCAAAAGTAAGTTCTTTTCACTCATCTCGGCACCAGAGTTGGTAACGGTCAGTTTGGTCAGTGACGTTTGACGAAACCAAAAAATAAATTGTCACCGTACAAAAACCATAATTTCCATACTTCCTTCGTCACTCACGAAGGGAGGCCGACAGCAATCCCTTTGACCAAATAAAAAAAAGTTAATACCGTCGAACGTGACTAGTTACCACACTATGAGCACGTCTTGTTTTCCTTTAGCCTTTCTATTCTCCTAAGCGTTGATAGACCAGTGGTGAAGACACAAGCCTGACGTTGATGGTTCGAATCCGTTTTGTACCCATTTTAAGTTTTTTTGTATTGCTTCCAACCAAGCTTGCAAATGCTCATTACAGCTAAAATGATATTTTTCGTTTTTATGAAGTTATGATATATTTTAATGATAATTGTTGTTTACAAGATGCAAAAAAAGAAGGTAAAGTGTGTGTATGACCCATAAAACCTGTCAATTTAGCTTTCAGAGGGTCACAATAGTGATTAGCTGTAACGATGAGCAACGCGATGAGCGAGCAATCAGCGATCATAGTTGTGACCTTCTGAAAGCAAAATTGACAGATTTTATATGTCAACCACAAACTTTTCCACCTCTTCTTGCTTCTTACAAATTAAAATTATTATCATAGTATCTCATAGCTATATAATTACGAAAAATAGCATTTTAGGTGTAATGAGCTATTAGAAGCCTACTTCCAACGATCATCTTTTTTGTTTGTCAAACAATACAGAACGGCTGACTAAAACGTGCAGTTTTTAATCCTCTCAGAGTAACCTACAGATCTAAGAGAGAGGAACCAGAGTTGCGACCTATCACGATCGTCAAACAGCTGATGTTAGTAACGTTTGTTACATTCCTATCAATGTGCATATTGAAGCACTATCCATGACCATCCATCAAATTGACGAAAGAAGAAAAAAGCAACTGGTGAATGTCGTTTTCGGTGGTGATCCATCACCGATCTGGTATCCCCGACAATCACTACACTCATCTGTGCTCGTTTTGAAGCAGTTGCTGCTTTGCTTGCTTATGTGAGTGTGTTGGTGAGTGAGCCCAACACCTTCTGTTTCATTTTGTAACTTACACAGTCGCGCGTGCCGAGACAAACTTGGAAAGCGTAGGCATTGTTTTCATTTTCTTCTGTCGTTTCGCTTTTTCTCATCATCATACTGCAGAAGTCTTCACTGTTTTCGTTGTGCTTTACATCATCAGCAGCGAGTGTTACGCTTGACCTGTGAGTAGCGACCATTACTGGTGATTATTGTTTGCCATGGCTCTACCTCTCACAGCGTGACAAAACGTTCTGTCAACGATAGTGGGTTGATGCGTTGACGAGTGTCGAGTGAGTGTCATGATATTTTGCATCACTGGCAGGAACCCAGAAGTAGGTGAAGCGAGTCAAGAGTCTTTTCATTTACAATTCGTATGGAATTTTCCACTAACTTTCTACCCAAAAGTAAGTTAGTTGTACCCAAAAGTAGGTAATATGATTATACTCAACGTTGGGTGTATGGTGCCTTACATTCATTATGGCTAAATAAATGTTTTGTGAAACTATGGAATAATAAGATATTATGATGATATTTTGTATGTGTAAGTAACAAGAAAAGATTGTTAAGTTTGTGTTTGACACACAAAACCTGTAAATTTAGTTTTGACAGAGTTGACAATGAAAGATTTTCTCATGTAGCAAAATTGGCAGGTATTATGTGCCAAACACAAACTTCACAAACTTTTCTTGTTGCTTACACTAACAAAATATTATCATAATATCTTATTATTCCATAATTTCATAAAACATTTTTTTAGCCAAAATGAATGGAAGGCACCCTGGTTGGGTGTACTATGTTAGGCGGTTTTGCTCCTCCGTTTTAGACAACATAAGAAGGAAAAAAGGAGTCAAACTAGTCAAAAGTAGGTAAAATTGAACTGGCTGTTGGGTACTTTTTTCTTACCGTGTGAGCACGCCTTAAATCATTGTTTGCATCCTGATGATTTGTAATAAAATATCTATGGCAATGGCAATCGACAAACATGGACTCCGGTATCGATCAGGTAAACTGACAGACATTTGATAATTTATCCTGATCTAATTAAGGCCGTGAACCATTTGCCGAGTTAAATTTAACTCATGGTTAAAAGTGACATTTCGAAAGTTATTTCTTATGTTCGAAAATCCCTGTGTTACCGATCGATCGGTTTTCGAGCAGACCTCAGCCACGGATGTCAAAATTTAACTTCTTGTCTGTTAGAAATAACCACGCTCGGATAGCACACGGTTAGAAAAAAGTACCCAAAATTAAGTTCTTTTCACTCATCTCGGCACTATATTGCAGGAACCCAAAATTAGGCAAAGCTGGTCAAAGAAATTTTCATTTACTTGTGTGCAGTTCGTATGGAATTTTCCACTGGCTTTTTAAACAAAAGTAAGTTAGTTGTACCCAACAGTAGGTAAATATGATTATACTCAACGTTGGGTTCCCACACTTTACTACCCCTGTTGGGTGGTTTTGCTCCTCCGTTTTTTACAACATTAGAAGGAGAAAAGGAGACAAACTAGTCAAAAGTAGGTAAAAGTCGAGGGGGACGACTCTATCTACGATGCAAAAAAGATTGTGTTTTGCTGTGGCTAGCTGCACGCACGCTGAGTAGATAGAAAGAAGATTGATGACGATTCTAAAGATTTCCTGCAAAAAATTGATGAGCGATGCAAGTAGATGCGACAAATGAAAGAAGATTGTTCGAAGATTGATTCGCTAGTGTGAGATTTGTTGACCATCTAAACTTGAGATTTAGATGTGTCGCCCCCCTCGGTAAAAGTGAACTTTCTGTTGGGTACTTTTTTCTTATCGTGCAGGGTTAATCAATAACTTTCTATCTGTCAACTTTTAACCAAAAGTTAAAAAAATCCACCAAATGGTTCAGAGCCTAAACAAATAATTGCAGAAGTCTTCTGTTTAGGCTGTGAACCATTTGCCGAGTTAAATTTAACTTGTGGTTAAAAGTGACATTACGAAAGTTATTTTCTATGTTCGAAAATCCCTGTGCTGTCGATCGACCGGTTTTCGAGCCACGGTTGTCAAAATTTAACTTCTTGTCTGTCAGAAATAACCATGCAGGGTTAATCGATAACTTTCCATCTGTCAAATTTTAACCAAAAGTTAAAATAATCCACCAAATGGTTCAGAGCCTTAGGCTGTGGTCCATTTGGTGAATTTTCACTTAAATTTGACACTTCGAAACTAAATTATAATGTTCGAAAATCCCTCTGTTGTTGATCGGCCAATTTTCGAGAAGGTGTGTGTCAAAATTGATTCCTTGTCTGTCAGATATAAGTCTGCTGGAATAGCAGGTTAATTTGGAAATTTTCCATCTGTCAAGTTTAAGTGAAAATTCGCCAAATGGAACACAGCCTTAATATGGATATATCTGAAGGGTTGGAGTTGATGTTTTCCGAGTGGAGGTGAACCAGCCCAAGGCTGAAAGCCTCATTAATAAAGTAAAATAATAATAATGTTTTCCGTTTTAACTAATGAAGGATATCAATTCAACTAATTTATTTTTAATTCTACTATGTAAAAAGTGCATTGTTTTGTAACATGATTTTTCTACAGGATATTGACTTCTAAGATATTGATCACTGGATTTGCAGTCATCGTGCTCCTTGATGTTCCCAGATTGACCTGATATGCTAATGATCCCTGAAATGATCTCATTTGACTCTATTTACCACGAATAGAGTATCTTGCAGTCGTTTTTCAAAGCGATCCACCGTCCTGCCGGGAAGCTCTTCCCAGTCGTTTGCATAGCGCATCAAAATCGTCCGGCACTCGTTGACGTCTTTTTCGATTTCGTACTCGACCGGCAGCCCATGACAGTTTTAGGAGATGAACTAGCCTTATGCTGGGTTTAGACTAGGCAAGTCAAATGATCAACTCAGTTGAATTCAATTGGCTTGCAAAGTTGAGCCTGGTTCAACTTTTTTCAATTCAAGTGAGTTGATCAAGTCAGTTGAATGGCATGGTTTACACGTTCAATTCGCGTTCAAGTCAGTTGAATTCAACTGACTTGATCAATTGACTTGCCCTATCTAAACCCAGCTTTAGGCTAAAAATCTCTCTAATAAAGGAAAAAAAAAAAAACCTATGACAGTTCCAGCCAATCTGGCGCTCCATCTTTCTGGCTAGAATAGGGCCTGCAATGGTGCCGCCCGGTTGTAAACGGTGGACCATCGTAAAATGTGTGTCTAGATCGAAGAAAGATATGGTTTACAAATCGATGGCTCATAAGCAACGATGAAAAGCCGCAGAAATTGCATAAGAATTGAATTTTTCAACTGTGTAAATTTTCGAACGAAAACAAATACACATAACTTACCTTGGCTTCCCTTGATTGATCCATCAAACAGGATTCGACAACCTACACTCATAAATAAATCACACAACCAGTGGAAAATATCAGTGTGAATTTCACATAACTTTCATGTGATCCCATAATTGGAAATTCCACCACTAAATCATATGAACGTTTTGTGTCGAATAAAATCTATATGATTTATCATATAGAATTTCTTATGCTATGTTATATTGAGATAACAATCAAGTCAAATCTAATAGAAACGACACAGACAAACATACATAACGCATTGAATATTTCTCATTGCAAAACATCGTCGCCAAAACATTACCGCCATCTGTTGAGTACACTATGGTGGGTAGTACGCTGATCAGATGGCGGTAGTGTGTAAACGTCAAACGCAAATGAATATACTTTGCGCGCCACAGGTGGCAGTAATACCAACTACGATGTTTTTAAATTGTCCGTTAAATGCTTGTTCGATGAAAAACTTATGAGTGTTATGTCTGTTTGTCTGTGGAAACGAAGTGAAATTTTTTTCAGTGTATTCCTTTTCCAACGATCCCAAACGATTTTCCTCCTCGTTTGGAAGCTGATAATATCCAGCTACCAGCATAATCCTCCATCATAATGCTATTCACCTCCTATCGATAGTTGGTATTTCACTTCCACTCTAAGTAAAACTGATTTCCAATTTGTGAATGTTATCTTTTGATCACTTTTGTCTTTCCAGAAAATTAATAATGCAGAGTCACCCCCCTCGGAGTAACATGATATATTTTCTCAAGCAGAAATCCCTCCCTAAGATGGCCGAATTCTCCCTTTGGGGATTCTTCCAAAGGTGAGGGGTGGCGGTGGGATTCCACACCGGTTCGAAATCACTGGCCTAAACAGTCAAGGCATGGTATTACCAATCCGGAGGTTCGCGCTTCCGCGTCCGGTCTAGAACAATATACAATTTCATGCATTGATTGCCAAAGCAAGCTCTCAAGTAATTACTGTGCAAGTACTTTAAAGAACACTAAGTTGAGAATAGGCGAAAGCTTGTGTAAGAAGTATGAACGTCAAAGCCAATAAGAAGAAGAAGGGCTTTGAATACCTCAAAATTATTTTTTGCCCCACTCAAACTTTTTCCAGTTTTCTCTATAACGTAATAGAAAACAGCCATATGATAAACAGTTGTCTTTTGTGCCATCAAAAATCTATGATTTAACGAATCAAATAATAAATTGGAATTACCTTAGCAGAAAATGAATCGCTGCCTTGCCACCATCCAGCTTAATAGATTCTTAGCAGCAATTCTTGACGAAATTTAAATAAGATTTCATGGTATTGCTTTGTAGAATTAATCACAAAATGGTTGTCATCAATTGTAATTCATCTAAGTGAATGAATTTGAAATATTCGTTCACCTAAAAAGTCACATTCAACACGTGCCCAAACAGGTCGTTTGTCATCGTGCCCAGCTTATTAAGGTCTGCAAACCGAAACCACAAACCATTCCCACAATGTCGATGTCTACATGTGTGTAGTTCAAAAGCAGCCATCTACATCGCGCATGGTGACGATCGTTCACAAGCGTGAGTGGTATTTAAATTTTCCTCTTAATCAACCGTTGAAGTAACGATTTACGAGAATTGTGGAAAATTTATAGCGTACGTTTTTGTGCTCTCCATTATTCGATTCCCGGCAGTTGTCGCGGCCTATTCGCTTACGAGCACCATGGTCGTCCCTGCTGTCCAAAGTAACCAAACCAACCAGGCCAAGTCGCTGTGATGATGTCCCGCCGTAAGCCACGACATGTAGGTATCTACCCTCAGACAGACACCACACCAAGGTGATAAACGCGCGAAATTGTACCCACAGACAGACGGACAGACTGCAGCAGCAGCAGCAGCAGTCTCAGACACGGATGCAATTGAATCACTATATCTCTCCCCGAGTGCACGGGTGTGTGGGTCTGACCCGCCGCGAAGGATGCCACAATAAGGGGGTGCTATAAATAGTGCGCCATATGCGCAACTGCCATCTAGGGACGGCAAACAATGATGCATTATTTTGCCATCTTGAGAGTCAAGTTTACATACAATAATTATTTGTAGGATTTTTCTGCTATCGGGTTGCCGGTCGACCGTAAGCTAAAGGGCTCTCGTTCGTCGCGTATAACAACGTAGAACTCTCTTTTCACGGTTCTTCCGCCCACCCGCGCTCGAGTTCAAGACTGTGGAGACCTTGAATTTTGTACTAGGCAAATCCTCCACCACTGCTGGTTGTTCGCGACCGACGACGTGAGCGAAGAGCCCCCTGTACCTACACCGATAGTTGGTAGGTATATTTAAGGTCCGCGGGGCGGGAATAGGACAACGAAAAAAAAAACGAATATAATCGTACACATAATGAACAAATCGTTAACCTTTTCATCAACGCCTACATCCCATTTGCCTTATTTTGCGTCGAGCCAAGCCAGCCACAGCCGTCAAGAACAAATGGTACGAGCCGTCGTGTAGTTCAATAGAATTACGAGTGGTTCTTGAGAGTCACTCCGTTCAGGCTAGAACTTGGAATGGCTCGGCGGCGGGCGGTTAGTGCCATGGTCTAGCGGTACAGTCTGGTGCCAGCGAGTTCGAACAACTATAGATCCTGAGCAGAACTTGGAATGACAATTTTTCTAAATTACTAGACTAACTTTAGCTAATTATTTTGACGTGGAGAAAAAAAAAAGTTATCTGGATTGTTGAGGTGATAAAGGTATACCTCGATATAACGTAAACTGTCAGTCTTTACTACTACCGTCAATTTCTCGCAAACGACCATAGTAAAAACACCATCGGACAGGTGAGACAATCCAGTATCTATTGGTAATGTTGAAATGTGTTATTGGGCTAACTCTCAGAGTGCCAAGCCTGCAAACTGCGTGTCGATGCTGTGAGCAAGCTCGTTTCTAGGCAACGGGACAGTCGTGCTGTTTCACAGTATCGACACGCAGATTACAGGCTTGGTACTCTGAATATTAATGCTTGCGAGAAATCGACGATTGAAGTAAAAAGTGACAGTTACGTTACATCGAGGTATACATGTTGGTGACATTGAACCAGTCTGCTCTAGTCATCTTTTTTGCGTTTCTTATTTTTACTTATCAGCGTTGTAGTAAGGGATAACTACGCTTAAGGCAAATTATAAAAATAATGCCCGTTCCAAAAATACTATAGGATTTCCTATATGTCTTCACATCTGGGATTCTAAATTCTAGCTCAGCTCGGGATAGATATTTTTTTCTTATTCTGATTCCTTGGTAAAATGTCCCAGGGTGCAAATCAGAATGATTCTAATACTAGCATCGTTCACAAATAAGAATTGAGAAGCGATCATAACGAAGCTGCATAACAGGCAATAGACGCCATTAATTTAAGCGAGAATTAGAATTTCCAACAGACAGCGTAACTTGAAACGTGACTGTTATTTGCTTCATTCAGATATTAGATTAAGGTAAAATCCATAAAGATCCTGGAACATCCCTGAAAATCCTGGAATTTATCTGAAGTCCTTGATTTTTTTCGTAAATTTCTCTGGACTTCCTTGAAGTTCTCTGGACTTGCTCGAAATTCTTTTAACTTCCCTGAAGTTCATTGTACTTTTCTAAAGTCCTCAAAACTTCTAAAAGTTCCCACAATTTCCCTGAAGTAAATGGAACTGCTTTGAAGTTTCCGAAACTCCCCGGATACTCACGAAACCTCTCTTAACATATTTAAAATGTCCTGAACTTCTCTTAACTTCCCAATAGTTCCCACAAATTTTCTGGTAAAAGTTTCCCATAAGTTTTCGAAACTTCTTTGAAATTTCTGTAAATTCCCGGAAGCTAATGGAACTGTCCACGGAACTTCCCTAGAATTCCTAAAAATCCTTCTGAAGCTCTAAGTGCCACCCTGAACTCAATAGAATAGTCCTTAGAAGCTTCAGTGATAACTTCTGAACTTCGGTGGAGCTTTCAAAAACTTAATGAAGTTTTCACATCTCTGAAGTTTTCTGGACTACTTGAACATCTCAGGAGCATCTCAAAATTTCCCGATATTTTCCTGAAACTAATGGAACCGTAATCTTCTTCCCTGAAGCTACCCAATCTCTAGAAACTGTCCTGAAGCTTACGCAGCTTCTTTTAAAATGTTTTCCTGATGTTCATGAAACTTTCTTGAAGATTCCGAAGTTTCTCTGATGTTCCCAAAGTTCCCTGAGCTCCTGTGTTCTCGAAGATTTCCCGAAAATTCAAAACTTTGCTGGAGATTTTTGAAGTTCCCTCGAATATACCCAGCTTCTTTAAGGTTTTCTTAATTTTCCAGAAATTAAAGTGAAATACTTTATGAAGTTATTAGATTTTCAATGAAATACTCTAAATTTTCCAGAAATTCATAGAACTGCCCATATATTATCGGACCTAATTCTTCAACATTTTAGACTTTCCTTGATGTTTTACTGCCCGAAAGGTTTCTGAACTTCTTTAAAGTTCCCTCGATTCTTCTGAAGTTCCTAGATCTTGCTCGAAGTTCCCTTTAGTTTAGTGAAGTTTTGAAAATTTTATAGAAGCAAGCGTAACTTTCCCCTAATCTTCCCCTAGTTTGTATGGACTTCCCTGTAGTTTTCGGTGCTTCCATTAAGTTCCCTAAAATTTCTAATGCTCCGGAAATTATCATGATATTCATATAGCTTGCCTGAAGATCCCGCAATGTTCCTGAAGTTTTCGGAACATCCCCGAAATTCTCGACAGCTCCGAAATTCTCTGATCACCCTCGAAGTACTCGTAACTTCCCTGAATATAATGAAACTACCTTAAAATCTATGAACTCATTTGAATTTCTCTCTAAAGCAGTTCCACGCCAAATAACGAATTGATAAAACGCGATCTTCTCCGATTTCTATGAAACTTTGCAAACTTGTTTGTTATGGGCAACGATTAACATTTTTGTTTGAAATTGGGTTATTTTGGAACTTAAACGTTTTTCAAAATGGCTTGTTTGATATTATTAAAAAAAAATGTAGCACAGAAATGGCACTTATGATTGAAATGTCGTCTGAGATAACGTTGTAGAGAAAAATAGTGATTTGCTGGGCAAAATATACTAACAAATATTTTTAGTAATTTTAAGAAAAAAAAAACTTAAATCTTCAATATCTCATACTATTCTTGTCCATTTTTTTTTAAATTTTGTTCTACAGAAAAGCTAATGAAAAATACAAAATTTTGAAAATTTATTTAAAAAAAAATTAAAACACAAATATCTCAAAATCGTAAAACAAGAACTTTTGGTAAATGTTATGTTTTTTTTTTGATAAAACGTTTTTTCATGTAATTTAACTCAGAAAACAATGTTTGAGATGTTTTAAATCATTTTCCCAGGACTCGGAACTGTGGCCTTCATTACATTGGCCTTACCAATACAGTGTAGTGATTCCCTAGCCAATTGTGGGAACAGTGCTGAAGCGCAGAAACCCCAGAAGAAGAAAAAGTAGAAATCACTGTGTTCCGGAGATTCAACGGTAGCAGTCACTCCTGATGTTCCAACATGTCGAACATCGAACGACCGCAACGGTGAGCTCACAACAGAAAACGTTTTAATAAATGGTTAATATTAAAACCAACTTTGCTACTAATTATTTCCCTTAATAAAAATGTCTGGCCATCTAAAGCCCAACTGTTCTATGGCTGAGGTCCATTTGTTGAATTTTCACTTAAATTTGACAGTTCCAAAATAAATTATAATGTTCGAAAATCGTCAGATTTTCGAGAAGGTGTTTATCAAAACCGATTCCTGGTCTGTCAAAAATAAGTCTGGTACAATAGCAGGTTAAACCTGCCAGGTTTATTTGTAAATTTCCCATCTGTCAAATTTAAGTGAAAAATCTCTAAATGGAACGCAGCCTATGTTCCTTTAACTGTTTCTAAGAAAATCTTGTTTTCTGCAATCTTATTTGTAAAATTCCGCCTTTTCACCAACATTGGGATGAAAGTCGCCCCATTGTAATTTCTCCTGGAGATCGATCGTATATACGACCCTGAATGGCAAGGTAGGTAAAGCACCCCTTACACGCCTTAACCATTCACAGATTTAACTATCATACCTTATAAATATAATTTTACGATGTTTTGTATAGTGAACAAAAATCCTCGGCTCTGTTAAGTTAATTCGATTGAGCATTATCAAATGAACTAATAAACAAACAAAGAAAGAAAAACTGATTCAAAGTTCCCTGAAGTCCTGAAGTTCTGAGCTTCTCATCAGTATGGCGAACATCTACGAAGTTAGATAAACTTTTACGAAAATGTCTTGTTGGAAATTAGTGAGCCATGAGGAAGACTTCAATCAAAAAATTTCACTGTTGATTTAAGTTCAATAAAATCTGTTATCCGATAATTATCGCTGTGTTTGATTCTCCATTTATAAGTTAAATAAAATAACCAGTATCCTTTCAAGAACCTTTACAAAGAAGAGTTCCTGCGGTAATTTGTGCGAAGAAGTTTCAGTCACGTCTCCAGGTGAGCGAACTGTTGGTGTGATTCCGAACCAGTCCGCTGAAACATTGGTCCTTTGAAAACCAACTACCAGTTTAGATGGATGGAACACCTGCATCGACCTCAACGGTGTAACGCAGGTACAGTCCCAAAAAATCTTGAATACTACTATTACCAGATTCCAAACCTTGAGCGAAAAAACATAATGCAACGTACTCCGGTCAGGCTAAATGTGTTATCTGAGGAGTCTGTGACGAAAGAACAAAATGAAGCTGGTAATGCAAACTCGTCGCTCCCATCATCGTTGAGTAGTTGCGTTTCTATAAGCGATGCTAGCAAACGTTCGCATAGAAGCAGGATATCATCAGTTAGCAAAGCACAAAGCCAAATCAGAGTGTTGGAACTCGTTGATGAATTTGAAGAAGAGGAACTGCTCGCTTCTTTAGAGCAGGATCGAATTTTGGCAGAGCAGCGACTGGAAGCTCTGAAAATTCAAAAATAGTTGGAGCTCAAAAGGAAACAGAATTTCCCAAGAAGAAACGTGAACGAACCATTCAGATCAACGAACTGCGATCCCGTTCTGGTGCGTCAAGTTGTAGTTCCGTGCATCGTATTCAAGACTGGGTGAATGCAAACGAGTATCCAATAGGTGATTTCGAGTATCGCCCTGATTGTCCTGAAAATGGCCAGCCTGACGTAGCAGCTAATACCCCGTTCACATTACAGCGTATATCACGTAAGCACTCATACATCTAGTTTTCACTGGAAATCCTATGTATGAGTGCTTATTGCAAGACAGCCTATATTACATGATATAAGCCATAGTCTGTACGCGGTATAAAGCTCGTAGAACTGTGGAGTCCTTGCTATCTGATCCTGAAAACGTTGGACGAGTTGGAAACGAGTGGTGGCTCACAGAATGCAGCTACTCAGAAACTTGGATTCTGTGAAGGACGGTAATATTGAATATTTCCGTTCATTCTATAACACTGTCATCTGAACTGCGGTGGCGCTAAAAAATGTCAAGTCCGAAATGTACCTGATGCACCCTGAACTTATTTCACATTTGGCCGACAAGCTACCAGTGGGTGAGGCACAAGGCGTCGTTGTTGAAAGAGGAAAAGATCGTCGATTTCCAAGCATTTTCGCGTTGGTTGGAGGATGAAATGGAAAACCAATTGGCAAGTATCAACCCACTCTTCCTGGAAAAAAGGATAGCAAGGATCAGCAGTTCGTGCCGTTCACAAGATCACAGCCACCAGTCCTGAATATCAACACTCGTGAAACAGAGCAGAAAAGGAAAGTGTATTTTGCAGCTAGGTGGCAACCCTATCTTGTTTGCCTTGGCTTGACAAGAGCTAAGCTCATAATTTGTAAACAAATGGAAGATTCGAGCCAGGATTTCATAAAGGCGTGTCTAATATTTTAGATATTCTTAATATGTTTGCTCACCTTTTGGTAAACATAAACTTTGAACTCATAAAGCATTGTTTTCTGATATTCTACAATGAAGTCAACCATTTATATGGCATAAAAGAGAAAATAATGTCATTTGATAAAAATAAGACAATCTAGTCACGCCATTTTTGCAGTTTACACTTGAATTGTGACGTTTCAGATGTTGGTTTCAATAACATGGCGGCATATCAGCCAGCTGGTCTTTTATGCAACTCGAACGATCATGTGAGCCTGATCAAGTGTGAACAGTTTACTAAGGCTCTGAACCATTTGGTGCATTATTTTAACTTTTGGTTAAAATTTGACAGATGGAAAGTTATCGATTAACCCTGCTATCCGAGCGTGGTTATTTCTAACAGACAAGAAGTTAAATGTTGACAACCGTGGCTGAGTTCTTCTCGAAAATCGGTCGATCGATAGCACAGGGATTTTCGAACATCAACAATAACTTTCGAAATGAAACGGCGCCGGTGGTGTAGTGGTAAGCGTGATAACCTCTCACCCCAGCAGGCCTGGGTTCAATCCCAGTCGGCGCCGTTACGTACACACTACCAAAAAGTCATGTAAATTTCCGTGCTCTGAGACCGACACATGAAAGCGGTCCAAATGACATAAGAATCAGTTGAAAGAAACGAGAAAATAAATTCAATCAAATGCAATTTTCGTCGAGCTGCATATGTTTTGGTTTGGGAAAACTTAATTTTAAATAACATGTTTGATAAGAATCATCATGAATTAGTACATTCGGATAATGAACATAAGAAACCTGTAAGTAAGTTCGAGAAGAAATCTATCGAAGATCTTTGCCATGTCAACGGTAGAAACGTAAACACTCTCCTTCGTGTCGGAAAAGTTAGAATTCGTAGCAAAGGTACAGTCTTGGACGTATTTGCTCTGTTCGACGAAGGATCTTCTCTATCAATGATCGATGCAGAGCTGGCTAAACAAATTGGTCCAACATCTAGTGTCCCCTACCGCTGGACAAATGGAATTTTGCATAAAGATAATACGGTATGAACTAAATAACGTGCGGACAATCAACAACATCAATCTACCCTTGCGCTGAACTGGCCGGCTTGACGTGCCGCAAGGGCTCAGTAAGGGTTCCTACTTGTAGAGACCTGCAGCTAAGTGCTAGTTCCACAGTGACAATATCACATCATTCATTGGGACTATTTCTAGTCTGTTCTTCTTATTTTTTTTCCTTTATTTAACGTCGGTCTCTGTTCCGCAATCTAGTGCCAATAGACCTTTTTTGACGTTTAATCGTTTTTCTCTATCTAGCACACAGGGATGAATGGATGGTTTGTTTTCCCACTAATCTGTTTCCCTCTTGCTCGCACTCCTTCAATTTAAATGGTGCATTAGTGTGCGCTGATTAAACGTCAAAAAGCTCTATCACCGACGGACATCGATTGCCATCGATTGACGGCAACCGAATGTGCAGGAAGGCAGCTTCCACACCTGCGTAGGGATATCGCACCCATTCACAACACACATGGGCCGGGACCAACGGCTTTGCTTCCCTTCCGAAGGAAGACGTGACCAGAGATTTTTATGCCTCAGAAAAAATCCCACCGACCTCGGCTGGGATTGAACCCAGACCCATTGGGGTGTTAGAAAGTAAGTCACGCTTAACACTACACCACCGGCGCCGGCATTCTAGTCTGTTGATGCAACCATAACAAATAAATAAATAAATTAAGTTTTCCCAAATTATTGTACCAACTCTTCATTTCGATGACTGTCTGATTGCTGAAATGATACGGAAATGGGTTAGTGATGTGATATTGTTTATACAAGCTGAGCAGTGCGTGGGGTCCTAGGTGACATTGATCGAGTCTCTTTATCGATTTGTTCTTTTGTTAATAACTTCGCTAAAAAAAAACCGTTTCTTTTCGTGTTTTCCGTTTAATGCGCTAGATAATAGCTGCACATATCGAACTGTGTGCTGCAAATGGCTGAAAACGTCTTTTCATGGCCGTGGGGATGCAGGGAGGGGATCGATGAAAATAATCTGTCGGTGTCGCTCGGGATCTTATGCAGTATTCCGCTTGTATTATTTTCTTTGTTTTATTGCTAATATTACGGTTTTCTCTTTTTGTTATTTTGTATGTCACATTACAAACCATATTTTAAATGTATTACGAACCGAGCTCTCTTTCGGATGCTGAGCGGACTGTCATCTGGAAGGGTTGTGCAGGAGGAGCGATTTTAATCCCCCCAGTTTTGAAGACATTCCGGAGCGAGGATCCATTATCTTGTGTCAGAGGGATGATAGAAGTGGCATATCCAGAAACACAATTCAACAAGAGAAGGAAGTAGAATTGAAGGTAAACAAAGAGTACATGGGAACGTCGAAAACTGTAAGTATACTCCGATCTATTCTAGTACTCTTGTATAAAACCTATTGTAAACATGCTAGATCGTAGTCGTCGTCGCCGGGACGCATATTCATGTGAAGATTGCCAGATCCATGATCACTCATGATAAAGCACACAAGGTTCTCAACATTAAATACATTGCACGAGTTGGGTCGCACACAGGGTTGATTAGATATAAATTGCTTTGAAACACCCGCATGAACAATAACCATAAGGAGTGCCTAACAACCTATTCGGGTTATCATCCCAACAATATGTGGTACGGTGGCACGATTTGTGATATTGTTCATGTATGGTGCTCCCCCCACCCTTTATTAGGGTCGCTGACGCTCATTGCACGCTCTTTAATTCTCCGGCTGATTGAATGGATGACGGAGTTTGACGTTACACTCCTTCAGACGTTTAGGCGACGGGAGGGTGAGATCGATGGCTGTTCAGTACACGGAGACAATTTTACAAACTTATTTCTAATAGGTGAATCACAGTTTAAAACTTTTTCATTGACGGTGTGATGTAATCGATGCGCTATGTTTTTTTTTTAAATCTTTATTTAAGTGATTTTTAGCCATAGGCTAGTTTATCTCTCGATGCGCTATGTGACGAGAGCTCAAACCAAACGAGGCCTTTTTTCAACGATACGATAATAATTTATGTGCTTTTCACACAAAACCTACCCAACCCTTTCCTTTCTACAATCCCTGAGCAGCTGGTTCACCATAAGTGTACCTCGCAGAACTTTTTTAACCCCCATGGGTAAAGTCCTCTCTCCTTCCCTGGTGTATTATGGATGGTGTGAATATTCACATCGGTGACATGGCCCCTGACCCCCTTGTACATCATAAAATGAAAATGAAAATGAAATGACAATCAACAACATCACGAGTATCGAGCAACGATTAAGAGTTTGTATCCAATTCTGGATGAAGACAAACTGATCGCATACGAAATGCTGCGCCCAAAATGCTTATTGGTTCCAACAACGCTGGGCTAATAGTTCCCCTGAAAACTGTGCAGTATTCAACATGGGGTTTACAATTGACGCGCTGTCATCTTGGCTGGACAATACATGGTGAAATAGAGCCTGCAACAGTGGAAATATCTGATCAATTTCACGTTTTCATCTGCAACGATCAAGATTTGGAATTGTCTGAACTTATAAAAAAAAACATGCGAGTTTGAAGATTTTGGTATCAAGCAACAAGGTCTAAAGATGTCCGTAGAAGACGAAATAGCATTGGATATCATGAACAGGACGCTGAAACGTTGTGGGGACCATTTTGAAGCTGGTCTAATCTATAAATACAACAACTTCACGTTTCCTGACAGCAAGCCTCAGGCTCTTCGTTGTCTGGCTATTATAGAAAAGAAGATAGATTCTGACCCGAAGGTTGCTGAACAGTATTGTCAAAAGATCAAAGATTATGTGTCGAAGAGCTATGCGAGGAAGCTGAAACCTGAAGAATTAGCGTATTTTCTTATTTCTAATACATGGTTGGTCACAACTTGTGCAGACCAATTATATCCGTCTAAAATAGTGCATGCTATGTCCGTCTTGGTTCATTTTCATATTTTAAGTCCACAAGTATGGTTTCTTTGCATTAACTTTGCTGATTTTAAGACACACATTGGCAATTCAATTGCTCCTTTTCAAGAAATTGTATGAAGATTTTCTTCCGTTCGCTAGATATTTTTAAAAGAATAATTTTCTAATTATTTATCGAAAATTCGCAGGTATCCAAACTCCACCTGCACGGCACTGTAGTGGATGCTGCGTCGACTGGCCCGTTAAAGACAGCTTTTCGACTATGTATAGGCACTCTTCTATTCACGCCACAACTCAGCATGTTTAATTTGCTTGGATTGCTCCGTCTGCACTCCATTCCCTGGCACGGCTCGGTTCTACCGTCACACCTGTGTTCATCGCCCCGAAGAGCCATCCCCGAAGGCAGCGGGAAATCATTGTGTGGAATTAAGATTTGTGTATATGCAGGCATGGTGAATGTAGTGCCTACAACAACACAACACATCGTGGTCGCTGTTCTTTTGCTCTCATGCCCCTAGAGCCGGTGTTGGTCGATGGGGTACTCTTCGGGAAGCCAAGAGCACTCCAGAAAGCTAGAGACGGGGTCCTCAACCATCACCATCCATGTGCCATGTTGGACTATAATTCTCCGGTACCATTCCATAGCATATTCCGGATGATTAATGTATGCTTATGAAATAAAATTATACCTACTTGTTCAAACAGTCGACAGTCCCGTGTCGGAGTCAAGGGCGAGGAAGATCGTGCGCGGTTCTTCCCGTTCTGGCCCGAGTTTCGATCCAGCATTTCCAGTCACTAGTGGGATTTGCAGCTCGAATCGCATCCAAGTTGGGTGGGGCGTTGGCATTAAGACCTCACCCCCGCAGAGGTCGAATGTGAAGCCGAAGATTAAGAGCTTTCGAGCGAGGTCTTTGAACGATTGAGCTGCGGCTTCAAATTGAATTAAGTTTAATGGTTGATTGAATTAAATATATGGATATGGTGGCGATTAAGGTGTGGGCATGCGATAATTTCTTGATTTTAATATTCTGCCTTCAATAGGCGCTGCTTGAAAATTAGTGCAATAAATAGTTGAAAGAATTTTCTTATCCACGATTCCGTAATAACTTAACTTCCACGTAATAAATGATGCTAAGCTCACGTGTTCAGCAGCTAATTGACCGGAGGCAGTCCACCACCATATACGCTCCAAATCGAAACCCCAATATGGCTGCCCCTGTTAACCGAAATGAAAAAAAAAAAACACATTCGGTTTATCGAAAATATGAAACAAGATAAAATATAATAAATAACATACATCAACCTGTATCCGGTTTCACGAAACTGACATTTAAAAATTGCTCATTCTTCTTTCACTGTACGCCTCGCATCCTCATCCTCCTCATAATAATCATCTTATGGGCCTCTCTGCTCTGAGACAGAGGCTGTCAGAAGAAAACAAAAACAAGAGAAAGAGTGTCCCCTCACGACACCCCATGCGTTTTCGGTCGATTGGTCGTTCCAGCCAACCGTTCCCATCATACGGCGACCCCTCACCCATCCTCATCGAAACCATTTTATCAGCCATTTCGAAAATGCACCCCCTCCCCCCTTCACGAGTTCATTTTCTTCACCCCACTACCGTGCAGCCAGGAAACCTCTGGGCAGCGCTGTTCGGTCGGATGCGAGAGCAGAGCACGAAATTTTAAATTTTATTAGTTTTAATAATATTGATTCCGAAATGGCGAGGCGAGAGCGGAACACTCCGATCCAAGCGCGAATAAATATAATGATCAGAACGCGATCGTGGTTTTCGATTTTTTGTTTCGATCTTTGGGAAACGGTGAAGATAATCGCGAATTTTTGTGAAACAACGTTGAATGATTTTCTGCTCGAAGTTTTTGCTTTATACTTCATGAAAAAGCGTTGGAAAATGCTTGTTGCGCGAAATTAGTTTGCTGTCAAATGGTTTGGTCAATCCCTATAGGCAGTGGATCTTAAACATTCCATTTTTTTTTTAAATTCTTTATTATTTATTATCATCTCTGTTAAACATTCGATAATACATATAGCGTCCCACTTTGAAACATGCCATAAACGTGCGATTCACTACTATTTACGAAAGATATTGTAAGGTCAAAATGAGCATTTTAAGTAACATCAAAATAGCATTGAAACTCCGAACTAATCTTGAATCGCCAAAATGACATCTAACCCCAGCACAAGTCCATATCATAATGGTTTGTTATAGTCAATCATTTACATTTGAGCAAGGGGTGTTCAACTCTGCTCATCCCAATCTGTGCTTTATCTTTTCCGAAAGCTGGGTCAAGCGTTGTGCCGAACATGCCGAAGTGTGGCAATCAAGGTATCAGTCTCAGTATCCCATGAGTTTGGCAACCCTGCAGTTATGACTTTCGAAACTGTTTGTTTATTTTTATTTTCATGTCAACAACGGAAAAAAATTGTGAACATAAATTACAAGATACAGTTCAATATTCAACGCGCTCGTTGCCGGTAACCGCTTCAAGGAAGTGACAGTCGAAGTTCAGTCCCTCCGCAAGAAGGAGAAGGGTGACTGGGCAGAAGCTGTCTATCCAGGAGAAGAAAGTTCTGTATCGCGGATCATTCTGGAAAACGTTTGCCGAAACCAAGTACCCAACCGGCAAGTGGAAGATGCATCTTCTCTGCATTTTCATTATGCTACTCGCGCAATGCTTCAACCTACAAAACAGGAACGATCTAAGCCCGTCAGCGATAGTAGAAGCAGCAATAAATCTGTGTCACTAGTCGTGGTTGGATACTAAATTCGTCTAACTGGCCTCCTCTTTTTTTAGAACATTTGAACACCCTAATAAATAAACAGGAGACCCAGGAAACCGCTGAGATCGGTCATTTACGGAAACAAATTATGTAGTGTTGGTCTTCTTCTTTCTCATGGTTCTCAACTATTTACTTTTAATCCATTTCTCCACTTCTTCCATCGATTAATTTCCAACAACAACCAAATGTCGGTACAGGATCTCGTTACTGGATGCATTCGTTTGATGACTACCTCCTCCTTGTATCTGCTTGTTGTTCCTACATATTTTTTATCCTTGCTTGGTCATGCCGGAATCGCGTATTAATCTTCTTGAAACTGCTGCCCGTTCCGATTGCGTTTAATAATACCGCGATTCAGATTGGCTCCGTTACCTCCGGCGTGATTAACTTCACAATTCTGTTAGCAATTCTGTGGTATGGTTACTTGGGAATGGTAGTATTGTTCGGCACCGGGTTTGTTGACACCGTACATTAGCGCTGAAATCGGAACTGCAATTCTCCTTACCCATACAATTGGCTCTCGGTCCGGATCCTATGGCCATCTTGGGTTAATATGAATTCTGGACTCTGAATATTTCGTTTGGATTTCCCCGAAACTATGGACATCTCTCAAAAGCCCTGTGGACTTTCTGTAGATGTTCATCCTCTTAAAGGCATAAGGACACGGAGAGCATCAAGGGAGAGGGACAATTTCGCTGGAAAATCGACCAAAAACTAAGAATGGAACTAACCTAAAAAAAACCTATTCCCCCTAACTTTGAGGTAAACAAAGTAGTAAACCTTAGCAACGATTGGCTAAATACCAACACAAAACAGTGATGCCGTTTTATATTATATTTTGTGACATACTTGTCATCGTGTGCCATGACGTGCCGACCAGTGTGCCACTATGTGTTTCGGCACAGTGTACCCCTAGAGGTATTCAACTGTGCACACCTTAATTCGTGCCAAGGGATTGAGTTGTGCCGAAAGCTGCGCTGTTCCGAACATGCCTATAAAGGTCCATCAAAGTATGCCTATCAAGGTTTCAATATTCCATAAGGGTTTCCAACCTGAAAGTTATGACTTTTGTGATTATGATTACATTCTCAATTTCTCTGAGGGATCATGGCCAGCATTCACCTTCATTCTCATTGGAGCGTTAGCGGGTCAGGAGGTGGAAGAGAAACTGAAAACCATCAAACCAATGTTCCAGCAAATTCAACCCGTCCACAATATGCTGGCTCGATGCCCCTTTCAGTTGTTGTTTCATGGCAGGTGTACAGAAAAAAAGAGAACCCCGATCGACGATGAATGAAATTCCTGTCCATTAAATCCTCCCCGACTAAAGTAAACCTAGAACTCAAACGAACGATAGTTCATTCCCACGCTAGAAACTCATTGAGACAGTTTTAAATCATCTGATCGACTCAGAACTGCGTGTCCTTAAAGATATAACCCAAGCCTATCGTATTACTGATTATGATGCCTTCTACCATCTCCTAAGTACACACCATCAACCGTTCAAGCCTACCAAGCTACGATCTGATGCAGTTGTGGTACCTACCGCAATGCACCACCAATGAAAACTATCAAACATCTTCCCCCGAAATTCTGTCATGCTTCGAAAATAGGATTCTCGGCCACTGCAGACTTCAGCGGAATTGCTTTATCCGGCGCCTGTAGGTCTGTACAGAACTCGAGAAAGTTCCGCCCAATTCGCTCAGCACCACACAGATGACAAAAGTGGGCGATTCGTGATTCAAGAGCTTATAGCAGTACTGATACCTCTTTCAAAATTCTATGGACATCCCTATATAGTCCTGTGGTTATCCAGTCCTGTGGTTATCCAGTCCTGTGGTTATCCGAGGAAAAACGCAAGAGACAATGTGGAAATCTGTGTCCCAGAGATACTCGGCAAGACCTCCCCTATGATAAACTTGTTTTATTCTTTATTGCTTACCTTACTTACCAATCAGGCTAAGACCTTGTTGTCCTCTGCTGTCCGAAGAAGTCGTCTCCACTCTACTCGATCCATGGCCACACTTTGCCAGTCTCGTAGTCTACGAAGGGTCCGCAGGTCGCCTACTACTTGGTCGATACACCTTGCCCGCTGCACACCTCTTCTTCTTGTTCCTGTTGGGTCGCTTTCTAGAACCATTTTCACTGGGTCGTTGTGCGGCATTCTTACGACGTGGCCAGCCCACCGTAGCCGCCCAATTTTTGCAATGTGGACGATGGATGGTTCTCCCAGCAGTTGGTGCGATTCGTGGTTCATTCGCCTCCTCCACGTTCCGTCATCCATCTGCACTCCACCGTAGATAGTAAGCAACACCTTCCGTTCGAAAACACCACGTCCTCCACGAGCATAATCCAGGTCTCGTGGCCGTAGAGAACAACCGGTCTAATCAGCGTCTTTTAGACAGTCAACTTCGTGCGGCGGTGAATTTTATTCAACCGGAACGTCCTCCGAAGTCCAAAGAAGGCACGATTCCCTGTCATAATGCATCTTTGAATTTCCCTGCTGGTATCATTTTCGGTGGTCACCAGTGAGCCCAAATACACGAACTCATTGACCACCTCGATTTCGTCACCGTCAATCTGAACTCGAGGTGGGAGGCTAACATTGTCTTTCCTAGAACCTCTTCCTTTCATGTATTTTGTCTTTGATGCGACTGAAGTGAGGCCCGAATAGGAGCTGTTCTAGATGTAAGCATAATTCACTGAGATTTTTGCTGTGATGGACTTTGTTTTGCTAGGTTTGAAGAGATTCACGATTCAGATAATACACCGGTGGGTACCTTAGTTCTTGATTGAATCCTTGTATCACCACTTTTATGTATGACACTCTTTCACCAATCCTCTGCCAAGAAGGAGGATTACTGAAGCCACCACCATTGGTGGTGTCAGCACTGCAGCCTATAGTTTTTATGCTATGTTTATATGTGCATTGACGACACGAATGCGTTAAAAAATTTATGTGAATAATCTCTAATGAAACTTGAATTTTTCATGATTAGCTGACCTAATTTAAAAATAATTATAATAAATATTTAATTCCTATGAGTACGCACTTGTTGAAAATTTATCACGATTATTTTGCCGCGCAGCAAATAAAACATCTATGTAGACCGAACATAATTTCTCAATGATTGCATCAGTTGTCTTAGATTGGCAGATAATCGAGCCAAAGAACCAACAACTTTGGCTTCAAGCAAAATATTCGTGGATGACGTTTCTGCCACCGAAGTCTCTATTACTAGCTTTATTTGTGAGTAAACAAAGTATTGAACCGAGTAGTAAACCTGCAATCGTTGGCAAAATGTCAACACTCAATAGTGATGCCGTTTTATATTATATTGCTTGTGTCCTACTTGTAAAAGTGTGCCTTAATGTACCGAACAGTGTGTCATGCTGTGTTTCGGCACAGTGGGCAGAGTTGATTACCCCTTGTTTGAAGTTTATATTGAGTTTTTGGCGAATGACTATGGCAGATTATTGAATTTCATTTTCGTCGCTCTACCTTTAGTTCTAGTAGTCCAAACGCTGACAACAACAACAGGCTTGTTCACGAGGCCCCCGCTTTACTAACGTTAGTAGTTCGAGTTTTTCGAAGAAACGTGCTCAACTTTTTGACTCAGCTCTGGTACTCTCTTCGGTCCCAAGCTAATCGACGTACCCCTCGAAACAAAGGAAAATCCACGAACCCCTCATTTCAACTGTCAAGCTTCCATAGCGAATCAAAACAAACATAGTGTAGTACTAGAATTTCGACTAGAATGGGGTATGTTAATCGATTTGCTTGGGACCAATAGGCTAGTCAAGTAGTGAGTCAATTTAAAATCGTTAGTTTCCAACCGGTGGTAATACCAACCGGTAGAAACTAACGATTTTAAATTGGCTCACTACTTGACAAGCCTATTGGTCCCAAGTACATCTATAAGAGTACCCCATTCTAGTCGAAGTTATAGTACTACACTGTTTTGATTCGCTATGACAGATAAAATGAGGGGTTCGTTGATTTTCCAATGTTTCGAGGGGTGCATCGATTAGCTTGGGACCGAAGAGCGTACCTCAACTGAGCCAAAAAGTTGAGGACGTTTCTTCGGGACCTTCTGGTCTTAGAGTTACCTCTATGGTATAACCATAGAGGTAACTCTAAGACCACTGGGTCCCGAAGAAAATCATTATTATTTTTGGCTCACTCAGTACCAGAACAACGGTCCCAAGCAGTCCCAAGCTATTTCACTCACCCCTGCATGTTCTGCATGAATCCACACACCCCTGATGTTATCTGTCAAACTTTCATAGCGAATCAAAACAAACATAGTGTAGTAATAGAATTTCAACTGGAATAGGGTACGTTAATCGTTTGCTTGGGACCAATAGGCTACTAAAGTGGTGAGCCAACTTAAAATCGTTAGTTTCGTATTGATTGTTGGTATAACCGTGCTTTTGTCAAAAGTTTATTGTTTATCATTTACCATAAAATCCCACACTTTGATCGCCGCATGTTGAAGAATGTGCAAATTTATTTTTGCCTGTAAATCTCCCATCCCGCACGCATCGTCTTGACGACAGTGCTGCCTCCAAAAAGGGATATTTTTTTGTTTATCAAAACCCGCACACTGACTTACTGCATGGTGTGTGAAAGTAGCTATCTGTTTCCTTCGCCCGAGAAGATCACCGAAAAGAAGAATATTGCCATCCCAAGCCGGGATGAAAAAAAAAATCCTGCAGAATAAGAATAAGCGAGTTGCGAAAATTCCGAAATACCGGTTTAATTTACCCGTGATGGGAGCGCTGGGAACTCATTTTTTTTAATTTTTTTTATGGTGGTTCCATATTTCAAGCCCTAAAGGGGAAATTAAGTGAAGGCGATTAATTTGGATGTGCGGGAATATATTAATGCCTGTTGGTTGCTTTTTTAGGTGTTGGTCCATCAACTAGTGGAAAATAAATGAAAATTTTAAAACGGTTCCGTAATAATTTTCACTCTATCCAAACGGTTCAAAAGTAATTCGGTAGGTCGTTTGTGGCCTCGGTTTTTCTTTATCAGTCGTAAAGCTCTCGCGAAGTGTCAAGACTTTTCCTGTTGGACCCAATTTGAATTTATAAATAGGAGCCACGTAACTGCCCAAATCCGCTTCGCCACTTGAATACAACATATTTTATCTCGAAGAAACCTGTATTGGCTTGGTTTCGGTGGTATTATTAACATATAGACAGATATTCAAACATCATAAACCAAACCAGCTCAGCAGGAAATGAGCTCCCTTGTTTGAATCCGGTTTTCTATGGAGGTTTCTTAGGTGATTGCGTCTAACATACAATCGTGCAAAATTTAAGCCACACGCGCATAGAAATTGGGCGCCAAATGTTGTCGACCATCAAGCCAAATGGGTATACTTATGTTGCAACATAATAGCTCACGCATTTGCCCTATGGACAATCATCTCCGATGGCTTGACTGTAGCAGTGATGGGGATCCTGGGGTGAAATTGTCGATGGATTTTTGAAAATTGTAAACCCGGTGAATCGCCGAATATCTGGGATTGGGCAAATCAATCACTCACATTACGAATACGAGAAATATTTCATTTGTCTCCGATTGCCTCCCGCTCCCGCATCTATGGTCACTCTGTCCACCCCGGCTGATGGAGCGATTATGATTGATTGATCACATGCCAAGTCAATCATTTACGATCATTTTTGAGAAAGATAGATGCCACGGACCCAGTGCACAATATCGTCATCATCTGGTCGTCGTCCGTTTGACCTCGAACCTCCACTCCGGACGGTCCATGCTGGATGGCATGCAACAATGTATGACCACTTAACCATGGTTCTTTTCTTAATCTCGGGCGCGCTCTGAAATGAAGGAATCAATTCTTTACAAGAGATCCGACCGCAGGATGATTTCTCCCCTCAAGCTCCGTTTGTTATTGTTATCATTTTTTTCTCCTGCGCTGTGCTGAGTTATGAATGCACAGCGGCAATAAAAATACCGATGTGTGTTGGGCTAAATAGGATGAAATCTCACCGATTGTTAACAGCGGTGATCCCACCACACCCCGCTCGACCCGTCAGTCAGTCAGTCAGGCACGGTGTGTGTAGAGAGTGTAATGAGACGGATAAAGGTTAATGAAGGAGAGTATCAATCATGCCATATTGGCATAAAGCTTGAAAAATAATCATGAGCTCGTGCTGTGATTGGCATGCATTGAAAGTCGGTCTGTTGGTAGCCAAAATGTGGGTACTGTGTGGCTATGCTACAGAATTGGTAGCGGTTTGGTGGGGCTGAAGCCTGAACTCGGTTGACCTGAAGCTTTTAAGATAAACTCGGAGATCTCCCTAATAAGATTATCTTCGGAAGTAACTCAACTTTTGATTACGTTGATGCAAATTTCTACTTTGCATTTCCTAATTTTGTAGTTTTACGTTAAAAAATGGAAAACTGGAACAGGTTGATCTCCTGGAAATTTTCAAAGAAGTAGAAATCTGCTATGAAAAATAATTGTTTATCCCCAGATTTGTGAAAAGAAAATATATTTATCAAAACCCGGAATCTGCTTTGAATCGTTGAAAATTAAAGTGGTACATAAACCATTTTTGAGTACAAACAGCAGGGAGAAAAACTTAAGCGGTCTTTGCAAGCTCGCTCCAAGAGGTCACTTGCAGAACTCTTAAAAAACACCGCTTCATCTTCCCAAACCACCCCAAAAACACATACTCCATTTTGCCAGATGATGATCAGGGCTCTGACTCAGAGGACTCCCAACCTACCTTGACAAATTTAAGAGGTAGCGGAAATGTACCGAAACCCCCACCACCGGGATTTAAATCTTGTAATTTTAACAAGGACTTTCCGCCACTTCCGGGATCATCTAAAACCCCAGATATCCCAGTTTTTCAGCCAGAAAAACAGCTGAATAATCAGCAAGAACATGATGCCATGTTCACGTTTTCTGGAATTGTGGAGAGCATCTTCAATATATTCAACGTCTCTGACTCAACTCGGAACATTATTAATTTAGTGCTTCCATTCGTGAAAGCTCTTTTGAAGCAACTAGCTTCTAGGTGGTCCTTCCTTGCATCGATCATATCCTTTGATGGATAATTTTCCGAATGAGGTCGGGGATATGATCTCTGTGCTTCAGTGCACAGTGGTCCAGAATGCAGATTTAGCTGGAATGATATGTTTTGAGCCTGAAATTGAAACTTTAGACTAAAAGTCTCTTCTACAAAGTTGTTCCTTATAGTTAGGTCCTCATTTTTATGACAATGAATTCTAGGGTGGTTCCTATTATCATTAAAATCAAAAATCTAACTTTTTTGTTTGAATAAATTAAGCTATATATTCTTGGGTAAAGTTATAGCTGAGCTAATTTCAAGCAACTTTGTTGAAAATAACTTTTTTGTATCTCTTAAATTGGCCGATGTAGAGCTATTTTCTTGAATTGAGTTAGGGTGGCTCTTAAAAAAACAGTTTTTTTGCTCTATTTTTCTTATTTCGAATTTCTCAGCAAATGTGTCTTGAGATAACTTTTAGATATTAAAAAGGCGCAAATTTTTGCTGCACAAAGCTTGTCAATATCTTTCGTCGATCAAGAGTTATTGACGTTTTTATACTAAAAATATGCACTTTTCAAATGTTAATATCTCTGGTTGGGGCAAACAAAAAAAAAGTTTATTGGCAGCATTTGAAAGAGCGTATGTTATTCTCAATAATATGAAAAAAATGGAGGTATGTTATTTTTTAAACTCGTATAAAATCAATTTGAATTAATTCATATTTTTTACTATATTTGAGTATATCTTTTTTAATAGAAGAGATACAGGCAACAAATTCAGCAATAAAACATTCGTCTTAAAGAGTTTTAAAAGTCTCTAAGAGATGACTTTCATGATAAATTTCAAATAAAAAAGTTATTGGCAAAAGATGGATTTCATAGGACCACTCTAATGACAAATTTATATAAAATGAGATAGTACATTTGTTTCAATATTTCGACATTAAATGTCTTCGAAGAAGTTTTTGTTCTTAAAAATTCCCTTCTTTTGGTGTTTGCAGACGTCAGGGTGGTCCTCAAATTAGGGAATTTTCAAAACTAACTTTTTTGTTTTACAAAATATAAACATGTGTTGTTCAAAAAAGTTGTAGTTAAGTTACTTGCAAGCAACTTTGTCGAAGAAATTTTTTTTCTATCTCTTAACGTTCTCATTTTAGAGTAATTTTTCGGATTTGACTTAGGGTGTTCCTGGAAAAAATAGTTTTTTAGCAATAACTTTTTTATTTGAAAATTCTCATGAAAGTTATCTTCTAGAGCATTTTTAAACTCTTTAAGACGAATGTTTTATAGCTGAATTTGTTGCCTGTATCTCTTCTAATAAAAAAGATATACTCAAATATAGTAAAAAATATGAATAAATTCAAATTGATTTTATACGAGTTTAAAAAATAACATACCTCCAATTTTTTCATATTATTGAGAATAACATACGCCCTTTCAAATGCTGCAAAAAAACTTTTTTTTTGTTTGCCCCAACCAGAGATATTACCATTTGAAAAATGCATATTTTTAGTATACAAACGTCAATAACTCTTGATCGGCGAAAGGTATTGACAAGCGTTGTACAGCAAAAATTTGCGCCTTTTTAATATCTAAAAGTTATCTGTAGACACCTTTGCTGAGAAATTCGAAATAAGAAAAATAGAGCAAAAAAACTGTTTTTTTAAGAGCCACCCTAACTCAATTCAAGAAAATAGCTCTAAATCGGCCAATTTAAGAGATACAAAAAAGTTTTTTTGAACAAAGTTGCTTGAAATTAGCTCAGCTATAACTTTGCCGAAGAATGTATACCTTAATTTATTCAAACAAAAAAGTTAGATTTTTGATTTTAATGATAATAGGAACCACCCTAGAATTCATTGTCATAAAAATGAGGGCCTAACTATAAGGAACAACTTTGTAGAAGAAACTTTTAGTCTAAAGTTTCAATTTCAGGCTCAAAACATATCATTCCAGCTAAATCTGCATTCTGTACCACTGTGCAGTGGAACTGTAGAAGTCTTATACCAAAAGTTGACACATTCAAATTTTTAGTTCACAGCTCACTTTGTGATGCATTTGCTCTTTGTGAAACATGGCTTTCTTCAGACACCGATCTCCCTTTCCACGATTTTAAAATTATTCGCCTTGATCGAGCAGATTCGTATGGAGGGGTGCTTCTCGGGATTAATAAGCTCCATTCCTTTCATAGAATCGATCTGCCTTCCGTGACAGGCATTGAAGTTGTCGCATGTCAGGTAAATATTCGAGGTAAAAGCCTCAGTATTGCCTCAGTATATCTTCCTCCAAGAACTGCGATTTCTCGCCAAGGTCTCTCAGATATCTGCTCAGCTTTATCTGAGCCTCGGTTGATCTTAGGAGATTTTAACTCCCACGGTACAGGCTGGGGGGAACTGTACGATGACAACCGCTCATCCCTGATATACGACCTTTGCGGTAACTTCAATATGACAATTCTAAACACTGGGGAAGTAACACGAGTGGCCAAACCTCCAGCAAGAGAAAGTAGATTAGACCTCTCCCTCAGTTCGAGCTCACTATCGTTGGATTGCTCGTGGAAAGTAATTCAAGATCCCTACGGTAGTGACCACTTGCCAATCAAAATTTCTATTACCAATGGTTCATCTTCCACTCGGTCGGTTGACATCGCGTACGACCTCACGAAAAATATCGACTGGCAAAAATTTGCGGCCACGGTTCTCGGTGGTATTGAATCGGTTGAGATACTCCCTCCGCTGGACGAGTACTCCTTTTTATCGCGACTTATCGTTGACTGCGCTCTTCAAGCACAGACGAAACGCGTTCCGGGTGGTTCCGTTCGCAAACGACCTCTCACTCCGTGGTGGGATAAGGATTGCACCGACGCAAACAGCGAGAAGTCCGCCGCGTTTAAACGCTTCCGCAAACACGGTAAGGTCGGGGACTTCGAGCGGTACACCGACCTCGAGAAAACTTTTAAGAGCTTGATTAAAGCCAAAAAACGTGGTTACTGGCGTCGGTTCGTCGATGGTTTGTCGCGAGAGACTTCCATGAGAAAACTCTGGAATGTCGGCAGGAGAATGCGAAACGCGTCATCACCGGTCAACGAAGACAAGGAGTACTCAGACAGTTGGATATTCAGCTTCGCGCGGAAAGTATGCCCGGATTCGGTGTCGGTTCAAACCAACGTTCGTGATAGTCCGTCGGGTAGTAACGAAATAGATTCTCCGTTTTCGATGGTGGAATTCTCACTTGCTCTCCGCTCATGTAACAACTCAGCTCCAGGAATGGATAGAATCAAGTTCAACTTGCTCAAAAATCTCCCAGACGTCGCGAAGAGACGCTTGTTGAACTTATTCAATCAATTTCTGGAGCACAACATTGTTCTGGATGATTGGAGGCATGTAAGAGTTATCGCCATTCGAAAACCCGGTAAACCCGCGTCGGATTATAACTCGTACCGTCCCATCGCGATGCTGTCCTGTATACGGAAATTGTTGGAGAAAATGATTCTTTTTCGTCTAGACAAATGGGTCGAGTCGAATGGTTTACTTTCAGATACGCAATTTGGATTTCGGAGAGGCAAAGGAACGAGCGACTGTCTTGCGTTGCTTTCAACTGAAATTCAACTGGCCTAAATATGCGCAAAAACAGCAAATGGGTTCAGTTTTCTTGGACATTAAGGGGGCTTTTGATTCTGTTTGTATCGATGTCCTTTCGGATAAACTCCACGATAGTGGGCTTTCATCAATTATGAACAACTTGTTGTCTGAGAAATATATGAGCTTCTCTCATGGAAACTCGACAACTTCACGAATTAGTTACATGGGTCTCCCCCAGGGTTCATGTTTAAGCCCCCTTCTTTATAATTTTTATGTAAAAGACATTGATGGTTGTCTTGATGAAAATTGCTCGCTAAGGCAGCTTGCAGATGACGGCGTTGCGTCCGTTATAGGGCCAAGTGCACCGGACCTGCAAGGACCATTGCAAGATACCTTAGACAATTTGTCTACTTGGGCTATGAAGCTGGGTATCGAATTCTCTCCGGAGAAAACTGAGTTGGTTGTTTTTTCTAGGAAGCATCATCCTGCACAGTTACAGCTTCAACTAAAGGGTAGAATAATCACTCAAAGTATATCTTTCAAGTATTTAGGTGTCTGGTTCGATCCCAAATGCACATGGGGAAAACATTGCGTATCTGAAACAAAAATGCCAACAAAGAATCAATTTTCTTCGTACAATTACCGGAACTTGGTGGGGAGCACACCCGGAAGATCTGATCAGGTTGTACCGAACAACCATCCTTTCGGTTTTAGAGTACGGCAGCTTTTGCTTCCAATCCGCAGCAAAAACACACATTCTTAAGCTGCACCGGATTCAATACCGTTGCCTTCGTATTGCGCTAGGCTGTATGCACTCGACTCATACGATGAGCCTCGAAGTACTCGCGGGTGTAATCCCACTGACAGATCGTTTCACTGAGCTGTCTTTCCGGTTTCTCATCCGTTGTGAAGTATTGAATCCTTTGGTAATAGAACACTTTGAGAAGCTGCTCGACCAAAATCCTCAAACAAGATTCATGAGTTTGTACTATGAGTACATGACGCTGGAGGTTGGTCCTTCTTCATTAATCTCCAATCGTGATTGCTTTCAAGCCTTCTATAGTTCCTCTGTAAATTTTGATCTGACCATGATGCAAGAAATCCATGGAATACCAGATCACCATCGGTCGATGGTTGTTCCCTCAATTTTTGCAATCAAGTACCACCATGTAAGTAACGATAAAAGATTTTTCACAGATGGGTCAACCATAAATGCTTCCACTGGATTTGGTGTATTTAATCAATTTCATAGCGCCTCCTATAAACTGCAGAAACCATGCTCCGTATACGTTGCGGAACTCGCAGCTATATTTTACGCAGTAGAGCGAATTGCCTCACTACCTTCTGACCATTATTTCATTTTTACGGATAGTCTTAGCTCATTGGAGGCTATTCGTTCAATGAGGCCGATGAAGCACTCCTCGTATTTCCTGCCTGAAATACGAACTAAACTGAGTGCTTTATCTAACTGCTCCTATACTATCACCTTAGCTTGGGTCCTATCTCATTGCTCAATTCCGGGTAATGAGAAAGCGAACTCATTGGCTAAGGTGGGCGCTATGGAAGGCGATATTTTTGAGCGACAAATCGCCTTCAACGAATTTTTCTCAATTACTCGCCAGCAAGTCCTCATCAGTTGGCAACAAAAATGGAATGATGGTGAATTGGGAAGATGGTTACATTCTATTCTCCGATAGGTGTCGAACAAACCATGGTTCAAAGGGTTGGACATGAGCCGCGACTTTATACGCGTTATATCAAGGCTTATGTCCAATCACTGCTCGTTAGACTCACACTTCTAGCGAATTGGGCTCTCAGGCAGCAATTTATGTGCGTGTGGCAGAGGTTATCACGATATCGAGCATGTTGTTTGGTCGTGTACCTTACACCGTGTTGCCAGATCTGAGTTATCCACATCCCTCAGGGCTCGAGGAAAACAACCCGCGATACCCGTTAGAGATGTCTTGGCGAGCCGAGATCTTGACTATTTGAATTTAATTTATGTGTTTTTAAAGCGGATAGATTTGAGGATTTAGAAGTTAGTGTCATCTTGTGTTCTCCCAAGTTGTTAGCTACCCATCGGTGTACCCCCATGTTTGTCTTTTTCATCAGAGTGTCGCCTAGTTCGAGATCAAGAGCACATTGCTCTGCAAACCTTGTGTTCACAATCCCTACCCTGCCATCCATTTGTTACAATTTGTTACCCCTAACCTCGAGATAGCCGCGAGTAATCGGCCCCGCTTTACTAACGTTAGTTTTAAGTAATTTTGTTATCTAAACAATGAATATTGGCTCCGCAAAGCTACAGCAAATAAGCCTAGAAAAATAAACGAATTATTAAAAAAAAAAAAACAATTTTTGCCATTTTTGAGTTTTTTCATTAACAGCATCGCAAAGTTCCCTGCGCTTCAGTCAGAGAGGGCGTCGTTTTGCGTCAATTTAAATATTTCTTCTCAATTCCCTAGCTTTTGACCTAAGAGGAAGAGGTGACAATTGGCTTCTTCCTCTTTTATTTCTATCTCTATCTCTATCTTTATCTATCTCTATCTCTATCTTACGCACATGAAATCGGCCAATCAGGAGCTGGTTCACGTTTGACAGAAAAGTGGTTCATTTTCGCCCCCGTATTCGAAAAAGAAGTGTAAATTTCTGTTCAATATGATGCACATAAATGGAGCGTCACAATATAAGTAAACATTATAAATCGTGTAAAGTTCTGAGACTTTTAATGCAATGTTGCAAATATTGTATACAAAAGTCCATATTTGTAGACAACATTGCTTGCAAGTTACTCGTTTGCGTGAAATTAAATACATGTTTACGTGAATGAATGTTTACATGATAATTAAAATTCAGAATTTTTTGCTGTTAGATGCCGAAAATTGGTACTGATTAATATACTGTCAAATACCCATAAATATCGGTATTTTTAGAATCGGGGTGATCTCTGGAAGCCAGGAATTGATATCTGACGCCATTTTGAAGTCCATTATGGCGGCTTTCAGTTTCATAAGAAGTGTCAAATATCATACAATATGGGTATTTTAGGAACGGAAACGATGTGTAGATGACGAAACTTGATGTCAGAAGCCATTATGGAATCCAATATTGCGATTATTGGGTTCATAAAGTGTCAAATACCCTACAATATGGGTATTTTTGGAACGGGGATAACGTGTAGATGCCAAAACTTGATGCTCGGACGTTATTTTGGATTTCAGGATAGTGACTATCACAGTTCGAAAAAGTAGTGTAAATTTCTGTTCAATGTGATGCACATAAAAGGAGCGTCACATATCATATAAGTTTACTTTATAAACCGAGAAATGTTCTGAGACTTTTCATGAAATGTTGCAAATATTGTATACAAAAGCCCGTCTTTGTAAACAACATTGCTTACAAGTTGTTCGTTCAGTGTTCACTCGGCTGTCGACAAAAGCAGGCCAATCTCGATGTGTGCTACGCGATCGTCTGTTTTCTCGGCAGCAACCATTGTGTGGTCCTCCTCATTGTTCTTCATAAGCAGTTCTTTCGGTCGATGCGTCCTCGACTTTGGAAAGCAACCGTTTCGTTATGAGTGTGTGAGTGCTGACCACGTTTTGCGTCCATTGCTGCAATGGAAGCGCTCTGACCCTCGTTGGCGTACAACAATTTGCCATACAATTAAACTACTGGAAGCGGCTCCAGTTCTGACGGAGGAGGCTTTTTGGATAGCGGAAGATAAAGTGTTTATTGTGTTGTACCTTTTGACTATACTTTTAAGATGTATTGTATAGTGACCAAGAATCCTCGGCTCTGTAAAGTTAATTCGGTTGAGCCTTATCAAATAAATTAATAAACAAAAAAAAAAAAGTTGTTCGTTTGCGTGAAATGAAATACAAGTTAACGTGAATGAATATTTACATCACAATTAAAATGCTGAATGTTTTGCTGTGCACAGTACGAATCAGTAGTATAAATTTTTGTTCAGTATGATGCACATAAATGGAGCGTCACATATCATATAAGTTTACATTATATATCATGTAAAGTTCTGAGACATTTCATGCAATGTAGCTAATATTGTATGCAAAAGCCCATTGTTGTAAACAACATTGTTTACAAGTTGCTCGATTGCGTGAAATACTCCTCCCCCCCCCTCGTAGCGTATTTGGCTATATCCAATGCATGGCCGGTCACAAATTCTGAAACCCCCACCTCCCCCCTCAAATGCTACGTCATTTATGCATGTTCCCTAATTTGTATATGCGTGTTGGTCATATCCTGTAGGGGAGCTGCGTTGTTTTACTTTTCGGCTGGTTCTTGACGCTCTTCATTAAAAGACATTATTAAAATAACATTTACAATACGAATAAAATAAGAGAGTAGCGATTCAATGGAGCATCTCTTATGGTGGTGAATGGAACGGAAAAATCCCTGGATGCTTCTCAATAAGATTACCCCGCACGCATCATTGCCACAGTCTTCTCCAAATCCTCCGACGTGTATTTAGCTTCCATGATCTGCTGAAAAACATTGGATAAAGTAGAATCGTCATTGTTAATGCACAAGTGTACGGATTTAGAATCAGCTGTTATATATGGATCGAAATCCGTACAGTACTAATTTTGATAAATAAATACCATATGAATGATCCATTGCTTAGAAATGATATATAAAACGATAAACACTTACCCTTCCGATCGACCTTCAGGAAACTACTTGCAAAAATCACTTAAATACGCTTAACAACTGGAAGTAAATCCGAGAGATTTTCTTAGAAAATCGTTAAGAACGCAACCGATTCACAGAAATGCCCGACACGTGATGAGGTTTTTATTTTTCTTATTTTAATTGCATGACATTCTGCTTAATTGTTGACGTAAACATCAAGCTAATGCATGAATGAACATGAATATGTATTCATGTATAATATTTACATTGTTATGATAAATATAAATAAACAAATTCAACAGGGTGTACGGATTTCGGTGCTGTACGGATTTCGGTCCCGCACGGTACAAGTTTACGTGAATGAATGTTTACATCACTATTAAAATTCAGAATTTTTATCTGTGTATAAATGAATTTCTGTCTGTCTGTCTGTCTGTCTGTCTGTCTGTCTGACCCTTATAGATCCGAAAACTACTGAACCGATTTGTGTGAAAAGGTAAGGCGGGCTCTCATACAAATGAAACAGAAATTCTGCATATCTCGAGAACTAATCAAGCAAATGGAACCAAATTTGGCATTTGGAGGTATAAGCATGCTTGGCATACACAGTTTTGGTCACGAACTGCTCATTTCCTAATAACTTTGCACACAATTGACAAAACATAGTTCTGTTTGAAGCAGTAGATAGAATAAAGTTTAAGCTTGTAATGGGTACGTAAGAAAAAGTAGATTTTAATTCTAGTAATAAACTGTATTTGTTTTTGCGTTGTAAAAATCAAGCGAGAAATGCTCGCTGCACATCTCGGACTTTAAGTGTAAAAATTCATTGGTGTTGATTCAAATGTTAAGATTTACCTACTCTTTGCATATCTATAGTAAGCTATGATCCTTGTCTATCAATTAGTTTAACGAAAATCTGTTTTTAATAACTGAGTTAAAAGTTATTAACACATAAGCAGTTGGTGTGTACAACTGTGTATGCCAAGCATGGGTATAAGGAGATGGTCATAGGGGGCAGCCCCTTAGATAAAAGGAGGGTGCTACGTACAATATAGCATGTTTTTTTTTATTCGGCGCATCAACTCAAGCTAATATTGAATCCCGAGCAAGGTCGAGCACACCCAGCTAGTTTCATATAAAATTAAAATAAACAAAGCTCAGGAGCAGGCAAATCTGTTTGAACCTACCTAACTTGACATTCATAGGATGCGTTTAAATTTATATTATACTGTTAAAAATAATCACAGTGATAACTCACTTCCTCATATAGTTACGGCTTCCGTTTCAACTTACCACGGGTTTCAACTTGCCCCGGTGTACCTTATGCAAAATTTCATGCAAATCGGAGAAGGTCGAGTTTTTCCAATTCATCATTTGGCTGGTAAATATGCAATTGACCCGCATGCTACAAAATAGTGTAACATATATTCATTTTTATTCACTTCCAATTTATTCATTCCTAATTTTATTTCAAAAAACGCTGTGTTATATTCTTTTATGATTTCCCACATTCACAAATAATTCCCATCCATTCTTGACTTTTCTATCTATATGGGACAGTTATGCGAGTATGGCTAGATTTTAATAAACTTAATTCCACTTAGTAGAACCGAACATGAACTTCTTGAAGATCATTATCATCCGTGGACTCCCACAAATAAATAAAATCTTCGCCTGCAAAGAATATTCTCAACAACGCTCCATGCCACCATACTAGGGGAAACTTCCAATCGCGATACCATCTCGCAACCGCGGTGAAACCGACAACGACGACGACGACCACGACGTTTTGACTTCCAGCACAATGAAATCCCCCCGGGAGAGATAACCAACGAGATAGCTTTTCATTTTTCCTTCATCCATTTATTAGTTGGTAGGTACACACGTGCATACCCCGGCACAGCATCCACCCAACCAGCGAGTACATTGTTCAATGTCCCCCAAGAAGATGCCCAGCACCAGCAACCCATCCACCGCCGCTCACCTCCAATCTAGTGGGCAAGAAATGAATGAGGAGCCACGCATTCGGGCAAGAGGAGCGTTGGCGCAAAAAAAAATGCGGCTTAAGTCAATTCATTTTTATTCGAACGAATGTTGCCAACATTCGCGCTCCATTAGAGAGTTGAACAGGCAGTATAGGCCGTGTAGCGGGAAGAGGGGATGCGCGGTCCCCGAACCGAATCCAAGAAGAAGGAAAAACTCAAGGCATTCATTAGAAACCGGCTTTTCACCGTCCGTGGTCCAGCGGGAAGAGGAAGAGGGTAAAAAAAATGCCCCGATGCTGCGCTGTCCACTGAACTGGAGGTTATAATACATGAAAGATCAAGTTCAAGGAATGGAGAAGGGGCAAAAAATTTAGATTAGCGGAGAATGGAGCCGGAATTTCGGCGTGTCTTGTGAGTGTGTCCCAAGTTGGAATAAACGAATGGAAAGAAAAAATCATCGGCATCGACATCGAGATTTGTGGCCGGCGCGCATTGCAACGATCCAGCGGAAAGTTCCGTCGTGTGTCGTGTGATTGCACTGTTGGAGTTCGATTTGCGACTGGTGGACAAAATTGGAATTAATAATCTATGTTTTGAAATGTTCACAAATTACGAGATTAGATCGACTGTCGTCAAGGGGAAGGGGAAGTGTGCCAGTTATGGCACTAGTGCTTCCCTAATTGCTCAACATAAGTTTATCTAAATTTTTCAACGTAGGCATGTAGAACAATATTGATACTAAGATCCTGTGGATGAAATGTTGAATTTAATGAAAATTTTAAAGATTTAGGCTGTATGGCTAATTTGAGGACCACTAGTGCCATACACTGAAAATGTATTTTCGTTATTTCTCTGAAAACCGTTTCGTAAACATGAATATCGTACATACAACACATCTTTCATAAATGGTACGAAACATTCGTTTTTCCTGTCATCTGGCGCAATGTCAATATTACGCCTTATTCGTATAATATACAAATACATCTTCGTGCAATCAAACCAACAACTGCGCTTATTGTCTCCTAAAAAGCTGATTGTGTGTTGGAGATGGGGCATTTTTTTTAGAAATATTGTCGGTTTGACCAATACATGCAAGCTACAACAATAAATCAAATTACTCGTCGCGGTGGTTTTATGTTAGAGAAAAAAAAATACATGCAAGCAGCAGAAAAAGCAAGCGAAATCGAATTACCGTTCCATGAGTGCTTCTTATTTGTCTTTAGCTTTACCATTTCTCATTGAACAGATAAAGCGATGGATAAAGCACAGATCTGTCGATCACAAGGTTCATGAGTCGAGTCTGGTCTGAAGCCTATTTTTATTTTTTTGTCATATTTATTCCTTCCAACGATAAAGTTATTTTTACCCATCCTCACAAACACACTCCACATTTTTCGGTTTCCACAACCAACACTTGTGGCCCGCTGGTTGGGTGTAGCGATAGCGAGTGTGACAGTTCTAACAAAACTACCCAACTAACATTTTCAGCTTTGTAAGCCAACTTTTCCAGCATTGTGCTGTAAAGTAGCTGAAAAGAAGCTGGACATACAGCTACAAGCAAAAGCTAGCAAAATAGTTTTGGAGAGCGTTTACTCAACTTTCTCACAACCATTATTCAATTTGTCAGTCGCACTGAATAACATCAGCCAATAAACGCTAATGTCACCTCTATACACACACTACCCGAGCAAAGTCGGTTAACAAAATGAAAGCAAATCGATATTAAAGATTGCAGTTCCTATCATAATGAATACTCATTTTGATTACAATTGTCACGACATTAGTCTGATATCATATTGTGCTTTCATTATGCAGTCAAGACATTCTAAATGAAAGCAACTTAACTTGAAGTTCTGCTGTTAACGTCTTGTTTAAAATTTAAGCTAAGCTTATCTGTCGTTGAACTAACGATTATTGTTTAATTGTTTTGTTTAATACATTTTAGGTCATTCGTAACCAACTCGAGGTGACATTTGAGCTCAAGTCTTTCAGCGTGAGAAGCTTGGATGCTAACAATTTACACCAGGCCCGTATTCAGTCAAACATTATGAATGCAAAATCAGTAATCAAATTGATTTCATTGAAAGCAGGATTAGTTTTCCGTTTGATTCAACAGTGTAAAATTTTGCTCTCATTTTTGATGTGTTAACCGTTAAGTCAACCAAAATGAGATCAAATGGAGTATTCAAAATAAGTTACATCATAACAGCAAATGCTGATTTCAATTTGATCTCTAACTTTGCTCGGGTACCCAACTTTCAACTTGTAACTGCAAAACAAAGCTAATAAAGTGAATATATTACTCATTTGATGGCTTCTACACAACCAACGACTCTTGCTGAATAACATAAACATCAAAAGTGCTTTTTCAACAACTAAACAACCTGTACTCAGCTTATAAACTGTGTTAGAGCAAATTCGGAAGCATTCTCACAGTCAACTAGGTTTATTTTTAACGTGTGCAGTTTTACAGCTATTACTCTGCTCTTTTATAACTAGTCGAGAAAATTGATTCATGTGTACTATTATAAAGCCTCTACTCAGCGATTTTGTTGTAGAAGGGAATGTTGATTTGTTTACATAAGTTCAAAGTGTTGGCCTAGCACAGTTGGAAGTGTCAACGTTTGCCAATTAGGTCGTCTGGAGTTCGATTCTAGGTTCTCCGGTGTAGGGTAAATAATTTGGTGATGATTTGTAACTGATTTCGATTAATTTGATTCACAGCAAAATAAACTCAATAAATTCCTTCATAAAAAAGCGTAAACAGTATTTAACTCGGCTTCAAGAGAAAGCTGTGTAGTGATTATTGGATAACCGGGAAAAGGTTGAATAAGCGCCTTTCTAGTTCACACACAACTAAACAGCAGGATAACAGCTGTATAGAAGCGTTAATGGATATGCAATAAGAGCTTCTCTCGACCGTTCCAACAGCCATAAGTAGCTGACTAAGTTCGCCAGATTTGCTTGTATAGAGGTTGAGTAAAGGTTTCCTCATATCGTATAACGTTTGAATACAGCTTGAGACTGTATAAATGAAATGAGTAAAGCGTTTACATTGTGAAAATTGTTAGTTGGGTAGCTTCATACAATGTACAAATCCATTTCGTTGCAGAAAACAACGAATAAATTCGTAGAACAAACGAGCGATTTCGTTGTATAAACGAAATTTTATTTTCAGTGTAACTATTACAATTCCACAATATAAATTTTAACTTGAGAGAATCGTAATACCTTCCACGGACTTTTAATGAAAAAGTTTAGAATACTGAAGAATCAAGGAGCTAAGGTAGCATTATGATTACACTTTTCTTCTGGATTTAAATAAACTTTATTGATTCTGGAGCTATCAGAATTCTCAGAAAATATTACACCCAAGCAACATAGTTTGTCATAAACGGTTTACGTAATTTATTAATGACTACCTCAGCTGTAAAAAATTAAGTCTAGTCACTTATATACAACTATAAAAAAATATATTATATAAAATATGATTGTATTATCGCTAACAGAATGCAAATTGCTTTAAATTTTGTCTCATCGTGGTGTGATAGGGAAGGATTAAACATAAATCCTTCTAAAACTACTATCGTGCCATTTACCCGAAGGAAGAAATTTTGATTAGACAACATAAGATTGAAAGCAAGCTTGCAAATGCTCATTACAGCTAAAATGCTATTTTTCGGATTTATGAAGCTATGAAATATTTTAATGGTAATTCGTATTTACAAGATGCAAGAAGAGAAAGTAAAGTATTTGTATGATACATAAAACCTGTCAATTTAGCTTTCAGAGGGTCACAATAGCGATTAGCTGTAACGATGAGCAACGCGATGAGCGAGCAATCAGCGATCATAAAATCGCTAGTTGTGACCTTCTGAAAGCAAAATTGATAAATTGTGTATGTCATACACAAACTTTACCACCTATGCTTGCTTCTTATAAATAAAAATTATCATTATAGTATCTCATAGTTTCATAATTCCGAAAAATAGCATTTTAGCTGTAATGAGCAATTGCAAGCCTGATTGAACGGCACACTTTTGGAACATTATAATGCTGTCTGGAGTAATCCTAGATAGTAAACTTAATTGGAATATGCATCTAGAGCAGGCAATAAACAAAGCTACTAATGATCTATGGATATGCAAAAGAACATTCGGAAAACAGTGGGGACTGAAACCGAAAATAATCCATTGGATTTACTGGTCTGGTGGCCAAAAACAAAAGAGAGTGTTGCTCAGAGAAAGTTAGAAAAACTCCAAAGGTTAGCAACTCTCTCAATAACAGGTGCAATGAGAAGTACACCATCGAAGGCATTGGAGGCTTTGCTTTATATGTTACCATTGCATCAATTTGTACAATTAGAAGCCGAAAAGTGTGCTCTAAGGATTACAAGGTCAGTGAAACTCTTTGAAGGAGACCTTAGAGGACATCTTAGGATTTTAAAAACTGTTAGTATCAAATCTCTAGTAAGGAACAACAAAGACTGGATGGAGAAAAGATACAATTTCAATCGACTTTTTCAAGTAGTTGACCCTGGGCGTAATTCATGGCAATTTGGTGGCCCGGTTCTTCGTCCAGGATCGATTGTTTTTTATACAGATGGTTCAAGATTGAACAATCAAGTGGGAGCAGGAGTAACTGAACACTTAAAAAAATTCATGCCCAGGGATAGAAATATCGGTTCCTATGGGCAGATAGCCAACTGTGTTCCAAGCTGAAATCCAAGCAATTTTAGAGTGTTCCATTATATGTTTGCATATAATGGATCATAAGAGTGCAAAGATATGCGTCATGTCCGACAGTCGAGCTGCTCTAAATGCTTTAAAGTCGGCGACATGTACATCAAAACTTGTCTGGGAGTGTGATCAATCGCTTCAAAAATTGTCTTGTCATAATCAAGTCAACTTATATTGGGTTCCTGGTCATTGCGGGATTGAGGGAAATGAAAGAGCTGATGCACTAGCAAGACTCGGATCTTCTCATAAGTTCATCGGGCCAGAGCCCTTTTGTGGCTTATCGGCTGCATCTCTTAGAATGGAGCTAAAAGCGTGGGAATCTTCAAAAGTGGAGGAAAACTGGAAGAACACTTCCATTGCTAGGCAGTCGAAGCGATTTATTATTCCAAACATTTCTGTGACCCACAAAATCCTGGAACTTTCTAAGAAAGATCTTAGTATATATGCAGGTCTTATAACAGGTCATTGTCCGAGCCGTTATCACTTGAAGCTGATTGGAAAACTTCAAGTTGATGTATGTCGCTTCTGTGGCATAGAAAAGGAAGAATTGGAACATTTGCTATGCCACTGTCCGGCAATTTTCAATAAAAGGCGTAAGTTCTTCGACAAGGGGCTGACATTTGGAGAACAACTCCCAGTACGGCAGTGCACTTTATTCAAAGTATAATGCCGTGCTGGGATAATGCTATTAGTCAAATGATGGCGATCACTCCTAATAATAGTGATACGGCATCTTGATATAGCTAAAGAAAAAAAGGAGAATATATCACAATAGATCAGAAAAATGGTCGTAGTGATGAAAATACCCGACAAAGAAAAAAAAATATACAACTCATTTATAACGAAAAAATGTGGGATCTATACTGCCTTTAACACCATATAAGTCCCATATGGAAAAAGTAGGCATTGAGAAAATGGCAGTTGAAGTTAAGAAGTGCAATTTCCATGTAAATATTAAAACAATCATAGTAAATTAATCGATAATTTTGTCAAGTTAAAATCAGTTGCAATGAAGCTTGCATCTATTGTTGTATTAACGAAAAATATGGCGATTCAAGAAGCAGAACTGTAGCTTGACCTATGGACGATTGAATTTCAGGATGGGACTGATCTGCGATTACTTTGCTTGATGGGACAAACTGACTTGATGTTGTTTTCACATTTTTCATGATCCAAGTCCGTAGTTTTATCACGTAATACGAAAGTAGATGCCAATTGATAGTGGATAGCGTTATTATCTTAAAATTGACGAAAATCCATATGGGACTGATATGCGATTATAAGCAGTATATGTAATCTATGTCAAGTTATATATGATTTAAATGCACAACTTATTTATGACTATAACGCAACCTACTGTTTTGAACATGTTGAACAACTTCCAGCGAATGGAATTTGTTTATTTTTCCATCATCAATTTACAAAACGTATTTTTCCGGGAAATTTTATTGTCCGAATAAAGTACACAAACTGAGATTCCGTACTCCCAAACTTGTGTGCGGCAAAAAACCCATTAGCTGTTAGAAAACGCATTTACTATATTTAATTTTTTTCGCACATAACAAACATTTATACGTATCAACATCAACTTCAATTACAACACTAAACTTGTTATGAGTGAAGCGTGGATTCTCAAACATGTTAACTACTTTTACATCATTTATAGCGATGTCTTCATTTTGACTTTTTAAGTAGTCAATGAAGACATCGGAAGAATACTGATCGCTCATGCTCACTATTCAATCTTGGCACCGAAGTGGAAACAACAGCTCTATATTTTTCACGCAGATTGCTTTCAATACCATTTTTCACATCATTTAGATTAGCTCCTGTTGCACACTCAACAATAATAGAGCCATCTTTACCATTCCTAAAATTACTGATTTTGTGTGTTTTGAGATCTAGCTGTGCTTTCAAAAACTTACGAGTATCTTCGCAAGCTTGTTTGGTTTCTTTCGGTTGAATCACAATGACCGGACGAGTCTTACGATTATTCGGTTTGTTACTGTTACTAATATTTTTATTTGTACAGTCGAATCGTTGTCACTATTTTGAAATTTACGTTTTTTGCGTCTGGGATTTCGGTCCAATTCAGAGTGAATCGTCCTAGATGCACCAATAGTTGCAGCTAATTTCTTTTCCGTACAAATTTTGCTGCATTTTTCCATCCTAATTCTCAACACGTTGTCTCAACTTTGTTTCGTATGCCAATGATAGAGTCAGCAACAGAAGAAAATTGCTTCATTGCATCCCCCATGATTTTGGTATCCAAAACCGATACATTCTGCTCGTCACAACTCTGATCTGACAGACAATTACTACACTTGAGTAGAACATTTCTCGATAACTTTTTCAAAGGGACGTATCAGCTTTTGTAAACAATGCATTTGATCGTCGATTTGGCGTAACTGGTAGCTCGCCCACCCCTGCTAACACTACCATCAGATAAGGGAAATTTTCCCCTACCTGCAAGTGGTGTTAGTAAGCGTGTGCGAGCTACCAGGTACGCCAAATCGACGATTAAATGCATTGTTTACAAAAGCTTATACGTCCCTTTGAAAAAGTTATCGAGATTTGCGTTATCTGTGATAAGCTTTGCCTGAGTCCGCGTGAGTGTAGTGCAGTTGCAATGAAATACACGAGCACACCTACCCACACAGATAACCGGAAAATCACTTAACAAAATCTCCAAACTAAATATTGCACACTCTGCCATATCTATCCACCTATACACATAATCTTTACATGCAACACTGCAGAGACACAAGTAAAAACGAATGAAAGCAGAAATTTACAATGCCGTAGCTTACTAAAGGATGTCAATAGCATGTCGGGCGAAGGAAAAAAATAGCAAATTTATCGAGAACCTGCTGCAGCAGCAACCGGCTTCTCCTACTTATCCAATAAATGATCACTACGGGGCACGCGTAGGATCAATTCTACCGCGGCACAAGCACAATGTCACACTTAATTTTTGGAATATTTATCACAGCACTGCGAAATAAACTATAACATTAGCCATTACACACACGCCTAACCGATCCGATAAACAAAATACGGTGGTTAAATCCCACGCCATCGTAATGGACGACGAGACGTACATTAAAGCGGACACCAAGCAGATCCCCGGCCTGGAGTTTTTCGTCGGCAAGCCCGCCTGGATGTCCGGAGAAGTGGTCAAATTTGCCAAGAAGTACCTAGTGTGGCAGGCAATCTGTCGGTACAGCACATTCAGTGTGCATCACATAACGACCGGCACCATCAACGGTAAAATATATTAAGAAGAATGCCTCCAGAAGTGCCAGCTGTCCTTCCTTCGGTCCCACGAAGGTGACCCTCTGTTTTGGCCGTATTTGGCATCGTGCCATTACGTGAAACCGGTGATGGAGTGGTCCGATGCCAACGATGTTGTTTTTGTGCCACAAATCCGCCAAACTCGCCAGAACTTCGCCCAATAGAAAAATACTGGGCGATTATGAAGAGCAAGCTCCGGAAAACAGGGAAGTTCTTCAAAAACGACAAGGATTTGAAGAAAGAGTGGATCAAAGTGTGTAAGAAAGATGGCGCAAAAGTTGCATAGGATTTGTAGGGTAGCGTTAAGTCCAAGGTGCGGGCATTCAGCCTAGGAGAGGAGGTCGAATGAACCAACTTTGCAAAAACATTGCTAATATGCAAGAGGTGAGACAGCTTTACTCTGAGCTGCTTTTTTGCAGCGAGTAACTCAATATAGGGGAATTTACGTATTCTCGGCAACCTAAGCAGCGACCTTCTTTCTATAGCCTTTTTCTCTAAGGAACGCACACATATGCAGTATTGGTTTGTTTACAATCTTTTGCTGCCAGCTGCTCTAACAATTTCAGTCGAAAGAATTATCAAAAACTGTTTTGAAACGCTTTTACAAAGCTCCAATCTTCTCTAGTGAGAGCGAGTATTGTCGGCAACCAGTTTTTCTTCGGCAACCGTTCCATTTGAACTCCATGTAAATCTGCTGTTCTATTATCGGCAACTAGAAATCAGCTACAATTTGTAGTGTGTGTGTTGCATTTCAAGAAAACCTTGCTAGATTGCTTTTACTCAGTGGTAAAAATATAGTCAAATTGAAGCTGAAAGCATAAAGAATCGTTTGCGAAAATAGTGTTTCAATTTGTGTTGCCGAAAATAGTCTGTCATGCCGAAGCCGTCATTTCCCCTACCTCAAAATTCAATCGACGTTCATCGATTTTTCTCTCTGCTTACTCCTATTACTCTCTTTGAAAAGATTTATCCTAGGATTTATCTCACATTAGACGTCAGTTTTGTTGTAAACATAGTAAGATTTTTCAGATCTGCTATTCAAACGATGTGACTTCCAGTACCACTTGGATCAAAAGGATTTTGTCCGGAAAACGACTCGAACAATGCTGGGAAAGATTCCAATGCTGGGCAGCTGCTGTAACTGTTTTCCAAGTGATTTTTGTTCGTACTCTTCCGTCTCAAAAAATTGGATGTGAATTAACTGAAGGTAGGTGGAAACAGGCTATTTGTTCTCATAAAATAACCAGAGAAATCGTTTTCAGGTGTCCAGCGAGGAGAACGTGAAATCACCGGTATAGAAACCCGAGTATCCAGTGCAGCCACCACTGCCGAAGCTGGTGAGTATGATGCTCGATCGTCATCCGGACTTCAATCCCATCATTGATGTACTGGAAGATATCGAATCCTGCATATATGCATGGTTCAGAAAGAGTCGAAGAAAAGGGGCCATGGTGATCTGAAGATTTTCAATAGTAAATCTGATCTGACCAAGTACAGGATCATCGCTATGGACTTTTCCGACGAGAAACCGTAGAAAGAAACATGCTCCGGATATAATACATAATAGAAAAAAACACATTTAATAAACCACTGAAATTATTTTTTTTTCTGAAGGAAATATACACTCAGAAATATAGACTTCCGTCAACGGCCACAGAAGAATCTTGGTGGTCTATCGCACCATATCACGATTATCCAGAAGGCACATCAGTAGCACCAGAAGTGGGATGGTACCCCCTGGCAGCAGAACGTCGCCGTAATAATCCAGAGCTTGGATCGCAGTTTTATCCAGTGGCAGGTTGCGCACAGGACACGGTCGAATTGTCGATTCCAAAATGTTTAGCGATCCACCTGTGAGACTGACCTGGATTTACCACGACCGCTGCCATCATTTTTTGTCGAAGCACTTGCTTGGAAGACATCTCGATAACCACTTGACAGATTGTGATGAGATTTTACACATTTGAACACTATACTCTAAACTAGTTTTACTCAAAATTTCATCAATCAAATTTCCAGTGAAATAAAAAATGATACACAAAAGAAAGCGTTGCATTTTGCGCTATGTATCGCAGAAATGAACATGAATTTTTAATACCATGTACAAACATGTTATTTTTAGAATGAAGGCCTTTTGATTCAAAGAATATCCCACTGTGCATGCTTCCTGTCATCGACGACGTCATCGAACAGCATCCAGTTAGGTCTCGATTCGGTTTTTTTTGTATCCTAAATCATGACTTCCAGAACTTACAATCATCCTCTCCTTTTTTTTCGAGAGTACACTTCAATGAACTGAGATGTGTTGTGTCCATTCCTTTAGGTTTTCGCCGTCATTGTTTTCAGCTAACTCGAGATGAGCCAAATCCTCTGTACTAGTTAATAGGCACGCCGGCCCCGATTGAAAGAAGAGTAAAATTTGCCACGTAATGGCTGTCAAAATTCTTGTTTATAGGTATAAATTAAGAGTTATATTATTGCTAATAAATTGAAACATTGTTGTCCGCGTGATCCTTCTTCGCAGGCATCCAGCTTGAAGCACAAGGTTAAAGCGCACACGGTTCGAGACCTTAGCATATATCTCTCTATCTATCGTTGGAGTCGGATAGTTGGAGGAGCATTGTAGACAACAGAATGCGTGCAAGAATGGATCAAAATGGCCGGCCTGGGTTCATGGATGCTGACCTGATCTGAACCTCCTCCGAGTCACTCCTCTCGATCCGATCGTTGAATTGGGTAGCAAAGTGATCCTCTAACCCCGGATTCCCTCTCCTCCCATTTTGAGGGATCCATTTGCACACGCAGGAAAATCACGTTATAAATAAAGACCTCCGCCGTATTATTCGCTTTAATGGCGCCGTTTATCGTTTGTAATATTTCATTTGCGGAGCCTTGTGGCTGGGAGAAGGAGAAATGAAGCAAAAAAAAAGAACTTCAGTCAAAGATAATCGCGCCCATGAACATAAATTAAAAGGATATATCTTACCGGAGAACCATTCCAAGCGTTTGATTGTGGAGCTTAATTCGTTTTTCCATTTGATCGCGCCCTTGCATCTCGCTGCACGCCACCGATCGGGGTGGAACGTTAATGTCCTGAGAAACGTTCGCAGTTGATTTTTGTTTTTCTAGCTCTCTCTATATTGATTGAAATCTATTTACTGGCTACTGGTCTTTCGTGACTTGTTTGTAAGGGTACACTTCTGATCGCATAAGTGGCGAATGGTGCAAGTACTTTTTGATGATAACTACACAAGAAAATATGAAAGGACAGGTTTATTGACAGATTTATGGCCTGGCTCTCCAAAACTTCATGACGACTTAGTGCATAGAATATTTAGTGACTTTTCCAATAAACCATGCAAATCATTCAATAATTATTTGTTGAGAAAACCACTATTTCATTTAAGAGATCTGTATTGCTGTTGGGGCCTCAGAGAGTCTAGTCAGTTAGGCACAACATTTTCAAGCCAAACCAACGGCTTGAAAATGTTGTGCCTAACTGACTGATTCCCGGTCTGGTCTAGGAAATCCTTTGGATTGAAAATTTTCCCGACTTCCCTGGGCATAGAAATATTATTGTGCTTGCCTCACAATATACAATTTCATGCATTGGTTGGCATAGAAAAGCTCTCAATTAGTCTTTGTAAAAGTGCATCAAAGAACACTAAGTTGAGAGCAAGCGAATGCTCGTGTAAGAGCGTAAAAGTCAGGAAGAACTAGAACTATTGCTGATATTGCTGATGACGTAGTCCAAAATATTGTGGAGTTCATATCTAGAAATCTACATGGTCAGTGAAGTCGTATAAGACAATCTCACTTTCGAAGAATATCCGGTAAAGCTCATAGGTCCGTGAATTGAACATCAATTAGAAAATAAAACAATTGTAGATTTGAAGACATAGGTACTTTAAATCTCCGCGTAAATACATCGTACGGGTTAGGAAAAAGAAGTGTGCGTTTGACTTGCACTGTTGTATTAATGGCCCTTCGCTCATTTTCAACTTCTATTAATTTTCATACTGCCGTACTCTAACGGAACTATCTGACTACCCTCTTCTTAGACCATCTTCTTCTTCTTCTTCGCATTTCAAGCTTATTGCATATTGCATATTAGCTTATTGCGTGCTCTCAACTTAGTGTTCTAGTTGCACTTCCACAGTTATTAATTGATAGCTTTCGATGCCTGTACCATTTTTGCATTGGTATAATTGTGTGGCAAGTCCAATCATACTTCTATGCCCAGGGAAGTCGAGAAATTTTCCTACCCGAAAAATTCCTAGACCGGACCGGGAATCGAACCCAGCCACCTCCAGCATGGTCTTGCTTTGTAGCTACGCCTTTACCGACTGAGCTAAGGGAGGCCCCCTTCTTAGACCATTCTCTAGCTAATAAATTATCACACTAAAGCTTCATGTTAGACAGCATTTCCAACCAACTCTGAAAATCGCAAACTTCGCGTATGAAGTAACATAAAACATAAAAAATAAAACATTGTTAATAAGTTGTTCATGGTTCTCCAAAGCATCCTGGAATTCAGATCATGTTATCTACTAGATCAACCTGGATTGGGCCGATACCCTATGCAATGGAATATGCGCAGTAATGTTCATTAGACCCTAAATTCATCATACAGGATAACGCTCCTATACCTAGTCCTAAACCTTACCCTTCTAGGATCTTCAAAATCTTCAAGAGCTCAAATGATACACACTACGAAAAAGACATGAAAATTTCATTTCCCTGAGACCAACACATGTAAGCGGCCCTTTTGACATAAGAATCAGTTGAAAAAAACTAGAAAATCAATTAAATCAAACGTTGTCTTCGTCAAGCTACTTATGTTTCGGTTTGAGAACACTTAATTTTACATGAAATGTTGGATTACGTTCCATGATTTACATCCAATTCGTGTAAAAGTAGTTATTTCTAAGTGTGTATGATACACTAGTTAAACCAGGGCTTGCACGATGTTCTCAGTAACGACATATGTCATAAACGATTCATAAAGTCTTTGCACATAAGTATAACACATTTCCATGTATGATCTAGGATTGAGCAGTTCCAGGTAAAATAGCGAAAAACAAAAATTGATTTTTGAATCGACCTTCTTCGATTTTTGAAACTTTGCCTAATTCTTTGTTATGGGCAATGATTCGTATTTTTGCTAAAATTCGTCTATTTTGGAGAAGTTCGCGTTTGGCTTTTAACGTTGTGTGCATTTTTTCTACCCTTGCTTGCTGAGTGCTGGCGTTCCGCCTCCCGGACGAAGAGTGCTTGTCAAATGTTGTTGTCGTCGTGTTTGTGCGTTGAGGTTGTGTTTCAGAAATGCAATCAAAGTGTGCTGTGGGCGCTATTAGACGCGGTTGTTTTCGATCGCTGGACTTGTCGGTTCTGATTTCGGTGCTGGTCGCGTGTTTTTTCGTGAGGAGCTGGAGCTGTGTCTTACAGACTGTGTACTGGCAGACTGAAGCCATTGTGTCGCAAGTGATTGATTATGGAAAGTAGACGCAGTCCTTTCTTACTCTGCTGAAGTCCCTCTAGTTGGAGCAGCTAGAGTGTGTGTCGTGGTTGATGGTTAAAGAAGTAGCGGCAGCATTCTATGGGAGCTCTTCGAAATTATCGTGATGTCATGGATTTCTTTGCAACATCGGGTGAGATCTTTCCTTTATTTTTGTGTTAACTTTCATTCCATTATAGAGATTAGTGACGTTTAACGCACCCACAATAGTGGGTACATCATAAAGCCCTACAGTAAAAGTATGGATGACTGTCACCACAAAACTGAAAAAAGTTGTTCCAATCGAGCAAAGCGGTGCATTTTGACGGTTCGATTGGAACAACTTTTGACAGACGTCCATACTTTTACTGTAGAGCTTTAGTGCATCGCCGTGTAAAGTTGTTGATTATTTTCCTCTGGCTATCCTAAAAATATATATGAAATTAGATCTGTCAAAATGAGTTTGACAGCGATTTGTTATGTATTTTCCTCGGATTTTCTCTAACACGCTCTCACATACAGCACCAATACAACCGAACGTGAAAATCTAAAATTATATGAAACATTATATGCTGGGTACGGGACGGAAATGGATGGAGAGGGTGGAAATATCAACTCCCTGTCTTTAACATTTCGTGAATAGAGGGTGGGCTCTTCTTCCCATTCATTGGAAAAGCCTCCTGTTTGATGTCTTGTTTTTTTACCGGTTGTATGATCCTGTTGTTGGAAAGAGATTCTCATTTATCCCGAGGGTGCACGTGGGCGATATTGCCCACGGATTCACCCAAACCGTTTTTGGCCCTTTATACAATGGCAGGTTGAGTACAATGAGAGGTTATTGAACAGTTAGAGATCAAGCCGAACAGCGAGGATAATCCATAGTCTACCGCAGTTGTCTAGCTACAGTGAAAGGTAGTTTTCGTCCATTTTGGATCCTGTAAAATTATCAAAATGTCGTCTTTGAAGTTTTTCAAAAAATTGTAGAACGGAAACGGCATTTCTGATCTAAATAACGTCTGAGCTTCCAAACATTCCCGACCGAGGCTCCAGACGGTTCCGAAGATAATTCCAAACAATTTTAACCCGGATCTCAGATTTTCCCGACAGACATTTGAGACATTCTCGACTTGGTTTCATGACTTAGATTTCAAACGTTTTTGACGATGATTCAAGACGTTCCCAACTTGGTTTCAAGACATTACGAAAGGACATTGCAAACGTTTTCGACAGAGATTCCAGGTCGACGGTGGTTCCAGACGTTTTAGATGGAGACTCAAGATAGTCTTGACTTAGATTCAAGATGCTCCCAACAGAGACCCCAGACGTGTCGATGGAGATTGCAGATATCCTCAAAGATGGTTGTATAAATTTTCAACGAAGATCCCAAATTTTTCCAACGGAGCTTCCAATTGTTCCAAAACTTTTTTTTTCTATTATTATTGTAGTAACTTTAACACTCTTGGGTCATTCGTGACTTGTCCGGGGTGAGATTTGTACTCGTGACTTTGGCGTGAGAGGTACGCCGGGGTCGCCCCCTGTTCCAGATGTTTTTGACGGAGATTTCAGACGTTCCTGATGATGATTACAGACATTCCCGAAAGAAATTTCAGACGTCGACGGAGATTTCAGACGTTCTAGACTGATCCCAACCTCGTTCCTGATGGAGATTCCAGACGTCCCCGAAGATGATTCCAGACCTGCCCGATAGAGATTCCAGTCGTCCTCGACGAGCAGTTCAATCGTTCCCGATTTGCATGCGTACGCTCTCGACGCAGATTTCAAACATTCTCGACGAAGGTTGAAGATGTAGACGTAGTTGATTCCAAACGTACCCAACTGAGATTCCTAAAATCAGTACACCAGTATTGATATATGCAAAAAAGTCATCGAGTTATTCCGGTTGATTCTAGTGGAGATTCCCAACGGGAATTCCATTAGAAAATTCATTCAGAGGGAATTTCATTGAATTTGCCAGAGAGCTCATTTCCAAAAAATATTTCCAAATTTTCTTGTAATTTAGTTTATGGAAATCCTCAAGAAATATTCGAACAAAATTCTATGAAAGGTTCAAGAGCTTTCCAAAGAGAATTTCAAGAAAACCCCAAGAGCTTCTTTCAAGGACAGTTTGAGAAGAACTCTAAAAGAATTGTGAAGATTATTCCAAGGGGATTTATGGGTAGAAATTTAGGTAAATTCTCACAAGAATCATTGGGAAGACGAAAAGTAATGTAGAGCAAATTTTCTAAGTTTTATAGAGGGAATTCCTAAACTATTCTATATATGTTTCCAAGACTGTTATGAAGAATAGAAGAGAAAATGGTAAGATTATTCCGGGACTATTTTAAAGATATCTTGAGATAATTTCAGAAGAAATAATATAGAAAATCAGGCATAACACATTTTTCAAGTTACCGAACACAGAAATTGAAGATCCAGGATTTAGCAAAAAATCATGGTTCTGAGACTTCAATTAAGAACAATTTCCATTATCGTTCTTGGTCTAAGAAAACTGTTCAAGATTATGGGGCCATACTGTTCTGAAACATGTATTAATGAGATAGAACGATAGTCTGAAAAGTCTAACAATGAAATGTGTGAGATCTCAAACTTGGATAAATTGTGTGAACTCTTGAAGTAAGTTCAATGTGCTAGATTTATGCTAGTACCGTGGGGGACCGAAATCCGTACAGCATCAAAATCCGTACACCTCATACAAAAAGTAGGCGTTTTGTATGAAATGTACGGATTTTGATTCATTTCGTAGGTGTATGGATTTCGGTTCGCCACGGTAATTTCTAATGCAAATAGGCAGCTGGGATTCATCTTCAAAATTTCTTCAGGGTTCTACGATCCCTGTACTGCTCGCTGGTACGATCCATGTTGGATGCCTGATGTCCGTATTACGCCAATTGGATTGCTAGGATCGAAAAAGTGCCGAAAAAATTCGTGCGATACGTTCTTCGCACTTTCCGTGGAATAATCCCTCCAACTTTCCACCTTATGAAGAACGTTGTCAACTTCTCGGACTAGAGTCGCTCGAACGACGGCGCTCCATCACTCAAGCAGCTTTGTGGCGAAAATGCTGAAAGGAGAAATTGATGCCCCGAATATCCTCACACAAATTAAGTTCTACGCACCAGAAAGAAGACTACGCCAGCGGGATTTCCTTCATTTTGATTCGCGAAGTGTGGAATATGGACAACATGACCCCATTTTTTAAACTTCAACTTGACCTCGCGGACCTTTCAACGACGACTCTCTTTCTGACGATAACTGTTTGCAATGTTCTACGTTTTAAAAGTGTTTCGGACATCAAAAAAGATTGGATTTCAAAGTTAACAAAAGCTCACCTTTCTAAAGATTAGAAATTGTGAAGGATTCTCTCTGGAGTTCCCGCTGGAAATTCCAGACCCAGATTTCCGACGTTCCTGAGGAGAATTCCATGCGTTCCCTGTGGGAATTCTAAACGTTTCCCAAGAATATTCCAGGTAAGGACTTCAAACGTTACCGACGGGAGATCCAGTTCTTCCCTAACATTCCTGAACATTTTCCAATCGGTTCCAGACGTCACTGACGGATATCCTCTTCATCATGTTGAACTAAAACTAGTACCGTAAAACGGGGTAAAGTTGATCACTACACCGATAAATTTTCGATTCTCATTAATCCTTTTGTATGATATTTTTATGATATAATTTCTTTTATATTTCATTAGGTAGTTCTTTAGAAACGTTTTCCCTGACAAGTTATGCATTCTACCACTCTAAACGTTAAATTTGGTGGAAGTGATCAAATATGCAACTTTTTATTGTTCCTACAAATCCTATCAGAAACAGGATATAACATTTATTCTGGTGCTCATGCTAGGCATGCACAGTGGTACCATTTTAAGAGTTTTTGGCTGATTTTAGGTGCAGATTAGCTGATACAGACAAAAATTGGATTATGCATCTAATTTTAACTTGTATAAGCTAGTCATTCACAGCCCTGACAAAAATTGCAATCTGTGAAACAAAACTTAGATATCCCAAAAACTAGCTTGGAATCAAAATCTTAAAAAAAAAACCATACACATCTAAATAATTTTCTTGAATTTTGAATCTCGTATTTTTTTAAATGTATGCAAATTGTAAAATTCGTTCCTGTGTCAGGCGATACACATGAGCAACACACAGGAAGCAGTATCGAATTTTACGATAAAAGTTCCTCAAATGCTCATACATTGTAATATACCTTAAAGCTTTTAAGGATGCACGGAGCATTCTTGCCGTTGTCTTATCAGTTGATTTATTTCTTCAATTAAAGCGTACCGCATCGCCCGGGAACAATAAACTGCCGCCGTCTATCGCGGAAAATTGAAAATTTTGACAGAAGAATGGTGCGCAGATCTTCGTTACCAGCACCTCCGCTACCACCGCTACCACCGAAATCACGATGATCGATTCCAGCGTGAAAGCAGAAACAACAAAAATACAGAGTGAACTCATCGTTAAAAGATGCTGTGTGCCTCCTCATCATCGTCTTCCTCTTCTTTCATTCGTATTTGTGTTTTTTAAACTTCTTCGGTAAGTAAATTCTTGTTTTTCAGCTTCTCGCTCTGCAGGGTTCGCGGCCGCAATGGTGCTGAGGAGATGATGCTGCAAGAGCTGACTTTGGCCAACCATTGAAAAAAAAACCGAAAAACGAAAAAAATGAACGTTGAGATCAACGACCGATCTTTTATCGTTGTTATTCTGCCTTTTTCCCGCCTCTTCAGGGGAGTGCGCGAGCCCGTGTGTCTTTGGGAATGCTTTTCGCGCGAAACTTCAAAACCCCCAAAAACCTTTTGGCTGCTTTCGTTCGGTTTGCCGTCGATGCTGGACGAGAAGAGTGCTTCAGCAGAACGGAGAGTAGGCGGACGCGAATTATTTTCGCGGGTCTTTGTTTTTCCCCTCGTTGGCATCCGAGGGGTACTCTCGGGATGAAATCTTTTAAACCCGTTTCCAAGTGGGCACTCCGCACCGAACACCACCCTAGCGGGCGCAAATTTCGAGAATAAAGGAAGCGCAAAAATTAAGCGTAACTTATTACAAACGTGAAACTTAAGGACCGAAAAAATTGACCACGTCTTTGGGATAGGCGAGCGTTTACACCGAAACTCCGAAGAAGAAAATTTATGCACGCGGTACTTTCGAAGCTGAAGATACGCGGGTATATCGACCAGCCGATGCGATGATGTTGACGACGACGACGCGAAAGGAAGGCAGTGAAATTACTTTTTAATGAAATCAGCGATAGTTTGGAATTTTGCAGGCTGCTGTTGCTAAGCGCTGGTCGGAGTCGATGCAAATTTTCCGTTCAAGTTTTTGCGGATTTTGTTTTATGATTTTTTGAACTTTGATTCAAACTAACGACACACCCAGTTTTTTTAATATGTTTAAATACATTTCAGATGAATTTTTGTTGGGAACCTCTTATTGTAACTTACATGCCCAAAATATAATCATAACATCTTAATGATTTTAGAAATATGAAAAACATTTCTATAGCAAATTAATGGCAGCAGCAAATTTGATTAAGACTGTCGGACTGAGCGAAACTGACAGACTGTATTAGTCCACAAATACTTTAAAAACTCTTATTGTAACTTATTTTAAGAGACCATAAAAGTTTTCCTTTCAGCTTCAGGCAAGGGGTAACTCACTCAGCACAGTGTGCCGAAAGTAGATTCGGCCCACCTTCGGCACAATCTCTTAGGCATTTGGATTGTTCATTAAATAAAATGGGGGCACTGCAGGACAAATTACATTGAAGCTGTTCACAACATTACGTGCTGCTTGACTGTCTACTTCAGGAACATCCTCTAATTGAGGGGCTCTAGAGTAAGAGGTAGTTAATCAGATAGTACCCGTAATTTATACACTGGTGGAAATTAATATAAAGACAGTTCGTTCGGGATCGTAATTAAATTAAAACCACTTGTGTTTAGAAGGCAATCTATCTGGCAACAAGTTGAGCTGCAGACAGAATCAATTTAATCATGTGCGTAGGAGAAATAAATCAAAATGTGATCTTTCAATTTTGTCGTACCTCTTAACGGAATCCATTTATGTTTGGTTAGGTAATTGTTGTCAGGGCTGGCAAATGTCATTTTCAATGAAAGATCTCACGCGATATTTACAGAGATACTTCTGTCACTATTATTGGATGAGAAAACGATGATGGGGATTTTATTCTAAATCTCATCGAATTTTTTGTCATGACAGAACGTGACAGTGTTGTGATCATCGTAATTACTAGCTCATTGAATGCTATTAAAGTTACTTGTGCCGACAAAATCTTAATAATGTATTCACTCTACCGATTACATACGGTTGTTTGCTTCAATTCATCTAAATCAGTTAGAAATGTTGATGTCAAAACCATATAAGAATTATTCTCATGAGTGCTTGATCATTGAAAAATGACAAGAAAGCTAATGATAGGTAGTTTCGTCTCGTGACAGTGAGAGGACCTGTTTTCTCATTGTCACATGACGGCCGTGATATTTACCAGCTCTGATTGTGGCATGACAGTTGGATACCTGCTTCTTTTTAGTACCTATTGATTAGTATATAAGTCGTAGATAAAATATGGATTCTTCAGTGAGTTCTTGGCACAGATGAAGTCTGCAAGTAGTAGACGAAATACGCGGATCTGTCAAAAGATACATATAGAGAACACACTCTAAAAGCTCTTCATAAAATGTGATTTTGTCTGTCGGAAATAAGTATAAAGACGGCATACAAAAATGTATGGAAAATTATTTCCGAAGATTGAGTTAAGATACCAAAACAAGTGATTGCTCCAGACAAACCACTACATTTTTCTAATGACTTATAAACTTGACTTCTGAAGTTTCTAAAATAAATTAAATTTATTTGGTTACACTTTAGTGTTCGCTATGTATTGCCTACTTTAATTTGGATAGGATTGTGTTCCAAGGTAACGAGAAAAATAGTTTCATAGCTCGACCGGTGTACGAATATAAATTTCTTTGAGCAATTCATACATTTAGTTGCAAAGTTGTTCAGGTGACCAAGTCCTTTTGGATGGTGGCCATATTAGTTCAGAACTCTCTCACTACGCAGCGCTAGTGTGCATGTGCAATTCCTATATAAACTGTATCTCGAGAGCCTGGCCATATAGAAAGTTGCTGTTTTTAGCAAAGTTGTGCAGATGATCAAGTCCTTTCGGATGATGGTCATTATAGTTCAGAACACGCTCACTACGTTGCGCTAGTGTGCAAGTGAATTTCCTGTATAAGCTGTATCTCGGGAACCTGGCCATATAGAAGGTTACTGTCTTCAGCAAAGTTGTTCAGGTGACTAAGTCCTTTCGAATGATGGTCATATTATTTCAGAACTCTCACACTACGCGGCACTAGTGTGCATATGAACTTCCTTAATATGCTATGTCTCGAAAGCTTGTCCATATAAGATGTTGCTGTGCATTGTGAGAACAGGAACCGGAAAAAAGATGACGTGTAGAGGCCGGAAATCGATGTCAGATGCCATTTTGGAATCCAAAATGGCGGCCATAGGTTCAAGAAAAACTGTCAAATACCCTACAATATGGATATTTTTGGAGAGGGGACGACGTGTAGAGACCAGAAATCGAAGCCAGACGTCATTTTGGAATCCAAGATGGCGGCCATCGGGTCAAGAAAAACTGTCAAATACCCTGCAATATGGATATTTTTGGAAGGAGACGACGTGTAGAGGCCGGAAATTGATGCCAGATGACATTTTGGTATCCAAGATGGCGGCCATCGGTTCAATAAAAACTGTCAAATACTCTACAATATGAGTATTTCCGGAAAGGAAACGACGTGTAGAGGCCGGAAATCGATGCCAGATGTCTTTTTGAAATCCAAGATGACGGCCATCGGTTCAAGAAAAACTGTCAAATATCCTACAATGGGGGAATTTCCGAAAAGGGACGACGTGTAGAGGCCAGACATAGATTCCAGACGCTTTTTTTTAATCCAATATGGCGAAAACATGTTTTCATGGTCACCAGAGCCGGTCGAACTCCAGACGAAACTAGAACCGCACTACCGTTCATACTTGTTACAACGCTCTGATGTGACAACGAAACCTTACCCCCAAGCTCCTCCCCTGATCCTATTATTCGACAATGTACCTCTCTAACCTCGAGTAAGCCACGAGTATTCGGCCCAACTCCTACTAGACATAGAATTAAGTGAATGTTGTTACAAACAAAGAACAATGAACTATCGGCTCCGTAAAGCTAACGCGATTGAGCCTTCCAAATAAACGAACTAGTTTAAAAAAAAACATGTTTTCCATAAATAAGGCTTACCAAGAATATTGCGTATAATTTATTGTGTATAACGTATCACTGAGCAAGATCGCAACGTAACGTGGAAAATTCATCAAAACAATAAAACGCTTTGATTTCTTTTGTTTTTTTTTCTATCGTAAACCACAGATTTATTCCTGGATCCCTCTACAGTGAATATATATATCCACCATCTGGTGCGGGTTAAAACTAAATCAACTCTCCGAGGTCGAAATTTTCTGCACATTGGACAGCTATGTTGAACGGGAAGTCGAGACCCTTCTCACGGAGTGGAAGAACGAGAGTGACAAGAATGCATAAAACATTACAGCGCTGGTTGGTTCTTTGTTATCGAAAGAGAAAATAAAATGTGGAATAAATCTGTAGTTTACGATAGAAAAAAACAAAACAAATCAAAGCGTTTTATTGTTTTGAGGAATTTTCCACGTTACGTTGCGATCTTGCTCAATGATACGCTATACACAATAAATTATACGCAATACGCTTGGTAAGCCTTATTTATGGAAAACATGTTGCTGCCATATTGGATTCCAAAATAGCGTCTGGAATGTATATCTGGCCTCACACGTCGTCCCTTTTCGGAAATTCCCACATTGTAGGATATTTGACAGTTTTTTCTTAAAACCGATGGCCACCATCTTGGTTTTTAAAATGGCGTCTGGCATCGGTTTCCGACCTCTACACGTCATCCCCTATCTGGATATACCCATATTGTAGGGTATTTGACAGTTTTTATTGAACCGATGGTGTGCACAATGTGTACACACTAGCGCCGCGTAGTGTGAGAGTTCTGAACTATAATGACCATCATCCGAAAGAACTTAGTCACCTGAACAACTTTGCTGAAGACAGCAACCTTCTATATGACCAGGCTCTCGAGATACAGCTTATACAGGAAAATCCCTTGCACACTAGCGCCGCGTAGTGAGCGTGTTCTGAACTATAATGACCATCATCCGAAAGGACTTGATCACCTGCACAACTTTGCTCAAAACAGGAACTTTCTATATGGCCAGGCTCTCGAGATACAGTTTATATAGGAATTGCACATGCACACTAGCGCTGCGTAGTGATAGTTGTCTACCTCGGGCCACTAGGGTATCCAATAGTCGTGCTCTGGAGGCGTCATTACCCGGGCAATGCCAAACTGCGTGATCGATGTCATCATAACCGGTTCTTCACCTATATATTGCTGTCCACGAGGTTTATTCTTACACACTTGTCCTGATTACATATCACTGCCACCTAGGTGCAAGATGGCTGTACTCAGAGTTAATATTTTCACAGCGAGTAAATTTGATTTTACTCAATAGTAGAGAGGGTCTAGTATAAGAGAGGAACGGACTGGCTGGTTTTAAGCCAAACTAACTGTCAAAGCCAAAATCAATCGAGCAGCGCCTATCTCGATAGCTTTGGCAGTGTTGCTAGAAATCACCTAGGCATAGGCTGCCAAGACAGTTTGTTTTTAATCCGCTCCTCTCTTATACTAGACCCTCTCTACTCAAAAAATATTTACTCAACAGTGATCAAAGTAGTCTCACATTCAGGCATGGAAAATCATTTACATTCATTTCATGCATTCATTTACATTCATTTGCCTCTAACTTTTTTCATCAACAGCATTCCGCAAAATGATTTATAGAGCTTTTGTAGGTTTTGTTATTAACTACAACTTTTGCCTGAAAATCAAATCTGTGTCTCTTATGCATCACGAACTAGAGCGTGCAGAACTTGTTACTGTTTTTCAGTGAATGTAAAATACATTCACTTAAAAACAGTAGTGGCTTCTGTTGGCTCTGGTACGTCATGCATAAGAGATACGGATTTTAATTTTTTTACAAAAGTTGTAGCTAATAACAAAGCCTACAAAAATTCATTTACATCATTTTGCGGAATTCTGTTGATGAAAAAAGTTAGGGACAAATGAATGTAAATGAATGCACGAAATGAATGCAAATGATTTTCCATGCCTGCTCACATTCATCCATAAATTAATAATGAAATCAGTATAAACATACATTATCTGTCAGAGTGTCAGAGTGATCCTACCCGTGTCCGTGATTTTTGTATTTTTGTTTCAAATACTAATTACTCCGAAAAAGAACTACATTTTCAGTATAAATTTTTACTCTTATATGCGTGGTCCCTACAATCAATAGTGGGACAATAAAGTTGACAAATCTGAAAAAGATATTTCTGATATGATCCGGAGTAACGAACCCGCTATTTGTGGTGCTTTATGACGGGTTGCCAAGGATGTATTATTTCAATTGTTAATTTCAGCATCTTATTAAATAAGTTAAAATGAGTTGCGAATTCTAGTTTTAATTGTTCTGATAGAGCAGAAAATTTGTATATGTGACTTGACCATGACCTTTCCATCAATCCCGGTTTAAACTTTGTGGAAAGGTTTTATTATTAACAGCTGCTCTTTATGGAAAACTGCAACTTCTCAATGATTATTGCCTTCCAAAGTCGCGAGTGAAACGCCACGCCACGTGAAGTGCAACTATTATGGGGCACTGAAACACTTTAATCTTGTTGGTGGGTCTGCAATCTGCCAAAATGTTCACAATGGAATGCTAACCATGTGCATCATCAATAGGTCAAGTTATGGTACAACTCCATGTTCACTTGAAAATTTAATTATTATTATCGTCACCCAATAATAAACATACACAAATTTTGTATTCTGCGACACGGATTTTGTGGATGGCGATTCGGTAGTAATGTTGTTGAATGATGGACGTAGATTTTCCTCGTCAATCGTTTTTGCTTGACAATCGTGGAATGCACACAAAACAAACAAGTTGCTATGTCATCGTGCATTGAATAATATAGCAACTTCAGTTACTCAGAGTTACTCAAAATTTACTCAATATCAAAAGCTGTACCCGTAGACTGCAACAATTCATTAAAGGGATACCAGATAAAAAGATAAAAGAAAATAAGGCCATTTGTAAAGCAGCCATTTAAAAAATATATAGAATGAAAATTACAGATTTTTGAACAATTAAAACAATCAAACCCAAAACAAATGCACTGACCAATTACAGTCATACGTCAACTTATCCTTATCCTTTTTTGTAACACCCTTGTTCCATTTGAAGGGTAGAACGCCTTCAGGTTTCCTGAAAATCTCCAAAAACGCTCACCTGGCTTATGAACAACCTCACTCTCCTTTTCAATGATTTGATGGGCTTTATTCAAAGTATTGCATTGTAGCCTCCGCTATAAAAAAAACTCCGTCTTCGACTAAGGTTGTATCTAATATTGTCTCCCTATGCAACAACAATAGCAGATAGGATCTACCGAGAAAAAAAAATGGTTCATGATTAAACAACTACCTAACAGCTCATAGCTCATTCTGAAACCGTACACGTTAAGTGGCGTTCCTACTTCGCAACCCCAAACAGAAATATTGAAATAATTCGATCATTACTCACGGAATGTTGAACCATATAAAATCGACCATTTGCATTTACAGCACTCCCAACTCAGTTGTGTCACTAAATGCGACAGCCCATTTGTAAGCCTCGTTAGAGCCATTCCGAATCCTATCGAAAGCAGCCATAACCATTAGTCCTGTTGTACTCTAAAAATGTTGAGCCATTGTCCAGCACCAAATACGGGCAAACCAGCACACGGCACTCGGTAACATATTACTGCCCGTCTAATTAGAGATATGCACGCGGTCAGATCGTTCGTTGACCGCAATCAACCGGCTACGAAGTGGCTCCGGCATACGAAATCACCAAGACAAAAATTGCCCACTCCTCAAAGAACCGAAAAAATATAGCCAGATTGGTATCGGTTCACATTACCAACCTATAGGTATATGGCTGGTTGTTGGTACTAGAGGCATACGACGTGCACGGGGAGGAACCCCCTCCCAAAAGCACCGTTATGGCCCCGCGTGTGGGTATGCACAAAAATATCGTGTTATTATTGAACAACCGAATCGAATTTTTGCCATGTTTCCCAAAACAGCCTCAGCAGCGAGAGACCCGTGTAACAGGAGAACGAACATGAACTAAACGAAAAAAAAGCAGAGAAAAGATTGAACTTGCATACACCTTCCCGTAACCGCCCCTAGCGTTTCCCGGGGTCTTGGGACAGTTTTGCGGATTCGAATTCGATCGCCTACCGGTCGCCTTTCGGTCGTCGTCGTCGTCGTCGTGGTCGCACACTTGGTGTGCATCTCGTTTGGACCATGGGCAGGGCGCGTGTGTCTGTGCAGTGCGTCATTCTCCGCGGTCTCGTGGTCTGTGGTCACCGCACATCACGCATGACTCTTCGTGGTTCTGTTTTTTTTCTCCGGGACTGACCGGGTCCCATAACGGGGCTGCTCTGCTCCTGCTACTTCTGTTCGCAACGCACGTTTTCATCGAGTCATTATTGGCGTGCGGGTTGCGAGTTGAGGGAACTAGAGCCCACACCGATATTACCTACCGTTCGGACATCATCATGCGTTTTTTTTCTTCTCTGATGCTAGAAATGCTTAGTCAAGTCATGAACGGCATTCAAAGTCAAGCGTTTCCAAATTACGATCAACGAACGTTTTGGTTTTATAGGTAATTCAGTTGCTGCTAAGCGGTTCTTCAATCGTTACGGTGCACACAGGAAGCTCGTGATTAGACGTGCGCGATCGTGTCATCAGAATTTTGGATCTAATTCAATTAGCCGGAGCAGGAGCAATTATTTGCAGTGGCTAGCACTTAAATTCCAATTTGCTTTCAATCCTGCGAGCTTATGGCATCTTGATTAGCAGCTACCTAGATCTTTATTCTGCAATTAACATATCTGAACATGTGTTACTTCAGGAGATTGAATAAGAATAATTGAAACACTGGCTGTTTTCCCAATCAGTTCTTTCAATTACTACCAACCGTAATGACGTTTTTTAAGAGCAGAATAAATGCCCAATCGGTCGCACACCTGTAAATCAAACGTAGCGATCTCGTCCCTGACTAGAATCTAGGATTTTAGCGAAGCTTTCGTGTAGAAAACTTTGAATGTTTTGCCTTTCGCGTACACCTAGGTGTATCGAAAGGATATACAGGAGGTAGAAAAAATTGAGACAGACTAAATGTTGTAAAAATTCAAATGACCATAATTTTTCGAAAAATGATCCAAATTGTATGATTCCAATTTCATTCGACAGGAAATTTATGAGCTTTTCACATGGACACTCGACAACTTCACGAATTAGTTGCATGGGTCTCCCCCAGGGCTCATGTTTAAGCCCTCTTCTTTATAATTTTTATGTAAAAGACATTGATGGTTGTCTTGATGAAAATTGCTCGCTAAGGCAGCTTGCAGATGACGGCGTTGTGTCCGTTATAGGGTCAAGTGCACCGGACCTGCAAGGACCATTGCAAGATATCTTAAACAATTTGTCTACTTGGGCTATGAAGCTGGGTATCGAATTCTCTCCGGAGAAAACAGAGTTAGTTGTTTTTTTCTTCTAGGAAGCATAATCCTGCACAGTTACAGCTTCAGCTAATGTGTAAAACAGTCACTCAAAGTTTTTCTTTTAAGTATTTAGGTGTCTGGTTCGATTCAAAATGCACATGTGGAAAACATATTGCGTATCTGAAACAAAAATGCCAGCAAAGGATTAACTTTCCTTGTACAATTACCGGAACTTGGTGAGGAGTCCACCCGGAAGATCTGCTCAGGTTGTACCGAACAACCATTCTTTCCGTTTTAGAGTACGGCAGCTTTTGCTTCCAATCCGCAGCAAAAACACACATACCGTTGCCTTTTGTATTACGCTTGGCTGTATGCACTCGAAAATACGATGAGCCTTGAAGTACTCGTGGGTGTTCTCCCACTAACAGATCGTTTCGCTGAGCTGTCTTTCCGGTTTCTCATCCGTTGTGAAGTAATGAATCTTTTGGTAGTAGAAAACATTGAGACGCTGCTCGTCCGAAATCCTCAAACAAGATTCATGAGTTTGGTTGTTCCCTCAATTTTCGCAATCAAGTACCACCATACTAGATGGGTCAACCATAAATGCTTCCACTGGATTTGGTGTATTTAATCAATTTCATAGCGCCTCCTATAAGCTGCAAAAACCATGCTCCATATACGTTGCGGAACTCGCAGCCATATTTTACGCAGTAGAGCGAATTGCCTCACTACCTTCTAACCATTATTTCATTTTTACGGATAGTCTTAGCTCTTTGGAGGCTCTTCGTTCAATGAGGTCGATGAAGCACTCCTCGTATTTCCTGCCTGAAATACGATCTAAACTGAGTGTTTTATCCAACTGCTCCTATACTATCACCTTAGCTTGGGTCCCATCTTATTGCTCAATTCCGGGTTATGAGATAGCGGGCTCGTTGGCTAAGGTGGGCGCTATGGAAGGCGATATTGTTGAGCGACAAATTGCCTTCAACGAATTTTTCTCCATTGCTCGTCAGTAAGTCCTCATCAGTTGGCAACAAAAATGGAATGATGGTGATCTGGTAAAATGGCTACTCTCTATTCTCCCGCAGGTGTCGAACAAACCATGGTTCAAAGGGTTGGACATGAGCCGCGACTTTATACGCGTTATGTCAATGCTTATACGCGTATTTCGTCTACAATGTGCAGACTTCTTCAGTGTCTTGTACTAATACTCGACTGAAGAAAAACATTGCATTTCACCGAATATATATCAACACAGGCATATTTTCACTTAAAAGTAGTGCCAAGGTTTGGAAAAACTTAAATGGAATATTGGGAAGGAAAAAACATGCTCCAAATATTGAACTTCAAAATGATGTACATAAAACATCAAATAGTTCAGAAATTTGTGAAATGTTTAACAAATTCTTCTCAAACATTGGAGCTAATCTTGCTGGTAGTATTCGAAAAAAAAAAACTTAAATACTTTGAGTACTGTAAGTCGCCTAGAGCATACTATTTTTCTCAAACCTATTGATGTAATTGAAGTTTCTTTCTGGATTAATGATCTGAATACCAAATAAAGCTGTGGCCCTGATAATCTTCCAGCAAGTATCATCAAACATAACTTCAATGAGTTTGCAAATATTTTTACTCAACTTTTCAATTGTATACTGAGACAAGGGAAGTATCCAGATTGTCTCAAAGTAGCAAGAGTGGTGCCTATTTTTAAAGCCGGCGATGTGTCTGATCCTTGTAATTATCGTCCTATTTCCACACCGTCTATAGTCAATAAACTTTTCGAAAAATTGCTAGTAAATAGGCTTGTCAATTTCTTGAACAAATTTAATATTTTGTATACATTTCAATACGGGTTTCGGAAAGTATGTAGTACTTCTACAGCAATAGTCGAGCTAGGCTGATTTTATTGAATAAAATTGATAATAAATGTATCGTAGGAGGCCTCTTTATTGACCAAAAAAAAAGCATTTGATACCCTAAACCACAATATTCTTTTGCAAACATTAGAAAGCTATGGCATACGTGGATTGGCTAATGACATTATACGTAGTTATTTGAGTGATAAGAAATAATTTGTGGTATATAAAGAAGCACAGAGCTCTCTCCAATAAGTAAATATAAGGGTTCCACAAGGTAGTAATATTGGGCCTCTCTTATTGCTTATTTATATAAACGATATAGGAAATTTACCTCTTAAGAAAATAGCTAAATTATTTGCTGACGATACAGCACTGTTTTACCCAAATCAGGATACTGCATCTATCGTTTCCTGCATAAACGATTATTTACAGGTACTCATGAGATACTATGATACTAATTTACTTTCTTTAAACTTATCAAAGACTAAATATAAGGTGTTCCACTCCGAGAAAAAAAAGTAGAAGGGTCTGTGCCTAGGGGCACGAACGGAAGCTTGACGTAGGACCGCTAGTGGACGGAACAAATGTGAACATTTAGTTCTTTTAATTGATCAATCATCAATTATCTTAACTCTTTCCGTTTTTTTTATTTGTAAGCGTATCAAATTTGTAGTATTTATTTCAAAGAGAAAATTGATGAAGAGAATCCAAGGGACTGTCAACTTGAGTATTTTCGATTCATCTACCTGACGTTAAAAGGTGTATTTTGATTTTTTTGTTATTTATGAATATTTAAGTTTTGTGCATTTTGGTGTTAAAGTGTATTCAATTCACGCCTCACAGGATTTCCTTCTGAATTATATGAGTGTGGCGGGGCGGAAAGTATCGTTTGTGCAGAATATGTAAAAAAGGAGGGACTTCGAGAGACTGAACTCGTGAGAGCTAATTTTCTCACAAATTTGATTTTATTGACTTTCTGGGAACTGAATATGCACCCAAAGCGAATTATTCCCACTTCTCTCAAATTCTATATGGATGTTTAACACTTCCTACTTGCGTGTTCTGGAAAATGGTCGGACGATGATTAATCTCACCAGTACATTCGGGCCTACAATTTTACACCTTATATAGAGACCAGGTTGAGTCTTGATAGCTAGCTGCTTGCGAGAACTGATGACCTTGACAAATGTCCAAATAATACTCTTAACAAATTTATGCTGGTCCTTTTTTTTTTTTTCCTTGTATTTGTTTTCCGTCGATCTTGTTTTCCGTGCTGAGCACCAATGCTACCGACGCCAGGAAGGCAGCTCCCACACCTGGACCCTACCTATCGACCCATCAACTCATGAACCGGGGACCAACGGCTTATGCTGGTCCTGAAAAGGACCATTTTGTAGTGATGGTTGACTAATGCTGAGCTGAGCACTACGAGCTACTGATTCCGATCCTAGCCTAGCGGTGGGACTTCTTCCTACTTCTCTATGGTTGCTCATATGAACTCTGCAGCTCGCTGCTTGCAGGCAGCCTTTCGTTGTTGTTGTTGTTGAAAGCACTCCTGCTGCTGCTGCTGCTGCTACTACTACTGCTGGTACTACTACTGCTGCTGCTGGACTGGACACTACCACTAACGGTGATTGAATGAGCACCGTTCAGTGGGACCGCATCGAATTCGATTTTTAAGTCTGTGTTAGGGAATGCGCTGTTTTCAGACATTCGGTGATAATTTTGATCACCATTGCAACAGTTGTACAATTGGTATTTTTCAATAGTGACCTATTGAAAATTAACTAAGTGTTCATTTTAGCAGATTGGTAGATAAATTTCCAATCGTACGGCTTGTTTAGAATTAAAATCTATCTGCTATTGGTCGAAACCTGACCTCTTTTCGTAATGTGCATTCTGGTTTTTTGAAATTGCGTGGATTCTATAGATTCTGTGGAGATCTATCTAGCCCTGATGTATGTGTTGGTAGAGGGAAAAATGAAAACTTTGCGGGAGACGATGTCTTAACACTCGAAAGCAATTTTGTGAAATATGAAGTAAAACAAATCCTAGCTAGTTCTGCATGATGATTTTGTTTGATTTTATTTATTTGTAAAGTCGCCGGGAAATACCAGCTGGCGATTTGTTTTTTATGATAACAAATGATCTTTATGATCTTTGAAAACAGGCAAAAACTCACAAACAGGCTGCTTTTTCATGGTATACAGTGTGATAATTCAATAATCAATAAATTATCTCAACTTTTAGTGGCAAACCATTCATAAGTTTTGGTAACATACAAAAAATTCTATAATCCACATTAAATTTCATATGTAAGCGCCGATTGCAACAATCTTTTCGACGTCGATAGAAACGAATCGTGCGGAATGAAAGCCGAGGAAAAACTAATTGCACCAATAGGGTAGAGCGCTACTTCGTCGTAATTGCCCATTTCCGTTCTAGCGATCAGAAAATATCAATAATATCAATCAAACTTCATCGTGCACAAATCAAAAATAGGTTTGTTCTGATGCGTTAGTTCATTAGCTACAACATGAATCCTGTTAGAGCGCAATGTATGAATATTTACGCTCATTGTTCTCAAAACAAAAAAAGCGCTCCTAGCGAATCCCCTTTTTCTACGTTTATCCGTAGGACGAAGAAAATCTAATGGCGTTTCAATGCGTTTGGACGGAATTGAAACTCGTAGAACGAATTTAGAATCAAGAAGCAGTATTAGATTTTAATCAATATCTCAACAATTTGTGACTCTTTATCAAATCTAACGGTACGTATGGAAAGGTGAATACATTTAGAAGTCATCGTTGACAGAAATATTCCATTTTTTTTGTTTAAACTCGTTCAGAAAAGAGAGGTAAAGTGCGCGTTGTGCTTAGTAGGACGGAAATTAGATCAAAAACCCTATATTCAGGCCTACAATTCCACACCTTCTATAGACAGGTTGCGCCTTGATAGCTAGCTGCTTGCGGGAACTGATGACCTTGACCAATGTCCAAATAATACTCTTTAACAAATTTTTGGTGGCCTAGAAAAGGACCGTTTTGTAGTGATGGTTGAGTAATTCTGAGCTGGGTGTTCAACACGGATGAGGCTGTCAAGCTGTATGTCGTTTGGAGCGAGGGTGACACGCTTGGCATAGATGATTGACCCACAGCGACTCACGAAGAGCTACTGATTCCGATCCATAGCATGCAGCTTCTTCCTCCTTTGATGGTTGCTTATGTGAACAATTTTCAACGCCACACGCCGAAAGCACTGCTACTTATTTCGACGACCGAACACCACCACACAGTGGTGTGGTCGTTGGGAGCGTGTGGTTCTGAGTATGGCGATGAGTGTGCAAAATATTACGCAATTCCATCCTCCCTATTCGCACGCGCCCGAGGATCGGAGGCGAATGCCACTTCGACTTGTTTCGTCTACTTACTATTCTCTGACGACTGTGCTGGGGAAGCTGCATATGCATGTAGGTAATTGGTGGATTTGTTAGTTAATTCGACGATTTTGGACATTGCTAGACATTTACCAGTTTTTCAATAGTTTCTTGTTGAAAATCAACATTTGTTATCGATGCGTAGCCATATTTCTGATCGATTGGTGATAAAATTATGGAAATTGGACCAGGGGCAGCTGAGTTATTAACGTTCAAAATATTTCTTAATTTGTTACATGTTCCATTTTCGGTTTTCACAAATTGTACCCCCATATAGAAATCAAAGACGTAGTCCTACGTCAAAAATTCTCCATACAACAGTCCGTCAATTGGGTCTAACGTAATACAGAAAATATCAAGTTTTAAATATTTGGGCTTGGTATTAGATCCTATGCTCTCTTGGGGGATCATACAGAACATGTACAACGCAAAGTATCATCTCTATGTGGCCTAATGTATCGTGCTAGTAAATTTGTGCCTAGGAACGCACTTCTAACTTTTTATCATGGCTGTATTGATTCTCATCTGCAGTACTTAATCATCGTTTGGGGACATGCTTGCAAGACTAAACTAAAAAAATTGCAAGTATTGCAAAATAGGTGCATACAAATCATCTATCACCTTCCACAATTGTTTTCCACTCTTCAACTCTACGAAAATAATTCGCACAGTATTCTCCCGTTACGCGGTTTGTGCAAGTTACAGTCTTGTTTGTTTATATATGATTCGCTAAAAAATCCCAACATGCTTCGTATCCTCATTTTACCGATCACAAATCATGATCATAACACTCGGTATGCGAATAACCTAATACGCTCGAGAGCATTCTCATGCCTCGGTCAAAAACGAATTTCTTTTAATGGTCCATCTGTGTACAATGCTCTCCCGGAATGTTTGAAAAACTTAAACAACCGATTACTTTTCAAAACAAGTTTAAAGCGATACTACAAATCCAACATCAACGAGTTCATGATATAAATTCGTGTCAACTATGGATTTATAATTATAAAATTTACACTCTTGACGCTAAGCTTAAGATATTAAATTGTATATATTAATTAATTGAATTGTTTATGAGTTGAGGATCCCTAAAAAAGAAACATTGTTCCACGGGGTACATCCTAACTTTGTTAATGATTGTTGTTGTGCATCACACACCTTTAAAATTAGTAATGTTATTACATATGTCAATATGTTTTCTCTTGTAACGTTAAAACAATATTATCGAGGAGTCCACTACCAGGGGGCTCTCAGTGCGAGCTTTTTGGTGTGGGGTGTGTTGGCGGGCATCTATAAAAAAAAATCAATGTTCGTTAGACTCGCACTTCTATCGAATTTGACTCTCAGGTAGCAATTTATGTGTAATATCGAGCATGTTGTTTGGTCATGTACCCTACACCGTGTTGCCAGATCTGAGTTATCCACATCCCTTAGGGCCCGAGGTAAACAAGTCTTGACTAACCGAGATCTCGACTATTTGAATTAAATTTATACCTCGGAGACGACGTGTAAATATTTACATGATTGACAAATCTCAGGTAATCATGACATTTTGATCGTTGAAAACAACGCACATGAGAAAGAGAGACCTACTGCGTCAGGATCTGTCATAATTACCTGAGTTTTGTCGAAAAATCGTAAATATTTACGCTGCGTGCAGTGAACAATCACAAATCACCATGGTTACTCTGAAACAGATTTATTGGAGAATAAAGCTAATTAAATGTTAACTTGAATACGTACTGGATTAAGCGTAGATTTGGATATGCAGGTGATAATTCAGTTAATTATGAAGATGCATTTTATTAATAAGGAGTGGGTCCACCATCTGCCGCAAGGACGGTCTGAATCTTTCTTGGTATAGAGTCGTAAAGGTTTTGGATGATGTCCTGTGGTATTTTGTGGCACTCATTAACTCGAATTTTCTCTTATTGTCTGAGTGAGACGGCGGTGGAAAATCTGTCTTTAATCTTGCCTCCAACGTCAACCACAGCGGCGGTGACTATGCCGGCCACACAAGATGTTCAAAATCGTCTTTATGGATTTCTTACCATGTCTTAATGATTTTTGCGTTATGAATCGGGGCGTTGTCATCTTGACAGTTTCCACCTCCTCCCGGGAAGATGGACTGCATCGTGGGCAGCACCTAGTAGTTATTTAACAAATTGAATTTTTTATTAATCTAAGTGAAATTATGTTCACATCTGTTCTAATACCTGGTCGTCCAGAACTTGCTCATAATCAGTGGTCTTTACATTGCCGTTCAGCACAATAATAGGTCTAAGCTCATGCCACGATATGGCTCCCCACACCATCACTGAGCCTCCACCGCACAATGGTCCCAAAGCCGTATTTAGGAAGACAAAAATGTTTGTGCTAAAACCGTTGGTTATGGTGTCTTTGGGAAAGTTGCTTCATATTTTTTGGACGATCTTTTCATGTTAGTGAAATTAGGGTGGTCTATAAAATTGGTGAATTGAAAATGTGAACCTTTTATTGTTTGAGATATGCAATGCAATGTTCAAAAAAGTTGCAACAACTTTACTGAAGACACCAAATTTCTATCGCTTATGGTTCATGAGTTATGATTTGTTTAAGCAAGCAGGTTATTTTTTTATTATAGTGACTTTAACGTTCTTGAGTCATTCGTGACTTGTCCGGGATAGAGATTTTAACTCGTGACTGCTAACTGCTAAGGTATGACTGCTAACCACTACGCCGGGGTCGCCCCCACAAGCAGGTTAGGGTGGCCCCTGAAAAATTGGGTTTCTATGAACATCTTTTCATACTTTCATTTCTCGTAAATACAATGTTCTCGAAACTTTTAGAACTTTCAACGGCAAATATTTTTGCTCGAGCATCCAAGTTGCTATTTTTTTTATTGGAAAAATAAAGGCGATTTTCTTCGAAAAAATGGCACTTTTCAATTGTCAATATCTCTAAAAGGAGCAAACCGAGTTTCCATTCAAAAGATCTTTGATTTTTTTTTAATTTATGGTACCATAACTCTTCAAATGAAGGAGATAGTATCTTGACCGCTTGGGCAAAAATCTGGGCGCCATCAAAAGTTCTAAAAGTGTCTACCTCTATTCTACGGTTTACCCTAGCTTAGATTATAAAACATCAAACATGGCCTACTGGGACTGTGTTACAATCCTAACCTTCCACATCACTGACCACATTCATCGACTGCTTTACATTACCTGCATTTTTCGGAAACTCCAATACATTTTTGATGATCTTTCCTGCGTCTCGAAGGCCAGGATTTGTAGCATTGGTTGCCGCTGCAAACATTAACTCCGCATTAGGAACTTCTACGCTGATATCGTGCACTTTCCTAAGCTTTGATCTCGTACTTGAGGTCTCGAAGGATTTGCGTGGTCGTCCTTTTTCAACTTTCGGTCCTGCCAATTCGCTTACAGTGTCACACCTATACAGCCAAACGGTTGAAGAAAGTCGCCTTTAACTTTCCATTAAAAAAAGGTAGCAACTTGGTAGCAAGCTTCAGCAAAAATATTGGTCATTAAAAGTTCTAAAAGTGTCTAGAACATTGTTTTCACGAGAAATGAACGTATGAAAAGATATTCATAGAAAACCAATTTTACAGGGGCCACCCTAACCTGCTTGTTTAAAAAAAATCATAACTCATGAACCATAAGAGATGGGAATTTGGTGTCTTCAGCAAAGTTGCTGCAAATTGATTGTTCTGCAACTTTTTGCTGCATTGCATTGGTCTATGTCAAACAATAAAAATGCTCACATTTTCAATTCACCAATTTTATGGACCAAATAATATGAAGAAACTTTCCCTAAGACACCATTTGCCTAAAACAAACGGTTTTAGCGCAAACATTTTTGTCTTCCTAAATACGGCTTTGGGACCATTGTGCACCGTGCTCAGTGGAAAGCAGACAGTCTTTATCGTACGCTTCTTGCGGTAAGCGCTACACGTAAACCCTACCAGTGCTGGTATCAAATGTTGTTCAGCATTCAGTGTATACAATTCCTGTAAATGTAAAAAGATTAAGCACAGATTATAAAAAAAATAAACGTTATTTAAAAACTTATTGCATACCATCTAATTGGTGGAAGTCGCCACCTTGAATTCCAAAATGGCTTTTCCGGCCTCTACACGTCGTCCCCCTTCCAAAAATACCCATATTGTAAGTACCAGAAGTCGCCATCTTGATTCCAAAATGGTGTCAATAATAGATTTCCATCCTTTACAAGACATCCCCGTTTTAAAAATACCCTATTGTAGGGTATTCGACAGTTTTTTACAAACAGGAAGTCGCCATCTTGGATTCCAAAATGGTGTCAATCATCGATTTCCGGCCTCTACACATCGTGCCCGTTCCGAAAATATCCATATTGTTGGTTACTTGACAGTTTTTCACAAACCGGAAGACGCCATATTGTATTCAAAAAAGGTGTCAATAATCGATATTTGGCCTCTACATGTCGTCCTCGTTTAAAAAATGCCCATATTGAAGGGTATTCGAAATCAGAGCGTAAAATTATTGGCTGCTTAGGATGACCATGAAGGCACTGCTCTATTCAATTCATTGCTCTATGCAGACCGTATGTAACAAACGGTAAATCTGGGCTTAGACTAGGCAAATCAAATGATCAACTCAGTTGAATTCAATTGGCTTGGAAAATTGAGCCTTGTTCAACTTTTTGACGTAGAACTACGTCTGTGATTTCTATGTGGGGGTACACTTTGTGAAAACCAAAAATGGAACATGTAACAAAATTATGAAAGATTTTGAAGGTTAATAACTCAGCTGTCCCTGGACCAATTTCAATAACTTTAACACCAAATTATTAGAAATGTTTCTAAGCATCTGCTAAATTAAAGACTATCATTTTCCAACATGCCACTATTGAAAATTGCACGAATGTGCAACTGTTGCTATGATAATTAAAATTATCATCGATTACCTGCGAAAAGCGATTTCCCTAACATACTTTTCAAAGTTTAATTCCATCCGGTCTCAATCACCGCGTGGTGAGTTGTGGTGTTCTCTAGTACACAACGAAAGGCTCCCGCAAGCAGCTAGCTATCAAGGCACAACCGCTGATCGAATTTAGTTCCAATCACCGTGTGTAGTGGTGTCCGGTCGGTACAGGGCTGTTCCTTGTAGTTTTTCAATCAAGTTGGTCAAGTCAGTCGAATGGAGTGTTCACTCGGCTGTCGACAAAAGCAGGCCACTCTCGATGTGTGCTACGCGATCGTCTGTTTTCTCGGCAGCAACCATTGTGTGGTCCTCCTCATTGTTCTTCATCAGCAGTTCTTTCAGTCGATGCGTCGTCGACTTTGGAAAGCAACCGTTTCGTGATGAGTGTGTGAGTGCTGACCACGTTTTGCGTCCATTGCTGCAATGGACGCGCTCTGACCCTCGTTGGCGTACAACAATTTGCCATACACAAGAGATGAACTAGCCTCAGGCTAAAAATCTCTATAATAAAGGGAAAAAAAAAAAAAAAAAAAAATTTGCCATACAATGAAACTACTGGACGCGGCTCCAGTTCTGATGGAGGAGGCTTTTTGGATAGCGGAAGATAAAGTGTTTATTGTGTTGTACCTTTTGACTATAGTTTTAAGATGTATTGTATAGTGACCAAGAATCCTCGGCTCTGTAAAGTTAATTCGGTTGAGCCTTATCAAATAAATTAATAAACAAAAAAAAAAAAAAGTCAGTCGAATGGCATGGTTTACACGTTCAATTCGCGTTCAAGTCAGTTGAATTCAAATGACTTGATCAATTGACTTGCCCTGTCTAAATACAGTTTAAAGGACTAGGCAACGAAAGAGCCAACACAAACATTCAGTCACTCACAAAGGGGTGACTCACACCACTTGCCTTCGCTAACACAGCATCTAATTTAGGCATTTCTCCATAGAAAATGTACGGTCAGTCATTCAAAACGTGGATTGGGTACCATCACGAAGAATAAACGTGTTGACTGAGCTACTGACTGAGTGATCTGCTGTCAATGACTCGTTTGACTCTCACGAGGTAATGAATGTTGAGGTAGATGGCTTTTCATATTCATATGAAAATGACTCATTGGACCTGACTGTTTTGCGCACTGTTCTAAATTTCATCACAAACCGAAAGTCACCACCTTGGATTCCAAAATGTCGTCAACTTTCGATTTTCGACCTCTAAACTTCTTTCCCGTTCAGAAGATACCCATATTGTAAGGTATTTGATAGTTTTTCAAAAACCGGAAGTCGCCATTTTGATTTCAAAATGGTGTCAATAATCGATCTCCATCCTCTACACAACGTCTCTGTTTTGAAAATACCCATGTTGTAGGGTATTCGACAGTTTTTTCACAAACCGGAAGTCACCATCTTGGATTCCAAAATAGCGTGCATCATCGATTTCTGGCCTCTATATGTCGTTTCCGTTCCGAAAATATGAACCCATATTGTCCGGTGAACCACGTACACTTCCAAGTTTCTTTTTTGTCTAAATCCATTCTTTAGAAAATACTTAGAATGTTTCGGATCTTTAACCGCGTTGTTAAAAAAAAAAAACGTGTAAAAAAACCGTGTTGTTTCAAAAAATCGTATAATCTACTAAAATTTATTTGACCATTTTGACCATTTGTCCATTTCAACCTTTTGACCATTCAACCTTTAATCCATTTTGAGATTTTGTCCGCTTGAATTTTTGCACCATTGAATTTCATTCGACCTTTTGTCCTTATGCATATAATTAAACCTTTTTTTTTTCATTCGACCCTTCGAACATTTTGACATTTTGTCTTTACGACCTTTTGTCCCTTCAACCTTTTTTCTTTCGACATTTTATCTTTCAACCTTTTGTCCTTCGACCATTTGTCCTTTGTCATGCAATCCTCTTAACACTCCGAACACGATGCCTCCGGTAAAATGTGAAACAGCAAACTTGCAATGTTTTAAAAATCATAGGTTAGCCTTTATTGACAAATTTCAAATCTATCGGCACCACTTGAAACTACAGACTTTAGAAATTTATTCGGTATCAATAGGTTTAAAATCTACAGATAAATTGCTGAGTAATGATTTTTCAAACATTTCCAATTTGCCGTTACATATTTTACCAGAAGCATCGTGTTCGGAGTGTTAACAAATGCAGCTATTTAATATTATACGAGAAAGGCACTTGTCACCGGTAGATGGACTAATCAGAGTTAATTCAACGCAATTAACCACGAAAATTTAAGGTAAATCAACATTCAATTTTCTTGTGTTAAGACATTCAAACTTGGTTGTCACTTGTTAGTCACTTTAAAAGCTCAGTTTCTGCTCAAGCCATGCGTCATAAATCTCTTCCCATAATCATCACCTTCATTACCATCATCAAAGGGAACAATTAGCATATTTCTAATCGCAAAATCCATCCGTTTCTATTTGGTCAAGACCCCAAAAACTCTATCCCGAACAAAAGGTCAATCGTTTCAACGTCATTCGACTCCTCTCGAAATGGATTTAAATTAAAAGATATCACACCTCTTATTCCTGTTTTTTTTTCCCTTCAAGCACTATAGAGTTCATTCACCATCCGCGCGTCTCCACAGGCCCAGGTGGGATCGCCTCCCAGAAGAAGGTCCAGAAGTAGGCAGAGGAAAATACAAAATACAGCCAGCTTAAGCTCCGAAACGAATCGAAAAGACCCCTCGTGTGCCTATTTCTGCCTTTCTTCGAGAAACGATGTTGTCAAAAACCTGTCAAAATAGCTCCACGGAATTATCTTTTTCCGCTTCATTTCGGTCCGCGCTGCGCCCGATACCCCTTTCATTCGCGCCATTATACGTGGACCATTCGTATAGACCTTCCTTAATCTTGATTTTCTGGAATGTTAAATCTATTCTTCCCCTGCCCTCTTTTTCCTGCTGTCAATTTACTATCCCCTGTTTGGGTGAAACACCGTGACGTGGTTCTATTTTAAAAACATATTTTAGGCTGGATATTCCATGCCCTGGAAGCTGTCTACAGGAATCAACTACGCGCATTGTTGTACGTTTCGAAAGCAGATTTTGCATCCGAGCACTTTGCATGACAGAATTGCGCCATTTGTAACTTTAACAATCTTTCATTTATTTTGAATCTTGATGATTAGATGATCTCATTGTACCGATTCAAAACACAAGCCAAAGATTTTGAACCACGTAACAGTCAGCAGTGGAACAAACTCTCCCACCTCGCATAGCCTAGATCGATCCTCATTCATCGTAAAGTGCTTCAATTTTCTGTTTTATCTATATATCTGTTCTGTTTGCTTTCAATCAAATGGACTTTTTAACGACGGGTTTTAACTCATCTTCTGCTTTCAGTCGGAGAGATTTGTGTGAGATCTATGTTTGCGTGAAGACGAAGCCCAGGAAGAAGGGAGTCAATAAAGCAGCTAGATGACTTTTGAGAAATTTACTCCCTCCTTGGACGCAGCTCAGCAGGATACAAACTCTTACAAAGCTAGGGAACGCACGATGTGGGCCTTCTATTGGAAATATGAGCCCGCATGAGTCAAGGGATTGGAAACAATTTATTTAAATTGTGCGCTGTAGGTAGCTTTCTCAGAGAGCTTTAGCAGAATATCGGGTTCACTTCACCCCGTTCTTACGATGACGGTATTGAATGCCTAGGTCCTACTGTGGCAGAATCAGAGCAATTTGTATCAGTTTGCGAGGGGCGGCGGCCGTAGGAGAGACTTCAACGGTGCGGAGGCATGGCAACGAACCTGCGAGTTTCGAGTTTCAATCTCGGCATAGATTCGCACGCGATGTGCCTCTTTTGGTTTATTCACTTATCTGAAAGCACTTATTTAAGCCATTTTAAACATTACGTTACTTTACGTTGTCATATGGGTTTGCAATGAGCTGGCTTACAGCGGCGGTGTTGTAGGTTTTGTTTTCCCATTCCACACAGTCAGCAACCGATAGTATCGGGTTTATGCAATCTTCTGAATTATTAATCGCCCCGTTAATAGCGAATTTGCATGATCTCCACATCGTCGTCGTCGATATGTAATGCACGTTCACATGAGGCGCAGGGTGGAACTGTGCATTCGTTGGTTGGTTTACGGGCGGTGTAGACAAGTGGTAACCGTAATCGAGTGGGGTTCGAAGGGATCCTCTCAATTTGCTTAGTGTCACTGGGTGTCAGCCAGCAGAGTTGTGGCTTAAGAAGTCAAGCCTACCTTCGAAGCCAAAAAGTATCGAATTTTTGGGATTTTATTTCTTCCAATTTTTTGTTCTTACATGCGTCTTCGTCTTCCTGGTGGTGTTTGTTCCCCAGGACGCCACGCCACACACCTGACGCTGGCACGGTCAGAAATTATCTGAAATCAAAAATTTTAAAGGGGTTGCATTAAAAATCAGTCGGTTCAGACGGCTATCGATAGATTTATTTTATTTTTTAAAATAAAATACCGTTCTTTCAAAGTTCGTATAACTATGATGCACATAAATGGAGCGTCATATATCATACAAGTTTAGATTATAGATCGTGTAAATTTATGAGACATGTCATGCAATATTCCATATATTGTATGCAACTGTCCATTTTTGTTTGCAACATATCTTGCAAGCTGCTAGTTTACGTGAAAAGGAAGTTTACATGTATGAATGTTTGCATGCATGGATGTTTACATCGCCAGTAAAATTCAGAATTTTTTGGTGTGATGTCCAGGGAAAGCCAAAAGGACTTTCAAGAAAGTCGGAAGAATGTTTGAGGAGAAGTAGCAAAAGTCTTCTCGGAAGACAGCTTCCGAAGAAAATAAGCCAGAAGCATTGGCGTTGCTAGAAAATTAATCTGGAGGGGGCCTAGCGTTAAATAAAAACTCGCGAAGATGCTTGTTTTTGGGTACATTTTTTCTGTGATCAATAATATGAGATTGAGGCTAACTTTTATTTCAATGGTGAAACAATAAATTTAATTATATTTATTTCATAGCAATGATTGGGACCTCGATTGGGGAGCCTTACTGAATTTGAACAAGCAATGATCCTTTTTTCATTCTTTTTGTAATGAAATAACATAGCGTCCGGAGGCAATGCTATGAATTTTGTAACTAGCATTTTTTTTAGATTCTTAAATCATCATCAGTTAAATCTCAAGAAACCAACATTAAAATTTAAGAATTTGAATTTGAAACATGGTAAAGTGCACACAGTATAAATTTCATACATTTAGGACGTGAACATGTTGAATATTAAGATTTAAAAATTTCGAAAAAACTTGAAAAGTCTGGTTATAATTTGTCATGATTCTGATATTTGAAGAGAAAAGAAAGTAAAACGTATTTATACAGAACAATTTTTTATTCGATGCATCGAACTAACCAACATTCGGAGTCAATCAAGATTTAACTTTAATTCTAATCGAAAGGAATGAACTCGAAACTTGAATGAAAGTTCTCTATACTTTTTTTTTTGTAAAATCATTTATTAGTCTACAGTATTATGTTACATTTTCAGTTTATAAATTTTCTAGATGAAATTTAACAGCATTTGCATCAACAGTGTTATTAACTACATTAATAAACTTGACATAGTTTATAAATAGTTTCATGACCTTGCATCTTTTTTCTCTTGAAGTATTAATGTTTGTAAATAATAATTCAGAAAAAGTTAGTCTCTTCATTACTACGGTCTCTATAATCTGCGTCAATGCTTCCCAGGCATCTTTTACTCTCTGACATGTTGCAAAACGATGTTCTAAATCCTCGTCAGTTACATTGCATACCAAGCAAGTTGCTGAATCAGTCAGCTGCATTGTAAAAAGTAGTTTACGGTGAAGAACTTTGTTGTTCACTAGAACATAGTACAGGCTTCTTTCGTCAGAAGTTAGGTTCCGAGATGCAATGTTACGCCAAACACGCTTCCAATTTATCTCTGGAAACGTTCGCATTATTTTGGAGGGTTCAACCTTCTCCAAGAAAAATGTAAGGATTTGTTTCGAAACCGGATTTTCTTTGATTTGTTCTGGGAGGTAAGCTAATTCCTGGCAAACTGTTCGTAAGCATGGGCAGTTTGTAGGAATATTTCCTAGGTATGGAGGATTTCCTGATCTAGATATCATTGATGCATAGTAGGGCATTGAATCAGACTCTTTCAAATGTCTGTTGATAAGCAGCGACTTACATTTAAAGCTCGGAAGCTGTAGCTTTAATCCTCCATTTTCAACATCTAGGGCCAATTGATTAATAGCAACCCTAGTTGTTTGCCCTGACCATAAGAAGGTTCCCATTAAAGACGTTAACTTTGCAATATGCGATTTGTTTATGTGTAAAACTGAAGCAGTGTACCAAATTTTTGAAGTCACGAAGTTATTTAGTAGGACGACTTTTTGATGGAGGGAGAGAGATCGCATTTTGTGCATCCACAATTGCTGTGCAAATTTCGTTATCAATGAATCCCAGTTTACATTGATCATCAGCCAAACGCAGTTTGTGTATACAATACCGAGCACCTTCACTTCTCTGCTGTTGTTAACCATGGTACGATCAACTGGTTATTGTTTCGTATATACCCAACGTCTAAAGCAACTGTCTTTGTGAGGTTGACTACAGAGCCTGAGGATCTGCCGAACATTTCGAATATCTCTCGAGCCCTCTCAATTTTGCTTACGCTAGTAGTTATCACCGTAACGTCATCTGCATATGCTACAACAACATCATCGATATCGTTAAGGGTTTGTTCAAGTTTCGTCATTAATGGTTGTAGGTATAACACAAATAAATGCATCGATAGTGGATCGCCCTGGCGAACCGATCTTTGTATTGGAAACTCTCGAGAGAGGTGACCGTTGATGAGCATCCGAGAATTGGAAAGAGAGCCTATTTTAGAAAGCAGTTCTATTAAGTTTCCGTTTATGCCAAGAGAGGACATCGTTTCGAATAAGAATCGGCGATCAACACGATCAAAAGCATGATCGAGATCGAACGACACTAATTTTCCACATTTCTTCTTCTCTCGTAACTGCACAATACGATCTTTCAAAGTGAGTGTAGCTTGAAAAATGTTCCGATCATGATTGGAATTCTTTTGTGAGTTACTAATTACTGAGTTTTCAGTTAAAACACGATCTAATCTGGTTTTTAGCACTCGAGAGAGTAGTTTAAAGTCTACGTTAAGGAGAGAAATCGGACGGTACGATTTCAAGGTGTTGTTTGAACCTTTCTTTTTTGCTAACACAATGACTCCATTAACAAATTCGGATGTAAATTCACCTCGTAAAGCCTCATTGAGAATGAGATTGAGATGGCCATGAATAATGTCAAATGCGCGTTCATAAAATTCCTTCGGAATCCCATCTGGTCCTGGGCATTTTCTGGAAGCACTACCTTTTATCGCGAAGTATATTTCTTCCGTTGTGATGTCCTCCATGCACCTGGTGTTAGCATCACTATCCTCGGAGATGATCCTGTCACAAATAAATTCTGTGTTTACACGTACTTCACTTTCGGTGTACAGCTCTCGGAAATAATCGTAGACATAATTTTCTATGTCTTCGGAGTTATCGATGTATTCTCTATCGGATGTGTTCAACCGACTGATAACAGTTTTCTTACGTCTACGCTCTCCTAGATATCGCTCTCCCGATACAAACGTTTCGTTCACCTGTACAAAAGTTTGTGTAAACTCTCTTTGGAGGTGTAGCATCTTACCTTTTAGTAGGTTTATTGTGGAAAGCATCGAATGATCTCCATAAAAGCTATTATAAGCTTCACGAAGTTGAGTGTATAACAATTGATATCTATTATGGAAAACATCATATGTTTGCTTAGTTTTCCACCGGAAAAACGACTTGATCTTTGGTTTTGCAAATGATAACCACCAATGCATCCATGAATTGTAGTTTCTTCGTTGACGTGTCCAGTAGTCCCACTTGAGCTGAAATTCGTCCATATTATCCTGAGTCAAAACATGGGGTCTGATTGACCAGTAACCTCTACCTATATCTCTCCCGAGGTTTGGTAGACACAGCCTCATTGTCAAGGCATGGTGGTTAGTAAACGAACAAACGTGAGTGTCGATGTGTCTTAGGTCTTCCAGCACCCCAGATGACACGTATAATCGATCAATGCGGGAAGCCGAATTGTGGGTGATGTACGTGTATTGAGTAGTACCCTTCCGTAAACAATTCCATACTTCAAAGAGTTGTGCCTGTTGAACTGTGTTTTTTAGCGAGAGGCTGAAGTTGCTCTCACCTGTAGCATCCTTTGTTGAGTTAAAATCCCCACCAAGGATCAAGCATGGGAAAAATCGTTCAATTTTGCATTCTCAACTCACTCACACGCATACAACATCAGAAACGAACAGCAGCTTGTGCGAGCCGCACTGATTTCGTTCGTATTCGCATTGCTTCTATTTTCTTCGATGAATGCAGAATTGAGCAAAACAGACAGCTGAGCGTAACATGAATGATTCTGAGTGTAGTAGTGTGGATGATTCCTCTCTTATTATTTTTTCCATGCTGAGCCTTTTACGATTGCATTCTGCTGAGTGAGCTGAATGAGAATTTTGCAGAAAGAATCACTTTTTATTTTCTAGCTTTAAACATACATTGACACATTTAAATCGCTATTAATATCGAGAAAACTGTTATACTGTAACACATAAACATAAGCGTCACGCAAATAACTTAAAACTGCTGTGGTCAATTCAACTGATTTAAATCAGTGAGCCAAAAACTATCTGACTCGGCTATTTAAATCGTAAGCATTCGGATTTTACGCATTCAATCTGGTTCTCCCTCGCTAGAGGAAATTGTTCGGCTGCCTTTCAGTTTATCCTTATTTCCTTCTACTGCTGTCAGTTCTGAGTCGAGCTGCAGAGTCACTTGGTAGGAAGAATTTACACTCGTTCGGCAATCTGTTTGTAGGCGAGGATGGCTATTTTGATTCTGTGGTGCTCGCGCGAGTGAATGAATTTTCCCATGCTTGCCAAGGATGACATGTTCGGCTGCATGACGGAGGTAATAAGAAATTGTCGAGTTAAAGAACTCTTCTCTGGAAGCTCTATTCTGAGTACCAGAGGGAGCATAAACATTGATGATAGAGACCGTATCATGTATTCTGAGAGAAATTAACCTAGAATCTAAGCTTCTTTCTATCTGTGAGAATCTAATATAGTTTTTCAACGCAATAGCGGTCCCTCTTCGAGAATGATCTACATTGAATAAAATGTTAAATCCTGGAATAGTCATTGTATCAGTTTCTACCTCCTGAAGAAGCAAAATATCTAATTCCGATGTCTTAGTAAAATGCTGTAGAGCGTTAAGTTTGTTTTGGTTAGTAATGTTATTAATGTTTATCGTTGCAATATTGTAACTTATTGAATCCATTTCTAAGCGTACTTTGTTGTTATGTAACTTACTGTTTAAGCTTCTTCGGGCGCCCTCGGCTGCGTTTCTCAACCACAGTGAATGCATTAGAATCATCACTGGTTCCACCGTCGTCTTGTTTATGTTTTTCCGCTTGTCCCTTTCCGTCGATATTGATGACCTTCAGCAACGCTTGCATAACACCACCAGAAGAGGTACTAGGAACAACGTTGTCTGTAGCCGAGTCAGTTACCTGTGCCACAGGTGTTGGATGAGATATGCTTGATGATTCCAAAGATTCATTCATTACGAACTCTCCCTTAGCAGCCGCCATCGATTGTTCGGGTTGAACAGGATCAATCGACTGGGCGTTTGATGTAAGGTTCACTGTAGTGTCTGAGGTTGACTCGTTCAGCGTCGTCTTAGAACCTGTTGATGGACTAGCTTCTCCATCTTGTCCAGAAGGGTTCATGTTGCCTGACGTATTCGAAGCAAAGCCGGACGAACCCGATGTGCCAGATGATCCTGGAGAACCCGCCGTCCTTGAAGATCCAGCGGTATGGGAATTTCCTGTTGAATTGCCACGCACAGCACCAGCGTTCGTTCAACCCGATTTTCTGCGCCAACAGCTTCTTATTTTGGACGCATGAGATTCCAGTATGCATAAACTCTCCGCAGTGGCGGCATGTTTGTCTTTGTTTTGGGTACGTCACGTAAGTGGTATCCCCATCGATCGTGATATATGACTTGATCGGTTCTCTGAGAACCATTCTGACTTGACGAATGCCAGATGAGAAACCAGGAAAGTAGTGTTTGTCACTCCATAGTAACTCTTGCACGGAGACGACTTCACCGTAAAACGACATGTGCTTTCGGATCTGCTCATCCGTTGTATTTTCGGATAGGTCATGTAGTCTCACATCCACACAACCATCCGCCATACGAATTCGCAGCTTGTATTTTACTCCCTTGACTTCATAGTCAAACTTGTTGTCGTATTGGTCAACTATTTGTTGAGCAATAGCTTGGTCCGTTACTTTGACAAAGGCGCAGTCGTCTGTGTGGCTCATCTGTATTTTCACCAGCTGAGTACGTGTGATGCCGAGATGTACTCCAACAAATGTGTGTACCTCTTCTGAGGTTGGTTTCCTTTGTAGGTTCGCAAATTCCACGCGAAACGTGTTTTCGCGGATCTTGCGGCTGTTCATCTCAAAACGGTTGTCTGAGATGGGGTGGCGTACGAAAAACAAATTTCCGGTCTCGAACCGGTTCGCTCCGGAACGCGACACGCCGTGAAAACCTTAGTAGCCCGGTACTTTTCACAACCGAATCACGAACGAACGAGACCACGTATTAACGCTTCGGCAGTCGAAGCCTCACTGATACTGAAGCGAGGATCCCTGAAGTTCCTAGAAGTTGATTGAACTATCTTTAGATCTTCTACAAAATTCCCTGACATTTTTCAAAATTCTTTACACCTTTATGAAGTTTTACGCAGCTCTTCAAAATACTACGAAATTCGCAAAACTTTTATAAAGTTTGCTGTACTTTTACGTTTCTCGATGATTTTCCGCGAAGTTCCACGAACGAAATTTCTTGCATTTGTACGTAATTTCCACAACTATTCCAAGACCATGAGGCTTTAAAAAAGTGCCCTAAAATTTATATAGAGGTCCCCGATCAATAATGAGCTTCTCTGAAATAAAATAATGTTCCCTTAACTTCTACTAAGCTTCTCAAACTCAAATAAATGTTCCACTTCTACGCAGTTATCAGAACTTTTCCAAGTTCCTTGTTTCTACGATTTTTTTTCCGTCGATCTATGAAGTCTCACAAATTTCTAATAAGTTTCCTCAATTTCTACGATGTTCCCTGAACTTCTTAGAAGTCCTTGAACTTTTACGAAGTTCCCTGAAGTTAAAGAAAAAAAATCCTGCGCTCATTACCAATTTGTAGAGCCTGTGGACGTCTTATTATGCCATCGTTTAAATATCGATATAATATAATTTATCAAAATTGCTTTTTTTAGTCCAGAACGTAAGAAAAGTAGTCAACATAAAAGACTTTAAAAAAAGTTTAGTAACATCGAACTTGACAAGCTTGACAAAATACCGGTGAAAAAATAAACCAAAAGTTCTGGGGGAGCCTAAATATTCTGGAGGGGGCCTGGCCTTCTTAGAACCACCAGTAGCTACGCCAATGGTCAGAAGGCACTGTTAGAGGGAGTAGTTAGACGAACCTTCCGAGGAACATTGGAGGAAATTTAAAAAGATACTTCCGGAAAAAAATCATAAAATCCTTTCCGGAGATGGTAGAAGAAACTTCTAGAAGAAACCAGTAGTAACTTCCGGGCATAAATAATATAAATTTCTGGAGGAAGTTGAAAGAGACTTCTACGAAAAGTAGAATGGACTATCCGATGGAACTCTATATAAACTTCACGTGGAAGCTGGAAGACATTTCTCAATGACTTCTGGGGGGAAGACAGATTCAGGGCAAGTCATAAGAGGTTCCCGGATGAAGTCATAATAAATTTTCACTTACAGAGGAAACTAGTAGAACTTTTGGAGAAAGTTGGAAAATACTTCCGGGATAGTTGATGAAACTTCCAGGGAACATTGGGAAATAAATCTGGAGAGTTGGCAAAGATGAGATGATCTAATTTGTATGACTAACTACCTATCAAATAAATAACTAGTGCAACAATTATATCTGGTAATCGGATAAAAATATTTCCTGATTCCCAGGAATACCCTTGAAGACTTATCACATGTTTCCTGAATCCCAGGTTGCCGTAAATTGTCGGGAATACTAGCAACTAATCTGAAGACAGCAACTTCGTATACTGTGAGTATGATGTTGTTAATAAACGTTTCTTAAATTTATGTTTTATTTTTTCTAGAAGACAAGCGATCATAAAATTACAGATTGTGGCAGGTTTAACACATTCCTTACAATCTCTTCTTGTAACTTTCAAATACAAAATATAATTATATAAACTGATGATTCCATAATATTGCGCATTTTGCACTGAAGCAGACAACTGTGGTCAAAATCTAGACTAACATTCGAAAAGGGTATAACTACAAAATTACCATATCGAGAGAATCGTTTCCGAATTTTGATGACCTTACAATTAATCCTTTCTGGATGATTTTATAAGCTTGACATGGGTAGTCTATCATCATGCATCACTAAAAACTCAAAAAAAGTTTTCTTTGTCGTGAAATTGAGAACAAAACATCATACGCCCTGATAATTTCTGACCTATTGTTACCCCCGGATCTTCCATCCTTTGAACTGCCAACACTGGTGATACGCCGTGGAAAAACACCCTCGGAATTTTTTGTTTGTTATTCCGCCTTGGTTCTTCGTTCGCAAATTTGGTGAGAGTGGAATTGGCAAATCAAAGTTGACACTCGTGGATAACAGACGAACTATGAAAGTGATGATAGTTTCAAAATTTTCCACGGAGAGCTATACGAGTGCAATCTTAAAATGCTTTTATTTTGAAAATGAAGCATTGTATTGGAATGAATGGCTCTAATGTTGGCCTACGGATCTAAGATTGGGCCCATCGCTAAAAATCTGCTTTTTATCAATTTTATCCATTGGGATGGTACTAATGGATATTTTTGATCGCTATTGAAAATTTAGTCGATTTCTGAATTTATGTATGGGCCCAAATTAGGGGCATTTAGGCTCACAATCATCAATTTCCCCTATTCGTCTCTCACTACGAACTTCTTCCATATTCGTTGATTCCAGTTTGAGGTGTTTTTCTAATGTCCCCAACTGCTGCTTTTGTGAATGCAATGGAAATATGAAATATAAATATATAAATACATAAAATGCTAAAGAATGACATTCCTATAATTTTAAAATGTAGCGTACTTTGAGCTGGTTTGGATTCCAGCAAGAGCAAAATTTGAACTTTTCATTGCATGAATCAATATTGCAAACACACAGCTCAGGTCACGGTAAAAAGCGAATCAAGTTTATCGATTTTTTGATCGGCAAATGGACATAGGACCTATTCTAAAATTGGTCGAGATTTGTCTATTTTCACTTAAATAAGTATGCATTACATTGTTCAAGAATCGGAAAAATCAATCTTATAATTCTTCCCTTCGCATTGAAGTCTGGCCAATTCCATTAGCATTTATCACAATCACTGACTTCTTACCACTATTTTCATATCCTGCTTTCTTGCAGTGTGGCTCCATTGCTCATTTTCATCATGTCACAGCAGCAACGAAAATTCCTTCAAACCATTCTGCTTCTGCCATCACCGGCATCCAGAAAAACCGAGGAGAATTAAGGCAACCATAAACGTGCTAATCGCCATAATCATCATTAAACGAAAATAACCAAAAATAATTTTAATTTCAGGCCATCTTTCCTTCGCCGCAACAGTAGACCCCATTTTCCTGTTGTCGTTGTTTACCAGAAGCCAGCACCAACAGTGGCTCTTCTCTACCCAGTAGTGAGTGTATGGTGCGCATGGTTAAAACTGAAGCCCCCCGTCTCTCTAATAAAAAGCGTCATTATATAATTTATCATCCACCCCGTTGGGCTGCGAGACGAGAACCAGTTTTCGGAGCTCAGCTTCAGAAACGACAACGGATGCTGCTGCCACTGACTGACTGCTGCTGTATCCAACTGAATCTCGTTTTGGGTCCTTTCCTTTCGCGTTTGCAATCAACGAATAATATCAGAAAACAGCGCTGTCCTGGAGTATGTAGGTTTGCTCAGCGGAACGGAGAACAGCGGTGGTAGGTTATAAATGGGACCAACCCGCGGCCCCGCAACGAAATGCCTACAAGCAGCGATGAAAAAGTGGACCCCCAAAAACAAAATGTGCGATCAAGATCTAGAATGGAGGAACCTTCCAATTTTGATGAGAGAGAGAGGTTGATTTCGGGCAAACAGAGTTACGTGGAGAAAATTCAAATTCTGCCAAATCCTTACATAGTAGATGAAACATTATATTCAATGTGTAAATACTTCGACATTTATACAAATCTATTAAATTTGGCTTTAAACCACTATGAGGATCCATCCTTTAAGTTCAATTTTGTAAGCTTCTCCCACATACTTAGAAATATTTAATCTTACACGTGACGGAATCCATCTTTCACATAAAGGATGAGACGTAAACAAACATGTCAAGTAAAATTAAGTGCTCCGAGACTGAAAAGTTTGTTACTCGAGGAAAAGTATGTTTGATTGAGCTGAATTTCACGTCTATTATGACTCAATTTTATATCAAAATTGACGCTCGTATATGTCAGTTACAGAGCACCTAAATTTAGATGAATTTTACCAAGTGTGCATGACAGTTTTGTTCTTGATCCATTCGGTGAGCTGAAAGAACAAACTGTCAAAATCACTACCACTCAACAACACTTGTGTTTATAACCGCACACTATGATTAGATCCAACATTCTTTGGCCCAAAGGGTTGGTCACTACACACAGTGTGCCGAAAATACAGGCACTTTCATTGCAACCCATGGTTAATTTTTTTTCATGATATTTAAAGTTACTGGCAACACTGTACTATATCTGCGCCTTGCCCCGTAACGTGGGTAGATCACCTTTTCGTGGTACGTTACGGGATGTAAGATCTACCACCAATTCCTAGTCCTGACTTCTTCAAACTAGGGGAACAGGTTTTTTTCAGTAATCAAAGGAACGCATCTTAGTCCTTGTTACTTTTTTCTGCCTTGTTGATAGTGTTGCCTGGACCGAGGATGATCTTGAAACAAGGAAAAAATGAGTTAGTTAGTATTCACCTATGTATGTGATTCCTAATCTTCTATTCGTTGTTCCCTAGCTTGAAGTGGTTAAGACTAGGGTTCTGATGCATGGTCATTATCGGTTTCATAGCTTGTTTTTGTTGTTAAGGAATCCAATTTTGACAGACAAAGGGGCGTGCCTTTGGAGGGTGTTTCAACACTCCGAAGGGTATAAATAGCGGAACCTTTCAGTTAGAATCGATTCCGTGCGATGAAGGCAAGAATGACAACTGTATCAAAACCGAATACTTCATCATTTCTTAATAGTGATGGAGTAAAACGACATGCACTAAACTAAGGACACAGGATATACTACAATAGATCAAATTACTGGTCGCAGTGGTGTTATGTCCCGAACAGAAGAAAAAAAAAATATCTGCGCCTTCTCTGTGCATGTGTCAAAATGTTAACCATTGCAATCATTGCTGTTGACACATTCCAATTTTTGATTTCATAACTTCAACCGTTAATTTCCGGCGAAGTTCTGTCATGGATTCCTCACTGCCCACATATTTTCAAAACATTAGGATGAGCGAGGTCATCAAGGCAATGACCGTTGCCAAGTACAACTGCAATCTGGGGGTCATACTGGAATTCTTCCGGATGGTGCTGGAGTCGCTACCGGAGGATTTCGAGATCGAAGATCCTCCACTCAAGACGATCGAACTGTTCAAGGATCTGGTGCGTTCCGCTTTGGTGTTTCTGTTTCAGAACAGTTTGATCGAAGTTGGAAAGGGGGTGGCATCGTTCGGGAAGTTGGTTGAAAATGTGGCCATGAAGGGACTGCTACTGGCCATAATGCCGATTCGGAATGTGATTAGTGACTTGGTTAGTGGGGAGAGCGAGACCCTGGAGATGAAAATGTTGAAGACGTTGGTAGATCGATTTGGGGCGGGGAGATTCGTGACGGGGCTGAAATCACAGCCGAAAAAGGTTAAGTGGAATTGTAAGATGTTGATTGGTCATTTGTTGGCCTTGAAGGTGAGCTCCTGAAAGTCGACAGCGGTGAGTTGGTGGAAGGATAGGTTTAGCTCTCAGACAAGAGCCTGGTAGGCCAGCGCTTGTAATAGAATGTTTATAGGCTTGGCGGAGAAGAAGTCCCGGCGAAGTGTAAAGTGACCGGTGTTTTCCATGGTGCCCAACGATTGGCGCAGTTCGGTAAGCATTTCAACATCGCGATGTTTGCAATAATCCTCGTAGAACTGATCCGAACGCACCTTTCGAACTCTATGAGGTACGAACTGATTACAGAAGGTCGTAAGGGGATCGGTGTCCATAAAAAGGCCACCATTTGGCCGTAGTAGTTTTATCAGTGGTCGTTTACCATGTTTGATTCCGTAACGCTTCACCACTTCGTTGATCAGCAACCGACATTCACTTAATTGTTTCGTTCCTGACATCGATGAATTCACCTTCGATGATCACTCGGACCATGTTCGGAGGTAGAATCTTCACCGGTATTTGCTTTCATTCCTTTCCGGTCTCTGTTCCGCAATCTAGTGGAAATCATCGACGGACATCGATTGCCATCCATTGAAAGCAATCGAATGTGCAGGAAGGCAGCTTCCACACCTGCATAGGATATTGCACCCATTCAACACACATCGGCTGGGACCAACGGCTTTACTTCCCTTCCGAAGGAAGACGTGACCAGAGATTTTTATGCCTCAGAAAAATCCCACCGACCTCGGTTGGGATTGAACTCAGACCCATTTGGATGAGAAAGCAGTCACGCTTACCACTACACCACCGGCGACGTATCAAGTATACCGTACGTATACCGAGTGTTTGCTTTCCTACCACTAAAACGCTGGTGACGCATCTTTAACTGAGTCGATGGCCCCTCCGCGTTCATCAGAATCTGAAGAGGATCTGGACCAGTTTCCTTTGATGAATGCACGTTCGCTTCGTCTACTTACACAGCAAAAATAAATTTTAATATTACATCCAAGAGGAAGTTGAAGTGCATGTCGAAAATTTCATGTAATTTTTATGGCCACAAAAATAAACAAATCAGGCATAACATTTGATAACGGCACAACATCATTTGTAAACAAACTTTCTAAAGCCCTTTACGCGCGAACCAAAGTACGCCCACGCAAACCAATACCACTTTCGAAAAAGGTGATAGTTACCCCTATTCGATGATGTTGTTGCATTGTGTAAAGGGCCTTAGAAAGTTTGTTTACAAATGCTTTTGTGCCGTAAAAGCAGCGTAATGTCAGCAAGCTTGCAAATGCTTATTACAGCTAAAATGGTATTTTTCGGATTTATGAAGCTATGAGATATTGGGATGATAATTCTTATTTACAAGATGCAAGAAAAGAAGGTAAAGTGTGTGTATGACACATAAAACCTGTCAATTTAGCTTTCAGAGGGACACAATAGCGATTAGCTGTAACGATGAGCAACGCGATGAGCGAGCAATCAGCGATCATAAAATCGCTAGTTGTGACCTTTTAAAACAAAATTGACAAATTTTATGTGTCATACACAAACTTTACCACCTCTTCTTGCTTATTACAAATAAAAATTATCATTATAGTATCCCATAGTTTCATAATTACGAAAACTAGTATTTTAGCTGTAATGAGCAATTGCAAGCCTGAATATCAGTTCATGCACTGTATTCATATTTTCGACACGATTGAAGTGCATACACCGTCACTCCTCATCATACTCCAATACAGTAGAAGTTATGGTCCTATCGGAAATTGAATGTGTCTCCCCCGGAGAACGTTCTCGCTCGAGGCTTCGTTTCGGTAGCAGAGGCCGTTACTTATTAGGTTCAGTGCAGTCCTTATCCGATAGCATTTATGGGAGCAACGAACCGACAGTCACGACAGTTAGGATCTGAGATAGGATTCCACTGCTTGTTGTTTTATTTCTTCAAAACAAAACATGTGAACTGTCAAATTAACCGGGTTGCCAAACATACCATTATACAAACAAAAAAATCAGTCTCGGCACTATAATTGAACTTTTAACATCATGTTTAAATATTAAGATTATCTACACTTTGCATGTTTTTATAAAAAATAGCGTGAAACAAAATGCGATCCTCTTAGACAAGCAATATTTGGAAGTCAATTTAAAGCTACCGCATTGTGGAATGATGAATAGTGAGATATCAAAATTTTCAAAAAACCGTTGAATATTGACTTGAGAACTTTTTTTATAAAAATTTATCACTTTTTAATATGCTCAACGGATGTTCGTTAAGGATTTTTGGCATAAAGCGGTGATGAGCAAATGGTTTTCTTCTAACCATTATATCATATGTAAGTAAATGTCACCCCCATTTCCCCTTCCCTCTATTGTATGGAACTGTGCTGTGCTGAAACACCTCCTCAATGCCTTACATAACTTGTGGATGACCATGTTGAAATATTCATGGTACAAAACATTTCACAGATAACAATTCTGAATTTTGCTGGTGATGTAAACATCCATGCATGTAAACTTCCTTCTCGCGTAAACTAGCTACTTGTAAGAAATGTTGCTTACAAAGATAATCAGTTGCATACAATATTTGGAGTATCTCAAGAAATGTCTCATAACTTTACACGATCTAAAATGTATACTTGTATGATATATATGACGCTCCATTCATGTGCATCATAACGGGTGTTCAATAAAAAATGAGAATGATTTCAATATTCATTGACGTTTTTTTGAAGAATAAACAGAAAAATAAACATTATGTTTTTAATAAAAAAAATACTGAATTAGTTGAAAAACATTTTTTTTTTTTACTAGCTTTATGACTGAAAAAATTCTCATTTTTTATTGAACTCCCGTTAGTAACAGAAATTTGCACTACTTTTTCGAACTGTGTGGTTCATTTTATCCGAAAATTCAAATCTCTATCCTATCCTAACACAAATCTATCTCAGCTTAATTAGGCACCAAGCGCCTCCACCCATGTACCAGTAACACTATCTCAGCCGGGTCATCGTCCCATTTACTACCGGTGTTTACTGCTCGGACTGGCAGTGACATAAAATTAGTACCCTTGCGGCACTTTACGATACAAATGCGTCACATCACGCAAAAGCCTGGGAATCGTATCTCCCACCAGTCAGTGTGGATATCACCCAACAACGGCAAAAAGTAAAAGAAATGGTAGCTTAAAGCCAATCATTTACGAGTCCATTTAACAGCCTCCACTAATCCTGTCGAAAATAAAAATTAGCCGCTGCCGGCTCCGAATTCGATGTCAATCCACCTTCTGCAAGTGAAAAGCCAATGGGTCAACATTCCTCGTCCCCAGCAGCATATGTATATGGAAATGCCTATCAGCGAGATGCGAATAGGCTGCACCTCAAGAAGAAAACGTTAATTACGTGCCACTTAAAAATCCGAACCAACCCTCAAATTATATCACGACTTGGACAATAATAAAACCGCAAAAGAGCAAACACGTACCTACACACGAAACCACTTTTTTTTTTATCCGTTGCCTCTCTTAAGATTGGAAAAAGGCGTGTGTGTATTAAACGTGCACGGTGTACGACGACGGCCGTATCACGACAATCGACGGGATGGAAGGAGAAAGGTCACATGCGTAAGCGATTCCAGCAGCAGCTTAACGATCATTTCTCATTCGAGACCGTCGTCAATGTATTGGATAACTTGAACCAAGCCAAAAATTCAAAATTCGACCGTTGACGACCGTTTCTTCTTCATGCTCGCGAAAGGGATGCTGTACAAATCTTATTTCTTTTATAAAGCCAAAAACGGCACCATCGCGAAATTTCTGTCCAATCGATCTTCTCAAGAGCGTGGCTGCGTGGTTCGGTTTTTTGTTCCTGTTCAAGAGATCTTGCCCGGTCAAACTTGCGGTGGTATTTCTTACTAGCCGGTTTCACCGAAATACAGCAGGGAAAAAACCTCAACGATAAGCCACAATATACATATTGACGCAAAAAGCCGAAAACCCTGAGTTTGTACAGGGTGACCAGCCGGATGGTGCCGAGACTGTGTTCATGGGGACGACCTCCACACCGTGTTGGTTGGCCACAAAACTATACCACTTCTGTTGCGGTTTGACGAGTATGTCATTAAACCAATCATGCGCGCACCACCATCACCACCATCAGAGCAAGAGAGACAAAGGCCGACGAAACCAGAAACGGTCATTGGTATAGAAACGAGCAAAGTGTTTGGAGAATTAATGATCTAAAACTTGTGCCCCCCGAAGCAAACACCAAACTAAGCCAAGACCGATTCCTTGCTCTGTTGGAATGTTATTTTTTTTATTTTCAAACCAATGAACGGCAACGACGACGACGACGCGACCTGTTGTTCTGATCGGGGGTTGCAAGTTCTTGTATTTCGGGTGAATAGATGATGTCAGTGTAGATTTGGGGCTAGATGAAGAGTATTGGATTCGGTTGAAAACTTTCGGGCGTGATTCCACACTCATGAAATAAATATCCATGTGAATTTCAAATAACTTTCATGTGATCCCATAGTTGGAAATTGCACAACTAAACAACATGAATCTTTTGTGTTCAATGATTACTCACACGGAATTTATTATGTTATGTTATATTCAGATAAAAATCATTATTTTTTTACTGTGAAAATGTTATGTGCATTCCTAATTGAAATTATGTGAACACTTTTTCCAGTGTATGCAACTGGTAAGGCTTGGTTCAATTTTGGCATCAAACCCGTTTGATTTTGGTACATATATATAAGATTAAAAATTATATAACTGATTGAGGACACATTTTTAACTAATGAATTAGTTGTCATAGAGCGTCGTTTTGCTATTATAACTATTTCAGATCAATTTACCAAAAGGAACGTTTTCTGATTTCTGAGAAATATCTATTTTTTACAAAAGACGTGCTAAATAGAGATTTCATAAAAAAAATACCCAATGCGTTGCAACAGGAAGACATTCCTGGAAAAGTTTCTTTTAAGATTCTGGAGGAATCCGGAGAACAATTTTGGGGGAATTTGGGAGAAAGGCTCGAAGAAAGGAGTGCATAGGAAGAAGAAATCGATTAAAGTTTGATGTACACGCAAACCAAAAATGTATTAAATTGATTAGAATGATATAAATTTAAATTGCAGGCGATGTACCGTAAAACGGTGTATCTTTGATAATGCGGGTAACTGTTATAGGAGAATATATTGATTAAATTTACACTCTGCACTATTTCCGAATTGGAAATATTGGTTCCATTTTGTAGCTTATATTGTTTTTTTTTTATTGTTTATCATATTTCTGATTGTATACTCATTCAAAGTTTCTTATTTCTTGATCAAAATTATTTGCGAGTCTCGCATGGTTTTCTACATTCATCGAGTATTATCAAACTAACCCCGAAACTAAAATCTGATGTTCGGTCACAAGACAATAAAAATGGTGCAAATGAAATAATTCCTGGTCCTGGATCCCCAGTACTTGTTTAAAAAAATTGAAATTTGAAAACATTCATTGTTGTAAAAAATATTCAAAATATACTTCAAACAACTTTCAAAGTTGCCCCGTTTTACGGTATTTATTTTGGATCTTTTTTCCGTGTTCTGTCTACGCTTTTAACTATACCAGCAAGCAGTTTATTTATAACATTGTAGAACGACGCACACACTTGCCACGATTCTCTCAAATTCCCGTTCAGCAGAAAAAAAAAACATATGAAATAGATTATGGAAGGAGGAAATGAGCGCATGTTATTCGCTTTTAGCCTATCCATATTCCGAAGCATGGAGAGTGTGGTGAAAGCACTGGTCTGAAAATCGCAACGTTCATGGTTCAAGGTAGCCGACTGTACCTTTTTCTATTTTTTGACATGATTGATTTCACTCACTAATATACTGCACATTTCTCTTTCTCCATTTTCTTGCATTGGACCGTAGCTCAGTATATCTCATCCTCCGTTCACACGGTCTCCACTAACATCCTGCGATGATGAATCCCTCATTTTTGTAAGTAAATTATACATCCCCTGGTTGGGTGTGGGTTTCTTTGAAGAAGGTTAGATCTTTGATCACCGTTAACATGCTCTCAGACCGGGGCATGGGACCAACATGAGTCCCTAAGTGAAGGCAACTGGGACAGGACAGGACGCTTTCTTCAAAAACTTCCATGCCAATTTGGCTGTCCTGGACATATCCAAGGCATACAATCGTGCCTGAATGCCAGGGGTACTAGACCAGCTCAAAAAATGGGACCTAAATAAGGGACATATCATAAAATTTATTCAAAACTTCCTGTCTCACCGTACCTTCCAAGACACACTTGGAAACTGTCGCTCCAAGGTCTTCAAGTAAGAAACCGGGTCTCCGCAGGGCTCGGTGATCTCGGTCATTCTCTTCCTTTTAAGCATGGACGGAGTTTTCACGCGGCTACTTAAAGAAGTCTTTATTTTTGTCTATGCGGACGATATCGTCCTTCTGGTCACAAATAAACAGACATAACACTCACAATCACATTCTTTGCAAATAAGGTTTTAGTTGGGAATGTGATCGCATTTGTCATGGTGGCACCACTGAAGATATAAGCTTCACTTTTCGATCTTATCAGTGATGCCAGTTATTGTTCAGGTCAATTTAGTAGATGTCAGCTCTTGAAAACGATAAGGAGCCAGGCATCCCACTGGCGACACATACCATACACTAATCTGACAAATACAGAAAAGAAGTCACTAAATTTTACAAACAGCTGCACATTGTTCATTCCGCTTGTTGTGTAATATTACTAAGTACGATGTACACAGAATTTGTGTACAAATCTGTATAATGAGTTTACCAGTTAAATAACATTGATTGATACATATTATATTTGATTTCTGTGTACACATTAATTTGATAAGCGGTGGTAGAAAGGGATCAGTGATGCATTACCACGTTTAAAAACTTGTTTCCAGCAAAAGAAAAATCACACCATACAGACATAATAAATCCCTAAAAAAAAGACTGAGCTTCTGTGTATTTCTCTTACGGATCCATATTTATGCAAAATTCAATCAATTTTATCCACGGAAAATTTCGTAGAACCATGCATGTGTTTTATTTTTATTTAACAAGGCTGACGTTTTGACAGAACGAGGTATAAGCAACTAGTGAAAATAATGCATGAACGAGAGATGCTCCGGATGCTAACCGATGCTTGGGAATGTTCATAATAGAGGGTGCTAATGTACATGCAAAACACGCTTGACGATATTTTTTGAAGAATTCTCTTCAAAAAGCTACGTCTGTTTGCCTTTGTCCTGGTGGTCCAAGCAACTTTCAAGGCGTTACCAAAAGCGGGTATATACATTAGGGTGGGTCATCGTTGTATGAAAAAACGCAAACTTGACGTTATCAAGCCAAAACAACCCTTTTTTGGATCCATTTGTGGTTCCAAACAACTGTGCAAAATTTGAGAACGATTGGTTGTAACCCGGCTCTCCGCATTGCGTTTGAAATTTGTATGCAAATTAGTATGTATGTATGTATGTATGTATGTATGTATGTATGTATGTATGTATGTATGTATGTATGTATGTATGTATGTATGTATGTATGTATGTATGTATGTATGTATGTATGTATGTATGTATGTATGTATGTATGTATGTATGTATGTATGTATGTATGTATGTATGTATGTATGTATGTATGTATGTATGTATGTATGTATGTATGTATGTATGTATGTATGTATGTATGTATGTATGTATGTATGTATGTATGTATGTATGTATGTATGTATGTATGTATGTATGTTTTTTTTGGAAAGGAGGAAACCTTCAAAAAGGCCATCGTGCCACCGCTTGACGACTGGGCGCACAGTCGCGGTGACACGGTGTGTGGGATTCTTACCGCACTAAAACCTCCTTGGACGCCTTGCCCTTTTCCCCCGGAACTACTTGTCGTATTACTTCGAAGGGGGCCGTGCATTATGCACCTCACTTTACCTTAGCTAATTGGCACTTCCAGTTCGCTGATCGTCTCTCCAATTTGTGAGCCATTTAGCTCCCAGCGTCACGTTCTACTGGGTTATCCCCGGTGGTGGATTCAGCCTACTCTGACGGAGAGTTCTCCCGGCTTCGGCTTTCAGTTCACACTTCAAGACCAACAATTGAAATGGCCTTAACTTTATTTTGTAAACAAACCATAAGGCCATTTTCTCGCGAACCGAAGTTCGCAAAGGCAAACCAACATAATGAACAGTTAGGGGAAATTCTCCTCTACCCGATTGTGGTTTAGGTTTGCTAATGAAGGTTTTGGTTCGCGAGAAAATGGCCTTACAAGGTTTGTTTACAAAATGGAGTTAAGGCCATTTCAATTGTTGGTCTTGACTTGCCTGAGCACATTGCTACTTTCTAGTTGGTTTTCTCGCCATTTTTGCTGCAGCGCTGACATGATCTGCGTTACTGCTCTGCTAACGGCGTTAAAGGTGCCCTCCTCTCGACACATTTCTTCGACGACATTCTCCGTGCTAAGGGCGAGCATATCCTCTCGCACATCATCAAATCTAGGACATTCGAAGACCACGTGCTCTGGTGATTCTTCCACATTCCCACACTCCGGACAGAAGGGTGACGTTGTGTGTCCGAACCGATGCAGGTACTTCCTGAAGCAGCCATGGCCAGACAGGAACTGCGTCAAGTGGAAGTTGACTTCTCCATGCTTCCTGTTCACCCAGGTCGAAAGAGTCGGTATTAGCCTGTGTGTCCATCTACTGTTCTCTGCTGCATCCCACTCCTGCTGCCACTTAGCGATCGACTCCGTTCTCACCATTTTTCGTACTCCTCTGGTTTCTCTCGTCATATAGCACTCGTAGTTCTCCGCCAAGGTGATGCCGATTGAAATCACACCGGCGATAACGCATACTGTCTCCATCGAAATGGTTCTGTACGCACTCACGACTCGCATAGCCATGAGCCGGAACGTACTGCTCAATTTCCTTTGGTTCTGCTTCGTTTTCAGTGCTTCAATCCAGACTGGACTTCCGTACCTTAGTATCGATGAGGACACACTAGCCAGAAGACGCCTCTTGCTGCTGCTTGGACCAGAATTGTTCGGCATGATTCTGGCTATTGCGTTGACGACCTTCGCCGCCTTCTCGCAAGCATATTCGATGTGGCTATTAAAGTTTAGCCGGTCGTCGATCATCACTCCCAGATACTTTAGCACGCGCTTCGAAACAATGGTGTGCTTTCCAACGGTGATTTCTGCCCGCTGCACTGCTTTGCAGTTACTGACCAACATCACTTCTGCTTTGTGGTGGGCTATGTGCAGCTTCGCTCCTTGCATTCCACTTCTTCCAGCGTCTCACCGGTTACCGTCAAGACGACATCGTCCGCCAAGCCATGTATGTATGTATGTATGTATGCATGTATGTATGTATGTATGTATGCATGTATGTATGTATGTATGCATGTATGTATGTATGTATGTAAAGGATACCACTCATTGTTGCAGGGCACAGCCATTTGACAGTGGACTGTCCACCACGTATGACTTGATCAAGTACGATACCTGTGTGAAGGGCCAAAAACGGAGGGTGGACCCGTAAGTAGAGACACTAACGCGTGATCCACGGGAGCAAGAAGAATCTCCTTCCAACGATAAAAATGTTCCAACACGATACAGAACAAGCCATAATACGAGGGGATGTCCCAATGAGTGGGGAGAAGAGCCCACCTTCAATTCACGAAATTTTAACAACAGGGAGTTGGCAATTCTACTCTCCCCATCCAAATCGCTTCAATCAAGCGCCCTGATTTTCCCATCCCTACCCAATGAATTTATGTTTATATGAAAATATGCCGACTATAATATAATTGCTGCCAACGGCGACTACCATGACGAAAACAGCAAACTTTGAACTTACCATTTGTCTAGGATATAAAACCTTTGCTTGGCACCTACACTTGATCTTCTTGTCACTGTCTGCAAAAATATATAATAGCAATTACCTGTGTTGTGATACTTTCTTCAACGGAAACTAATTTTCTTGCATTGTCATGGTCATCTGGTCTAGAGTAGCTGGACCACCAGACACTCACAATAAGCGGACCGTACAGATTAGTATGAGATGGTGTGATATGCAAAGTGCGAAAAGGGAATGAAAGAAATACGAAAGGGATTTGTTTCAAGAAGTGAAAGTTTCATCGGATTCCCCAATTAACCATACATAGTAAAGGGTTATACGGTCAAAATTTGGTCAATATCAACTTGACGTATTTCTTTCAATTTTGCATTTAAAAAACCTGAACACCCCTCATTTTGAAGGTGTGTGTGTGTAGAATGTTGCTCCTATTTTGATTTTGGAATTCACTCTTCAGTTGTCAAAATGCCGTCCAAGCAAGAAGAGCAGCGTATCAAAATTTTGCTCGCGCATCGCGAAAATCCGAGCTACTCGCACGCAAAGTTGGCAAAATCGCTAAAAGTTGCCAAATCAACCGTTACAAATGTAATTAAAGTATTTGGGGAACGTTTGTCGACAGCCAGGAAGTCTTGATCGGGGGGAAATCGAAAACCGGAAGCCGCTGAGACGACAAAGAGAGTTGCCGGTAGTTTCAAGCGAAACCCTAACCTCTCTCTCCGAGATGCCGCAAATAAGCTGGGTGTATCGTCTACAACCGTGCATCGAGCCAAAAAACGAGCCGGACTATCGACTTACAAGAAGGTAGTGACTCCAAATCGCGATGATAAACAAAATACGACGGCCAAAGCGCGATCCCGGAGGCTGTACACGACGATGCTGACGAAGTTTGACTGCGTGGTAATGGACGACGAAACCTACGTCAAAGCCGACTACAAGCAGCTTCCGGGACAGGAGTTTTATACGGCAAAAGGAAGGGGAAAGGTAGCAGATGTTTTCAAGCACATGAAACTGTCAAAGTTCGCAAAGAAATATCTGGTTTGGCAAGCCATCTGTACCTGTGGCTTGAAAAGCAGCATTTTCATAGCTTCCGGGACTGTCAACCAAGAAATTTACGTGAAAGAGTGTTTGAATAAACGTCTGCTGCCTTTCCTGAAGAAACACGGTTGTTCCGTACTGTTTTGGCCGGATTTGGCATCTTGCCATTACGGTAAAAAGGCCATGGAGTGGTACGCCGCCAACAACGTGCAGGTGGTTCCCAAGGACAAGAACCCTCCCAACACGCCAGAGCTCCGCCCAATTGAGAAATACTGGGCTATTGTCAAGCGGAACCTAAAGAAGACCAAAAAAACTGCTAAGGGCGAGCAGCAGTTCAAGGCAAACTGGCTTTCTGCGGCGAAGAAGGTGGACAAGGTGGCTGTACAAAATCTGATGGCAGGGGTCAAGCGTAAGGCCCGGCAATTCGGATTTGGAAAAGCGGAAGCCTAACTGAATATTTTTCCTGAATTTTATACTAATTGAACTTGAAAAAGAAATTTAATTTGATTTTTTAAATAAACAATTTCACCGATTTACACGCGTTTTCCCTTGACCAAATTTTGACCGTATCACCCTTTAAGCTATATTACGACTATATGGTTACGCGGGTAGTCATATGGCGGTCAGAATGGTTCATCGGTTGCGAAGTCAAGAGCCACATGTAAAAGGGGGATAAAACTTTTTGTAAACAAACCTTTGTAGGCCATTTTCTCGCCAACCGAGCCATCAAATAGCCATTGTCAAGTTTGCCGCACCCTTGTACGTGCCAGAACAAGGGACCATTCCACCACACCAATAGCCCAAACAAAACCCACTTTATACCAACACAGTAATTTGAATAAATGACCTTTCCTATCAAACACTTTCCAAATTCTTCAACATCCCGAATCAGGTGCCCCTCCGAATTACCCAGTAGCATGCCGGCCCTGTGACTCAGTTAAGGGGTCTCATACTACTGAGCTAGATATCCGGGAGTTTTTGTCGAGCCAGAGTAGGTCTCTTCTAGACTCAGTCTGTTTGGTCAACGAAGGAACAACCGAGCTTTCGCTAAATTTTCTTTTCCCGAAATAACTCGGTTGACAAAAAAAAAAAAACAAATTCAAGTAGGAATAACCGAACATCGGTTTACTCAAGTATTACTAAACGCTGTCAAACAAACCGATTCACCTGTTGCGATTACGGAATTCGGTTCTTTTTGGTAGCGTACGAATTTCATTCCAAATATTAGTTGCTTCAAATGTCTAGAAATAAAAGTCAGTTTTTTTAAGATGCATGACTTATTTATTTCTTATTATCCTCTGCATGACTTATTAAATCTAGATAAACATTTCAAAAGGTCCTATCTGCATTCATCGGCTATCACTTTCGTTAATAACTCAATTTCAAAAGCATTCCTTGCTGTGTTCAAAGTTCTAAGCGCAAGACAATAACTTCTGCCATCAAACTGTATGGCAAAAGAGCACGAAATATGTTTGCGTAGGCGTGGTTATCAAAAAAGAAAGTCGATGAAGAGAATCGATCAAAGCAGATAGGACCTTTTGAAATGTTCATCGAGAAATGTCATTTCACCAAACTATCTGGCTTAATCGAGGAAAACTAAAAACTACTCGCACGTCGTGCTCATGACTTTTACCCTAGACTGCTTCGGTGACACAAGAATAGGTTTGTTCCCGTACTTGCTTTTTTGCTTTTGATATAGGTTGCTGCAGCTTTCTACAAGTTGCTGTAAGAAAATAATACGGTAGGGCTTCGATCTAATTTTGGGCCTGCTCTTTGCCTCTATTTTTCAAGCGGATTTTTTTTCACAAAATAGATTTTTTTTTTACTGCAAATGCCTTCTAAATGTATTTACCTCCTTTCTAAACGTACCGCAAGATTTGGTAAAGAGTAACAAATTGTTGAGATATTGTTAAAAATCTGAAACTACTTTTTTACCCCAAACTCGGTCTACGGATTCTTAACTCGGCCTAATGCATTGAAACGCCATTGAAGCGCCATTGGATTTACTTCGACCTGTCGGATTAAGATAAAAATTTATTTGGATCGGAGCGCTTCTTTTGTTTTTGAGAATAATGGGTGCAAACATTCATATCACACGTTCGGTAGTTTTTGAACAAAATTATCGTACCAAACGTACAATATGTTGTACGTTTATATGATGTTTTCTGAACGATAGGCCCAAAATGGGTGATTAGGCCGAAGTAGTTCACTACCCTACAGCAAGTACGGGGACATGCTTTTGCTTTTTACTGTACAAAATCTTACAGAAAAGCAAGTACGGGAACAGACCTAATGAATGTTTATCCTGTTCAACACGCGAGAAAAAATGGCTGACAATTTCTCTGATGTTTTCACATCCAAGAAAACCGAAATTCTTCGGTTAAAACTAGACGTTTGTGAATGTTTAGCGAATAGTTTGTTCAGTTTACCGAGCTTTCTCGGTTATCGCGTAGCAATCTCGTAAATATCTCTGCATTACCGAACATTTCGGTTCAGCCGTAATTTATATCTGTCAAATGTATCCCATTGTAATTGAAATTCGGGTTTGATTATAAAAAAAATACGTCCGATAAAATATGTTTAAACGAATAATTCGGTTCTCGTTGGGAATCCGGTATTATTTTCTAAGTGTGCTGTCGTTTCAGGTTTTCCTGCATTTCATTTAACATCCTAAAGGTGAATGTATTACCAGAACAATAATATTTCTTACGATTCCATAAACAGATTTCTCGTTCTTTTAATCAAAACCCTCACCAATATCTCAACGCGCAATCAAACCGCAACCGGAATAAGTCACTCGCAAGCTAGTGCCACCGGCTCCTAATCAACCACCCGCTGCTGTCGTTGTCGTCGTCATCGTCGTCGTCGCTCAAGTGCCTATCTATCGGCAACCTGCCGCCCTCTACCGGTCACCTCGCTTGCAGCGATCCAACGCACCAGTCTATACTTACCACTAATATGAGCGCACTTACACACGCTCAACCTACTCCACAGGTACCCACTCACTTAAGCTCGTCAGAGCTCAATGCATACACCAGTATCCAGGCTCTCAGGTACCACAGCACACACATACGGAACAGCAGCTTCGCCTTAAGTGCCCGAAAGCCGGTCCCGCAATATAGAAAGGTAAGCCATTGCACAGCGCACACGTTGCTCGCTCGAATCACGTTCCAGCTTCAGTCAGTTCGCTTTTGGCCGTAGAGATGTGCGCAAGTGCTTCAAGTTCTGCACAGTTCTTGGGAGCGTCCAGCAGGTCCTTCGTAGAAAACGTGGTAGACAGTGTGCATCGTCTGCTGCAGGAGAACAGAAAAAAAACAGTACTCAGTGACTCAGAAAATTGATTAGAGGAAAAAATTGCGCGCGATTTGCTGCGAAATAATAACTACTAAAACCAATCGGGTAGAGGGACCACATGTGTAGACTCTCTGAGGATCCTGGGCGATCCAGGATCCTTCGGAAATGTGGTCTTCTCGCGCGGCGATTGGGTCCGTGTGGCAATGATGGAGTGCGATTAAAATTTTTGTTTCGATCATAAGTGATTTCCAAAAGTTTCAAAATTATCTAGCAAATGTTCACTCGTTCGGAAGGTATGTGACAATTTAGTACAACAAGAAAGTGACACTTCGCCGGTCGTTGAAATTCCCCATTTTTCCCCTAGTCCCGTTTATTGATTTAAAGAATTAACAGAAACTGAGTTGAGTAAACTGTAAGAAAAAGAAGTTCTCGCTTTCTCGATTCCGTCAGGTTGGACAAACAGTTTTATTTTTCGTTTTCTCGATCCGGTATTTCCGAAACAGAAAAGAACTCATTTATTTGCTCTGTACATCTTTGGCGCGTTTCCTCTGTACTTGCTGTAGCTAGTTTTATTTTTCTGTACCGTATTGAATTTAAGCGAGAACAAAAAAGAAGTACAATGAAGAACGTAGAGAACTGGAAAAAAAATTGTATGGCTGCTTTTTTGGAACGAAGAAAAAAAAACCTGAGCTGTTTTGCAATGGACGTCGGGAACAAGTGTACCGCGAGATGAGTTCAACGTCGCTTTGAATGACGCGATCGATGACGACGATGACTACGGGCGAGGCTCCTCCTCCTCCTCCTCATGTGTTCGAGCTGAAGCAAAGGTAAATTTTTACACGTTCTGTTAAAACACTTCTATCATACAATGTAACACTTTGTTGGTTTAGTTGAGTCGAGAGATCCGCAAGGACTCTCGTATGGTCGCCATTTTGATTGAAAAATCAAAATGAGCCCTAACAGTCAACATACGACGTGATGTACTAAAATTGTACTAAAATTCAAAAAGCACACTGTTCCAAACATTCATTATCTCAATGCAAGCTGTTCGGTGTGACACATTAACCCGTGCAACCGTAGCGAGTCCGAGAGATTAAACCGCGTGCAACTGCGGAGATACAACTCAAGTGGAACCGCAAAAACAGCACGACTTATCATTTGACGATATTACTTGCTTTAAATGGTGAGGGCGTCCGCCGCTCTGCTGGGGGTTAACTTCTATTATAGCACGCGTTCCGGCAGCAGCGAATAACCGGAACGAGCGGGAAGCTTTGCACGTGTTAAAGATAGTGATAATTTGCTGGGCAATACGGGGGTCCCTTCCTTCGCTCCCCTCCGCCGGCTATCGAGGTGGTTGGGCCGGAGAATTCAGCCGGCAATATAGACGACGCTGGCAATATGGGCAAAGCGCGGTGATGAGGGTGATGTAAACGGCAGCGACTCTCCTATCGGACAAGAGTTCAAAATTATTAGCATTTATAATTGAATCAGACTCTAACCAGATTGCTAACTGGGCTGGGTGTGCTTAGCTGATTGCTTGATGGCACGAGGAGGATTTGAAACATATGGCGCCTGCGGTGACACGCGTGACGTCGATGTTAATTTTGACATTTTCTGTAGTAGGCATTGCCCAAGATTGACGATGTGCTACTTTTTTGGGACATTCCGATCCATTCGATTGAGAAAAACGGATCATACTTGTGATATGGAGAGTAATGCCGCGGATCCACTTGTATGACAAATTGTGAGTATGAGCCTTATTTGGTCACTAGACTGATGTAAAACTTGAAATTTTCGCTCCACAGTGCTCAAACGGTTCCAAGTCGAGTCCTGATTAGTCTCCCAAAATTAGTACTCGTTTAGTCAGACACTGACTTGGCAAAGACCATTTGAAGTTTATATGGAAATTCCTATAGGAAAACCTAATGTTTTGTTCATATCTATCTAACAACTCACCATATCTCTTTGCTTTTAAATTGTAGCTGTGCTCGTGGGAAATTTTTTCAGCTACAACTTTGTTCAAGATCACTTTTCGATAAAATGTATGGAACAAAAGTTAATAATAATTCAAGCCACTGATGTCTTATGATAATGCTCAATCAACTGTTCAGCAGGCAACATTGGTGTTTTTGGAGCGTATAATAGAGCTTACAAATCATGGCTACTATGTCACACTGCAGAATACAGTGTTGCCCTCAAAACAGCTGCTTGATCATGCTATAAGATTATCAGTCTCTTAAACAATTAATAACTATTTAAATTGACGTTTGGCTTAAAACGATATTCTGCCAATTTGAGCACTGTGAATTAAACATTTCAAATTAAGCATCAGTCTAATGGTCATACCTGTATAGTTTTTTTTATAGTGTTTGTAATTATTATACAAATAATGCTCATGTTCAAAATTTGCCATACAAATGTCTCGGTGGCATAACGCTTATTTTTATAAAGGGAAACGCTCCAACGATTTAAGAATACCCGAGGATTACCAGGCAACACTTGACATAAAAGAAGAGTTAGGATGTGACTGTTGTCAAAACTGTTTTAGTTTTACGCTAAAATTTTCATTGTTGAGTCTTGTTTTTTTATTATAGTCACTTTAATACTCTTGGGTCAATCGTGACTTGTCCGGGGGTGAGATTTGAACTCGTGACTTTGGCGTGAGAGGTATGGATGTTAACCACTACGCCGGGGTCGCCCCCTTGAGTAATTCTTAACCACACTATGAGATTGTAAAAATATCATTCAGCGAATATATTTCAATAACATCTTATTCTAACTTATTTTATTTTCTGGGAACAGAACATAATCATTGTATTTTGCTCCGAACTAACATATTTGCTGATCGAACTTGAACTTGTTTTTTATTATTTGACATAATTTACCTCTAAATCTATAACTGATATTGGCATAATTAATATTCGTCATGTTGAGCGCCACTGTGCTACTTGACTTACAACGAATTTACGTTGTGTGCGCGGGCCTCGGATACAAGGTCTAATTTATCACAGACTAATGATTATACATACATACAATTTCAAATTAAAATCATTTAAAAATTCTTCAGCGCAGGTAGCGTAAATATTTACATTATTTGTCTATTCTCAGGTAATCATGACAGTAGTAGGCCTCTTTTCTTCATTCAAATTGAGTTCAACAATCAAACGCCATGATTACCTCCCAAGTAACAATTCAAGCTGAACATTAAGAACAGAAGCTGATTATTGGTTGATTTAAGGTGTACAAAGCTGATTAACATCAGGCTGAATATATAGTTGGTTAATAGTGCATGAAGCGAATTGTATCCCCATAATCCAACCTCAATAGGTTAGCTGATCCAAAGCTTGAACAAGCCTTATTTAAGCTTAACACAACTCCACAAATCAGCAATGCGTAACACATATTTTGATAGCTTGATTTGTTAAATGTCGTCAGTGTCTGTGTCACTCGTTACATGTCCGGCATTTTAGTTCTACTAAATTCACTGCCTACCTTTCTATTAACAGGCAGTGGCAGCAGTAGAGACAAGAAAAAGGAGATTTTTAGGAATTGCTCCAGGTAGATGTAGGCTGCGACGACGTCGGAAGTATACATTTATAATCCTGTATTTTGTCTGTTATATTTCACTGAAGTTTCAGACCGCATTCCAAAAATACTACTCAATTGTGGTACTAAATTAGCATCCAAATGACCATCAAAATAAATCACGCACTTCTGTTCACATTGTGTTAACTGCACTTGAAAATGAGAGGAATTCTGCATTGCTGAATAATACTCTTCCGGTTGCTGTTATTCAACTTAAATGTGACATGCTTCAAGTTAATGATCATATCTTTTACCTCACATATGCCTAAATGGCTCAGTGGGTATGGTTGACGCCTATGAATCAGCGACTGCCAGTTCGAATCCCGAAATGCAAAGGTAATTTTTAGACTTATATTAACAAATATGTTAATCCAATTAGTCAGCAACAAGTTAAAGCAGTTCCATATAAATGCATAAGATAAGATATGAAGCGGTCCGCCATTATTATTTTTGAAATAAAACTAGAAGGTTTAACAAGGGCTGGAAAAGACTGTTATTTAATGCCTTAAAAAGCTAATAATGTATTTTACTGTTAAGCATTTGGCTGATTTAAATCACCAGATTTAGATGTTTAAAAGCTGGACAAAGGTTAACGTGGTCTATGTACAGCAATTATTCAATCTAAGGCTGAATTGAAATCGATTAACCAACACTTGTTAAGCATCAAATTGTTACCTGGGCTGTATTTTAATGTAAAATATTCTATCAACTGTACAAGAAAATGTCAGATCTAAGTTGATGTGATGTCAACATAACATCGTACACACTTAGATTATTTCACAGATTTCTGTGAAATTTTACCGAAATCTCAACAGCTGAACATTCGGTAAAAAGTTTTACAGTTTTCCTGTATTTTTTTTTACAGATATCAGATATTTTTACAGATAGTTGAGATTTCGGTAAAATTTTCTAAGTGTGTATTAACGTCTGTATTGCCCAAAACTAAAATAGTTTTCAATAAACTCCAGGTGATCAAAGTAATTCTAGAATTGTAGAAACTAGAAAGCATCAATAAATTCTGAAAGATGTTCATCCAGAACCCTTCTGACAAATGGCTTTTTAAATTTGACCGGACCATTTCAGCATACCTTTCTTAGGAACACCCTTAAATCAGTCTTCGGACAGCTCAGCTAGTTGTTTTTTTACAACATTCGTAATTAAACTCGTGAGCAAAGAATGTAGTGCATGAATGTTTATTTTGTTATCCCTTTATTTGTTTTCCGGCGACCTTGTTTTCCGTACTGAGTACCAATTCTACCGACGCCAGGGAAGCAGCATCCACATTTGGACCCTACCTATCGACCCATCAACTCATGAACCGGGGACTAACGCACGCCGTGTCCTAAGTGGCGGATTAATCAACTTTCATGTACCTCGGGTTTTTCTTCACCAAAAGTTAGTTTGGGTGCTTACATTTAAAAATCGGTTAGTTTTAAAATATTCTCTAGGGGGAAAATTGAATAAACTTGATTTGAAATTTTTGATTTTTTTTTTACCGTTTCTATGCATTTCATGGAGACGCAATACAGTTTGTAATTTAGGAATATGTTAAAAAGTTAAAGTTTGTACATTCATATGTATCTTAGAACAGTTTTTTTGTTTTTATCCAGTTCGTTTATTTGGAAGGCTCAATCGTGTTAGCTTTACGGAGCCAATAATTCATTATTCATTGTTTTAAACAAAATTCACTCATATCTGTGTCTAGTAGGAGTTGGGCCGAATACTCGCGGCTTACCTGAGGTTAGAGGGGTACATTGTTGAAGGATAGGATCAGGGGAGGAGTTTGGGGTAGGGTTTCATTGTCTCATCAGAGTGTTGTCGCCAGTATGAAAGGTAGTGTGGTTCTAGCTTCGTCTGGAGTTCAACCTGCTATGGCGACCAGCGGGCGACGATGCTTAGAGCAGTTATTTTTCATTTGCTTTTATTATTTTTGTTTTCATTTACGTCACACCCGAAACTTGACGTCTACTCTCAACTTTGTGGTTTTAGTACTTGCACAGTTGTACCATTTTTGCATTCGTAGAGCTAGACAAATATAGTGATACTCTATGAAAAGGGAAGTTTTCTAACTAAATGGCAGCGCTTTTAATGAAGATAATCATAAAAAATACATGTATTTAATTTTTGATTGTTTATTATATTGAATATTTGATTTCATTTTGTAAATTGATGGAAATTATTTTTACTGGTGCTGCGAACAAAGTTTAATTCAGTTCATAAATGTTAGGAAAGCTTCATTCCTAGATTGGTCTCAAATATGGCTACTGTTGTATGCGATGACTGCCTTAAGCAGATTTCGTTGATAGTTGTTGTGGCTTTCAGGAACTTTATAATTCATCCATGTTTTGGCAAAATCGTGGTGAATTGCTTCGATTGTCTGTTCTGAATATCGTCCAAGTCCTTTGTTTGCATTACAGCAAAATCCAGTTACGTGGAATTTAATGATGTGAAACTTCGGAGTTGTTGGAAGTCTCAAAGCTTCCCAACTTTCACAAAATTCGTCAATAGATTGACGATACCCATCAATAAGTTCCATGCCAAAACATTTTTCAATAACCGAGCCAAGATTTTGCATCATAAAGGCATATTCTTTTAGACCAGCATCGAGTAAAACTTCTTTTTTGGTCAGTAAAGCACGACAATGTCTTCCAGCAAAACCAAATTGCGCATGTCGAGTTGCATTTGCAGCCTTAGCCCAAGATTCTGCAATGCTTGGATAGTTTTTAGCTATTTTGTCGTAGGCACTGTTCATTAGACCCAAAAACAAGTGCAATGATGGCGGTGGACATACATCCAATACTTTCGTGCAGTTCTGCAAATTGCTTTATCGACCCAAGCGTTCGTGGTTCACCTGTGGCAGTAATTAAATCTTTATTATGCACCGTGCAATATGCACATGGATGAGTCGCACTATTGCCCATTACACCAGCTAGTATGTTGATTACTTTTAGATCACCTGCAATAAATCATTATTTAACAGTATTATATAACAAATTCGGCAATGATGCTACATTTAATCTTATAAACACTCACCTGTGACAAAACATTCAAGCGAAGTCAAATTTAGATGTCCCCAAAATTTAGATAGGTTTCCATAATTTTCTTGTATACCAGGAGCATCTGAGCATCCACTCTGATGAGACAATGAAACCCTACCCCAAACTCCTCCCCTGATCCTATCCTTCAACAATGTACCCCTCTAACCTCAGGTAAGCCGCGAGTATTCGGCCCAACTCCTACTAGACACAGATATGAGTGAATTTTGTTTAAAACAATGAATAATGAATTATTGGCTCCGTAAAGCTAACACGATTGAGCCTTCCAAATAAACGAACTGGATAGAAACAAAAAAACTGTTCTAAGATACATATGAATGTACAAACTTTAACTTTTTAACATATGCCTAAATTACAAACTGTATTGCGTCTCCATAAAATGCATAGAAACGGTAAAAAAAAAAATCAAAAATTTCAAATCAAGTTTATTCAATTTTCCCCCGATAGAATATTTTAAAACTAACCGATTTTTAAATGTAAGCACCCAAACTAACTTTTGGTGAAGAAAAACCCGAGGTACATGAAAGTTGATTAATCCGCCACTTAGGACACGGCGTGTAACGGCTTTACTTCCCTTCCGAAGGAAGGCGTGATCAGAGATGTTACACCGAAAAAAGTTTGCATGTAGCTTCCATTGGAAATGCACATGATTTTCATCCATAATCAAAATTAATGGAGTTCATCTGAATTTCACATAACATTTATGCGATCCCATAAAATTTATGTGATTTTGCAAATGAATTTCATCGGCCATTATAATATTCATGTGATTTTGTGGTGGGATTTGCTGCTATGATCTCACAGGAAAGCTATGTGAAATGCACATGAATTTCATCCTTTAGGTATGTGATAAATTTTTTGAGGGTATGCCTCAGAAAATCCCGGCGGCGCCGACTGGGATTGAATCCAGGCTACTGTACCACTGAAATGTTCTTGCTTGAACAAAACACAAAATGATATCATAAACAAAACGAAGTCACTCTTTGAGGCGATGGTGATAACAACTCCGTTTAATTTTCTCTTCTTTAAAAAAAAATCTTGATAATGTCACTGATGATCTTTCATGGGGTTAGACAACTTCTGTTTTACAATTCTTTTCCTGACAAACGATTTGTGAAACTAATGGAACATCCCAACAAACAATTTTAGCTGTAGATCAGCTTATACAGACAAAAATTAGCTGCATAAGGCAATTTTCAGCTGTATAAGCTAGTCTGCAGCTAAAATTGTTAGTTGGCATGCAACTTTTGGCTGATCCTTGAAAACACACCACAATGAGTATTGCTTTTGGTCTTTTAGTGAGGGTCAGTAATCAGACAGGAATTTTTCGCACTGGTTGATTTTCAGTCAACCGAATTGTCAAAGCCACAGCCAATAACACAATTTTTTTGGTAGAAACTTGCTCGTTAAGGACGATGATGATTGTGGTCTACCACTCATTGTAGCACGGAAAGTAGTCCGATAGCTGTGTGCTCTCCTCAATGTTGAAATTGATCAAGCCTCTTATTATCATCAGCAAATCACTGTATGAAGGGCGAAAAACGAATGGATGGATTGATAGGTAATTCGCCTATTCTTTTCCTTGGGACAGTTAAGATTCTCCTTCCAACAACTTGATCAGTCATTTAATCAGAAAACGAGCCATCCAACAGGAAAATGCCCCAATGAATGGGGAGAAGAGCCCACCCTTTATCAACGAAATGTTAGCAACAGGGAGTTGACATCTTCGCTCTCCCCATCAAAATCGCTTCAATAATTATAATAATCTTATAATCAGAAGCATAACGTTAGAAGCTACCTCTTTTATCCTAGACCCTTAACGGCGCCGGTGGTGTAGTGGTAAGCGTGATTACCTCTCACCCCAGCAGGCCTGGGTTCAATCCCAGTCGGCGCCGCCGGGATGTTCTGAGGCTTAACATCTCTGATCACGCCTTCCTTCGGATGGGAAGTAAAGCCGTTGGTCCCCGGTTCATGAGTTGATGGGTCGATAGGTAGGGTCCAGGTGTGGGAGCTGCCTTCCTGGCACGTCGGTAGCATTGGTGCTCAGCACGGAAAACAAGATCGACGGAAAAAACAAACCAAAGGAAAAAAAAAATCCAAGACCCTTACTATAGTCTGGTTAAAAGTAAATCTGGACACGGGTTCCCAAGTGCAACCGCTCTGTCATTGGTTGGAGCAAGACCTTTTTTTACCGGCTCAATCACGGGAACTTTATGGGACTTTAAGGATGTTTAACACAATGTTCTTAAATCTAGGTCTTGAAGAAATTGGGTCGAATACTCGCAGCTTACTCAAAGTTGTTGAGTGATGGGATCAAGGAAGAAGCATGGCGATGGCTTCACATGGTCTCTTCGGAGAATTGTACCCAGCGTACCAGCTGTAGTGAAGTGATTCAGGTTTTTCATCTAAGGGTCTATCGCAGTGGTGGCCAAAGTGCAGCCCGTGGGTCGCACGTGGTGCTTGGATCTCTATGATACACCAACTTTAGCTTAAATTGATTTTTGCATTACGAATGTATAGCCGAAATGATTGGGAAATTCACAACTTAAACAGCTTTAATATGAAAATCGAACATATACAGTCTTTTAAACATAGGAAATGAGCACCACTGGACTATCGGCTGTCGATTGTGGGCAACTATGAGACTCATCGAGAGAGACGAAGGGACCAAGCGTGGAAAAGCATTTCGGGCATTCATTTACATTCATTTTCCTCTAACTTTTTTCATCAACAGATTTCCGTGAAATGATGTATGAAGCTTTTGTAGGTTTTTTAAATTAGCTACAACTTTACCGAATAACTCTAATACGTATCGTTTATGCATGATGAACCAGAGCGAATAGAACCCATCATTGTTTTTCTGGGAATTTAAATTACATTCACTCAAAAACAATAACAAGTTAAGCTCGCTCTAGTTCGCCATGCATAAGATATAAAGATTTAAGTTATTGCCAAAAGTTGTAGCTAATATCATAACCTACAAGCTTCATACGTTATTTTACGGAATTCTGTTGATGAAAAAAGTTAGAGACGAATGAATGTAAATGAATGCTCAAAATTATTTTCCACGCTTGGTCTCTCCATCTCTCTCGATGAGTGAGATAGACAGACAGAAGCTAACAACAAAAACGCATAGGGATTAAATTCTTCGCGATCGTGAGGCTGTGTTCCATTTGGTGAATTTTCACTTAAATTTGACATATGGAAAATTTTCAAATAAACCTCCTATTCCAGCAGACTTATTTCTGATAGTCAAGAAATCAATTTTGACAGAAAACTTCTCGAAAATCGGCTGATCAACAACAGAGGGATTTTCGAGCATCTTAATTAATTTTCAAAATGTCAAATTTAAGTGAAAGTTTGCCAAATGGAACACAACCTGAGTTCCTACAATGTAAGCAAAAAACCAGGGTGGCCATCGAAGCGGGAAACACCGCGATTACCGAAAACAACCCAGAAATCTGGGGAATAACCGGGAATTTGATTGGAAGCTTACAATATTTTGTTGTTCCCCGAATTCAGTCAATAAACTTTCTAAGTCTGATATCTAGAAATATGATATTTTTGATGAAAGGATCAAGGAAGGAACTTGAGAATGTGGTTTCGTTGTCTCATCAGAGAGTTATACAGATAATTATCAGCGTTTTATTCCAGCTAGTGGAATACTTATTTTAGGGAAAAATACCTATTGTCTTAAAAGAACTTACTCTGCCGAAGTTTAGATCTATCCTCTTGAGGAACTAAGTATATTACACTGAGCGAACAAATCCACTGATAATTAATACTATGGACAAGAAGAACATACGATTGTCAGATGGAAGTAAGTCATCTATGAAAAAATACTACTTTAAGATCAGACTAGATTGCAGCTAGTAAACTTCTAATGTGCACTTGCCATCATCCAAACTACACTTATGAAATACAGGTAACTAAAACTGTATAAGAACTATGCATTCCTTGATTAAGGAGTTACGAATAAGTAATATAGTTTTGTGAGGCTTTCGGCCAAAGAATGCATGAGAATGGTCCTCAAACGAACTTTTATAGAATTACTTTTACTTTATTACTTAGAGTGTCCCTAATATTGGGCCTAGCATAAATTTGGAAGGAAAGCATTTTTCGAAAAAAAAATCATTTTCAATCAAAAATATTAATTTGTATTGTTGAGATGACACATTGTTCTAAGAAAAACTGAAGATCGTAAGATTTTTATCAATAGAACCAATCTTTAGATCCTTATATCAACATTAGAGCCATTTTTCCTATAGTTTTTAAGAGCTTTAAGGCCCAAGCGCAATGACAGCGGAAGCAGAAAACCCCAGGGGTAGGTCATTCCGCACACCAATCTTGGGTCACCTTTTTTTGTCAGTGTGCCGCAGGTGTGCCAATTGTGCCGGTCAGAGCAAGCTGCGATTGTTTGTACCCATCCCGGCAACCTGGTACTTCTGACACCTTGAAAGTTTTGGTTTGAAATCGCAAGGATAAATCGGATTGAGGATGACGCGGGAAGTGGCGGGTGTGCGAAATTTTGGTGTTTTGTGGTCATACGATAATAAAAGTCCTGTGTTTTAGGGTTTCATGATGTAAAAAGCAACGGTCTATCTGCGGCCGGAAAGAGTTGAAACCGGTGGGGAACATTGTTGGAGACCGACTATATCTCTCGAGCCCACTCTAGAACCTACAACCGAGAAGTGAACTGCTGGTCTGATTTCCTCTGGTATATTCAATAAGAGGATGTTCCTGAATATACAGTCAAACCAAGTCAAACAGCACGTAATGTTGTGAACAACTTCAATGACAGTTGTCCAGCAGCGCCATTTGATTTACAATGCCTACGAAATTGAGCCGAAGATCCCAAGTAACAATTTTGGTTTTATGAGGGTTCTGTAGATCATGATTTGGACTTGTAGAATGCTATAAAACCTCTATAAAGCTTGCAATTTTACTTGGGATGGATGTGCCCAAGCTGTGCCGAATCTTGGGAAAACCTCACATTGCGATTGGGCTCAAGCGAAATGACAGCGGAAGCGGAAAGGCAGAGGCAGCGGAAAAGCCCGATCTGAGTAAGCCTACTTGTCGGATTGAAAACATGTTAGAACCAAATCGACTTCGGTTAGGCATTTTGATGTCATTTGTGACAACTGTCAAACTTTCCGTTTCCGTTTGGCTTCCGCCCACATTGTGATTGGGCCTTTAGAATTCATGGATATTAGGGTTGCATTATGTGTCAAGGATCAAAGTGTGCCCTGCTTCTAAACGGTCGGTTCTTGTCGGTTGTCTAATTGTTGGTTTATGTTTTTTCGACGCGTTTTTTTTTCGAATTTTGGCCCCTCCGGCTTAGCTACTTGATAACATTTTTCTAGAAAAGTTCGCGAGTACACGAGATTATGGCCGAATTAGCGATAATTTGAGGTGTATTTTCAACAGAATTCCTGTCGTTGAAGCTGTGGTTAGGGTTTTCTAAATATTTTCGGTTCCGTCGGAAGTGTGTAGTATTTTCTCTTGTGTAAGCGGAACAGTTTTTCAACATGTTCATGTTGGTGCGTTAGATTGTCAGATTATAGTTACTATATTTATAGTGTGGCAGAGACAATGACGGGAGCCAATCGAGCATGACTGTTAAATCAAACAAAAATTTAATCATTTTAGGTGGCAATTCAAAAATGCAATATTTTTGCATTTTTCGCGAAGAACATCGACACGGCTAATGAGTTATCGACAGACAATACCTGACCTTTCAAATGATGTTTTATGGATAGTTTGGCAATTTGACATATGCATCGATATTCTTTATTAAAAAAGTGGGTGGAGTTGTGTACAAGCTGTTTAGTGATCTTCTCGTACAATTATCTTTATATTGAACAGTAGAAGTAGAAATGATTTTTCTCAAATCTAACGTTTGGTTTCCAATTAATATGTGCTTAGTACAACATTAATTGAAAATTATAGGAATTCAGATATACAATTCCAGGATCAGAGTTTAAGCTATATACAGGTTCTCCAACTGTTAAATATCGGAGGCACGACAGCAGCATACTCGATTATGACGTCTGAGTTAGGGAAAACGTTTATTTCTTATTTATTTATTTATTTATTTATTCGTCAATCAATCAAATCGTAGACTACATATTAACATTAAGACTTATGTTCTATGACTTCGCAGGGTTCTGAAATATATTTTTAATTCTGTTGAGGGCATATTTAGGTCAATCATTTCACAATGATGATTATAAACAGTCATCATCTGATTTACCGGTCCAAATTTAGCGTAATTGGTCCGATGGCGATCTACTGCGAACAACTGTCGATTGCGTAATTGTCGGGAAGGTGCATACAAATTTAACCTTGACAATAGATCAGCTGAGTCAATGCGTTGCGAAATGATATTGTTTAATAAAGAAATCTTTGCGTAATCCCGACGTTCTTTCAATGTTTGAATGCTGATCAGCAAGCAACGTGCTTCATATGACGGGAGAGGAAAAGCCGTCCAACCTAACTTACGTAATGCATATAATAAAAATTGCTTTTGGATTGACTCTATTCGTTCTTCATGCTTTTTCATATAGGGTGACCAAACAACGCTACAATATTCTAAAATTGACCTCACATAAGCAACGTAAAGTGATTTAATTGTATAAGGATCTTTAAAGTGGAGACCGAAACGTTTTATAAAATTAAGCATATTGCCTGCTCTATGTATTATTGTGTTATAATGGTCCACAAATGTCAATTTAGAATCTAGAATAACACCTAAATCTCTTACATTTTCACATTTTTGAACATTTTCATTACCTAACGTAATACAAAGATTTTGTTTGTTTAGTTTTCTACTGTACGTTATAAGATTACATTTTTTGATATTAAGTTTCAATAAACTTTTACTACACCATCTGTAAAAAACATTTATTTCATTCTGAAACACATTCATATCGTTATCGCTTCCTATTTCTAAAAATAGCTTCATGTCATCAGCGTATATAAGTACCTTGATATTTTTCAAAATAAGAGAGACGTCATTAATGTACAAAATAAAAAGAAGAGGACCTAGGTGCGATCCCTGGGGAACCCCTGACGTGACATGAATTGGCTTAGATGTTTTTTCGTTGAATCTTACAATTTGCTGGCGATCAACTAAATACGATCTAATCCAGGTGATGAGCTCCATCTCAATTCCCATTTTTTCTAATTTAAAAATCAGCATTGGGATATCAATTCTGTCAAACGCTTTACTGAAGTCTGTATATAGAGCTTCTACTTGGTTACCTCTGTCCATTGCATTTAATACAAAGTCCACAAATTCCAAAAGGTTTGTGGTGGTTGAACGGCCTTTAAAAAATCCGTGTTGTGCACTAGTTATTCTTTGTTTTATTTGGCCAAAAATGTTTTTATTTATAATTGATTCGAAGAGTTTTGGAATGCACGAAATGATAGCAATCCCACGATAATTTCGAATATCGGATTTTTTACCTGATTTATATATGGGTATTAAGTAAGATTTTTTCCATACCTTCGGGAATATACCGGATTCAAGCGACATATTAAACAGCCAGAATAAAGGGGTTGTGAGTTCAGTTGCTAAGTTTTTCATAAAAATAGGTGGGATTCCATCTGGTCCTGAACCTTTAGTGGCGTCCAAATCTCGTAGGCCATTCCAAATATCATGACGCGAAATGTTATTAACGCCAACAGTAGTTGAAAAGTCAGGAAAATAAGAAAAATATTCATAATCACGATCATTATCTGAAAATTTCGTGTATGTTTCTTGAAAAAAAGTGGCGAAAAGATTACATATATCATCAGAATTATTACCTTCCTTTTCATCCAATGTCACATGAAAACAGTGACAAAATTATCAATTTTAATTGAACATTTATCAAAAAAAATATATATAGGGGAATTTACGTATTCTCGTCAATCTAAGCAGCGTCTGCACTTCTACTAGCATTTTCTCAGCGTCACGCACATATATGATGTGTCTGTTTGTTTACATTCATCTGCTGCTTGCTTCTCTATCCATTCCAATCGACAGAATTTTTCAAAACGTTTTGAAAGCGTTTTTACAACGCTCCAAACTTCTCAGGTGAGTGTGACTATTGTCGGCAGTCTCTTTTTCTTCGGCAACCTTCCCATTAGAACTGCGTGTTAACCAGCTGTTCTATTATCGGCAACTTGAAATCAACCTCATTTTGTAGTGCGTATGCTTTATTTGAAGAAAAATGTAGTATTACTGGATTGCTCGATCGTTCAAATCTAATCAGATTGAAGCTGAAAGGCTAAACAATCGTTTGGACACATTCAGGGAAGTGCGTTGATGGGAAAACATAGTGAAATTAACGTTTAAATTTTGGTTGCCGAAAACAGTCAATGGGTGCCGAAGCCAACATTTACCCTATATATGGAAAATTGGAAAAATATTTATTTTAGCAGATTTGTAGAGTAATTGCCCGTCGATTGGTGTGTTTGGATTTTAATTTCATCTATACATGTCAAATCTATAAGCGTTCAAAACCTAACACCTTGTGGCAAATACAATACGCAAACTTGCAATGTTACTTGCGGAATTTGCCCTTAAATTCTCATGAACACCCTATACAATTCCGATGATTTGGATACATGGTTGAATTCATTTCAAAGTTGTGTTGTCGCTAGTAATCATTGCATCTGCATTTAAAGTTTTGTTCTACGAAAACCAAATTCATTCAAACTCCACTACACCACATCTTCCTGTTGGCATCATCCCTAACGAAATGCATTAATGCACCGGGCATGTGCACCGAGATGCAAAACGGATACGATGCAAATCTCCGGCGGATAGAACCGTAAATCCCACAGTCGCAATCCATCGCCGTATGTCATTGTCTCTTCCCCAATGCTCATTTCTAATGCGTCCAGACGGAACTTTATGAATTTTCAACGGCCGATCTCGTTGTCTCGTCCGGTGCAGACGGTCGACCATCGACCTCGTAACCTGATCTTGCTGAGTGTTGCTGCATAGAGACATGGACACGTCGTCGAATGGGGGAACGCAACTCCGAACTCTCCGAAAGATGATATTTCGGATCCGAAATTCTGTCTGAACACCTGAACCGTGCTAGGAAGAAAAAAAAGGGGGAAAAATCTTCCCAGAAATCTTGCAAGTGCCCCGGGCACAGAGAGAGCCAGGATGTTGTTTTTATTACTTAGCAGGTTTTCGGTGTGAGGGATGATGATGATGATGCGTTTGCTTATACCCTTCTTGCTTGTTTTGTGTGCGTGTGTGCACCGCCCAAAATGAACCCTCCTCTCGGGGACGACGAGGGAGATTTTCTGATTTGTGGCTCTACACAGATTTCCTACATTCCTGTGCAAAGGAGGTAAAGCTCGAAAATTAACTTTCAACCTAAGGCGATCATAAAATGAAGCCGATATTTCTCTTTTCGTTGTTTTTTCGGTACCTGGTTTTGTGGGAACGGTGATCGAAAGAAGAAGTTTCCTTTCGGGGTTGTTATGGGATCGGAGTAACCGTCTGTGTGTTACGCGTGGAAGAGGTTGGGTTTTTTTTAAAGGGAAGAATTCGGTTCCAGGAATCCATTAATAGTCAGCTTTATCCTTTGGGTGGAATTCGGTGGATTTTTTTTCTTCTGTGTGCAGCGAGGAAGTTGTTAGAGGATGATTATAGAGCTGTTTTCTGCAAGCTAATGGTCAGTTGTTCTGCGTCATCGTCGGTGAGGTTGTGTTTTGGATGGAGATTTTTGTGCCATCAGCGATTTCAGTGCTCATGAAAATAAGCGGAAACTTTGTAGTATGATGTGCTTGCAATTTTTATGCTCCATAGTTTGACAACCGTCATCGGCAGAATCAGCGTACATAGTATGAAGTAGTACATTGGAATATTCGACTAAGTAGCCTTGAAGCTATGCGTCAAATTTGAAGTTGCAAAATCTGAATTTGGAACTAGAATTATTGTAGCAGTTCAGATTGTTCAAATTTTAACCGTTCGATATCCAGAGAACACTGATTTTGGTGATCTTCGTAGCCTTTTTTGTTCTTATTTACTTCAAATTATAGTTCGTGCTTCCATCAATCATTTGCCGTTTTCCTCATTTTGAAATTGCGTTGTGATTTTAGCAAAAAATGAGCTAATTTTTGTCCAATAATAAGAGATGAGCCTCATGAAGATAAAGTAAATCCCAAACTTACCAAGATTTATAAGTGATGGAAAGGTTAGTTTTTAGCAAGGATGCATGGATAATTTTTTAAGCAATTCAAAGCAGATTTTTCGAAAACCGATTTTTGTGAAAACCGAAAATGGAACATGCAACAAAATTATGAAAGATTTTGAACGTTGATAACTCAGCTGATTTCAATAATTTTATCACCAATCGATCAGATATATTTCAACGCATCTGTCAAATTTAAGACTTTATCATTTTTCAAACTATCACTATTGAAAATTGCACGAACGTGCAACCGTTGCTTTGATAATTAAAATTATTACCGATTACCTACGAAAAGCGATTTCCCTAGCACAGTTTTCAAAGTGGAATTCGATCCAGTCTCACCAAACGGTGTTTATTCAATCAGCGCGTGGTGAGTGGTGGTGTTTGCGCGTACACAACGAAAAAGCTGCCTACAAGCAGCGAGCTGCAGCAGATATGAGCATCCATAGAAAGAGGAAGAAGCTGCACCGCTATTGATCGGAATCAGTAGCTCTTCATGAGTTGCTGTCGGCCATCAATGTCATACTAAAAGAGTATAAACAGAGACAACCCCGCTCAAATTCCTATTCCTACACACAAAACACAAGCTCCTGCTGCAGTTAACAAGTAAAATTTATTATATAAGACCACGTAGTCCCACGTCACCATTCCGTACAACCCCGTAGGGCTGTCCCTTTTAGTTTTTTTGCACTCAGTCAGACATGGGTTTTGACGATCGTCGTTCGTTGTGAGTGGTTGTCATGTAAGGAGCTTGGAGGCCTAGTAGCGACAATTTTTGCTTACTGAGCGGTTGCTTAGAAGCTAAATCTCAAGTTCCTTCGCGTCACAAAAGCTTGCTTGGTTTTGGTAGAGGAGAACGTGGGAGAACGTGCTAATGATAGAACTTGATCGGAACTACGCGGAAAAGGTAGTTATACCGTAAAACGGGGGGAAGTTGATCACTTTTTACTGAAAATCTGAATGTTTTTTCCAATAATATGTTTGGCGCACAAACAAATACCTCTCAAACCTATACCAGTAATTGCGTTTCTAATGTACGAATTAAGTTTTAAAATAACTTGCCAGATTTATTTTTTAAATAAAACTAAACTAAAATGCAAATTATCAATTCTGGGGTGAAATTAATCATGCAGGTTTTTATGCAATGCAATATTCATAAGTTTTCAACCAGTAACGCTGGTGGATCACCTTTTCGAGGTACGTTACTGGTATAAGCTCTACCTCCGAATCCTAGTCCTGACAACTTTCAACAACTAGTGGAACAGGATTTTTCAGTAATCAAAGGAACACATTTCAGTCCTTGTTAATAGTGACAAGACTCGGAGAAGTAGTCACAATGTCTGTTGAATTGTGAAGTTAATTTAAATCAAATTAAAAATGAAAATGAAGATTTCTTTAAAGAAGGGATATTTTTGGAAAAGCTTCACAGGGTAAATTGCTCAGTGATTATCTACTATAGTACAAGGTAAGAAAAATGAACGTCCGGGAAGCAAAATTAGAAATTTGATGCTGGCAGATAATTTCGTTGTTTAAAATATTAAAATGATGGAAGTTTTTCTGGTGATGGGTTTTGCATTAGGAAGAGTGCCATGTTCCCTGTTTAAGTGTTTTTATGTGGTTATGTATATTTTTTACTTTTATTTCTTTTCGAAATTTTCCAAAATGTGTTTAAGGTTGTGTTGGTGTTGTCATGGTGATTATATTTGATGAGTTTGTTCCAGTAAAAAATAATTCGTTTGTTTCCTGCCGGGATAACCTCGATTGCGCGTGATCTAATGTGTGGCTTTAGTTAGAACATAAGAAACTGTTGGTAAGGTGTACACCCTAGTGCAAGAACATAGTTAAGTATTGTGGGGAAAAAGACATTACGATTTATCCCAGGCTACTGTTGTAGGAATATCTTAACTGATATAAATTGGGTGGAACGCTTCGAAATGTTTAGAAAAAATAAGGCGCACGCTTTATCCAGTTTGGGATACATTGACTGAGCACTTCAATCTTCACTTGGTTATCATGTATTTTGCGAAACTTGTCGTCGTTGTCGGTGGCGGGTTTAAATGGTTATAACAACTTGAGTAACGGTATAATGTGATAAGAGGGGCTTGGTTGCCTTAGAGTGACCGTTTTTACTTCCTGAGCAGAACATCATGAGCCAAATCTCAAGCCCACCCACATTCAAGATTCGTCGGTCGTTTTATTTGTTAATATGACTACATGGTAATAACAGCAACTCGATGATTAAAAAGGAGCTCGTTTGCCTAGTGGCAAACGTTTTTGCTTACTGAGCAGAAGACCTTGGGTTCAATCCCATGCTCTTTTGCGTTATACGATCGTTAGGACATCAATTCAGCTTATCGTTTGCCAAAACGAACCATGCTACAAACCCATCCCTCTTACCCAAAATCCCAGTGATTCCTAGTGGAAGTGCTAAGGACTCCTCGGCTTCCATCAAAGGAATTGTCACGTCAACCAATTCCTTTCTTGACCTGCGTTCCGGCGCTGGTATTACCAAGATTTAGATCTCCAATTTTTACACATTGAGGATGATTGCTAGTCCCAAGTCCAAGTTAGAGTAGCAACCGTGGGCGATCAAGCATGCTCATGCTCATGCTCATGCTCAAGCTCATGCTCAATATTTTGCGCTCGGCCATTGCAGCAAAGTGAATAAAGGAAAAAAACTTTACGACATTTTTTAATGCTCATTTAAAAAAGTCGGATTGAACCACGGGTGGTCAATCATGCTCTAAATCACCACTAAATGCTTTATCTTGGTCAAAATAATATGATTGTTGCACTCTTTATTCGGTAAATCACCACTCTTCTCAGATTAGTGATTCATGCTCGCCAATAGGGTGAGATTTAAATATTTGCTATTTCACACCCCGCAAGTGATCCAACCGCGGGACTCCCTTCCGGGCGTGTATGCAATGCATATATCATGACGACCATTAGATTTTCATTGACGCACGTCGAATCAACATCTCGCACGAGATGAGCTCGACGAATTCCTCGAAACCATCTCACACCTACTCATTGAAATGGTGATCACCCAGCCACGTCATAATTCCGCGACAAAGAATACACCGTCAGTGCACTCGCCTTGCACCGTCCAAGCAAGTCCATGTGGGAAACCGGTACCGCTCCGGTGGCCGGCTTCAACTCCAATCGGGCGTAAAAACCAAATGTTTCAACTTTGTTCTGCATTTCGTTCGGTGTGCTTTTTTTTACGATGCGTGTCGTTCCTTCGCTCGAACGGAGAAGGTTCATTTGCTTCGCACCGAGCACGGAATACTAATCCCCACCCGGCAGCACAATGATACAGCCTTTTCGGGGACAGGTTCGGAATTTAAATCACTTTCTGATTCGCGGAATTCTTGTGCTGCCCTCTCCCCCTCCTTATTGAAAGAAAACGTAGACTCGCTACATAGGGCCCGGAGCAGATGGTTTATGGAAATTTCTGCTGCTACTGTGACCGATACTCGCCACGGACTTGTCTGGACTGCTAATTTTTACGCGTGGTTATGCCCGACAGAACAGGTTTCGAGTCGGTACTGTTCCCATCAATTGTTAAACCCCGGGAAGTCAACCAAAGAACCACCATGACAAGTGTTCCAATTTTGCATCCAATAGTAGGCACTGATCAAGTCTAACAATTCGTGAACCAATGCGGCCTTGGCTCATCAAAGTTTGCAAGAGTTGTGCAATTTAAAATTATTGCTCCTCGATAATTGGGCGCACGACGACCGACGCATTCGGTGCATTGCCAAACGAAAATTGCCCTCCACCATTATGGCCAAAGGCTATTATTAGATAATTATGTTTAACGGCGACGACTTCAACGGCGCGTGTGATAGATCTTCCACTCTAAGGCGCTTGAACTGACATGTAAGGTGTAATTCGGTTCACCCGTGTCTGTGTGCCTTTCACCTGGCCATAATGTTCCCCAATCGAGTATAGGAGTCGAAATGAAAAATCAGTATTTTAATATTCCTTTCCCGTATGGTTTTGTGTTCGAAATTCGACGGGCATTTCGTGATTAAATTATAATACGCATAACGCCAATATATCAATAACAAGACAACATCCAGCCCAACCAGTTTCTGCGTTTGTCCTCGGCGGCGTCGTCGTCGTCGGGAGACACATGTTTTACCATGCCCGTAACTAATTAAACATTCGAAAAGTGTTTTTGGGCATAAGACCATGTGCCATTTGATACCACCGTGTCTGATGCATTTAACAATCAAGCTCTTGATGGTTTGTTGGTTGATCGGAAAATACTGTACTCGCACGTTTCAAGCAGCTATCTAACATCATAACAATGAAGTTAACTTGTTACTAATTCCAATTTTATGTTTATTCTCTTTTGCAGATTAATTATATATCGACGTACATTGTGATCCCCAAAGGTTTATGCCTGAAGAAAAGGAATCAGGAGAGATAAGTATGAAGAATTAATGTAAAGAATAGTTGCCAGAAGATGGTTACAGAATAGAATCCTTTTAAGCTGTCATAGCGAACCGCTGTAATAGCGGCCTGTGTGAGAATGTGGTAGTGAAAAATCCGAGGAAAATAGTATTATATAACAAACCGCTGTTAAGCTAATTTTGATACATCAGATTCCATACCTTTTGCGGTTAGTACCCAAAATATTAAACAACTTTACATGGCGATAGGCCCGTTAGTATGCGGGGACGTACCATAGAGGTAACTCTAAGACCAGTAGGTCCCGAAGAAACGTGCTCAACTTTTTGGCTCAGCTCTGGTACTATCTTCGGTCCCAGGCTAATCGATTCACCCCTCGAAACATAGGAAAAACCAATAACCCCTCATTTTATCTGTCAAACTTTCATAGCGAATCAAAACAAACATTGTGTAGTACTAGAATTTCGACTAGAATGGGATACGTTAATCGTTTACTTGGGACCAATAGGCTCGTCAAGTAGTGAGCCAATTTAAAATCGTTAGTTTCGTATTGATTGTTTGCTTATATGTTGTTGTAGTCACTTTACTGTTACCGTTGCGAGAACGTTGAACTTGGTCATTTTCAGCGAAAATTATAGTTTTAATTTTTTTTCAAATTTTGACCTAAATGCCAAGGCTAATAGGATCATTAAAAGGTTTAAAAAATATATAACTATTGGACCAAAGGCGCGCAAAACTATTTTGATTAACGAGTACAGGATTGTTAACGGAATGACGACTTGTGCGAAGGATTGAGCATGTCAACCACGGTAACAAATGACTTGAAATTTTCAGAGATTCTTAGTCAAATTCTTAGTAAGACAACAATCGACCAAGGTTCAATGGCAAACTTATATCTAATTTTCAATTAGGGAATCCAAAAGCTGTCTTTAAACTTTGTACAGTTGCGGAAAAGTCCATCCTTAGAATTCCTTAGGTTCTTATAGAATGTTTTAGAACTCCATGAGCTCTTCTGTAATTCTTCTCAGAAATCCTCTGGAATTATTTTTAGAATTCTTCTTGACTTTTACTAAGAACACCTTGAAACTGAAATTCCCTTAGAAATTATCTAGAAATTATTCCCGGAATGAGCTAGAAGTTATTGGTACTCCCTTGAAATATTCCTCAAAATCCCTTTAGAATTTCACTCAAAATTTAATTTTCTCAGTATTCTTTTCGGAATTATCTTGGAACTATCTGCAGGATTCACTAGAAATTGTTTGCAGACATTTCTTGGAATACTCCCCAGAAATCTGTTGGAACAGTCCTCAGAACTCAATATCGGATTTTTTAGAAGTCTCCGAAGAGCTCTTTTGAAATTCTTCTTAGAAGTCCACTGGAATTATATTTACAATTCTTCATGATTTTTTTCTCAGAACACCTTGGAACTGAAATTCTTTTAGAGTTTCAGAAATTATTCCCGGAATTCGCTTGAAATTTTGCTTAAAATCCCTTTGGAAGTTCACACAAGATTTGATTTTCTCGGTATTTTATCTTGGAACTATCTGCAGGATGCACTAGAAATTATCCACAGAATTTTCTTTGAATTCTCTCCAGAAATATTTTGGAACTGTCCTAAGAATTCAATATCCTTGAGGTTCTTCTCTGAATATTATAGAACTTTATTTTTTCTCAGAACACCTTGGAACTGATTCCCTTAATGTTTCAGAAGAATTTCTTCTGTATTCTCCAGAAATTCTTCCCAAAATGAACTTGAAATTTTCTTGCAACTATCTGCAGGATTGACTAGAAATTATTCGCAGAATTTTCATGGAATCATCCCCAGAAATTTTTTTCTTTTGGAACTTCTCTTCAGAATTCAATACCCTTGAGGTTCTTCTCGGAAGTCAAGTTTAAGTTGTCCGTCCATTCACCAAAACATTGTAGTTTTTCTACCAGAAATGTTCAATAAAGCCTGCCCCTCCATTCACCAGAACTGTGCAATTTTTACATCAGCAATTTTCAATTCAGCTAACCCCTTCATGCAGCAGATTGAATCTTACACCAAAAATTTCCAATACAAACTTGCCCCCAGGAAATTTAACACCAGAAAATTTTACACCAGGAAATTTCAATTGAACAGAACGATGCAAATGTTTCACCACAGACAAACAGACGTAACACTTTGAAAAAGTTTTTCTTGAAAACATAGTATCTCAAAACATAGGAGCTCAGTAACGACATCTCTCTGGCTTCTCTCGGAAAACAAGATTGCTCGCCAACTCGCAAACAATATTGCATAAAAGTTATATAGAATGTATAGAAACGTCAAAGTGATCCCATGCCAGCGCTGCGTCGAGTAGTTCGCGGAACTGATAATATTCAAATCAACCGTTAAATGCGTGAACGAAGATACACAATGAAGTGTTACGTCTGTTTGTCTGTGGTTTCACCGTTAATGTTCAATAAAAATTGTTCTCCAATCTTCTGATTGGTGCAGATTTTCTTTTTCCATTTTCCACCAGACATTTTCAATATAGCTTGCTTCTCCTATCATAAGAATGTTGCAGGTTTTCCACCAAATAAAACTTGCCCCTTTTTTCAGATTTTTCAGCATAAATTTTCAGAAAAGCAGCTTCCCTCCAATCATAAGAATGATGCAAATTTAACACCAGAAATTATAATTAAAGTTTGTTCCTCTATTCAGCAAAAGGATGCAAATTTGAGACCAACCATTTTCCGAAAAGCTTGCCCATCCGTTCACCAGAACGGTGCAGATTTTCCTCGAGAAGTTTATATAGCTTAATTTAAATAAAGCTTGTGCCTTCATTTACCAGGCCAGTGCAAGTTTTCCACTAGAAATTTTCTGTTAATTTCATTTGCAGCGATACAAATTTTGCACCAGAAATTTTCAATAAAGCATTCTCCTCCATTCACCAGAATGGTGCACCAACAATTGTCAGTGACGTTTGTTTTACCATGCACCTTTGTGGTGCAATTCTCAGGCAAATTTTCCACCATAAATTTTCAATGAAGCTTGCATTTATCAGAACGATGCAAATTATGCACCAGAAAAATGATTAAACCTTGCTTTTACATTCACCACAGTATTGCGAACGTTCCACCAGAAATATTCAGTTAAATGTGAACCTCCAAATTTTTAGCGTGATTCAATTTTTCCACCAGGGTTTTTCATTTTGATTAGTCCCTCCATGATTGATGATATTTTTACACCAGATATTCAATAAAAAGCATTCTCTTCGATTTACCACCACTAAGGTGAATTTTTTCAACCTTAAATTTACCCTCTTCTTCTATCCCTCCATGAACCACCATGAAAAAAAATACACCAGATTTTTTTTTGTATGCACAAATTAATGCATTTATAAAAGGAGGGGCAATTGCCCCACCTTGCCTCACCCTGTGCACGCCAGTGTGCCTTTTGCAAATTCAGCATGACAAAGCTGATAATATTTGTGAGGCTAATAAAGTGGTTTGAAAGCTAATAAAGTCCTAGCGCCACACCGATTAACATATAATCCACATTAGCGAACTTGAGTAATTAAAGGGCGAACACGAAATTATTGCGACACCAAAAATGGCATGCCAATTTTCTTATAATGTTTAGAATCAAACCAAAATTTTAGGGTAGTTTTATACATATATTTACTTCAAAAATCAAAAGAAAAGTTAATCGATGGAGCCTTGAGTGTAAAATTGAACGCATTTTCGCTTGATGCCCTCCATCAAAGTCTTTACAGTGTCATCCGGTACCAGTTTCTCAGTTTTTTTTTTCCATTTTCTTAACATGTCCTTCTCGTCTTTGACTGTCTTCTTGCTCTTCCGAAGTTCCCGCTTCATTATTGCCCAGTACTGCTCCACCGGGCGCAGCTCCGGACAGTTTGGCGGATTCATGTCCTTTGGAACAAAATGGACAGAATTGGCCTCATACCACTCCAGGACACTTTTAGAATAGTGGCATGATGCCAAATCTGGCCAAAATAGCGGAGCTTCGTCGTGCTGCTGCAAGAACGGCAAAAGGCGCTTCTCGAGGCACTCAGATTTGTAGATCTCGCCATTTACTGTGCCCTTTGTCACGAAAGGCTCACTCCTCAGTCCGCAAGAGCAGATGGCCTGCCAAATGAGATATTTGGAGGCGAACTTCGACATTTTCTTCTTCTTAAATTTGTCGTCCACATCGAACTTGCTCTTGCCGGTGAAAAACTCCAACCCCGGAATTTGCTTAAAATCGGCTTTTATATACGTTTCGTCGTCCATCACACAGCAGTCATATTTTGTCAGCATCTTCTCGTAGAGCTTCCGTGCCCGAGTTTTAGCCGTCGATTGTTGCCGCTCATCGCGGTTTGGGAAGTTCTGTACCTTGTATGTATGTAGTCCAGCTCTCTTCTTTGCATTCTGGACGTAGCTCTGCGACATGCCGATCTTTTTAGCCAAATCACGGCTTGAGACGTTGGGATTTGCTTTAATCATCCGCTTCACCTTTCCCTCCGTCTTTTTGTTCTCCGGTCCCGGTTTTCTTCCAGCTCCTTTGCCGTGGTCCAACGTCAACCGCTCCTGGAACCGCTTCAACACTCTGGAGACGGTTGAATGGTGAATGTTCAACATTTTTCTCAACTGCCGGTGCGACAGGTCAGGAAATTCCAGGTGTTTGGAAAGAATTTGTTCTCTCAACTCGCGTTGTTCACCTCCATTTTCGTTGAATCGAAAAACACGACTTCAAGTTTGACAGCATATACACAATACACATCAATGAGAAAGTGTGCAAAATTTGGTTGATTTTTACCCAATGGTAAAAAAGTTATGCCCTGTTGAATGTGTCGCAATAATTTCGTGTTCGCCCTTTACTTGGCTTGATAGATAGCTTCTTCCAATATGGCGCCGCATAACCGACTGCCGAAGACCTGATATACACAGTAACACAGCAGGTACACCCACAGTAAACATTATGATGGATTATTGCGATCAGCTCAATCATAGAACCAAGCACCCACGAGGAGGAGGAAACTTGATGTCAATGTACATACCTACCTATCATATCGACTGACTAATCAAAGCCCACCGCTTTACCAGCTACCAGCTCAATCCGGTCGTGCGCCCGTCGTCGCTGTGAACGAAAATGGCAATGTCAACTTGTCGTCGGCGAAACAATGTTGTTGCGATTAAAAGAATAGCCTTTGCCATTTATAGACCACACTGCAGCGCTCGGCACGTACCGCAAATGTCAGAGATTCCACTACACCAGTCTTGGATGAAGCAATTAAAACGTGTTGTAACTGGCGGAATTTCATTTCTTTCATCATCAGCATAGAGGGAGTAAATTCTTGCTTCTTACGAGTGTGTGGCGAGGGAAGAAAGATTAATGAATCGTAACCGGGCGGTCGGAACAGTTAGGCTTGATTGACTTCTTTTTTCATTTTTTGGAAGACGGATTCAAGTTTCGATTGACAGGTGCGAGCTTATGTGGCGTGGGAGGGAGTGCCGAAGTGATTTGTGTGTCTACCTGCGCAATTCCCATGACCGGGAAGGGTAGGCACACCTTTTTCCCACGCATTCTCGGCATACATTGTATCGATTTTAGGGTCAACTGTTTCTCTCCCTCTCTCCGTCACTGATTGATGGTTATTTTGATGGGATCGCATTGTCTCTCAGAGATGCACCTTTTTCGGACTTTCTCATGCAACTCGAGCTATGATTTATGCTTGCGTTTCATCAAATTTAAGTTCATGGTTTTCCTGGTTCTACGATTTGTTGGTATATTTAATTTTCTTTCAACTTAATTTACCATCATTTTTTTGTGGGTTTAAAATACGCAATCAACCATCTGTTCTGAGCGATCGATTCGCATCCAATTAACGATTTTCCACACACATGCTTCCTGCTGGCCTACCGTACATCGATTATTCTTCAGACGGAGTCCTATCAGAGCCGTCAAACACGCGCATAACAACTTCACCTCATGGCAATCCCCCGAGGGGAGGACCCTCAGAAGCTGTGAACGGACCACTTAATCGAACTACACATCTAGTCCACGCATTTTGACGTCTCAAGAGCAACCGGGTGCCACCGTGATCCAAAGGTCATCGATGACGACGGCATAGTGTACGCACAAAGAATTACAACTTATTGTTACCTTACGAACCACTTTTTTTGTCGTCGTCGTCGTCGTCTTCAACAAGTTGGTTAATTCCATTTTCTTCGACGATCGCACGCACGATCGCCTGGCCTGGACAACCTTCTTAAGCTACCCCCGGCTATACTTAATGGCGAATGTGTTATGCTTTTGGCTTTAATCCACCAAGGTGTTTTATAACGCCGCTGCTGAGAGATGTGTGACTCACGTTTCTCGTTGTACAGCTCAAGGCTTCCGTTTGAGTTCACTCACGGAGTGATCTTTCGCCTCTGGGTCTGGGTGGTGGCAGTGCTACTGTGTTGATTGACCACTACAGAGCAGCACTTCCACGTCAATCTGGTCCAGTCACTGTTTAATGACGTGTGCGGCACTTTTTGCTTCTTGGACACGTTTACCTATACGAGATCTAATAGGACGTGAAGAACCAAGATTGATCCACCTATCGGCGACTTTCGCGCAGTTGTTGCGTCGAAATTATAGCACTCTTATTTGCTAACAGAATTAATCAAATTGCAGACTAGTCGTGAGACGCATATGGGGTATTCGAATCATTCTGGCGAATCATGGGTAGTTACACGACAAAAGGCAAAAAGTGACCGTATGTGCGTCAATTAGTGTACTCGTGGCGAGAGGGCAACCAACTTACCACTGCGACCAACAACAAGTCGATACAGTGCAGCTACAGCAGCGTTACACTTTGGCGGATTATGACACACACGATCGTAAATCAGCCGGTTTCTCTGCGCTTCGGGGTGGGAGCACGCGCTGAAGATTTTCTGGACCGATAAGCTACTACAATTTCAGCAGCATGGTTCGTTTGCTGTTGGTGCAGAGATATCTAGCACCTCCCAAGCCGACAAAATTAGTTAGTGTTTTTGGTGGTGCATTTTGTAGTAATTGTTTTTATTTATTGATCGTGTTTTTTTTTCAATAACAGTATCAATTTGCTGAGTTATGGCTTTTCTAAAATTTTCCTCGGTTTTTATCATATTCGAGCAGAGTTTTGCTTGAATACGAGTGACGTTTACTCATATTCAAGGAAAATTTTACTCAGTCTATGAGTAATCATGGTTTAAGCGAATTTTAGTGAACAGACCTCAAATTTGTTAGTTTTAATGGAAACCCATTGTGACTATCTACTAAGTGATCAGTATGATAGACTGCCAACAATGAGCCCCGATAAATCCGTCCTTCTAAGTTAGTAACAAATTTTATTCGTTAGCGACAGGGAAATCCGTCCTAAATTTAAGGAAACGTTTCATGAATCCGTCCATAGTAAACCTCTTCGTTGTAGCAAATAGCCTCAAACGAAGTAATCAAGTGAGTTCAGATCCGGTGAAGATACTGTCTATTCTTTGCTAGTGATGAAATCGGTTATCGGGTTTTCACGTTGTTTCGCACCTTCCGTGTATCATCTGCGCCAGAGCAAAGACTTATTGGAATCAATGTGGTTGTTTCCTAAGCATCATATATGATCGACATACTACATACTCAAGTTGATTGTCAAGTTATGTTCTATTAGTCTATGTATCTATCAGCGTGCCAAATCAATACTTTTTTGCTAGCTTCAATGGTTGCTGACAAAAGACCACTTTATGAAGCAGCTTTGGCTTAATTTTCTACCACCGGTTTCAGAGAACTGGATCAACTAATTTCTATTATTTTTATGAAAGTCACTAATTTTGGCTATTTTTCTCGTGGCACGGATGGATGTGAGTTCACTCACTCGAGAAAAAGTGTTACAAGCTGCGGGCAATGTTTCCGTATCATGAACATTAAATCTCGATTACTTTTACGAAGGAACGTAATGGGTAGCTTGTCCACGCATGATAACACTACCATCAGATAGGGGGAAAAATCCCTTACCTGTTAGTGCTAATGGTATGCGTCGGTGAGCTAACATTTACGCCAAACCGACGATCAAACGCATTGTTTACAAAAGCAGATACGTCCCTTCGAAAATGTAATCGAGAAATGTGCATTATTAATTATTCGTAAACATTTATGGCGGTAAGCTCCAACGGATTGACTTTCAATACCGTTCCTGTTTGGATGATCTGCAAAGTGTTTGTTTAGAGTTGTATTAATTTACTCTGATGTCATCATAAAAGCAGCCTGACATTCTTAATCCGAGGATAATACCGGTTGGAGCATGATCAGTACCTATTGCCCGCAGATTGTACACCACTTTTTCTCGAGTGAGTGAACTCCAGTTCACCCGTGCACAGTATAGTCGCTAAATTCATAGTCTGGCGAATAGAATTTCGATTTATCAAAAAGCAGAACCAATTCAATATATTGTAGACCAACAATTGAAAAGGTTCTATCAACTTTTATAAACAAAACGTTTTTTTTTTTTTTTTTTTTTTATTATAGTCACTTTAACACTCTTGGGTCATTCGTGACTTGTCCGGGGGTGAGATTTGAACTCGTGACTTTGGCGTGAGAGGTATGGATGTTAACCACTACGCCGGGGTCGCCCCCTAAACAAAACGTTGATTATTCTTTCCTCGCCAATCGAACGCAAATTACCAGCATCATCGGATAGGAGAAGCTTTCCCCAACCCAAAGATGGTATTAATTTGCGTAGGTGAGTCTTGAGTCACGAGAAAAGGGGTTCCGAAGTTTTGTTCGCAATAACTGATGTGCTCTTTTCTGTTGTTGATCGTGATTTGCTCGATTGGTTCCGCTATTTGACAGCTCAATTGGTTCCCGAGATTCTATCCGCCAGACTATGAATATAGCGACTATAGTGCACAGGTCTCAGTTGACTTCGAAACTCAGCGGTTGCCTTGATCAAGAGATTGTTGTCATGATTGTCAAATTTAAAATTCATTCAGGTAGTTGGTTTACCTTTTAACGTTTCTTTGAGTTTCAGCTAGATTGAGTGTAGAATAAATTATTTTTATCAGCGTTGGTTCTGACCTCAACTCTGACATGAAGAGACATGTGATAAGATTTCCAAGGTAGTTTGAATTGATTCTGTAGATAGGAATTCAAAGATGAGTTTCTATTGAGTGGCTACATTCCAAGGGTGGATTACTTCGGGAATGCTGGTGATAATGTGTAGGTACTTGCAGTAACGGTCATCGTTCAGCCTCCCTTTACAGCTCACTGTGCATAGCATAGCCACAGAGAACAGACATCCAAGCTTGAACAACTTTTTCGAAAAATTATGTATAAGAATTCAAATTAAAATACGTTAGAAACACTAGCGCCGCCATACGGATTGTTGCGACGCGAGTTATCACTTTTTGCGATTAAAGAGTATACTGAACTAAAATTTCGGTTGATCTTATTGATCGTGTATCGAAATCAACTGTCAAATCAGTTCAAAACAAACAAGACAAAACAACGGAAATCAATCGAGTTTCTGCGGAACTATTGTTTTCGAATAAAAAACTAAGCTCTTTTACAGTTTCCTGTAGATCTATAACCGTTTTTTGTTCAAATTTTAACTGGGCATAGTAGTCAGGAGCAAAACTGACTTTTTTTTTAGTTCACTGACGGCGTATCTTCAAATGATTCAGGGAGGGTGTGAACTCCAATTAGCCCTCATTTAACATCAGAAAAATGTGGTAAGATTGCTTACACTGCTTAAGCTGCATCCGTTCTTCCAAAAATTCGCAAGTGCTTGGACTCCACGTAAGAAGAAAATCTCCTGTAGTTCGGGCAATTCATCATCCTTAGGAAAATTGTGAAAAGATTTTCGCTTGTTTACACCTTGTTTATGCCCATGTTTTGATCGGTTTCAAACAAAGAATGTTTTGCTCACAGCAATTTTTACATTTATGTTAAGATGACGGCTGCCGGTCATCGACGTCGATGGGCAGCGACACTAGCGCCACCCAAGATATTGCTAGTTGTCTATTCTTACACACTTTAGGAATTTGACTTGGATGTCTGTTCTCTGTGGCACAATGTCGTAGGTGGTACGAGCTGCAAACTGTTGTTAAGAACCGCTCACTGTGTACACCAAATTCCGGAATTGAATAAGGTGATCCAAGAGAGGTTTCTCAGTGGATCTGACAGCTAGAAATTAGAGTGTGTGAGTGCTCTGGTGTTAATAGTGCTGAATGTAAACATAAACAAAGCAGAAATTCATATGAGAATAAACTGCCAGTTCTACTGTGATTTGTCAAAGTCAGCTGATCGCAACTGTCTCGTGGACAGCCTTATTTCAGCTAAATGGAGTACTGGATCAGCAAACCTACACTCATAAAATAAATCACATAACCAGTGCAAAATATCCATGTGAATTTCACATGACATTCATGTGATCCCATAATTGGAAATCGCACCACTAAATCACATGAACGTTGTGTTTCCAATGAAATCTATATGAGTTCTCATATAGAATTTCTTATGCTATGTGATACCAACAATCAATACGAAACTATCGATTTGAAATTGGCTCACTACACGGATAGAAATCTCTTTATACCAAAAATCAATACGAAACTAACGATTTTAAATTGGCTCACCACTTTAGTAGCCTATTCGTCCCAAGCAAACGATTAACGTACCCTATTCTAGTCGAAATTCTAGTGCTACGCAATGTTTGTTTTGATTAGCTATGAAAGTTTGACAGATAAAATGAGGGGTTATTCGTTTTTCCTATGTTTCGAGGCGTGAATCGATTAGCTTGGGACCGAAGAGAGTATCAGAGCTGAGCCAAAAAGTTGAGCACATTTCTTCGGGACCTTCTGGTCTTAGAGTTACCTCTATGATTATACCTTTTGGCAAATTTCCATTGCTGATTATTCATAAAATGTATAAGTCAACTAATAAGCAGACGCCTTGCAAAAAGTTAATAAAGATCATGTGTCAAATGAAATGTATAAGCGGTCACACATACCTTTTATGCATTCTAATAGGACCTATGTGGTTTGTTTTATGGAATGTATAAGGCTGATGCTTTGGCAAAAATGTATAAGTGAAACACATGAATTAAATAATTGATTTTCGTGTACTTGACTAGCCTATTGGTCCCAAGCAAATCGATTAACGTATCCCATTCTAGTCAAAATTCTATTACTACACAATGTTTGTTTTGATTCGCTATGAAAGTTTGACAGATAAAATGAGGGGTTATTGGATTTTCCTATGTTTCGAGGTGTGAATCGATTAGCTTGGGACCGAAGATAGTACCATAGCTGAGCCAAAAAGTTGAGCACGTTTCATCGGAACCTACTAGTCTTAGAGTTACCTCTATGGTGATACTTAGATGAAAATCATTATTTTCGATATTGGAAAAATATTATGTGCGTTCCTAATAGAAACTAAGTAAAAACTTTATATTAGGAAAGCACATGCTTCAGTAAGTTCAGTTCAGCAAAAATGAGTCATTTGCTAGAAACCAGCAAAGATCGTCAAATTGCTAGTCACAGTCGATCAAGCATATTTGAATGAAAATTTAAATTTCGGTTTGCAGCGTGTTGTATACATACAGCCATTCCATAGCAAAACAATATAGTGGTTCTCAGAATTTCGTAACAATTGGTAGTTTTATTCCTGATCGCAAAATATTAGGCCCGTAATAGATTTCTTTTTCATTTCATAACTTTTGAACCACTTGGCCGATTTCAAAGATCAAAGTAACAAATGAAAGGCAATTAAAAATGGGAATTATTCAATCTGAAAGCGACCGGTGCTGGTCGCAGATGACGAAACCGCAGTAACTGAAAACATACGAAATAATTAAGGCCCAAACGCAATGTGGGCAGAAGCGGAAAGTTTGACAGTTGTCAAGATGCCTAACCGAAGTTGATTTGGTTCTAACTAGTTTTCAATCCGCCAAGTAGGTTTACTCAGATCGGGCTTTTCCGCGCTGCCGCTGCCGTTCCGCTTCAGCTGTCATTGCGCTTGGGCCTTGAAGCTAAGTCTATCTAACGAACTGTCAAACTGGCTACCTATCGTGGAAAGTTGTCAAACATTAAGTCTGTTACCGTACTTGCTTTTTAGTCATTGCTGTAGGTTGCTGACACTTTCTGTAATACCAACCGGTGGCAACTAACGATTTTAAATTGGCTCACTACTTGACTAGCCTATTGGTCCCAAGCAAATCGATTAGCGTACCCCATTCTAGTCGAAATTCTAGTACTACACTATGTTTGTTTTGATTCGCTATGAAAGTTTGACAGATGCATCGATTAGCTTGGGACCGACGAGAGTACCAGAGCTAAGCCAACAAGTTGAGCACGTTTCTTTAGGACCTTCTGGTCTTAAAGTTACCTCTATGGTAATACGTCGTACAGACTATGGCTTATATCATGTAATATAGATTGCTCATTGCTCATTGCAAGACAGCTTATATTAATAATATATAAGCATGATATAAGCCATAGTCTGTACGGGATATAATAGAAAACAAGGCAGAAGTCACTCAAAGTTGATGCAAAAGTCCTCTGTTGCGAAGTGAAAGGGAAAGGAATCTTTCGAAAACCGTGATGCGAGAACCGCGGGCAGAGCCTACTGCACACAACATTTGTTCACGTCTTCATCTGTTTTTTTTTTGAATTTCAAACATCCTTTTCAACTGTAAAAGCTTAAAAAATCTGTTCCTTTATCTCAATATTTTGTAAAAACCCGGTTTGCATATTTATTCGAAAAACAGATTTCAGTCTTAAACTTTATGTGTGCCGTCGCAGATAAGTCCCTACATGTGACATCACTGCTACGCACGCACTACCCACCCTAAAAGGAGCTATCTTAAAGATAAATCGTCCAGCTCAAACCTTCGTACCCCTACATCCCTAGAGGTGGGACTATCATCATTATTAGGTGATATCTTGGATCCTAAGATAAGAGAGGAGCGAATTCAAAACAAACTACCTTGACAATCTATGACTAGGCAGTATCTTGCAACACTGCCAATGCGATCAAGATAGACGCTGCTTGATAGGCTCTTGCTCTGGCAGATCATTTGGCCTAAAACCACACAGTCTAGGTCATATTCATTCTATGAATATTACAGACGACGCATAAAGAAAGATATAAGGATTAGTATTCTCCATTTAATTTCATTATATCTAAATAGAGCTGGAATTAGGGCCTAACAACTTTTGTAAACAATGACTTCTCTTGATGATTTCTAGAAATTCAAGGCTCCCCCACGCAAACCAACATCCTCATCTGGTAGGGAAATTCTTCCCCTATCCGATGGTTACGTTGGTCTTCGTGGACGTGCCTTGAATTCCTAGAAATCATCGATTGAAGTCATTGTTTAGAAAAGCTGTTACGCCCTAATTCCAGCTTTATCTAGATATGTACCTTAATTGCGTATCCTTGACAGACAGTGGTACCGGTGGTGTAGTGGTAAGCGTAAGTGTGCACAGGGCCTGGGTTCAATCCCGTCGGTATTGAGGCATAAAATCTTCGATCACGCCTTCTTCGGAAAGGAGGTGTGAGAGCTGCCTCCCTGGTGTCGGTAGAATTGTTACCAGGACAAAAAACAAGATCGAAAAATCAAGGAAAAACAACCTTGACCTAAGCATTTCATATGTTCATTCATGTTCATAGATTCTTTTGTGGTTAAATTGTGTAGTTTGAGCAGGATGTAGACAGTCATTTCTTCATTTCATGAGTAAAGAGCTAAAGAAAGCCCTGTTTGACACTAAAATGTATTTTGAACAGCCTAAAAGCAGAGTTTGAACTGGGTCCTCAATATAGTGGTCTGCGAAAGAAATCATACAATTTGCACACTATTTGGATGCCAATAGTATAAACATTCTGTTCCTTATTATGAAGATAGTATAGATAGGATAAACTATTCAAAATACTAAGCTATACCAAATTACAAAGTACTAAGCTGCAACTTTGTTCAGGGTATTCCTAGAAGTGATTCTGAATCATTCTGAAATTTCGTTAATATCACTTTTTATACTAAAAAGTGCATTCTTAAACAATGCATGCTAGCAAATTTCTCAAATTTTTCAACTTCTGAAAATTGAAGCTGGAGATACAGTAACACTCTTGTCGGATGGAAACCCAGAAAATCCATACAAATTTTGAAAAATATTTTTCATAACTCGACGGTCCCCTCAATGTCAAACTTGACAGAGTTGGCCGTATTTGTGAGTCTGAAGCAGTGCTGCAAAATCTAGACAATACACGGCGATGTTCAAAATTCTGCTTTGTCACTCATTTGAGCTAACACGACGAAAAATAAATCACAAACAGTGCTGATTGTTCGCAACATTTTCTCTTCGCGGGACTCTTATTATAACAACTGCTCTGGAATTTGGAATCAAAAAGCAGTGTTTGAGTTTTAACAATATGTATATCAACAATGTGTGCCTCTTTATCAAATCCAATGGTACGTATGGAAAGAGGAATAAATTTAGAAGTCATCTTTGATAGAAACATTTAATTTATTGTAAAAATCTGTTCGAAAAAGTTCGAAAAAGGTTGTGCTTAGTAGGATGGAAATTTGATCAAAAACACTATGTGAAAAACAATGTTGTCGATATCGCGCGAAAGTCTGTCAATGACAATGACAAATCTCAGCACTGGTCTGAAGGATCCCATATGCTATGATTACCATCAAGCTCCAGAACAACCTACTTGCTATTCTAGGTCAAACACGATTTACCTCGATGGCAACCTCGATCCAACCCTTCTAGTGACCCAAAAAATCGACTCCCCATCCGAAAAGAAAACAGCTCCAACAATATTTATCTGCCATCCCAATCAGTCCTCAGCATTATCAGTTCCAGCAGCGCAAACGTAGTACATATATCAGCTGCTCAGAACGGCACTCACCCAACGCAGCGCAGCACACGGTTTTTTTTTATTTTTGTTATCAAAACTGCGATACGAGATTGATATGCGTAAAAGTAAATGACAACCCCATCCATACAAACACATCCAATAAAGGAAACCGCAATCGCCGAACCGGTACTTTATATGAAATTGATTAGAATGTAACCGAAAGATGTTTACAAGATTCGATAGCTCAACACACACGCAACGGTCGGCAATAACCCCTGTCCTCCACAGCAGTGTTTGATCAAAAACCAACACATGACTACACACTCGTCTATCTCTGCCTCCTCAATTCCTCAAATGTATCAGGTTGACCGATGAAAAGAAAAAAAAAATCGCGCTACAAATATAACAATAATTATCACTTATCAGCTAATTTGCCGATGTTCCTCTTTGCAGCAACTCGCTTTCCTGCAATATATTAAGTGAAGCATTTTTTCTTATCGTTTTTCCACTTTCGTTTCAGATTGATTTTCGATAAGGGGAAACAGTTTTTTTTTTGCTTTTCGGAAGTTTGCAACACTTTGTGGGAGATAGCCTCACTCGTCGGTTGTAGGCGTGTGATATCACCTCTCTGTTTGGAGTGAACATGCGTTACGGTGATATGGTGTAGACCTGCCTGCAACGTGGACGACGATGCCAACGACGACGACGACGACGAGTGCCATAAAACGGATGATCTTCCTTTCTATATAATCGGTGTCAAAGTTCTCTTTGGTTATCTAGCTGTATGAGTGAATTTAGAACATCATAAAGCTAGCATACCGAAGTTAATAGTTGACTACCAATCAGCGTTGGATGGCGAATAAGTGTGCTTCATATTGTGCTTAGTGACTATCGACGAAAGAGTATAAGTGTTTTTTAGTGAGAAAGCTGAATAAACATTGAGCCGAACCATAACCATATGTGATTGATGATATGATGTTTAAGTTTATCCGAATTCCTTGTTAAATTACTGAAGAAACGGTCCTAGCCTAGGGGCATCCCACTTTAAACTTTGTATTTCTCTCGACATACCTATAGGCTATAGATACCTGGAAATATTTCAAAATACTTAAGAAATACCTAGCGATAGTTTGTTTGTTCGGTTACCAGACAAATTTCAGTTGTTTATTTTACGATGTCAGGGATTTTGTGTGGATTTTCATATACTTAATTCGATATTGACGTTTATTCAATTAACAGTATTAACTGCACAGCACTGACTGTATCCAGTGTGACTTGTTGACCCAGACCTTGGAACCTATCGACCATTGTTCGTTAAAGTTTTTTAGTTCAAATTACATATCTGGAAATGACTTTCGGTGTTATAATTAAACTTTTCAGCCGCTAGGATCTTGATCATGTGATAATGACAAAGCGCATTTGAGCTGATGGGAGCTGAATCGGAAGTTATTGGAGTTTTAAAACCATTCAATTCGCATCATAGTTCTGACATCTGGAGAGTCGAGTCTCATAGCTTCCGTAACTACATTTCTACGGTGTTCACCCCATACGATGTCCTTCTACTTGTAGCTCATAAAGGTCACCTAGTTGGACATAATCGAAACGAAATATCAATTTGGAACGGGTTTATTTGTCTATTTGTTTATTTGATAACAGACTAGAAATAGTCCCAATGATGTGTTGTAAAAAAATACAGATTATACAGACTAAATACATCTACTACAGTTACAAACGAAAATATCAAGGAAAGCATTGTCAAGTTACTAAAAATGTATAAGTCTAAAATTTTACACTTAGCTGTTGGGCGTCAAGCGCCTTCGGTCAGAAAAAAAGCAGAAAATCTTCGACGAAGCATATTCCGTGTCAAGTGGAAATCGAACATCGACGCTACTTGGTTGAACACTCGCTGCAAGCCGTAAATAGCGCTTCCTAAGCTATAATTCGTTCGAAGAAGTGGAAGTCTTAGCATAAGTCTGTTGCGTAGTGATCGAAGTTGAACATTAATGTTCACTTGTTGTAGAATTGCTTCGCAGTAGATTCTTTCTTGCAGAGTACCGGCGACGGTTAAGGCTCTGAAAACATCTCTTCAAATACGTAAGGGCTCGATATTGATCAATTGGCAGCGATTATCGTAGCTTGGAAGACGAAGTGGGTATCTCCAAGGCAGCTTAGAGCAATAGAGCGATTTCAAGCAGTAAATGTCTGTGAAGTTCTTAGTAATCTTGAAGTCAAAGCCAAGAGTTCTGGACGCTTTGTCGACGACATATTCAAGAGCCACATGTGAAAAGGGCCTACAAGCTTTTTGTAAACAAACCTTTGTAGGCCCTTTTCTCGCCAACCGAGGGTCGCCCACGCAAACCAGGAATATCATCGGGAACGGGAAAGTGTCCCCTACCCGGTGATGTTAAAGGTTTGCGTTGGTGTCATATGGGTGGCGAGAAAAGGGCATAAGAAGGTTTGTTTACAAAAAGCTTGTATGTCCTTTTCACACGTTGTTCTGGAATATGATATATGGTGTGAGTATGTCAGCTTTGAGTCCAGAAAAGCGCCTAAGTCTTTTACGCAATATGTACACCCGTTCGATAGTCGTGCCTACACGGTGTTTCGCGAAAACCCATTAATGGGCATACAAACACCCATTTCCGCTAAAAGTGCCCCTCCTCATTTAATGGGTAAACTATGGTTTACTCATTAATGGGTAAATGGGTGGTCTGTCAATAAATGGGTGTTTTTCTACCCATTTTCATAAATTGTGTTTACCGTAAAATGGGTGAAAAAATATCCATTTTTTCAAATGAATGATGCAAGCGCTTGGATATTTGTTATATTGAAAATAAATGCAGGTGTTCCGATCAAATTTTATTACACGAAAAATTATAATACCATATAAGATAATTTGTATTGACTTATCCGTAAGGCTCTCCAATGTTTCGGATTTTCCGGAGCTCGACTATTTTCGCTAATTATGCTGCGGACAGTAACTGTTTGCATTTTGAGACGATAAAATTTCGGTTTTTTCACCCATTAATGGGTAAAAAATATACCCATTATTCAACCGTGAATTGATTCTTTAAATGGGTATTTTTTCACCCATTTTAGGATTTCAAAATTCCTCCATTTTTTGACAGCTCCATACAGGGTTTGAGAATGGGTAATTTTTACCCATTAATGGGTTTCCACGAAACACCGTGATTTGAGTAGTTTGTAAGAAAGTAATGATTGTACACTTAGCTGGGTTGACCACCAGTCGGTTTAGACTACACCAGTCAGCAAAGATCCCAATCTGATTTAGGAGAGAACGGCAGTCGGCGAGTGAGCGAATCCGCAGAAAAACTTTCAGATCGTCTGCAAACGATAATCGTGGCCCTGTGATAACATGGTGAACGTTGTCGAAGTAAATTAGAAATACCAATGGTCCCAGATCGCTACATTGAGGTATACCTACAGACAAGGGCGTAGCCAGATTTCGAGTAGGGAGGGGCGAAAAAAAATTACTATGGAAAACTTGGCCGAATGCCATTTCACCGAACGCCATTTCCCCGAAATCCTTTGTGTTGCTGAGTTTAGGGGGGGCAGTCGACCCCCCCTGCCCCTCTCTGGCTACGCCGATGCCCACAGAGAACAGACGTTCAGGCTCGAACAAAATTTCTTTAAAAAATAGTGTAAAAATTCCTATTCGACTTAAGCGCCACTAACGGCGACTTTCCCACTTATAAACCCTCTTTGACAACCTGATGGCGCTGGCGTTGCACAACTTACACTAGAAACTAAGTGCTGGTAGCGCCAAGTGGCAATTTTCAACCGAAAATTTATCGATACTAGCATAGTAACAGCAACGTTCCCACTTATCTTTACACAAGTTTCTTCCGGAAGTTGAACCTCTGTTCTCTGTTCCGGACTTTGCGCAGAAGCTTGCTGAGCGACAAATACCCAAAGTTACTGTCAGTTGGCGCACCGTGATGTATGAACGAAACCATCTCAAAAGATTTCCACCGATCCCTAGCCTATCAAGCTTAGCGATCGCAATTTCGTGGTTCATCATCTTATCGAAAGCTGCCGTAAGATCTGTGTAAATAACGCCCGTTTGCGTCCGAGCAATCAAACTGTCTGTGATGTAATACGTTAGGCACAGCAGGTTCGTAGTTTTGGAACGCCCAGTTATGAATCCGTGTTAAAAAATGAAAATCACGCTACTCATATCACAGGAGATTTTGAAACTTCCCATGTGGACATTGGTAGAAGATTATAAACTATGAAGAAACCAACTATTTAACCCTGAAGAGGTTAGGTTATCTTTATTAGCGAGAGTTTCAGCCAGAGGCTGGTTCATCTCTCCCTAACCCTGAAGAAACCGATTGAGTTGGAACCATTGAGGGGGATTTGGGGGAACTGGTTTCTTGTGATTATTTATGTTCGGAATGTTAACCATACATAAATGCTCCATTTTCGCAAAGACCATTTAAAAACATATTGTTGTTTTTGATTCAGTGTGCAAAGCTTTTATTTTATAGCACATTTCATATAATGTTAGCTGGTTTGGATTGAAGAGCCTGAATGTATAAAGAGGTGGCAACTTATCCATTTGACAGGTCTTCTGCTCGATTGGAATGACTTTTCCTATGACTTTGACAGACAATCGTTCCAATTTTGGCATGTCGTCTCTTTATAAATTCAGGCTCTTTAGTTTGGATCATACCTTACGGATCGTAGCCGCACCGTTAATATCGGATTTGAATCTTCGGAACAATTTTCAAACTTATCTGGCGTGCCACAGGGTCCTTTGTTATTCTCACTCTTCATCAACGAGCTTTCTCTCGTACTAACATCTGGCTGCCGTGTGTTTTACGCTGATGACGTCAAAATATAGGGTTAACTACCCCATTTCCGGCCTATTAAGCACAACCCGCACTTTCATTTCTTAATCTAGCGCAGTTTAGCATCAAACGGAATGTTATTATTACTGACGGCTTTCAAATTTATTTACCTTTTCGTATGTACCGTAATATTTGATAAAGAGAAACAAATTGATATTGTCAAAAGTCTAACACTGCTTCTTGACGCCAAACTCGGCCTACGGATTCTAAACTCGGCCTAACGCATTGAAACGCCATTGAAACGTCAATGAAATCACTTCAGCCTATCGGATGAAGATAAAAATTGATTCGTTCGGAGCGCTTCTTTTGTTTTTGGGAATAATGGGTGCAAACCTTCATAAAGGGTGTCCACGATGAAATTGCCACACACAAAATTGATTCGCAAAATTCGAGTTTTCATCCGATTGCCATCAAATTTTCAGGGATTGAGAAATAACTATTAAACTTCATTTTACCATTTTACTCGTATTTTATTTACATTCCATACGCAAATGCCCGCACCTTGGCCTTAACCCCGGCCATAAGATTCTGCACAACCTGTGAATCAACCGTTTTTTGCATGTAAACCCATACTTTCTTCAGTTCCTCGACTGTCTTCACTACCTTAGGTCGTTTAAGAAGGTGCTGCTTCATAATCACCCAGTACTTCTCGATGGGGCGGAGCTCCGGAGTGTTGGGAGGGTTGAACATTTTCGGCACGAAATTGACCTTATTGTCCGCATACCACTTCAGCACGTCCTTGGAGTAGTGGCATGAGGCCAAATCCGGCCAGAAGATTGTTGGGACGTTGTGGGCCTTCAGGAGAGGAAGCAGCCGCTTCTGGAGGCACTCTTTTATGTACACCTGTCCGTTCATCGTGTCCTGGGTCACGAAAGGTGCACTCCGCTTCCCGCACGTGCAGATGGCTTGCCAAACCAGGAATTTCTTCGCAAATTTGGACATCTTCTGAGTGCGGACATGCTCCGAAACGCTGAACTTATCCTTGGCCGTGAAAAACAGGTTGCCGGGGATCTGTTTGAAGTCGGCCTTCACATATGTTTCGTCGTCCATGATGCAGCATTCAACTTTCGTCAGCATGTTGAGGTACAACTTCCTGGCATGGGTTTTGGCGGACTTGTTCTGCTTCTCGTCGCGATTAGGGGCTTTTTGTACCTTGAACGTTCGAAGCCCAGCCTTAGTTTTGGCCTTCTGGACAAAACTTCGGCTTAGGTGCAGCTTCTTAGCCACATCCCTAACGGAGGCGTTCGGATTTCGGTTGAAGGCCCCAACTACGCGGTTGTGATTTTTGGTGTTGTACGGAATACTTTTTCCTTCACTTCTGGGCTTCCGATCGGTGGTCAACCGTTCCTCGAACCGCTTAATCACTCGCGACACCGTGGAATTCGCGATTCCCAACGTTTTAGCGATGGAACGATGCGAGAGATCCTTGTTCTCGTGATGAATGCGCATAATTTTATCACGCACGAGCTGTTCTTTCGACTCCATTTCCGCGAGTTTTGATCACAGGACTTTAAAACTTGCAGGATGTAAATAATGCACTATGAACTAAATCCACCCAAATTTTCATTAAATTCTACCCAACGGTTAAAAAGTTAGAGCAATTTCATAGTGTGGCAATTTCATCGTGGACACCCTTTATCACACGTTCTCATTGACTTCGTACCGTAGTTTATTAACTAAAGTATCGTACCAAACGCATAATTGACTTGTTAACTCTGAAATCATGGATTTATTTGAAGTTTTCTGCTCGATAGGCCCAAAATGGGCGATTAGGCCGAAGTAGTACTCTACCCTACATGATCATTAAAGGTATCGAGGACTGCTATGCTCTACAATTGCTGCTGAATAGTTTTGCTGATTGGTGTACCCGGAACATGCTGACATTGAGCATCCACAATTGTCCGATCGCACTACAACGATATTTGTAGAGCCAACCGACAGCTGGGATTTGTGTTCAAATATCCTGCGAATTTTCCGATCCTCTCTGTCTCCGGTCTCTGTACTGCGCACAGGTGCGATCGATTCTGGAATCCAACTCTGTACTATGGTGCCCGTACCAGTCAACCTGGACTGGTAGGATCGAAGCAATTCAGAGAAAATTTGTGAGATATGCCCTACGACGCCTTCCGTGGTGAGATCCGTTAAACCTACCACAATATGGAGATCGATACAGATTATTGGGACTGCAGACGCTTGAGCAGAGACGGGATGATGCCCAAGCGGTGTTTGTAGCTAAACTTCTCACAGGAGAAACTGACGCACCGGAGTTACTAGGTCAACTAAACCTTTACGTTCCTGAACGATAACTTCGCCAGCGGATCTTTTTGCTGCTTGAGCCCCGAAACTCCTTGTACGGCCTTCATGATCCTGTCCGCTTTATGTCGACTAGGTTCAATGAAGTCTACATCCTCTTCGACTTCAACTCTACACACTTAAATTTTTTCGCCGAGATTCCAACAGCCGAGCAGTTCTGCAATTTATTTTGCTGAAATTCAGTAACACAATTGCCGAGACTCAGCTAACAAATAACATTTTGCTGAGATATCAGTTAACAAACAGATATTTTGCAGTATATCAGCAAAAGTAAATGCCGAGGTAATCGGCTGTTGGAGATTTTACCGAACTAGATTAAGTGTGTACTGTGGCAACATTTAAGCGTAGACTGACTGAATTGCATTAAAGGATCGAGTGAGATTCGTTATTGTGAAAGGTGAGTAATATTGCATTGCTCCTAAATTGTAACGATTATGCTACCTGTATCCTTTTTTTCTCGATTCACCACTGCCGACGAGGATTGCTTCGGTTGATGGATGTCCAATGAAGCTGATAGAATTATAATTTTTTTTATGTTTTTGACTACAGTTGATATTTGAAGCCATGTTCACTTTATGTTATGTTCACGGATGTGCTTGTTTTGTAATGTTTGTACTGTATTGTGAAAATATATGGGGTTTTTACGCCATTTAAATTGGACGACAAAAAGTCAGATGAATAAATAAATAAATAAATAAATAAATAAAAAATATAAAAAAATCGCTAATATGTAGCACCCCCAAATGGTTGACACACTGACTAATTAAGTTTTCTGCGGGGAAGTATCCATTTTTAAGGCTTTATAGATATTTCTACAATAATTTTCTAGGATTGTTTGAATAATCATCAACTATCAGAGTGATCTTTTTCATATTATTTTATTATATTGATACACATATTAACCAGTCCAATTTAATTCATCTGCACCATATTACCCTGTACCAGGGAGGCAACTTCGAAATCATCTTCAAACTTTGTTCTGAATCCGTAATGCGTAAAGCATGGCCGGTCTAAATATGTTTAAATATGTGAAGTTTATTCGTCAGGCAAAGGATACAAACATTTTATATATTTGTTACATTTGGCTTGAATGCCCTCAATGTGATCTTTAAAAGTTAATTTTTGGTCAAGTACTAATCCAAGATATTTCACTTGGTTTTGGAACTCCGTTCATAGTGACTATGTGACTACTATTAGGTTTCAAAAAGAAAACTCTAGGCTTATGTTCTTTCTTCTTCTTCTTCCTCGCATTTCAAGCTTATTGCGTATGGCATATTAGCTTATTGCGTGCTCTCAACTTAGTGTTCTAGATGCACTTCCACAGTTATTAATTGAGAGCTTTCGATGCCTTTACCATTTTTGCATTAGTATAATTGTGTGGCAAAGTACTATCATACTCTATGCCCAGGGAAGTTGAGAAATTTTCCAACCCGAAAAATTCCTAGACCGGACCGGAAATCGAACCCAGCCACCTCCAGCATGGTCTTGCTTTGTAGCTGTGCCTTTACCGACTGAGCTAAGGGATGTCTAGGCTTGCTTATGTGGAAATATTATAAGTTGAGTTTTGGAAGCGTTGGGAGAAATCTTCCATTTTTGTAAATAAGAAGAGAAAATATCTAAACTTTTCTGCAGTCTGCTGCAAATAACACGAAGACTTCTTCCTATAGCGGAATTGCCTGTGTCATCAGCGAACAAAGATTTGTGGCAACCCTGAGGCAAATCAGGGAGGTCCGAAGTGAAAATGTTATACAATATAGGCCCAAGAATGCTACCCTGAGGAACCCCTGCTCTAATAGGTAGTCGATCAGATTTGGAATTTTGATAATTTATTACCTGCAGAGTTCTGTCAGTTAAATAATGTTGAACTAATTTCATAGTATAAAGTGGAAAATTAAACTTTTTCAATTTAGCAATCAAACCTCCATCCAAACACTGTCGAATGCTTTTTCTATGTCTAGAAGAGCAACTCCAGAGCAGCCTTCAGATTTGTTTGTACGAATTAAATTAATTAAATTGGTAACTCTTAAGATTTGATGAGTAGTTGAATGCCCATGGTGAAATCCAAACTGCTCATCTGCAAAAATTGAGTTCGTATTGATGTGAAGCATCATTCTATTTAAAATTATTTTTTTCAAAAAGTTTACTTATTGAAGACAGCAAACTTATTGGCGGTAGCTATAAGCTTCAGCTGGATTTTTTCCTGTTTCAAAATTGGAACAACTTTTGCATTTTTCCATATATCAGGAAAGTATGCCAAATGGAAACATCTGTTAAATAATTTTACCAAGAAAGACAAGGTACTCTCTGGGAGGTTTTTGATGAGGATATAGAAAATTCCATCATCACCTGGAGCTTTCATATTATCAAACTTTTTAGTTATAGATCTTACTTCGTCCAAACAAGTCCTCCAGGATTCATAAAAAAATATTTTCTCTAGAGAAAATATTCAGATAATCCCGAGGTTCTCAATAGGACTAGTAAGACCCAAACTGAAATTATGGGAACTCTCGAATTGCTTAGCAAGTTTCTGAGCTTTTTCCAAATTTGTGATCAAAATTTTACCACCTTCTTTAAGCGCTGGAATAGGCTTTTGAGGTTTTTTCAAAATTTTTGTGAGTTTCCAAAAGGGTTTGGAACTCGGGTCTAATTGAGAAATATTATTTTCAAAAGTTTTGTTCCTCAGGGCAGAGAATAGCTTTTTAATTTGTTTTTGCAAATCCCGCCAGATAACCTTCATGGCAGGATCGCGTGTTCTTTGATATTGTCTCCTACGGACATTTTTAAGACGGATCAAGAGCTGAAGATCGTTGTCTATTATAATTGAATCGAATTTAACCTCACATTTTGGTACTGAGGTAGCTCTTGCTGCAACTATAGAAGTAGTCAGAGATTCAAGAGCATAATTAATTTCATCTTTGGTTTGCAAAGGAATGTTTGGATCGAAGTTATATTCCATAAATGTTCGATACTGCTCCCAATCAGCTCTATGGTAATTGAAAGTAGAGCTGTTGGGACTACAAATTATTTCTTGGGATATTTCAAAAGTTACTGGAAGCTGATCAGAACCGAAGTCAGCATGGGTAACCAGTTGGCTACAAAGTTGACATGAATCAGTTAAGACTAAATAGTGGAGGGATTTCTTGCAGAAAAAAAGCATGTTGGGCTGTTTGGATATTGAAAAGTGTAATAACCTGCAGAACAATCATCAAACAGAATATTACCATTGGAATTGCTTTGAGCATTATTCCATGAGCGGTGTTTTGCATTAAAATCACCAATAATGAAGAATTTAGACCTATGACGGGTAAGTTTCTGGAGGTCACCCTTTAGAAAATTCTTTTGCTGGCCTACGCATTGGAATGGCAAATAGGCAGCTATAAACGTAAGTTGTCCAAATTTTGTTTCAACAGAAACTCCCAAAGTTTCAAAAACTTTGGTTTCAAATGAAGAAAGAATTTTATGTTTGATTCGTCTATGAATAATGATGGCAACGCCACCACAAGGTCCATCAAGACGATCATTTCTATAAATGAAATAATTTGCGTCCCTTATGGTCAGGTTTAAGTAACGTTTCAGTTATAACGGAATTATGCACGTTATGAACTCTCAAAAAGTTAAATAGCTCGTCTTCATTATCTTTAAGAGATCGAGCATTCCAATTTAAAATATTTGATGATTTAAAATCCATTGCTGAATTTCAAAGTCATGACAATATTGTTCGCAAATTCAATTCCAGTTTGAATAGCATCAAGCATATCAGTAATCATGTCAATTAATGATTTCTGTAAAAGTTTCCATTTTAGGAGCAGTAATGCTTCCTAAGTCAAAATTTTAAAATTTTCCGTTAGAATTACGTTGGTTAGTATTTTGATTTCTACCCGCTGCAGTAGCAGCATAGGTAGCTCCATTTACTCGCTGAACATTGTTAGCAGCGAGGGGAGCAGTTATAGATGAATAATTTGAAGCAGGGCTGATATTTGTACCTACATGTACGAATGTAGAATTTGTTCCTCGCTGACCGTTAATAACAGCAGAGGAATTTTTACCTGTTCGGAACCGTGGAGCGTTTCCTACCTGTCGCTTAGAACAAGATTGTAGGATAGTTTTGCGAGTCTTACATTCCCAAAAATTGGATTTGTGGCTTTCACCACAATTTGAACATTTAAATTTCTTACGATCTTCCTTCACAGGACAGTCGTCCTTTGTGTGAGAGGAATCACCACAATTCATGCATTTAGTAGGCATGTAGCAATTTTTTGTTCCATGATCCCATCCCTGGCACTTACGGCACTGAGTGAGGTTTTGGAAATTTCCTCCAGTCTTCCTGAAGTATTCCCACTTCACTCGGACATGGAGCATAAGGCTAGCTTTTTCTAAGGCCTTAAGGTTGTTTAATTCACTAGACTTGAAGTGAAGTAAATAATCATTAGAAATCCCGTTGCGCGAATTGCCATGACGGGATTTCATTTTCATTTTGATTACTTGGAGTGGCACAACTCCAAGTAATTTTGCCAGTTCATCTTTGATCTGATCCAGGGATTCACCACTGCGCAGTCATTTCATGACAACCTTGAGCACACGTTCGGTTTTGGTGTCGCAAGTAAAAAATGTATGCTGCTTCTCAGTAAGATACTTGAGAAGGCATTTAAATCCGTCGAAGGTTTCAGCCAATACATTCACCCCGACGGCCAATTTGCAGTGAAAACTTAAATTTCATGAAGTGCGAAGAGCATGGAAATCGAAAGTGGTTATCACAATAGGGGGAATCTTTTCCTTCTTGGCATTAAGCCAGGAAAGTTTACTAGAATTTTTCTTGGATGATGGATCATTCTCATCATCGGTGAGAAAATCAAATTGATTGCTCAAATTAATTTCATCAGAAGGGGGATCAAGAGGCTGCCCTTTTCTTTTGCGCTTAGGCGCGGTGGTAGTAAATTTGTTATCCAAATCGACTGCCAAGCAGATTACTATAAGAATCTGAAGGATCGAAGATAAATTTTCCAAATCGATATCCAAGAAGGATTACCTCGGGTAGGGTCCAAACAAAGATCGAAGAGAATTAAGAGTCAAACAAGGTAGAACATTTACAGGTATATTTGAGCACTGAATCCGCACGGCAAAAGAGCACGATGCGGACTGATTTTTTTGACATGATTAGTCATCATATTGATTGCAGTAGTGTGCTCCGGGATATCAACTTCAACGCTCCAGTTCATCGTCTCCGAAATACGTACCTCTTGTGGACTCCTGGAAACCGTACTGCTTATTGCTATAACAATCCACTCGACAAATGTTGCAGACTGTTCAATGATATGTGTGATGCTTTTGATTTTAATATTAGTAAACTAGTTTTTAAGAATAGAATTAAGTCCCGATAATTCAGTCTGTGCGACTCCAATGCCAGAGATGGTGATTATAAATAAAAGTCTTACAAAGATGGTAAGCCATTTTGGAAAACGCCTTTACACGGTACGAAAAATACACCAAATTAGGTTTATTAAAGTGTAAGTATTATTATTATTATTTAGCTTTATTAAGGAGGCTTTCAGCCTTGGGCTGGTTCGCCTCCAAAAAGTGTAAGTAATGTCCATGTACTCAATTAAATATTGAAATGCATCAAATATCGTAAACTAAGAGGGGATGTGACAAAAATCTAATAATTCAATAGTTGAGCCGACAAACAATCAGCTGTTCGTTTTTACCAAAACTGTCCCACAATGTTTTTTTTTTGCGAATTTGAGTAAATGAAACTCTAATTTGAGTGGATTCAACAGCCATATATCAAGGCTAGTATGTGATGCTGCATAAACTTGGGCGATAGCATGTTCAAATGAAAATTTCCCCTGGAAGTAGACACCATTCCTTGGCTTGGATTCGAGATAAAATTGAGTAGTCCGTCCGTACACGGCAGATTAACTCCGTAACACGGCAAATAAAACTAACTCATATTTGAGCCCATTCACTCAAATTCGCAACTGAGTAATCAGCTGAGTAACCTACACGACCAATCATACCAACTCAGCGACTGAGAATAATTGACTCAGAGAATTTTCTTTCCAGAAGAAATTTACTCAGATTTGGAAGAAACTGCAGTTACTCATAGCTTATGAGTAACTGCAGTTTCTTCCAAATCTGAGTAAATTTCGTATGGAAAGAAAATTCTTTTAGTCAATTATTCTCAGTCGCTGAGTTGGTATGATTGGCCGTGTAGATTACTCATAGAAATGGCAAATGAATCTAATTCATATTTGAGTATCGTTCACTCAAATTCTCAAAAACGAAGGTCACTCATTGAATGAGTAAAATTTTCCGAGCTTTTCCTGGAAAACTTCACGTATATGAGGTCAATTTAGGGAGATTTCGCTCTGTCTATTAGTATACTGACTAAAATTTTCATTAAAGTACAGAAATTTGCCTCAAGTTTCCTGTAGAAAACCTCAAAAATTTGCACGGCGAATGAGAACGACCCAAATTTGAGTTTAGTTCACTCATAATCGCCAAAAGTGCTGGAACTCAGCGATGAGTAAATTTGCCTCATGGTTTCCTTTGGAAAACATCAGAAATCTGCTAGAAAATGAGGAAAATTGACGAAAATTTTGCTCAGTTTAGGAGTAGTACCAATAGGCTGAGTGAATCCAAACTTTACTTTTCTCATATTCGCGGAGTTTTTCCTGGACAATCCTGCAAAAACCTGGTTAAACATGAGGCAAATTCACTCATCGCTAAGTTCCTGCACTTTATGTGATTTATGAGTTAACTAAACTCAAATTTGGGTCGTTCTCATTCGCCGTGTTCCAATAGATCGAGGGAATCTAATCTTGACTTTTCTTATATTCGGGAATTTTTTCCTGGAAAAATCTGGAAAAAGTTTACTCAGCGCTGAGTTCCTGGACTTTTTTTCGATTTATGAGCAAACTGAACTCAAATTTGGTTTAATCTCATTGTCCACGTACGGTTTTGCGAATTTGAGTGAACGATTCTTAATTATGAGTTAGATTGACTTGCCATGTAGCAAAATTTTACTCACTTTGTGAGCAATTCCACATTTAGCTAAATTGGCAATCTCATCGTCCGTGCATCACACTATAACTGGAAAGACCCATTGATGGGTACAATTGCACCCATTTTGAAGTAAAGTAGGTTAATCAATTTAATGGGTTAAAAAGTTACCCATTAATGGGTAACTGGTACCCATAAATGTGTAATTGTTACTCATTAGTGGGAAATTTATTTACCCATTTAATGGGTTAACCTACTTTACTTCAAAATTGGTGAAATTGTACTCATTATTAGGTACTATAAAGTTATGAGTGCAGAACAGAAGAGTTTAACACAGTGGGCTTGAAACCTGTCGCTGCTTGCCGATTTTTTCTACAAATAATTTAAAATGTGTTGTGCATAAATGAGATGACTTACTAACAAAAATTATCTCAACTATGGAAAAAGGCTCATCAATTCAAATATACTTTGTTTTGCATGAATTCACTATCTCTAATGAAAAATTTATCAGAAATCTCTTACCTACTACTTAAGTTATGCGTAGGCATATTTTGTGTGAGCCTATTATCAATATTCTTTTCTAAGGCTTTTCAACTTCCATTCGGAGCTTTAAATAGTATTTTAATACTCTCACAACCGTTCAGGTGTTTCGGACAATCTACGTTAAACGAAGAACCAGTTTGGATTTTTAACTGTATTTAGTCACTACAGAACGGAAAAAAAATCGTTCACGACATTTCTATTGGTTTTCTTCTGCTGCTAGACACTATAACAAATGTTATAAAATTTGCTTCTGTATGATTTCACTACATCGAAAACATTTCGACCTTGGTTTAACAAAAATAAAACAGACTTTGTGTTTAACGAATTGCCGTTGCATCGGCTAAACTGCTGCTCGGCGTTCTGCTAAATGCGCTGTTCTTATACTTTTCCACCTTTTAACTGAATTGCGATGATTCCAACAAGTTTCTCCTTGCCTTGCTGTTATCAAATGTGTAGAAAATAGGTCCGCACTATTATAACGAGTCAAAGTTCACAAACAGTCGGCACCGTTCCCGGAACGTTTTTTGAGTTCGGTCGCGAATGATATCCTCAACGCTGAGTTCGGCTTGCAGTAGTCGCAGCTGCAGTAAGATACAAATTTAATATGGTTCAAAGCTAACCCACAGTGTACAAAGTACCAACCTTCCTCTGTTCAGTCTTAAACTGCTTGTTCAGTGTGATATCGTCCCGGCTGTCATCGCGCTTGTCTTTCAGCTGTTTCACGGTATCGGCACACACCAGAATGCATTTCTTAATCGCATCTTGCCGATCTCCGTAGCCCGATTGTAGTTGTTTGTGCAGTTCGCGGCACTTGACTTCCGGATTGACCTGTCCCTTGAACGATTCCGTCGGTAGGGATGTGTTCAACGTGTAGATGATTTTGTCGTCCAGATCGCGCATCTTCTTCAGCTGTTCCTGTTAATCCGTTCAATGATTTTAAAGGTAAAAGTCGGCAAAATCAGTATCATGATATTTTTGAAGCATCGACGCTACGATGGGGTTACACAACAGCCCGGCGATTTCAAAGAACGCTGTTGGTGTGAGACAAGAGGTTAACCAGCGGAGAATGTTGAACTGAAATCCTACCTGGAACTGTGAAAAATCACCGCATTCATATTTGAAACTCATTTCCACCTAACAGAGAATAAAACTACGATCTCTTTGTATCAACAAAACTATATAAAACTCAGGAAATTCAATAAACTTTACGCGAGCATTTGCCAAAGAACTATCGGTACTGTATGGAGTGGGACTTTCGCTATCGTTTGACGTTTCACTCCTTCCATCTCGATCAGAAGCTGACAGAAGTACGAACCTAAGTTTGACTCTGCACATTAAAATCCAAAACGGTGGGAACTCTCCACAAAACAGGAACCTGCACAGAAAAAAAAGTTGTTGAATATTACATCCAAACAGCTGCACAGCCCTAATAAAAATTGTATGGTTAATTTGCTTAACGACGTGTTCTGGGTATCATCCAAACCATTTGTGGAATAGTTCAATGATTTGGGTTATCGTTCGTTTATGGTTATTTTTTATTAGGGAGAGGTCATTCCGTCGGTAGTGTAATATTACGTTGTACGATGTATGTACATCGATTTTGCGAACAAAATTACATCCATTGATGTAATATTGTATCTTCTTTTTGCTATTACATCATTATTTCATACATCAGCTTGAATTAGGTTGATCAATATTACATTTTTTTTTGCTGTGTGGCCAATAAGATTAATAGCAACAATCAATACGAAACTAACGATTTTAAATTGGCTCACTAATTGACTACCCGAAAAAAAATAACAACAAAAATACATTAAAAAACAATGTAACAATAAGACGAAAATTATTGTCTTAACAATGATTTATATTGTTACGTCTACAATAAATTTACCTTGATTTATGTTGTACAAAACAATAAATTTCATGGTAAATGGAAAATTTACAATAAAAAAGGGGGGTTGTTAAGTATCTTAACAATGAAATTTTCGTGATTTTCCCATATATTTTTTTTTCAATAACATTATATATTATTGTTATTTTACTGTTGGTTGGCGAATTTATTGATTAAAAAAAATAACAGTGTACTTTAGAGTGTATGTGTTGGCTTGACAGATCTACTTTATCGACTTTAAAAATAAATCGAAAAAATAAAACATTGCCCCGGGAAGGGGGTGGTATGTCTGTTACGGGTGGTCCTTTTTTTACTGGTTATGGATCGAGATTCGATCCGGAACTTGTGAGAAATGCAGGCCAACTCCCCTGCGCTCGATATCCCTAAGTCACGTCTCCTTGGTGGTTGAGCGTCGTTGATAAGTTAATGCATTCGACTGGAGAGAATCGCCCATGAAATATGCTTCCACCTGAGAGTTCCTTCCTGACATCTTCAAGTGGTGGAATTTTTTATTATTATTGTATGATTATTGACTGCACTGAAAAGGTCTCCATTAAGCTTTAGAGAGGGTCTAGGATAAGATATGAGCGGACGCGGACTGCCTGGTTTTGAGCCAAACGAACTGTCAAAGCCAGAGCCATACGAGCAGCGCCTATCTTAATTACATTGGCAGTGTTGCTGACCCTCTCATAGTCTGCATGCTTCAATCAGATTTATTTTTATTGTTCGTGAAGTAACCCACAATGAAAATACACCAATATTTAATGTAACAACAATTTTTATTGTAATAGAGTTGTTCATTATTGTTCATGATCGAATCATGTTAACAATAAAATAAATGAAAAATACGATAAAAATCATTGTAACAACATTTTATTATGTACATTCATTGTACAGCTAGGTAGCAGCATAGAGGTAACTCTAAGACCACTGGGTCCCGAAGAAAATCATTATTATTTTTAGCTCACTCAGTACCAGAACAACGGTCCCAAGCAGTCCCAAGCTATTTCACTCACCCATGCATGTTCTGCATGAATCCACACACCCCTGATGTTATCTGTCAAACTTTCATAGCGAATCAAAACAAACATAGTGTAGTAATAGAATTTCAACTAGAATAGGGTACGTTAATCGTTTGCTTGGGACCAATAGGCTACTAAAGTGGTGAGCCAATTTTAAATCGTTAGTTTCGTATTGATTGTTGGTAGCAGTTTTGCCGTTTTCGGAAGAGTACAACATTATAACAATCATTTTTATTGTCGACAATAAATATTAATGTTAGAGCATTGTTTCCACTGAAAATTTCACTGTAATTTTTTTTTCGGGCATCCTATTGGTCCCAAGCAAACGATTAACGTATCCCATTCTAGTCGAAATTCTAGTACTACGCAATGTTTGTTTTGATTCGCTATGAAAGTTTGACAGATAAAATGAGGGGTTATTGGTTTTTCTTATGTTTCGAGGGGTGAATCGATTAGCTTGGGACCGAAGAGAGTACCAGAGCTGAGCCAAAAAGTTGAGCACGTTATTTTGGGACCTTCTAGTCTTAGAGTTACCTCTATGTTAATAGTACGTTCAGACTAGAAACACTCAGAGGGAGAAATAGGCGGAGAAAACAAAATACAATTCGGCAGCAGGGATTTGTTCCTAAATTATCTTGCAACCCTTGCTAGAAGAAGCTAACATTTCAAATGACTTGTATTTTTTATTCGATTTAGGTGCAAAATAATAATTGATTGCATCGCAATATTTTGCACATTTCTTGGTGCCATTCGTTAACCGGCGAAGATCAATTAATCAATGAGTTAGGTTAGAATATTGTTTTTGATTCCAAAAACTAGTTGAATTTGAGAAGCACACAAAACATAAAGGTGATTGAAGTTCTGTTCGATTGCAATACTCTCAGATTATGACAGTTCATTTGGCTCAAAACATTCTCTCCGCCCATCTCTCCCTCTGAGTTTTTCTAGTTCATAGTACGTTCAGACTACAGAGTTATAACATGTTATAGCGCTATCTTGATGGTGGTCTCTGTGTTGCAATTATTTGACAACCGTTATAACATATGTTATAACTCTCCAGTCTGAACAAGGCATAAACTCATGTTGTTTCGTTTTTTTACGATATAGTACACGCTTACTTCGGCTTACTCACCGGCTGAGTCGATCGTACTCAATTTCGTCTAATGCATTAGTCAAAATCTGAGTAAACGAGAAATGTTGCTTGATGATCGATAATATGAAACCGTGACCGGTCACGACAAATAGTAACTACATTTTTTTTTCCCCGTAACGTGAGTAGATCACCTTTTCGTGGTACGTTACGGGATGTAAGATCTACTACCGATGCCTAGTCCTGACCACTTCAAACAGGATTTTTCAGTAATAACACATCTTAGTCCTTGTTACTTTTTATGCCTTGTTGATAGTGATAAGACTCGGCTTTGTCCACCGAGGATGATCCTGAAACAAGGTAAAAATGAGTTAGTTAGTCTTCATTTATGTGATTCCAAATCTGTGATATTTTGCAGACATATCAGCAGAAGTAAATGCCACGGAAATCGGCTGTTGGAGATTTTACCGAGCTAGATTCAGTGTGTATGGTACCCGTTTATTAGGGACATAATAAAGAAAAAAAAAAATTTCTTTTCAGATTTTTAGGTGTAGACACAGATTTCAGCTTTTCTACCACTGTAGCAGCAACCAGATTTAAATAAAATGCTCCATTTGCAAAATAAATGCATTTTGAGATTGGCAAATCAAAGTTGGCACTCGTGGAGAATAGATGAACATGAACTATGAAAGTGATTATGGTTTCAAAATTTTACACGGTGAGGTATACGAGTTTAATCTTAAAATGCCCTTATTTTGCAAATGAAGCATTTTATTTAAATCTGGTTAATGCTACGTTAGTAGAAAACTTAAGGACTACTCAATAGATATATAATATAGAAAAAATAATTTCTTTTCAGATTTTAAGGTGTATGCATAGATTTCAGCTTTTCTACAACTGTAGCAACAACCAGATTTAAATACAATGCTCCATTTTCAAAATAAAAGCATTTTAAGGTTGCACTCGTATAGCTCTCCGTGGAAAATTTTTAAAACCATCATCACTTTAATAGTTCGTCTATTCTCCACGAGTGCCAACTTAGATTTGCCAATATAATGAAATAAAATAAAATAATGTACGAATTTTTAGTTTGATTTTATATTCAATATTCAATATAAGATTCAATACACATTCACACAGAAGACATCCTCACACAGCAAAAAAAAAAATATAATGTCGATCAACGTATTTCATGCTGATGTTTGAAATATTGATGTATAGCAAAAAGCAAAATACAATATTACTTCCATGAATGTAAATTTTTCGTAAATTTTGTGTACATCGTACAATGTAATATTACACAACCGATGAAATGACCTGCGTGCAGGATCAACTTGTTTTGCTTGTGTAGAAAAATGGACCACTCAATGAAACATTTTAGCTGAAGAAGCTAATGTTTAGCTAAATAACTGACTGTATAATCTCGGCTCCTTACCGCGTGACAAATTAATCACACCACATCACGAATCCAACGGTAGATTGTACCGAACGTGCATCTCCTTCGCGGTAGCTCCTTCCATCATTGCCAGGGCGCCCAAAACCTTCTGTGTTGCATCTTTGATGTCATTATACTTATGCAGCACATCCATCAGTTCCGCTTTATCCTGCTCATCGTGACAAACAACACTGGTCTTTACTTTGGATGGTTTGTTTTCCTTTGGCATATCTGATGTTGATTGGCTCGACATTTTGCTGATGTTTATTTTAACTGATACAGAAATGGTAGAGCAAAATCCGTTGTAATTTTTAAGACATTTCCAGAATCCAACTTCAATCTGACACTCCCAAACACAGCCCTGCACTGCTGTGTAGACTCCAGCTGTCAAGCTGCTTCTCGCGGACGGTGCGCACTTCCCTCACATACCCGCGCACCCTTTGCCCAAAACACAACAAACGTCAAAGGACAGACCTGTCGTCTTGCAGGCAAAAACCTTTCAAAAGTTTTCTGATGAACGTGAAAGTGTCCTCCAGTGCTGTGGAAAATCTCTAATTTACACCTGTAAATCCAAAGCCAAAGTAAGTAATCAAGCCCATTCGGGATCGTAAGGGAACTGACCTGCAAAGTGCACACTATTTAGCGACGTGAATCGAGGTGAAAATGTGGTTTTGCGTCGAAAGAAAAACGCGACTTCTCCCTTTCCTCACTGTCGGAGATGTGTGTGCGGAGGGAGGGAGAACTGCAAAAAGCACCAATGTGGAACACGTCTTTTTTATGTATGCGCGGAGGCCCATCATCATGCACATGAAATAAGAAGGGAAAAAATGAGTAATGTCACCCAGTCACTGCTTGCTTACTGCAAGCTATTACATTATTAAATCTCAGCGGTGGTGAATGTGCAGCATCCCGTGCTCGGAAAACCAGACAAATTGTTGGAAAATGTTCTTGGCTCTGGCTGGACAGGAAACCCGGTTCGAGGGAAATTCGCACCTGGGCAATTTGTTTATCCTTCTGTGACGACTCGTGCTCGAGAATGCGCCAACAAATATGGCAACTAGAGCATTGATTGTGTTTTTATGGTGCGATTACTGCCGATCTTGTAAATTATACGGTAAATTGAGTTTTGTTTTTATGTTACTTAATGCAAAATGATACTCGTAGCATGTTAAATACGTTCTATAACTTACTGGACTAACTGCTATGAGAATATCTTGATGAGGTTTTCTTTGGGATATCAATTGTTGTAACATGGTATATCTCTGCAGTCTGTACAAAATTAATCATCAGACAAAGGACGGATCATGTATCCAAATTATCCTACGCTAGACCCAATGTGGATCTCTTTGTCTGTCTTAAACTTAAAATAGATAACGTCACGACGTGACGCCCTATGTTGTTGTAACAAAATATGGCTCATCTTTTGTTTTTGATTTTTAGTTCTGAATTAAATCTACTAAATCTGAATTCAATCGGAGACAATGGTGAGGTGACCTGCATACATACAATCCTTGTTGTAATGAGGTTGGATTCCAAAGCTGCCAATAACGGTTGCCTAACGCATTTTACGCACAGTTATGACACGCTACATCTCTTCTATCAGCACGACCAATGAGAGCGACCGAAATTTGAGTTCAGTTTGCTCATAAATCGTTAAAAGAGCAAGAACTCAGCGATGAGTAATGAGGCAATGTTTCCCGTGGAAAACCTTAAAATATCTGCCGGAAAATGAGAAGAATTGATGAAAATTTTACTCAGTCTAGAAGTAGTACCAATAGACTGAGTGAATCCAATGTTGACTTTTATCATTTTCGGGATTTTTTTGCTGGAAAAATTCAGGAAAGTTTACTCAGCGCTAAGTTTCTGCACTTATGCGATTTATGTGTAAACTGTACATAAATTTGGGTCAATCTCATTGGCCGTGAGGTATCAGAACATTGGTTCAGGCAGCACAATCCCCTGCAGGTGTGAGATTTGAGTCTCGTAGGGTGCCAGCAAACCGGGAATTTGAAGAGTAGCCGGGAAACCGGGAAACATACGGTCAAATTTTTACGCCAGATTTTTAGAATCATACCTCAAATCCCCTCATCCATGCAAATGTATGGGCTGGGTAAAGGAGTGCGCATTTGATTAGAATTGCCGCATTAATGGCCCTTCCCTCAATTTCAATTTCTGTTCAATTTTCACTCTGCCATACTCTTGCTGAACTATCAATCTATCCTCTTCAGAACTTTCTCTAGCTAATAAATTATCGGACTAAAGGTTTATGTTGATATAAGTATAGCATTTCATCCCAACTCTGAATTTCTTTGAAACCTTCCTCAAATAGTGTTTGAAATACTCTAGTTTTTCGATTTTTGAATCCCCCCCCCACCTGTGTCAATAGCTATTACACGTATTGTCACAAATTCTAGGACCCCCTCTCTCCACTTAAGAGTGGACGTTATATTTGAATCGCCCCTAAGAGCGATATCCATAAATCACGTAGTATATTTTTGACCAATTATTAGGGGGGAAGCACTCGTAGCGTATTAAGCTATACCTAATACATGACCAGTTACAACTTCTGAAACACCCCTCTCCCCCTCAAATAGGGCTTAGATCTAATGTTGGGCCTACTAAGCACAACCCGCCCTTTGCCTCTATTTTTCGAGTGGATTTTTTTTTCACAAAATGAAATGTTTTTACTGCAGATGACATCTAAATGTATTTACGTTTCCATACCGTAAGATTTGCCAAAGAGAAACAAATTGAGGAGATATTGATACAAATCTAACACTGTCTCTTGACCTCAAACTCGGAGCTACGGATTCTTAATTAGCCCTAATGCATTGAAACTTGAATGGCGTTGAATTCACTTCGGCCTATCGGATGAAGATAAACATTGATTCGATTGGAGGGCTTCTTTTGTTTTTGAGAAAAATGGGTGTAAACATTCTTATCAAGCGTTCTCATTGACATTGATTTCTTATCTTTCACTGGTGAAAATTTCAAAGTGGTATGTCTTACCGTTTTTGAGTTATGACCGAGAAACTAACGGTCAAATTCACTGCCCACCCTGACGATTTGCCATATAGATGATTCTTTGAAATTATTCAAACTTAAATTACTTAGTATGTTCAAACAGTGAGGCGTTTCTGGTTGCACGGCTAACTACGTTATTTTGTCTGCAATGTTTTTTTTTTTTTTTTTTTTATTAATTTATTTGTACAGGCTCAATCGAATAAACTTTACAGAGCCGAGTTATCATTTGCATTATACATGATTCATGTCTTAAATCTAGAGTTAAAGGAATTGAACCGATTACTCGCGGTCGTCTCGAGGTTAGTGGAGATTTACAATTTTTTGGATGGGGAAAGGGAGAAGGAGGTTTGAAATATGATTTATTATACAAATATTTAATTAATCCTAAAACATGAACTTATTTCTATTCATCTTGAAGACAAACATTAAAAAAAAAAAAAACTACACGCACAATACACAAACTAAACACAAGGTTAATCAAACTTACAATCTAAGGTTAGTATTCTTAAAGTAAACATATATGAGTTTCATAAACTCCAGATCACGTCTAGCCAAAATATCCCGAATTGGAACATTAGGTTGTCTACCTCGAGCCCGAAGGGAATCGCATAGCTCAGATCTGACTCCACGATGCTCAGCACAAGACCAAAGGATGTGATCGGCGTCTTGGTAACCTTGTCCACATTCACAGAGATTGCTGTCTCCCAGCCCAACACGAAACAAGTGAGCGTTTAACGAATAGTGATTGGACATGAGGCGAGACATCAGACGAATGAAGTCTCGACCCACATCCAACCCCTTGAACCAAGGACTCTTCGACACCTTAGGGATGATCGAGAATAGCCATCGTCCCAAACTTCCTTCACTCCATTTATTTTGCCAGCTGGCGAGCGACTGTTGACGATAAATGAAGAAAAATTCATTGTAGGCGATTTGTCGATCGTAAATATCGCCTTGCATAGCGCCCACCTTAGCAAGTGAGTCCGCCTTCTCATTGCCCGGAATCGAGCAATGAGATGGGACCCATGCAAAGGTGATGACAAAAGATCTTAAAGATAAAGCACTCAGAAGCTCTCGTATTTTCATGAGAAAATACGAGGAGTGCTTTACCGGCCTCATGGATCGAATAGCCTCGACAGAACTGAGACTATCCGTAAAAATAAAATAATGATCTGGTGCAAGTGAGGCGATCGTTTCTAGCGTATAATGTATTGCCGCCAGCTCAGCAACATATACGGAACAAGGAGCTTGAAGCATTCGAGAGGCGCTATGAAATTCGTTATAAATACCAAAACCAGCGGACGCCTCTAATAATGATCCATCTGTGAAGAACGATCTTGCGGAATCAACTTGGCCAAACTTTGCAGCGTAAATTGACGGAACAATCATGGAACGATGATGTTCTGGGATCCCACGAATCTCCCGCGTCATGGATAAATCAAAACTAACTGAATTGCCGAAGTCGGAGAAGCATACACGATGAGGATTATGCTGTGAAGGGCTGACATCCTGAGTTATGTACACGTAGTACAATGACATAAAACGAGTTTGAGGGTTTAGCTCAAGAAGCTTCTCAAAGTTTTCGATTACCAGCGGGTTCATAACTTCACAACGGGTGAGGAGCCTGAGGGACAATTCCGAAAACCGATCCGATAGTGGCAACATGCCCGCCAACACTTCGAGACTCATCGTATGAGTCGAGTGCATGCATCCTAACGCGATACGAAGACAACGATACTGGATACGTTCCAGTTTGATGATGTGAGTTTTAGCCGCCGACTGGAAGCAAAAACTACCGTACTCTAAAACCGATAAAATCGTTGTCCGGTACAACGTTAGAAGATCTTGCGGATGAGCTCCCCACCACTTTCCGGTAATTGTTCGGAGAAAATTGATCCTTTGTTGGCATTTTCGTCTCAGATAGTCAATGTGGGATCTCCAGGTGCATTTGGAATCGAACCAGACCCCAAGATATTTGAAAGACATGGAATGAGTGATCGGTTTACCCAAAAGTTGAAGCTTTGGTTGTGCTGGGCTATGCTTCCTAGAAAAAACGACCAACTCAGTTTTCTCCGTGGAGAATTCGATACCTAGCTGGATAGCCCAAGTAGACAAATTGTCTAAGGTATCCTGTAAGGGTCCTTGCAGGTTGACCCCTTTGAGCCCTGTCGTAGACACTACGCCATCATCTGCAAGTTGTCTCAACGTGCAGTTGTCACTAAGACAATTGTCAATTTCTCTGACGTAGAAATTGTACAAAAGGGGGCTTAAACATGAGCCCTGGGGGAGACCCATGTAACTAAATCGAGAAGCTGTAGAGTTTCCATGAGAAAAGCTCATATGTTTCTCTGACAGCAAATTGTACAAAAAGTTATTAATTAATGGGGAAAGGCCACAAGCGTGGAGTTTGTCTGAAAGGACTTCAACCGATACTGAATCAAAAGCCCCCTTAATATCCAAGAACACAGAAGCCATTTGCTCTTTTTTAGCAAAAGCCAACTGAATTTCAGTGGAAAGCAACGCGAGACAGTCGTTCGTTCCCTTGCCCCTACGGAAACCAAATTGAGTATCTGAGAGTAGGTGGTTCGTCTCAACCCATTTGTCGAGGCGAAAAAGGATCATTTTCTCCAACAATTTTCGAATGCACGATAACATCGCGATGGGACGATACGAGTTATGATCTGACGCGGGTTTTCCAGGCTTTTTAATGGCTATAACTCTCACTCGCCTCCAATCATCTGGAACAATATTGAACTCCAGGAACTGACAAAACAAGTTCAACATGCGCCTCTTAGCGACGTCTGGGAGGTTCTTCAACAAGTCGAACTTGATCCTATCAGCCCCCGGAGCCGAATTGCGACACGAAAGGAGCGCGAGTGAGAGCTCTAGCATTGAAAAAGGCTGGCTGATCTCGTCTACCGAATTCGTCGTTTCGCGAGGAATCATCTGTGCCGGCACAGAATCAGGACATACTTTTCGCGCGAACTTGAGAATCCACCGATCCGAGTACTCCTCGCTCTCGTTGTTTGAAGACCGGTTACGCATCCTTCGCGCCGTGTTCCAAAGCGTATTCATCGACGTTTCGCGCGATAAACCGTCCACGAATTGCCGCCAGTATCCGCGTTTCTTGGCTTTGATGAGGCTCTTGAGTTCGTGTTCAAGAGTCGAGTACGCTTCGAAATACTCGGGTGTTCCGCGTTTCCGGAAAAGCTTAAACGCGTCGGACTTTTTACGATAAACCTCAGTGCATTGCTGGTCCCACCAAGGGGTAGGAGGTTTCCTACGAAAAGACGTTCCTGGAACTGGCCGAGTTTGAGCTCGAAGCGCGCTGTTCAAGATCAGATTGGCGAGGAAGTTATATTCCTCCAACGGTGGAAGCTCTTCTACCGACGACACGGCTTCATCTATCGCGGTCTTGAACGTTGTCCAATCGATATTACGGGTGAGGTCGTACGCGACGTTAACGGATTCCGACGAATTGAACCCACTGGCAATCGAAATGCCGATCGGCAAGTGATCACTACCGTGGGGATCCTGGATCACATTCCACGTGCAATCCAACGATAATGAATTAGAGCAAAGTGTGAGGTCTAATCTACTTCCATTTGAGGATGGACCAGCCAGACGTGTTACTTCTCCATTGTTAAGAATTGTCATATTGAAGTTATCACAGAGGTCATATATCAAAGTAGAACGGTTGTCATCATACAGTTCCCCCCAGCCTGTACCGTGGGAATTAAAATCTCCCATAATCAACCGTGGAGTAGGAAGAACTGAACAGATATCTGAAAGTTGTTTTTGACTAATCGAAACTCGGGGAGGAATATACACAGAAGCAATACAAAGGCTCTTGCCTTTAACAAAAGCCTGACATGCGACAACTTCAATACCTGTAAATTGTGGAAGATTCACTCTATAGAAAGAATGGCACTTTTTGATCCCCAAAAGTACCCCTCCTCCACGCGAATCCTCACGATCCAGTCGAATAATGTTAAAATCATGAAAAGGAAGATCGATATCTGAAGAGAGCCAAGTTTCACAAAGAGCAAATGCATCACAATCATTATTGTGAACTAAAAACTTAAAAGAGTCTAATTTAGGAATAAGACTTCGACAATTCCACTGTAGAATAGTGATCAAATCCCCGACCTCGTTTGGAAAATTATCCATCGAAGGAGATGATTGCTGCAAGGAGGGGCCACTTCAATGTCAACTGCTTCAAGAGGGTTTTCACAGTAGGAAGCATTGCCAGAACAATGCTTTTCAGAGGATCAGAAATATCGAGGTAATTGAGGATACTGTCCACAATGTTATCAAATGAGAACAACCCAGATGAAGAAGGGGCTTGTGTTCTGAAAATTGGGGCATCGGGGGTTTTGGATGTCCCCGGGAGAGGTGGAAAATCCTGGGTATAATCAGTTTTGCGGAATCCAGGAGGAGTAGAAGTCTCCTTTTTTCCACCACTCCTTGATTTGGGCAAGCTGATTTGGGGTTCTTGATCTGCAACTTTCCGCGAACGGATGCGTTTTCGTTTCCGGGCAGAACCTTCCGGAAAACTGAAAGAAACTCCCTCCTCAGCCAAGTCAGAGCCAGACTCGTCATCTGACAAAAGAGCGAAGGGATTTGTTTCGTTGGTCGATGGCTTGGCTGTCTTAAGCATTTCTGCAAAAGACCGCCTGGAACGTTCTTTAAGAGAGCGCTCTAGTTTTTCCCCGCGTTGTTTGTACACCGGACACGACGAGAGACCATGAGGAGGAGATCCTTTGCAGTACACGCATTTTGGTGCCGTGACTGTGCAGGCGCCATCCTCGTGCTTCTCCCCGCATTTGGAACAGCGTGCCTTGCTGCCACAGTGAGAGGCCGTATGTCCCAACTGTTTGCAGTTTTGGCAGATCATGACCCGAGGAACAAACAAGCGCACAGGTAGCCCAAGTTTTCCCAACTCGATGTAGTGAGGAAGGGCTGAACCAGAAAAGGTCACGCGAAACGAGTCTGTGGGGGTAAAACTCTTTTTACCCTCGCTGACAGATACTGAGCCCAGTTTTTGGACATCCAGTATCTTCACCGGGGGGAGCAAGGGGTTCTTGAAACGGCCAACCGCCTGCTTCTCCAAGATCTCGGGGGTCAGACTCGCTTCGGTGACCACACCTTCGATCTCCACATCACGAGCTGGTATGTAAACCCTGTACTCAATCGTAAAGAGCTGGGAGGCAGCAATCTCGTTAGCCTGCTTCAGGTTAGAAACGACAACACGAAGTTTATTATGCCTAACCTTCGTGATTTCGGTCACGGCTGAGTATCGCTTCGTCAGATCAGTGGAAATTTGCATCAAGTTCAAAGGTTTGTTTTTGGGCTGAAAGTAGACAACCCATGGCCCAGTCGAGTCATCTGGATAGGCTCGCGATCGGGGGCTTTTCTGAGACGAACCATGCATGACAGGACGTTTTCGTCTTTTCTTGCCATCGAGTGGCAAACTGGTGTCATCTTCCGACAAAATGTCCATATCGTCTTCTGACGAGACGTCCATTTTGCCGTACTAGTGGGAGCGGTAAACGCTCTACCACTGAAACGATGCTTAAAACCACACAGACACAATAAAAAGAAAAGAAAAACTACAAACACAGAAACACAAAATTAAATTTAACTGATGGGCGAGAGAAAGAAACAGGAGAAAAAAAAACTTATCTGCTATACTACTACCACCGAGTGATTACACAGCAGCAGCGGAGCGACGCGCAGCGTGGGTGACCTTCGATGCGCGTGTGCGGGCGATCTTTGTAGTGGTGTGCTTGTATGAGGTTCGGCACTCAGCTGGACACACGATGATGGATGACCGGTATAAATGCGGAGGCAGATGCTGACACTCGATGACGATGATCTGTGTGCAGGTTTGCGTGATCACGCACCGATGAAGCGCAAATTGGTTTGCGAATATCCAATTGCAAGTGAACAATTTTCTTTCCGATGGCGCCGAAAACCACTTTCTTCTCAGAAAAACTCACTTTCAGATAATTGTTTAGCCGGGTACTATGCCAGTAATCACTAAGCGAGAAAAAACTGATAATTTAAACCAACCGAATACCGAGAAAACTTCCGAAATACCGGAGCGCGAAACAAGTCGACTGTACTTCTTGCTAGGTCGCAGTGGGATGTCTGCAATGTTTGGCAACCCGCAATTTTGTGTTTTTTTTTTTTTTTTTTTTTTTCCGCTGTTCGGGACATAAAACCACTGCGACCAGTAATTTGATCTATTGTAGTATATCCCGTGTCCTTAGTTTAGTGCATGTCGTATTACTCCATCACTATTGAGTAATGATGAAGTATTCGGTTTTGAAACAGTTGTCATTCTTGCCTTTATCGCAAGGAATCGATTCTAATTGAAAGGTCCCGCTATTTATACCCTTCGGAGTGTTGAAACACCCTCCAAAGGCGCGCCCCTTTGTCAGTCAAAATTGGATTCCTTAGTAAAAAAAACAAGACATGACACCGATAATGACCATGCATCAGAACCCTAGTCTTAACCACTTCAAACTAGGAAACAACGAATAGAAGATTAGGAATCACATAGGTGAAGACTAACTAACTCATTTTTTCCTTGTTTCAAGATCATCCTCGGTCCACGCAACCCGAGGACTTATCACTATCAACAAGGCATAAAAAGTAACAAGGACTAAGATGTGTTCCTTTGATTACTGTAAAATCCTGTTCCCCTAGTTTGAAGTAGTCAAGACTAGGAATCGGTGGTAGATCTTACATCCCGTAACGTACCACGAAAAGGTGATCTACCCACGTTACGGGGCAATTTTGTGTTTACATCGAGTGACTTTTAATTTGAGCGACTGTCGTCTGCTTCAGCTTCACGGTAAAACGAATACGTTTTTGATCGTGTCGGTAGTGATTATCTGACCAAAATCCATTGAAATGCACGACATCCTTCTGTAAAAATACACCGAATAAACCGTCGGTTTCCCCCCGGTCAAAGCGTAACGGAAAACTCGATTATGTAACGTAATTAATCTATCATATTGATAATTGGATTGTCGTTTGGATTACTTACATTTCCTGGTCCGACGTCCCTCAGGATTGCACCTGCGTCACAATTTTACGTCAACTAACTCGGTTCGTGGCTGCTTGTCTCCAATTTCTTGATCGTCCCACACTTCCTAGATCTTGGTCTAACCACCTTGCTCGCTGTGCTCTGCGTCTTGTACCGGCCGGATTCGAGGCAAACACAATTTTTGCGGGATTGTTGTCCGGCATTCTTACAATGTGTCCCGCCCATCGTACCCGTTAAGGTTTCGCGACTTTCTGGATACTTGGTTCGCCATAGAGTTGCGCCAGCTCGTGGTTCAACCTTCTCTTCCATACACCGTTTTCACATTCCCCGCCAAAGATGGTCTTAAGCACTCGCCGTTCGAAAACACCCAGTGCTTGAAGGTCTTCCTCGAGCATCGTCCACGTCTCGTGCCCGTAGAGAACTATCGGTCTTATAAGCGTGTGGTACATGGTACATTTAGTACGGGGGTGAAGTTTACCCGACCTCAGGGTCTTGTAAAGTCCATAGTAAGCACGATTTCCGGCAATTATGCGTCTACGAATTTCTATGCTGCAGTTGTTATCCGACGTCACCAATGATCCGCGGTACACAAATTCATCCACCACCTCGAACTCATCTCCGTCGATTGTCACGCTTCTGTCTATGCGAGCCCTATCGCGTTCGGTTCCTCCAGCTAACAGATACTTAGTCTGCGACGTATTCACCTTTAATACAACTTCACGTTTCAGCCTGGTGTATTGCTCCGCCACGGCCCGAAATGTTCTTCCGACAATGTCCACGTCGTCAGCGAAGCAGATGCACTGGCTGCACTTATTGAAAATCGTGCACCGCATGTTAAAGCCCGCACGTTTCATAACACCTTGTAGCGCACTGTTGAACAAGAGGCAGGAAAGACCATCGCCTTGTCGAAGTTCTTTGCGAGTTTCAAACGGGTCCGATAACACACCCGAGATCTTCTCGTAGCACTGTACCTATCTGGTCAGCTTCCCTGGCCCTGATCAGTCTGGTCAGCTTCCCTGGAAAACCGTTCCAGCGGAATTACTGACATTCAGCAAATACAAACTGAACCTCGGTAACGTTATTGTAAAATACTGAGCACAAAGTTTGTAATTACTGAGTAAGCCAGAAAGTTCTAAATTTTCTGTATTGTACGAAAAGTCAGTGATTATAGTTACTGTACACAAAGTAATCATAGATTTTTTCTGGACATTCGTCAAAATATTCAACGTATTTTACTGACCATGAATTGTAAAATTCTAAGCTGTCATTTTAGCTTAAGTGAAAATCCAGAAGCAAGTATTTTTTCCACGGCAGCGGAGTCGAGTCGGATTCGGAAGCATTTTCATGGTATCTGATGTTCAAATCAAAGGTATTCTTTCTATTACACCGATAAAACACCATTGACAGTGACTCCGAGCCCGGAACCTACCAAAAATGCCGCCGACTCCCATGCTTGGCATACACAGTTTTGGTCACGAACTGCTCATTTGCTAATAACTTTACACACAGTTGACGGAACATAGTTCTTTTTGAAAAAGTAGATAGAATAGAGTATAAGCTTGTTATAGATATGTAAAGAAAGTAGATTTTAATGCTAGTAGTAAACTGTATTTGTTTTTGTGTTGAAAAAATGAGGTGAGAAATGCTCACTACACATCTCGGAATTTAAATGTTAAATTGTTTAGCGTTGATTCAAATGTTAAACTTTACCTAATCTTCGCATATCTACAGTAAACTATGAGCCTAATCTATCAATTACTTTAAAGAAAAATAAATTTCAACATCTGAGTGAAAAGTTATTACCAAATGAGCAGTTGGTGTGTACAACTGTGCATGCCAAGCATGCCGACTCAGACCCGACTCCGCAGCCTTGGTTTTTCTTTTCTTAAAAATGTTTCAGTAAACATTTGAGAAAAGTGTGTTTTATCATCACGAACTGAAGTAAGCTCGACGTTGATATTGAACAACTTGCTATATTTAATTACTAATAATTCTTTTTAAAGGTTACGATTCAATCTCAACAGTAAGCATTGAAACCCCAGCCCTTTACGTGCGTGGTAAATTATGCGAAGATAACTCTGATGGTGTTTATTTCCTGAAAGAATATCACTATCCATCAGTGCAAATCCTTAACTGCTGAAACATATAATTCAACAAACGTGTTTTCTTCTGTGCAATTAATAATTATTTAATTGAAATGAGTATTTATCTCTCAACACTAACAAAAACTTTTTTAACTGGCTTACACGATATTTACTAAGAAAAAATAACTGCCTTGTCAGTTAAATGCCAAGCAAATAACGTTCGCATTTACTGGGCTTATCAGTTAATATAGCCGAATGCCATTCGAATGGATTACAGTTTGACAGTTTGACTTAACTGATAATTCGGTAACGAAAATTAATGCTGTGGCGATTACTGGGTGATCCGCAATTCAAAAACCCAGTACAATTTTACTGACTTCGGTAATCTAGACTAAGTGTGTAGCTCTTCACGGTCAATAGTATCATAAGCGGCCTTGAAGTCGATGAATAGGTGGTGCGTATAGACTTGATATTCACGACACTTTTGGAGGATCTGCCGTAACGTAAAGATTTGGTTCGTTGACGATCGCCCGTCCTCAAAACTAGCTTGATAACTTCCCACAAATCTGCTTGCTAGCGGCAATAGACGGCGAAAGAAAGAAATTTAATAAGTTCCGCTCCGATACCATCTTTACCAGTTGGTTTGTTGTTCTTAAGCTGTCGGATAGCATCCTTAACTTCACCTATCGTGGGAGCTGGCATGCCCCCTCATCCGCTGTACCGACGAAGCCATTCATCATGCTGCCTTGGTCCTCTGCCTTTGCGCGATTCAGATGTTCATCGTAGTGCCATAGAGGTAACTCTAAGACTAGAAGGTCCCGAAGAAACGTGCTCAACTTGTTGGCTCAGCTCTGGTACTCTCTTCTGTCCCAAGCTAATCGATGCACCCCTCGAAACATAGGAAAATCCATTAACCCCTCATTTTATCTGTCAAACTTTCATAGCGAATCAAAACAAATATTGTGTAGAACTAGAATTTCGACTAGAATGGGGTAAGTTAATCGTTTGCTTGGGACCAATAGGCTAGTCAAGTAGTGAGCCAATTTAAAATCGTTAGTTTCGAATTGATTGTTGGTAGTGCTGCTTCCACCTTTCAATCACCTCACGTTCGTCCGTCAAGATACCCCTTTCCTTATCCCGACATATTTCGGCTCGCGGCACAAAGCCTTTGCGGGATGCGTTGAGTTTCTCGTAGGTCTTGCGCGTTTCGTGAGAACGATACAGCTGCTGCATTTCTTCGCACACCAGCTCTTCCAGGCGGCGCTTCGTATCCCGGAAAAGATGTCTTCGCTTCTGTTTGTATCGCTCCACATTTTGACTGGTTCCTCGGTGCAGCATCCTCGCCCGCGCTGCGTTCTTCTCGTCCAAAACCGTCTGACACTCCTCGTCGAACCAATCGTTCCGTCGATTCCGCTCCACAAACCCAATGGCACCTTCAGCAGCGCCGTTAATGTCTGCTTTCACGTTGTTCCAGCAGTCAGCAAGAGGGGCTTCGGTGAGCTCTCCTTCATCCGGCAACGCTGGGTCGCGGCATTGCGCGTAATCAGTTGCGACTTCGGGCAGCTTCAGTCGCTTCAGATTGTACCGTGGCGGGCCTCGGTACCAAATGTTGTTGGTAACGGAAAGTTTTTGGCGTACCTTAACCATTAGAAGGTAGTGGTCCGAATCGATGTTTGCGTCGTGATAGATCCTGACGTCGACAATGTCCGAGATATGTGAGGCTATGCCTACTTCCAGGTACTGCGTATGGCCATGTTATTAGAGGCGATGAAATCGATGAGTCTGAGGCCGTTGGCGTTCGTTAGCTGGTGAGGGCTGAACTTTCCTATAACCGATCTGAATTCCTCCTCCTGGCCGACCTGAGCGTTATTATCTCCGATATTATTCCACAAATGGTTTGGTTGATACCCAGAACACGTCGTTAAGCAAATTAACCATACAATTGTTATTAGGGTTGCCAAGTGAGGGCTGTGCACGTTGATTATGCTGACATTGAAGAAACGGCCGTTGATCCTCAACTTGCACATTCTGCTATCGATTGACCACAACCTAAACACGCGCTTCTGCTTTTCGCCCATCACGATTAAAGCTTTACCCAGCTCATGTGTATTGTCGCACCTCTGGTAGATGGTATAACCATCCCTATATGTATGTACCGACGATCCCTTCCTGCAGCGCTATACAATGTCGGACTTGCGGACCCTCAATAAATCGGAAAGAATGCGGGTACTTTCCAAGAGATTTAGAGACTTGCAGTTCCATGTTTCGAGTTTCCAATCGTTAGTCCGTTTTCGTTGCCTGGGTCTGTGCCGATTATTCCGGTCCGTATTTACATTGCTTGCTTCCTGTACTTTAGTTTTTTACGGCTTTGCTTGTAGGGCCTGCCTTAGCTCAGTCGGTAATGGCGCAGCTACAAAGCAAGACCATGCTGGAGGTGGCTGGGTTCGATTCCCGGTCCGGTCTAGGAATTTTTCGGGTTGGAAAATTTCTCGACTTCTCTGGGCATAGAAGTATGATTGGACTTGCCACACAATTATACCAATGCAAAAATGGTACAGGCATCGAAAGCTCTCAATTAATAACTGTGGAAGTGCATCTAGAACACTAAGTTGAGAGCACGCAATAAGCTAATATGCGATATGCAATAAGCTTGAAATGCGAAGAAGAAGAAGAAGTTGTAGGGCCTGCACCAACCATCATTGTCTCGCCGGAGGACCATCGTGCACAGCACTGTTTAGAGTCCCACGCTGGCACCAGGACGTTGATCAGCCGCTCCTAACATGGAGAACAGACGCCGTTTTGAGCCGCACCCCCATGGTGAACAGACGCTCGAAGACTGCATTCTCCGGAGAGAGGACTCCCCCCTTCCCTGTCACTATACGACCAAGGTTCCACCGGGGTTGGTTACCCGATATTTCCTATGGTTTCTCGTACCCCAGCCGGCACCGCGGAGAGGTAAGGATAGGAGTAACTGGACAAGAGGCTGTTGGGGTCTATTTTATACCTGCAGATACGCGAAGTATCGATGGTACGCATTGTCCAGCCGTTTACCAGCCAAAAAGATGAAATTCGATGTTAAATTAAATTATTTTCATTTAGCTACATTCCACGTCCGACTTAGATTTATGCGTGACATCGGACAGCGGAAAATTATTAGCAGTTCTGAGTACAGTTCCAGTTTTTGAAGTAGAAGCGGATTTGAAGAGGGAACAGATTTATGAAGATGTAAAAGATTATAATAGGCCTGAATTGATTGATGATTTCTAGACTAACATTTTAAAAGGGCGTAACTCCAAAATTACCATATCGATAAAATCGCTTCCGAATTTTGATGACCTAAAAATTAATCCTATTTCACGAATTTCCATTTTCTGGATGATTTTATAAGCTTGCAAAATAGTTAATAGTGTAATCTATCATCATGCATCACTGAAAACTCAAAAAAAGTTTTCTTTGTCGTGAAATTGAGAATAAAACATCATACGCCCTGATAATTTCTTACATGTTGTTACCCCCCGGATCTTCCATTCTTTGAACTGCCAACACTGGTGATACGCCGTGGAAATACATCCTCGGGATTTTTTGTTTGTTGTTCCGCCTTGGTTCTTCGTTCGTAAATTTTCTGAGAGTGTAATTACGCCCGGAGATTTTTTTGGTCTTCTTTTTGTTCGTTGGTTACACGTGAACTATCAATCGGATGCATTTCAAATGAATCGGGCGTGACTAGATACTACAGAATCAGTACGTTTGGCATATTAAAACAATATAATTCGTAGTACTGGTGCAAGGCGTAACAACCAGATTCATCATAGAGTTGAAAGTTGGAAATACGCCATGTAAGAAGAAACATTTTTGATGATTTGAAGAGATATTTTCTTCTAATTTTTCGTGTTTATGGAGTAGTTTGTGAACTGTTCTCTCTATATGTGGCAAAATATGGTTTGTTTACATTTTGGAGTTCCCCTTTCAAATGTGAGTCTAGATTTATACTCTTCATACGCAAACTTATTTATAATTAATTTTTAAATCTCCAAAATTTAATTTCAACCTCAATCTCAATACTCCCCACGCTTTTCCTCGTGAAGCGATCGTGTTGATTTACATTGTACGATTAGACAATGACAGTTCGATTGGAATTGTTGGTTGCAGTCTTCGCGTTCGCGCGTCTCTTATATTATTTAACATCGTCTCTGGGTGAGATCTGATCCGTATTGATTTCTTCCATATGTCGTCACTCAAAAATATTATTAAACACAGAATGTATAAAATTTATACATTTTTCGATTAGAGGCTTTTTACCCATCACTATGTATAAGAAGTAATCTAATGTAGATTTTCATTTTATACTAAATATTAATATTAAAAGGAACCTTTTCTATGCTTTGCTGTATTGCCGGAGACCATCAGCATTCCAAACAAGGAAGAAAATGTTCTGGACTATTGGAAATAAGAAAATGTCTTTTAGACCTTCTGAATCAATCCAAAGAAGTTAAGGTGAGTAGATTTAAGCCCTGCTTTAAGCTTTTAGCTAAATTTCTGGATGCAACTCTCGATTTTACAATTGTGCAATTTATAAACCATTAAATGGAAATTTTCTATTTTCGAAATAGATAAACCAGAGCGGGTTGTCTTGTTACGCCATATTCAACCGGAACGGCGAGGGATATTGTGATCCGATATGTCCACCAGCAAAGGCACCATGTGTAGCGCCGGTTCGGTTGGGATTGTCATGGGCTGCAAACCAATAAGAACGTTATGGGCTAGATGCTGGAAATCTGCAGCCCGGATGTACATCAATGCGTACAACGAGTACTGGAAGATTGTGATGTTAACAAATGGGAAGAGATTGTTGGCATAATGAGACGATAATTTTTTAAACATAATAAAGATAACTGGTTGAAATGCGATATTTTAAAAACAAACAAAAACACTCAAAATCAATATCGTCCCCATTCAGATTAAACAGCGTAAGCATAAATGCAAACTATACAAATTACACATAACAGGGATTTATATGTACTTGCCTTCGTATAAAGCATTTTTATACTAAGTGTGTTTTCTCTCTCTTTATACCAAGCTATGCGTCGGTCAGGAGAGTTGCAATTTAGCGTAACTTTTAATCTATTTAGATTTGAAAATATTGTGAGTGGTATGATGGGTTTTGGCCCTTAAAAGGTACTGGAAACTGGAAACTAAATTGACGGCAGGCTCTTCTCCCCACTCATTGGGACGTTCCCTCGTATGATGGCTTATTCTACATCGGGTTATAGGATTTTATCATTGGAAGGCAATTCTCCTGACCCCGCGGATTGCGTGTAAGTGTATCTGCTTACGGGTCCGCCCCTCCGTTTTTGGCCCTTCTTACAATGGTAAATTGAATACAGCCAGGTATCGTACTTGATCAAGTCATACTTGGAGGATGATCCACTGTCTAATGGCTGTGCCTTGCAACAATGAGTGGTATCCTTTACATACATACATACATACATACAAAAGGTACTGGAAACTACCCAAGGTATACTCAAAATATGTTCGGATGTCTAATGTAAATCTGGCCGCTTGATATAACCACCATTGCTTATGTTATTGAATTCTCATGTGATTTGAGGTGCCGTAAGACAGGTTTTGGTTATAGTCAGAAACTGGTCACTTCTGCTGGGGTACACGAAACGTGTCCGGATGTGACCCATTTGGTCCTGGACGCTCAATATGACCACCATTGATCTTCTTTTTGAATTCTGATGTAATTTGATGAGTTTAACACGATTTAGTCCGATTATAGACTCACAATTTTCAAATAGTTCGTTTATTTTTTTTTAATAGATTCCCTAAAAAATCATGGGTAGGACATAGCTTTGCCTGTCATAACCTGGCATGTGGTGCGTACCTAGCACATGTCCTGATTATCGCAATAGGCGACGTTTATACCGTTCTGCCATTATACCATTGAAAAGTGATGTTCATTCAAACGTTTTCTACTAAACCTCAACTTGCCGCACGATTGCTCCCCCATTTCAGATGTCGAACAACGCAGCCCATCGGCATCGGTACAAGAATGTCGGCCTAGACTCGACAGAAATGCGCCGGCGCCGCGAAGAGGAGGGCATCCAGCTGCGCAAGCAGAAGCGCGAACAGCAACTGATCAAACGGAGAAACGTCAACGTTGCCGAGGAACTGGACCAGGACGCTATCCTGGCGGTATGTTTACCTACTGTCTTTCCGGCAGCTTTCAACCCGATCTGATACTATTTGATAATTGATTCGACAGGACGAACCTCAAACGGCCGATGCACACCCGCTGATCAAACCGGAAACGATCCAGGCCCTGTACAGCACCAACGTGGAAGACCAGCTGGCCGCGACGCAGAAATTCCGAAAGTTACTCTCAAAGGAGCCGAATCCACCGATCGATCTGGTCATTCAGCACAACATTGTGCCACGGTTTGTGGAATTCTTGGCTAACACTACCAACTCGACACTGCAGGTAGGTTTGAATCGATTGGAGGGGTACTGTTTGTTTGTTGGGAGCTTGAAGGAGCTTTGTTCCTTTTTTTTTATAGTTTGAAGCAGCCTGGGCTTTGACCAATATCGCTTCCGGTACATCAGAGCAAACGAGCGTAGTGATAGGGGCCGGTGCCGTTCCGATCTTCATCAAGCTATTGGAAAGCCCGCACATCGATGTACAGGAGCAGGCCGTCTGGGCGCTGGGCAATATTGCCGGTGATTCTCCGGAGTGCAGAAACTTCGTACTGGACGCTGGCGTGCTAGAACCATTGCTACAGTAGGTCCTTTGCTAGGGTAGCTGTGGCAGCAGTATTGATTTGTTTCGATTTATTTTTTCAGTGTTCTAAGTACTTCGACGCGATTGAATTTGACTCGGAATGCTGTTTGGGCTTTGTCGAACTTATGCCGCGGAAAGAACCCACCGCCAGATTTCTCAAAAGTAGAGAAAGGGTTACCCATTTTAGCCCGGTTGATGTTCCACAACGATGTAGAAGTGCTAGGCGATGCCGTTTGGGCTGTGAGCTATCTATCAGATGGACCGAACGATAACATTCAGGCAGTCATCGAGGCCGGCTGCTGTCGAAGGCTGGTCGAACTGCTATTGTAAGTTGGCATGATAGGATTGGGCGAATCAATTCAGCCGTCTAATTTGCGTCTTATTCCATTTTCCGCGCAGACACAACAACAACAACGTCGTTTCGGCGGCTCTGCGGGCAGTTGGCAACATCGTCACCGGCAACGACAACCAGACACAGCTAATTCTCAACTGCAATGCCTTACCGTGTATCCTGCAGCTGCTCAGTTCGCCAAAAGAAACGATCCGGAAGGAGGCCTGCTGGACCATCTCGAATATTGCCGCCGGCAATCGGCAGCAAATCCAGGCCGTCATCGATGCGAACATCTTCCCGGGCATTATCGATCTGCTGTCGAAGGCGGACTTCAAGACGCGGAAAGAGGCGGCCTGGGCAATCACAAACGCCACCAGCGGTGGCACCGTGGATCAGATCAAGTACTTGGTAAGCTAATTTTACAAATCTGTTAAATGGTGAATAGTACTTACATCGATGCTCCGCATTAACAGGTGCAAGCCGGTTGCGTACCTCCCATGTGCGAACTGCTCACCGTGATGGACCCGAAGATCGTGACGGTGGCTCTGAACGGCTTAGAAAACATCCTCAAGGCAGGCAACCAACACAAGGTCAAACCAAATCCCTACGCCGTTCTGATTGAGGAATGCTACGGTAAGTTAGTCTGCTGCTGCGTTTGGTTCGTCGATCAATTCAACAACACGCTTCCATTGTATGCTTCTTCCCCAACACGCAGGTCTAGACAAAATCGAATTCCTGCAGTCGCATCAAAACACCGAGATCTACGAGAAAACCTTCAACATAATCCGGACGTACTTCAGCAATGACGAGGAGGACGTGGCCGTTGCGCCATCTACTGAGAACAACCAGTTCCAATTCAACGCCGATCAATCTGTGCCAATGGACGGCTTCCAATTCTAGAGTGAAGCATCCATCCGCTATAGCTTTACCGTTCTGGGTATGCAAAATCAACATGTTTCCATTTTTACTACCTATTCTTTGGCGTACAGGCGGCTCTCGTTTCATGCAAACCGAGAATCGTCACATTAGGAGATGTAGATACAGAGAAGGATGGCGACGTTTTTTTCAAACTACGTAATCACCGACCCTTGCAGGGTTGAAATATTCTACCGCGACGCAACCAGAATATTGTGTGTGTGTGTATAGATCTGTTGTAGGAGATGATCACCGCGGACTCTACTTTCACGACATTTTATTATGAACTACCAAATGACACGAAGCAGGACTTTACAAGGAGACTTCAGACTTTGGAATGGTAATCCTAGACGAATGAGATGGCCCAAGAATTATGTAGAACTCAAACATACACCGAGCCCTGTAGCAGCTCTAAACCCATTTACAATACATACACCCAAACATAAAACAGAATGATGGCCTTTCGATTGACCACCTGTTTGTGGCTGCTTTCCCCGAAGGGGCCAGCAGAGTAAATTACACGAAGTTGAGGAAATCTTATCTTATAAAACCGTAGCAGCAAAACATAACTCTTATATTTGGAACAAAAGAAGAAAAAAAACACACAATTTTTCCGTACCCTCCCTCGTGCGCGTTTGTGTGGATTGGATTTATGAAAAACAAACCGATCTTTGTGTGGAGAAAAAACAGGGAGGAAAACTACCGGCAGGATAGAAACCAACCACACAGCAGAACAAAACAAAATCAGTAAATAATAACGATATGATATTTGACTAACAAAACAAAAAAAAAGGAAGAAAGAAATTGTGATTAGTGTTTAATAGAGAGGTATGATTTGAGAAAGGAAAAAAATAAACAATGGAAAACATGGACAAGTAACAGAACGTAACCCAAAGTGCGACGCAAGGTGATTTTCCTTTAGTGCCGAACGGGTTTAATACTAACAACTTTGTTTTTCAGAATTGGATTTCGTGATTCGGTCGATTCTTTAGTATAATATGGCACGGCAAACACGCATTGAATAACCGGCCCTGAAAGCTTCAAAATAACGAAAATTCTAATCCAACGACAAGATTCGAATACATCAGTAGTGTTCCGTTTTAGGCAACAAACGCTTCCGTTTGTCTGTAAATGCCGCTGTTTGTAATACTGTTGTGGTTATTGGCGACCCCATTTGTCGTGGTCTTTCGACGAAGATGTACAGTATTGGACAAAACATGTGCAACTGATATCGAACAATAACAAACCGCGACAGTAAATGTCAGTGTTCTAAAATTGAAACGAAGTAAGATACTGCAGTTGACGGTTCGGGAGTCAGGATTAGTACTACATGATTACATGAGTAATCAGTAATTCAATGACAGCCCCTCGTTAGAGTTTTGTTGACAAGCACCATTTTGCGCCGGTCAAAACAAGTGCAACATTACGGTTTCTTTTGCTTTTACTGTCAAAGTTTTGGTGCAACAAGTGGGAAAGGTTTCATTTTACAACAAAAGTGTTGTATTTTGCGTTATTGTACCATCGCAAGGTAAATGTTACACGATAAACCTTTTAAGATTTCAATATTTACACTTTGTAATATTTGTTACATCAAGCGCTAAAATGGCTCCTGACAGCCTTGGATTGAAACTGAGAAAGAAAATTATCGAGGACTACAAGTGCGGAATGTCGCAAAAACAGATTTGTGATAAATATCGTGTGAAAAAGTGGACCATATCACGACTATGTTCCAAATTTCGTTCAACCGGGAAGATTCCTACTGCCCACAGAGGGCGAAGACCACGCTCCACCACTTCCAGAGAGGACTCTATGATTGCCAGATGCATTAAGAAGGATCCTTTCAAATCATCCTTCAAGGTACAATAGGAATTGCAGCTATCTGTTTCGGATCGGACAGTCAGACGACTAATTTCATTGAAGAATCAGAAGAAAAGACTTCTATTTGCTCAATCTCACATAGGCTGGACTGTGCAGAAATGGCGGACGGTCCTGTTCAGTGATGAATCGAAATTCAACATCATCGGGAGCGACGGAATTTGCCGTGTACGTTGACAAATCGGAAAACGCTTAACTCACGGTACTGTCAAAAGACCGTGAAACATGGTGGAGACAACGTAATGGTCTGGGGATGTTTTTCTGCTAACGGCCTTGGTCCGATTCATCGCATCGTTGGAATTATGAACCGTTTCATGTACAATGGCATCCTAAAAGATGTCATGCTACCTCATGCCGAATGGAATATGCCAATCAGATGGATTTTTCAACAAGATAACGACCCCAAGCACACCGCTAAAGTGGTCAAACAGTGGTTTAAGGATAACCAGATATCTGTGATGGACTGGCCACCCCAATCTCCGGACCTTACCCAATCGAGAATCTTTGGGAGACCGTGAATCAAAGAATTGATCGTGAAGGTGTTCGCAATAAGGATAAATTGTTTGAACAAATCCAAAAGGCTTGGGCAGCGATTCCACAAAACTTCATTGACAACCTGATCGAGTCTATGCCCCAAAGGTGCAAGGCTGTAATCGATAATAAAGGATTCGCTACAAAATATTGAAAGCCAAGCAATATTTGGCGAACAATATGCAAAGTTGCACTTGTTTTGTCCGGGACGAAAGCATTTTCTTTTGTACTTTTTTTAAATTGATGAAATATTCTGTATGAATAATGAGTTGTTTGTTAAAATAAACCTGAAGTATGCTGCTTGTAACCGTTTGCATGTCTTTCTGAAAATTGACCTACCATAACTCTTTTCTGAACAGTTTAATGATGTTGGTTTATTGGTTGCAAATGTTTTGTCCAATACTGTAGGAGGTTACTTGACCACGAACGCTTCCACTGAGCCGAAGCTTGCGTTAACCACAGAGAACAGACGTCCAACTTCGGTCAGAAACTTGTGTAGAGATAAGTGGGAACATCGCCGATACGTGACGCCAGTATCTCCTGATTTCCTCTATAAATTTTCCACTTTCGACCATTTTGGCGCTAGTATCGGAATTTTTTGCGCTACCAGCACTTAGCTTCTAGTCACAGGAGTGGAACTTCGAATCAGAAAGTGGCTCCACTTGTCATTTGCGAACACTAGCGCACCTAGCGGTAGAAGGCATCTTCTGCCTGCAGTTAAGATAGGCAGCATGCTATGATAGTGTGAGTGCACATAGAAAGCCCGTGTGGAACGCTACCCAACACATCGCTCGTTGAGCAATAAAACGAAGCACTTTTTGATTCACCGATTTGTTTGCACTTCCCCTTCTGTTCTGTGGTCTAGTGTAAGTTGTGCAACGCCAGCGCCGTCAAGTTGTCAAAGAGGTTTTTTAAGTGGGGAAGTCACTGTTTATTTGTTTATTTATTTAAAAATTTAACTGACAATTATTGTCTAAATGAATAAAACTTAAACTAAATAGTTACGGTCAACGGTACGGAAAAGGCCACCCTAATAAAAATTGTATGGTTAATTTGCTTAACGACGTGTTCTGGGTATCATCCAAACCATTTGTGGAATAGTTCAATGATTTGTGTTGTCGTTCGTTTATGGTTATTTTTTATTAGGGCAAGTAGCCGATGACGGAACACGTCAGCTGATACATTGAACTCGAACATATAAAAAAATTGTTGAATTGCCGGCTGATTGCTCGAATTGGCTCGTGTTGTGTATAATTCCGGCTCCGTGGTTCCAAAAACAGAAAGTTGCGTTGATGAAGAGACCTCTCAGGGGCATACATATTTAGCTGTGACAGTCAATGTCACCTGTAAGCAGCTTTCCAGCGAACATAGCTTGAGCGACCGTCCGTCTCACCTCTAATGGCTCGATTCCCAGGAGACGGCAACGCTCCTCGTACGGTTGCAGGTTCCTTGGGGCACACCAGTTGAGGAAACGAAGAGCATATCTCACAAACTTGCGTTGAACGGATTCAATTCTAGTGATCCAGCTAGCATGGAAAGGGCACCAAACAACTGAACTTGACTCCAATAAGGATCGCACAAGCGAGCAGTAAAGTGACCATTGCGGGTCACGAAACTCGTCGGCAATTTTGAAAATAAAGCCCAATTGTCGATTAGCTCTGGAGATGATGTTATTGTAGTGGCTTCTGAAAGTGAGTCTGCAGTCCAAGGTAACGCCGAGATCTTTTATGTGCTCTACAGGAGCAAGACAGCGTCCGTAGAGAACATAGTCAAACATGATTGGTTTGATTTTTCGGTGATAGGAAATAATGTTACATTTTTCTATGCTTAGACTCATCAAATTTCTTGAGCATCAATCTGCAAAAATATGTAACATATGCATAGAAAACGCGGCATCCTGATGGCGACGTCGTTTAAAAAGATCGAAAATAGTAGCGGTCCTAGGTTACTGCCTTGCGGGACTCCCGAGTTGTTTGAGAAAACATTCGATTCCGACGCGCCAATCTTGACATGTACATAGCGATTCACCAAGTAAGATCTGAACCAATCCACAGCAGTTGACGAGATGCCAAGTATCTCCAGCTTGGCCAGCAAGATATTATGGTCCACCGAGTCAAATGTAGCTTTTAGATCCATATACGCAGCATCGACTTGCCATCCTGAATCCATGCATCGCAGACAGTTAGAAGTGAACTGCACCAGGTTCGTGGACACGGAGCGCTTTGGGTAGAAACCGTGTTGTTCTGTATCGATATAATTTTTGCAGCGTGCGAACAGAGCACCATTTATGATAATCTCGAACAGTTTTGAGCAGGCACACAGGGAGGTGATTCCACGATAATTTATGACATTCCGTTTATCTCATTTTTTGTTTCCAGCTGCAGGGGAACTCACATTGCTGTGCCGAGAGATTGGAAGGCAGAGATTGGCTACACAACGTTTTAGAACTGATGACGGAATGCCGTCAGGTCCGGCGGAGAACGAGAGCTTCAGTTTGCGTGTTGCGGTTATCATGTCTTTTGAAATGCGCGGAATAACGAAACTAAACACATCACGTGGCATCCCAACAGTAGCGTCCAGCACTTGTGTTGGCGAAGCGGAGAAATCGTGGAACACTTGCTTGAAATGACGAGCAAACAAGTGGCATTTTTCTCTTTCACTATTAGCCGAGTCATTCCCGAGAAACATGGAACAAGGCAACCCGGATTCCTTCTGTTTGGAGTTGACAAACGACCAAAAACTTTTCGGATTCGTGCGAAGGTTCGCTTCCGTGCGTCTCACGTGTCGATTATAGAGAAAACGATTGTAGTTTCGATAACTACGACTCGCAAAATTAAACAGTCGTTTGTAGTACGGCGAGCGAGAGTTACAATACTTTCGGAGGGCGGCAGAGCGTTGACGTTTTAGCACGCGTAGGCGTGGGTTAGACCATGCAGGCTTTAGCGGAGGTCGTCGAGCTGGGACCATGCGGAAAATAGCATCTTCCAGTGCAGCACTGAAAAAATCCACTGCATCATTCACGCTAGCGGCAGTTTCGATAAATTGCCAATCAATTTCCGCAAGCGCATTGTTCAATGCAACATAATCGGCCCGGCGAAAGTCCAAAGAGTAGCACTCAGATGACGGCGGAAAAAGAATCGGCGTAGGTAAACTAAATGACACGACGAGAGCGGGATGATCGGCATCTAGATCAATCAGTGGCTCGACCGGCAAGGAAACAGAAGTGCCCGGTAGTGCGGAATCATTTGCCAGGTCAAGATCTAGCAAACGTCCATTTCGGTTCGGAAAAGTATTCACTTGTGTGAACCCGTAAAAGTTAAAACCGTCCAAAAGAGCACAGCAAGCAACCGGCATATGCGAAAGCAGTGGATCAATTAATGGTGTGCCACTGTCTGTAAAGCGCCACTGCAGACCAGCTTGATCGTGCAGTTGTTTTTGCGGTCGGGAGGCAGGTAGATTGCGCCTACACTAAGCTTGCTTTGTGGAAGTTCTACGACAATCCACAGCTGTTCCAGTTGACTGGAAATGGGTGACGTACTTACGTAGCTGGCTAGCAAAGATATCTAATTAACAAGATATCCTACTAATCAATTCCTCATACAACGGCGCCGGTGGTGTAGTGGTAAGCGTGATTACCTCTCACCCCAGCAGGCCTGGGTTCAATCCCAGTCGGCGCCGCCGGGATGTTCTGAGGCATAACATCTCTTATCACGCCTTCCTTCGGATGGGAAGTAAAGCCGTTGGTCCCCGGTTCATGAGTTGATGGGTCGATAGGTAGGGTCCAGGTGTGGGAGCTGCCTTCCTGGCACGTCGGTAGCATTGGTGCTCAGCACGGAAAACAAGATCGACGGAAAAAACAAACCAAAGGAAAAAAAAAAAAAAATTCCTCATACAAGGCATATAGTTATTACCCTTATGTGATCTCAGTGCTATCTGTTGATGGCACATTGAAACTGTTGGGAGTTCCTCGCCAACTTTACCACCAGGGCTCAATAACTGACAGGTGTCAACGCGGACGTTGATGATCAGCCGAGGGAAGAGGACGATATTAAAGAGCCTGAATTTAATCCTCGAAGCAGTGCTGCAAAATTTCGACACTAAAAACTGATAATAACAAAACAACCCTGGTCACTCATTTCAACAGAGAGTCACCATCAGTAGCAATCAATATCAATTGTCAGTGATATTACTATCAGTGACGACGATGTGCAGTTTTTTCATTTGCTGAATTACTATCGAAATCAAATTAATTTAGCAAAACAGTTACATAGAACCATCAAAGTGAATACGAATCATCATCATTATCAGCCTGGAGAACAATAATGTGACACAGAATGCGCAAATTCACAGTTTTTTCACCAAGGGAATCTTTGTCACTGACAAAGAAAAGAGTGAGATTTTGACAAAGGAAATTTTGATTTTCAGTTCTATCAGTGTTGCTGCTGAAATGAATTTTGTCTATATCCACTGAAGTTTTCTCAATGAAAATGACAAATCGCAGCACTGCCTCGAAGTCATCATCATTATATTGCGATAGCAAGATTCTTACTTGTTTGTGATTGCTTCGATTTTCAATCATTACCGCTTTATACGCAACAGAAACACTTGAGAAGACAATCACATATCCAAGCGCGCATCATGATGTGCTTGTAATATGTTTTGCTTTCGAGTGAAAAAGTTTCCAATATATCACCGGTATCAGTAAGATGCAAATCTCTAATAGTAATTGATGATTTACGGAGCTGTTGTTCAACATAATCTTAATAAGCATAGAAGTAAACATAGGAAACCCTTTCTCTAAAGAATTATTCCAACGCCAGCTACTGGAAATGCAACGTACACTCAAAATTATTACTAATCAAAGGAAGATTAAAATTTAGTCTATTTTTGGTAACTGCATATTTATACGTTGATCTGATTAAAATTCGCTTTGAAATTATACTAAATCCGAATAACAGCTTATAATTCGCTCAGTGTATACCAACGTATATAAACAAACTGCAGTTTGTTTTCCATGCAAATAAAAGTACAATTTCAAACGTCACGACGGACCATCTCATTTTCTGTGCTTCCTGGAGAAACTGCAGTCAAACAGTTGATCGAAAATAGAAATTAATCGAGAACGGAAATTAAATTCAATAAGTACTGCACACATCATTAACATTAACAAAACTTTGTGAGAATCTGTTTTTCCTCTAGCCACTGTAACGATGTGTCACGCGTAATTTCCGGCAGCCCACAGATTGTAAAAATCACCTGCTGTTTGCTCAGAAAAAGGCCATATCGCTGTTCCAGAGGAATCAAGTTGAATAAAAGGTTCCCGCGAGAATTGCTTCCAATCGCCAATAATCATCTTCTACGATGCAGCGACTATCCCACCTCTACTGAACGGCAGTGAACTTTCAAGGTCATCCATAACAGGACTCGAAATTCTATCTTGAGCTAAACATAAGGACCGTAAATCGAGCCATCTCGCAGTTGAACTGGAAGCAATTCACGATGGTAAAACTTTGTGACAACCTGGAGAAGATCACCGCTCTACTTTTCATGCGCCAGAGCTACCCCCAGGTATCGGAATGTTCGCTGAAGTAGAAATTGTACTGCTCAGCAGCAACAAAATGCAAAGCAAAAATCATCTTCTCTGGTAAGTTTCTACTTAAAGTAAACTGTTTACTACACAAATCTCTAGACTGAGATAGATAGGGGTGATCCCGGCGTAGTGGTTAGCATACACACCTCTCTCTACATACATACATGCACTATTATGAATTTTCAATCAAAAGATTCTTTATTTTACAGACGCTGACTTAAAAACAACAAGACGAAATTTACTGTCCCCACAAAGGAGATCTCATCAGAAGTATTGAATTGTGTAAGAAGCACATATGGCATAGTCAAGGACCACTAAAAATCTCTTCTGGTTTACATCGAGGGTCAATCTGTCTTATATAACATTTAAACCACCAAGTTCGAACTCAGCTCAATTTGCGAAGTGGAACCAAACCGATCGAGCCTGTTTTCGATCCACGAGCGACCACTAGAAGATGAACACCAACTTCAACTATCTCGGAGCTGGTTGCAGTATCAATGGTATGATGTCCGTTGTTCCATCGTCACCAAATTTACCGGAAGTGTCCTCGGTGAAGCCAATCAGGCATTGGATTGTGCAGGTCATAATAACCGGGAATCAATTTAATCGTTGCCGGATTTTATGAACAAGTTACTTAATTTATATGTTAAGTAGATATGGTGCATCAATGTTCATTTTAAAGATTATGCTGTATTAAATGATAAATTTGTCTTTAATAAAATAGTATTGATAATTTTTATGTTTAATGTTGATATACAAATGAAAATAGAACCAAAAATATTAATTTCCCTTAATAAACCGCATTTATACATAACAAGTATATTCCTTTTTCATACTATGGCACGCATAAACCATTTTTATACTAAGTTCATATTCTTTCCCTTTATACCAAGCTATGCGTCGGCAAGGAGAGTTGTGATTTAGCGTAGCTTTTATACTATTTAGATTTTAATATTTTTTGAGTGTATCGAAATCATTGCTAAACGTAATAAAATATGCCGTCTTCTTTGGCCAACGCAGCACGCAAAAATTACGTTAGAATAAACATTACTCTCCTAACGTAGGAAGTATTTGACAACGCCGGTGAAAACAAACGCAAACGGGAGTAGCCGAAGCTGAATGATGACGATGAGTGATGCACCGCTTCGTGTTTTGATTTGCGCTGTATCGTCCGCTCAGTTGTGTGGGTTCGTACATGTATAGATGTTGGTGTGCACGTTTTCTTCCAACGCAGCAGTTCAACGTTCAACGTTGTCTCGTCACAAACCGTTTGACGCTATTATCTGTCTCTATAAATTCCAAAGAGTGAAGGGGGTCTGTGGCTAGTCTAGTAGATACTGCAATCAGGACTCCGCCACCGCGCAATTTTTGACTGTTTAGAGCAGACCGGTCAGTTCTGAAGACGGAATATAGTGACCCGAAAAGTTGTGATGAGTAAATTCGGTCGTCCAGCCACGTTTCCGTCAGCACAATCAAATCATATTCGGCCTCCACAACAGCCAGGAAAAACGAGTCGATTTTAGTCCTCAGCCCACGCACGTTTTGGTAGTAGATCCGGAGACCATTCGAGGAGCAATCACGGGAACTAGAAATCGAAAGGACATCAGGTACCGAAAGCTCGGAATCGCTAACATACTCGCCTGAGGTTGCAGGCCGGAAGCCCCCGATACCATCAGACGTTGAGGCGAGGCTCGAACAAAATTTCTCTAAAAACTAGTGTAAAGATTCCTATTTGACTTAAGCGCCACTAACAGCGACTTCCCCACTTAAAAATCCTGTTTGACAAGCTGATGGCGCTGCCGTTGCACAATTTACACTAGACACTAAGTGCTGGTAGCGCCAAGTGGCAATTTTCAACAGAAAATGTATCGGTACTAGCGCCAAATTGGTCGAAAGTGGAAAATTTATAGAGGAAATCAAGAGATGCCAGCACCACAGACAAACAGACATAACGTTCGCAAGTTGTTCATCGAACAAGCATTTAACGGACAATTTAAAAGTAGCGTAGTTGGTAGTGCCTCCATCTGTGGCGCTCATAGTCATTTCCCTTGCGTTTGACGTTTACACACTACCGCCATCTGTTCAGCGTACTACCCACCACAGTGTACTCAACAGATGGCGGTAATGTTTTAGTGACGATGTTTCACAGTGTGAATTATTCAATGTTTTATGCCTGTTTGTCTGTGGTTCAAGTGTGGATTATAAAACATTTGGCTGATTGGCTAGAAAATTGAAATGAGGGCGATTAAGAAAGTTGGACTTCGGAATCGTCAGGAAGTAATCGTATTTGATATGGGAAAATTAAATTATATTTGGTTACTTAGTCACGAAAACAATGAACCTATAAACTTTCAAAAATCTTACTCCAGTAACATCCTTGTGTGTGTGAATGTTGATGTGCATACGACGTCCGATACAGATTCGTAATTGGCTTAATTTAATGCCGGCGCCCAGCCCGCTCATAACGACTGCCACGGCGGTGTCATCGGCGTCGGATTCTGCAGGTAGGACATGACGACCGCACTCACACTCAACATAAATGACGACAGCACCTGTTTGGCGTCGTCACTGACGCGCGAATTGGCAAAGCTTATGCAGGAACAGTACAGTGCCAGCCAGGCGCACCACTTGAGCTTCATCATCAGACCGCACATGGAGAATATCATACCTGAAAAAAAGCAGTAACGTAAACAGGGTTTGTCAATGCGGAAACGGGAGGGGAGTAAGTACCGAGGATATTCATGTAGTCCGGCATGAGATCGTCTCCGACGCCGGCCCCCTGGTTGGCACTGTCAATCGGTTTGTACCGATTGATTTTTTCCGGTCGGCGTGGGTCCACTGTGGCGGTCATTTTGATCTGAAAAGAGTTGGATAATAGAGGTGTCTATTTTGGATGCATCTAGGTATGAAAGGGTTAACCATACGGCCGTTCACTCAAATTCGCAAAAACTTACTCATAAAATAGATCCACGAGGATTGCAGATAACTTTCATGTGATTTCATAACCATTATTATAAATTGCACCACTAGATCACATGAATCTTATGTGTTCAATGAAATCTATATGAAAACTAACTTGGAATATATCCGACGTAACATTTGAAAACGGCACAAAAGCTTTTGTAAACACAAGTTGTAAGGCCCTTTACATGTGAACCAAAGTACGCCCACGCAAATCAACAGGGGAAATTCTCCCCATTTTGATAGTGAATTCGACAGTGAGCATGCATAAGGGCGAATACGCGATGATCGATTCTCTTCATCGATTTTCTCTTTGCATTGCTACAGCTAAGCGAAACAATTTTCTTGAATTTGTTCAATGCAGAGTAGTAACATGTTGTATTGGCTATCAAAAGCAACAGCAAACGCACCGATAAACGTTAAATCTAGCGAGTTATTAACGAAAGAGAACATCGACGAAGAGAATCGATCATCGCGTATAGGCCCTTATGCATGCTCACTGTCGAATTGGTTTGTGTGGGCGTACTTCGGTTCACATGTAAAGGGCATTACAAATTATGCCAACAAAAGCTTTTTTTCAAATGTTGCGCCTGATATTATGTTATGTAGATAATCACCCATATTTTTGTTTCCGTTCGAACCGGATTTTCCATACAAAATAACTTTTTTTCAGATAAAAATCAATACATATTATTGAAAAAAAAATTACTCATAAATGGGTAATATGTTTACTCATTTAATGGGTAGTCCCAGTCTCCCTCGAAAATGCTTACTTTGTAGTCATTATTGGGTATTTTGCGGTTACCGTGAATAGAAACTATAAGAAAACTTTTTTCAGTGCACGGTTTTGCGATTTTGAGTGAAAAACCACTCAGCTTTGAGTCGATCTCATCGGCCGTGAAACATCTGATTTTGATTGAGAAAATGCTTCAAAAGCATTAGTGTCTTCCCTTCGAAATAACAGCAGATTTTGAAAGCACGTGAGAATGTCAGTAGAAAGAATGGAATGATTGGCAATATTTCATTGTAAATACCTGGGTCCAGAAATAAATTTAGCTGATTAATTAAAATCTCAAGTTCACTACTTGTACAAAAATATTCGATACTATTTTCGGAGATTGACAGATCGCATGTGAGTTGGTCTGTCAAGTAGGAATCGGTCGTAGAAGACGAAAAAAAAAACATCGCACGTCAATGTGAGTTTTAGATCAAATTTCTCGCGTCATTTTTCAAATAGACCAATGTAACATATCCACCATTTATGAGAAAATTGAAGTTGAAGTTCGACAGATTATTATTTTAACTGTTTAGAAACAAAAAAATTTGCAATACTATTTTTACTGTAGTCAGGGAATAATAACGTTGAAAATTCAGTATAAACGGTAAAAACACAATTGTTTTTTACTTTGAATTTCATGCTTCAATATAGAAGAAAAAAAACACATAGGACGTTTTGACTTACTAAGTTGTACTTCGGCCATGTTACATTGGATGATTTTTCCGAGGATTTTTCTCAATGACATAATCAATGAATGTTACATTAAACGTTTTGTCACAGACAAACAGACATAACACTCGCAAGTTGTTCATCGAACAAGCATTTAACGGACAATTTAAAAGTATCGTAGTTCGTAGTACCGCCACCTGTGGCGAGCATAGTCAATTCCCTTGCGTTTGACGTTTACACACTACCGCCATCTGCTCAGTGTAGTGCCCACCACAGTGTACTCAACAGATGGCGGAAATGTTTACATTGAGAAATAGTCAATGTGTTCTGTTGTCTATTTGTCTGTGGTTTTGCATGATACTAGATTCCCTTTCACAGATTTCAGAATACAGTACCTAACCTATTCATGCCCGCCTTTAGGAAATGAGCACCAATCATGTTAGGCAATCCAAATGTCCGAAGTGCCAGTCACTTACCCATCATTTCAAACTGTTCATTGGACAATGTTTGACCTATGATTATCTTAAGTAAATGAAATTAAATTTGGATGGATGTTTTTGTATCATATACAATGATAGAAGAGCAATAGTTTGTATCGATTAACTCGATTTGTTTACATTTGTTACTTAGGTTCTTTTGAAAAGTTACGCTACACCCCATCGCCCACTGTCTTTTGCGATTCTCAGTCAGCAAAAACGGCAAAAACAAAAAGGTGCAACACTGCGATTTGCTCCGTTTGTTTATAATTTGGGTTGTGAGAAATTTGATCAACAGAAGTTTTAGTTTTTGGATCTTATTTTTCATGGTACTCATGGATTCTGAAGCAAAGGAAACTTCACCCTCCACGGTAATTTTAGTTTTCGTGAATTTTCGTATCCGATTCTTAAAATGTTGTAATTTTTAATAGAAATTGCTTCTTCCCCGAGGACCTTCGAGAAATCCTCTTCATGGAAAGGCGTCCACCAGCAAACCGGATACCAGTACCGCCACGGTTCTGATCAGTCCTGCAAAGTATTTTTTAACTGATGACACATATGTAGGGTTCTTCTAATGTAAATATCCCCCAATTCCAGAATCCCCAATGTCGACAAGAAGGACAAATCGTTCAACGATACGGGAGAAAATTCACCAAGAATTGAGGACGAAGAAACGGAAGAAAACGATTACGATCCCGATAATGATCCGGAATCCTTTGAAGATGGTGATAAAAATCAGCAGTTCAGACATTCCGTTGAACGGGAAACGGACCGTCAAAAAGATTCACAGACATCCGCCCCGGGAGAAACAAAACAACCTCCTAAATACGCCATTAGTAAAAGTTGGGTACTCGCAATGGTCTTTGCCGTGTTGGTGATAATCATAGCCATTTGGATAGTCCGTGTTGTTCCTAGTAAGGAAACCACTGTTCGTCAGAGTTGCAAAAATTTCATACAACTGCAGTCCAAGTACCCGAACACGGACAACACGCTTTGGGCCGGCCTGATCGTCGGTGTCGAAAGGGCTGTAAATGATCCCGGCGAGCCAGCCACCTTCATCTTCCTGTATAATTTCTCCTCGGTTGGCCAATCTCTGCTGAAAGACGTCATTCACATCACCACCGAATGCTTCGGCAATGAAGATGCCATCTGGCGTACGAGTAACGATTTCAAATCAGCCGCAATAACCCAAGATTATGGAGTAGTTCTGGAGCGGCACCGTGAAGAGTTAAAATCACAGGGGGTTCTGGTTGTACGCGATCTGGACCAGGTTCCGCCAAATGCGGCCCAGATATTTTTCACCATATGCGATTCGTACGAGCCACTGGTTCGGAAAGCGGCTATTTTCTTCACAATAGACATTTCCCAGCAACTCAATCAATCGCAACGAAGTCCAACATCAATCGCTGAGGGAATTTTGAAAGATTTGTGGCGGACGGAGTTGCACTCAAACGTGCTAGATCCGTTGGTGGTGAGACTGACGGAGAACGTATTCAAGATTGACTGATAATCGAAAAAAAGGAAATCAGCGACGAAATGGGCTGTGCAGTAGCAGGTAAGGACATTTATTTTATACGAAATCCGCAGTTAACAAGTGCTTTTGAAACAGTTATAGTTGATGATACTGGATTCATCCGAAACGTCCCGGATAATTTCGGATTCAAAGCAACCCCAATCTCCCTTTTCAAATTGTCAAAATTAAATGTATTTCCTTTCGATGCTAGCCGTAACATTGACATTTTTACATATTACATTAAGATTACCCTGCTATAATAATAATAAAAAAGAAACAGCTCACCCTCCAGCGTCCTTACTACTGTCAGTCGCTGTCACTATCGGACATACCCTTGTTTTCCTCCTTCTTTTCGTCGTCTTTGTAGTGGCGGTACTCCTTCTTCAGTTCCCACATGTTCTTGTGCGGGTTTTTCATATTGTAATCGCAAACTTCCTTCAGAATCTCCTTCAGATAGCTAATCGGTTGCCGGGTTATCTTAACCAGATCCTTAATGTTGTAGTACTGGTGCTTTTCGAACGCATTGAACAGCATATCCAGCACGGCATTCTTGTCGTCGCGAGACTTCTTGCCTTCGGCTTTCTTCCGTTCCTTGTCCTCGATGTTGTGCTTGTGGTCCGAGACGGGTTTGAAGTTGTGAACAATCTTCTCCAACGATTTCACCTGCCGGGTCGGTTGCGAAGCCTTTCGGATCGATTCCAGCTTCATCTTCATGTAGGCATTGTCCCCCAGTGGGCGGCACTCTAGCCGCTGGACGATGCGTCCCTCCATGAATAGCTTTTCGCCTTCCGGTGCCGCATCCTCCCGACTCGTCGTTGGAACGCTGTGCGAAAACACTCCCAACGTTTGCTTCGTCACCACCGAAACGTCCAGTTTGTGTTCCCGAGGAATGTCCTCGCCCGTATCGATGCTGATCACGGCATCCGACAGGGTCAGCGACACTTGTGCCTTCTGACCGACCTGTTTGGATATCTTCAGCTTACCGACCTCGATGTTGCTGGGAGCTTTCTCCCACTTGTTGGCAATGTATTTGGGAACTTTGACCAACCAAACTCCACGTCCGGCATTTGAGAGGTCCAACTCTTTGTCCGCCCGTGGAGCTTCGGTTTCCTTGGACATTGTGAAGCTAGTTTATTAATATATTTAGTGTTCAGAGTCTAATCGTGCACCGTATGAATAACGCGAGAACAGAACGATTGTAAATAAACAGCGCTCTGATGCACGATCAAGTTCGTATGACAGACCGACCGTCAGTCATGGGATTCGCATTATGAGTTCGAAAAATATTGTGATCGTAATAGCTACGTCCGATGAGAGCGATCATACACTGAGAATAATGATGTACACAGAAAAAAAGTTGTTGGATAATATCAGTGCTAACATTTGAAAACGGCACAAAAGCCATTTGTAAACAAATGGTTTGTGGGCCCTTTACTCGCTACCCGAAGAACGCCCACGCAAACCAACAGCATCGTCAGGAAGGGGACAATTTCCCCTACCCGATGTTGCTGTTGTGTCGCGTGGGTGTACTTCAAGTAGTGAGTAAAGGGCCCACAAACCATTTGTTTACAAATGGCTTTTGTGCCGTTTTCAAATGTTAGCACTGATATATCACATCCAAACAGCTGCACAGAGGTTATTCCGCTGGTGGTGTAATATAAGGGCCCATGCATTAATTGGAATTGAAATCACGCTTAATCGAGCAAAAAATTACCCCCTCCCCCCCCTATCGTGACGTTTTTCCTATACCGAATGCATTGCTGTGATGTGATGTGATGTGATGTGAATAGAACCCACCATCAGTGCAAGGATGACCTATGACTGCAGATACTTCACTGGTTGTAAAGTTCTGCCTGATGGTTTGTTGCAGCAGGGTGAATCAACTTCATTGAAGACCTTTGGAAGACAAGATGTACGTCTATCAACACGTGACAAGGTACTGGCAAACCCACGAACCCTTGTCCAGTCTACAAATCCTTTGAAACCCTTAGGCTGCCCCTCCCCCCCCCCCCCCCCCCAAACCCAGCATATAATAATGTTTGATTAATGAAATGTATTCAAAAAATGGGTTATTTCGAGAAAACAATCCTCAACTGGAACGTACTCACCAAATCAATAAATCCGGGAGCGCATTCCCGATGCTTAATTTTCTCTAGTCATTTTCAAACAATTCCTCCACCCGCGAATCCACATACAATAACCAAGGGGTTGGTCACTCTACACAGTGTGCCAAAATCAAACTGGGGCACATCGGGGTGCAATCATTGACGTTGTTTGGCACCCATGGTTACAATTTTTATGATTTTCAAAGTTACTGGCAACACTGAACTTTTTCTGCGCCTGCGCAGTGCGCATGCGTCAAAATTTGTTATTGACGTTGCCACTCCTAGTCAAATTATTTTCAAAACATTCGTGAATCTCCACCAAGTCTCGCCATGGATTTTCAAAATCATTACACCCGTGACGGCAGTCGCATCCACATTTCCTTCCAGACGAAGAACAGCTGACAGCGGTATCTTGACCTAACCGAGGTTTCCGGCGATGGCTACACGAACTAGCGATGCAGCTCCCACGGCGGGGGCTGCTTCCAATGCTGCTGCTAGTCCGTCTTTTTTGACGAATTTTAGAGGAGACGGACCAGCAGAAGGAACAGCAGCAGCAGTAGCTAAAGCAGCAGCAGCAGCAGCACACACAAAAAACAAAAATTGTTGGTATAAAAATAATGCAAATTCAAAATAAAAGTTTCCCAAATTTCGTAGTTTTAACAGTGAAAATTTTCAAAATGAAAGCTATATCTTTGGTTTGAAAGTTTTTCTTTCACTTCTGACTTGTAATTTTAAAAGTGTATTTTTTAAAATAAAAGTTGTTCAACTGTCAAAAATACTTCTTCATAGTAACGTTTTTGGCAGCACTGGACCTCACATTATTTGCCGCCAAAGTAGAATTGACGCGACGAAAATAAAATCGTTCCACGGAATTTCATTTTTTTAATGGGTTAATTCGATTAATTCGGTGTTTGGAAGCTGCCTCCGGTGATCGATTGTGATTCAGCCGCTGCAACAGGGCATGTAGGTGAGTTGGAAAATTATTTTTCTTAGGATCGATTACATTTATGTTTACATTGTAGGTACGCTATTACTTGACAAACAAGCGCTTACATCGGATGGTTCCGGCCAACAAATCCCGTAACAGAGTGAAGCGTCTCGACCGAAAAAACTATCCTTACAACAAACCCCGTTACATGGCACCTAACTCATCATTCCGGAAAGTGACCACCAAACGTACGTGGGCGTAGAACATATGAACGTACAAGACAATGATGTACAGGGAATTATCCACCAGCTCACTGTTTTGGTGTTGGTGAACCCCCACTATATTGTATTGTATGTCGTTGGAATGCTTCGAAATGAACGTGGAGCTTAGGTTCGACTCAATACTTTGACCATTACAAGACGGACAAGAATCTGACTCAACCCATGCCACTTAGAAGACTCAGGACGATGAACAGTAGGATTAGCCTTCCTTAGCCTAATAGGGCTAGGACACAATCTGCGCTGGTAACATAAACTATGTTTTATTTTCTTTGTTTTTTTTTATTAAATAAATGAATAAATTTATGTTTTAAATATGATACAAACATTAGTTTGGCTACTTTTCTTAATCTTGAAAATCATTAATATGATAATATTTAAAATTTAATATAACAAATATATTGTCATAATAAAAACAACTCTTTTCGAACTGAAACAGTTTGCACTTCATTTTGAAAGCATTGGTTTTCCTTTTGACAGTTCTACAATTTGATTCAAAAGCATCAACTTTTAAAATTAACGAAGAGCTAAACTTTTGATTTGACAAGTTACACATTTTTATTTTGAATGCTTCAGACTTTCTACCAAAAAGAACCAACGAAAACTTTTAATTCTACCAATGATTTTTTTAATTTTAGTAGTGATTATTTTTTGTGTGCAGCAACTAAAGCAGCAGCAGCATTGGAATCAGCCGCAGCCGTGGGAGCTGCATCGCTAATTTGTGTAGCCGTGGTCGACGCTGGAAATCTTGGGCCGGTCACGACAAGCGGTGCTTGAGTTTTAATCGGAAAGTCAACAAACAAACAAAATCTATACTATCCGACCATTCGAACTGCTCGAATACATCCATGGCGGTGGCTGCTACATCAACCATTCCATCGTCCAACATATAATATTGGAGGACCGTCTTGGCAAAATCTCAAATAGTTCAACAAATTTTTACTCTCGTTCCTTTTTGCACTTTCAACCTCGCTTCCAACTAACACAATAAGAAATTATAATTACGAATCATAACATTAACTACCCAGAAAAAGGAAAATACTTTCTTTTCTCAGAAAATAAGCTTCAACTCTTTCACAGCTTACGTGTTTTCGGTGTTCTCGTTGCTCCACGCACCGTTCATCTTCTTGGAGGAGGAGAAGCACAGCTTCATAATGAACGGGAGTTTTGTGCATTTGTGATCATCGCGCTGTGGTTGCACTTCATGATGACGTTCACCGCCAGGGCTACGCTCGGGAACTCGACCAATCCGGAGGAGGAACTTCCCGATTTCAGCGGGAACATTCGCACTTGCGACGGGTGGCAGCCCTTGGTGGTGAATGCAGTCAGCAGCAGATCCTCGGACGGCATACACAGCAAAAAAAAAGTTGTTGAATATTACATCGAAACTGCTGCAACCAGGTCAATCTATCGGTTGTGCAATATCACATTGTACGATGTACATCGATTTTGCGAACAAAATTACATCCATTGATGTAATATTGTATCTGCTTTTTGCTATTACATCATTATTTCATACATCAGCTGGAATTACGTTGATCGATATTACATTTTTTTTTTGCTGTGTACGGGTGGGTTATTGAAGAAGTGGAGAATGCGATTATTGCTGGCCTGGGAAGCGATTATTCTTGGAGGCGCTGTAGACCTTGAAGCTGATCGAATTGTCCTGCAGGGTGTACCAACCTGGACTCTGAAAAATTTGGTGCAAATCCATTTCCTCCGCCGGCTCCCAGAAGGGTTGGTTGACTAATTATTGACGTTCGTTGTGCGGGGTCGGCCTTCCGCCAAAGATGGAAGGATCGTGTAGCAACGGAGCTCGTCCGTTGCAGGCATCCTTGGAGACGGATGCATCCAGTGTGTAGTCTCAACTGGAGTCCGTGTCGTTTTTGAAAACATTGAAAAACAAAACATAAATAAAAGCTGTTAAAATACCACGTTGCCAAACAAGGCATTATTCACAAGCAATCAAAAGTCAGTTCAATGACTTCTTGACACTGCCGGTACAACCATAGAGGTAACTCTAAGACTAGAAGGTCCCGAAATAACGTGCTCAACTTTTTGGCTCAGCTCTGGTACTATCTTCGGTCCCAAGCTAATCGATTCACCCCTCGAAACATAGGAAAAACCAATAACCCCTCATTTTATCTGTCAAACTTTCATAGCGAATCAAAACAAACATTGCGTAGTACTAGAATTTCGACTAGAATGGAGTACGTTAATCGTTTGCTTGGGACCAATAGGCTAGTCAAGTAGTGAGCCAATTTAAAATCGTTAATTTCGTATTGATTGTTGGTACAACTGCGGCACACTGAGGTACACTGAGAAAAAAGTTGGCGCAAAACAAGTGTGTACAGTGACCACCCCTTGACAATAACTAAATATCACTTTTCTTCTTCATGTCACTCTGTGCACAAAAGCAATGCACACTAGAAATACTCAGAGGGAGAGAATATTTTGAGCCAAATGAACTGTCAAAATCTGAGCCAATCGAACATTCCAATTAGAGTTTTCCGATGATTTCTTATTCTTACTAGAATAAATTTGAGAGTATTGCAATCGAACAGAAATTCAATCACCTTTATGTTTTGTGTGCTTCTCAAATTCAACTAGTTTTAGGAACTAAAAACAATATTCTAACTCTATTGATTAATTGATCTTCGTTGGTTAATGAATGGCCCCAAGAAATGAGCAAATATTGCGATGCAATCAATTATTATTTTGCACGTAAATCGAATCAAAAATAAAAGTCATCCGAAATGCTAGCTTCTAGCAAGGGTTGCAAGATAATTTAGGAACAAATCCCTGCTGTCGAATTGTATTTTGTTTTCTCCGCCTACATGCAGAGAAATCTATCATCGAAACAAACATATTTGAGGTAAATTTAAACGTAATCTCAGTTTGTTCTGGCCACAAAAATAAATAAGGTTGATTTCAAACGTATTCCATGTTAAAAGTAATGTAAACCAATGTTTTAAATAAATATAATGTTACGTTTATTTCAAATATATTAATGTTCAAAATAAACATACAATCTTTTGTTTGCTGTCAACTTTGTAACCAAAAATAAATATGTTTATTTTAAACGTGTTTTCCAGGTAATCGGTTCTTTGTGTATATCGTCAACAGGTCAACAGTATCGTTGCGAACAGTTTCTTCCAATGACGACACAAATCAGCCGGCTTTTGGCGAGGCTTTTGGTACTCTTCGTCCGTTCCCGTGTGGGAAAGATCAAATGAAAAGGAAACCCGCTTCAGCAAGCCAGACCTAAGCTGCAAGTATGTTGTTCCATTCCATGAACATAGCTTGCCTTTTGATATTCCTGATGAGTGGTTTGACGTTTTTCGACTCCAGCACGATAATATAGTTGATGCTGACTCAAGAGCTGGTGATCGAGCTGGTGATTCGATAATCGGAGTTTCCACCGGCGGTTCCGATCGAGGTTCCGATCGCTGTAGCTTCCAGACTCGGCCGTACATGATGTTGACTGAATGTAAATAAGGGCACCGAGAAGGGCACGTTGAAAATCAATTTTGGTTGAAGGAAAAAATGTCTACCTGTGGCAGCGCATAGGGGTTAGAAGTGGGACCATCATCATCATCTCAGGGCCAATATCCGTACGGAGCAGCCTTTGTCTGAATCGATAGGAATGTTCAGAAGCGCTGCTGCTGCAATAGAATAAATTGCTAAGATGTATGGTCAATATTCACGTGTACATTTACAAATTTACCCATCAGTACCAATATTCAAACAATTATAAGAAAATTCGAACTTCAATCACCGACAAACCGACATACTGCCACCGACAAACCGACATGAATGACCTTACAAATTACCGTGACATTTCTGATCAAAGCACAAAACTGACATCTGGCACCGTGTTCGCGAAAAATGTGTATCTTAGCCAAAGGTATGTACTATCAACTGTTGATTATTCTTTCATCGCCAATAGAAGATAAATTACCAGCATCATCGGATAGGGGTAACTTTCCACAACCTAAAGATGGTGTTAAGGCCCAAGCGCAATGACAGCGGAAGCGAAACGGCAACGGCAGCGGAAAAGCCCGATCTGAGTGAGCCAACTTGTCGGGTTGAAAACTTGTTGGATCCAAATCGACTTCGGTTAGGCATCTTGATGTCATTTGTGACAACTGTCAAACTTCACGTGTCCGTTCCGCTTCCGTCCACATTGCGTTTGGGCCTTTAGTTTGTGTAGGTAAGCCACGAGAAAACAGTTTCCGTAATTTTGTTCGCAACAGCTGATGTGCTCTTTTCTGTTGTTGGTCGTGATTTAATCGATTGGTTGGCAAATCAAAGTTGGCACTCGTGGAGAATAGACGAACTAGTGCTGCGTTAGTAGAAAACTGGAGGACTACTCAATAGACATATAATATTAAAATTATAATTTCTTTTCAGATTTTTAGGTGTATACATACATAGATTTCAGCTTTTCTACAACTGTAGCAGCAAACAAACTTAAATAAAATGCTCCATTTGCAAAATAAAAGCATTTTAACATTGCACTCGTATACCTCCCCGTGGAAAATTTTGAAACCATCATCACTTTCATAGTTCTTCTATTCTCCACGAGTGCTAACTTTGATTTGCCAATTGGTTCCCGATATTCTATCCGCCAGACTATGAATATAGCGACTATATTTTAAACGCGTCGAAAAATAAATAAAAAAAATTCGATCAAAGTATCCAATCCCGGTGAAAACAAAAGCCAAAAAAAAAACATCGCAAGGTCGTCAAATGTCATCGATGATTATTTTTAACTTTTCGTTGGCTTCTGTGTGTGCATCTGGCTCACAATCCCAACAAAACAAAGCAAAAACTCCAAAATTAGCGCAAGAAAGGAATAATAAATTCCTGTCCGATTAAAATTAATTCCAGCTACTTGGTAGCACCTCAAAGTGTTCAAATACAATTACCTCAATCCGTGTTAGTGTATTAGAAAACACCCCCCAAGGATGGCAGGCTTCTCGCTCAAGCTGAAAACCAAAACGGGTCAGCAGCACATCGTCAGCAATCTGGAGCAAAGCACTACGGTGCGTAATCTGAAGGGGAAGATAAGCGAGCTGACTAAAATTCCGGCGAACGTGCTACATGTAGTGTTGGGCTTCCCACCGTTTAAACAGTTGGACTTTAGCAAGGAAGACGACTTAATATCGACCATCGGCATCAGCAACGGGGACACGTTGATCGTAGATGAGAAACAGCTGAGCGAAGAGGAACGCCAGCAGCAGGCTGCCATCAAGCGCATGGAGGAGGACGAGAAGTTGGCAATGGAGTTGGCTGCCCAGGGCGAAGGTAGCAATGGAATTCTGCTGAAGCAAGTTGTTCCCAGTGATAACTCGTGTCTGTTTACGAGCATCGGTGAGGAGGGATATTTTTCGGATGTTATGATTTGTTTCATGATGGTTTTTTTTTGCTTTTTCAGGGTATGTGCTCACGGGGAAGGTGGATCCGGATAACAGCCAGTACATGCGCCAGATCATTGCTTCCACGGTCAATGCGGACAAGCGGGAGTACAACGAGGGCATCCTAGGCCGACCGAACGACGAGTACTGTGCCTGGATTTTGCAACCGGAGTCCTGGGGTGGAGCGATTGAGGTTTCGATTCTTTCCGCCTATCATGGGATCGAGTTTGACGTTGTGGACATTACCAATGCCATCATCAACCGCTTTGGAGAGGACAAGAATTATGGCATGAGAGCGTTCCTGCTGTTTGATGGGATTCATTACGATCCGCTGTTCCTGGAATCGACATCGGTGGGTATTCTTTTACGATTATTTCCTCTTGCAACAATTCTATGATATCGATTTAACTTTCCAGGGTGAACCTCCGAAGACGATCTTCCCGATTGAGGACAACGGCGTATACGTACAGGCCGAACAGCTAGCCAATGAAGCCAAATCGTCGCGCCAGTTCACCGACGTCAATCGGTTCACTCTCAAGTGCATCGATTGCGACTGCTTGCTGAAGGGACAGGTGGAAGCGCAGCAGCACGCGAAGAAAACCGGACACGTCAACTTCGGCGAAGTTTGACTGACTTAGGACTGGCAAGAATTGTAGGAAAGGTTTGCGTGGAAAAGCATTTTGCATGTTTTTAAATAGTACTAATTTAGCGTTTCAAATTTGGAATAATTCTGCTGTTTTACGGAAAGACATTCACTAGCCTTGGATTAACATTAGCTCGGGAAAATAATATTCTACTATTACGATAGGTCGTACGCCTGTCGAACTGGCGAATTGTCTTTATTGTTTGGATGATACAGATGAAAACTCGTACGTGCTATCGATATGTAGTGATGAAATGTCCTAAGTAATGGTCGATTGTGGCCGTGCAAGTTTGTTTGGAAGCTGGATTTGCGTTCTTATGCTCATTTTGCGGTAAATAAATTTTACGCTACACAGCGCCGCAAAAGGCATTTATTTGTACATGATAATCTCATACACAGCAAGTTAAAAGCTCAGTCCTGCACGTTTGATATCATATCTGAATTTATTATAATGCAAACTGCCCAAAAGGCATATTTCATCATAAGGCATAAGGCTGAAGTAACCGGAGCAACGAAATAGAGCATGCAGCTGAAGTAGAAGTAAGTAACTAACGTTTCATGTGCGACGATCGATCCACCGCCTCCTCTCAGGTTGCTTAAAGCAGGTGTTGTAAACCAAATGAAAAAGTAGAAGGGTCTGTGCCTAGGGGCACGAACGGAAGCTTGACGTAGGACCGCTAGTGAACGGAATAAATGTGAAGAGCATTTAGTTCTTTTAATTGATCAATTATCTATTATCTCAACTCTTTCTGTTTTTGAATTGTAGGCGTACCAAATTTGTAGTAATTTTTTTTCAAAGAGAAAGTTGATTAAGAGAATCAATCAAAATCACTTGCACCCCTGCTTCCAAGTTTGGTTACAAGATTACAAGTCTGGAGAGCATTTTGTGTGGTCGTTGGGGGTTTGTGGTTCTGAATATGGACAAACAAGCACAGATAAATTCTATTCCATTTCTTTACTGATGTAAGCTTGATGGCCCTGAAAAGGGCCGTTTTATTGAAGAGGACATCCATGGCCACTTACCGAGCAGCTCGGCATTTTATTTTGCTGGATCTCAGTGAAAAACTTCCCGAGATTCAGAGATTCAGCTAACAAACGGGAATTTTGCCGAGATCTCAGCTAACAAACATATTTTTTGCTGAATTTCCAGCAAAATAAAATGCCGAGCTGCTCGATGGTGCCCATCTCGGCAAAAAAATCTAAGTGTGTACGCTTGGCGTGTTTAGTGTAAGTGACAGCATCACGGACCTCATTTTCCAGGAACACCTTCAGTCTCGGAGTAGTACCAATAGACTGAGTGAAGCCAATCTTTACTTACAGACGACGGTGGTTATCTCGAAGAATTTGCGTTTGGTTCTGAATATGGCGATGAGTGTGCAAAATATTACGCAATTCCAAACTCCGTATTCACACGCGCCCGAGGATCGGAGGCGAATGCCACTTCAACTTGTTTCGTCTACTTACTTCTCTCTGAAGACTGTGCTGGGGAAGCAGCATATGCATGTAGGTAATTGGTGGATTTGTTAGTTAATTCGACGCTTTTGGACAATGCTGAACATTTACCAGTTTTTCAATAGTTTCTTGTTAATAATCAACATTCGGAAGCATTATTATCGTGCGTAGCCATATTTCTGATCGATTGGTGATAAAATTATTGAAATTGGACCAGGGGCAGCTGAGTTAACGTTCAAAATCTTTCTTAATTTGTTACATGTTTCATTTTCGGTTTTCATCTCGGTTTTCACCCCATATAGAGATTAGTGACGTTTAACGCACGCACACTAGCGGGAGCAAGGCCGTGTAAAGTTGTTTATTATTTTCCTCCTGGCTAACCTAAAAAAATGTATGAAAGTACACGGCGAATGAGAACGACTCGAAATTAAGTTTAGTTCACTCATAATCGCCAAAAGTGCAGGAACGCAGCGATGAGTTAAATTTGTCTCATGGTTTCCTGTGGAAAACCTAAAAAATATGCCGGAAAATGAGGAAATTGACAAAAATTTTATTAAGTCTCGGTAGACTGAGTGAATCCAATCTTTACTTTTCTCAAATTCGGGAATTTTTCCCTGGAAAATCCTGAAAAAACTTGGGAAAACATGAGGCAAATTAACTCATCGCTGAGTTCCTGCACTTTTGGCGATTATGAGTGAACTAAACTCAAATATTTGAGTCGTTCTCATTCGCCGTGTAGATCTGTCAAAATGAGTTTGACATCGATTTGTTATGTATTTTCCTCGGATATTCACTAACACCATAGAGGTAACTCTAATGGCGGTAAGCTCCAACTCGGATTAACTTTTAATACCGTCCCTGTTTGGATTATCTGCGAAGTGTTTGCATAGCATCGTGTTGAATAACTCTGATGTCGACATCAAAGCAGCCGGACATTCTTGATCGGGATTTAATCCGAGGATAATACCGATTGGAGCTTACCGCCATAAGACTAGAAGGTCCCGAAATAACGTGCACAGAAAAACAAAACTACCCACCGCTTGGGTTTTTTAAACTCAAATTTGAGTTATTTGACCTCTGTCCGTTTCATTTCCTCTCGCTATTGTTGTCAAAAATAGAACGAAAGATTCGACTCAACCGTCTAGTTCCGTACAAGAAGCCAAAATTGAGTAATATGCGATATACCCAAATTTGAGTTAATTGAACTTAATTTTGGGTAGAAAAAATTGAAAATAACTTAGCGATGGGTAATTTTTTTTGCCGTGCTTAAATGCAAACTACTTTGAGCCGGTTTACCCAAATTTGGCTTATCGTACGGAACATGGGAGATGAGTGAAAAGAACTTAATTTTGGGTTGTTTTGAATTTCTGTGTGCTCAACTTTTTGGCTCAGCTCTGGTACTCTCTTCGGTCCCAAGCTAATCGATTCACCCCTCGAAACATAGGAAAAACCAATAACCCCTCATTTTATCTGTCAAACTTTCATAGCGAATCAAAACAAACATTGCGTAGTACTAGAATTTCGACTAGAATGGGATACGTTAATCGTTTGCTTGGGACCAATACACTGAACGAAAACATCCGCAATACTTCGACTGATTATTGTATTGCTCGAGCCCTTTAACAATACCCGAAAAAAAAAATACAGTGAAATTTTCAGTGGAAACAATGCTCTAACATTAATATTTATTGTCGACAATAAAAATGATTGCTATAATGTTGTACTCTTCCGAAAACGGCAAAACTGCTACCTAGCTGTACAATGAATGTACATAATAAAATGTTGTTACAATGGTTTTTATCGTATTTTTCATTTATTTTATTGTTAACATTATTCGATCATGAACAATAATGAACAACTCTATTACAATAAAAATTGTTGTTACATTAAATATTGGTGTATTTTCATTGTGGGTTACTTCACGAACAATAAAAATAAATCTGATTGAAGCATGCAGACTATGAGAGGGTCAGCAACACTGCCAATGTAATTAAGATAGGCGCTGCTCGTATGGCTCTGGCTTTGACAGTTCGTTTGGCTCAAAACCAGGCAGTCCGCGTCCGCTCATATCTTATCCTAGGCCCTCTCTAAAGCTTAATGGAGACCTTTTCCGTGCAGTCAATTATCATACAATAATAATAAAAAATTCCACCACTTGAAGATGTCAGGAAGGAACTCTCAGGTGGAAGCATATTTCATGGGATGATTCTCTCCAGTCGAATGCATTAACTTATCAACGACGCTCAACCACCAAGGAGACGTGACCTAGGGATATCGAGCGCAGGGGAGATGGCCTGTATTTCTCACAAGTTCCGGATCGAATCTCGATCCATAACCAGTAAAAAAAAGGACCACCCGTAACAGACATACCACCCCCCCCTTCCCTTCCCGGGGCAAAGTTTTATTTTTTCGATTTATTTTTAAAGTCGATAAAGTAGATCTGTCAAGCCAACACATACACTCTAAAGTACACTGTTATTTTTTTTTAATCAATAAATTCGCCAACCAACAGTAAAATAACAATAATATATAATGTTATTGAAAAAAAATTATATGGGAAAATCACGAAAATTTCATTGTTAAGATACTTAACAACCCCCCTTTTTTATTGTAAATTTTCCATTTACCATGAAATTTATTGTTTTGTACAACATAAATCAAGGTAAATTTATTGTAGACGTAACAATATAAATCATTGTTAAGACAATAATTTTCGTCTTATTGTTACATTGTTTTTTAATGTATTTTTGTTGTTATTTTTTTTCGGGTATGCTGTCGAATTTCGGAGGATTTCCTTATGGTTGAATTCGTCATCAACTGATGAGCATTCATATGACTGTCCTCCAAATAAAGGATGATATTTATTTGAAAATTGGCTGTAAAACATACAGGGCTCAAAGGACAACCATTTAAGGATAAGATGATTTACAATTACAAATGCTTTGGAAATTAGATTATTAATTCTATTGTTTACATTTCCATATTGAACAGCCATGAACATCAGCCAATCATAATGGATACAAAAATAATATTTTGGTCGAGGAAACTTCCTCCGCCACGAAATAGATAAACTACGGTTTCCACGCTTTAAAAATGTTCGTAGTTCGTACCACCGATGCGATGGCTATGCTTTCACCTCGTTTGTCTGCTCAAAGCAGCAAATGACGTTCAATAGAATTATTTACATCATCGTTTTGAATGATTTGCGTTAAGGGGCTGAACCAATACCAAATGCATTTCAATTTAAGATGACTATCATTCTGCAGAAAGCATTACGCATTCCAACTGAAGGTCTTATCTCTTCTCATAACAATGTTCATCCTGGATTCGAGAGGAAACTCATCTGATTTCAAAACAACCGTCATCCGGTTGCAGCTATCATTCGAAAAGGCGATTTCGATGTTTCGATTTGAATGGTCTGAGGTTTCATTCGAACAAAGGACGGTGGTTTGATACAGTGTAGGCTAGTCAAGTAGTGAGCCAATTTAAAATCGTTAGTTTCGTATTGATTGTTGCTAACACGCTCTCATATATCCTACCAATACAACCAGACGTGAAAACCTCTGAAATCAAAGACGTAGTCCTATACACGGATAGAAATCTCCTTATACCTTTTGGCAAATTTCCATTGCTGATTATTCATAAATTGTATAGGGTAGAGCACTACTTCGTCGTAATCGCCCATTTCCGTTCTATCGATCAGAAAAGATCAATAATATCAATGATTTCACCATGCACAAATCAATAAAAGGTTTGTTCCGATGCGTTAGTTCATTAGCTACAACGTAAACCCTGTTAGAGCGCATTGTATGAATATTTACGCTCATTGTTCTCAAAACAAAAGAAGCGCTCCTAGCGAAACCCCTTCTTCTACGTTTATCCGTAGGACGAAGAAAATCTAATGGCGTTTCAATGCGTTAGGACGGAATTGAAACTCGTAGAACGAATTTAGAATCAAGAAGCAGTATTAGATTTTAAACAATATCTCAACAATTTGTGACTCTTTATCAAATCCAACGGTACGTATGGAAAGGTGAATAAATTTAGAAGTCATCTTTGACAAAAATATTATATTTTTCGTTCAAACTCGTTCAGAAACGAAAGGTAAAGCGCGGGTTGTGCTTAGTAGGACGGAAATTAGATCAAAAGCCCTAAGTCAACTAATAAGCAGACGCCTTGCAAAAAGTTAATAAAGATCATGTGTCAAATGAAATGTATAAGCGGTCACACATACCTTTTAAGCATTCTAATAGGACCTATGTGGTTTGTCTTATGGAATGTATAAGGCTGATGCTTTGGCAAAAATGTATAAGTGAAACACATGAATTAAATATTTGATTTTCGTTTCGTGTAGAGTTCTCCAGATGCACAAAAGTGTGCGTGAGACCGCGCGCTACCTTTTTAAGTAGTGGTTATATCGCAATACTTTTTTGGTTCTTCTTCTTCTCATTTTTATTTATGGAAGTTAGATTTTAGTGTTCGTGAGATTGAGCTTGGAGATCTCTATACGTCAAAACGGTCAAAACGTGATGAATGCGAGTATAAGCCCTATTGAGTTCTCCAAGCAGGATCTCATGAACACTACACTGATAACATAATTTTACACACACTAGCGTATACTGTCATGTGCACGGTAAGAATCAAACATCCATTTATGACTAAAAGTGAACCCATTGTCAATAAAAACGCCACTACTAATTAATGAGTAATTCCAATTGCCAATTAAGTAGTAACTGTTAGCTACTGTTAGAGCAACCGTACCAGTCGTTGCCATTTGCGGCACTATTTTACTTACGCACAGCGTTTCCATTTTGGCTTAATCACTCCTCTCCACACCGGTCGTTGCTATAAGAGTCATAATTTAAGTTACCGTTTTCCACACCGGCAAAACAAACTTTTGACGTTCATTCAAAATAGCAACCGTCTGATGCGTTGCTACCGGGTTGCTAAATTTATGAACTCACTACTTCCCAAGGTGTTGATTGCTATTTCCCCCACCTGAATAGCAAGTAGCGTTATGGTAGAAGTTGGTAAATGTGCCTCATTTACTCATTGGTACGGTTGCTCTTAGCAGAAACTCATTGTTATTAAAATACTTTACTCATTAGTGAGTAAAACCACCTTTATCAAAAATGTGTTAACATTTACTCACAAAAAGGTACTTGACTGTTACCGTGCAAGCGTAGGGTTTGTTTTCGTTATGTTGTTTATTTTTACTTTAGAATGACAGTTCTTACAGCAAACAAAAAAATTCTCACAGCTAACAAAAAACTACAATGGACAGCCCTATGGGGTTGTACGCAATGGTGACGTAGGACTACGTGGTCTTGTATTATAAATCTTATTTGTTACCTGCAGCAGGAGCTTGTGTTTTGTGTAGGAATAGGAATTTGAGCGGGGTTTATACTCATTAGTATGACGCGCTTGACATAGATGGCCCACAGAAACTCACGAAGAGCTACTGATTCCGATCAATAGCGGTGTGGCTTCTTCCTCCTTCTTGGATGCTCATGTGGACTGCAGCTCGCTGCTTGCAGGCAGTCTTTCGTTGTGTAGGTACTGGAGAACACCACCACTCACCACGCGGTGATTGAATAAACACCGTTTGGTGAGACCGGATGAAATTTAACTTTGAAATCTGTGTTAGGGAAATCGCTTTTCGCAGGCAATCGGTGATAATTTTAATTATCATAGCAACAGTTGCACATTTGTGCAATTTTCAACAGTAAAATTTTGAAAACCGATAAAGTCTTAAATTAAACAGATGCGTAGAAATATATCTGATCGATTGGTGATAAAATAATTGAAATTGTTCCAGGGGCTGCTGAGTTATTAACGTTCAAAATCTTTCATAATTGTGTTACAAGTTCCATTTTCGGTTTTCACAAAGAGTACCCCCATATAGAAATCACAGACGTAGTCCTACGTCAAAATTTCATCTCACTAACACACGCAAATCGCACCAATGCGAACCCGGCTGGAGAGGATTATAGCCACCATATTCAATATAGTGACTAGAATCAGCACCACTTTGAGCCACGCAACTCTGCGTTCCAGAGCGTTTTGCGACGTGACAATACACTTAAAAAAAATCACACGTTACCCTTATGTGTTCCACACTTCGATTTGCGCAAATTGCTAAACACATCCATTTCATGTGTGAATCTTATAATATAAATTATTCCCGAACACTATAAGTTCAATTGTGATACACTTGGATTTCAAGTGTCTCACATTTTGTTATCGACAGTCTGACACTTAATCATCAAATTTCCTTCATTCAAAAGCATATTTTCGAACATATCTGGCTCGTGTATTTTTAATAATCGATCAAAACAATGCATTTCATTTAATGATTATTTTTTTCATTATTCATTCATAAAAAATAAGAAGAAGAAGAGAAAAAAACACTGCAGCTCTCTCCAATCACGTCATTACACCAGGACCTAGGAACCCAAGGATACTGTAAAAGACAGTTATGGAGATATAAAGTTTTTCAGCTTTTGATGTTATTCTCAGTTATTAAATTGGATTTACTTACCATTCCTGATCAGTTTTCTGTTTTAAAGATGATCCAGCCAAAGGGCTGAAAATCTATGAAGCCAAAAATAAAGTTGTATTTCAGATAGAACCGGCCAACTTCTTCACACCGGCTGACAAATTGATCGCTACTGGTAAAAGTAATTATTGTCAGTAAATTAAAGCGGAAATTAATATTGTGGGGTACCTGTAAACTCTCGTAAGGGTCATAACTGTAGCAGCAACATACTCTTTTGACACTCGTCCTGCTACTGATGAGATCCATGTGCCATACACGTTAAATGCGATAGTAGCAAACAGTAGCGCAGATCCTTACTAAGATCCCATGAATTTCAATAACTGAACACACGAAATTATGGTGTGATTTGTTTTGATTTCACCGACAGGTGGGACATGTGATTTTTGAGCATTGATCCCATGAAATGCGAATGAAATTCACATGATATCATGGTGACTGGCAATTAGCGAAATTCATATTTGAAAACGCATGAATGGAACATGTAGATTTTTTTGAGTGTGGATATTGAAGTGAATGGTTGTGTTTTAGTGTACGAGTGTGTGATTGGTTCGGCTGGAGTGCTGTGCTCGAACGATTCACGACAGTACTTGGGTCTAGACTTGGGAGGACTTGGGTATTCTGTATTTCGCGTATTTCGTCATGTTTTGGCATGCAGAATCTGACAAAAATAATCCCGTTCGAAAACTCGGGAGTCACCACCCTAATGCCTTGCTCAGACTACAGAGTTGTAACATCCCCAGCTAACGACCAAGCCCGTAAATAGTTAATAGTTAATTAAATTTTATATCTGCCTTATATACGCAGAAAAATGGATTTTTGTTTCAGGGCCTAATGTATTTTGTTATTGAATCAAACATATTGTATCACTTTTTCAACAAAACATATTTTTGAATCAACAAACTGGTTTTTAGAATCAACAAACAGAGTATTGACTCTACAACCGGTTTGTTGATTCAAAAATATTTTTCTTTGAGTTAACCGAATAATATATTTGAATCAATACCAAAAATATATTAGGCCCTGAGCCAAAAATATATCCATTTGAATTTAAAAAGCATTTCTCTGCCTTATATCAGCATTATATTGCACTTATTGCATTACTGGGCTTGATGGTTACTTGGGATGTTACAAAGATGTTATTCAAATTAACAACAAGAAAACGTCATAAATACAAACAAATTCGTAATCTGAACATAGTATAATAAAAAATACCATAAGTGAACGATAAGGCAAATGATGGAACTATTCCACAAATGGTTTGGATGATACCCCGACCAAGTCGTTAAGCAAATTAACCATAACATTTTTTTTATTCGAGTATCTTGACCTTCCATTGTAAGATTAGGGAAATCCCCACTCACTTCCTAAATAGGTGTGAATTGTATAGACAATTATCAAGCATATCGCACGTGAGATAAGGAATCTCCTTCTTCCTACACCTTTCACACTCACTCCCTAACGAACCTCCTCCAAATGATACTCGTAGCTGATAAATAAATATACAAACACTCATTTAACATTAATTACACGTTCATAGAGATGGCACATACCAACCTATATCAACCACCTCTCTCATAATAGCTTTTTCATCCTATTTGGCCAAGTATTACGTTCCAACTGGAACTATGCACCTGTCCTCAACTTGAACAATTTTTTTTTTTCTAATAGGGAATCGACATCCCCCTCATATCAGCATGGTTTTGCACCATGTCTGCACCTGTACAGACTGAGCTAAGAAAAGCGCGCCTCTTACAATAGATAAATAGCTATACGACAAACAATTTTGTAATGGCTGTGCGCGGTTTCCATCAGCCTCAGATGACACTTCGTCGTATCGCTCTCGGCCACTCGTTGCTTCCACCGGAGTCTGTCAGTGTGGTGACTATTTATGTCGTGTGAAAATCAGAATACAAAATACAGCGTCTTCATTTACCACCGTACCTTCCTGGGGAATTTGGGCAAAAAGCTTGCCCCTTCTATCGCACCAGCTATGGGAAATAGTGGATCCCATGGCAACGAGACGGTTGCTGCCAACAGTGCTGCCTCCAAAGAATTGGTTGAAAAAATTGCCGAGAAAAGTAAAAAGTTCAACGAGAAACAATCGACCGAAATGGAACATTTGCGCGAACGGGTACTCAAGATGGAGTGCAAGATGGAGGTGATGGAACGAATGGTACAGTGTTTGGTACAGCTGCTGGCTGTGTTTGGAGCGGGATTTATGGGAGTGATCTGTTGGCTAGCTATTCGTTCAGCACCCACCGTCCGGATAGAGTCATCGCAATTGAGTGGAAGCATGTGATAGTTGGTATTCTGTATAAAAAGTTTTTTTCTTTCTTTACTGTGTAATATTTATAATAAAGTCCAACTTGATCAACGTTTGGGTGTTTTGCAACTTCCTTTTTCAATGCCAAAAAACTTGGGAATTAAGTAGTACATACATGCACACGTGGTTGCCTCTAAAAGCCTTTTTTTCTGATTGAGTTGTTTCTGCGCGGATTCCATACCAAAACGAGTAAAAAGTTTTCGTTGGGATTCCAATTAAAAAAAAAAAACTTAGAATTAATATGGAATCCTCGCAAGCTCCATCGCGTCTCAAAATAAAAATAAAAATTTGAGATTAATACAATCAAACAGACCAACGAAAGAAAACCATCCACTACATATCATTAACCACATCGCGTAAATGTATAACGATTATTGTATTTGATTCCGTTTATTTACAATCACTCTTGTATGCAAAACTGTGGCACGTGGCCTCGCACAACCACCTACTAGCTAGCCGTCTCCTCGACGAAGTTCTCATCGCGTCCGAGCTCCATCGACGGTCGTTCCTATTTGATAACATCACAATCGCAATCTTCGTCCAGCTTCTCGTAGCTTTGGTTCATGTTTTTGCGAATTGTTTTCTTCGGGTTTGTTGCCCGGCCAGATGATAATGGCTTTTGGTGATCCTGATGTCAAATGGATCCGTTTCGGGTGCTGATCTTGCCCTCGTGAATATCACGGTCAATCTCGTCTTCGTCGTACTCGTCTTCGTCTTCGAGGCTTTGACCGGGTTTTGGCATCGAATCGTCCACCAGTACGTCGGTGAGATTGTCGTATCTGTAAGAAAGGGAAATCAGTGGGGTCGTTTGAATGATTGTTTTGGATTCATCGTGATTTTTGAACAAGTTGGGAGCCCCGACATCAATAAACTTCATGGAACTTCAGGAAAGAAAATCAACACACACAGAAAAAAAAAATCTGAATTTTAACTATCGCGTAAAATCTCCCTTCGTTTAATTTTTAGCTAAACTTGGCATAAACAGCGAAATCTTTAACAAGCTTGCATACAATATTGCTAATTTATGCGATATTGCGCTTAAATTTACACGAAATATTGCGTAAATTTATGCCAATTCTAGCGTTAATTTTATGTGCGCTTTATCTCGCAGAAATTTACAAGAATTTTTTGAACGGTACAAATTGTTAAAAAAAAAGACCAGTGCAGCGAACTTAGTAGCAGTGTTTATTTTGATACTGTAAGGTCCTGTAACAAGTTTGTTAGCTCAAAAAATAGTTAATATTTTCGAGGGGGCGACACATCTATCTCACTCTAGCGAATCAATCTTCGAGAAAAATCTTCGTTCATTTGTCGCATCTACTTGCATCGCGCATCATCTTTTTGCAGGAAATCTTCAGAATCGTCATCAATCTTCTTTCTATCTACTCAGCGTGCGCGCAGCTAGCCACAGCAAAACGCAATCTTTTCTGCATCGTAGATAGAGTCGTCCCCCTCGAATATTTTAACCTATTCTTTTTAGCTGGTGGCAGGGTTTAATCGAAAATCAACGATCTAACAGTGGCCGGAAACAGTTGGAACCAGTGGGAAACATTGTTGGAGACCGAATATAGAGGATGATGAATATGACTTCTGTAGTTTGTTTTGTGTGAGTTGCAGCATTATTTGAATTAAGGGTAATAATGGGTAATAATTATCTGCCTCTTATCTTGAGCCCGTTCTAAAACCAACGTTTCGAATTTAAATTTATAAGTGAACCGAGAAGTGAACTGCTGGTCTGAGTTCCTCTGGTATATTCAATTAGAGGATGTTCCTGAATATACAGTCCAACAGCACGTAATGTTGTCAACAATTTCAATGACACACCGTTCGAAAAATTCATGTTAATTTTTGCGAGATATAGCGCACATAAAATTAACGCTAAATTTGGCATAAATTTACGCAATATTTCGTGTAAATTTAAGCGCAATATCACATAAATTAGCAATATTGTATGCAAGCTTGTAAACGATTTCGCTGTTTATGCCAAGTATAGCTCTAAATTAAACGAAGGGAGATTTTACGCGATAGTTAATATTCGGAATTTTTTTCTGTGCAGTGGTTCAGCAGTGCTCCCTTTTTATTTACAACAATCCAATGCCTACGAGATTTTGCCGAAGGTGTGCTGAAGGTGTACTCAGGCTGTGCCGAATCTAATTTTGGCGCAATGTGCTGAGTGACTTACCCCTTGCATCATGTAAAAGAATCTCACATTGAATTTCTTTAGTTGATCTAACCCTCGGTTTAACCTGAGTACCGCGGACTCACTCAAGGTGCTTGTCACTTGTGAGCCAGTGTGAACTGTCAAGCGGGAGCCAAACATTCAGAAGCAGCAAATGCAGTTACTCTTCTTATCTACCGTCAAGCATTGTAATCTCATAAAAATGTTTTATACTTTTTCATAACACATTCTTATTTTTAAGCTGAAAGATAAAAACCAACAGGCTTAGTGATGGAAGTTTAAAAACCAGCATATTTTTTATGAGGCAGCTGAGTTTTCAATTACAGTAAAACATACTTTGGCGAAACATGTATGTAAACAAACTTTGATAGAGTCATGGGGGCTCGAGCACTCCTGGCTCAGAGCTTTTGGCGGGAATCAACTGAGAAAGAGCAAATCAATTTTAAACTTGAGAAAATTTTCAAGCAGTTTTCCATTAGCTTGCAAAATAAAATTGCTCGACTCCGCAGTACCCAGGGTCTAACCAGCAAACATGGACAGGAATATATTTTTGTTGACGTGGTCAAAGAAGGATTAAATTAAAAAAGCCGATCAATGAAGAGCGTTGTAACAGCCGGTGGAAACCTGAGTCCTGTGAACTAACTCAAAATGCTTGTCATCTGGGAGCCAAGTCAAACTGTCAAACGGGAGCCAAACATTCGAAAGAGCTCAGAAGTCACGTAGGTAGTTATTGTTTGAACCACAAGTAAAGGTGTTGCCATCTACTGAAAACAAATTAAGAATTATAATTATGAAACTGTCGAAACATCAACCTTAGTAGGCGGATAATGTAAATCATCGAGCGTGATGCTCGAAAAAGTGTTTTTATTTGATATTAATAATGCTAAAACTGGGTTGCTGAAACAAGAATGTAATCAAACTTTATAAGAGTCATGTGAGCTTTGTGAGCAAGTGCACTCCCATCACCATGTATACGTTATTTCTGGAGCAGAGGAGGAGGAGCCAAGAGTTCATTTGACAGCATGTATATACAATTTCATGAGCTGTTTCAGCAAAACAATTTGAAACTTCGGAAGATTTTCAAGATGTTTTCTAGCTCACTTGAAAAATAAAATCGGCTGAGTTCGCAGTACTCAGGTGGAAACTAACGATTTTAAATTGGCTCACTACTTGACTAGCCTATTGGTCCCAAGCAAATCGTTTAACGTATCCCATTCTAGTCGAAATTCTAGTACTACACAGTTCGTTTAGATTCGCTATGAAAGTTTGACAGATAGAATGAGGGGTTCATGGCTTTTCCTATGTTTCGAGGGGTGCATTGATTAGCTTGGAACCGAAGAGGGTACCAGAGCTGAATCAAAAAAGTTGAGCACGTTTCTTCGGGACCTTCTGGTCTTAGAGTTACCTCTATGGTGATATTGCCGATATTGTCCAGCTTCACAAAGATACGGTCGCTAGAATTGTGCAGATGTACAAAAAGCGTGGTTCTATCTCACCAGCTAAGCGATCGGGGCGTCCTTCAAATACAACTGGCCGAATTGACAAAGCTATCGTGAAGAAGGCGGAGCTGGACCGGGGACTATCAGTTCCGAAAATTGCGAAACAGATTGAAAGCGAGTTTTCCATTCAACTGACATCACAATCCGTACGAAATCGTCTTCATATGAAAAGTCTTAACGGCAGAGTAGCTCTTAAGAAGCCGTGGTATCCTGATATCTCTGCAAAATATCTGTTTATTAGCTGATATATGATTTTCAAACTTATCTGTGAGAAAGCGATCCACACAATGAGCGGTACACTCCGTGCGGCGCAGGGAGCGAATATAATACAGCAGTGGCGTCTCGTCCTTATGTGCACCTCGTGCACTGCACAGTCTCGAATTTTCAAAAAGTAAAATTAATATTTCATAAAAGTTAAGACGCAAAAATTTAATACTCAATGAAAACCATTTTTGTCCGCCCTATTTATTGGTTCCATATGGATAGTAACTGAATTATCCACCACATCACAGGATAGTAGCTGAATTGTTTACCACATCGCTGCTCAACCTCCGTTTTACCCACCACTGAAAGAAAAGTACGTAAAAACAGAAGCGAGGCATAGCATGGGATTTTACCACGTGCAGACAACACTCTTTTTGGGCTTCTATGGCGAATGAGCGACACAAAACAAGCAGGGAAAATATGCCTTCGTTCTACCAAAGCCACCGCATGCTTAGTTCTCCCCGTTCTCCCAGTCTGAGCACTAGGGTGTTTCATTTTGAAAAAAGTGATGAATTTTTGATAGGCCACCCTCCAGTTCGATTCATAGCCCCAAAATATGAACCTGTGCAAAAAATGGTAAAGATTGATGAAGGTTTAGAGGTCGCGCCAATGATTTGGATTTTGTATGGAGATTTTGGTGAATTAGTATGGGAAATTATTGATTTTCGTTTACATTGCTCTAACTTTGGTTGTAGTTGTCCAAACGTTGAAAAAAAAAATATGTGGTTGTCATGACAATGATCAACAAGCCTGTTGTTGTTGCGATGAAATTGGCGTTGTTGCCTTGTACATATTCATCTGTCAATTTACCCTATTTTGCCATTTTTTCACATTTTTATAATTCTTGATACGCTGCAAAACTGAGCGTAGCAACTGTAGGCTTTTTGTTTATTGCCATAGCAATAACATATTAAATTTTTTCGACATTTGGACAAGTAGAAGCAAAGTTATAGCGATATAAGCGATTTTTTAAATTCTTCCATAGTAATTCCCATACAAATTTCAAATCATTGGCGCGACCTCTAAACCTTCATCAATCTTTACCAATTTTTGCACAGGTTCATATTTTGGGGCTATGAATCGAACTGGAGGGTGGCCCATCAGAAATTCATCACTTTTTTCAGAATGAAGCACCCTACTGAGCACTTTTCCTTGTGCACCAGAAACGCTCGTATTTACAACCAGATCAGTTGTATATGTATTGAAATCCCGTAAGCATAATTGCCGCTGTGTTAGTGTTTATTTTGTGCACTTCTATCTTTGCACAGTTTAAAGAGAAGAGAATAAATTTTCACGTATAGGCAACGTCGCATTTGAGTTTCTCTCTGAATTTATTGAATCTTGGAGAGCCGTCATTCGTTGTATACCTACCAACACGCATACATCGAATTTTTAAATTTTTAAATTTTCTCACTACCATGTCTGCATTTCATTCAGTAGCCTCAGCGCATTGATGGAATATTGTTCATAGCATAGTGCAAAATTAAATAGGAATCATGGAACAGCATATTGTTGATGACCTCCTGAAAAGACCGTTTGCCAGAAGATCCATGGAGGAAAAAATGCTTATTGCGAGAATGGACGTCCCTCGACCAAAGTTGGAAAACTTGAAAACGACATGTAAAAGAAATAGTAAAATCATACCGCGGAACTTTGCCGAAATGGACAAGTGAAAATTGTTGGTTGTGTCGTGCTCGAGGAAATTTCGCGGCAAGTGGAGCATTTCGAGGAAATCGCAATTGGCGTCAACTCTACACTACTGCTTAGGAAACGGCGAGTAACGTTGACAAATATCATAAACATGAGTCTTAAAAAGAAAATCAGTTTCTATGCAAGAGTAAGCAAAACTGGTAGCAGAACTGTTTCCCATCATCATTTCGTTTATTTTTTATGCAGGTACCCCCGTCGAAAGATTTGTATCCCATTTTTTTATTATGCATCAAAATTGGCTTCTACTGTTACAGACAATATATAAATAAAATAGGTGCACAACTAGTTAATTTTCTCACGTGACGCCACTGTAATACAGCAAGCGCTAATGGCTTTTTTGAATTATTTGCATACTTTGCTTACCACGACTGCATGAATAGGAGATAAAGAAGAATTTTGTATTTTTGCTGGGTTTCTCATTTTCAACCCTACACTGAGTGGCACTCTTTGCGTCGGAACCGTCGGAGCGATGGCTACACATTGAGCTTTCGTTATTTCTGGGTGTGTGTCTGTCTTCTCTTCTCCGCTGTTTTACACTTGTGCAGGGTGATAGACAAGCAAACTTTGTGTTTGCTTGATTCTCACTTTGTTTATTTCAGAAAATCAGCACATTGCGCACATTGAGTGATCAGATGACAGCCTCCCTGATTTTAATGAATCTCAGCAAAATAAATTGCAGAATCACTCGGCTGTTGGAATCTCGGCGAAAAAATTAAGTGTGTGTAAATTACACTCAAGTTAATAGTAATTATGTTTTGCTGTGTACACTGATAAATTGAACTATTCCCATTTCGCTTGAAATTTAATCAATTTGACTTTAAACTCATTTCAATCACAGACAAACAGACATAAAGCATTGAATATTTATCACTGTAAAACATCGTCGCTAAAACATTACCGCCATCTGTTGAATACACTGTGGTGGGTAGTACGCTGAACAGATGGCGGTAGTGTGTAAACATCAAACGCAAGGCAATTGACTATGCGTGCCACAGGTGGCGGTACTACCAACTACGATACTTTCAAATTGACCGTTAAATGCTTGTTAGATGAACAACTTACGAGAGTTTTGTTTGTTTGTCAGTTGTTTAATCATATCGAATAATTAAAAATTAAACCTCTCTTTCTAAATAATAAGCATCTGATATTAATCCCAGTTTAATCATGGTTGATTAGATTGTAGATTTTTTTATTGAATGAATTTTCATTATTTTTTATTCTATTTTAATAATTTTTGATTGAATTTTATTCTTGTTTGATTATATATCACTATTGAAAAAGAATAAAGTTTAATACTGGAAAGATTATTTCGATTTTAATCATGCATGACTACTTCCAGAGTAATCATGGCTCGGACTCAATAAGGTGAAGCGGGAATCTGCATAGCTTTTTGATTTAATTTATCTTTGAGTGTAGGTTCCTTCACTACACTGAAACAAATCGACATGTACGATTTATTGGATCCATCTTATAACATAGCAATGTCAGAAGATTTATTCATTCTATGTGATGATTGATAGATTCCACTGCACACTGGGCCAGGAACCGAAATTAGCAAGACAAACCCTCTAGCGCATTGGGTTTGCATTATATTGAATTGGTGTCTTTGGAAAAGTTTCTCGGTTTAACATGCGCCTTCATCTGGTCATAGAAATTAGTTCAAATTCTCTCCGCATAGATGGTGCTGCGATACTAACTTTCTTATTTCGCATGATAGAGGTTTGTTGTCTTGGACAAAGTTGTAGAACATAGAATAATATATAAAAATGCCGAAAAACTCAAAGCTCTAGGTCTTCAAACAACAAAGATATAGTGAATATTGTAAAATTTAACTGAAATTTACGTTTTTTGTACTATTTTCCATACTAACGAGAAATCCTTAATTTTTAACACCGTGAATCTTTTAAGTCGAATAATTTGCAAGTTTTGAGGAAGAGTTCCCAATATTTTGGGTCGATACAAGCGAAATATTAGCCAAAATAGTGAAAATTACCATGATTTCTCGAAAAGTTGCAAGTATTAGCAAAAAGTCGTTTACTTTCTGAAATGTACAATTTATCATCAATCAAAGGTGAAAGTTTGCCGGACATGTAATTTTATATATTTGAGATATCTGAATTCATAGACTACAATGTTTATTCAATTAGCGTTCGCCAATGCACGGCACGCTAGCTGCGTGCGATGGAAACGATGGAATATGCCTCTTATGCTTCGCTAGCTGCACGTTGCCGAACGCTTTACTAATGTATGCACAAAGCTTCTTCATGTATATTCTCGTACATGTGTGCGTGTGACAAATGTTGATGAGATATCTAGATTCATAATATATTTTTTTTAATTCTTACAACTATACCTGTTATCTTGCAATGTCGATTATTGCAACAGCATTTGCACAGGTCCTGGCAATTGCTCTTTATCGGTTTGAGGAAACTGTTTCTGCACTGTCATCACTGGGTCAGAGGTCAGCAAAAGTCGATGGAATACGCCCTCGATGTTTGCAAGACGACTGAATTGTCGAGAATAGTGCTCCCGATATTTTCTGGTGGATTTGTTCCACCGCTCAACGAACGGTGGGAACGAACATCTAGAAACTAATGGAAATTCATATAAGTTTGCACTATAAGCAAATCCAGTAAAACAAACCTGTTTTCGTGATGAATATTGCTCACTAAAAGATATATAATATATGACAGTCATGTATATTTTATTGGAGTTGCTTTTAACGATTTTTGACATTTGTTGATATTTCGCGTGAAAAAAGGCATGTAGAAAGTATTGGACAGTCATTTAAGTTTGCACTATAGGAGAACATTTATATCGCATTCGAATAGCTTCCGACCATTTTTTAAGTTTGTAGATTGTTGACAGATCCATGCCAATCATTAGATAGTCATATAGATTTGCCTTTTAAGGAATCCAACAGCAAACATTTGTTTTGGCATGGTTTTTGGGATGAATATCGTTCCCAAAAAAATACATATTATATGATTGTTCTGCATACATTATTGAAATAATTTTCAACGATGTTATCGTACACTTATTGAACATGATTGTTCGTCGAACTAAATACTGCTTACAACAATGATACTTAAAATCTTTATTTGTTATTGGCCCATAAGATAAGGGCTTCCAGAAGAAAATGTATTTAAATTGAAAAAAAAAACTACTGCAATATTTACTTTGATAAAATTATAATTGTAAGCCTTATACATGGCTTATTCAGATTCCCCAGCACTAGTACTGGAACTTTATGAACCAGTTCTATGAACGCATATAATTTGGTTATCGTTTTATTGCACACAGGAGCATTAAGACAGATTAGAACAAAATACACCACCGAAAGGAACATAAGTTTGTCAGTGCTATATTTCTTCACTCTAGCAAAACGAGCATTCCATGTTGGAAGAGTTGATTTTACTTCATGCTAATTGAACGAGCTCAATCTCAATGTCATTCGTGGCCCAGTGGAACCGAACGAAGACACCGACAGCATCACACCTCCACAGTCCTGGATCGAATCCCAAATCAGCTACAATAAAATAAAAAAAAAACGCAACTGTGAAAGCACTCGAAGCACCACCTCCCACTGTCTGATGTTTATTTTTCGATTTATTTTTCGAATATATGTGTCAAAACAAGAAGTAAATATCATGTGATATTCATATAAATTTTAATTAAATTGATTTATGACATGTATATGATACTGTGGTGAAATGTAAAGCTTGTGCTGATGGGTTTCAAATCCATTTCAGTTAATTATTAATTCTTATAAGTTGACCAATTTTCATTTATCATATGAAGATCATATAAAAGTTACCTACATATCAGCATTGGAAATGTATCAGATATTCATATAAAATTTACCTGATAGATTTTCAATCATATCGTTTTCATTGGATTTTCTTATAGCGCAAATTTATTAGACTGCCACATAGCATGAATATGTCATATTGGTTCAGTGTAGTTATGCCGATCGAGCTTCGTCAAGCTGGGGCCTTATGCGGTGCGCTGGAATATTTCATCCATTCTATGCCGATCAACAAATCAAAGCCAACCATCAACCAACTCCACATTCCACAATTAATGGACATAATAAAGACAAAATAAAAGTTACCCGAAAAGTGGGTACAGTGCTTCCCAACTAACAATTTTAGCTACAGAATAGCTTATACAGCCAAAAAGTGGCTTATACTGTTAATTTTTGCCTGTATAAGCTAGCCTGCAATGTTCGTTAACTTGGCTAAAGGCGCAGCCCAGTTAGTGAATTCCACTCGCTACCTGGGCTGGCTTGTCAAACGTTAAACTACACTGAGGGACAGTGCTGCAAAATTACGGCGATATTCAAAATTTTGCTTTGGTCACTCATTTGAGCGAACAGTCATCGTCAAGGCAACCCATGTCAATTGTCAGTGTTAATGCAGTCAGTGACGAAAATGTGTAGATTTTTGTATTACCTAAATTTGAAACGAAATTAAATGACTTGAGCAAAACAATTACATGGAGCCGTTAAAGCAACCGGTGAACACTCGTGTTTATTTCAGTTACCATGGAGACGTAATTTGTGATTAGCCCCGGTCCCTTTCAAATTGTATCATTATTTATGAACGGCCTTATATTTGAAATGACGTTTCACATTCATCTAGTGATGTCCGATTTTCATTCGAATAATCGTTTAATCGATTAACGAACCGAAAAGTAAACTATTTATAGTCGGTTAGATCATGCCGATATAAGCATTAACATCTCCACAGGATCATCACCGATCGTTTCAAACATGTGCTGCACTCTCATTCGTGGAAAAATGGCAGCACAGCGAACAAAAAATAATCGATTAGTTGTTAATCGAGTAATTAAAAAATGGGACATCTCTGATTTTGGTGTGATTGTTTTGATAAAAATGAGCGCAAAATTTCATCTCTTCCGAGGGGGCAGCAAAACCACAAAATTACCTTGAATACGGGGGGTTCTCATTGGATGAAAGGGACCGTGAAAGAAGACACTAAAATAGAAAGTTTTTCTTTCGACAGTTTCATCTTAGTATTCATCTTTGGTTAAAGTGCAGAAGCATCTACGTTCTGAACTGCTTGGATAACAATAATGTGGCTCAGAATGCACGAAATTACACTTTTTGTTACCAGATTAATCTCTATTAAATGAATGAGATTTTGACAAAGGTTTTTGTGTGCATCAAGTCTATCAGTAACTATGTGATTAACAATTTTGTTAATTTGAAAGTCTGTCAATGACAATACCAAATCTCAGCACTGCTGAGGGGAACTTCAATGGATTGTTTGATTGACGTTAAAAAAATTTCACGCGCATTTCACAGTGTAAAGTTTGGTATTGTTATTTTCACAGCATTAAAACTCGCAAATTTAGAAAGGCTTAGGGTTTTTGCTAAAAACGCTTTCAAGTCTTGATTTCAGTGATGAATGAAAATGATTTCCAAATTATTTCTATTAACACTTTATATTCCATTCGAATGCGCCTCACTAATTATGACTACAAAATCACCGACAAACCGACATGGCACTTAATTCTGACTTATGCCCGAAAATTGTAAACGGCCGATTTAAATGTGCAGTGAACCAAACTGTCAAAACCATAGGATTTTTTGATCTAGATAAAAATAATTTGTCCAGAATAGATCAGACACGATCCAATTAATAACTTTTGCATGCGGGTTCATGGCTTAGCTAAATATTTCCCGCGAACATGGAGCCAGATGTCAGTAGTGTACTTTGGTCAGAAATTTTATTGATTTTTGCTATGCTCATTCATGTCGGTTTGTCGGTGACGAAATGTCAAACTAAATGTGACGTCTATTTTTGACGTACAAACATAGAGGTAACTATAAGACCAGAAGGTTCCGAAGAAACGAGCTCAACTTTTAGGCTCAGCTCTGGTACTATCTTCGGTCCCAAGCTAATCGATGCGCCCCTCGAAATATATAAAAATCCACGAAACCCTCATTTTATCTGTCAAACTTTCATAGCGAATCAAAACAAACATAGTGTAGTACTGGAATTTATACTACAATGGGATACGTTAATCGATTTACTTGGAACCAATAGACTAGTCAAGAAGTGAGCCAATTTAAAATCGTTAGTTTCGTAAACTCGAGCTAGCCATTAAATGACGCAGTTGTAGCAACCAGCGAGGCAACCGGTGGAAACTAAAGATTTCAATTTGGCTCACACTTGATTAGCCTATCGGTCCCAAGTACATCGATTAACGTACCCCATTCTAGTCGAAATTCTAGTACTACTTTATTGTTTTGATTCGCTATGAAGTTTGATAGATAAAATGAGGGGTTCGTGGATTTTCCTATGTTTCGAGGGGTGCATCGATAAGCTAGGGACCGAAGAGAGTACCAGAGCTGAGCCAAAAAGTTGAGCACATTTCTTCGGGACCTTCTTGTCTTAGAGTTACCTCCAGAGCTGCCAGGTGGTTTTATAAAAAATCTGTATCCACTCTATTAAAAAATCTGTATTTTCTGTATTGACGATTTTTTTCTTAATTAATCATGTTTTGTTGTTTTACAAATACAGTGCATACAAAATAACCATAAAAAGTGCTTAACCACCTATTCGGGCTATCGTACTGACCATACGGGATATAATTGCGCCATTTGTGATATCTTTTTTTTTTTTAATTCTTTATTTAAGAGATTTTTAGCCTTAGGCTAGTTCATCTCTAGATTTGTGATATCGTCCGTACTTATTTATAAGAGTGATATGAAGCCGTTTGAAAATGTATGGAGATTTTAGTTTCTATTCATTATCTTCCTGATAAGCAGTTTTAAATGCAAAAAAGTGCACGAGTTCATTACTATTTGATATTTTTAATATAGATGAATACAATTAATTACATCATTTGTGTGGTAGTTACACCGAAAAGTCGAGAGATGTCGCCCCGCCAGTGCTGGTAAAATCATTTTTGCAGTATGGAGAATATCAGAAAATCCGCAATTTCGTACGAAATACATTTTTAATGCAAGTAAAATGTTTACGAGAACTTGTATTTGTACTATTTTAATGTGCTCGGGCACTTTTCTTGTATTTAACATACATACTTAAATATATTGGAAATATTCAATTAATACTGTAAATCCCCATACAATCTCAAATCGTTTACTACCAGCTCCATATGCATCCGAAAGCGGTTGGTTCTCTGGTAGTGAATGCTGTCAAAAACACCATAACATGATTAATTCCAGAACAACATGTGAAAAGGGCATACAAGCTTTTTGTAAACAAACCTTCTTATGCCCTTTTCTCGCCACCCATATGACACCAACGCAAACCTTTAACATCACCGGGTAGGGGACACTTTCCCCTTCCCGATGATATTGCTGGTTTACGTGGGCGACCCTCGGTTGGTGAGAAAAGGGCCTACAAAGGTTTGTTTACAAAAAGCTTGTATGCCCTTTTCACATGTTGTTCTGGAATTGTCGATGGAAATTTGATAGGTTCCCGAGCAGAGGGTGAGAACAAAATGAAAACAAGAATTATGTTGTTTTCATTATTCCTGATAACTCAAATTGATTTCATTTTGATGTAGTTGATGGCTAACAGAACAAAAATGAGAGCTAAAAGATATGCGAAGAATATCAAAATTATAACATATATTGATATAAGTGAGAACTGCTTGATAACTTATTTTGATATAGATTTTTTTTTTCTCAAGCATTTTATAAAAATCTGTATAAATTTGTATTGTAATTTAAAAATCTGTGATAAATCTGTATTCTGTATCGGGTCTGTATTAAGATTAAAAAATCTGTATAATACAGATAAATCTGTATAAATGGCAGCGCTGGACCTCTATGGAGAAACTGTGCTGCCATATACTGTGATTCTAGCCGTAGATCTCCAGAAGGTAATGTATTTTAAGATGTAAAACAATGTTCAGGTTAAGCATTGATGAATATGAAGAAGACTACACGGCGAATGAGAACGACTCAAATTTGAGTTTTGTTCACTCATAATCACCAAAAGTACAGGTACGCAGGGATGAATAAATTTGCCTCATGGTTTCCAGTGGAAAACCTCAAAAATCTGCCGGAAAAATTGACGAAAATTTTACTAATTCTAGGAGTAGTACCAACACCAACCAACCGACATGAAACATGAACTTAACTTATGCTCAACAATTTCTAGCGGGTGATTCAAATGTGCAGCGATCCGATCTGTCAAAACCAAAGAATTTTTATCAAGATAAAAATTATTTGTCTATAATAGAATAGATCAAAAATTTGGCACGCGTATTCGTGGCTTAGACAAACGTTATTCCGCGAACACGAAGACAGATGTCAGTAGTGTGCTTTAGGCAGAAATGTCATAATAATTCATATGGCGAGTAATATGGTCATTCATGTCGGTTTTTCGGTGGTACCAATAGACTGAGTTAATCATATTCGGGAAGTATTCCTGGACAAACCTTGAACAACGTGGATAAACGTGAGGCAAATTTACTCATCGCTGTGTTTCTGCACTTCATGTGATTTATAAGTTAGCTAATCTCAAATTTGGGTCGTTCTCATTCGCCGTGTGGATTTTCAAATTTCTTCGAATTGTAAAACATTTGTGAACAAACAAAAATTTTAATTTTGACTCTAATTTGTTGTAACACCAGTTTTCTTACAGTAATAGGTTAGCTAATAAAGTTACTAGTTGCTGAAATAAATTTTTGGTTGCATATCAACAACAACATGTGAAAAGGGCATACAAACTTTTGGTAAACAAACCTTCTTATGCCCTTTTTTCACCATCCATATTACACCAACGCAAACCATCAACATCACCGGGTTAGGGGCAACTTTCCCCTTCCCGATGTTGTTGTTGGTTTGCGTGGGCAACCCTCGGCTGGCGAGAAAAGGGCCTACAAAGGTATGTTTATAAAAAAGCTTGCAGACCCTTTCACATGTGGCTCTTGATATTTTCAACTCTGAGCCTGTTATGTGTTTATTTGCGACATGGGACTGACAAGGTTTGCTATTTTGCCATCATTTCAGGAATAAACATAGCTGTTTCCTTTGAATTATTTAAGTACATTTAATGTTTCATGAATTTACCTTAAAAGTGGTAAAAAACTACGTTAGACTGTTATGCGTTTATTAGCAGTCTAAACCTTCATCAATCTTTACTATTGTTTGCACAGGCTCGCATGTTGGGGTTCTAAATCGAACTGAAGGGTGGCCTATCAGAAATTCATCGTTTTATTAAAATGAAGCACCCTAGTGCACACATATCCACAAACTGATTTAGGGTCTCATTTTCTTGCTCCTACTCTATTGCGACAAGCGTCACTTGTGCCCTACTTTCCAACTAGTCCAGAACTCCAGAGACGACAGAACAATCCTAAACTGAACCTAATTTGAAAATGAACCGCCGAAATAATAGATTCCACCTCCCGTAGTGCAGCAGCTGTGCTCTTTGGCTACAGCAAAAAGATACTCACTTATCGACGTGCTCGTCAAAGTGATTGAGCAGTTCCTCGTCCTTGCCGCTCTGCCGGAACTGGCACAGCGTGAGCAACCGCAGCAGGGCTAGCCCGATCAGTTGACCGCCGGCCACGTGACTGAGCCACAGCCGGTGGGGCCACATAATCAGCGCGATGCCTAAGGCCACATAGGGAAAGGACAACCGCCAGCCACCGCACAGCCGACAGATGTTCCAACACTTGTGACAGCTTGTTGAGAAGTCGTTGTCGCTGCTTCCTCCACTGCTGAAATGGAAAATCAAGAAGATAAAAGACGGAACGGTTTAGTTAGAAGGTGGAAATTCAATCAGACAACTTTGGGTGCAGCCAATAAGACCTAAACTCACTCCTACCCGGGGGAATTGGTAATTATTTGCCTGATGCAGGCAGTTTCAAAGGCTGGTGAGGGGGGAAACGAAACCTACAATTCGATTTGTCTGGGAAAGATAAATCTTTAGGATTACGTTCATCGAGTGGAACATTGCCAAAAAGCGGATTCGTTCCGATGTATTTATATCGGATGTAGAGAAAGTGATATGTAGCCGTACTATTAGGCTTGCATTTGTGCACATTGGTGTGTCGCAACAAACTACACAGCCACTACTGCTTGTGTTTGTCTATAGACGAAGCCAGGCCATAACTTATGAGGAGGCAACTCAAGAGTTTCTAAATATTTTCTTCAACATAGCATACCTCATGGAACCGGCAATCGTAGAAGTAAATTGTTGGAATTCTCTCAAGAATTTCCTGTAAATTAATTATATTTCATCAGAGTCGTGCCTACCTTGCTCCGCCAGTGTGCTAGAATGTTTTCCTTGAATTGTGGTCGGAGCCCGCTATCGGCACACCCGAGCTCTCCGAACGGATTGAAATTCCGTTAGGGTTATTCAATTAGAATTTTCCCGCAGTATAGTGGGGAATGCTAAAAATAATTGAACCTTGGAAGAGGCTTTCTCCATCATCGCATCGGTTCGACAATACAGAATTCCAGGCTGGGCGAGGAGGATTCCAGGAGCTTGTTATCACCAAGTCACGAACATTTGTGGGACGCTTTTCAGCTCTATCACAACGTGCCTAGTAGAGAAAGGAGTTCTGTTTTGCAACCGAGTGTTTCTAAATATTTGCGACATGTAGCATGAAATGTTTAATTTCCATCCATTCTACCTAATGCGTTAGGATAAAGGAACGGTATATCCAGCGTCTGCACTTTCCAAAAGCATCTTATCACGACTTACCTTGCACAAAGAAGATGGATGAATAGTGTGAAGAGCCATTTGATCTCCAGGATGAAAATAACGACGGAGGCAACTCTGAAAACAGAAAGCAAAGGGGGTAAAATTGAGAAAACTGCAGCAGCGTTCCTCGTGAAGGTGTACAAGTTTTTCTTTTGAAAGTAAACCATCAGTAGGCTTGGTAGAAATGAACAAAGAAGCAGTACACTTTGAAGAAAAGAAGAGCAACAGAAGTTTGATGTTTATGTAGATGGAGGAGTTTGTGAGGTTTAATTTTAGAACGCTTTTTGATAAAGTTGCACCCGGTGGGGTGAACTGGAACGTGATGCAAAAGCTGAAAACCAACTATGCTTGCGGAGCCATAATTCACCAATCGGAGGAAATTAAAACTGTCAACGAAGACAACTTTCCAGCCGTACGCTGTAGGTAGACGGAGACATTGGTCTGGTATAAGCAGTCCAATAAATGGCGCGTGAAGGAGATGGGTAATGACCCGTGAATAATGTCTTGGGTACGGATTTGCTTGCATTTAATTTACGGGAATCTTAATTTGGACATTAACTGCCACGAGAAAGAGTAGATTAATTTTAATTTTCAGGGGAAATTAATATCGAGCGATTATACCCGAGGCAAGGGCTATGCGAGATGGCTGCGGATTTTAAGATCGGGACCCAAGATAAGAATATTGCTTCCCGGAAGAAATACTGACCAATAACGTTCCTACTGGAATTCTAATTTCTGAGCACTTTCACAGTTATTAATTGAGAGTAGTTTGGGTGCACCAACACTGAGCTTGAGAAGTCTGAATTAGAATTGATAGATGTAGATTGCTTAAAACTGCCGATAATTTTAGCATTTGCCGATGACATATTAATCATAGCAAGAAGTATAAATGAGTTAGAGAATATTCTTAAAGTACTAGAAGAGGAGCTAAAGTAGGTCTTAAAATCAATAGGGAGAAAAGTCAAATTTTAGTTAGATACCAAAATGACACAGCTGTACAGCCAAACGAATTAATGCTTAATGGAACTGCTTTTAAAACTAGTGAATAAAGGGTGATACGGTCAAAACTTGGTCAAGGGAAAACGCGTGTAAATCGGTGAAATCGTTTATTTAAAAAATCAAATTAAATTTCTTTTTCAAGTTCAATTAGTATAAAATTCAGGAAAAATATTCAGTTAGGCTTCCGCTTTTCCAAATCCGAATTGCCGGGCCTTACGCTTGACCCCTGCCATCAGATTTTGTACAGCCACCTTGTCCACCTTCTTCGCCGCAGAAAGCCAGTTTGCCTTGAACTGCTGCTCGCCCTTAGCAGTTTTTTTGGTCTTCTTTAGGTTCCGCTTGACAATAGCCCAGTATTTCTCAATTGCGCGGAGCTCTGGCGTGTTGGGAGGGTTCTTGTCCTTGGGAACCACCTGCACGTTGTTGGCGGCGTACCACTCCATGGCCTTTTTACCGTAATGGCAAGATGCCAAATCCGGCCAAAACAGTACGGAACAACCGTGTTTCTTCAGGAAAGGCAGCAGACGTTTATTCAAACACTCTTTCACGTATATTTCTTGGTTGACAGTCCCGGAAGCTATGAAAATGCTGCTTTTCAAGCCACAGGTACAGATGGCTTGCCAAACCAGATATTTCTTTGCGAACTTTGACAGTTTCATGTGCTTGAAAACATCTGCTACCTTTCCCCTTCCTTTTGCCGTATAAAACTCCTGTTCCGGAAGCTGCTTGTAGTCGGCTTTGACGTAGGTTTCGTCGTCCATTACCACGCAGTCAAATTTCGTCAGCATCGTCGTGTACAGCCTCCGGGATCGCGCTTTGGCCGTCGTATTTTGTTTACCATCGCGATTTGGAGTCACTACCTTCTTGTAAGTCGATAGTCCGGCTCGTTTTTTGGCTCGATGCACGGTTGTAGACGATACACCCAGCTTATTTGCGGCATCTCGGAGAGAGAGGTTAGGGTTTCGCTTGAAACTACCGGCAACTCTCTTTGTCGTCTCAGCGGCTTCCGGTTTTCGATTTCCCCCCGATCCAGACTTCCTGGCTGTCGACAAACGTTCCCCAAACACTTTAATTACATTTGTAACGGTTGATTTGGCAACTTTTAGCGATTTTGCCAACTTTGCGTGCGAGTAGCTCGGATTTTCGCGATGCGCGAGCAAAATTTTGATACGCTGCTCTTCTTGCTTGGACGGCATTTTAACAACTGAAGAGTGAATTCCAAAATCAAAATAGGAGCAACATTCTACACACACACACCTTCAAAATGAGGGGTGTTCAGGTTTTTTAAATGCAAAATTGAAAGAAATACGTCAAGTTGATATTGACCAAATTTTGACCGTATCACCCTTTATATTAAGTATTTAGGAGTTTGTCTGACAGCAACCCTAAACAGGAATTTAACCAATAGGCATAGATCTATAAACGCTTTGAAAACTTCAAGATTAGTAGTAGATTTTTGTACACGATTTCATCCGAGTTGGAAATTTGGAAGGCTTATATATACTACAGTTTTGGCGCCAGCTTTATTATACGGAACTAAGGTAGCGGTATTAACAATGAAAAACAGGGTGGCACTAGCAAACTACGAAAAAATATTCTAAGGAACATTTTTAAGAGCTGTAAAAAACCAAGTAATATGAAATTTAATGCAAGATAAATTTTAGCAGGAAAAACAATAAATAGACGAGTTAGGGTAGGCAGAATAAGTTATTTTGGACATATCAGAAGAAGAGAGATGAATCATCCACTGCAATTAGCGTATAGATTCAAATTCAACAAGAAAAAATAGGGTAGGCCAAGGCTTACTTGGAGGAAATCATTAAATCAGGACTTTGATAGATATGAAGAACTTGATATAGAAGAATGGGAAAAACTAGCTTAGGACAAAGAAAAATTAAAAAAAGAAAGTGGTAGAAATTTACAAGAATGAGGATAGCGAAATTTCAGATGGTGTATCGACAGAAGAAGAAGATCAAGGAAAAGGAAGTTGTAAACCCTGGAAGAAAAAAGGATAAGACAGAGAATGTGTAACAAGGACCAAAAAAAAAAATAAAAAAAAAACAAAAAAAAACTAATCCTGGTTGTATCTCTTTTTCATTTGCATGCATTCCGGGTGACGAACGAACATGATGAAGAAGATGGCTTTATCACAGAGCCCCGTCTCGGAACGAGTGGATTGTTGAACGGCATGGTCTACGATCTACGATTCAAAATTGGTTTCTGTAATGATAAGTATTACTCATCGAAATGTAAGTATTATTGACAATAATCATAACAATCAACTCGTATATACATTGAAATACATAAATAAAAGGAAAGGGACGGTCCAACAGGGCACCCGATTGAAGCGATTTGGACGGGGAGAGTGGGAATGCCAACTCCCTGTTGATAACATTTCGTGGATAAAGGGCGGGCTCTTCTCCCCACTCATTGGGGCATCTTCCTGTTTGAGGGCTTGTCTTTTTGACCAATTGGCTGATCAAGTTGCTGGAAGGAAATTCTCTAGTTCCGTAGATGCGTATAGGCAACTTTGCCTATCGATCTACCCAATCCGTTTTTGGCCCTTCATACAGCGACATGTTGAGGACAATCAGAGGTTATTAAGCTTGATCAAGACAAACAGAGAAGAGAGCCCACTGCTGTCCGACTTAGTTTCCGTGCTACAATGGGTGGTAAACCACTATCATCATCATCATCACCAACACTGAGCTTGAGAAGTAATGGGTCTGGTGCTTTTTTTTACTAAGCCTAAGGCCCGCTGCCGTTCGATTCCCGGTCTGGTTTACTCATATAATAGTAGGGTTTCTGATATTTTTTTTTCTTAAGAACCAGAAGTCGCAATCTTCCATTGCAGAATGTTTCGACCTCAACTCGTGGATTATGTTTATTGTGAAGCTTTGAAGCTTTTTTGGAAACAGGCAGTCATTTATCTATTGTTCATTAATGACATCAGATGGAAGTTGATCACTTTTTTCCCGAAAAATCTGATTATTTTTTCAACTATATTTTTGGCACACAAAGAAGGGTATCTCAAACCTGTATATCAAATCTGATTTAAATGGTACATTAACAATGTAAATCCATCAACAAATGACCAAATTAAAGGTGTTTAAAACCTTTCATTATTTCGTGACGCTGCTTGGTATACCATACCTTAAAACGTAGGGGAAGGTACAACTAGCCCAGATAACGATTTGATACTTAATAAGTGTTGTTTCAACGATTTTAATTTTAATTAGTTTGAATAATTGTTGTACATACATAGACGTTAAAAGTGACATTTCGAAAGTTATTTTCTGTGTTCGAAAATCCCCGTGCTGTCAATCGACCGGTTTTCGAGCCGCGATTGTAAAAATTTAACTTCTTGTCTGTCAGAAATAATCATGTTCAGATAGCAGGGTTAATCAATACCTTTCCATCTGTCAAATTTTAACCAAAAGGTAAAAAGTAGCCAAATGGTTCAGGTATCGGTATTTACCGGTATTTATTATCGTAATTAAATTTATATTTTTACCATTTTTGATGCCAACAGATCAAACTTTTGGCCTTAGAACAGAAAATTTGATTTCCAGGAGAAGCCGGAAAAAATTCCCGGGCAATGTTTAAACTAGCTTCTGAAGGAAGCCGATCAAATTTCCAGAGAAAGAATAAAGTAGCTCTACTGGAGGAAGTTTGAAGAAAGTTCTAAGAGAAGCCAGAAAAACTTCCGGGGAACTTCCAAGACAACTATCGAGAAACTTCTGATGACAAGTTAAAGCAGCTTTCGGAAAAAAAAATCGGATGACACATCCAGAGGAAGCCAGACAAGATTTGGAAATCTGAAACAAATTCCAGAAGTAGTCATTTCCATGGAAAGCCAGAAGAAGCTCAGAAAAACCTTCCAATTAATGCCCAAAAAGAAATCTACGGGAATGACTTAAGGAGAAATTTCCAGAGGAAGACGATACATTTGGTGGAAGTTTAAGTAAACTTCCTGGAGGAGTAGGAATAAACTTTATGGAGACGGAAGAAGATGGCATAAACTTCCTAAGGTAGAGTGGAAGAAACTTCTGGAGAAAGTTGGAAGTCAGAGGGCTTACGGATCAGTCGCAAGAAACTTCAAGGAGAAAATGGGGAAAAATTCTGGAAGAAAGAGATTTCTTGGGGATGTTAGCACATGCTTACATGCTCTGAAAATTTTTCTTATTTTTATAAAACATCCCTGAAGACCCAACAATGCCCCTGAAGTTTCCTGAAATGCACTGTAACAGATGGGGTACTCCCTGCCCAGCACTAATGAGACCCCCCTCTACACTACCTCAGGGTCGGCATGCGCGCTCGAATATCACGGCCAAGGAAACACTCGAATATCCAACACACACAACACTTGTTTAGCTATAGGTACCTTTATTGTTTCCACTTTCGTCCCACTTTCTTATTGGTTATCTCCTACCTCGTTTCGCCTGACGTTTCTTCTTATTCTTCAGCGCGGGCCCGCTGTTGGTCCTTCCACAGTCACTCCTTTACGTTCCTCAGCTTCCTTCTGGGCACTTTTCACAGCCCAGTCGGTTCCTTTCCTTCGACTTTGAACCCTCGACTTGGTTCGCAAGCCGGTCGCGTACTTCGGTACTTTCCGCGACGGCTCTTCGATTTCTCTCTCTCTCTCTCCTCACTATACGCGCCGTATGCCGAATGACGGACACTACGGGGTCTGACCAAACCGTGGATGAATTGCCAGCGGTAAACCACGGGGTCCTGTGGACATAATGGGGAATCACGATGGCGGTTATTGGCGATCGAGAAGGTGTTTCTCTAGAAGGGAATTTAACCTGGATGGTTCTGCACCTCACTCTCCTTCTTCACTTTTTTTCACGTCCTCACGGTTTTTTACTGATTTTCGAACTTGCTTGAACTAGCTTTACGAAGTATCGCTGTTGAGTATCGCCAATCAAATAATTCTCAACGATGGCGGCTGACCTATCTTCTCTCCTCCTCTTTGAGCCATCGTCCTTCCGCCCTATTTCGCCTCATCATGGCACAATTATGCCACCTCCTAATGGCCTCCAAATCCAGTAAACAGTGCCATCTTGTGGTAGGTAGAGGATCTTCCTGTCGTTTAGTGGTGTGGCTGTGTACTGTCCAGTGGGTGATTTTGTGGGCGATGGGTGGTGTTGGTAGCTTGTATTTAAACCTTTCCTTGGCATATTGTTATACATAAAATACGAAACACTAATCGCGACAATCTCACTAATCTCAGACAGACAGACACACCACTGGTTACAGCACTTCGAAATATCACATAATTCCTCGGAGCTCCTTGAAAGTTCTTGCACTTTTCCTAAAGTTTAACGGGCTGTTTTGAAGTTCTCTGATCCCTCTGTTCCCTCGAAGTACTGGGAACTTCCTTGATTATTATGCAACTATTAGAAATCTCTAATCTTCTTTGAAGGTTTCCGAGCTTTCATGAAGGTTTTAGAACTTCTTAAATGCTCTCACAATATTCTTGTAATTAATGGATCATCAGCATTGAAGCTCTCTGATCTTCTCGATTTTTTTAATTTTTAAAAGTTCTCGAAACTTGCCTCTCACAATTTTCTAATGTTCATGTTACTTCTCTTAAGCTTCCAAAATTTTCATGAACCTCTCGATACTTTGCTCAAGTTTTCGGAAATTCCCCGAGTTTCTCGGAACTCATTTAAATTAATTCATCTTTTTTGATGTTCTCAGAGCTTTCCTAAGTTATCTGAATTCCCCGGAAAAATGGAATAATCCTGTAAACCATTCAATTTCCCTGAAGTGCTTTGCATTTTTGAAGTTTCCAAAATATTTTTGATGTTTCCTTAGGTTTATTGGAGTTCTCTGGACATTCCTGATTCATCGGAGCTTACCCTCACAGATCTTTAAACTTACGCAAAAGTCTGAACTATTCTGAATATTCAGAACCTCTTAAAATTTCCTGCAGTTTTCCTGAAGCAAGAATGGAACCGCAATAAAACACTTTAAGCATCCCTGATGTTCCGGGGAAGTTGAAAAACAAACTGGCGGGAGAAGACGGAAGAATCTTTCGAGCTAAGCCAGAAGAAACTTCCAAGCGAAGTCGAAATTACTGGAACAAAATTCCAAGTGAAGATTGAATAAACTTTAGGAAGTTAAAAATTCAGCATATTGATGGACCTGCTTATTCACTGAATAAAAGTATTTCTCGATTCCCAGGAATTACCGGGATGATTCATCAGTTGTTTCTCAATTCCTGGGTAGCCCAAATCGGCGAGGAAATTGAAACATTAATCGAAAGATTATCAATCATAAAACGGCACTAAACATAAGAGATATTGAAAAAATAAAAGTCTCTCACAATGGTTTCCTGCAACCGTTCAGCGTGGCCAGGCAATCATTTTGATTATTATAAAAAATCGGTATAAATCGGTATAAAATCTAAAAAATCGGCATTCTGAGAAACCATATCTGTATATCGGTATCAAGTTCAAAAATCGGTATATCTGGCAACGCTGACCCCTTCTCACCTTGTAAGACATTGTAAGATTTTCTGAAAATCCCCCTCCCCCCCTAAAATCTTAGTGCAATTTACTTAAAAAAAAAACTGTGGATGACCCCTTTATCCAGATTTTTTAAAGTAGGCTGAACAGCACTGAAACTAACATCCTGTGCAATAAATCTAGAATTTATTCAAAATTTTGAGAGTTTAGCACCGACAAACCGACATGCAACTTAAACTTAACTCTTCGAGATCGAGAATCCATAACGGCCGATTCAAATGTGCAGCGATCCCATCTGTCAAAACCATCGAGGGGGGCGACTCTTTCTACGATGCAGGAAAAATTGTGTTTTGCTGTGGTTAGCTGCGCGCACGCTGAGTAGATAGAAAGAAGATTGATGATGATTCTGAAAATATCCTGCAACAAGATGATGCACGATGCAAGTAGAAGCGTGAAATGAAAGAAGATTTGTTCGAATATTGGTTCGCTAGTGTGAGATTTGTTGAGCATCTATAATTGAGATTTAGATGTGTCGCCCCCCTCGAAAACCATAGAAATGTTTTATCTAGATAAAAATAATTTGTCCAAAATAGATTCGACACGAAACAAGCCATACATTTTGTACGTGTGTTTTCTTGGCTGGGATAAATATTTTCCACGAACACGGCGGCAGATGTCAGTTTTGTGCTGTGATCAGAAATTTCTTTGTAATTTGTATGATCATTCATGTCGGTTTGCCGGTGATTTTAGGCCGTATGGCCAACTAAAGGACCATTAGTTGGTCATAACTGGTGCACTTGCCCTAGTCCTACGTCAAGAAGTTACAGCACTGGTTTGAATTTCATGTTCAGAACAGTTCTAGACCAAATGACAAATACATTTTTATTTCGACTTGACCTCCAATTTCCATGCAATTTTGCATAATTGTTCGTTATGTTATGGGCAATCATTCACATTTTTGCAACATTTCAGCCATTATGGAGCTTGTGATTTTTTTTAGAGTGAAGTTATTTGAAATTTTTCAATAAACTGCAGCACAAAAATATTACTTTTGATCGAAGGACGTTTGAGATAAAGTTGTGGAGAAAATTAAAATCTTTCTAGGAAAAATATACACGGTTAAGTTTTGAGAACTCAAAATTTCCTAGTTCAATTTTTATAAAAAAAAATTTTAAATGTAAAAATTAAAACTGTAAAAGGTGCCATAATAGTTTAAAACAAATTCCAAGATAACAAATGGCCGAATTTTTGCAAAAATGTGGATGATTGGCCAGAATAAACATTTATGCAAAGTATCATGCAAATCGGAGAAGGCCGAGTCTGATCGATTTGATATTTGGTGTGGAATTGTTATTTAGTTTCAATCCGCCTTTTTTTTCTTTTTTCTTTATTAAAATAGAGATTTTTAGCCATAGGCTAGTTCATCTCTTAATTTCAATCCGCCTTAACCTTATATGAAATGCATATCGCTATCCGGAAGATTGTTCCGAATATTCTTGAAAGATTTTTTGACTTCCCCTGAAAGTGTCTTACCACCCCGGAATTTTCTCCTAATTTTATCCGCTTATTTCTCCGGATCTTTTTTCCATTTTCCCACAGAAGCTAGTTCCAGTTTTCTTATATTGCTGATACGGCTTCTTCTGACTTTACTGGAAGTTTCTAATGACTTCCTTCGGAAGATTCCTGCAACTTCACCTGGAAGCATATTCAGGCATTCCCCAGAAGTTGTTCTAGCTGCCTCTTAAGGGCCGCCCACATTAGATCCGTTTGCGTTGCGTTGACGTAAATTTGACAGTTAGACAATAGATTTAGCTGTCACTTTGCCGCAACGTGTCCGATCTGGATCTAATGTGCGTGGGGCTTTAAAGTTACTTCCGACATCATATGGGATTCTTTTCCTCCGAAAGTTTTATCTGACTGACACCGAAAGATTTTCAAGATTCTTCCTAGAACCTCCTTTCGACTTATCTATTTCGATATAAGAAAGAATTTTGGGTCGTGACATGAACATGTCTCTAGATGACCATGGGTGGTGTCAGCACTGTAGCCTACAGTTTTTATGCTATGTTTATGTGTGCATTGACGACACGTATGCGTTAAAAAATCTTATGTGAATAATCATTAATGAAACTAGAATTTTTCATTATAAGCTTGCCTAATTTAAAACTTCAATAATAAATGTTTAATTCCTACATTTACGCGCTTGTTGAACATTTATCACGATTATTTTGCCGCGCAACAAATCAAACATCTATGTGGACGGAGCATAATTTCTCAATGTTTACATCAGCTGTCTTAGATTGGCAGATAATCGAGCCAACGAACCAACAACTTTGGCTTCAAGCAAAATGTTCGTGGATGACGTTTTTGCCGCCGGCGCCGGTGGTGTAGTGGTAAGCGTGACTGCTTTCTCACCCCAATGGGTCTGGGTTCAATCCCAGCCGAGGTCGGTGGGATTTTTCTGAGGCATAAAAATCTCTGATCACGTCTTCCTTCGGAAGGAAGCCGTTGGTCCCGGCCCATGTGTGTTGTGGATGGATGCGATATCTTGAATCGATTAGCTTGGGACCGAAGAGAGTACCAGAGCTGAGCCAAAAAGTTGAGCACGTTATTTCGGGACTTTCTGGTCTTAGAGTTACCTCTATTTGCATACCTCGATATAACGTAACTGCCCTTTTTGGCTATCATCGTCCATATATCACAAACAACAACTCAATCATACAAACCAATATTACCAATAGATTGTCCAGATAGATGAGACAATGGTGTTATTACTTTGCGAGATTGAATGGCAGTTTGCGACAATTATTTATTGTTTATTAATTTATTTGATAAGGCTCAACCGAATTAACTTTACAGAGCCGAGGATTCTTGGTCACTATACAATAGATCTTAAAACTATAGTCAAAAGGTACAACACAATAAACACTTTATCTTCCGCTATCCAAAAAGCCTCCTCCATCAGAACTGGAGCCGCTTCCAGTGATTTCATTGTATGGCAAATTGTTGTACGCCAACGAGGGTCAGAGCGCGTCCATTGCAGCAATGGACGCAAAACGTGGTCAGCACTCACACACTCATCACGAAACGGTTGCTTTCCAAAGTCGACGACGCATCGACCGAAAGAACTGCTGATGAAGAACAATGAGGAGGACCACACAATGGTTGCTGCCGAGAAAACAGACGATCGCGTAGCACACATCGAGAGTGGCCTGCTTTTGTCGACAGCCGAGTGAACACTGAGTTTGCGACAATGATGAAAGTCAAAAGTGACAATTACGTTATACCGAGGTATACATGTATAAGAAAGAATTTGGGGTCGTGACATAAACATGGATCCGAATGACCATGGGACCGTCGTCCAGAAGATCCGTAACGTCGGTAAAAGTGGTACATTCATGAACCTGATTCTACAGCTCCGTGCTTTTTTCGAAAATAGTTCGAACTGTGATATACGACTGAATTGGTCGTGAAATAAACATGGATGTGGATGGCTATTGAACCATCCTTTGGAAGATCCGGAACATCCGTAAAAGTGGTTCATCCATGAAACTGTGGAAAAACCGCGTTATTTTTCGAAAACTCTTGGAAGTGTGATATAAGATAGAATTTAGGGTTGTGACCAGAGAACGGTCTCATAGCCATCCGGATCCATGTGTACGTCACGAACCAAAATTCTTTCTTAAATCACAGTTCCTAGTGTTTTCGAAAAAAAACCGCGGAGCTCTATGTTTAGTTTCATGGATTGACCACTTTTACGGATGTTCCGGATCGTCCGATCCCATGGCCATCTGAGTCCATGTTTATACCACGACCCCAAATTCTATCTTATATCACAGTTCCTAATGTTTAAAAAAAAAACCGTGGATTGACTATTTTTACGGATGTTCCGGTTCTTTCGGAGGACCGCTCTTAACGAAAGATTAAGATGAACTTCAAATCAATCAGAATGTTGTTTCTTGCCTTTGATGTATCAACGGATCAACATATTTTTTGCTTAACTTCTAAAATATAAAAAAAGCTTTGGGGTCAGATTTTTTTTAGAAATCGTGCTAACCCCACGGAATTTCCATAATATTTCATAATAAGACCGGAATTCGCAAAATTTTAAACTAGAATTTCTGATCTATTGAAAGCTGTTTATTCTAAATAGGTTAAGAAATTACTTTTTTTTCCTTGATTTGTTTTCCGTTGATCTTGTTTTCCGTGGAGAGCACCAATATTACCGACGCCAGGGAGGCAGCTCCCACACCTGGACCGTACCTACCGGGGGGACCAACAAGCCTTCGGAAGGGAAGTAAAGCCTAAGGAAGGTGTGCTCAGAGATGTTATGCCTCAGAACATTCCGGCGGCACCGACTGGGATTGAACCCACACCTGCTGGGGCGAGAGGCAATCACGCTTACGTTGTAAATCTTATTTTATATTTTTTAGGTTTGGGCTCTGCGCAAGCTATCTCGATATGGAAACACTTATGGCCCCGGAACCGCTTAGTCCCAGAAGGGAACCAGCCTAAGCCCCGAGCTGATGATCTTAAGCCAACGGCAGCTCCTGGGGTGGGCACTCAAGGCCTCTTTTGGTTCCGGGTCCCAGGGCGTTTTTGCGTGGGGAAGCTTTCGGATTGTGGGGAATTCCTATCCAACTATAAAAGTAGAATTTACCTTACATTTATTTGTTATGCGAACCAATATGATGAGCTTGGCATTGTCTAGATGGTGGCGGCCAGTTAGTGACAACCGGATGTTGGTGACCAGATGGCGGCAGCCCAATACCGTATGGTAGCAGCCTTAGGAAAGCACCCCTATGGCGGTGGCCTGCTGGCGGTGGCCTGGTAGCAGTGGCCAGATGGCGGTGTCCGGATGGTGGTGCCCGGATGGCGGTGCCCTGATGGCGGTGGCTTGCGGACGATGATCTGATAGTCGCTGTCTGATGGCGTCGTTCTGTCATGAAACCAACGATCTTCATCTTCCTGCAGTGACGCGAACCTCGTGCTTCGCATCTCACGTCCACTACCGTCTCTACCATTATTCCACCGCACGTCTGCCTAGAGGCAACGCTACACACCGACTCCTCCGAACTCTGTATCCTCCTCACCATCCACCCATAGTCGCACTCACACCACTCAGCTCTCTCGTTCGCTACCACATTTCCGTTCCAATTACTGCAGCTGACTTCACTCGTCACCCACAATCGTTATCGGTGCTACCGTTCGCAATTTAAATTGGAAGTTTGCTGAACACATGGTGCCCTATGTTCCCACTTAAAATAAAAATACAAAATGTTACCATTTAGGATGGTAACAATATTGAAGGGATTATCGAGTTTTGGGGTTAAATTTTAAAAATCTCTATGGGAAGTGTGGTCAAAGTAGCCTGGATTTCCTTTGCGTTAGAGAGAATATGGCGTTAGTAAGGGAGAGTTGACTGTATGCAAAAAATCACATCAGTTCTAAATGATAAAACCGGAATTTCACTATATTGTTCACAGATCAAAAGTTTCAAGGAGTTCTTACCTAAAATTTCTTCTACATACATCCAATATAAAATTCTATTGGTTCTTAAACTTATAGGGTAAGATTTTGTGCAATGAAGATGTGTGAAAAGTTCAAATGTTGGTTTAATTACGTTTAATTATAATTATCTACGGTAACAAAGATATTTAAGTGCAAAAAACGATTTTTAACCATTTGAACTAAAACAATCAATAACGTCTTTGTAGGAGTTTTCGACTAATAAATAACTTTGTCCAAGACACCAACTCTCAAAAAAGAATTATTAAAAGGCTACATTTTTAATAACAGTTTAGTACATATTTAGTACACTTATTTTTTGTACGAAACGATGGCTTCTTTCATTCCAAAAACATTGCGCAAGACACAAAATTACTAAAATTACTTGTTTTTCTGAGTATTTCTGAGCCACTGTGCACTAGACCGATGCAAAATTTGAAATTTTCGCTCCACAGTGCTTAAACGGTTCCAAGTTGGGTCCTACTTAGCCTCCCAAAATTTGAACTACTTTAGTAAGAAACTGACTTGGCACAAACAATTTCAAGTTTATATGGGAATGACTATGGGAAAACTTATGTTTTTGTTTATATTTATCTAACAATTCACCACATCACTGTGCTTTTAAAAATGATAGCAGTGATTGTAGCAAATTCTCTCAGCTACAAATTGGTAGAAAACCACTTTTCAATCAAATGCACGGAACAAAAATAATTAATGATTCTAATGTCTAATGATTAGGCTCTTTCAACTGTTCAGCAGGCAACATTGGTGTTTCTGGTGAGAAGAATAGAGCACAAATATCATGGCTACTATGTCTCACTGCAGAATACAGTGTTTATAACAGAACAGCTGCTTGATCATGCCATGAGATTATCAATCTCTTAAACAATTAATAACTATTTAATTTGACATTTGGCTGAAGACGATATTCCGCAAAGTTGTAGCTTAGAAAAATTCCCGTAAGAATAGTAATATTACTTTTCGAAAAAGCAATATGGAAAATGAGTAGAAGACAAAGAACAAAAGTTTGGTTTTCCCATAATAATTTCCATATAAACTTCGAGTGATTTGTGACAAGTCAGTTTCTTACCAAATGAATTTAAATTTTGGGAGGCTAATCAGGACCTGATTTGAAGCCGTTTGAGCACTGTTGAGCGAAAATTTCAAATTTTGCATCAGTCTACTGTGTACTGTATATCAAGACTCAAGAGTGAATTTTCGAAACGGTTTTTTTTTCAAAAATTTTAAAACACCACCACCAGATAGGGTGAAACTTCCCCAACATTATGGTGGTGGTAGATTGCGTAGGCGAGCTAAGAGTTTCGACAAATTGACGTTTGATTATTTGTTTACAAAAGCAGATACAGCTATTTGAAAATTCACTCTTGATGCGGGCATAGAAAGATCTCAATTAACAACTCTCGCGTCACTTTTCAAAAGGTCCTAAGTAACAAATTTAAACAAATCGAACTAAGCGATTGCTCTTCTATCATTGTATGTGCTACAAAAACATCCATCCAAATTTACTTTCATTTATTTAAGATAATCATAGGTCAAACATTGTCCAATGTACAGTTTGAAATGATGGGTACATGATTGTTACTTCGGTCATTTGGACTGCCTAACATGATTGGTGCTCATTTTCTAAAGGCGGCGCCAATCTAAAGTTAGATACTCTACTCTGAAATCTGTGAAAGGGATTTTAGTATCATGTAGAACAAAACGTCCAATCTAACAATTATTGATTATGTCATTGAGAAAAATCGTCCGATGTACAACTTGACTAGTCAAAATGTCCTATGGGTCATTCCAGCTCAAGTGGGTACAGAATTTAAAAAAGTTGTGGTCGTTGTCACCGATTTGAGCCAAACTTGGTCAAGACGCATATTTTGGTATTCTGAACGAATGCCTTTTTTTGATTTTGCTCTAAAGTGCCTAGATTCTTCTGGGCTACAGCCCTGGGTTTTCGAGATTTTTAAAAATTTCAACTTTCATGAAGAGATTTTAGTGTGTTGGTTTATTTCCTTTAAATTCCGTTATAATTGCTTATCTTTTGACAGATACACCAACTTTCAGAAGAGATTACTCCACAACCAAATAAGCTATTCGTTATTTTAGAACGTCAATTTGAAGGTTTTTTAATGTTAATTCTTAAAAGTGTACAAACATTTTGTTTTTTGTTTTAGTTATAGTAACTACAGTAAACAGACTGTCTACCGGCAGGTATCGAATTTGTCAAAAAATGCATATTTTCACCATGGGCGGGATTTTTTATTTTTTTAATGTTTTGGGCTCAAATTTTCACCACACTTTGGAAAACTCTTCTACTTGATGTGTTTCCAAGGGCAAATGATTTGGAAAATTTGTTTTTGAGATATGACCAGATGAATGAGTTTGGAGTTTTTCTGGTGAAAAATCAATGCTATTTTAAATATTTTTACATTTTTCTTGAATTCCTTCACGCTGATGGCACAATAATATACGTGTTTTTTTTTCTCTATATTGTAGCATGAAATTCAAAGTAAAATCGTGATTTTACCGTTTCTACTAAATTTTCAACGTCATTATTCACTAACTACATTAAAAATAGTATTACAAAATTCGGAGACGAGCCAGCCAACGGCTGAAAGTCTCCTTAATAAAGATATAAAAAAAAAAAAATATTGCAAAATGTATTGTTTCTAAACAGTTAACATAATTATCTGTCGAACTTCAACTTCAATTTTCTCAAAATGACGGATTTATTACATGGGTCTATTTGAAAAGTTACGTGAGAATTCTACTTGTGCACAAGGAATACTAAATTGAAGGGCCAATCACGAAGAAGTGGAAAAATCGAAGCGATTATGCCAAACGTACTAATCCCATTCCATTTTAATGCTTCATCAATGGAAAGTGCACCTCACACTATTCCGGCTAGAATAAAAATCCCAGTAAATAAAAAAAGTTAGAACAGGTCGACATCTACATAAAATAAAACCAACAGCAATAAAACGTAAGACTACATATCCCACATGCTCTCAATATCGTTGCAATTTCTGCAACCGCAGCAAATACTTACATGATGTAAACACCTGCAGTGTACCCGTGCACCATGATGTCGACTCCGACACCGCTGACCACTGGAAAAGCGCCACCGGAATGCAGAAAGGAGAAGAAGAATTTCGTTAAAACAATGTGGTTTCGGGCTGCATTTTCCTTAAAACTATTTTCCACGTTGGGAGGCCAACGGAACGATCTGAGAGGCGTTGAACGTGTTTCCTGGACCCTACTGGTCTCTCTTTGTGCTACCAGCTAGTGCTTAAAGAAGAATGTTACGCATCGAAAAATTTGCATCTCCTAAGAGCTACATCACGGAGGAATAAATTTCAATATTAAACCATCAAGACAGTAGGTACCTCCTATTTCAAGATTTACGAAGCGTGAACAACGTGCTGGCCAAGGATGCTGCAGCAGTGCACTATTTTATTCATTCCGAGTTGAAAGCAATTTCCGTACGCACTCTCAAAGAGATACGTATAAAATAGAACAGGGGGCTCTCTGGGCTGCATGCGGCAGCATTAGGTGGGAGCATCGTTCTGGATTTAAATATTAGATATTCCCATTCCTAATCCTTCAACTTGTTCTGCCACCAACATGCGGCACCCCACAGCTGGTTATCTCTAATGGATTCTGCTTGACTTGAATTAGTAATTGTGGAAAAACATGACCAATTTAGTTTGCGCTTCAGCTGCCGGGCGAGTCTGCTGATGGAATGCTTGATCGAAAATAAAAGGAACATTGCTATTCAAGCTTGGGCGAAAATTTGTAGATTGGCACCGATACCGCCATCAAGCTATAGCTTTCCCATCAACTTTTATGACAAAGCCGCTGGAAACCCAACACGTGGTAGGCACGTCTGTTCGCGCCATCAACGCCATGCCACTGCCATGATGATGCTATTCACGACAGACCCATATCGCCGCCGTATCAGACAGAACGCATCGCGTTTTCCTCCGTCCTTGTCAACGGAAAGGCGTGTCATTTTGGACGGATTAAAATTTCAAAATATTAACAACAAGCTCCAAACATGGCAACGCGCGACAGACACCAGATTGGACACCTGGGTCTATGAAGTCAGTTTTGCATGCTCGTTTGGGAAAGTTTTTTTTTTCTTTCTTGCACCCTTTATGGGATGGGAAACAGAGGACGGAAATAGGTGCTTTCGGTTCGTAGCGCGTGCGATAAAGTTGTGTGAGTCTATCTCGGAAAATGGGAAAAGTTTTGGCAGGTTTTAATACTGTAACACTTAAACTTACTTTTGTTACGAATTGTGAGATAAGTTGAAGCAGAGCGATTCAATAAAGGGGTAATGAAATGGTGGTAAACGATAGAAAAAAGTATGATTAATTCAGCTGGATAAAAAATCAATACTTGAGTAACTGAAACATAAGCATTACCTCCCCCCTATGCAAATAGTCATTTATTACATTCCCAATTTGGCACACGACACCAGAAATCTCCGGCCACTCACGTTCGGTGACATTTTCCGATTAGTTCCGATTCGTGACTTGGCACTCATGTCATAGTGTATCATCAACACAGCACAGGATTGCAAGGTGGGTAATCCTAGCAAGGAAGAAGAACGTGTGTTCTATCCTATGACCGGCATCATCCATACATTGTAGAAAGGTACCTACTCGAGTAGACGAGAGTATCAAATCAATAGCAAGTTTTACTATTAAAATTGCTATTAGTTTGATTGAACCAGTAACGCTGGTAGATCACCTTTTCGTGGTGCGTTACTGGTATAAGATCTACCTTCGAACCCTTAGTCATGACAACAGGATTTTCCGGTAATCAAAAGAACACATTTAAGTCCTTTTTATTTTTATGCCATACTCGGAGAAGTAGTCGCAATGCCTGTTGAATTGTGAAGTTAATTTAAATCAAATTTAAAATTAAAATTAAAAATTCTTGAAATAAGGGATACTTTTGGTGAAGCTTCACTGTGCAAATTGCTCAGCGCTTATCTACTTTAGTGTAATGTAAAAGTGGTTGTTGCTGATATTTCTGTTAGTTGAAAAAGTTAGAGGCAAACGAATGTAAATAAAGACACGAAACGATTGACATCATTGCGTGAATTGATTTATTTATACTTTATATATATACTTTATTAACTTTCCGTAAACTCTTCATGCATATTTTGTTAGATCATATTTGAGGCTTTTAAATCCACTATCACAAACTGCGGTGACATATGATGCCAAAATTGTTTTCATTAGTCAAAATCACGAAAATAAGCATTACATTATTGAACTAGCCACCGACTAAAATCTCTCGTATAAAGATAAAATTCTTAGGAGACTTTTCATGCGAGAAAAATTCCAAGAGAAGGAGCTTGGGGCAAGACAGATTTCGATCATGAATAAAATCGGAGTTAATGTTGAGTAACTCTGATAGCGAATTTGTTTATTATTCAGTTCCAACCTGGATCGGGTATCAAGGTTGGGTCTGCTTGTTTTCTGACAAACGTCAGTTTGATCGTTTGTTTTTAAAACCTACCTCGCACTGACAAAAAGTTCGGTTTCGCACTGGGTTGGAACTGGTTTCAACCCCGATAATAAACAAATGCGCTATGAGTAACTTGCATTGCTCAACATCATCTACACATAGCAACCTGGTTGTTGTGTTGAAACCGATGCTGTCAAGCAAACATAATTTACGTATTTCAACATTTTATGTGGTGCCCTTTCGAACCAAATTTTAACCGAGAAAATATTTCGGCAATGGAAAGGCAATTTCACTTTCGTAACATATGTAACATAAGTCCTGGGAATACTTTCAGGTGTTTATTTGACGGCATGAACAAACACACATATGTCAACCAATGCACTTGTCACGCTTATCTACACTGTACACAAACATCATCCTCTGATCGAATGAAACCTCAGACCATTCAAAACAAAAGACCAAAATCGCTTTTTCGAATGATAGCTGCAACCGGATGACGGTTGTTTTGAAATCAGATGATTTTCCTCTCGAATACTGGATGAAACTTGCTATGAGAAGGGATAGGGCATTCAGTTGAAATGCGTAATGCTCTCTGCAGAATGACTGTCATACTAAATGAAAATGCATATGGTATTGGTTCAGCCCCATAACGCAAATCATTCAAAACGATGATGTAAATAATTCTATCGAATGTCATTTGCTGATCTGAGCTGACAAACGAGGTAGAAGCATAAGCATCGCTATCAGAGCTGTTACGAACAAAGGTAAAGGATGAAAATCAATGTTTGGCTAATTCGTGGTGGAGAAGGTTTTCTCCACCACGAATTTTTTTTATATTCATGATGGAATTGTACATAATCAAATTATAAATCTAATTAAAAGCACTTGCATGTCACACTATTCTTAAATGTTTGTCCATAGGGGTAAGACACTTGTACTCAGAGTTAATTTATTTGCAGTGAGTAAATTTGAGTTACTCATATTTACTCAAAAACAAACAAAGTAGTCTAATATTTTTCATCAAATAGCGTTCAAACAATCTCCGTCTGACAGAATGTTTTGATTTCAAGATTTAGTTTTCATTCATTAAAAGATCCAAGTTAGATGGCTCTTGTCCAGACCAGGGGATGTTTAGGTCTCTTTTCCTTTCTAGGATGGATGGCTAAAGTGTAATGTCTTTGAAGTTTTTGGTGATGTGGTGGTGTAAAATAGCTGAAGACTCTTCCCGGGAATCGGGAAATATTTTCGGTAGTAAAACTTGAACTTCGGTAGTAAAACTTGAAATGTCCCCGGAAGATTTTTCCGACTATTTCTGGAAGTTTCTTCCAACTTCCCCTTGAAGATTTCGATCAGCTTCTTCGGAAGGATTCTTATGATTTCTCTGGGAGGTTTCGTCTGACTTTGCACGAAAGTTTCTTCCAACATCTCCTGGAAGTTTTTTTTAAACATGCCCTGAAAGAATCTTCCACCTTCTCCCGCAAATTTCGTCCATTGTTCAACGGAAGTTTCATCATCTTTTCATTCCAACAGTATCAGATTACAATCAGAAGTCCTACCGCTAGAAGTGGAAACTATTTCCCATTTCATCCGGACTTCCCACGGAAAACTTTCTGAATTATTCTGAAAGTTTCATCCGGCTGCCTAAATTTGCATGGAAGTCTCTTCTAACTTCACCCGGGAATTTCTCACAGATTGTGTCAGAAGCGTCTACCGGTTTCGTTTGGAAGATTCTTCGCCAGAAAGCTTTCCTGACTTCGCACTAAAAATTCGTCAAACTTTCTCTGGAAATTTCAATCAATTTTCCCCAAAAGTTGTGTGGTCATTTTAAATATAACATATGTGGTTTGGTTTTGGAATGGTTTTCGTACAAAAAACTGCTTCTCGGGAAGTCAAACTAGTTTTTTGAGAATCGGGAAATGATAATTCTGGTAAATTGCCCGGGCAGGAAACACTAGATGGTGTGATTTCAAGACTAAGGAAGTAAGAATTTGGCCAAATATTTTCAGAAGATTAATTTATCTCATGAAAATTAATACTCAATGTCACAAAATCGTTCAAACAGGTTTCATATTTTGTTGCAATGTCAGAGTTAGGGTCAACTCTCTCCAGAAGCGTTCGTTGTTTTTCCTGATACTCCTCCAAAAATACATCAATAGACACTAGTTGAAAAAGGTTTATCAGGAACAGGTTGAATTTTCATCGTCTAGTGTTGTTGTGTTGATCGATATTTAGCACAAAAGGAGCATTGTTGAATGCGGTCTTTTATTTAACTATTCATCCCAGGTCAAAATAGGTCAATTCTGGTCAACTTCATAGTTGATTCTATTCTGAAACTTATATGAAGTTTGTCAATGAGCGATCGTCGAAGGGATGTAGGAACCACCACATACCATTTTTTCATACTGGGATTGTCCAGAATCTACCTTTGGTTTGACTGGATTATTAGGAATCCCCCCTGGACAGTCATGAATCCCCCTCAATATTGAGTGAAAGTCTTACTGTGTTACTGTGTCCGGAAACCTCCCTGGGATAGTTCATATTCCTTCTAAGGATTTTCCGAAGTTACATTTGATATTTTTGGGAAACCTAACTGGGATTGTCCGAAATTCCCCTAGGCTTGTTCGGAATCTCTTCTGAGACTGCCATAAATCCCCTTTGCGATTGACTGGAACCCTCCTAAAGATTGTACAAAATCCAGCAGTAAAGCGAGACAGCTCTGACTGTTCCGTAAGGTCACCATAAAAATCTTCCATCGATTTTGAGGGGGCAGCTTGTAGTTCCTTTCATACACGTGCAATTGCCCTTTCATTGCTGAAAGATCTTCCCAGTAAAGCATTGCAAGCGCACCGTTGTTGCTTTGCTTTGCTTGACAGTATCGGTTGCTATGTGTATTTTATGTTGAGCAACGCGAGTTATTCAGAGTTACTCAAAATTAACTCACGATCAAAAGCTGTCTTGCCCCAAGGTTTGTCCTCTGAATGCCGTATGTTTTATAGCTAATTTTCAAACGAAAATCATCCTGTATTTGGATGACAGTCATATGGATGTTCATCATCTGACGGCGAATTCAACCATAAGAAAATCATCCGAAATTAGAATGCATATTTTTAAAGGGCTCGAGCAATGCAATAATCATTCGAAGTATTGCGGATGTTTTCGTTCAGTGTATACCACTACTGAACTACTGAAGTTTCCATTTAAAATGTCGTACAAGCTGGATTTATGTGCACAAGTCGCCAACCTTTTTGGACGGCTCAGTACAAGTGAAATTCTAAGCGTGTTCAAAGACAAGCCAATATCAAAATCAACTATTTATCGTGTTTTGAAGGATTGTCGTGATGGTAAAGAACCGGAAAATAAAAAGAAATGCGGTCGCCCAACAAAATTGAGTGCCAGAACAACCAAAAAATGATGTCAAGTGCTGAAAACAAATTTGGTCAATCAACACGCAAATTAGCACGAAAATTTCATGTTTCAAACATGACAATCCATCGGATTAAAAAAAAATACAACGTAATTTATCGGAAACGTCATCGTGCTCTAAAATATACACAGCAACAACTCGAAAAATACCAAAATGTTGCCGTGCACCTCGTCGCGAACCTTTTGCGAATGGAAAATGCATCATTTTGGAACTGAGCAAAAAATACCATTTGTACCGAAAAAGGACAATCCATCAAACGTGCCTCAGGCTCGTCCAATCGGGTGTACTCAAGGCTACGGTGTACGACAACGGCTGAGAAGCTCAAATTGAGCAACAATTGGTTGATCGAATCAAGCAAAATTTAAAAGAAATCGTCAAAGACACCGTCCAAACCCTGATTCAACGATTTCGCTGCACACTGCGAAAAATCGAAGATAATGGTCCATTGAGTGTACTTTAAATGCATTTTTCAACAGTTTATAAATAGAATAAAATACCCTGAAGAAGATTTTAAAATTAAATTGTTTGACTTCAAATGGAATGCTTTTGATTTTTTCCCAGGACTTATGTTACATATGTTATAGCACGCTACGAAAGAAACTACAAGCGGCCTCCTCAAAATCGATGGAGAACTTCATGGTGACTTTAATTAAAGATGCTTTACTGTCATACCGATTACGATCGACTACTGCAAACATTAGTAACCACATAATACGGATTCTTATGGACAATTACAAGGAGGGTTCATGGCAGTTCTAGGGGGATTCTGGACAATCCCTAGAAGGTTTCGGACAATCTCTGGAAGGATTCCAGTCAATCGAAAAGTGGATTTATGTAAGTCTCAGGAGGGACTCCTAACTAGCCTTGGGATGATTCCAGACAATTCTCAGGAAAGATTCCATACACTTCCAGTACTGTTTCCGGACAATATCAGAAGGGACTTCGGGCAATTCCAAGAGGGATTCTGGACAGTCACAAGGACAATTTCAGGCAATATTGAGGGGCATTCATGACAGTCCAGAGGACTACAGTCGTTTCAAATGGAGGATTCTGGGCAATCCAAAGTAGCATGAAAAAGTAGAAGGGTCTGTGCCTTGGGGCACGAACGGAAGCTTGACGTAGTGGACGGAATAAATATGAAGAGCATTTAGTTTTTAAATTGATCAATTATCTATTATCTCAACTCTTTTCGTTTTTGAATTGTAGGCGTACCAAATTTGTAGTAATCTTTTACAAAGAGAAAGTTGATTAAGAGAATCAATCAAAATCACTTGCACCCCTGCTTCCAAGTTTGGTTACCATATTACAACTCTGGAGAGCATTTAGTGTGGTCGTTGGGGGCTTGTGGTTCTGAATATGGACAAACAAGCACAGATAAATTCTATTCCAACTCTTTACTGATGTAAGCTTGATGGCCCTGAAAGGGGCCATTTTATTGAAGAGGACATCCATGGCCACTTACGCTTGGCGTGTTTAGTGTAGGTGACAGCATCACGGACCTCATTTTCCAGGAACACCTTCAGCACACCTCGTAGATCAGACCGGAGATACGTTTGACACCACCACGGCGAGCCAGACGACCGATGGCGGTTATCTCTAAGAACTTTGCGATGACGCTTGGCGCCTCATTTCCCGAGCAAAGCTGAAGATCAAATTGAAATCAAAATTTGCTGTTATGATGTAACTTATTTTGAATACTCCAGTTGATCTCATTTTGGTTGACTTAACGGTTAACACAGCAAAAATGAGAGCAAAATTTTACACTGTTGAAGCAAACGGAAAACTAATCCTGCTTTCAATGAAATCAATTTGATTACTGATTTTGCATTCATAATGTTTAACTGAATACGGTCCTAGAGTAAATGGTTACCATTCATGTTTCTCAAGCTGAAAGACTTAGGCTCCAATCTCACCGCGGGCAAGTCACGAATGACCTAAAATGTGTTAAACAAATCAGATAAACGATAATCATTAGTTCAACGACAGATGAATTTCAATTAAATTTTAAACAAGACGTAAACAGCAGAACTTCAACTTAAGTTGCTTTCATTTAAAACGTCTTGACTGCATAATGAAAGCACAATATGATATCAGACTTATGTCGCAACATTTGAAATCAAAATGAGTTTTCATTATGATAGGAACTGCACACTTTAATATCGATTTGCTTTCATTTTGTTAACCGACTTTGCTCGGGTTACCAGACCTTTTCCTCCTTTGCCACGACCAGTCAATTGTTGCTTGTTAGGTGTGAATGAGTGGACTAGCCACCACCTTCCTACTGCTGCTATTGCTGTTCACCACGCCGTCCGAAGCCAAAATGAGCTAATGCCATTACTGAAGACTTAAATGATCTATATTTCTTGAATTTGTGTTGTTTACATGTATAACTTATCAAGTGACACAGATGCGTCTTTTCAACTTTAGTTCCTGTGAAATTTCAATTATTATTAATTACAGTTCCTAGTCCTATCAGGCCTGTTTTAGAGAATGACCACCTTGGTGGGATTGGTTTGTTTGAAAATTTGAAAAAGGAGACTACTTATAACTACTATTTACAACTACAACTAACCTACAACTACTATGTACACCTAACCTACTATATACAAATTGCTTATCAAAGCATGTTCTGATAAATTACATTTTTGTGCAAATTTAGTCTTAATTTCGTTAATTTTGGAATCTATTTTGGCAATGCCTGCCTCTTCATGTAAATTTGTTATTCTAGTGTCGAAAGGACGATCAAGAACTATCCTCAGCACTCTATTCTGAGCGACCTGGATTTTGTTCCTGTGAGTCTGTGCACATGATTCCCACACCGGAGCTGCGTAGAGGATCGTAGGTGCTATGATTTGTTTGTAGACGGCCAGTTTGTTCACCCTTGAGAGGCGGGATCTGCGGCAAATCAGCGGAAACAGGCACCTAACCAAGGTAGAACACTTGACTACAGTTTTCTCTACATGCGAACGGAAGAGGAGCTTTTCATCGAACAACATCCCGAGATAGGTAACTTCGGTAGACCACTCAACCCTTGTACCATCCATGATTACAGTACAAGATGGAGCCGGTTTCAGTTTGGGCGATTGCCGATGGAGGAACATGATCGCTTGTGTTTTGGAGGGATTGATTTTAATTTTCCACGTGGTGGCATAATCAGCAAAGGCGTTAAGGCATCGTTGAAGTTTGTTCGTTATTTCGCGAGGCATCCTTCCTTTGACGGCTATTGCGGTATCATCTGCGAACAGGAAAAACACGCAACCGTCACCGAGGGGAGGAATGTCGGAAGTGTAAATGCTGTAAAGCAAGGGGCCCAGCAGACTACCTTGCGGGACTCCTGCTGGGATCGAAAACGTGTCTGAGAGACAACCATTCAACGATACCTTAAACGACCTTTGCTGGAGGTAGTTACGGGTGATTTTAATAAGATGTAAAGGAAAGTTGAAGTTACAAAGCTTGTACACAAGTCCATCATGCCAAACATTGTCAAACGCCTTTTCAACGTCTAACAAGGCCATGGCTGTGGACTTGGATACAGCTTTGTTACTTCGGATGTTATTCATCACCCGTACTAGCTGATGATTGGTGGAGTGCCCCTTTCTGAATCCAAACTGTTCCGGAAGGAGAATGTTGCTTTCCTCGACAAACTTGAGCAAACGATTGAGAATGAGTTTCTCGAACAATTTGCTCAGCGCTGAAAGGAGGCTGATGGGTCTGTAGCTTGAAGACAATGTTGGATCCTTACCGGGTTTGGGGATCGGTATGATTTTTGCTACTTTCCAGATGCTTGGAAAGTAGTGCAGTTCCAAACATCTGTTGAAGATAGCGGTTAGAAGAGACTGCACTTTCATGCTGAGTCTCTTCAAGATCAAGTTGAATATACCGTCAAACCCGGGAGCCTTCATGTTCTTGGTGCATTTCAGCGCTGAGCAAATTTGTTGTACTGTAATCATATCCGCCGGAGGCACGACACAAGGGGAGGTATCTAGGTTTTGAACGCATTGCGCAACCTGATCATCGAGCGGACTTTGGATAGTCGAGCCAAGCAAATGCGATGAAGCGACATGCTTGCCGATCGCATTTGCTTTCTCCTGTGGGGTAATTAAAAGCCGATCGTCATCATTTTCGACTTTGAGAGGTGGAACGGGTTTGGGATGATTTTTCAGGACCTTGGCTACCTTCCAGAATGGTCTGGAGCGGTCATCCAGATTCTGGACAACACGCCCCAAACTTTCATTTCGGAGTGAGTCCATTCTGGAAGCAATCTGCCTATTCAGATCGGCCATTTCACGTTTTTTGCCCAGATCTCCAGTCCTCTGAAACTGGCGTCTACGAACATTTCTCAATCGAATCAATAATTGGGTGTGGGAATCAATAGCAACAAACTTACCCCTCACAGGAACTTGTCGAACGCATGTCTCGTCAGCCTCGGATATGGCCTGTTGGAGTCCTTCCAACGCCCGGTCGATGTCATCTACGGTGTCGAGTAGTGGATTTTCATCGATGTTGCTGTCCACCATTCGACCGTACTGCACCCAGTTGACATGGTGGTAGTCTTTACGCAGGCAGCCTCTAGCAGGAACCACGTTGACACCGACTTCAGTCACCACCGGTTGGTGGTCGGAGCTGAGATCGTTGTGCGCCTCCGGCTTGGATAGTCCGATGTTTGACAGGAAAAAGTCTAGCGTGGAGGGATTTCCCGCTGGAGAGATGAAAGTTGGCTCGTCCGGAAATTGCACTGTGTACAGTCCATGTTGTGCGTGGTCAAACAATAGACATCCGTTTCGATTCCTCTGGTAGTTCCGCCAAGCTTCATGGCGGGCGTTCAGGTCGCCCCCAACGATGAATCGGGAGCTAGTACGGGTGATGGCGGTCAGGTCCTTCTTGAATTGGATTCCTAATCCGTTGCTTGCGGTACACTGGCGTGGGCAGTAAACAGCGATGAACCGGACGTTTCCAGTTGGTGATTCCACCTCCACACTAATGGCCTCGATGATAGAAGTACGGATGTGGGGCAGAGTGCAAAACTTGATTCCCTTTCTGACGATGACCGCTACACCACCCCCCCTGGAGCTGGTGCGATCAAGCCGGATAATGTTGTGGTCAGGCAACCAGAAGCTGTCACCGAACTTTAGGTGGGTTTCGGTTAGAAGACCCACGTCGATGCTATGCTTGCGGAGGAAGTCGGCCTGGGTTCAATCTCAGTCGCACCGGCATGTTCTGAGGCATAACATATCTAATCCCACCTTCCTTGGGGAAGTAAAGCCATTGGTCCCCTGTTCATGAGTTGATGGGTCGATATGTAGGGTTTAGGTGTGGGAGCTGCCTCCCTGGCGTCGGTAGCATTGGAGCTCAGTATGGAAAACAAAGCTGGCGTCACTTTTCAATAGGTCCCATCTACATTGATCGATTCTCTTCATCGACACTCTCTTTCGAAATAACTCGGCTTCACAAATGTTTCCTGCCGTCTTCGTCGAATTAGATGCTAGATTGTTGCTTCTTCCATCGAAAATATCCGGTCGTGACGATTCAAAGTTGGTCAAGGTTGATCAAAATAATTTGTACCCCTGCTTCCAGTTTGATTACATGAACAATTTGTGTGGTCGTTGGTTCTGAATATGGAAACAGGCAGATGAATTCTATTCCTACTCTTTACTGTAATAAGCTTGATGGCCCTGAAAAGAGCCGTTTTTTGCCAAAGTTGGTGATGATTTAACCTCCGAAACCAAACAGAGTGCGTCTCTGTCACTTCAAAACGTAGATGACATCCATGGCCGCTTACGCTTGGCGTGTTTAGTGTAGGTGACAGCATCCCGGATCTCATTTTTCAGGAACACCTTCAGCACACCTCGTAAATCAGACCGGAGATACGTCAGACACCGACACGGCGAGCCAGACGACGGATGGTAGTTATCTCCAAGAATTTGCGTATGGTTCTGAATATGGCGATGAGTGTGCAAAATATTACGCAATTCCATCCTCCCTATTCGCACGCACCCGAGGATCGGAGACGAATGCCACTTCGACTTGTTTCGTCTACTTACTACTCTCTGACAACTGTGCTGGGGAAGCTGCATATACATGCAATGTAATTGGTTTTGGATAATGCTGGACATTTACCAGTTTTCAATAGTTTCTTGTTGAAAATCAACATTCGAAAGCATTGTTATCGATGCGTAGCCATATTTCTGATCGATTGGTGATAAAATTATTGAAATTGGACCAGGGGCAGCTGAGTTATCAACGTTCAAAATCTTTCTTAATTTGTTACATGTTCCATTTTCGGTTTTCACAAAGTGTACCCCCATATAGAAATCAAAGACGTAGTCACACGTCAAAAAAAAAGAGATGAAGGGATTCCTGCATCCCTTAGACGATCGCTCATTGACTCATGTAAGTGTCGGGATAGAATCAACTATGAAGTAGGCCAAAACTAATCTATTGTGAACTGGAATGAACTGCTACATAAAATACCGCATTCGTCAATGTTCCATTTGTGCTAAATCACAACAACACCAGACGATGAAAATTCATCCCCTGATCACAATATTCAACTGTCTTTTTCCAAGAGTATCAGGGGAAACAACGGAAGTTTCTTCTATTATCAGAGATTCATAAATATAATTTTGCTGGTCAGTGTACACCTCAATTATAAATAATTATTATTAATGTCGAGTTTGGCGTCGCCTTAACCTCAATCTACCTGTACACCAACTCTCAAAACATAATCAATTATCAAAATATTGCTTGCAATGGATAGATATCGAGTTAACTAGAAGATTAAGTGTATATTTCAACCGATTCGAGTATGAATATGGCATTAAATCTGTTTTTGAAAGTTGGTGCACAGGTAAAAAGTGAGGTTACGCGACGCCACTGCGAGTTTCCTTATGTTGAAACTAATTCAACATAACGAGAATAATCTAATCCTTTAAATTTGTCGAACCTCTTAACGGAATCCCTTTATGAAGAGCTTTGAGTGGGTTGGTTGGTTTTTTTTTTTTTTTTTTTTTTTTTTTTTTTTTTTTTTTTTCCTTTAAATTCCGTTATAATTGCTTATCTTTTGACAGATACGCGTATTTCGTCTACTACTTGCAGACTTCATAGTGCCAAGTGGCATTGAGTACTTGGCACTTATGAAGTCAGCCAGTAGTAGACGAAATACGCGTATCTGTCAAAAGATAAGCAATTAAAATGGAATTTAAAAGAAATAAACCAACACCAAGATGTAGGTCACTCCGCACACCCCAAGAGATGAACTAGCCTATGGCTAAAAATCTCTCAAATAAAAAAAAAAAAAAAACTCCGCACACCAATCTTGGGTTATCTTTTTTGTCAATGTGCCGCAGGTGTGCCGATTGTGCCGATCATAGAGCAAGCTGCGATTGTTTGTAAAATACCCATCCCGGCAACCCCGTATTTCGGAAACCTTGAATGTTTTGGTTTGAAATCGCAAGAATAAATCGGATTGAGCATGACGCGGGAAGTGGCGGGTGAGCGAAATGTTGGTGTTTTATGTTCATAGGATGATAAAAGTCCTGTTTTTTAGGGCTTTATAATGCCCTCAAAGGCAGAACAGAAAACTAGCCTTTCGTGATGTGAAAAGCAGATTTGGAACGGGTGAGAACATTGTTGGAGACCGACTATAGCGGATGATGAATAGACTACTGTAGTTTGTTTTACTATGTGAATTGCAGCATTATTTGAATTAAGGGTACTAATGGGGTTTGATAAACTGCCTCTTTCTCTTGAGTCCACTCTAGAACCTACATTTAGTATTTAGATCTATAAGTGAACCGATAAGTAAACTGCTGGTCTGGGTTCCTCTGGTATATACAATTAGAGGATGTTCCTGAATATACAGTCAAACAGCACGCAATGTTGTGAACAACTTCAGAGACAGTTGTTCAGCAGGGCTTCCATTTTATTTACAACAATCAAATCGAGATTGTGCCGAAGGTTAGTCGAATGTGTGCCGATGGATGGCCCAAGCTGTGGCGAATCTAGTTTCGGCACAATGTGCTGAGTGACTTACCCCTTGACCAACACACTCAAAACTCTTCAGAACGAGAAGCCTCTTTCTCCGATTTTGAGAGGTTCAGTATTAATTTTCATGAGCTAAAAGAATATTCTCATAATATTAGGTCAAATTCCTACTTACTTGTTCTTGAAATCACACCACCTCATCTCCAAAACTTCGAAAATCATCAATCTCTAGAAAGCAAAAGAAGCCTAGGTCTGGACAAAAGCAATCTAACTTGGATCTTTTAATACATGAAAACTTAATATGGCCGTTTCATGGAAAACAATTCGACGCAACTGATGATCTGACGCCAAATGCTCATTGTTCTCTTAATTTTTAATCAATTCATTCGGTGGTAGTTTCCAGAACTTCTTATGATGAAAAATACGAAACTACTTTGTTCACTTTTGAGTAAATATGAGCAGCTCGAATTTACTCTCAGCAAATATATTTACTCTGAGACAGTCTGAGTACAGCTGTCTTGCCCCTTGGGAAGGAGTGAGATTCAAAATGTAATTTGAAAATACTTCAATGAAAATTCTGAAAACCTAACCAAAGGGCTTAGGTAGAATTTCTTGGTAATTCCGAGGAAAATTCAAAGAAAATGTAATTCGAAGGATAGTTCCAACGAAATAATGAGGAATATTGCAATGGAATTGTGCGAAGTATTCTAAGCATATATTGGTGATATTTCTTAGACTTTCAAATGAATTTATAGAATAATGCCATGAGAGTTTCGGGAGAATGCAAAACGAATGCTGAGGAGAATTCCAAGTGAATTTTCATGAGCAATCTCCGTTGAATATGGAAAAGACTGTTCTTGACTTGTAAATAAAACTGCTTTGAAAATCATTTATAGTTTGAGAAATTAGCTTGATGCTCATCCAATTTTTAAACTTCACCGATCTTTTTCGAACTTCCTAAAGTTTCTTCAATTTTCATAACAATCATGATTCTTTTTCTAAAGTTTTAACAATTCGCTGAAGTTCTCGATACTTCTTTAAAATTTATGTAATTTCTCTAATGTTAACGGAACTGCTCTGAGGTTCTCTGTTCTTTCTTGAAATTCTTGAAACTACTTTAAAGTCTTTACAGTTCTCATAAAGCTTGTTGTACTGCCCTGAATTTAATTGAACTGTCCTAAAAATGTTTAAGCTTCCGTGAACTTCTGAACTTATGAGTGGAACTGAACTCCCCCTGAAATTCCTTCTATTTTTGGAGATTACCAAACATCACGAAAGTTCCTGAAGATCTCGGATCTTCCCTTCTATGAAGTTCATTCGTGAAGTTTACGATTTTCAGAGTTCGTTGGAAATGCTATAAAGGGTGTCCACGTAATTTTTGCATCACTGACATTTGCCCATAACTCATCCTGCATATGAAAAATTACCAAAATGGAACCGAAACAGCAAAGAAACCCTTCATAAGATTTTGCTCGCACACCGTGAAAATTCAACATTTTCCTACCGCAAACTCGGAAACCGACTCGGGCTAGTGCATACTACCAACCGGTGGAAACTAACGATTTTAAATTGGCTCACTACTTGACTAGCCTATTGGTCACAAGTACATCTATAAGCGTACCCCATTATTGTCGAAATTCTAGTACTAAACAATGTTTGTTTTGATTCGCTACTAAAGTTTTACTGAGTTAAATTAGGGGATTATGGATTTTCCTAGGTTTCGAGGGGTGCTTCGATTAGCTTGGGACCGAAGAGAGTACCAGAGCTGAGCCAACAATTTGAGCACGTTTCTTTGGGACCTTCTGGTCTGGCGCTACCATAGAGGTAACTCTAAGACTAGTAGGTCCTGAAGAAACGTGCTCAACTTTTTGGCTCAGCTCTGTTACTATCTTCGGTCCCAAGCTAATCGATTCACCCCTCGAAACATAGGAAAATCCACTAACCTCTCATTCTATCTGTCAAACTTTCATAGCGAATCAAAACAAACATAGTGTAGTACTAGAATTTTGACTAGAATGGGGTACGTTAAACGATTTGCTTGAGACCAATAGACTAGTCAAGTAGTGAGCCAATTTAAATTCGTTAGTTTCCACCGGTTGGCGCTACTGTGTCTGTCGCTCGGATTCAGGTAAAGTTGCCAGTCTTCTTGATATGTTGTCTTCGCAATAATGAAGTGCAAATGAAAAGAAAGTGGAAAAAAGCTGAGAAAGAAGTGACAGATACCATTGTGCAAAAGTTAATGGAAGGTATTAAGAGAAAAAGCATGTAATTGTTTATGGTAAATAAATGAGATCCAACCAAACGTTAGAAAGTTTCTTAATATATCAAAGATCACCCTCTGAATATTTCTCTTGATTCTGATAAATGGCTTTTGTTTGACGACATTTTTTGTGTGGTGCAATAATTTCGTGGACAGCCTTCATATTAATATAGCTTATTCTGCTATCGGATCAAAACTAACTCTCTTACCAAAATTGTATGTTGATCAGCAGATGTAAAATACCAACGAATAATACCAAAACATTGCATGCAAAATACTTTGAAAATAACAAAAAATGATATTTGGATACCAAAAGAATACCTGCGTGGTATTGCATTTTCATAATTTGGTACTCTTATGTCAGGCTAATCCATACCAACTTAAAATATCGAGACCTTCGTTCCTGCTCGGGCTATGCCAGGCTGATCAACACCAAATTTTGATATCAGGAACAGAATTAGTTATTCATAAGCTATTTTCTCCACCTCGGGAATCCTCGTACCTAGACGCATTTCACACCTCCCGGCCAAACGTGACTGAAGCAGAAAACACACACTTCCGGCGTCAGGCTTCAGGTGATAAATCATTGCGTTTGTCGAAAAGTATGCCAGACTATCGAACCTCCTGTTGTTCCTGTTTTCGGTATCGCCAAAAGACTGCGTCCGGAATAGTTCCCTCCCTGTGTTGAACAGCAGCAGTCCCAAAATAATTTCAGTTCGAAACAAAGGGGGGGGGGGGGAGGGGCTGGGGCCAACCGTGTCTGATTTATCGAACCAGCAGATATTCCCACTACGATAGAGGCAGACAAGGGGTACTTTTGTGAGCTTTTGGGTATGTTGAACTGTTGTCGGTGCGTACGCTGCTTGCTCACATATGGGCCAGATCGAATCCGTTGATACCGGGTGAAGAGATTTATGAGACTCTTCAGAATAATACAGTATTATTTACGATAATTTTATTATTTTGTTTTGATTGAAGCACTGCTCTCCGATGGAATAAATTTTCCGGGTAGGTGCTATTGATTTCAGCATGGTCCTGAGTGGTGTGCATGATGGTTTCGACCTCTGCCTGACGGACCAGAGAGATGACGATTGTGAATGATAACGCATAAATAGATGGGTATACGTTGTCAGATCCTTCAATGTCACCACCAGCACGAGCAAAGCCATGTTATACAGTTTTTACCACATTGATTGGTGTCATTCATGCTGTGTAATGTCCAATGCTGAAAAGGATAGCATAGAAGATCTGTTTTGTACGGTGAGAAATTTTCATCACTATAGAAAATCGTTATAAAATATTGGATCATGGGGGAAATCCAAACGGCTATGTAGTTTTGTTTCATATTGATTTCTCAGTTTTGCGAGGAGTTAATTTTCACTGTTTTTTGAAAATATATCATTTCAACACCTGAAGTCAAGGCCGTAGCGAAATTTTAGCTCGATTGTTTGCATTGGATTTGAAATTTCACTAGCGCTTTCAAGTTTATATGGTAATTACCACAGGCCTGTCATGGTGGTTACTCATGGTTACTTTACTAACTAGCACCGCAGACATTTCGATTTTCTTGCGCTCCTCTAATCTAGGCTGCACCAAAATGCATAAGGGAATTTTTGGACGCCTTTCTAGATTACTATGCGCTCATATGAGTTAAATATCGCTACAGCACTGTATCGAAAATATTCTATCTTCAACCAGAATCAATCTTCGCCCTTAAATGTGGAATTGATGTATAACAAACGTTTGAAAAAAAAAATCTGTCTTCAAATGTGCTATGAACAATAATCTGTGGTCATTAAAGTCATACACTGTGTGTTTGTGTTATCCTCTAACCTTCGTCCAACTGGGAGAGTTGGACAAATAGAGCTACGAATAATTTGATCAAATCTAATGCTCCGTAATGGTGCCCTTTATGTTATGAAAAAAGGGGAAATGGCTCTAAGATTGGGCCCATCGCTAAAAATCGGCTATTTATCAATTTTATCAAGATGAACGCGTCATTGGGACGGTAATTATGGATATTTTTGGTTGCTATTAAAAATTTAGTCGATTGTTAAATTTATGTATGGGCCCAAATTAGGGGCATTTAGGCCGAGGGGGGCAACACATCTAAATATCAATTCTAGTTGCTCGAAAAATCTCACACTAGCAAATTAATCTACGGAAAATCTTGTTTCATTTCTCACATCCACTTGCATCGCACAGCATCTTTTTGCAAGAAATCTTCAGAATCGTAATCAATCTTCTTTCTTATTCAGCGTGCACGCAGCTAACAACACCAAAACAAAAAAAAATCCTGCATCGTAGGTAGAGTCGTCCCCCTTGATTTAGGCTGACATTACATCCATTTCCCCTTTGTACTTTAAAAAGAATAACTTATGGGGCAAAAGAAGGTGCCCTCAGCAAGTTTAATGAAAAGGATGTTCTAATGTCCACAACAGGTACAGCAAAGCATCATATACCCAAGTAACATTACAAGTTTTATCGAGGTTTTGCTACTTAGGTAGACACCATTATTTGCACTATCTATTCTGAGGTAGAAGGAAAACAAAAGCCACCGCAGCCAACTGAAGCTTGAACCGGGTACCTGGGAAATCCTAGCGTCAACAGCCATCAAACGATGCCCTGCATATTGTATATTGTTGCGTTTAAAAATGCATTTTATGGAAAAGATTTTAACTTTTATAAAATGGATGGATTCAACCTGTTTTTCTCCAAATATAATGTAATACTGACCGCCCAATTTCACCACTCCTGTTTCTGAATTCTATACACCTCTTCCACTCACAATGCCGAATCCATATACAGTACTTGTTAGCTAACTGGGCGATCTTTAACTGGGCTGCTTTTTACCTGGGCTTTCGTTAACTGGGCTGTAGCCCAGTTAAAAAGTAGTTATACGTCAAAAATAGACATCTTCTTCTTCTTCTTCTTCTTCTTATTTCCTTTATTTAACGTCGGTCTCTGTTCCGCAATCTAGTGCCAATCACCGACGGACATCGATTGCCATCCATTGACGGCAATCGAATGTGCAGGAAGGCTGCTTCCACACTTGCGTAGGATATCGCACCCATTCATCAACACACATGGGCCGGGACCAACGGCTTTACTTCCCTTCCGAAGGAAGACGTGACCAGAGATTTTTATGCCTCAGAAAAATCCCACCGACCTCGGCTGGGATTGAACCCAGACCCATCGGTGTGTTAGAAAGCAGTCACGCTTACCACTACACCACCGGCGCCGGCAAAATAGACATCACATTTAGTTTGACATTTAGTTGTCATAATTGGTGAGGGGCATACGAATGGAAGATTAAGCGATAATGTAAACAAATTTGAAATTATTTTCATTTCACACTGAAATCAAGACTTATGAGCAAAAGCATTAAGCCTTTCTAACCTAGTGAGATTGAATTCTGTGAAAATAACAATAAGAAACTTTACACTGTATCAATTCAATGCACATGATTGTTTTTAACGTTGATCAAACAATCCGTTGAAGCTCCCCTCACTGTTTTTTGACATTTGACAAACCAGCCCAGTTAGCGAGTGGAATTCGCTAACTAAGCCGGCGCCGGTGGTGTATTTGTAAGCGTGACTGCTTTCTAACACCCCAATGGGTCTGGGTTCAATCCCAGCCGAGGTCGGTGGAATTTTTCTGAGGCATAAAAATCTCTGGTCACGTCTTCCTTCGGAAGGGAAGTAAAGCCGTTGGTCCCGGCCCATGTGTGTTGAATGGGTGCAATATCCTACGCAGGTGTGGAAGCTGCCTTCCTGCACATTCGATTGTCGTCAATGGATGGCAATCGATGTCCGTTGATGATTGGCACTAGATTGCGGAACAGAGACTGACGTTAATTAAAGGAATGAAGAAGAAGAATTCGCTAACTGGGCTACGCTTTTAGCCCAGATAGCGAACAATTACTGTATCAATATTCCATTACCATCATGATCATTACTTTTTTTCTTTTTTCATCTTAAAAATTCCCTCGTCCCAATAGTATAGCTCCCACTGTTTCTATAACTTCGTTGCCGGACTAAATAAGCCCTCATTGAATCCCTTCTAAACTATCAAACTCTACATTCAACCCGTCTCCCTCCTCCAACCGTCATCTACGGAATGGCAACACTCTGCCTCTCCTAAACAAAAAAAAACGCTACTCAATGTTCCACATAACGAAAAAACCATCGAATCAACGTCACCAAAACACTGCATTAGCTTAGCTTAGCTTAGTCTGACTGCACGTATCGATAGTTGCACTCCGTGATTGATCTGAACCAGTGAAATTGTACAAAGAATCAACTGAATGGGGCTTGGTAGTAACCTGCCATTCTCAGTGTACATGTTCCAGTGACTCCTACCTTTAAAGATCAATAACGTCACCGGCCACGTCCTTGCAATCAGGTGGGAGAGGGAAGGAATGTTAGTGTGTGACTTTTGTTGTTTTGGGACCGTGTTTACCTCTGCATCCCACAAAAGTCACAGGAAGGAGGTTTTGTTAGTGGGTTAGGTTCGTTGGATCAGGATTCACCTTAATAAGTGATGCGATCTTTTGTTTTGTGTAGTTATTTATAAGTGTTTTCGATTTATGCTCTAAACAGCCGGCTGTCTAGAGATGTAGATCATTATTAGATGTGTGTATACCGATTTAAACCAACAATAAGGATACTGTTGGGGCCCCTCACAAAGTGTGATGATGGTTTATTTTATTTTATCAATGACCAAAATAATTAATTATAAGCGGTTTGAACCGATTTAAACCAACAGCAAGGATGCTGTTGGGGCCACTCACAAAGTGTGATGGTGGTTTACTTGATTGAATATAAAATAATTATTAGAACCGATTTGACCCGATTTAGACCAACGGCAAGGATACTGTTGGGGCCACTCACAAAGTGTGATGGTGGTTTATTTAGTTCGGAAGAAAATGAATATGTATACTTCTTTTTTTTTTTTATATATAATAGAACGAATTTGTACTGATTCAAACCAAAAGCAAGGGTTCTATTGGGGCAACTCACAAAGTGCGATGGTGGTTTATACTATAAGGGCATAAAACAAAATCAAGAGCCATTTCGGTTTCCATAGCTTCCTAGACACTCGGCCGCAAAATAATCTTATCCGACGGAAACGTCTCGATCATCGCTGCACAATGGTTTATTATAGCATTTAGAAAGTAAATTTGAATACCTTATTGTTTATTTATTATCCATTTTGACTTGACTTGGTACCGTTCAGTTTTATGATGACAAAGTTGCCTGGAGAAAAGTGACAGTTCAAAATGTTTCGGAAGGGAGTCAGCTAGTGTCGTCCAAGTTCAAGTGCGGAAAAAATGCCATTTAAAGTGGTACAAACAATTGAAAGATGCGAAACATGCCTAACCGTAATTCTTTCTGGTTGGAAAGAAGCTGGAATCCTACACTGGCCGGAAAAAAAAACGCGGTAGCGAAACTCTCTCAAGACGAGTTCTCCATGCCAAACCCAATGTGGGAACGTATCAATTGAGTGAAAAAAAGAGAGTTCAAGACTCGCTTGGAGGCTGAAGCAGAATTGGAACAGATGTAGCCAGTTTCGGATACGGAGGCGAACGAAGGGAATAATCCACCACCGTCAAAGAAAGTTTGCCCCGAAGTCTACAAGTCCCCCAGTCGGAAGGGAAACACAATAAGAGACTTTAACGAAGTTTTCCTTATTCCTGGGCAGGAGGTTGACACCTGTGAAGCTGACTGTAAAATCCAGAATCAGATGAGATTATAATATATGCGACACAAATTCACTTTTTAATAGGGGAACATGTGATGTGAATAGAACCCACCATCAGTGCAAGGATTACATATGACTGCAGATACTTCACTGGTTGTAAAGTTCTGCCTGATGGTTTGTTGCAGCTGGGTGAATCAACTTCATTGAAGACCTTTGGAAGACAAACGACAAGATGTACGTCTATCAACACGTGACAAGGGACTGGCAAATCCACGAACACTTGTCCAGTCTACAAATCCATTGAAACCCTTAGGCTGCCCCCCCCCCCCCCCAAACCCAACATATAATAATGTTTGATTGATGAAACGTATTCAAAAAAGGGATATTTAGAGAGAACAATCTTCAACTGGAACGTACTCACCAAATCAATACATCCGGGAGCGCATTCTCGATGCTTAATTTTCTCTAGTCATTTTTAAACAATTCCTCCTCCAGCGAATCCAAACACACAATAACTAAATATCACTTTTCTTCTTCATGTCACTCTGTGCACAAAAGCAATGCACACCGCAAAAACCTAATAATAGATCAGCGCGGTCGAGTCACACTGTCAACAAAGGGAGCGAGAGCACACCAGGCACCAAAGCAACAGGGGAAAAACATCAGCACAAATCATTCTAAATAGAATTATCGCGTCCGGGACATAAAACTATTCAAATGCGAGCACCGAAAAACTACACGGCAGCACAAAGATAGCCCGAGCTCTAAAAAAAAAGCACGCAGCGGAGCAAAAACACACAACCGTTCTCGGACGCTTCTGAAAGCGGACTCCTCAACGTCACCAAAACACTGCATTAATCGAAAAGTCTGTACGATGAAAATAACAAAAAATCGTGACAGCCCCTTAAAAATAAAAGTCTGCGCTCATTAAATAAATACACACAGAATTTAATGTTGTGTTCGATATTTTTTACCGAAATCTTAAAAAAAAATCCGTAAACTTTTGACCTTCAATTTAAAGCTTGCTCAACAATAATTTTAAAATACGTACAACCCTATCCAAATAATCAAATTTTCTAATAATAGTGCAGATTTCGTTTTAAAGTAGCTTTAAAAAATTAAACGTCGCCTTGATCAACCGCGTCAGTTTATCCGGAAGTCCGTACTCGTGCATAATCTGCCATAGCTGATCTCGATCGATTGTGTCGTATGCGGATTTGAAATCGATGAACAAATGATGTGTGGGCACGTTGTATTCGCGGCATTCTGCAGAACCTGCCGAATTTTGGTCCGTGGTAGCGCGGGTACCAATGAATCCCGCCTAGTATCGCCCCACGAACTCTCTTGACAGGCGGCGGCATAGAATTTGGGAGAGTACCTTGTAGGCGGCGCTCAGCAGGTGATCGCGCGGTAGTTGCAGCAATCCAATTTGTCGCCCTTTTTGTAGATTAGGCATACGACACCTTCCATCCACTCTCCTAATATCTCCTCCTCCCAAATCTTGGCAATTACCCAGTGCAGTGCTTCACCACCGTATTTTAATAGCTCACTTGATAGTTGATCTACACCAGTTGCTTTGTTGTTCTTTAGCCGACCGATCTCCTCCTCAACTTCTTGAAGATCAGGGGCCGGTAGTCTGTCGTCTTCTGCACGTGCTCCAAGGTCTATAGCCGTGCCACCTTCGTTTTCTGCTGCATCACCGTTGAGGTGCTCGTCATAGTACTGCTTCCACCTCTCACCGAAGTCGGTGATAATTTCAGAGTGTGATAAACTGTTATGCGCCGAAAGTTACTAACAGTTAAATTTTATTCATAAATGGTCATGCAGCGAACAAAAGGTCGTGAGTTCAATCTCAGGTCCCACCCACTTGGAAAAAATGTAACTTTGATAAATTGCCAGCAACGGTTACCAAACGTATTAGCCATAGATTATCCATTCTAACAAAAAACGTACAGCCGTCCCGTGACACTTAGAAGGGGTCGTTGGGGCAGTTCCAATAACTTCAGGAAAATTGGAGGAACTAAATAGAAGTTGCTCAAAATGTTCAGAGATCTTTAGGAAAGTTACGTAAAATTTGGAACAGTTCAGGGCACATAAGAGCAGAAAGTTCCATGAATATCTGGAAAATTTCGAAAAGTTTAGGACAGTTCCACTATTTTAAGATAAAAGTGGAAATTCTTCAAGAAGTTTCGAAATTTTTAGCGATGCCTAGAGAAGTCCATTTCCTTTAACTCTGGATTTAAGACATTAACACTCCGAACACGATACCTCCTGTAAATTATGTAACATCAAACTTGCAATGTTTGAAAAATCATAGCTCAGCCATTTATTGACGAATTTCAAATCTGTTGGCGCAAATTGAAACTTTATATTTTTAAAATTTATTAAGTATCAATAGATTTAAAATCAATTGATAAATTGCTGATCAAGGATTTTTCAAATATTGCCAATTTGCTGTTACACATTTTACCGGGGGCATCTTTTTTTTGGTTATGTATAACGCAAATGATAACTTGGCTTTGTAACGTTTATTCGATTGAGCCTGAACAAATAAATGAATTCACGAAATAAATTGTGAAATGACATCAGAGCAAAGGTTTCCGGACTGTATCACCTTAAATGCTTTAGCCGTTTTCTGGATGTTGGATGTACTTGCCCGCAAAGTTATACAAAAGATATTCCCTGAAGTTCTTTGAACCTAACCTCGAAACTTTCTGTACCCTTGAACTCCTGTAGACTTTTGTTTTGGAGTTCTCCGGATTAGTCCTGTTAGTTACATGGGTGTGCCTTCGAATGTTGGGGAAATGAATTTCCCAAGACCATTTATATGCTGTCACAAAACCAGAACCGCAATGTACCTATTGCTTGCTTCCCGAAAATTTCCTGGAGTGCTTCCTAAGTAATTTCTCTTTTCCTAATTAGTTCTCTTCCTAATGAACGAGTATAAGCACAGCACAAACTTTCAACGCCATTCAGTCTACCAGTAGCTGCTCATTTATTACCGAACCAAGACGTGACTAGTTTAAAACTACTTACCAATTGCTGTTACTATTCCCCATATCCGGATCAGAGGTCGGAGGCAATGGCATGGACCGCCAAGCTGTCGCCGTCGGTTCCTTCCATCCATTATGCAGTTTGGTGTGAAATACTCTCCCCGTAGCCCCGCGTCCCGTGGCGTTGGTTTCTTTATTTCTCTGTTCAACTTTGGCCAAGCGACCTGGCTTCGGATTCGGAAAATGGCCCTCAATGGGCGAAAAACTTTCCACTTTGGGTGTGTTTGCAAGCACCAGTTCGACGAAAGGGATTTGTTTGCACTTCGCTTCTTTGCGGCCAAATGCTATTGTTGTTTGTATTTGTCCGGTATCCCCGGCCGTCTCGCTCCGGATGCTGTTATGACGGCTTGAATGTTAATTCGTTGATTTATATTTACATAACTTTTGTTCTGCTCCTGTTACCGTTATAATTTATGTCGGTATTTACGTTCCGGGTTGTGCGTGTGATGAAACAAACTTGAAGGGAAAGGCTGATGATGGTCATGGAGAGGCAAAACTCAATTCACAACATCATAAATCGAATTAAGCACGCCTGTGCCTATCACAGTTTGTTTAGTGACGGAGACCGGGATCATGGCGTGGATTCGATGGCGCGGCACAGGGCAGGACGAAGCAGGACAATTTAGATTGTACTATGTGTATACACGGTGCACAAATCCGTGCGTAACGTGCAGGCACAGATTTAATGAGCCTCTGCTACGTGGTGGCGGTGTGGGCGACAAAGACGATGTTGGTGACGACCGACGACGGTGGCCTTTGTTGGATTAATTCGTTTCGTTATATAACGGGCTTAGAGTAGATTCGCTCAGCAGAGGCTGATGGGATCATTATTTCTAGCGGGGTTCTGTCTGGCCTGTTTTTGTGTTTGACACTTTACGCGCGAGCTGATGAAAAATGGTCCAGGCGTTGATAAGGAAGAGTTCTGAAAATGGAATGAAAGGCGAAATAAAATTGCGTTAACAGACGTGACAGAATATCTGGACATTTGATTGAGTGAACCAACAAAAATGATGAAAGTACGACAAAATTTGGAACTTAGAAGTGGAAATTAGTTAATCAGCTACTTGCTTTTGAGGACATTAACACATATGTAGGGTAACTGGAGAAAAGGTAACAAATCGACTAACGTACCCCATTCTAGTTGAAATTCCAGTACAACACTATATTTGTTTTGATTCGCTATGAAAGTTTGACAGATAAAATGAGGGGTTAGTGGATTTTTCTATGTTTCGAGTGGTGAATCGATTAGCTTGGGACCGAACATAGTACCAGAGCTGAGCCAAAAAGTGGAGCACGTTTCTTCGGGACCTACTTGTCTTAGAGTTATCTCTATGGTTATAACATGTTATAGCGCTATCTTGATGGTGGTTTCTGTGTTGCAATTAGTTGACAATCGTTATAACATGTTATAACTCTCCAGTCTGGACAGCGTTTAAGACTAGTAGGTCCCGAAGAAACGTGCTCAACTTTTTGGCTCAGCTTTGGTACTATCTTCGGTCCCAAGCTAATCGATTCACCCCTCAAAACATAGGAAAATCCACTAACCCCTCATTTTATCTGTAAAACTTTCATAGCGATTTGCTTGGGACCAATAGGTTAGTCAAGTAGTGAGCCAATTTAAATCGTTAGTTTCATATTGATTGTTGTTATAACTCTGTAGTCTGAACGTACTATTAGAGTTACCTCTATGGTTATAACATGTTATAACGGTTGTCAAATAATTGCAACACAGAAACCACTATCAAGATAGCGCTATAACATGTTATAACTCTGTAGTCTGAACGTACTATAATAGTACGTTCAGACTACATAGTTATAACATGTTATAGTGCTATCTTGATGGTGGTTTCTGTGTTGCAATTATTTGGCAACCGTTATAACATGTTATAACTCTCCAGTCTGTACAGCGTTTAACCGGTACATCTGCGGCACACTGACACAAAAGATGACCAAAGATGTTTGAATGCTCAAAATCACGAACTTTTTTATTTGCGCCTTCAATATCGACTTTTTCACCTTTATATCTTAAGAAGAGTGTTTTTATAAAATAAGGCGCAAATACTTGTGATAAGTTTTAGTTCTGAACTCCACCACAGGCGGCGCTGCAAAATATAACTTTTTTACATGTACAAGATAGGTATGTGGTGTCTTGAGCAAAGTTGTAGATATCTTTAATACACAGATCTTTGCTCAGCACACCAATCCTCTATATGTCTTAGTTTTTGGGATATGTAGCGTTTTATATGACTGTACCACAAAATTTAGTTTTTTTTTCAGTTTTTATCACATATTTCCAAAACTATAGGTTTTAGAAGACTATAATGTTCTATAAATAATTGAATTTTATAAAAATACCCAACTTTGTTAAAGACGTTCAAATGATATCGATTACGTAGGCTGAGTTATTGTCTGATTTAGTATAAAAATTGACATATTTTGTGCCCTCACAGACAAAAATCTGGCAAAATCCGGCTGGTGAATCTTGAATAGGATGAAAGCTTGTTCAAAAGTGATCTCAAATTCCATTGAAACATTTGTCCTTTCAAGTTTTAGAATGAACGTCTTGCTTTTCACAAAATTGTTGACTTCAGCTGCCACTTGTGGTATTGATGCATCATCAATGCCGTAACAGTCTAAAACTTCTCTGGACACAACGTTTGATTTATCAATTTCGTTTCCCTTCAATACTTTCCGGTCGATTTCAACTGAAATTTTATATGATAACTTATAATTGATATTTTCACAGACAAATTATTTCCATAGACAACTTATTTATATCGTGGATTGGAAATTAACACGAAACACCATATTAACTTTATGGTTGCACTTACCTTCATAGTTGAAATACATACTTTTCCCACTTTTCGGATCTGCTACGGAAATGTTGTAAAAATAACCTCCATTAAATGAACGCGTAACATTTTAAAAGAGCCTATCCTCGTTGATCCATTCTCTTCATCGACTTCCTTTTTGGTTTACCACGGCAACATAAACGAATTTCTCGCTAAGCTCGCAGCACAGTTCGACAGAAGATGATGTTAGCTTGCACCTGAAATAACACACTCAATGGGACATTCATTTGCAGTCGGGCTATTCGCGAAAGAGAAAATCGATGAAGAGAATCTATCAACAATGATAGGCCCTTTTCTCGTGTTGCACGAGATTTCACTATTAACCCTCCGTTACTCGCGCCAACTTTTGTAACACGAGTACTCGCGCGTTGTACTTTGTACAACAGTGTGAGTTTTCCATTGCCATTTTGCAGTCGAGCTACCAATCTATATGAAACCAACGGGTATTCCTTAAAAAACTTGTTAAAGAAGCTTAACTTTTATCACAGTTAACCCCCAAAAATGCAGATAATAGAGAAAATGTGAATGGAAACCGCGTAAACGGTGTCCGTACTACGTGGGATTTGACTTAATTAGTTACAACATGGACAATCTCGAGATCCTGATCAGATATAAAGTTACTGCCTTCGGCAAAGATGTTCTAGAGATCATAACCTTTTTGATGGTGGAGAGTAGTTCAGGAAATTCTTACTACGTGGCGCTAGTATATACGTGCAATTTTCGCAAATACACTAGCTCGAGATCCTGAGCAGATAGAAAGTTACTGTCTTCGGCAAACTTGTTCAGAGGGTTAAGACTTTTTGGCTGGTGGACAGTAGTTCAGAATTTTCTCTCCACGTAGCGCTAGTAAACGTGTACAGTTCTCGCGTTTGCTATAGCTCGAGATCCTGAATAGGTAGAAAATTACTGTTTTCGAAAAAGTTGTTCATGAGGTCTATTGCTTGGTGTACAATAGTTCAGAATTTTCACACTACGTGGCGTTAGTATACACGCGAAATTCTCGCATGTACAATATCTCAAGATTCTGATCAGATAGAAAGTAACTGTCGTCGACAAAGTTGTTCAAGAGGTCATAACTTTTTCGCTAGTGAAAAGTAGTTCAAAATTGTGTCACTACGTAGCGCTAGTATACACGAGAAATTCTCGCATGTGGTTTGTTTCGAGATCCTGACCAGATAGAAAGTTACTGTCTTCGACAAAGTTGTTCAGGAGGTCAAAGCCTATTGATTGGTGTACAATAGTTGAGAATTTCCTAAGCGGCGCTAGTATACACGTGAAATTTTCACATATAAGACCAAATAGAATGTTACTGTCAGGGGCAAGGTTGTTCAGGAGGCCAAGGCCTGGTGGACAGAAATTCAATATTTTCAGATCATTGTATACACGTGCAATTCTCGCATTAGATATATTTCGAGACCTGCTAAACTGTCATCGGCAAAGTTGTCCTGGAGATCAAAACTTGTTCGTTGGTTGACAGTACAGAATTTTCTCACTACGCGGCGCTAGGATATATGTGAAATCTTCGCTGATCCTGAACAGCTATAAATTTACTGTTTTTGGTAAAGCTGTCAAGGAGATAAAGATCTTTTGGCTAATGAAAAGTAGTTCAGAAATTTCTCAAAACTTGGCGAACAATTCTCGCATATCAAATATCATAAAATAAAAATACAATTTTCATCAGCCTAAGTGGGATAAGTGTTGTGAATGGCTGTTCAGTCTCGACAAAATCAAAATACTGCTATTTAATTTTTGTCCTGTCAGGATAAAAAGTAAATAGCAGTATTTTGATTTTGTCGAGACTGAACAGCCATTCACAACACACATCAATTCCCAGTCGAACCGTTCCATAAGTGGGATAAGACAAATATATTCTGGATTTCTTTTACTTGTGAAGATTTTCATGTAGATTTGTGGATACATTAATTGGGGTGAGTCATTCCACTTATATACCTCTGTTAAATTAGTGGTAACACGTATCTCAGATGGAAAACATTATCTTAAAACATCAATATCGCTGAAACTTCCACCAAATGAATGTTTGGAGTCTCCCTTTCATTATAGACTAATTTCAAAATGTCTTATCGAGGGGTCTAGAACATAAAAAAATTCCCGTATTTACGTGTGCATGGACAACGAGACTAACTCAGAGAGTGAGGCACTTTTGCTCAGTTGAATGGAGAAATTTATAAAACCGTACACTCCCGACACCCCCAAAAACATGCAAATGGGTTATGTTCATAACTTTGTCACTTTACGTCTAATTTTCGATCTTTTTAGAACATTTGAAAGATTTTGAATGGAAATACGAAAAGGCAAATTGCTCAATAAAATTTTCAAATGTTGTATGCTTAAGGTTCACCCAAAAGTATTAGTAGAACCCTTATGCTATACCATGTATATAATTCAAGTAACCTAAGAAGATCAATAATTGGTCGTTAAATGAGAGAGCTTGAAACAAAACACATTTGCACGTATTTTGGGGGTGTATATAAGCTTATGTTCGGGAGTGTAGGTTACCCGAGCAAAGTAAAATACCAACCTGATATCATCTTGAAAACAAGTCTTGTTCTTCCAGACGTCTTTTTGGTTGCAGTTGTAATCGCATAACTAATTTAGTTATCAACATCGACTAGTTTTGTCTTCAGTTTGTTGTTATCATGAAAATAATTCGAAATGTTGGAAGGTTACTTTAAAACTTCAAATATTATTCGCATGGTAAGAAAAAAAACACACTGCCAAGCATGTCTCAGTTATCTGCGTAAGGCTTTAATACCAAATCGATAAAATAATTTAAAATTTGTTGAAAATATTTGCATGGATCACAGGATGTGTTATCAGGATGTTTTCAATGATAACTAAATCAGTTATTTTTGTGATATCCACGGAGTAATTTTTTGTTATAATTTTTGTTATGTTGGCTGCTTATTCAACCACATTTTCAGTTATCAAATCTTGATAACCAGGTATCAGAACTTGTTTTCAATTTGGTATAATCCTTTGTTCGGGTACTCAGCGCTGAGTGAACTACGCTTTTGGAAATTTCTCCAGACAACTGAGTAAAGCAAAAGCAAAGCGTGTGTATATATTATATACATTTTACATTACATTATACATTTTAGACGAACTGAATAGATCCCTCTCGTTTAGATTTTGCATAAGGTGTATGTAACCATAAATTCGACGTCACACTCCTAGCAGCGTAGGAATAGCGGTATAATGAAAGATATGATAATTTCATATTATTAAGTCTTTTCTTTATGACTTTGGACGAACCTACACACTGTGATTTTTTGCCGAGATGGGCACCACTGAGCAGCTCATTATTTTATTTTGTTGGATCTCAGCGAAAAACTTGCCACGTGGTGAGAAAATTCTTAACTACTGTCTACCAGCTAAACAGTCTTGACCACCTAAACAGTCTTGACCACCTAAACAACTTTGCCGAAGACAGCGACTTGCTAGCTGATCAAGATTTCGAGCTGAATATGCGAGAAAGGCACGTATATACTAGCGCCGCATATTGAGAAAATTCTGAACTATTGTCACCTAACAAAAAGATCTTGACTTCCTGAAAAACTTTGCCGAATTCATTTACTTTCTATCTGGTCAGGATCTAGAGATATTGTATATGCGATAATTTCACATGTATAGTAGCACCAACAATCAATACGAAACTAACGATTTTAAATTGGCTCACTACTTGACTAGCCTATTGGTCCCAAGCAAACGATTAACGTATCCCATTCTAGTCGAAATTCTACTGCTACACAATGTTTGTTTTGATTCGCTATGAAAGTTTGACAGATAAAATGAGGGGTTAGTGGATTTTCCTATGTTTCGAGGGGTGAATCGATTAGCTTGGGACCGAAGAGAGTACCAGAAGTGAGCCAAAAAGTTGAGCACGTTATTTTGGGACTTCTAGTCTTAGAGTTACCTCTATGGTAGCACCGCGAAGTGAGAAAACTCTGAACTACTGTCCACCTACGAAAAGGCCTTGACCTCCTGAACAACTATGCCGAAGACAGTACCTTTCTATCTGGTCGGGAACTCGAGATATTTTATATGAGAATTTCACGTGTATACTAGCGTCGCGTAGTGATCAAATTCTTAACTATTGAGCACCAAGCAATAGGCTTTGACCTCCTGAAAAACTTTGTGAAAGACAGTAACTTTCAATCTGGTCAGAATTTCGAGATATATCACATGCAAGAATTTCACATGTATACTAGCGCTACGTAGTGAGAAAATCCTGAACTACTATCCACCAGCGACAAGGCTATGATCGCCTGAACAACTTTGTCAGAGACAGTAACAGTCTATCTGGTCTACGAGGTTTCCATTTACATTTTCCCTATTATCCACATTTTTAGGCTAGGGGCATCCCACTCTAAACTATAGCTCTAGTATCAATTAGGTATTTCCAAGTATCTGATAAGTATTCTTAAGTATTTTTAAGTATTTTAAGATTTGGATTTTTTAATCGTAGTGACCGGTTACTAATGTAGTTGTTTGTTGTTGTATATTCCGTCAATGTATTTCTTTTTTTTTTTTTTTTTACTAGTTCGTTTATTTGGGAGGCTCAATCGCGTTAGCTTTACGGAGCCGATAGTTCATTGTTCTTTGTTTGTAACAAAATTCACTTAATTCTATGTCTAGTAGGAGTTGGGCCGAATACTCGCGGCTTACTCGAGGTTAGAGAGGTACATTGTCGAAGGATAGGATCAGGGGAGGAGTTTGGGGGTAAGGTTTCGTTGTCTCATCAGAGCGTTGTCGCCAGTATGAATGGTAGTGCGGTTCTAGTTTCGTCTGGAGTTCGACCGGCTATGGTGACCAGTGGGCGACGATGAGACTCATCGAGACGGGGGGACAAGACAAACAAAAACTATTAAAGAGAGACAAAAGACAAAGGAATTAAATTCTTATACTAGACATTTGAAGAAACACATAAACCGACTGCATATAGCAGATATCGCGAGTTCCCAACACGTCTCTGATAGGAACATAGGGTTGTCTTCCTTGGGCCTCAAGGGTATTCAAAAGTCGCTCTCTGGCGGCGTCATTATCCGTACATTGCCAAACTGCGTGATCGATGTCATCGTAACCGTTTCCACACCGACAGATGTTGCTGTCTACGAGGTTTATTCTATTGAGATGAGCATCTAGCGAGTAGTGGTTGGACATAAGTCTACTCATCACGCGAATGAAGTCACGACTTAAGCCCAAGCCTTTAAACCACGCTCTCGAAGAAACATTAGGAATAATTGAATGTAACCACCGTCCAAGATTTCCAGTGTCCCAATCGGTTTGCCAACTCGAAAAGGTACTCTGACGCACTAAATGGTAAAATTCATCGTGTGAAATTTGCCTGTCATACAATTCGCCTTCCTGCGCGCCCACCTTTGCCTGGGATTGAGCAATGTGAGGGGACCCATACAAAGGTAATCATATATGATCTTTCGACCAGTACACTAATCTGCTCCCTTAGGAAATAAGATGAGTGTCTACTTGGTTTCATCGACCGAATAGCCTCAATCGAACTGAGACTATCCGAGAAGATGAAGTAATGGTCTGCGGGCATGTTGGAAATCATCCCCAATGCGAAGTTGATTGCTGCCAGCTCAGCAACAAAAACGGAACAAGGTTCCTGGAGTTTGCGGAAGGCGCTAGAGTTTTCATTGAAGACACCGAAGCCAGTGGATCCACTGAGACGAGACCCGTCTGTAAAATATCTGTTTACGCAATTGACGTGTTGGTACTTTTCAGTAAAAATACGCGGGATAATAATAGTTCGAAGTTGATCTGGAATCCCGTTAATCACTTGTTTCATGGACAGATCATATTCAATTGAGGAACTGCGATTGGTGAAGTGAGCACGGTCTGGAGTATAACAAGGAAGACACATATCCGACGATATGTAGTGGTGGTAGATTCTCATAAATCGAGATTGTGTGTTCAACCCAAGAATTTCTTCAAAATTTGCAATTATAAGTGTGTTCGTCACTCCGCATTTGATTAGTATTCTGAGAGAGAGCTCCCAGAAACGGTTCTGGAGGGGTGTTACTCCTGCCAGAACCTCGAGACTCATGTAATGCGTTGAGTGCATACAGCCAAGAGCAATACGCAGACAACGATATTGAATTCGTTCCAATTTTATTAGGTGACATTTTCTTGCCGAGAGAAAGCAGAAAGAGCCGTACTCTACAACAGAGAGAATAGTTGTTTTATAAAGCGTTATGAGGTCTCCCGGATGAGAACCCCACCATGTGCCGCAAATTGAACGGAGAAAGTTGATCCTCTGCTGACATTTTTGCTTCAAATACGTAATATGGGTATTCCAAGTGCACTTTGAATCAAACCAGACCCCAAGGTACTTGAAAAACAATGATTGAGTAATGTTTCTGCCCAAAAGATTAAGATGCATTTGGGCTGGGTACCGCTTTCGAGTAAACACTACCAGTTCAGTTTTCTGCGGCGAGAATTCGATCCCTAGATTCCTAGCCCAAGAAGACAAGTTATCTAAGGAACTTTGCAATGGTCCTTGCAAGTCCACGGCATGTGGACCTCTTACGGAAACCACACCGTCATCTGCAAGTTGTCTTAGCGTGCATTGTTCTGCCAAACAGTTGTCGATATCTTTGACATAAAAGTTATAAAGAAGAGGGCTGAGACATGAGCCTTGTGGCAGACCCATGTAGCTAATTCTGGAAGTTGTCAGTTGTCCAAGGGAAAAGTTCATTTGCTTTTCTGACAACAAATTGTACAAGAAATTATTTAAAATTCCGGGAAGTCCACATCTGTGCAGATTGTCTGACAGAATTTCAATGGAAACTGAATCAAAAGCCCCCTTAATGTCCAAGAATACTGAAGCCAATTGCTCCTTGTGCGCAAGGGCCAGTTGAATATCTGTGGAAAGCAGCGCTAGACAATCGTTTGTTCCTTTGCTCTTGCGGAACCCAAACTGTGTATTTGATAGTAAGTTATTTGATTCGACCCAGTGATCGAGTCTCCGAAGGATCATTTTCTCCAACAATTTCCTAATGCACGAAAGCATCGCAATCGGACGGTATGAGTTATGGTCAGACGCTGGTTTGCCAGGTTTTCGAATGGCTATTACTTTGACCTGTCTCCATTCAGGCGGTACAATGTTGTTTTCTAGCAAGGAATTGAATAAATCTAGCAAGCGTCTTTTAGCGATACCTGGGAGATTTTTCAGAAGATTGAATTTAATCATATCGCTTCCCGGTGAGGAGTTGTTCGATGAAAGAAGAGCCATAGAGAAATCCAGCATTGAGAATGGTCTATCCAGAGAGCCGCCGCTAGGAGACGCTTCTCGAAGAATATTTTGTGCTGGAACTGAGTCCGGACAGACCTTTTTAGCGAAATCGAATATCCATCGGTTGGAGTATTCTTCACTCTCATTAGAAGATGAGCGGTTACGCATGTTGCGAGCCACCCTCCACAAGGTGTTCATTGAGGTTTCTCGTGAGAGTCCCTCGACGAAATTGCGCCAATAACCGCGTTTTTTTGCTTTGATTAATTGTTTCAGCTTTGTCTCAAGCTTTGAATATTCCTCGAAGTAAGTGGAGGTTTTGTGTCTACGAAAAGCTTTGAAAGCATCAGATTTTTCTACATACAGTTTTGTGCATTCTTCGTCCCATCCAGGTGTGGCTGGTCTCCTTTTGAAGGGCGCACTTGGAACTTTTCTTTTTTGTGCTTCCAGTGAACTTTTGTAAATCAAATCGGCGAGGAATCGATATTCTTCCAATGGTGGAAGCGTATCTATTGATTCGGCACCGATTGTCACCGCCGTTGCATATTTATGCCAATCTATGTTCCTTGTAAGATCAAATGGAACTCGAGATGGTTCTGCAGAGTGAGGGGCACACTTAATTGAAATGATGATTGGCAAATGATCGCTACCATGGGGATCATTGATAACCTTCCACTGACAATCCAATGATAGCGATCTTGAACACAAAGATATGTCGAGTCGGCTTTCTCGAGCCGGAGGTTTTGCTATACGTGTCACTTCACCAGTGTTCAAAATATTCAAGTTGAAATCGTCGCATAAATCGTAAAAAATAGCCGCTCTATTGTCATCATATAGATCGCCCCACCCAGTACCATGGGAGTTCATATCACCCAGAATTAATACTGGGGATGGAAGAATCGAAACTAGATTCCAGAGTTGACTACGGCTAATGGAGGTTCTTGGTGGAACATAAACTGAAGCTATGCAAAGGTCTTTGTTCTTCACATTTATTTGGCAAGCGACGATTTCGACGCCTGATAGAGCAGGAAGGGAAATTTTGTAGAAAGGGTAGCACTTTTTGATCCCTAAAAGTACTCCTCCATAAGAATCGTCTCTATCCAGGCGTATAATGTTAAAATCGTGGAAGTTGAGTTCTTCATCGGAAGAAAGCCATGTTTCACAGAGAGCAAATATATCACAATCAGAATTGTGAAGTAAAAATTTGAACGAGTCTAGTTTAGGCACTAGACTATGGCAGTTCCACTGTAGCACAGTGATCATATCTTCAACCTCGTTCGACGAATTATCCATCGAAAGATATGATTGATGCAAGGAGGGGCCATGAAACAGTCAATTGCTTAAGATATGATTCTAATGTTGGAAGCAAGGCAGAAACTAAGCTTCTAAGAGGGTCTTGTATGTTGAACATATTTAAAATGAATTCCACAATGTCCGAAAAAGCTAGCAAACCTCGCTCGGACTTGGATTTCTTTTGAGAAGTTTGAGGAGCAACTTTATTATTTTTCTTATCTTTTTTGGGCAATGGTGGAAAATTCCTGCTGCATCCAGGGATTGGTTCAGCAGGAGCCTTCGGTTTCGTTTTTTCATCCCCATTACCCTGGGAATTTGCCAATCTTCTGGAGGTGACTTTAGTTTTCTTACGGCGCACTTTCGGGGAGGGGCATTTTCTTTTTGAGGATCCGTCCATTTTTGAAGGTGCGTGTACCACCGTAGAATCACCTTCATCGGATGAGTCAGAGTCAGATTCTTCAGCTGACAAAATCGAAAATTGGTTTGCATCTTGGACGGCTGATGCAGCCTTCACCATTTGAGCATATGTCTGCTTGGAGCGTCCTGAGATTGAACGCTGCACTTTATCGGAGTGCTGCTTGTACATCGGGCACTCCTGCAAGGGGTGAGGATTCTCGCCACAGTACGCGCATTTTACTGATTCTTTGTGGCAAGAATCCTCTTTGTGGTTTTCACCACATTTGCCACAACGAGTTTTGTTGCCGCAATGGCTGGCCGAGTGTCCTAGCCTTTTGCAGTTGGTACAGTTATAAACCCTCTGTACAAACAACCGCACCGGAAAAAAAGCACCATCAACTTTGACAAAGTTTGGGAGAACTGAACCAGCGAAAGTCACCCGAAACGAGTCTGAATGCTGATAGACTTTCTTGCCATCTTGTAAAGACACTGAATGCAGTTGCCTAACATCCAGTATCTTTACAAGCTCGCTTGTGACTTTTCTGTTTTTAAAACAACCCGAGGCACGTTTCAAGTCCTCGACAGACAGACTCGCGTCGGAGACCACGCCTTCTATCTCCACATCTCGAGAAGGGATGTAGATGTTGTACTCAACACTAAACAACTCGTGATCAGCAATTTTATTTGCTACATCATAATTCGGTGCTTCTACACGCAGTTTGTTGAATCTCTCCTTATGTACCAAGATTCCCGGATACTTACGCAGCAAGTCTCTCGAAATATCGAGAGTTTTCAAGGGTTTATTTTTAGGCCGAAAAAAGACAACCCATGGTCCTTTCGAAAGTGGTTGGTAATACCTGGTTCGCGCAACGTTGGCATCGAAAGATGCCATAAGTGTTGCGCAAAAGCGGTGCGCAACCGCTTAAGAAGGAAAAAAAATAAAAACCTTCTCCAATTTATTAATTTTAATTACTAGTAATTAAATTTTTGCACGGCGTACAAGCAAATTAAAGCGAAAAAAAATCGAAAAAAAAACTTTTATCTAGTTGCAACAAGTTGTCTCACTATGAACCATACTCCCTTACCAGGGGTGAGAGACAGAACCACGCGCCACGAGGCAAAACAAAACTACAATAGGGAGGCAATGGACTTGCAAAATGTATTGTACTATACTTATGCCGGTTGTGTAAACAACCTATCAGCCGGTGCAGCTAGGTATTCCGTTTGCTGCTGCTACGCTGCGGCTATTAACGGAGATGATGCGATGATGATGGTGATGATTTGATGATGATCGATCACTGGGGTAAAGGTGAACAGTCTATACGTAAGACTCAGCTTACGATAGCTGCTTCCGAAAACCGTGCGCGATTCACCTGAACACTTTTTTTTCTACAACGATAGCGATGGAAACGCGGTAAAAAACGAGTGTCGTATGAAGAGACCAGGACGCTGTTAACTGGCTCAGCGCTCGATACGGAATGAATGTATTTCTTTTAATCACGTATTAAAGCATAATAATACTAGTTTCAATATGTTTTAAATTAAATGAAGTAGTGTGCTCATGTTGATAAGTAAGTATTTTAATTCTAGTTATGAAATAGTTCATCAAAAACATTTTACTTTCAGCGAACCAGTTAGAGCAGGGATAGTGAATTATTTATGATTTCGAACTGGCTGTTTAGTACGATATCAAACTTTTGAATTAAATTGCTTAGCTGGAGGTTAATGGTGTCGTTGTCGTCCGAACTCGTACACTCCCGATCATAAGTTTAAGGACACCTCCAAAAAAGGTATTGAATGGAACTTTCCTCGTAGACAAATTGTTCAATATAATTTTCAAATTTTGTGTGCTAAAAGTTCACCCAAAGTTACATTATTTTTCAAAATTTACTCTGAAGAATCGTGACTGATTTTCTCAGAATTGGGTTGGCCAAATTTCGAAATAAAAGTAGTAGTAGAACACTTATGCTATATCATTCATACCATTCAATGAATATTGAACGTAAAATGAGAGATCATTGAACAAAACATATTTGCATGGTTTTTTGGGGGTGATCGGTAGTGCAACTAGATTTCAAACTGAAGTGCCAAAATAAAAGCGTATGTTGCATGATTATGAAATTCTTGACTTTAAGCCGGCCAAGGATGCTTGGACTACACTGGTTATTTGCCAGAGGCCAATGAAGCACAACTACCAGCAATTCGTTGTGCTGGTGGGCTCGAAGTTAAACTAATTGCAATTGCCACTGGTGGTCGTATCGTACCGCGTTTTGATAAATTTACATCGGTAAAGATGAGTTATGACGGACTGGTGAGCGAGTTGAGTGAGTATCCTGATAGCAACCGAAAGCTTTATGTGAAATCAACATGAATTTCTCACTTTTACCCGTAAGTAAAGATAAGAAAATATTAATCTGTTCTGTAATTATAATTTATAACAAACCATTGATATACCAACTAAAACGATTTAGTTCCAACACGTTACTTATTTGTATCAATTTCATGTAAAATAATCCTAAGTTAAAATGTATGAATTTATTTAAAACCATTCCCCAAACAGTCCAAATTAAAGTGATAGAATCAATTAGAGAACGGTTCTGACATTAACACGGAGCGAATATGTTGGTTTGACCATGTCCAGCCTTATTACGGCTTAGATCTTATTTTGGGCCAAGTAAGCACAACCCGCCCTTTACATCTATTTTTAGAACGAAGTTTTTCACAAAATGGAATATTCTCACTGCATATGCCTTCCAAATTTATTGAACTTTCCGTACGTATCGTAATATTTGATAAAGAGAAACACATTGTGGAGATATTGTTAAAAATCTAACACTGCTTCTTGACGCCAAACTCAGCCTTCGGATTCTAAACTCGGCCTAACGCATTGAAACGCCATTCAAACGCAATTGAATTCACTCTTTTATTTTTTGAGGATAATGGGTGCAAACATACATATCACACTTTCTTATTGATTTCGTTCGGTAGATTTGGAACAGAAGTATCGTACCAAACGCATAATTGACTTGTTAACGCCGTAATCATGGTTTAATTTGATGTTTTCTGCTAAATAGGCCCAAAATGGGCGATTAGGCCGAAGTAGCTCTCTACCCTAATAAGCCTTAAGCAGGAGAGCATCAAAGGTTCCAAATCCGAGGAAATGTGATTCTCTTCTTATTCGGCGGCAATCTATAGGAGATGTGGCTTTGCGAAAGGTGCAGAAAGCTTTCACAACTTCTTATTCAGCTTCAATCAGCGTAAAGGCCTGAAGTTATCGTCCAACGGTCAAGAACCTGATGGATGAAAAATCCATCTTTATGGAGACATGGTTTTGGGATAGAAACATTTGCTCAGGGAATTTGCTTCCACACGCAGTTTCTTCCACAGTAACTTTCCAAATAGTTCCTTATTCTACCTTTGAATGACATGTGAATCGGTTTGGCAATGTAATATTCCTTGAATCAAAATGGTCTCCTCCTCGATTCCTACAAAAAAGGAATAAATTAAAAAATAATACTTGATTTTTCTAAATACGCACACACAAATTCTCGGAAGACACCGAGTAAATAATCGAATGAAATCTGTCTAGCAACGGAGGTAACAAACTAGCGCTAAATATTTCTTAAGTATTTTTAAGTATTTGCAGGTATCTTAGATATCAGTAAGAACTTTCTGAGTATAATGCGAGAAATACAAAGTTTAGAGTGGGATGCCCCTAGTTTTTAGTTGTTTACTGTAATCAAAGTTTTGCTTGTTTTGATCAAAACAAGTATTTTGAGGAATACTCGTTGGTTTCAGATCGATTGGTAGCTCAGCAACAAAATGGCAATGGAAAACACATGTGTGTTGTACAAAGTACAACAGCGCGAGTAACGGAGGGTTAAATGATTATTTTCTATGTAATATGCGCTTTAATGCAGCAAAAACGATCAATGTGCGACCAAACTTTGTTATATTATCACTGAGCCTACTTTGATTCAGTCATCGACAAATGCGCGCTGTCACTGAGCTGTGGAACGACCTTTTTGAAATGCAAAATAATCAACGAGGATACTAAAAGGGACACATGTTTCAATGGAATTTGAGATCACTTTTGAACAAGCTTTCATCCTATTCAAGGCTCATCTGCCTGATTTGGCCGGATTTTTGCCTGTGAGGGCACAAAATATGTAAATTTTTATACTAAATTGGGCAATAATTCAGTAAGTGTAATCGATACGTCTTCACAAAGTTGGGTATTTAGCCAATATACAAAAAATTGTAGAACTTTATAGTCTTCTAAAACCTACAGTTTTTTTTTTAATATGCGATAAAAACTGAAAAAAACTAAATTTTGTGGAACGCTACGTATTTCAAAAACTAAGATATATATTTGTTATTATTGTTATCTGTGGAGGGGTTTTACTATACTGCTTTTATATTTCCTGATAATCGGTGTGCACTTATTTCAACCAAAATGCGTTACATTTCCGTATTTTCCGTTCCAGTAAACAATCCGATTTCATCGACATTTTCTAACCATCAATACAACAACAACAACACAGAGTTAGTATCTCCACTCTGGAAAACGTTCATCTGCTACGTACACTTCAGCTCGAAACGCGATTGGTGGAAAATTGATACATGCACGCTTGTTCCGAAGTTCACTCCTGAAGTGGTTTGTAATCTGTTCGAACGGTCCGGAGCCAATTTGGAGGCCACACCCACCACCACCACCACCACCGCAGCTTCAGGTCAGACAGTTTGTGCAAAATTTGGCAAAACAAGCTCGCTCGGTATGTGGTGTGATTACGTACCCTAGCTTGGACATACCCAATGCATATGAAGAAGGAGAAACTTTTCCTATAAATTGATATTAAAATTTCTAGTTATCCACCTATCCGACTCCGTGTATGGGGAAAACGGTATGAGATGCTATGGTAGGGAAGTAATTTACACAAGACAATTTGGAGCCACATTAGCAGCCACCCTGGTGTTCATTGGTTGTATGTAAGTATACGACCCTAGAAACTGACTCAAAATTGAGTAGGATTTCACTCATTCTGGCGTTTACATGTATTGAGTAAACGGTACTAAAATTGTTTGCTACCTCACTTTTTGTCAAAATACCCGAAATTTCCATAGAATGGGAAAGTCGAAAAAGTTGAGTGTGCATAAAAATGAGTTTCCTCAGTGGCGAAAGAATCTACCGGTTTTCCCGGTTTGAGAGTGTGCGTTAGTGTTTTTGTACGGTAGTTAGTTTCACAAAGTGAGTCTGTGTGGTTTTTTGGTTGTACATTGCGAAGTGTTTAACACGGTTGGACTATGGTGACATGATTTACCGAGCGGAGTTTGGTTTCAATTAACAAGTAGTTTTGTCGTCATTTGCCGGTACAAGTAAAGCAAAGTGGAACTGTTTAATGGCAATGTTGAGTCTGGGTGATCTGGGGGAAAATATGCACATGGTCGATTACCGACAACTCTACAGAAAACTTCCATGAACAGTAATACGAAGAAGAAAAGGGTTTACAATGCCTTTTCAATGGATTCAGTGATTTGTCACGATCCTATTTAATTTGTTGAGAATGACTTCATAAACTTTCATAAACCGTTTATTTTAAGGATCTACTTTCGAACAAAATAACCCTCCCAATGTAAACTCGCGGATGACATACCATCACACCCTTCTCTAATACCGCAAAAAGCCTCGTGCGGAAGCACCTAATGAAAAGAAGTAATTTGTTCTGTTTTATGATCCCATAAAATTCAATTTAGCGCGATTTCCTCTGGAAAACCCGACAATCGCATCAACCAGTGCCCTAACCCGGTAGGAAAAAGCTGCAGCAGCACCAGCAGCGCAACAATCAGGGACAAACATAAAGAAATTAACGAAGACAATCTAAACGAGATTCGCTGCCTGTCAGTCAGTCAGAGCCGGGAAACCCCAGAAATGGGACATCTCCAACTTTCCACCAACAATCTTGAGAAAGTGAAAACAATCACGTTCCGATACGCTTTTCCGATTTGTAATTTATGAAAATTGAAAAAATCGCCATCGATGGCCGAAGGCTTATCTCGGTCTATTTGTCGAAGGTCGAACAATCAAATCGTGTTTGCTGTCCTGTCTCCGTGTCCATTGAACCAAAGCTGGGTAAAGCGGAAAATATAGAAAAATAAAAATTCGCACAAAATTATCTTCCAATCAATATCTCGTTTATTATTCGAATCGTTTTCGGTGGCGCAAATTTCAATCCGAAAGAGAGTTTTTGCGTTGCTGTTGCTGTCACCCTTGCCAGAATCGAAATTTTCCTCCCCGATAAATTGGGTTTCCTCGAATGGGACTCCCGGATTGTCCTACCACTTATTTGCACAAATTTTCCCCGGGTTTCCTTCGTTTCACAATTTTATTTCCAGTAAAACTTTACCACCACACCGCTCCCAGGGCGAATTCTACTGCTCGGGCAAATAAAGAGCAAACTTTACACACAGAAATGGCAAAGCCATTCACAGAAAGCAGATGAAAAACTAGAAAGTCAAACATTTGCTGGAGACATGAGCGAAAAGTTGTGTCTGGAATTCGTCCACCATCGACGATAGAGTTAGGGAAATTTTGCCGTTTTCTATGGGTTCGTGCGCTAAAGTTTGTGGTTTTGGGTTCCGTTTTGTCGGATCTCTGATTTCAATCGCTTCCGGATGAATATACACGTCCATTAGGATCCGTTAAATTATGAAAATGATCTTAACGGTAACTAGGTAAATGACTTTTTTTTTTCAAATGCCCGCCATTTTGTCAAATTTTGAGATTTTTCAAAGATTCTAGTTCATTCCATTCTCTGAACTATACTCTTCAAGAAACTGAGCCGATTTTCTTTCTAGGTGACGATTTGCGACCTCTAGGCTGCTCGCAGTTTTGGGAAGTACCCGCCGGGCAGCCGCCATATTGGACGCCATTTTGGATTTTTGGACTTGAAAAAATTCCCAGTTGTAGAGCAAGAATGAATAAAGATTTGACAAAAAACTCAGGTCTCTAACTCTTACCAGTTCCCTGGAAAAAAAAAATCCAAAGTTTAGGTCAATTGAACCGGAAATCCCCCTTAACTGAAGACATCAAATCAAGAAGACTGGCAACTCTGTCATAATCCAAGCGACAGATACAATAGCGCTGCGCTCGAGCAAAGGTGGAAGTAACGCATAGAGAAATGAGCAAATATACAAACTATTCTTCTGAGGTTGTAATCTTTGCTATCCAATTCGTTCGAAGCATTTACCTTTTCGCGGCAGATGACGCGATTGTGCCAGTCTCATAGCGTTCGTATAAGAAAATGGTATCATAAAACGGTACGGTTTGCTTCCGGAGCCTTCGTCACTAGCCCGATACAATCGATCATGGCTGAAGCGGGCACCTTACCGTTCGAACTGCTAGCAGCACAATCTATCGCGCGAATTGCAATTCGGATACTAGCAAATAATCAGAACAACAACAGCCTCCCTCTCATTCAACGAGCATCGGATCGCCTCAATGAGCTGACAAACTCAGCGCTCCCCGCTGTCGGTCAACTTGTACGGCAGACCGACCGTCCGTAAAACACACGAAAACCTTCAATCCTGTGGGACGTTAAAAAATGTGTTCGAGCCGGCGATCCGCCAGAGAAAGTCCGCCCGGTAGTGCAACAACTACTATCGACCCGCTTCCACCGATCAACCGTCGTCTACACCGATGGATCCAAACACGAAAACACTGTAGGTGCCGCATTCCATAACAATGGTTTAGCGGGAAAGTACAGCCTCCCAAAGGAATGTAGCGTTTTTTCTGCGGAGACGTTTTCATTCCGAATATTTCGAACGAATTAGTCATTCTTACGGACTCTGCAAGTTGTCTCCAGGCCTTAGAAGCTGGAACATCTAAGCACCCGTGGATTCAGGAAGTGGAACAAATATCACGAAACAAATCCATCCGTTTCTGCTGGATACCTGGACACGCCGGCATCCACGGAAACAACGAAGTTGATCGGTTGGCAAACATGGCGAGATCACAACCTCCCATTGATGTACCAATCCCAGGCGATGATGCGCTGAGAATGATGATGCAAAACATTCGCCAACGATGGAACGACCAATGGTTCGCGACCAGAGACTCCAAACTAAGAGAAGTCAAAGACGACACGCACAAGTGGACGGAACGAGGAAGCACTTTCGACCAGCGTGTGCTAACACGACTAGGAATTGGTCACACGCGGCTAACCCATACGTACTTATTGAAGAAGGAAGCCCCGCCCAGTTGTTGTGGAACGGTTTTAGACGTCCGACACGTGATTTTGCAGTGCAAAAACTATGAAAGGCAACGACAAGAGAACGATATTGACACAACAAGCTTGCGAGATGCGTTAGGAAACTCTGAGGAGCAAACCACCAAATCGCTGAATTTTCTACGGCAAACTGGACTGTACCGAAAAATTTGAAGGATGTAGAGAAAAGAATAAGAAGAAGAAGCAGCAGAGGCAAGAAGGTTAAGCAGTTAACGGAGCAAGGAAAGAAGGTAGAATATGAAGAAGAAGGAGCAGCCGAAACCCGGTGCAGAGGCAAGAAGGTTATGCAGTTAACGAAAGAATGTGAGGAAGGCAAACATGTAACTGGATGAAGATCAAAGAAGATGAACTGAGCTGGACAAATTTGATACGGTCATGTAAAGAAGGTGAAGGTCATCAAGGATACAAAGCGGATAGCGGATGGAAGAATAAGAAGAATAAGAAGAAGATCAAAAGAAAAACTATTATGAAGTAAAGGCGGAATGGAAAATGATGCGGAAAAAGATGAAGAAGATCAAGATGATAAAGCGGAAAATAGCGAAATGAAGAAAACGACACCGATGGAAAATTTGAGATATCGTGAAGACGTAGAAGATGAAATCAAAGCAATGGATTTGAAGGAAGAAGTAAAGAAAATAATTTGAAGTATGGTGAGAAGAAAGAAGAAGACAGATTAAAAGTGAATGAAGAAGAATACCAACAAGCAACAAATGATCAGAAGTGAAGAAGATATATGAAGATGACGCAGCCGATTCAGCAAGATGAAGGAGACCCGTCGATAAAATACCATGATGGCGAATAACACGAAACGATCGAAGGCTACGGAAAAAAACGAAGATGATGAAGAAAGAAGATGAAGAAAAGATAGAAGAAGTAAAAGTGAAATTAATTTAGAAGAAGAAGTGAAACAGATGAAAGGTAATGGTCAACGATGAACCAGAAGGAGACGAAACAAAGCTAAGTGCAATTAACCATAAACACTAACACTCACACCCACATATCATTACACTAAACTGAAACAGACATGAATGCATCTATGGATGTAAAATGTCTTAAATAAATACAAAAAAAATATTATTATTAATATTATTATTTTTATTATTTTTATTATTATTATTATTATTATTATTATTATTATTATTATTATTATTATTTTTATTATTATTATTATTATTATTATTATTATTATTATTATTATTATTATTTTTATTATTATTTTTATTATTTTTTTTTTTCCTTTGGTTTGTTTTTTCCGTTGATCTTGTTTTCCGTGCTGAGCACCAATGCTACCGACGTGCCAGGAAGGCAGCTCCCACACCTGGACCCTACCTATCGACCCATCAACTAATGAACCGGGGACCAACGGCTTTACTTCCCATCCGAAGGAAGGCGTGATCAGAGATGTTATGCCTCAGAACATCCCGGCGGCGCCGACTGAGATTGAACCCAGGCCTGCTGGGGTGAGAGGTAATCACGCTTACCACTACACCACCGGCGCCGTTATTATTTTTATTATGGCAGTAATGTTTTAGCGACGATGCTTTACAGTGAGAAATATTCAATGTGTTATGTCTGTTTGTCTGTGGCAATTCCATAGCAAACCGATATATACATAGTGGTTCTCAGAATTTCGTAAAAATTGGTAGTTGTGTTCCTTATCGCAAAATATTAAACCCTTTTTTATTTTGTGATTAGGGTGACCATTTCCATGTTAAACTAGTTTGAGTAGACTTTAAACTAGTTTGAGTAGACTTTTGAACCACTGCTGAGCCGATTTCAAAGATCAAAATCAGCTGGATGTGTTAACGATGCCGTTAAATATTTCAATCAAATGATTTGGGATATCATGGCTGTATTTGTTCCTATTGCTCGCCCCGCACCAAAGCCACCGTGGTCTAACGATCACTTGCGTTGACTGAAACGGCTAGGGCTAAATCGCTACGAAGATACTGCCAAAATCATTCGTACTTTACGAAGCAGGAGTTCAACCGCACAAGTAACGACTAAAGGAAATACAACAGATTCCTGTATCGACTATATGTCTTCCGTACGCAATCATCTCTTTGCAGAAATCCAAAGCGATTCTGGTCGTTTGTAAACTCTAAAAAGAACGAAGTAGGTTTGCCATTGTCAGTTCATCTCGGTGAGTAAACCGCTAAATCTGATCCGGAGAAAATCCACCTTTTTGCTCAACATTTCCTGAGTCCGTTCCATGAATCCTTAGCCTCACCAAATCAAGTCACGATCGCTATAAGCAATTCTCCAAGAGATGCATTTGAGCTCTGTCCATTTCACATCAGTGAACATACCGTCAATCTAGCTCTTCAAAGGTTGAAACTCTCGTTTGCTGCCGGCCCAGACGGCATTGCTACGTCCATTCTGAAGCTGTGTTCGGAGTCGTTGCTCACTCCCTTGGTGAAGCTATTTAATCTGTCACTACAGGAGAGTAAATTTCCTGAGGAGTGGACATTTTCGTATATGTTCCCCGTCCACAAAAAGGCGATAAAAGGAATGTCCAGAATTACAGAGGCATCGCATCACTATGTTGCTGGTCCAAAGTATTCGAGATCATCATCAATGAGCATGGATTCTACTCAAAACGGTCGGTTACAACCAATTAGACCGAATTCGTGTCGCTCCGCGTTCGGACTATAGACTCTGGTGGACAAATCGACGCTGTTTACACTGTTCTCAAGGCTGCACTTGACAGAGTAGACCTCAACATTCTTTTGAGCAAGCTTGAGAAGCTCGCGGTCTATAATGGAAAAGTGCTGTCGTCTGGTGCCCTAACCAGATTTGAGAGTGTGCAGAGAAAGTTTGTTCGCTACGCGCTTCACCATCTGCCCTGGCGTGACTCGGCTAATTTGCCGTCTTACGTGGATCACTGTCGTCTGCTTGGAATTGACACCTTGGAACGAAGAAGACGAAACGCGCAAGCTGTGTTTGCTGCTAAGATCATTACCAACGAGATTGATTCCCCCGAATTACTTCGGCAGTTTTTCTATTACGCACCTGAAAGAATGATTAGACACAAACTTGCAAATGCTCATTACAGCTAAAATGCTATTTTTCGGATTTATGAAGCTACGAAATATTTTAATGGTAATTCTTATTAACAAGATGCAAGGTAAAGTATTTGTATGATACATAAAACATGTTGATTTAGCTTTCAGGGGGTCGCAATAGCGATTAGCTGTAACGATGAGCAACGTGATGAGCGAGCAATCAGAAAAAAAATTGATAAATTGCGTATGTCATACACAAACTTGAGTGTTCACTCGGCTGTCGACAAAAGCAGGCCACTCTCGATGTGTGCCACGCGATCGTCTGCTTTCTCGGCAGCAACCATTGTGTGGTCCTCCTCATTGTTCTTCATCAGCAGTTCTTTCGGTCGATGCGTTGTCGACTTTGGAAAGCAACCGTTTCGTGATGAGTGTGTGAGTGTTGACCACGTTTTGCGTCCATTGCTGCAATGGAAGCGCTTTGCCCCACGATGGCGTAACTGCCATACAATGAAACCACTGCAAGCGGCTCCAGTTCTGATGGCGGAGGCTTTTTGGATAGCGGAAGATAAAGTGTTTATTGTGTTGTACCTTTTGACTATAGTTTTAAGATGTATTGTATAGTGACCAAGAATCCTCGGCTCTGTAAAGTTAATTCGGTTGAGCCTTATCAAATAAATTAATGAACAAAAAAAAAACACAATTTTTACCACCCATTCTTGCTTCTTACAAATAAAAATTATCATTAAAGTATCTCATAGTTTCATAATTCCAAATATTAGCATTTTAGCTGTAATGAGCAATTGCAAGCCTGATTAGACAACGTAATTTTGTACATCTCGCAGCTCGTGATCGGCAATAAGGGTTGAATGAACCTATCCAAGCCGTCGCTAATGCGTTTAATGACGTTTATACATTGAACACTGGGCCAGGAATGCAATCTAGCGGAGCAAAATTAATAACTCCGAAACGATGCATTTTCGCGACTTGGTGTTCTGGGCAAAGTTTCTCATAATAATAAGGACCATCTATTGACATAAATTAATAGTTCAAAACTCTTCCGCAATCACAATTTCACAATCTAACTTCTTTCTCTGACGTTTTGGAGACTTGATGTCTTCGGAAAAATTGTTTATCTTGACAAAATAAATAACTCTTTCGAATACGTAAAATTTTCACAGCTTACTGGTTCCGAGTTATATGGAGTTAAAGAAAAAAAAATGTCGAAAATATGATCTTTCTTTCTGTTTCGGTCATTTTTTTTGCTTACAACCATATAATTTTATATTTTTCTTTTATGCAAATGAATTTAATGAATAACTTTTGTGAAGGAACATACTGGTTTAAGCTTTTAATTTTAGAGATATGGTTGAAAAACACGAAAAAAACAGAATTTTTTACTTTATTTTCAGCAAAAATAAAGTAATACTCTATAAACAAAATATCATAATTTGAGAGAAGTACATTTTGGTGTTTTCAGATTTCTTCATTTCAGTGGAAGATGTTTTTTTCTAAAACTTTTTTTAATGCATTGAAATAGCATTTTGAAGACTTGACGACTTTGGCAAAGTTGTTTATCTTGATAAAATAAAAAAAAACTCTTCTTCAGACGTCAAAACTCCACAGCCTACTGTTTTCAATTTCAATGTGGTCAGAAAAATCAACATTTTCGTATTTTTTTAAATCATAACTTTTGAACCACTGATTCGATTTTTTAGATCAAAACGTCAAGTTTATGTTTCGAATAACATGAATATGGACTCTCTGTCCTTTGGTTTCGTGAGGGTTAGGGTGCGTTCTGCCAGGTTGGTCGAGGCAGATTTCATGTGTGAGTAAGTATACTGGAGTCGCTTTTTACGCGGTTTTTTTTTACACGGTTTTTTTTACGCGGTTTTTTTTACGCGGATTTCGGAATTTACGCAGATTTTGGTTTTTTTACGCGGATTTCAGAATTAACGCGGTATATCGTTATACACTAGAGTTGCTTTTTACGCGGTTTTTTTCACGCGTTTTTTTTACGCGGTTTTTTTTACGCGGATTTCGGAATTTACGCGGTTTTTTTTTACGCGGATTCCGGAATTTACGCGGTTTTTTTTAACGCGGGACGTATCACCCGCGTAAAAAGCGACTCCAGTGTATTGAGTAATTATGTGCAATCCACTTTAAAGGTGCGTTTCATATTTCATCACATGTAGTTCCAAAGAGCCTGAACGAAATATGGCGCATGTGATGATCACTTGAAGATACGATATGACGGAACATTGACACTTATTGTATAAAACAGAAGTAAATTCTTCCAAAAATTAGTTACGATAACATATTGAAAAAATTGTTGACTGTTAGCGAGCAAACGTAATGTTGCACTGAAATAATTTAAATCGTGTTAAATTTAAATGTTCCCTCATTTCTTATCCTTTGAACCTTTCTGAACGGCCATCCCGTTGTGGTTATATCACAGCATTGCTAATAATGTATATATCTATATCTTTTCCGGTACCATGGAGTCAACAAAGTAAAAGTGAAAGAAGAGCTGCAAAATGGAGCACATGCGATACGAAAATGGAGTGATGCTCGTTATGAAAATACCAAGAGACACTGTCCCTTTTCCGCATTGGTGTTACGGTTTTATAAGACGCAACTAGGAACTCGAGATCATCATACAAAGATGATGGACGTCGAAATGTCGTAGAACACATCAGCAATAACATAGGAGACTAGTGACGACTAGCAGTGACGCAGAGAAGGACAACGAGTTCACAAATAGGCACGAAAATTGGACAGAAGTGTGAAGAAACAACGAAAGTTGGTGAAAATTTTAAATTTTTATGATTGCTCATATAGATACAAAACAACAATGCTGGGATTTTGATTGACCATACAGGGCCCCGATTGAAGCGATTTGGACGGGAGGGAGTGGGAATGTCAACTCCCTGATGATCTGCGGTTAGTTGCGGTTTAAGGGTTGTTTGAAAAATCACATTTTTTCCAATTTTCAAAAAAAAAATCGCAATTTTACGGATGCCCCATATAAAACCCTAAATCATATAACTAGCGATTCCAAATAATTAATTAATTAATTTAGCTTTATTTAGGAGGCTTTCAGCCTTAGACTGGTTCGCCTCCGCGTTTCCAAATAGTTACTTGTAGGCTTCGTCACAAGCTCCCTCATTCCAACTGGCCCTCCTGCCAATGAGCACTTAATACCACTACCAAAATCCCATCAATATACTGGCCAAAATTCCTAACTATCATTGAAATGCGCAGAGCCTAACGGTTTATTCCAAAAGCACCCTTTACGCAGAAACGATGTTATATAAGAGACGCGTGGAGGTAATAAAAGTAAATCTGGTTGCACGGCCAACTAATTTCTTTTTCTGCAAGGTTTGGCAACCCGCAATTTTGTGTTTACCTCAAGTGACCTTTAATTTGAGCGACTGTCGTCTGCTGCAGCATCACGGTAAAATGAATACTTTTTTAACCGTATCGGTAGTATCGCTATTCAATGGAAGTCTTTGAAGACTCAATTTTTGACAAATCTGAGTGAAACCAAATAAACCACATTGGAGGGTATATTCTACAGAGCGAGCGTTGCACAAAATTATTCAATCTGCGATTGTAGCTTCTTATCATGTATGATTGAAATCTCTCATTTTAAGTCTCTAACAAATTTTACTATCTTGAAAAATTACACCGATCTTTGTAACAGAGCCTATGTATATGTATTTCATTGTGATGAAGCAAATATTGCCCGAGAACATAACGAGAATTCAGCTGATGAATAACAATAATATTCCTTGTCCAATTTCACTTTTCATACGCAATATTAATTATAATAATTTAAATCTCAACAGTTAACCAGCGTCTGGCTGAAAATCTTCTTAATAAAGACAACAAACCATAAACATTCAATTTAACCCCAATCTCAATACTTCCCACGCTTTTCTTCGTGAAGCGCTTGTGTTTATTTACATTGCTCGATTGGAACCGCATTTGACGGTTTGATTGGAACTTTTGGCTTCAGTCTTCGCGCGTCTCTTATTTAACTTCGTCTCTGCCTTTACACATTTCACCCTGAGTACTGCGAACTAACTCAAAATGCTTGTCATCTGGGAGCCGAGTCCAACTGTCAAATGGGAGCCAAACATTCAAAAGAGCTCAGAAGTCACGTAGGTAGTTACTGTTTGAACCACAAGTAAAGGTATTGCCACCTACTGAAAACAAATTAAGAATTATAATTATGAAACTGTCGAAACATCAACCTTAGTAGGCGGATAATGTAAATCATCGAGCGTGATGCTCGAAAAAGTGTTTTTATTTGATATTAATAATGTCAAAACAGGTTGCTGAAACAAGAATGTAATCAAACTTTATAAGAGTAATGTGAGCTATGTGGGCAGGTGCACTCCCATCACCATGTATACGTTATTTCTGGAGCAGAGGAGGAGGAGCCAAGAGTTCATTTGACAGCATGTATATACAATTTCGTGAGCTGTTTCAGCAAAACAATTTGAAACTTCGGAAGATTTTCAAGATGTTTTCTAGCTCACTTGAAAAATAAAATCGGCTGAGTTCGCAGTATGTACTCAGATTTCACCCGTGTCGTTTATTGACAGCGGTTTTAGCCCGGACTCCAACCGATCTAGTAGAAATCGACGTCCTGATCGGAATGGTTGCCAACTGTTACGAAGTCCGGTTGCCAAACTTTGCGTCTTTCAATTATAGAGTTAATATTATAATAGATAATGCATCTTAACAGATCTCATCTTGCGTTGACGACCAAAGAGAGTGGAAGTGCGTGGTCTTCTTAAAAAAAAAAGAGTTGTAAGGCTTCTTGTGAGTGTGTGTCAATCCACGAACACGTTAAAGTTAGTCAGTGCTTAGTGGACAGTGATTAGTACGTTCCACACTACACGCAAACCAAAAATTTATTACAATGAATGTTAGTTCAATTTCCTATCATCCTCTGTTCATGAACATCGCAGCGAATGTTAAAAGTTGACCTTGCAGACGATGTAATGGTTTTTTGTCTTTTTAACTTCGTGTTCTATGTATGTTTTCTGGTAGGTATAATCGAAAACGTAGATAGAACACGAAGTAAAAAGCTAAGCTTTTTATTTATAAAGCTGGGCTTAGACTAGGCAAGTCAAATGATCAACTCAGTTGAATTCAATTGGCTTGAAAAGTTGACCCTGATTCAACTTTTTTCAATTCAAGTGAGTTGATCAAGTCAGTTGAATGACATGATGTACACGTTCAATTTGCGTTCAAGTCAGTTGAATTCAACTGACTTGATCAATTGACTTGCCCTGTCTAAACCCAGCTTAACATTCTAGAACGACGCACACACTTGCTTCGAATCTCTCCAGCAGAAAAAGCATACGAAGTCGAGAATGAGAGGAATGAGCGCTTCGTATTTGCTTTCAGGCCATATTCAGAAGCATGGAGAAAGCACAGGTGTGATAATGCAACGTTCGTGGTTAGAGTCCAGTCGGCAACCTATTTCCTATTTTATCGACATAATTAATTTCACTCACTAATACACTCCACATTTTTCGGTCTCCAATTTTCTTGCTTTGGACCGCAGCTAGGTATATCGCATCCTCGGTTCATGCGGTCTCCACAAACATCCTCTGATGATGAATCCCACATAATTGTAAGCAAATCTTACGTCTCCCGGTTGGGTGTAGGACTATCCTCCAAACGTCTCAAGCCATCCATAAACGGGATGTAAAGTTCAAAGCTAAGAGGAAGAGGAGACAACTGGCTTTTACTCTTTTATCTCTGTATCTAGCTCTATCTATATTAAATTTTATCTCTATCTCTATCTTACGCACTTCAAATCGGCCAATCGCGAGCTGGTTCGCGTTCGACAGAAAAGTGGTTCGTTTTCGCTCCCGTATTGTCTCCTTTTCCTCTTAGGTTCAAAGTGATAAGAAAAGGTCCGCCGCGTACTTGGCACTGATGAAGTCTGCAAGTAGTAGGTGAAATTCGCGTATCTGTCATAGGATAAGCAATTATAACGGAATTAAAAGGAAATAAATTAACACACTCGGAAAGCTCTCCGTTAAGAGATTCCAAAAAATTGAATGTTAGATAATAAATTTATAGATAAATTTCTAAAGAACCCTTGGTATCGGTATTTTATCGGTATTACCAGTACTGAATCTCTCGGTACCAAACTACCGGTACTCGCAAAAAGGGTCCGGTACTGACAAACCTTGTTAGTACAATTTTGATCTTGTATATGTGGTGCCAAATGAAAAAAAAATTAAACTACACTCAGAAAAAAATTAAACTACAATTCACACTAAAACGTTATTCGCCTGGTTGACCCTCACTCAAAAAATTCTACACATCATCATCATGTGTCTCACACTTAATTTTGCGCTTATTGTGAAACACATCCATTTCATGTGTGAATCTTATGCTATGAATCATGCCTGAACACTATGGATTTGAATTGTGACACATTTGGATTCTATGTACCTCATATGGTGATATCAATAGCTTTGCACATCATAGTTCAATATTCTACAATATTATACAATATTCTACTTTATCGACTTCTACTTTGCCGACTCTAAAAACGAATCGACAAATATATATAAACAAAACTGTCAGAGGCCAGAGCTTTCACATATCTTTTTAATGGGTCTAATTTGGGATTCGATCATGGACTGTTGGGGTGTGCTGCTGCTGGAGTCTTCGTTCGATCCCACTGTGCCACGGTTGTTCTCATATATGAGGCGGGTTGATAGGATAAAGTCACAACTCTTGTTTTCGATGTTTACCTTTCTAAGCAAGCAATTCACATCGCATTGAAATGCACAACACTATAAATCCATCTGTTTTGAACAGTAGTGTGATTCAATGTGCAATACACTTGAATAGATAGTGAAAGAGTTTCAACATTTCAAAGCTTGAAACACTAGAAATTAACGTGTATAACACATTGAGCCAAGGTGAAATACACTTAAAGTAAATATGATTGTGCATTTAAAAAATCAAGTGTTTAAACACTTCGATCAAACGTGTGGAATTTTTTGAGGCTGCGTTTATTTGCATAAAAAACGAGCCTTGTATAAACTTGAAATATAAGGGGTATAGTATACATGCGTAGTTTAATGCTGGTTTATCTCAGAACGATTTCCACGCCCCCAGGTTTGTTTTGGTTGTCAAAAGGATCATCAATATGATAATAGCACTGAAAGAACTGATATGTGAATTGTTTAAAAGAGCCATTCCTATACAATTTAAGCTTTAATTTACTTCATTTCACGAAAAATACATTTCGGACACTTCGGCCATCTGCTCCATTTCTCCATGATTGTTTACTAAAGAATACACTGGTCAAAATACTCTCGCGCAAATCGCACAGTTTAAACTATACACTGAAGATAGTATACTTTTTATACTAATCTACGTGTTAACTTCGCGAATGACAAAAATGATTAAATTTTAAACTCTCAATGACTACTATTTCATCAAAGTGTACTTAGTTCAAGTTTTACGACAACTGCCTCTGAATGATGAGATTATCATCGGCTACTGTATGATGCGATGTGTGCCCCTTAAAACGCGAAGTGGTGGAAAGGATGAGGCTTCACTGTATGTGCCTTGTCCGCAAGTAAACAATGACCCGATTTATGAACATTTGCACATTGTTATGCATGAGTTCACTCGAATGTTCCACCAGGGAGCCAAAATCAGTTGAAAATACATTTTCCGATAAGGTAATCTCATAAATAGTTTGGGTCGTAAAATTGAACCACCAGATTGCCGCACAATTTCAGCGCACAATGCCAACCAGGCCAGCACTCAGATTTAGCAGCTAGCAAGAAGGCAGAGAGAAGGCAAAACCATTTGACTTGTCTTGTTGAACTTTGGCACCGTTTTATTCGACCATCTTTTCGGGTTCGGTGGCATTCTTGGATTCGGTCGGTCGAGTTAGATCGGTTTGATTCGGTGGGTGGATGGGTGTTTTTTTTTTCTCTAGCGTCGTACGTACTTACATACCTATTCGAGGTGAGGCCCTTTTTCGGTAAGAATATTTGTTTTTTCATCTTTTTCGTGAATTGCTATACGCTTCCTCGCACAGGAAGTATGTAATTGAGGAAATAAAAATGGATTTGAAGGCTTTTTGAGAGTAGACACGTGCCCTGGTTCAGTGATGTGTTGCGGAACGGGAAGCGCACATTTCGCTACTGGAAGTACACATACCTACCGTACCGACGATGGCATGCCTAGGTATTTTGTATGTTTGCGGAATTGAAATTCTGACTGTTATGAATCATCGGCGGAGCGATTCTCCCTGGAGTGGTGAATTGAAGCCATGGGACCAGAAATAACAATTTGGATTTATGTTACGTTCTCTACATAAATTGACTAGGGCAAATTTGGTTTGAACCTTCCATGGAATTGGTCGTTTCTGAATAATCCGGGTAGTTGAGTTGAGGACAACACTTATCCCTTCATTCAAGGGTACCAACCTACAGAGAGTGTGTGTGTGTGTGTTCCGTGCACAGATGGCCAAAGTGCATGTAACAATTTGTCGTCGTCGTCGTCGTCGTACCGAAGGACGCTTTTGTTCAGTGGCTTCCGGAGCTGGTTGGTGGCTCGACAGGAAATAAACATTTTAAGCTTCCTCGATGTTGTTTCCTTGCTACCGTGTGCTGCGGTTGGCCGTGGGCAGCACTGAAGAGGAAAGACGACGACGACAATCATGATGATGATTTGTGTTTTCCACTCGGCTATCAAGTAGGTAGGCATGAAATACGGACTCTTCTCGGGTATGAAATCGAGGATGATACAACGCCCGGTGCGACACTGGAATATTTATGCTTGCATACATTAGACAGCTAGCAACACGTATGGCAGGTTTGCCGTTGGAAATGAGACGGTTTATGGGTCATCATAAAAGGACAAACACAACGTACAACGAGGTTCATTGTGATACACGCACGACGAACAGTTCTAAGACCACTCATTCTGCTCCTATAGCAGCAGTGTAACGGTATTCATCATTAGAACGAGGTCTTGCACTTTTGACGAGCGGATAAGTCGTGTAGGATAGTCCTGTCATCATGACGACGATAAAACGTGATGTTCGACATGTGGTCAACCACAGACTCCGTTTCTGTTAATGAGAGCCCATGTTTAACTACGTAGGACGGTAACTAGCAGCTCTTTAAGCGTGTGATAAATGGTGCAAATTTAAATTTTGCGCTGCCATCAGTATGATACGAGTAAACATCTATATTTGTTCTTATATTGGTTTTGTGTCCTAACACACTAACATGCATATGCGCATATGGCATATGCGCTTTCAAAAAAATATTTATTGCAGGAATCTTTTTTATTTGAAGGACTCAATCGCGTTACCTTTACGGAGCCAATAATTTATTTTTGTAACGTACAAGTTTACTCACTGCGTCCTAGCAAGAAGTACGGTCGACTTGATTCACGCTCCGTTAATTTGAAAGTTTTCTCGCTATTCGCTTGATGTAAATCATCAGTTTTTTTCTCGCTTAGTGATTCCTGGCATAGTTCCTGGTAAATAATCGAAAAGTGAGGTTTTTTTCTGAGAAGAAAGTGTGTTTTCGGCATCATCCGAAGGAAAATTGTTTTTTGAGTGTCAGCATCTACCTCCGCATTCAAACCGCTCATCCATCATCGTGTGTTCAGCTGAGTGTCGAGCCTCATACAAGCACACCACAACGAAGACCGCCCCGCACACGCGGATCGAAGATCATCGACGCTGCGCGTCGCTCTGCTGCTGAGTGTGTAAACGCTCGGTGGTAGTAGAATAGGATTGTCAGATAAGTGTTTGTTCTTGTTTCTTTCTCTCACCCATCAGATAAATTTAATTTTGTGTTTCTGTGTTTGCAGTTTTGTCTGTGTGGTTTCGATTATCGTTTTAGTGGTAGAGCGTTTTGCGCTCCCACTAGTACGGCAAAATGGGCATTTTGTCGGAAGACAATTCCACTTTGTGACCCGATGGTAAGAAGGATGATGCCATCCCTGGTTCGTCATCTCAGTCTGGCAATGGACAGGCTCAGAAAAGCCCACGACCGCGAGCCTACCCAGAAGACTCGACTGGCCCATGGGTTGTCTACTTTCAGCCCAAAAAGAAACCTTTGAATGTAATGCAAATTACTAATGATCTGACGAAGCGGTTCTCGGCCGTGACCAAAATCTCGAAAGTATTTTTTTAAGGCTTTATTAAAGAGATTTTTAGCCTTAGGCTAGTTCATCTCTCGAATCTCGAAAGTACAGTCGTCTCTAACCTGAAGCAAGCTAACGAGACTGTTGCCTCTCAGCTCTTTACGCTCGAGTATAGAGTGTACATCCCAGCTCGTAATTTATTTATTTATTTCGTCAACCAACGTAGACTAGTACAATTAATACAGTTTTGTTTTCTTAAATATATATTTATATAAAAAAGTAGTGTCAGCTTTCTTGTGGAGATCGAAGGTGTGCTCACCGAAGCGAGTCTGATCCCCGAGATCTTGGCGAAGCAGCCGGTTGGCCGTTTCAAAAACACCTTGCTTCCCACGGTTCAGGTACTGGAAATCCAGAAACTGGGCTCAGTATCTTTCAGCGAGGGTAAAAAGAGCTTTACCACCACAGACTCGTTTCGGGTGACCTTTTCTGGATCAGTCCTTTCTCACTACATCGAGTTGGGAAAACTTCGGCTACCTGTGTGCTTGTTTGTTCCTTGGGTCATGAACTTCCAACACTGCAAACAATTGGGACATACGGCCTCTCACTGTAGCAGCAAGGCACGCTGTTCCAAATGCGGCACCTGCACAGTCACTGCACCAAAATGTGTGTACTGTAAGGGAACTCCTCCTCATGGTGTCTCATCGTGCCCAGCGTACAAACAACGCAGGGAGAAACTAGAACTAAGGTTGCAAATACTCATTTCAGTTGAAGCAATGTTTTTTTTTTTTAAATTATGAAATAATTAGATGCCATGATCATATTTTGAATTGGTAGGCTACAAGAAGAGGTTGCAAAGTATGTGTTTGACATATTAAACCTGTTTATTTCACTTCATGAGAGTCACAATCAGCGATTTTTCACAAACACACTAACTCACTCACTCACTCACTCAGCGATCAGAAAATCGCTGATTGTGACTCATAGAATGCAAAATTTACAGGTTTTATATTTCAAACGCATACTTTGTAAACTCTTCTTGTAAGTTACAAGTAAAACATACCATCATACCATCTTTTGGTTTTATTATTCCGAAAAACATTATTTTAGCTGAAATGAGTATTTGCAACCTTGAGTAGAACGCTTTCGTAAGCTGGGTTTAGACTAGGCAAGTCAAATGATCAACTCAGTTGAATTGCATTGGCTTGAAAAGTTGAGCCTGGTTCAACGTTTGTTCAATCCGAGGGAGTTGATCAAATCAGTTGAATAGCATGGTTTACACGTTCAATTTGCGTTCAAGTCAGTTGAATTCAACTGATTTGATCAATTGACTTGCCCTGTCTAATTTTTTTTATTACGGCTATAGGCTAGTTCATCACGTATATTAACGACAAAAATCCCTCTGATCTTTTCTCAGATGACAAGTCTGACTCTGACTTGACTGAGGAAGGAACTTTCAATTCTTCACGGAAACGAAGATGCATCCGTTCGCGGAAAGTTACAGAACAGAAACCCCAATCAGCTAGCCCACATCAAGGAGTGGTGGAAAAAATGAAGTTTCCACTGGTTTTCGCAGAACTGACTATACCCAGGATAACCTCTCCCGGGGACATCTAAAACCTCTTGGCTCATTTTTAAGAACAAAAGCACCTTCTTCATCTGGGTTGTTCTCATTTGATAACATTGTGGACGGTATTCTCAAGTAAAGAGATAAACCAACCTCTGGCTGAAAGTCTCGTTAATAAAGATAACCTAACCTTACCTATCCTCAAGTACCTCGATATTTCTGATCCTCTGAAAAGAATTGTTCTGTCAATGCTTCCTACTGTAAAGACCCTCTTGAAGCAATTGACATTGAAGTGGCCCCTCCTTGCAGCAATCATTTGATTCGATGGATAATTTTCCAAACGAACGAGGTCGGGGATTTGATCACTTTTCTACAGCGGAAATGTCAAAGTCTTATTCCCAAATTAGAATCGTTTAAGTTTTTAGTTCACAATAATGATTGTGATGCATTTGCTCTTTGTGAAACTTGGCTCTCTTCAGATATCGATCTTCCTTTTGACATAGGACTACGTATGTGATTTCTATATGGAGGTACACTTTGTGAAAACCAAAAATGGAACATGTAACAAAATTATGAAAGATTTTGAACATTAATAACTCAGCTTCCCCTGGACCAATTTCAATAATGTTATCACCAATCGATCAAAAATATTTCCACGCATCAATAGTAATGCTTCCGACTGATGATTTTCAACAAAAAACTTTTGAAAAAGTGGTAATGTCAAGCATTGTCCAATGTACAAATAAAAGGTGATAATTTTATCACTGTTTTCATGAAATGAACATTCTTCCCAAACCCGGTCGTCATAATCGAGTACCACTTCGTTGCACATCATTCTGCTTTATCCTGAAAATATATAAAAGAGCGCTGCTGTCAAGCCTCAACTCAACAAGACAGATTCTCTGCTTGAACGTCAAGCAGTACAGTTCGGTCTTTGCTCGCTCTGTCGAGTTGTTCGATAAACGTATAGTTTGTTACAAACATTCGCAGATATACTGCACGTCGCGTCGTCAGTAGTGTCGGTCGCATCGCGTGATGGGAAGACAGCGCTGCCGGAGCAGACTTCGTGACCTCGGTACCTACCTCAAATAGGTACGCTACTCTTCCCACCGATGTTGGGAATACCAACCCAGTCCCGGTGAAGCGGATGAAAAAGAGGAAGAAGAATCAAGGACAGTCCGATGGTACGAGCGGACGCGACGATGTTACCGCGACGAACGCCAGCAACATCGGTGATTTCGGCGACGCCGTCGAAACCGAGAATTCTGCCGGCCCGAGTGCGGCAAAAGTCAAGCTTCCTCCACTGGTGGTGAAGCAAGTACCACTCAACACGCTGATTGGCGATCTCTCATCGCTGGGCGTTGCAGCTGAGTTTAAGCGCGGCAGGATCGGTACCAAGGTGATGCTCCGTACGAAAGCGGAGTACGACGTGGCCGTGAAATATCTGAAGGATTCCAAGGCGGAATTCTTCACGCACGACATCCCCGGTGAGAAGCCCTTCAAGGTAGTCATGAGGGGTCTACCAAACTTCGACCCCAAGATGGTCGAAGCTGAAATCAACCGGTACAAGCTAGCCCCAATCGCTGTCTTCCGAATGACAAGGAGAGACGAAAACGTGAAGACGTACCCGGATTGTCTTTTCCTGGTGCACTTCCAGAAAGGGACGGTGACGCTCAATGCGCTGCAAGCCATCCGATCGATTTACTCCATCATCGTACGATGGGAGCCATACCGTGGCCATCGTGACGCAACGCAGTGCCAGCGGTGCCTCAATTTTGGACACGGTACCCGCAACTGTAACATCAAGCCATGCTGCAGCAACTTCGCTCAAGAACACGCCGTGGCGTTTTTTTTTTTTTGGGGCATGACGTAGTTCGCCTCCTTGTGGTGTGCCCGTGGAAACGTTAATTATCGAACCCAAGGGAGAGATATTGCGGCTAAACGAACTACCGCAGAGTAAGGACGCTGGAACCCCGATCCAGCTCGTCCCAGGAGGTTGATAAGCCCTGCCCAAACCCTCGTTGAGCAAAGGCAGGAGTGACACCGTGGACAGTGGACAGTTGGCTGGCTATCACGTCTGCTCTAGAACTCAGGCGAACAACTAACAGCGAACAACAAGAGGAAGGCCCTGCACAACTGCTCACTGTGCAGTAGCGAGTGTCACGTCTGACACAACACTTAGTGATGCGCCATAGCGCAACCGGCCCCCTCCCATGACGTAATGCTTTCGGTTCCGGGGAGGGCAAGGGCCTAGAGCACAGGGTAAGGTTTAGTGGGTCGGGAGTGCTACTTCTCCCATCTCCACACCCTGAGTTATCTTCTCAGGTGTCTGGGAGCAGATTCCCACCTGTAAAAAAAAAAAAAATATAAAAACAAGACAGTGCTCCAAACGCGAGGACTTCAAACGCATCCGAAAACAGGTGGCAACTAACAATCAACCAGGACGCAAGAAGGACAAAGTCCCGGCATTTCGGACGGAGGATTTCCCGCCTCTTCGTGCTCCTCAGCAAAGGCAAGCGAATTCACGGGTGCATCCCACTCAAGCAACTTCCGGTGATTCTGCTGGCCAAAGCTCTCCATCCCCCCCTGGATTCTGGAGACAACCAATAGCACAAAACAACAACCCCGATCTGTTCTCAGCGGATGAACTGATGGAAATTTTCGTCAACATGTCCGGTGCTCTTCGTAAGTGCCGCAATAAGCCCGAACAGATCCAAGTGCTCGGTAAGTTCATCATCCAGTATGGCGTCTAAACCGCTAACTATCGTCACCTGGAATGCTTGCTCTGTAAGAGCAAAAAAGATTGAGCTTGCCGACTTCCTCCGCAAGCACAGCATCGACGTGGGCCTTCTAACCGAGACCCATCTAAAGTCCGACGAAAGCCTCTGGTTGCCTGACCACAACATTATCTGGCTTGATCGCACCAGCTCCAGGGGGGGGGGGGGGGGGGTGTTGCGGTCATCGTCAAGAAAGGAATAAAATACCACACTCTGTCCCATATCCGCACCTCTATCATCGAGGCCCTTGGTGTGGAGGTGGAGTCGTCGACTGGATACGTCCAGTTCATCGCCGTCTACTGCCCTCGACAGTGTGCCGCCAGCAGTGGACTAGTGGCTAAATTTAAGAAGGATCTGTCCACCATCACCCGTACCGGTTTCCGCTTCGTAGTTAGAGGAGATCTGAATGCTCGCCATGAGGCCTGGCGGAACTACCAGCAGAACCTGAACGGTCGTCTGCTGTTCGACCACTCACAGCATGGGCTGTACTCCGTTTGGTTTTCGGATGAGCCAACATTTATCTCACCGGAGGGCAACCCATCGACGCTAGACCTGTTCCTGACAAATATCGGCTTGTCCAAGCCGGTAGCCTTGAACGAACTCAGCTCCGACAACCAACCGGTGGTGGCTGAACTGTGCTGCAACGTGGCTCCTGCTTCAAGCCTGCACAAGGACTACCATCGCGTAAACTGAGCCCAGTTTGGACGCGTGGTAGACAGGCACATCATCGACAACCCGCCGCTTGACACCGTGGAGGACATTGACCGAGCGTTGGAGGGACTCCACCAAGTCATAATCGTAGCTGACGAGGCGTGCGTCCGACGAGTTCCCGTGAGGGGTAAGTTTGATTCGCCTGAGAAATGTTCGTAGACGCCAGTTTCAGAGGACTGGAGATCTGGGCAACAAACGTGAAATGGCCGATCTGAACAGGCAGATTGCTTCCAGAATGGACTCACTCCGAAATGAAAGTTTCGGGCGTGTTGTCCAGAATCTGGACGACCGCTCCAGACCATTCTGGAAGGTAGCCAAGGTCCTGAAAACTCATTCCAAACCCATTCCACCTCTCAGAGTCGAAAATGATGACGATTGGCTTTTAATCACCCCACAGGATAAAGCAAATGCGATCGGCGAGCATGTCGCTTCATCGCATTTACTTGGCTCGAATATCCAAAGTCCGCTCGAAGATCAGGTTGCGCAATGCGTTCAAAACCTAGATGCCTCCCCTTGTGTCGTGTCGGCGGATATGATTACAGTACAACAAATTTGCTCAACGCTGAAATGCACCAAGAACATGAAGGCTCCCGGGTTTGACGGTATATTCAACTTGATCTTGAAGAGACTCAGCATGAAAGTGCAGTCTCTTCTAACCGCTATCTTCAACAGATGTTTGGAACTGCACTACTTTCCAAGCATCTGGAAAGTAGCAAAAATCATACCAATCCGCAAACCCGGTAACGATCCAACATTGTCTTCAAGCTACAGACCAATCAGCCTCCTTTCAGCACTGAGTAAATTGTTCGAGAAACTCATTCTCAATCGTTTGTTCAATTTTGTCGAGGAAAACAACATTCTCCTTCCGGAACAGTTTTGATTCAGAAAAGGGCACTCCACCAATCATCAGCTAGTACGGGTGATGAATAATATCCGAAGTAACATAGCTGTATCCAAGTCCACAGCCATGGCCTTGTTAGACGTTGAAAAGGCGTTTGACAATGTTTGGCATGACGGATTTGTGTACAAGCATTGTAACTTCAACTTCCCATTACATCTGGTTAAAATCACCCGTAACTACCTCCAGCAAAGGTCGTTTAAGGTATCGTTGAATAGTTATCTTTCAGAAACGTTTTCCATCCCAGCAGGAGTCCCGCAAGGCAGTCTGCTGGGCCCCTTGTTTTACAGCATTTACACTTCCGACATTCCTCCCCTCGGAGACGGTTGCGAGTTTTTCCTGTTCGCAGATGATACCGCAATAGCCGTCAAAGGAAGGATGCCTCGCGAAATAACGAACAAACTTCAACGATGCCTTGTAACGCCTTTGCTGATTATGCCACCACGTGGAAAATCAAAATCAATGCCTCCAAAACACAAGCGATCATGTTCCTCCATCGGCAATCGCCCAAACTAAAACCGGCTCCATCTTGTACTGTAATCATGGATGGCACAAGGGTTGAGTGGTCTGCCGAAATAACCTATCTCGGGATGTTGTTCGATGAAAAGCTCCTCAACCGTTCGCATGTAGAGAAAACTGTAGGCAAGTGTTCTACCTTGGTTAGGTGTCTGTATCCGCTGATCTGCCGCAGATCCCGCCTCTCAAGGGTGAACAAACTGGCCGTCTACGAACAAATCATAGCACCTGCGATCCTCTACGCAGCTCCGGTGTGGGAATCATGTGCACAGACTCACAGGAACAAAATTCAGGTAGCTCAGCATAGAGTGCTGAGGATGGTTCTTGATCGGTTCTTGGTTCGACACTATAATAACAAATTTGCACGAAGAGGCAGGCATTGCCAAAATAGATTCAAGAATTAACGAAATTAAGAATAAATTTGCACAAAAATGTAATTTATCAGAACATGCTTTGATAAGCAATTTGTATATAGTAGATTAGGTGTATATAGTAGTTGTAGGTTAGTTATAGTCGTAAATAGTAGTTATAAGTAGTCTCCTTTTTCAAATTTAAAACAAACCAATCCCACCAAGGTGGTCATACTTAAAACAGGCCTGATAGGACTAGGAACTGTAATTAATAATAATTGAAATTTCAAAGGAACTAAAGTTGAAAAGACGCATCTGTGTCACTTGATAAGTTATACATGTAAACCACACAAATTCAAGAAATATAGGTAGATCATTTAAAGTAAAAAAATAAAATAAAATTATGTTTATTTCTGTTGGTTATGATAGTACATTGATTTAACATTTTAATTGATTAGCCTACCTGGCTCTTCATCTTTGTTTAATTTGATATTCTAATTTAATATTTGCGTTTTTCAACTAGTTTACAGAATACCCCTTTGGGGGTGTGTTTTGTTTGAATTGAAAAAAAAAAAAATTACCGGCTATTTCTATACAACGCATAATTTAGTGTAAAAAGGCACAGCAGATGAAGTGTATGATTAAATACCCAAAATGGGTGGAGCATGATTTTCTAGTTTTTTTAAAAATAATTATTTTTTCATGTCCGATTGACAAGCGACAAAATCGTAAAAACAGGAGTAACTTCGGCTGATATGCCCTTAATTGTTGCTTTCGTCCATACAGTAGCTGACCTAAGCTCCTTCTGCAGTTAACAAATAACATTTATTATATAAGACCATTATTCGATTTGACAGCATTCTCGGAGTATATTGACATTACACTGGAGGTCCCGGAGATAAAATTTGACAGTAAATTACACAAATTGTCTGATCAAATTACCGGTAGCTGATTCACTGTGGGAAAAGGGTCGATGATGGGACAATAATTTTAGTTGTAGGGTTAATTACCCCATTTCCGGCCTATTAAGCACAACCCACACTTAGTATTTCTTAATCTAGCGCAGTTTAGCACCAAACGGAATGTTATTATTACTGATGGCTTCCAAATTTATTTACCTTTCCGTACGTACCGTAAGATTTGATAAAGAGAAACCAATCGTTGAGATATTGTCAAAAGTCTAACACTACTTCTTGACGCCAAACTCGGCCTACGGATTCTAAACTCGGCCTAACGCATTGAAAAGCCATTGAAACGCCAATGAATTCACTTTGGCCTATCGGATGAAGTTAAAGATTGATTCGGTCGGAGCGCTTCATTTGTTTTTGAGAATATTGGGTGCAAACATTCACATCACGCGTTCTCATAGACTTAGTTTGGTAGAGGGCGAACACGAAATTATTGCGACACATTCAACAGGGCATAACTTTTTTACCATGTATTGTGTACATGCTGTCAAACTCGAAGTCGTGTTTTTCAATTCAACGAAAATGGAGGCGAGTTGAGAGAACAAATTCTGGAACACCTGGAATTTCCTGACCTGTCGCACCGGCAGTTGGGAAAAATGTTGAACATTCACCATTCAACCGTCTCCAGAGTGTTGAAGCGGTTCCAGGAGCGGTTGACGTTGGACCACGGCAAAGGAGTTGGAAGAAAACTGGGACCGGAGAACAAAAAGACGGAGAGAAAGGTGAAGCGGATGATTAAAGCAAATCCCAACGTCTCAAGCCGTGATTTGGCTAAAAAGATCGGCATGTCGCAGAGCTACGTCCAGAATGCAAAGAAGAGAGCTGGACTACATACATACAAGGTACAGAACTTCCCAAACCACGATGAGCGGCAACAATCGACGGCTAAAACTCGGGCACGGAAGCTCTACGAGAAGATGCTGACAAAATATGGCTGCTGTGTGATGGACGACGAAACTTATATAAAAGCCGATTTTAAGCAAATTCCGGGGTTGGAGTTTTTCACCGGCAAGAGCAAGTTCGATGTGGGCGACAAATTTAAGAAGAAGAAAATGTCGAAGTTCACCTCCAAATATCTCATTTGGCAGGCCATCTGCTCTTGTGGACTGAGGAGTGAGCCTTTCGTGACAAAAGGCACAGTAAATGGCGAGATCTACAAATCTGAGTGCCTCGAGACGCACCTTTTGCCGTTCTTGCAGCAGCACGACGAAGCTCCGCTATTTTGGCCAGATTTGGCATCATGCCACTATTCTAAAAGTGTCCTGGAGTGGTATGAGGCCAATTCTGTCCATTTTGTTCCAAAGGACATGAATCCGCCAAACTGTCCGGAGCTGCGCCCGGTGGAGCAGTACTGGGCAATAATGAAGCGGGAACTTCGGAAGAGCAAGAAGACAGTCAAAGACGAGAAGGACATGTTAAGAAAATGAAAAAAAAAAAACTGAGAAACTGGTACCGGATGACACTGTAAAGACTTTGATGGAGGGCATCAAGCGAAAATGCGTTCAATTTTACAAAAGGCTCCATCGATTAACTTTTCTTTTGATTTTTGAAGTAAATATATGTATAAAACTACCCTAAAATTTTGGTTTGATTCTAAACATTATAAGAAAATTGGCATGACATTTTCGGTGTCGCAATAATTTCGTGTTCGCCCTTTAGCTTATTAACTAAAGTGTCGTACCAAATGCATAATTGACATGTTAACTCTGAAATCATGGATTTATTTGAAGTTTTCTGCTCGATAGGCCCAAAATGGGTGGTTAGGCCGAAGTAGTTCTCTACCCTACTCTAACAAGTGCAAAAGATAATTGGATAAATAGCTAGGTAAAAAGGACACGCATAGCTAACGTTGAAAAATTGCTTAGACAGTGTTGCACGATCCCTCATAATTCCACTCTCGGAAGTGACCCAAAACATAAACCACCTTCCGTCATGCTTATTTTTACCAAAACATTTTAAGTCATGAAAAATTCACGCTATTAATATTCATGTTCCTCTACAAGCCACTTTCCAACAGCTGGGAAAAAGGAAACAGCAAAAGTATCATCTGCTCGGTATGCTATCTACCTGCCGTTCACTTTCCATCCGACAGGCACTTCACGGCCAACGACGACACGTACTGCACATTTGATTCCATCAATCCGTAACAACAAGGTACGTAAATCCCCCCTGGCAGCATCGACGGAAGCCAAGCCAAGATCCGTGGCGGAAGTCAATAGCGCTGTTGTGTTTTCGTTTTCCGTTTCACACAAAAAAAATCGCACACCGATAACAAAAGTAAAATGATATCGAAACATGCTCTTGTTTCTGAGAGCCGCGAGGAAGGGGCTCGATTGTTTTGTTGTGGTTCCTCATTATAGGGGAGGGGAGGAGAAACAAAACCTCGGCATGGCGATAGATGCAGGCAAGGTTCGGAAAAGTATGTCCTTGTTTTTTTTCCGTCCACTGAAACAGAAAAAAAAAATCTCACCGCTCTCGCAAAGCGTAAGGTGGGGTGGAGTTAATCTCATTTTCATTTTCTTTGTTCGAATTATCATAATTTATAAAAAAAAAATCTATCTAGATAACATTTGACCACCTTCAACCAGCTATGCAACTGACATAATCTTCAAATGAACTATCAACAAAATACAGAAAGCCATTTTTGACCCACCATAGCTCCATAGATGTGACCGGTGGAAAAAAAAAAGTAATGGGTGAACTTGTTTTTGCGAAAAATTAATTTCTTTTCTGCGTTCATCCTGGTCAGAGTCGACAGAGCCCGGCTTCTGGTGAATCCCATGAATTTATAATTAATTAGAGAAAGCGATTCGATGTATTTTGCATAAAAAGCCTATTATATTAAATTTGATCTCCTAGGTTGGAGCTTCCTTCCGGTTGAAGCGTTTTGTTGAACTGTCGGACGTTGGTCGGATGTGGCAATTGTTATGGTGGCATATGAATCCGTTTCTAAGCATCGTGCCGAATAATGATTGCTATATGGGAAATAGAAGAGAACAACTGTCAGAAACCGAGACGCAGCGGCAATTCAGTTATCGAGGTTTTATTTTATCACATGCCATGTGACGCGAAGCCACCCGACACCCATATCATTATTCGGTTCAAGGATCACCGCACCACGTCACCAGAGAGAGAGAGAGAGACAGGGCGAAAGGTTTGATGTGCGACGATGATGCAGTAATGTGTAATGTCAGGCGGGTTGACTCGGACTTAAAATTCGAACGTGACTAGACTGTGGAAGCGTAACTTGAGCTAGGGCGACTAATGTCCAGGAAGGTCCCCATCCCCAGCAGAACCAGATCAACCCAGATCGGACTGGAAACCAAACCAGAAGAGGAACAAAAAAGAGAAAGCAACCAATCGTCATGAATACTAATAAGAAAAGGGCGGCATGTACTTGCTGTCGTCCCCCCTCGTTCTTTTTTGAGAGGTGTCATGCATGAAAACCGAGAATGAGATGAAATTCACAGAACAAATTTCTGAATATTACTGAATCAGGGTTGTTAATGACGTTAACACCATTAATGTTTGCGTTAACGTCTTCAATGAAATTTCCGATTGAAAGCGTTAACGATGAACTTAACAGCATTAATTAAATTTATGATAATACATGTTTACATTTCGAGAACACGAAAATTCTAAGACATTTCATCAAATATTCCAAACATTATTTTTAAATTTAATTAATGCTGTTAAGTTCATCGTTAACGCTTTCAATCGGAAATTTCATTGAAGACGTTAACGCAGACATTAATGGTGTTAACGTCATTAACAACCCAGATTCAGTAATATACACTGTACCAAAACACCGTCCTCTGCTTGAATGAAACCTCAGAGCATTCAAATCGAAACATCGAAATTGCCTTTCCGGATGACGGTTGTTTTGAAATCAGATGGTTTTCCTCTCGAATACAGGATGAACATTATTATGAGAAGAGATAGGGCCTTCAGTTGGAATGCGTAATGCTAGGATGATAGATCAGAATGATAGTCATCTTAAATTGCAATGCATTTGGTATTGGTTTTGCCCATCAACACAAATCTCGATAACTTTTTCAAAGGGACGTATCAGCTTTTGTAAACAATGCATTTGATCGTCGATTTGGCGTAACTGGTAGCTCGCCCACGAAATTTTCCCCTACCTTCTAGTGGGGTTAGTAAGCAACATTGGTAATGCGATGTGAAACTGTGGATTGTCTATTTCGTGGCGGAGGAAGTTTCCTCTAAAGAGCCTGAATTTATAAAGAGGCGACATCTTATCCATTTGACAGGTCTTCTGCTCGATTGGAATGACTTTTCCTATGACTTTAACAGACAATCGATTGTTCCAATTTTGACATGTCGCCTCTTTATAAATTTAGGCTCTTTAGTTTCCTCTACCTACTAGGATTGGGCGATCTTGGATCGATCATTGCAAGGTCGATCTTTTTCGTCCCGATTTTCGATTTTCCGGGTCGATTATTTTTCGACGAAAAGATCGAAAAAATCGATTTTTTCTTTAAAACCTTTTCGATCTTCAAAAAAAAAAAGGTTTAAATTTTCTAAGTGTATTTACACGAATACAGCAACATTTGAAAGGTTTGCGCTAAAAAGCCTGAATTTATAAAGGGATGACAAGTCAAAATTGGAACAATCGATTATCTGCCAAAGTCATAAAAAGTTATTCCAATCGAGCAGAGAACCTGCCAAATGGATAAGGTGTCGTCTCTTTACCCAACTCAGTCTCTGTAGTTTGCGCTACCTCCCTCCTGTGCTCGTTGCTCTTTGTCGACACATTTTGTCTACACGGAGAAACAGAATAATATATTTTGATTGATCAATCATTAATGATTCAAAACTACGCACAAATGGCAAAACATTATTACCGAACTGAATTAACACACACATTGACAGTGAGCAAGTGTGACGTTCATTTACTCTTTGTTTTTTTTGCTCGCTGCTTTGCGCACATTTTATTCAAAGAAAAATTCTAACCGGTGATTTAATTGAATATTATAAAGGAAATAATTTCCAACGTACCAACGGGTACCAACGGGTACCAACGTAAACAAAAAATAAATCAAAAAATCGATCCAACAGAGATCGATTATTTGGTACCGATTTAATCAGTGGATCGATTCTAGACGTAAATATAGGATCTTTTGGTTTGCGTGAGCGTTCTTTGGTTCGTATGAAAAGGGCCTAACAAATTGTTTGTAAAGTTTATAGGCCCTTTTTGAAAGTTACGCGAACATTACATCATGTGTTAATTTTTAGTAAACACGGCACCGCTCAAACGCCAAATTTGGTCGTGAGTTTATTCCGTGTATTTATAACTGATGTAAGAACTCAGCACTCACCAACTACCTACTCGGAGATCAAACATACAGCACCCGGTCGACTCAGAGGGTTTCGCGATACAAAAACGAAGAACTTTCACTTTTATTTGCCACTTTCTGTGTTATGTGCGTGTTGTTCTGTGTTCATAATTTCGTGTAATATGTGTCGTGTAGCCTAATCGCGTTGTTTACTGTACCGGTACATACCGCTGCTGCCGTTGATGGTGAATCGGGATGACCGACACAGTGACTCCTGTCCTACTGTGCGGCCGGAACTCTCGCCAGCTTGGCGAAGCGAGTGGATGACGGGCCAGCGGGCGTTGCTGGACGGTCTGATGGCAGGCGTCGTCCTTCGTTGGCACGATCGGCCGACCGTGGCAAGGCCACCTTGGTCAAGCCGAGAAGGGAAAACTCCTTTACGATTATGGCCTACCTTTGGCCAGATAATATTGTTTGGTCCTTGACAATTAGGCTCGGAAACTGTTTCCAATTTCACGAGCCGGCCTTGTGCTGACGGATGACCTTTTTAAGGTTCAATATAAAAAAGAGGTCCTGAACGTTAGCTTGCCCTAGCGCACCTAGCTGCTGCTAGGGGGGAGGTCCTGGTTCACGTTCTAAAACACCAACCACTGCACTTAGCTAATTTAATTGCGTCTTAGCACACGGACGCCTGATATTAAAAGAGCCTGATTTTGGGCAATGGCCGTTCTTCTCCCCAATTTTCTTTCATCCCGTCATCCTAGTTTTCTATGGTTGTTTGTAGTTTTATTGTGGACATAACGTAACGGCACAACATTTTAACAGCGGTACAGAACCCTATCACTTCTGTGGTATACTGCTGTTCTTACACAAGAAACGTGAAGGTTCTGAATATATAACATAAATGACAAAAACCTATGAATTTGTGACCAAACGGTTACATATTGGTCAATAAGGAAATCATCCGAATTTCGACAGCATATTGTTAAAGGCAGCCCAGTGGCAGGCGCGTAGGCAACATGTTATACAGTGACAGCGGGCCCAGCACAGCAAAATAAACTATTTGAGCCCGGGACATGCTGCCTACTGTCAAACGCTGCTGTTGGTATAGGCCTTGTCACTGGCCTGGTTAAAGGGCTCGAGCAATACTATCATAGAGGTAACTCGAGAGGTCTTATAAGACTAGAAGGTTCCGAAATAACGTGCTCAACTTTTTGGCTCAGCTCTGGTACTCTCTTCGGTCCCAAGCTAATCGATTCACCCCTCGAAACATAGGGAAAACCAATAACCCCTCATTTTATATGTCAAACTTTCATAGCGAATCAAAACAAACATTACGTAGTACTAGAATTTCGACTAGAATAGGGTACGTTAATCGTTTGCTTGGGACCAATAGGCTAGTCAAGTGGTGAGCCAATTTAAAATCGTTAGTTTCGTATTGATTGTTGATACTATAGTCAGTCGACTTAGTTCAGTGTATGACGCTCCATTTATGTGCATCATATTGAACAGAATTTTACCCTACTGTTTCGATCTGTGTATGATCATTCGAAATTGATTCATTTACCCTTTGGGATTCATTCACATGACGAACATTCAGTTGTATTTATTTCAATCCTCTCATTGATGGTGTTCAGAGAACCACAATAAGCGCAAAAACGTAACCTCAATGTAGCCCTATGTTAGCTCATAAAGCATTGATTGAATGTATTTCTAGCTAACAGCAATGTAAAGAACTGATATAAGGCAAAAAGGCAATTTTATGTCTGATCTTACGGTGACAGGTGCCTTTCTCGTGTAATTTAAAATAGCTTCATTTCTGTTGGCGATCAAGTTATCCACGATTAGCATAGCAAACGATGTTTTTTATAGCGATAAATAAAATTGTCATTCCACTGCTAACGGTCAAACCCTGAGGGCAAGGTGACTACATATAGGTGTTCTCATGTGTCAAATTCATGATTCAGCCATGTTGGATTTTTGTATGGGACAGCGACCGAGTTGTTTACAATTTGCTCTAAAACCGCACTTTCCCCCCCTCCCCCGCGACCTCCTCGCCTATATAGTGACAAAGCTGTATCACCATGTATATACCCACCATGCCTGGGAGGGATACCTAGACTCGAAACATATAAACGTCAAAAGGAGCCAGACACAAGCTGTCAAGAACTGTCATTGGGAGCCAAGCAGTTTAATGTTGGTTTGACGATGCTTTTCTTAAAGCCCAAACGCAATGTGCTCGGAAGCGGAACGGAAACGGAAAGTTTGACAGTTGTCACAAATGACATCAAGATGTCTAGCCGAAGTCGATTTGGTTTTCAATCCAACAAGTAGGCTTACTCAGATCGGGCTTTTCCGCTGCCGCTGCCATTGCACTTGGGCCTTCACAATTGAACAAGAATACAGAAGGCGGTATTAAAATCTTGCGTAAAGTAATTTCTGACAAACTGTTGTTTCTAGCTATTTTATTTATTTTAGATTCATTCATTGAATATGCATATTGATCTCACTCCTACACACTCCTACACAAATCAACATATCCATCGGATAGGGGAAGTCTTCTCCCACTCGATGGTGATGTCGGTTTGCCAGGGAGAGTCATGAATTTCGAGAAATCATCGCGAGAAGCCATTGTTTACAAAAGCTGTTACGCCCTAATTCCAGCTCTATCTAGAAGTACATTTTCTCACTGCACAAACAAGCACTACACGTTCAAAGTAAAACAGGCAATATTGCTACGCCTATATTGATTTGATTTCAATAGTTCAAATTTGCATGACATGAACAAAAGCTATAAAATGAATGCCGCGTGTTTCTCAAAGCAGTTCTGGGCTGAAGCGTTAAACACAGCAGTATATCTGATCAACCTTAGGCCTCATGAAGATTTTTTTGATCCACTGGTGCACTTGCCAAACCAGAAGTGGAAGAAGCTGGACCCAAATTCGACAAAATACATGCCTCTTGGTTATGCTGAGGATACCAAGGGCTACATACTGTACAACCTGGAGAACAATAACATCATTATAAGCCATGACGTGAGGATCGCAGACGAGGGCCGAAACGATGTGGTAATACCTAAGCGAGCAGCACGAGTTGAGTTTTTGGAGATCAATTTTTCTGACGAGACGGCCACCGCCGGATGCAGAACGATGCAAAGACGAGGTGAATGATAGCTCGAAGAATGAACCATTTAGTCAAGGCTGTCCCATTGGTAGTATGTAATAAATGTTCCCATATATAAATTTGTAAAAGTGGAAATAATACGCATTTGATGCATATTCAGGTCAATAGAAGTTGACGACAGCCTAAAGAAATAATTCATCAATTTTGTGTTGGGAATTATTGTAAAACAAGGTACAATTAAATAAAAAAAAAGTTTTTTCCTATACATTTTTTAACCGGTTTACTACCAGTCCCCAGAGAGCCAAAATATTCAAATTTGAGAGAGAAAATTCCCTCTCACGAGCTCAATCTCTCAACATGCCATGTATTTTAATGACACTCGATTTCTGATTTCCCTCTCACAGACTACAAAATTCAGTACCTGACACTGCAAAACATGTCTGGTACCTCTATATTTTCTGCCCCGCTCCATTCATAAAAATCGGCGAGAAATCCTTCTTTATTCCTTTATTTACGGTGGTCTCTGTTCCACAATCTACACACTAAAAATCAAAATCGATTTCCTGCAAAATGGATTGCTGAACTACTTCCAGCAAAAATACATTTTACTGATAAACTAGCAATGCGAAAAATGTTGCTGGATGCTCAGCTACCTGCATAATATGTCAAAACAGGGATGTGTTTTGAGTTTTACATTCCCGCGTTTATTGTTTTCATGGATCGAAGTGCACTTTATAACAAATTCATCGTGCATATTACTAGCCGAATTCAGCATTGAGACATATTTTCCATTTGATTTCGGCGAACACTATTTTCCAAGATGTCCTTTGTTTACATACAATATACAATATAAAAAAAAACAAGATCTAACTGACGGAAAAATATAACAGCAATCAAATGATTACTGTGTGTTTTTCACAATAATTAATTGAACGAATGAATCATCATGCATTACATAGTTTACTTATTCTCTAAGACAATAATCAAACCCAATATTTATTCAATTCATTTTGCTGACTGTACAGCAAAGAGGGTTTCACTTGGATTTACTGAAAGAATCAGTGAAATATCACTGAATTAACAGTAAAGAGCTGTCACTTCTGCGATACTTTATTTTGCTGGTCGATCAGCAATAATATTTTGCTGGATGAATTACTGTATTTCCTGCTCGGCAAAATCCAGCAAAGTAAAATAACAACATAAAATGGGTGTGTAGTGCCAATCACCGACGTACATCGATTGCCATCCATTGACGGGCAATCGAATGTGCGTGAAGGCAGCAGCTTCCACACCTGCGTAAGATATCGCACCCATTCAAACACACATGGGCCGGGACCAACGGCTTTACTTCCTTTCCGAAGGAAGACGTGACCAGAGATTTTCATGCCTCAGAAAAATCCCACCGACCTCGGCTGGGATTGAACCAAGACCCATTGGGGTTATAAAGCAGTTACGCTTACCACTATACCACCAGGCGGCGGGAAATCCTTTTAGGGGTGAGCTATTTGGTGTGCAGAATGTGTAAAAAAGGAGGGACTTCGGATGTATTTTTTGTGCAGAATATGTAAAAAAGGAGCGACTTCGAATATAAATCTAAATGCATATATAGAGGTACCAGACACGTTTTGCACTGCACTGTCCTCTGTGAACAATTAACGGAAAACAGATTATGCGTAGTTTCCGATAGATGTCACCGCAAACAACAGCAGTGACATCTGGTGGAACATGAATGCAGAAGCTTGACAAAATGTTTAATTCAGAACAACTTGAAGAAGAGGCGGCAGCAGTGACTGTTGAACCAATTAATCATGTTTCCATGCTTTTACGATAATTTTTCTTCAGATGTCACTGCTGTTCTTAATAATGACATCTATCAGAAATTACGCATACATTTAGTTCCGTTAATTCTTAATAGAGGACAGTGCAGTCAAAACATGTATGGTATCTGTATATATGCAGTTAGATTAACATCCGAAGTGCTTAATTTTTTACATATTCTGCACACAAAATACTTTCTAAGCCCCGCCTCGAACAGGATTTCCCGCCAGTTTCTATGAATGGGACCATGAAACCTTTCATTTGGTGGTTGTTCCGTCCAATTAGGTTCAGTGGTTGTTGAGAAACACGAAACACATCTTGTTTCGTCCATATCTCTGGAACCAGTTGACCGATTCCAAAAATATTCAAAAACGTTCTATGGGACCTTTCATTTGATGGTTTTTGCGTCCCATTTATTTCAGTGGTTGCCGAGAAACACGTCTTTGGAAATTTTTCGTTGCATACACACACCGACATTTTTCGATTTTGTCGAGCTGAGTCGAAAGTCACTAAAATATGTAAATGTAAAGTAGCTATTAGGAGTACATTAGGTTATGATCACTTGGTATGTATAGCTAAAGACATCGTCTATCCACTTGAAAGTGTGTTCAAACTTTTGTTTTACTGTAGACATTTTTAAAAACGTGTTCTTGCTATTATTTATTACACTTAACTTTACAGCACTATTTCAATAAATCAACTGGTTAATCTAATCTACACTTCATTCCAGGAGTCCGGAAAAGATATTATAGTCATAATTTTCTGTTTATTCAAGATAATTGCCTCAATAAACATTTTCAAATTTGGTCCAATTTCAGCTAGGCCCAATGTCACCCCGTCTTACGGTACGAAAAAGCATTCGACAGGCTCAATCATACGAGAATATGTAGAGTGCCCTGAGGCACAAAGGAGTCCCAGATAAAATCGTCTACCTAATCGGAGCGCATTATGAGGATTTCACGTCGGGACACGGCTCGAACTTTTTCCCCGATGCATCTAAATGTTGCCCCACTACAGTATAGGTACTTCCAGCTTTCTGAAGGCATATCAAAGGTCAGATACTCCTAAAAACATCTTCAATGGAAACGCGATCCATGAAATAAAATTATCGCTTGACTGTTGAATTTCTATCGTTTTGCACCCACAAAGTTGGTACAATGATGTATTGTTTCATCTTGAACCAGGGTGTAACTTTTGGAATACATTAACAATTTTGGTGTTTTTTTTTCGGTGAAAGTCTGGCTCTTGAAGACCTTTATAACAAGGGTCAAAGTATTGAGTTTTACTTTGGTCAGGCTTCGAAAACTTCTAAACGAACTTTTGCCACAACTTACTGTACGGTAGCAGGGCAATGCAGTGGAGGAAATCGTGTTTTTAATATCTTGGCAGCCAGATAGCGTCAGACGGCGGTCCTATAACGATATAGGTGTACGAATCAAGAAGGTTTAGGGCTGCCTTGGCGAGTTTAAAAACATATCTGTGGGAGCTAAGGTGTGCTTTTGAAGATTCTTGTTAAATTCACCTTAACGTGAGACGAAAATTATCCATTATGAAAAACTACACATTCAGAATTTATCGATGTGTTCGGTTATGTTTTAACTGAAGCCTCAACAGCAGAACGTTCGGTAAAATTTTGACGTTTATTTGAATGCCTATTTTGCTCAACAATAATTTCAAAACACAGTTCCGCTGCTCGGAGTTCGGTAAAAACTAACCGAAGTCGGTGATAATTTCTAAGTGTGTTGTTACCGTTGCGACGTAATATCCCAACTTGCTTGCCGAATAAAAAACTATTCGTATTAAAATTTCAATTATTAATTGTTAAATGTCTAATTTTTATGTGTATATGTCTAAAAATAAATATGATAGTTAATATACACTTCTTGTTAGGAATATACAAGTTACCTGCACACTCTACAAGTTAAAATGTTATATATATACATGCATAATAAAAGCAAGAACAAAGTTTGTTAAAATACACATTTAGTACACACAACAACACGTTAAAATTGCTGCAGGGGACGGTTATTGGATTGTCGCGGGTGGATATAGGACGAATAAAAAGGAAGGAACAGAAAAAGGAGAAGAAGAAATAAAGGGCTAGCTACTGGGACTGGAGCAACAATCGAGGCTTTTTCCAAAGTACCACGGAAGTGAACGGATCATCGTGCAACATTAAGTAGACGAAGCTAGAACCTCGTGAGCGATTGTGGCCGTTTTTCCCCAGACACCCACGGAACCAAAGGGGTTAGTCTGTACCGCGCGTATACTGAAGTTTATCGGCTTGTGTTTTGTCGCCAATCAGGACGCGAAGACCCACGCTAGCTCCCAGTGTTACCCCCTTGTGGACCAAATCTCGGCAATCCAAGCCGGCCCTCGAGTTTTGAGGTTAAACCGACGACGCTCATCCCGACATCGCGTGCTGTTTCCCTGTGTGAGCCACGCCCGACGGTAACCCTGGCCGTAGCCCGAACCACGGTCAATCACACAGACTGGTTCCCTGAGCGCACCCAACCAGACGACGGCGCCCAGTATCATCACGGTCCCCCCCGACCACTCGCCCGCGACCACGTGTCCCCTCAGCAGCCGGCCGGCCAACCATTACACACCCAACCCACTGTAAGTGTTAGTTAGGAAATAAAAAGGATTAAAGTGAATTTGTGTGTCGTTTAATCTATGAAAGATTGGACTCTTGGATAGCGATTCCATGATAAAAGCCGACCCTGAGAGTGAGAGGCCTCAAGCTCGAGCTAGCCAGTAAAAAGAGGCGGATGTAGCCCACCCCAGACGACCTCCGTGGCTAGACCAGAGGTTAGGGGAACCTTTAGACTAGCCCTTCTGGCTAGGCAGTAACAATTGGCGCCCAACTAAAAAAATCAAAGCTATTCAAGTGTTCAAGATTTCGTTAGATCAGCCAATCCAAAAGTGTGCAAGGGAAGCTAGCGAGGTTAGGTTTTGGCAAGCAAACAGGATAGAGTGTTTCGATGGTAACGCGATCGTTGAATTCCTCCACTATTGTGTTCTGAAATTCATTGAATCATCTTACTAGTGCGCGTACCCTTACGAAAGTCTGCATTTTTTGTCGTTTCTACACCAAATAGCGGGAGTAATTTTGCGTTAAATTGAGTGAATTTGATGGTTATTGAGTCTTGATTCGACTAATAGCTCTGAGCAGGGTTTTGTTTCGGATCAAAAGATGTATTGTGTTTGATTTGATGAATGGTTTTCGTCAAGAGTCAAATTTCGGATTGTGTTTTCTTTATTAGGATTTTCAAATAACTTCTTCGTGATAGTTCAACATAGTTTTTTTTTTCAATTGCATTCGTAATGGATTTACAAACGCTCTACAGAGGGATGAACGTGTCTCATCTATCCATTGATGAGGTTGAACACGAGCTTCTCATTAGAAACATTCTGTTTGGACAGGATGAACACGAAAGCATTAAGCGGAGAAAGTTGAAAGATCAGATGAAAATTGAGCGGGAAACCAACACTTTTGTTGCTTCACCCAGTTGGAGAGCTGTTTCCAAAGAGACTGACATCATTGGTGTTAAGCTCAAAATTATCAGTGGATTGCTCAACAATCCGAAAGCTGATGCTCGTCAGAGAGAAAAGCTTTGTACTCGACTAGTGCATTATCGTGTGCGAATTTTCATGCTCGTGAAAGCTAAAGGTTCAGAAAAACATTTGGGTGAAATTTCAGATCTAGGAAAACATGCCAGTCAGCTGTTTCAAATTCATTTTCCTGAAATGGAGACAAACAATGAGCTCCCAAAGGAACCCACACAACTAGGATCGGAAATTGATAAGATTTTGGAGGAAGTTAGAAGTGAGATTGAAATCCTAAATGTAACAGCTATAGAGAATGAGCTTAACGAGGCAACCTTATCAGATGAAGCAAGTGGTGGTGTAAAAAGGAAGTCATTGACATCCAAAAAGCAGGACTTGGAAGCATCAATGAAGCGAAATGATGAAATATTGGAAGTTTTAACAGGATATGAGGAAGGGAAACAAGAAAATGTAAAGGAGGTAATCAAACATTTCAAGACGTTTGTGCTGCAATCTTTAGCACAACAAAAATTGATGAGAGAAAAAGAAATAGCTATGAAGGAGAAGAGGATAAGAGAAGCAGAGGAAAACATTGAGCGAAAAAGGAAATTGGAGCAACTTTTGACCACCCTGAATGATCAATTGAAGGCAAATCAGGAAAGAATTCAAGCCGAGCGGGAGCAAAAATATAAACTGGAACAAGGGACAGGAGTAGGTTTATCCAACCCAGTTAAGAAAGATGACGGGAAAATAGATTCAAATTCAGAGAACGAAGATTCACAAAGGGGTAAACCGAAAAAGCAGTTGTCAGAGGAAAGCTCTACTGAGAGTATAGAGGACGAGTCAGAGAAGCGAAGTTTTTTGAAAAAGATGGAAAATAAGAAAAAGAAGGAGGAGAAAAGGGAGAAATTCCGACGTTCATCGTCAAAAAAACATGGGGAAAAGCGTCACCGAAAGGTAAGCTTTTCGTCAGTTTCTACGAGTAGCTCACTCACAAGTAGTAGTTCCGAAAGCTCAAGCTTTTCGAAGTCGGAAAGTTCTTCGAGTTCGTGTGAATATGAAAAACGGAGTAGGAGAAAACATGGAAGGGGAAGGAAAACTAGGAGCAGTTTGAAAAGAATTCCAGTTTCTGAGTGGAGATTAAAATATGACGGTAAAGATCAGGGACGACGGTTGGCGGAATTTCTTAAAGAAGTCAAGATGCGGTGTAAATCGGAAGATATTTCCGACAGAGAACTTTTTCGTAGTGCGATCCATTTATTTTACGGGCGTGCGAAAGACTGGTTTATGGAAGGTTTTGAAAATCGAGACTTCCGTAGCTGGTCGGAATTAAAAAGGGAACTCAAGCGCGAATTTCTTCCACCTGATCTAGATTTTCAGATTGAAATTCAAGCCACCGGACGTCGACAAGCTCGCGGAGAGAAGTTCGTCGATTACCTGCATGACATGCAGAAGCTTTTTCAGTCGATGACTAAACCAATTTCGGAGCATCGAAAATTTGAAATCATCTGGCGAAACATGAGGTTTGACTATAAAAACGCTTTGACTGGGGCGGGGATTAAATCTCTGTCCAAGCTAAAGAAGTATGGTCGAATCATCGATGAAAATAACTGGAATTTATTCCAAAAGCCTAACGAAGGCACGAACCGTTTGAGAACCCACCAGATTAATGAAATTTCGACTGTCAATGATTCGAAATCAAAAACAAGTTGCGAGAATTCGCGAACTTTCTCCAAGAGCCAACTTAAAAATAAAAATGAAAATGATCAAAACAAGCGACATGAGGATCAAAAATGGGGAAAGGAGGGAAAAAAGGATGGAGGACCGATGGAAGGTTCAGCAAAGGGCACTTTGAAAACTTTAGCTCAACAGTATGAGCGCCCACCGATTGGCACTTGCTATAACTGCAGGAAAAGGGGGCACCATTACGCTGATTGTTCAGATAGGAGGCGAAAGTTCTGTAGACTGTGTGGATTTTCAGACGTCATTACTCCTGAATGCCCTATCTGCCAAAAAAACGAGCCGAATTCAGCCTGAGGAGGCAAGCTGAATCGTCACCTACAAATCCTCTCTCAGACGATCGATTACACACCGATCTTTTGACGAATGGTTTCGAGCCATTTTCGGATGACGATTATGTCTCCGATATGGAAGTCGATGAGCTTTTTGTGAAGATCGAAGGAGATAACCGACCGTTCGCAAAAGTTTATATAATGGGAACAGCAATAATGGGTTTATTGGACAGTGGTGCTCAGAGGACCGTTCTTGGGATCGGATGCAAACAATTGCTGAAATCACAGAAATTGAAAATTTTCCCTACAGACGTTTCCCTGAAAACAGCTTCGGGAACACCTGTGGAAGTTGAAGGCTACGTTCACCTACCAGTGACCTTCAATAATGAAAATAAGATCATCCCGGCTCTGGTTGCTCCGAATCTGAAACGAAGATTAATTTTAGGGTACGATTTTTGGAGAACATTTAAAATTCAACCCACTGTGCAATTCGAGCACAGTGAATTGATAGAGGCGATGCAAAACGAAGGAACAGGGGATGAAGAAATTAGAGGAGAAGAGGGGGATGGTGACGTAGAGATTATCACAGGAGAACAGAAAACTAAGCTTGAAGAAGTGAAAAAGCTCTTCAAAATAGCAATAGAAGGAGAAGTTCTAGACGTCACTCCTCTCCTCACTCACAAAATTGAACTCAAAGAAGAGTTTCAAAATACACCACCCGTCAGGATCAACCCCTATCCAACGTCCCCCGTAATGCAGAAACGCATTAATCGTGAGTTGGATAAAATGCTTTGTCAGCAGGTGATTGAACCCAGTAAAAGTGATTGGGCTCTTAGCACAGTCCCAGTCATTAAGCCCACCGGTGAAGTTCGCCTTTGTCTAGATGCTAGACGACTAAACGATCGGACTAGAAGGGATGCTTATCCTCTCCCACACCAGGATCGTATATTGAGTAGACTAGGGCCAAGTCGGTTTCTTACAACCATTGATTTGACTAAAGCTTTTTTACAAATTCCGCTTGACTTCAGTTCTCGAAAATATACGGCGTTCTCGGTGTTGGGTAGAGGATTGTTTCAGTTCACCCGACTGCCCTTCGGACTAGTCAACAGCCCTGCTACGTTGGCCCGGCTAATGGATAAAGTCTTGGGCTACGGTGAACTGGAACCGAATGTGTTCGTCTACCTCGACGATATCGTCGTTGTAAGCAGCACATTCGAAGCACACCTTCAAACACTGGCAGAAGTTGCCCGACGACTGAGGTCCGCAAATCTCTCCATTAATCTTGACAAATCAAAATTTTGCCTGAGCGAATTACCATACCTCGGGTATATTATCGGATCCGATGGTCTACGACCAAATCCCGAACGAGTTGAGGCCATAATCAATTATGAACGGCCAACATCACTTCGTTCCTTACGTCGGTTTTTGGGAATGTCGAATTATTATCGACGTTTCATTCCCCGTTTCAGCGAGATTTCTGTACCTCTGACAAATCTCTTGAAGAAGAAACCTAAAACGATCGTCTGGAATCCGGCTGCCGAGAAAGCTTTTATAGAGCTGAAAGAGAGTTTGATCGCAGCTCCAGTCCTCGCAAATCCGAACTTTCAACTACCTTTTACAATTCAAACCGATGCGAGCGATAGTGCCATCGCCGCAATCCTCACGCAGCAGCACGAGAATGGAGAGAAAGTTGTGGCATACTTCTCACAAAAGCTCTCTCCAGCCCAACAAGCTTATGCAGCATCCGAAAAGGAAGGATTAGCCGTGCTGACTGCCATAGACAAATACCGTCCATACATAGAAGGCACAAAGTTTATGGTCATAACCGATGCCTCTGCACTCACCCATATAATGAAGGGAAAGTGGCGCACTTCGTCTAGACTCAGTCGATGGAGTATAGAATTGCAAGGTTATGACTTTGAGATTCGACACCGAAGAGGGAGGGATAATATAATCCCGGATGCACTATCGCGTTCGATGGAGACAGCAGCACTAGATGAGGGAGATGCATGGTACTCCATTCAGTACAATAAAGTCCTTGCGACACCAGACGACTGTGTAGATTATAAAGTGGAAGAGGGTAAATTGTATAAATTCGTACCGAGTAAAACCGAAATACTCGACTTTCGCTTTGAATGGAAGCTTTGTGTTCCGGAGAAGTCTCGGGATGAGGTTCTCCGAAAAGAGCACGATGAATCGTTCCACGTTGGATACGATAAGCTGCTGGATAAAATCCGAACAAGGTACTTCTGGCCGAAGATGGCCACCTCAATACGGAGATATGTCGAACGGTGCCGAATCTGCAAAGAGTGTAAGCCAACAACCATCTCACAACATCCAACCATGGGTAACCCACGAGTAGCCACGAAACCTTTCCAAATTCTGGCGATCGATTTCATTCAATCGTTGCCTCGATCAAAATCTGGTTATTCACACCTGCTGGTACTCCTAGACGTCTATTCCAAATGGACCGTTTTAGTTCCAGTGAGGAAGATCTCGACGGTTCTTATTATCAAGATCCTCGAGGAACAATGGTTTCGTCGCTTTTCCGTTCCTGAGATCTTGATTAGCGACAATGCGACGAGCTTTATGAGCAAAGTTTTCAAGGATTTCTTGACCCGGTATCAGGTGAAACACTGGGCTAATTCCCGACACCATAGCCAGGCTAATCCGGTCGAGCGTTTAAACCGGAGCATAAACTCATGTATCCGAACGTATGTTAAAACTGACCAGCGTTCATGGGATTCGAGGATCTCAGAAGTAGAATATACTCTGAACAATACGTCGCATTCATCTACTGGCCTAACACCATATATGATTTTGTTTGGCCATGAAATTATTGCTACCGGTGAAGAGCATCGTCGTGATCCCGACACTTCTGATGTCTCCGAATCTGAAAGAGTGGATCGAAAATTAAAAATTGACCAGAAAATACACCAAATTGTCAGCAAGAACTTAGCTAAGGCACACGAAAGAAGCACCAATGCTTATAATCTTCGGTTTCGGAAACCTGCGCCAAGGTACCAGGTGGGACAGAACGTTTATAAGCGAAATTTTACGCTATCTTCGGCTGGGGAATCCTATAACGCTAAATTAGGTCCAGCCTATACACCGTGCACTATTGTTTCACGTCGAGGAACTAGCTCCTATGAGCTTGTTGATGAGCAAGGTAAAAATCTTGGTATATTTTCATCAGCGGATCTTAAACCCGGCGTCCCCGATGAAAACTGATCTCCGTCCAGCTTATCAGTTGATAAATTGCAGTATTAACGATGAAATTTTCCAGAAAACGATGAAATTCGTCCGATTTTGCAGAGCCTTTGTTGAGTACGCGTCTTTTGTATATAGGATGATTATCCACTTTTGTGTTTTGTAGAGCAAATAATGTGAGAGTAGAATAACGAATCTGATGATTTGAGAGTGTTCAGCCGTTTTGATTGTTTTCCGTATAGAGTTGTCCCGTTTTGTAAAAAGTAGATATTAAAGGACCACACGAACGTCATTGTCTGCGAAGGTAGAAGCGACAGGGAAATTTGACCGATCAAAGGTAAACAAACTACGAATGCAAACATTTCCAGGTTGCAATGAGCAGAAGCTACGGTACCAAGTTTCAGCCCTACATTTTCAGATTCTGATTAAGTTATACCTCTTATGACCCACAAAAATCCATAAATTTAAAGCATTTTCTCTAGATCTCACCTAAACAAACCTAGAATCGATTCCACAAAAACAACATTCGAAGAATAAGTCATCAGAATAAATTCGTTTTGATAAAGAAGAGCAATCTTACTCTTCCTCAAAACAATACCTTGTTTTGGATATTGGTAGAGTTGAAGATTTAGTAACCATTTCGCGGAGTTGATTGCGTTAACAAATGGTTCTCAAAGCCTGTTTGAGACTCTTATTTGTTGTTTTGACGCAAATAATGTAGATTTTTGTATGAAATCGAGAGCATGAATGTTGCGACTCAAACCTGGGTTGGTTTAAATGAATTTAACATTTGTAAAATTAATCGAAAACTTTGTTTTGATTAATTTTAGAGAGGGAGGAGATGGTAGTGTTACCGTTGCGACGTAATATCCCAACTTGCTTGCCGAATAAAAAACTATTCGTATTAAAATTTCAATTATTAATTGTTAAATGTCTAATTTTTATGTGTATATGTCTAAAAATAAATATGATAGTTAATATACACTTCTTGTTAGGAATATACAAGTTACCTGCACACTCTACAAGTTAAAATGTTATATATATACATGCATAATAAAAGCAAGAACAAAGTTTGTTAAAATACACATTTAGTACACACAACAACACGTTAAAATTGCTGCAGGGGACGGTTATTGGATTGTCGCGGGTGGATATAGGACGAATAAAAAGGAAGGAACAGAAAAAGGAGAAGAAGAAATAAAGGGCTAGCTACTGGGACTGGAGCAACAATCGAGGCTTTTTCCAAAGTACCACGGAAGTGAACGGATCATCGTGCAACATTAAGTAGACGAAGCTAGAACCTCGTGAGCGATTGTGGCCGTTTTTCCCCAGACACCCACGGAACCAAAGGGGTTAGTCTGTACCGCGCGTATACTGAAGTTTATCGGCTTGTGTTTTGTCGCCAATCAGGACGCGAAGACCCACGCTAGCTCCCAGTGTTACCCCCTTGTGGACCAAATCTCGGCAATCCAAGCCGGCCCTCGAGTTTTGAGGTTAAACCGACGACGCTCATCCCGACATCGCGTGCTGTTTCCCTGTGTGAGCCACGCCCGACGGTAACCCTGGCCGTAGCCCGAACCACGGTCAATCACACAGACTGGTTCCCTGAGCGCACCCAACCAGACGACGGCGCCCAGTATCATCACGGTCCCCCCCGACCACTCGCCCGCGACCACGTGTCCCCTCAGCAGCCGGCCGGCCAACCATTACACACCCAACCCACTGTAAGTGTTAGTTAGGAAATAAAAAGGATTAAAGTGAATTTGTGTGTCGTTTAATCTATGAAAGATTGGACTCTTGGATAGCGATTCCATGATAAAAGCCGACCCTGAGAGTGAGAGGCCTCAAGCTCGAGCTAGCCAGTAAAAAGAGGCGGATGTAGCCAACCCCAGACGACCTCCGTGGCTAGACCAGAGGTTAGGGGAACCTTTAGACTAGCCCTTCTGGCTAGGCAGTAACAGTGTAAACAAACTAAACTGCCCATAAAGCCATAAGAGTCCCATATGGATTTTTATCAGAAATTTGTTATCCATTAGAATGCATTGTAAACTATCTGTATTTTACACTGTGCACTAAAAGTCACATGTTTTGTTAAGAGAATATGGTGAAAAATACCAAAGATTTTTCTCGGCTTGCTGTTTTTCCGTATGGGACTGATATGCTTTTATGGGCAGTAAACTAAAACCAAACCGAAACATTCATATTATACCTGCGACTAATATTTCCGTCCGAATGCTTCCCAGATTCAGCTTCTGCCAGAAATCGACCCGCTTTTGCTGGTCTCACTTATTCCAACATGAAATGAGCTCCACTCATACCGTTGTCTGTTACTGACAGGACATCTCACTGAACCCACCCGAGCTCCAAACCCAACCGATCGTCAGTTGTAGTCCCCCCAAATCACCGGAACGAGTCGTCCCACCTAGCTCATATCACATTTCTATGCGCTCATTCTGCTGGCCTCAAACTTTCCACGAAATCCATTGGCTGACTGACCCATTGAACGATAATAAATTTTCCAATGACACCACTTCAGTTGTAGTACACAATTTTCCTCGCTTTTCTTCGTGCGCAACGATGTTTCAATTTGTTACGGCCTGCTCCAACAATAGCTTGTTTTGAACCTTGCCTCGAGTATGTCCTCTCTAAAAATAACGAACACCGATAGACTCTTCCTTACACTCAGTCGTTCGTTGAACAGAAGATTTGTAAGCACTTGTCGATGCGCGATGTATGCTCAAGGACGAAGTTTTACGCTACACTCCCACAAAACATCCAAAATGCTTGACCACAGCTGCTTCTATATCCAACCTTAGCAAGGTAAGCTGCCGATAGCAAAGGAGTAGGTAACGATTTTCCCACTAATCACTTGCCACTTTTACTCTACTTAGCGGTATTGAGGGGAGGTGCTATTTCCCATCGGCCACTTGACACACATATTTCTTCAGGCTGTTTCTTCTTTCTGCTTCGACGGGGAAAAGATGCTGGTCATTCGAGATTATTTACACCGAAACGATAGAATTTGGACACTGGAAGGTGTGCTGTAACACTGTACTGACCGGAAGTGCGGAAAACTCGAAACGTCAATCTGTACGCGTCGGTAGCCGGCAAACGACTGAATTGATGCGAATATGGAAGGAACAAGTTTCAAGCGATACGAGCACTGTTGCACACACACCGCCACGGCGCAACATGATTCTAGTACTGCAGTGGGACGGTGTGACACTTTTCCTTCCTCTGAGGGTGGTTGTTGCTGTATGCTTGTCTGTTGCGTAGCCCGCTTCCACTGTACCGAATACGGAACAGCTGATCAGATCGAGCAATCGTGAAAGTTTGATAAATGGTATTTTTTAAGGAAGCCAACAACTTGAATAAAATATGTAGGGGAAATGGCTCTAATGTTGGTCTATGAATCTTAGATTGGGCCCATCGCTAAAAATATGCTATTTATCAATTTTATCTAGATGAACGCGTCATTGGGACGGTAATAACGGATATTTTTGGTCGCTATTGAAAATTTAGTCGATCGCTGAATTTATGTATGGGCCCAAATTAGGAGCATTTAGGCCGACATTACATCCATTTCCCCTATTAGGGGTATTCACATAGGACATCGTTTAACGAATTTTTACGATACGTTTTACGAATTTCCCAATTAGATGACATAATTGATATTCCTTGCATACTTAACCGTACCAGTGCAGATGGTTCATTTCAAAACCCAAATCTTCTTATACTTCAAACATTCATCACACACTGAAAAATGTACATACGTGCACAACACATGTTTAATGGGGCGTTCAACGTGACTAACGATTCGTTAATAATCGCGTAACAGGATTTCCGGTGAAGCTTTAAAACGCTATAGCTGTTCCACCTAACGTGTCTATTGGTGCAAATGTAGACCCCCCCCCCCTCCACACGGTTACGTAAACAACATCTCTTCGGCTTTCTCCCGTAGCAAATATCCACCGTTCTTCGGATAAAATACACATTCCTGGCCAAAGTGGGTGCAATGTGGCCGTAAAATGTTGCACAAATAATTACCGCGGCACTTTGCCCACCGTTTGGGAATCTGTGTGAAATGAAAGCCTGCACGTGGTGGCACACAGGTATTCACGTTCTGCTGGCGAATATGCCGATGCTGGATCAAAAAGGATGGTAAATTAGAAGCGTCGATACTCGCGTCCAATGAACTGATTTATGGATCATGCTCTGTGTCTCCCGATAAGGTGAATTTATTTCATTTTCCTTGAATAATATGGGACGATTTAAATATCACCTCTATTTGATGTTGCTTCAAATAAAAGCTGCACGCACTGTGAATGGCAGGTATATTTAACGAGAATTCAGCTACGCAGAAGCTAGAAGTTATGAGAAGATCCATCATAAGCTATACCATTACCATTCCAAATTCTTGTTTGTATGCTTATTTTGCTTAACAACGTGTTCATGGTATCATCCAAACCATTTGTGGAATAGTTCTATCAACCTTTCAAAACTTGCTTTTTTAAATGGATGTAGGGGAAATGGCTCTAATGTTGGCCTATGGATCTAAGATTGGGCCCATCGCTAAAAATGATGAACGCGTCATTGGGACGGTACTAATGGATATGTTTGGTTGCTATTGAAAATTTAGTCGATTGCTGAATTTATGTATGGGCCCAAATTAGGGACACTTGGACCGACATTACATCTCTTCTTGTAACTTACAAGCAGGCTTGCTTTCACTCACTTGCTATAAAACATGATTTTCTGATTTTTTAAATCATTAGATGTTATAATTATATTTTGTACTTGTTAGATACACTAAAACCATAGAGGTAACTCTAAGACAAGTAGGTCCCGAAGAAACGTGCTCAACTTTTTGGCTCACCTCTGGTACTATCTTCGGTCCCAAGCTTGTCGAATCACCCCTCGAAACATAGGTAAAACCAATAACCCCTCATTTTATCTGTCAAACTTTCATAGCTAATCAAAACAAACATTGCGTAGTACTAGAATTTCGACTAGAATAGGGTACGTTAATCGTTTGCTTGGGAATCGTTTTTGGAATCGTAGTGATGTGTAGGAACCGGAAATCAATGTCTGACGCTATTTTTAAATCCAAGATGGCGACTTCCGGTTACAGAAAAACTTGGAAATTCTGCCTAATACCCCACAATATGGGTATTTGTGGAATCGGAGTGACGTTTAGGGACCGGAAATCGATGTCTGACGCCATTTTTAAATCCAATATGGCGGCTTCCAGTAACAGAAAAATTGGCAAATATCACCACGTCACTTCGATTCTTAAGATACCCATATTGTAGGTTATTAAACATTATTTTTTTATGTTTTTATGTAACCGGAAGTCACCATATTGAATTTCAAAATGGCGTCAGACATGGGTTTTCAGCTCTAATAAGTCACTCCGATTCCAAAAAACCCATATTGTGGGGTATTTGACAGTATTTTCCAATGTTTCTGTACCTGGATGTAACCATCTTGGATTTCGAAATGGCGTCAGACATGGGTTCCCGGATCTCACAGGTCACCCCGATTCCAAAAATATCCATATTGTTGTGTATTCAACGGTATTTTTTTGTTTTCCTGTAACCGGAAGCCACCATCTTGGATTTCAAAATGGCGTCAGACATCGATTTCCGGTCCCTACACGTCACACCGATTCTTAAGATAGCCATATTGTGGGTTATTTAACATTATTTTTCTGTTTTTATGTGACCGGACGCCACCATATTGAATTTCAAAATGGCATCACACATCGATTTGCAGTGTTACCAGGACGCAGATCACATTATTTGGTCATGTGCTGAGCACCGTGGAGTCAGATCCGAGTTGCACGATTCCCTTCGGGCTCGAGGTAGACAACCTAATGTTCCAGTTCGGGATATTTTGGCTAGACGCGATCTGGATTTTATGCAACTCATATATGTTTTCTTGAAGAATATTAACCATAGATTGTAAGTTTGATTAACCTTGTGTTTAGTTTGTGTTTTGTATGTGTGTGTGTAATTTTTTTTTGTAGATTTGTTTCTGTAATAATTGTATTTTTTTTTGTTTTTTTTTTAACTCTTCATTTGTTCCAAATTCAAAATAAATTACATTTCATTTTAACCTAGGTGCTCCAGTTACTGCAGTAACGTACCAGCCTTAATTGTTATGATATATATCTAAGTGTTTTTTACATTGTTCATGTCTTGGCAATTCAGTATTTTAAACAGGTTTTTTAACCTGCATATCTTAAAACTAAAAACTAAAACTAAATCTTATCTAAGTATAAAGGGAATTAATCGTTGCAATTGAGGATTGCAACGATTTTTGCCTGAAATTATTAATTATTTTGTTGGACATTTGTTCTAAAGTCTCAACATTCGAAATTCTATGTACCTCGGTAGTACTGTACCAGGAAGGCAACTTCAAAATCATTTTCAGAACTTTGTTCTGAATCCTTTGAAGTGCTTTTTTCCTGGTAGTGCAACAACAAGACTATATTGGCACAGCGTAAAGCATGGCCGGCCTAAAAACTTGTTTAAATATTAGAAGTTTATTCTTCAGGTAAAGTTTGGATTTCCTGTTTATAAGAGGATACAAACATTTAATATATTTGTTACATTTAGCTTGAATGCCCTCAATGTGATCCTTAAAAGTTAATTTTTGGTCAATTACTAATCCAATATATTTCACTTGGTTTGACCAGGAAATTGGAACTCCGTTCATAGTGACTATGTGACTACTACTAGGTTTCAAAAAGGAAGCTCTAGGCTTATGTGGAAATATTATAAGTTGAGTTTTGGAAGCGTTGGGAGAAATCTTCCATTTTTGTAAATAAGAAGAGAAAATATCTAAACTTTTCTGCAGTCTGCTGCAAATAACACGAAGACTTCTTCCTTTAGCGGAAATGCCTGTGTCATCAGCCAACAAAGATTTGTGGCAACCCTGAGGCAAATCAGGGAGGTCCGAAGTGAAAATGTTATACAATATAGGCCCAAGAATGCTACCCTGAGGAACTCCTGCTCTAACAGGTAGTCGATTAGATTTGGAATTTTGATAATTTACCTGCAGAGTTCTGTCAGTTAAATAATTTTGAACTAATTTCATAATATAAAGTGGAAAATTAAACTTTTTCAATTTAGCTATCAAACCTTCATGCCAAACACTGTCGAATGCTTTTTCTATATCTAGAAGAGCAACTCCAGTTGAGTGGCCTTCAGATTTGTTTGAACGAATTAAATTGGTAACTCTTAAGAGTTGATGAGTAGTTGAATGCCCATGGCGAAATCCAAACTGCTCATCTGCAAAAATTGAGTTCGTGTTGATGTGAAGCATAATTCTATTCAAAATTATTTTTTCAAAAAGTTTACTTATTGAAGAAAGCAAACTTATTGGACGGTAGCTAGAAGCTTCAGCTGGATTTTTATCCGGCTTCAAAATTGGAACAACTTTTGCATTTTTCCATTTATCAGGAAAGTATGCCAAATGGAAACATCTGTTAAATAATTTTACCAAGAAAGACAAGGTACTCTCTGGGAGTTTTTTGATGAGGATATAGAAAATTCCATCATCACCTGGAGCTTTCATATTTTGAAACTTTTTAGTTATAGACCTTACTTCGTCCAAATCAGTCCCCCAGGAATCATCAAAAATATTTTCCCGAGAGAAAATATTCAGAAAATCCCGAGCAACCTGATTCTCAATGGGACTAGTAAGACCCAAACTGAAATTATGGGAACTCTCGAATTGCTTAGCAAGTTTCTGAGCTTTTTCCAAATTTGTGATCAAAATTTTACCACCTTCTTTAAGCGCTGGAATAGGCTTTTGAGGTTTTTTTCAAAATTTTTGTGAGTTTCCAAAAGGGTTTGGAACTCGGGTCTAATTTAGAAATATTATTTTCAAAAGTTTTGTTCCTCAGGGCAGAGGATTTTTGCAAATCCCGCCAGATAACCTTCATGGCAGGATCGCGTGTTCTTTGATATTGTCTCCTACGGACATTTTTAAGACGGATCAAGAGCTGAAGATCGTCGTCTATTATAATTGAATCGAATTTAACCTCGCATTTTGGTACTGAGGCAGCTCTTGCTTCAACTATAGAATTAGTCAGAGATTCAAGAGCATAATTAATTTCATCTTTGGTTTGCAAAGGAATGTTTGGATCGAAGTTATATTCCATAAATGTTCGATACTGCTCCCAATCAGCTCTATGGTAATTGAAAGTAGAGCTGTTGGGATTACAAATTATTTCTTGGGATATTTCAAAAGTTACTGGAAGGTGATCAGAACCGAAGTCAGCATGGGTAACCAGTTGGCTACAAAGTTGACATGAATCAGTTAAGACTAAATCAATAGTGGAGGGATTTCTTGCAGAAGAAAAGCATGTTGGGCTGTTTGGATATTGAATAGTGTAATAACCTGCAGAACAATCATCAAACAGAATATTACCATTGGAATTGCTTTGAGCATTATTCCATGAGCGGTGTTTTGCATTAAAATCACCAATAATGAAGAATTTAGACCTATGACGGGTAAGATTCTGGAGGTCACCCTTGAGAAAATTCTTTTGCATTGGAATGGCAAATAGGCAGCTATAAACGTAAGTTGTCCAAATTTTGTTTCAACAGAAACCCCCAAAGTTTCAAAAACTTTGGTTTCAAATGAAGAAAGAATTTTATGTTTGATTCGTCTATGAATAATGATGGCAACGCCACCACAGGGTCCATCAAGACGATCATTTCTATAAATCAAGTAATTTGCGTCCTTCTTAACCTTATGGTCAGGTTTAAGGAACGTTTCAGTTATAACGGCAATATGCACGTTATGAACTCTCAAAAAGTTAAATAGCTCGTCTTCATTATCTTTAAGAGATCGAGCATTCCAATTTACAATATTTAATGCTTTAAAATCCATTACTGAATTTTAAAGTCATGACAATATTATTTGCAAATTTTACTCAAGTTTGAATAGCATCAAACATGGAGTTAGATTTAAGCATATCAGAAATCATGTCAATTAATGATTTCTGTAAAAATTCCATTTTAGGGGCAGTAATGCTTCCTAAGTCAAAATTGTCAAAATTTCCGTTGGAATTACTTTGGTTAGTATTTTGATTTCTACCCGCTGCAATAGCAGCATAGGTAGCTCCATTAACTCGCTGAACATTGTTAGCAGCGAGGGGAGTAGGTACAGATGAAAAATTTGAAGTAGGGGTGATATTTGTACCTACGGGTACGAATGTAGAATTTGGTCCTCGCTGACCGTTGTTAACAGCAGAGGAATTTGTACCTGGTCGGAAACGTTGAGCGTTTCCTACCTGTCGCTTAGAACGAGATTGTAGGATCGCTTTGCGAGTCTTACATTCCCAAAAATTTGATTTGTGGTTTTCACCACAATTTGAAAATTTAAATTTCTTAGGATCTTCCTTCACAGGACAGTCGTCCTTTGCGTGAGAGGAATCACCACAATTCATGCATTTAGCTGGCATGTAGCAATTTTTAGTTCCGTGGCCCCAACCCTGGCACTTACGGCACTGGGTGAGGTTTTGGAAATTTCCTCCAGTCTTCCTGAAGCGTTCCCACTTCACTCGGACATGGAGCATAAGGCTAGCTTTTTCTAAGGCCTTAAGGTTGTTTAGTTCACTAGACTTGAAGTGAACTAAATAAAAATCATTAGAAATCCCGTTGCGCGAATCGCCAGGACGGGATTTCATTTTCATTTTGATTACTTGGAGTGGCACAACTCCAAGTAATTTTGCCAGTTCATCTTTGATCTGATCCAGGGATTCACCACTGGGCAGTCCTTTCATGACAACCTTGAACACACGTTCAGTTTTGGTGTCGTAAGTAAAAAATTTGTGCTTCTTCTCAGTAAGATACTTGAGAAGACATTTAAATCCGTCCAAGGTTTCAGCCAATACACGGCATTCACCCCGACGTCCAATTTGTAGTGAAAACTTAACTTTCACGAAATTCAAAAGTTCCATGCGAAGAGCATGGAAATCGGAAGTGGTTATCACAATAGGGGGAATCTTTTCCTTCTTGGCATTAAGCCGGGAAAGTTTACTAGAATTTTTCTTGGATGATGGATCATTCTCATCATCCGTTAGCAAATCAAATTGATTACTCAAATTAATTTCATCAGAAGGGGGGTCAAGAGTTTGCCCCTTTCTTTTGCGTTTAGGCGCCATGGCGGCAGTAAATTTTTATCCAAATCGACTTCCAAGCAGATTACTATAAGAATCTGAAGGATCGAAGAGGAATTTTCCAAATCGATATCCAAGAAGGATTACCTCGGGTAGGGTCCAAACAAGGATCGAAGAGGAATGAGAGTTGAACAAGGTAGAAATTTTTTTACAGGTTGAGCACTGAAAAGTGCTGTTTAAATTTGTTGTAGCTTTAGGTAGTAGTAACACTTCCTTCAGCAAAAAGCAAATAGATCCGCACGGCAAGAGAGCACGATGCGGACTGTTGTAATAATTGTATAATTACAGAGTTGATATAACGTCGATAGGATTAAGTATATGTTTTAGAAATAGTGACATTTTTGAATCATAAATCATATTCCAAATCTCCTTTTCCCTCTCCCGATCCAAACAATTGTCATCCACTAACCTCGAGAAGACCGCGAGTAATCGGTTCCAATTCTTTAATTTTAGATTTAAGACATTTATAATGTATATTGAAAATGATAACTTGGCTCTGTAAAGTTTATTCGATTGAGCCTGTACAAATAAAGTAATTAACAAAAAAAATCGATTTCCAGTCCCTACACGTCACTCCGATTCCAAAAATACCCATATTGTGGGGTATTTGACAGAATTTCCAAGTTTTTACGTTACCGGAAGCCGCCATCTTGGATTTCAAAATGGTGTCAGACATTGATTTCCGGTCCCTACACGTCACTTCGATTCCAAAAATACCCATATTGGCAGAATGTCCAAATTTTTCTGCAACCGGAAGCCGCCATATTGGATTTCAAAATGGCGACAACCTGTTCTTGTATCTAACAAGTACAAAACATCATTATTACATCTAATGATTTCAAAATTCAGGAAATCGTTTTTTTATAGCAAGTGAGTGGAAGCAAGTACTAATTATCATTTTATCAACTAATGATTTAATAATTCCAAAAAACATTTTTTATAGCAAGGTAGTGGAAGTAACCCTGATATGTATTTGTAATATGTACAGGGTTGCTTCTACTGACTTGCTATTAAAAAATGTTTTTCGGAATTGTGAAATTATTAAAAGATATAATGATATGTTGTACTTGTAAGTAATAAGAAATACCTGTATGACTCATTAGAGTGATGCAAAATTTAAAATTTTCGCGCCACAATACTTGAACGATTCCAAATCGGATCCTGACTAACCTCTCAAAATTCGAACCCATTTGGTGAGAAACTGAGATGGCACAAACCATTTGAACTTTGTTTGGGAATTACTATGGTAAAACCAAGATTTTTGTTCATGTCTATCTAATAATTCACCATATCGGTCTGCTTCAAAAGCTTTCAATTTTACTTGTAGGAAAATTTCCCAGCTACAACTTTGCTCAAGACCACTTTTTGATTAAATGCAAGGATAGAAAGTTATCAATGGTTCAATGCGCTGATGTCTTATGATCATGCTCAATCAACTGCTCAGCAGGCAACATTGGTGTTTCTGGGGCGTTGAATAGGACACAAAAATCACGGCTACTATGTCTCACTGCAAAATACAGTGTTGCCTACAGAGCAGCTGCTTAATCATGTCATAAGTTTACCAATCTCTTAAATAATTAATAACTTTTTCCAGTCTCGTTTTACATAGAAACATTCTTCAGCAAAGTTATAGCTGAGAAAATTTTCTATAAGAATGGCTATCGAACTGTTTCGCAGCTTAATATGGAAAAAGACTAGAAGGCAATGAACAAAAAGTTGAGATTTCCCATATTAATTTACATGTAAACTTCAAATGGCTTGTGCGAAGTCTGTTTCTAGCCAAATGAGTTGTAACTTTGGGAGGCTAATCAGGACCCGATTTGAAACCATTTAAGCACTGTGGAGCGAAAAAGTCAAATTTTGCATCAATCTAATGACTCATAAAACCTGTCAATTTCACTTTCAGAGCGTCACAATAAGCGATTTTGTGATACGTGAGCGTTCACTCAGAGTGAGCGCTCACGAATCGTAAAATCGTTGATTGTGACACACTGAAAGCAATATTGACAGGTTTTATGTGTCAAACACATACTTCAAGACCTCTTCTTGTAACATACAAGTACTAATTATCATTATGACATATAATGCTTTCATAAACCGAAAAACATTTTTTTTTATAGCAAGTGAGTGGAAGTAACCCTGGTGTGTAGTATACATATTTTTTATGAAATAAAAAATAGAAAAGAAAATTGAAAACTCAATTTGATGTACATTTTTACTGTTGATTACAAAACGAGTATACAATTTGATGTTCTACTAAATAAGGTAAAGAAAACAAAACTGCAACAACACATTTTGGAAGAGAAAATGCACAGCAAAATGAAAATAAAATCTGTTATCAAATTTGTCATCTGAGTACACTGAAATTGAGGCCTCCCTTCACTCAGTCGGTCAAGGCGCAGCTACAAAGCAAGACCATGCTGGAGGTGGCTAAGTTCGATTCTCGGTCCGGTCTAGGAATTTTTCGGGTTGAAAAAAGTAGAAGGGTCTGTGCCTAGGGGCACGAACGGAAGCTTGACGTAGGACCGCTAGTCGACGGAATAAATGTGAAGAGCATTTAGTTCTTTTAATTGATCAATTATCTATTATCTCAACTCTTTCCGTTTTTGAATTGTAGGCGTACCAAATTTGATATAATATTTTTTTTTTCAAAGAGAAAGTTGATTAAGAGAATCAATCAAAATCACTTGCACCCCTGCTTCCAAGTTTGGTTACAAGATTACAACTCTGGAGAGCATTTTGTGTGGTCGTTGGGGGCTTGTGGTTCTGAATATGGACAAACAAGCACAGATAAATTCTATTCCAACTCTTTACTGATGTAAGTTTGATGGCCCTGAAAAGGGCTGTTTTATTGAAGAGGACATCCATGGCCACTTACGCTTGGCGTGTTTAGTGTAGGTGACAGCATCACGGACGTTTGGTTCTGATTATGGCGATGAGTGTGCAAAATATTACGCACTTCCATCCTCCCTATTCGCACGCGCCCGAGGATCGTAGGCGAATGCCACTTCGACTTGTTTCGTCTCCATACTACTCTCTGACGACTGTGCTGGGGAAGCAGCATATGCATGTAGGTAATTGGTAGATTTGTTATTTAATTCGACGCTTTTGGACAATGCTGGACATTTACCAGTTTTTCAATAGTTTGTTGTTGAAAATCAATATTCGGAAGCATTTTTATCGATGCGTAGCCATATTTCTGATCGATTGGTGATAAAATTATTGCAATTGGACCAGGGGCAGCTGAGTTATTAACGTTCAAAATCTTTCTTAATTTGTTGCATGTTCCATTTTCGGTTTTCACAAAGTGTACCCCCATATAGAAATCAAAGACGTAGTCCTACTTCAAAAATCTTGACTTCTCTGGGCATAGAGTATGTACTTGCCACACAATTTTACTAATCCAAAAATGGTACAGGCATCGAAAGCTCTCAATTAATAACTGTGGAAGTGCATCTAGAGCACTAAGTTGAGAGCACGCAAAAAGCTAATATGCGTTAAGCAATTAGCTTGAAAGGCTAATAATAAGAAGAAGTATTATTATTATTATTAATTTATTTGATAAGGTTCAACCGAATTAACTTTACAGAGCCGTTCCCAGTGGTTTACTTGTATAGCTGATTCGCCAACGAGGGTCAGAGCGCTTCCATTGTAGCAATTAAGCAAAACGTGGTCAGCACTCACACATTCATCACGAAACGGTTGCTTTGCAAAATCGACGACGCATCGACTGAAAGAACTGCTGATGAAGAACAATGAGAAGGACCACACAATGGTTGCTGCCGAGTAAACAGACGATCGCGTGACACACATTGAGAGTGGTCTGCTTCTGTCGACAGCCGAGTGAACACTGAATAAGAAGGAGGGAACTGAAATAAAATTATGATTTTCGTTTTTATGTTGATATCAAAATTCGAGTTCGATTAGCTGTCATTTTGACGCTGGAATTTGCTCGAGAAGAATATCGATTTACCCTCCAAACAGCAATATCACCACTACCACTAAGTCGGCACCGGCGGTGTAGTGTTCAGCGTGACTGCTTTCTCACCCCAATGGGTCTGAGTTCAATCCCAGCCGAGGTCGATGGGATTTTTCAGAGGCATGAGAATCTCTGGTCACGAAAGGGAAGTAAAGCCGTTGGTCTCGGCCCATGTGTGTTGAATGGGAGCAATATCCTACGCAGGTGTGGAAGCTGCCTTCCTGCTCATTCGATTGCCGTCAATGGATGGCAATCGATGTCCGTCGGTCATTGGCACTAGATTGCGGAACAGAGACCGACTACCAACACAACACTCCGCTTAAGGTTTTATGATACCTTCCCACTCGCAAATTTGTTTTACCAAGAGATTAGCTCACCCGAGAATCTTGGCATTTAATTTTGCAGGGATTCGGTAAATAAAAAACCCAAAATCCTCCCAACAAATGGAAATACTTATTGCAGAGATCTCAGCTAACTACCGACAGAAAGTTTGCTGAGTTTTTGCCGACTTGGCTTGAGTATGAAGGTACCCAGGACTTGGCGAGAATAGATGAATAAAAACCTTTCTGCCCAACCCACGGGATCGAAACATACTACAAATCACGGTCAGTAAATTCAATTTCAATCTCCGGGGGGGGGGGAGAATAATACCAACAGTGAAAACCAAAACCAGCGCAAAAACTTAAACTTCTAAAATAGCGAATCTTTCGCTTTTCCTGCTTTCTCATCTTCGTTTTTTACTGCCAGTGTCTATGGAAACGCAGAGGAGGGTGGCGATACTTAATCCAATCACAGCAGCAGTGAGATGGGTGATCGTGCCTCACGCTCGATGTGAAGAGCAAAATGTTTGTCTAGATAAGTGGAAATCGACGACGGCGGTGAACTGATGGGGGGTGGAAACAACATGCAAAATGATTTATGCTCTTAATTCAACCGACGATGCTTTTTGTGATCTATGTGGGAGGATTGAGTCGGAAGCAAATTTTCATTCTCGATTCACTTTTCTACCTTTTCGTTCCGTTGATCAAAGTTAGCATGCATGTTGGGATGATGTGACCAAATACAGGTGGAAATTTTAATTAATTTGATGCATAGCTGAGTACATATGACTTCTATTTTACTTTAATTTTTAATGAATAACTATCTTTATCATATCTTGTTCTAACCCATTTCTACAAAATTAAATATTCACCCTAACTAGTTCAAGTTGAGATACAAAAGTCGCTCCCATCTTGGCCTATATACTGGTCTAGTCCTATTCTATGATTTAGTTCTTTCAAGTTTATCAATGCTGTTGTCAGCATCACTAGCTCGAACATCATCACTAAACTAAGCTTCTTGTACAGACACATGAACTACTATATGGCATATTTAATTTAATATCATCTCGGGAGACAAATAACCACACAAACTTGGCTGTTTTGTGGAAGGAATATTTTCGACAGAAAATTGGCTCTTTGTTTTACTATATATAATTTATGTATATTGTCAACATTATGCAGCCATCATCTCTTTCGTTCGCTTAGTGAACAAGTAGGTAGGCAGAGGAAAAAACTCATGTTGGCCTATAGATCTAAAAATTGGGTCCATCGATAAAAATCTCCTGTCCTTCTTTGAAAAACAATTTGATCTTTTTGGTGACTAGTAAACATTAGCAAAAAATGCTTTCCTTAGAAATTTATGTATGGGCCAAATATTAGTAACACTTAGGCCAACATTGAGTACCTTAACCCTATAAGCCAAAAGAGAGCCATAACTCACCCAACGCTCAGTTCCGTTGGAACAAGTTCAGCCAAGTTGATAGCTGCAGTAGACATCTTGTAAAAGTTTATGGTCGTTGGCTGTTTTTGGATCCGAATCAGTTCCATGTGGGTTTTATGTTTCATTGGCAAGGCCGTTAGAATTAGATCAAATAAAGTGGATTGCTTATTATGGATTATTGTAGGTGATGCTTTCTGTTGCAAATATTTCGAAATTGTCAGCACGAGTGCATTTCTGTCAGTTATTATAGCTTAATGCGTCATTTAAGGGCAGCAATTGACTCCACCCTGAAACAAGCGAAGATGCTATATATTTACATCTACCTCGATTCGTAGTTACTCCGTGCAACAAAGCATTCAATACCATTAGTCATTAGCGTTGTGCACGGTTCGACACGTATATAAATGCACCATCGCGACAAAGTTCATTGACGACAGCTTGCCGTGCAGTGACGCATTAGCAAGAAGTTCGCGAGGAGAGCGCTTCGAATCTTACAAACAATGTAATTAAATTTCGCTTAATCTTTCACCTTTCGTCGCCATCGTAACTAGCGCTGGGACACACTTTGCGTTCTGTTACCTATCCGAATTGAGGCATGGATACGACGGCTACAACATCCATAGGTATTCCAGGCAAAATGGACGATTTTCTACAGAATAGTGAGACTGGTTGGAGAATGCTACAGAAAGAAGCGAAGGAAAATTTGCATGCAATTAAAAGGAGCCTTCCATTCCGGAAGCTGGGAATTTGCCAGCATGAGTGCTGACTCTGAACTGGGAATTGTTTCTTTCGAGGCACAGTTGGCCATTTCTTTTGCGCATTAAAAAAAGAGGGTTTAATTCTACGAAGCGCAATGCACTCGCTCATGATTGATGGGAACCGAATTTAATTCTGTTTGTTTGAGATCGTTATAAATGGATAGCTTGTGACATTGTGACTATAGCCATTCGAAGAGAAAGATGAGCTTTTTCAATTTCGCTTGATATTTTTTGGTTCGCCATTTCCTTGAACACAAAGCAAACGTTTCTTACCCCTACACCCCGAATATTGAATTGTTGGCATCAGTAATATTTAATTGCGTTTGGATTTTGACATAGTGGTGAAATTTTGTAGTATTTTTCCAGCAGATTACTGAAACGGATTTCTATAACAATTCCAGAGTTTCGGACGTATACGAAGCAAATGCTGAGTAGAACTGCAAGTGAATTTTCATGATAAATCTCCATTGAATGTGGAATGAACTAATCTGAAGGCCTTCAGCACTACTTGATAGTTCCCAAAGAAAAGTTTGAGATTTTCAGAGTTGGTTGGAAATGCTATCTAGCATGAAACTTTAGTGTGATAATTTATTAGCTAGAGAATGGTCTTAGAAGAGGATAGGTAGATAGTTCCGTTAGAGTACGGCAGTATGAAAATTGAATAGAAGGTGAAAATGGCAGCTTGGGCCTTTAGGTAGTGATGAAATGCCACTAGAACTATTCCATAGCCGCAGACAATATATGAGCAAAGGCGGGCGCACACTCTTTTGCTTGTAGATTTGAAGACATACTTCAAATCTCCACGTACATCGTACGGGTTAGGTAAAAAAGTGTGCGTTTGACTTTGTAATGTCGCATTAATGGCCCTTCGCTCATTTTCAACTTCTATTCTATTTTCATACTGCCGTGCTTTAACGGAACTATCTACCTACTCTCTTATAAGACCATTGGATAACTAATAAAGTATCACACTAAAGCTTCATGTTAGATAGCATTTCCAACCAACTCTGAGTTCTTTTGTAGTTTGTAAACTATCCTGATGTTCACAATACATCTCATCATCATATTTTTATACTTTTCTGAACTTCTTCGGACTTCTTAAAGTTTCCCCAATTTTCCTAACGATCATGGATCTTCTCTAAACTTTTAACAATTCGCTGAAGCTCATCGTTGAAACGTATGTAATTTCTCTAATGTTTATGGAATTGCTCTGTGGCTATCTGTTCTTTTTTGAAGTTCGCAAATCTTGTCTAAACTGTTTGCAGTTTTCATTAAGCTTGTTGTACTGCCCTAAATTTAATAGAACTATCCCAAAAAATGTTTAAGCTTCGGTGAACTTCGGAATTTATGTGAATACCTCGATAATTTTCTTAATATCTCTGAAATTCTTTAAAAATCTGGGAACTTCTTGAAATTTCCCGCTAATGGAACTGAAGTCCCCCGGAAAATTCCCCAATTTTTAAAGTTTACTAAACTTCTTCGAAATGGTCCCGCATTTGGCTAATGTTCATGAACGCTCCTGAAGTTCTCTGATCTTCCCTTAAGTTCCATACACTGCACTACACTTATATATGGAGTTTTCATTTTTTTTTCTGAAACCTCTGAAACCTCTTTAAGCCTCTGCTATTTTATTGGAATTAAAAGGAAATAATGAATATGGTTCTATGATTTTCTTTAAAGTTCTCCAGATTTTTCTGAAGTTCATGGAACTGTCCTTAAATTACCGACCCTAGTTAAAAGCTTCTTCAAAAGCCTAGACTAATAAAGGCTGACAAAAAGTAAATTGATACGCACAAAAAGACCTGTAATTCGTGATTCAATAAGTTTAAAGGGGGCGACCCCGGCGTAGTGGTTGGAATCCATACCTTTCACGTCAAAGTCACTAGTTCAAATCTCACCCCCGGACAAGTCACGAATGACCCAAGAGCGTTAAAGTTACGATAATAAAAAAAAAAGAAATAAGTTTAAAAAGTCCATTAATGATTGCTTTACAGTACTTTCATTAAGACTTCAAAGTTACAGCTTAAGATGGTTACATTTCTCCAGTTCGAACAAAATCTCGAACCTTCCTCTTGATGGAGTCCATCAGCGCTCGCACAGTGGAAACGGACACGGAATCAGCGCATTTCTTCCATTTTTCTCGCATTTGCTGTATGTCCTTGACTGCCCCGCCGTTTCGTCGAAGTCGCAGCTTTGAATTTCCCTAGTATTTTTCGATTGGTCGAAATTCCGGACAATTCGGAGGATTCATTAGCTTGGGAACAAAATCGATCTTGATGGCAGTACACCACTCCAGAACCACCTTGGAGTAGTGGCAGCTGGCCAAATCGGGCCAAAAGATGACTTTTCCCCTATGCTTGCGGATGAACGGCAATACACGCTTTTTCAGGCATTCTTCGCTTTTTCAGGCATTCACAACTGCAAATCGCTTGCCAAATCATGGCCTTCTTCGCGAACTTGTCGGCAAACACGAACTTGAATCTTGCCGGCACATCCCCACGTCCAGTCGAGATGTGAAACTTTTGCCCAGGAAGCTGCTTAAAATCGAGTTTGACGTATGTTTCGTCATCGATCAAAGTGCAGCCCTTGTGTTTTGTCAAAACACGGTCGTACAAGAGCCTTTCACGCTTTTTGGCCACGGAATTCTGCTTCATGTGCCGGTTCGGACTTTTACTGGCTTTGTACGACTTGTATCCAGGCTTGCAATTGCTCATTACAGCATAACGTTCGTATGAGAAATGGTAGAGCTGCCAGTCTTCTTGATATGTTGTCTTCGCTTTAACGCAGATCGACACCTTGTTGCAAAGCTGACGATCCCTGGTTCCAGTTTTCTCGTATGTCCGCTGATTCCTTTCCACACTTAAAGGGCGAACACGAAATTATTGCGACACATTCAACAGGGCATAACTTTTTTACCATTGGGTAAAAATCAACCAAATTTTGCACACTTTCTCATTGATGTGTATTGTGTACATGCTGTCAAACTCGAAGTCGTGTTTTTCGATTCAACGAAAATTGAGGTGAACCAACGCGAGTTGAGAGAACAAATTCTTTCCAAACACCTGGAATTTCCTGACCTGTCGCACCGGCAGTTGGGAAAAATGTAGAACATTCACCATTCAACCGTCTCCAGAGTGTTGAAGCGGTTCCAGGAGCGGTTGACGTTGGACCACGGCAAAGGAGCTGGAAGAAAACCGGGACCGGAGAACAAAAAGACGGAGGGAAAGGTGAAGCGGATGATTAAAGCAAATTCCAACGTCTCAAGCCGTGATTTGGCTAAAAAGATCGGCATGTCGCAGAGCTACGTCCAGAATGCAAAGAAGATAGCTGGACTACATACATACAAGGTACAGAACTTCCCAAACCGCGATAAGCGGCAACAATCGACGGCTAAAACTCGGGCACGGAAGCTCTACGAGAAGATGCTGGCAAAATATGGCTGCTGTGTGATGGACCACGAAACGTATATAAAAGCCGATTTTAAGCAAATTCCGGGGTTGGAGTTTTTCACCGGCAAGAGCAAGTTCGATGTGGACGACAAATTTAAGTTCACCTCCAAATATCTCATTTGGCAGGCCATCTGCTCTTGCGGACTGAGGAGTGAGCCTTTCGTGACAAAGGGCACAGTAAATGGCGAGATCTACAAATCTGAGTGCCTCGAGAAGCGCCTTTTGCCGTTCTTGCAGCAGCACGACAAAGTTCCGCTATTTTGGCCAGATTTGGCATCATGCCACTATTCTAAAAGTGTCCTGGAGTGGTATGAGGCCAATTCTGTCCATTTTGTTCCAAAGGACATGAATCCGCCAAACTGTCCGGAGCTGCGCCCGGTGGAGCAGTACTGGGCAATAATGAAGCGGGAACTTCGGAAGAGCAAGAAGACAGTCAAAGACGAGAAGGACATGTTAAGAAAATGGAAAAAAAACTGAGAAACTGGTACCGGATGACACTGTAAAGACTTTGATGGAGGGCATCAAGCGAAAATGCGTTCAATTTTACACTCAAGGCTCCATCGATTAACTTTTCTTTTGATTTTTGAAGTAAATATATGTATAAAACTACCCTAAAATTTTGGTTTGATTCTAAACATTATAAGAAAATTGGCATGACATTTTCGGTGTCGCAATAATTTCGTGTTCGCCCTTTAGGGTTTCCTTGTAGGTTTTGAGCACTCGACAAACGTTGTTTTCGACATCTTCTGCACTTTAGTCAGCTTGGAACCGGACCACTCCGGATTTTCCAGGTGTTTGTGCACAATATTTTTTCTTCTTTCGAGTTCCATTTATTTCTGAACGTGATCGAATTCTTTGATCAAACCGCTGTCAAAGATTTTCGATTCTCAACACTAGAGGCGTACCAATTTATTTTTAGTCAGCCTTTATTATTAAAACTGCCCAAAAGATTTCTGAATTTTCTTAACGTTCCCTAGACCGAGGGGGACGACTCTATCTACGATGCAAAAAAGATTGTGTTTTGCTGTGGCTAGCTGCACGCACGCTGAGTAGATAGAAAGAAGATTGATGACGATTCTGAAGATTTCTTGAGCGATGCAAGTAGATGCGACAAATGAAAGAAGATTGTTCGAAGATTGATTCGCTAGTGTGAGATTTGTTGAGCATCTAAACTTGAGATTTAGATGTGTCGCCCCCCTCGCCCTAGACTGCCATGAATTTCTCAGTATTTTTTTTATAGGAATCTCAAATTTTAATGAATTGCAAATCTCAATGAATTGCAAAAAGGCATCTCAAATTTTAATGAAGTTTCCACAATTTGCCTTAGCTTTAGTAAACTTTATAAACGCTTAAAACTTTGCCTCAAATAACTGATTTTCCTTGAACTTGTCTTGTCTTTTTCTTCCTCATTGCTTATCGAATATTTGCATATTGCGTGCGCTCAACTTAGTGTTCTAGATGCACTGCCACAGTTATTAATTGAGAGCTTTCGATGCCTGTACCATTTCTGTAATAGTACAATTGAGTGGCAAGTACAATCATACTCTATGCCCAGGGAAGTCGAGAAATTTTCCAATCCGAAACATTCCTAGACCAGACCGGGAATCAAACCCAGCCACCTCCAGCATAGTCTTGCTTTGTAGTCACGCCTTGACCGACTGAGCGAAGGGAGGCCCTTGTCTTGTCTTGACATCCCTGAAATTTTTTACGCTTACCTGAAGTTCTCTAACTTTGTTTAACTTTCTGATATGTATTCATAACTCTTTGATGCTTCTGAAGTTTATATCGGTATATCCCTTAATTTCGCGGAACTCCTTGTAAGTTACTGCAAATTTCCTTAAGTTAATGTGATTGTGCTGAGGTTATCTGATCGTCCTCGAAGCACTTGTAAGTTTGCTGAATATCATGAAACTATCTAAAAATATCTAAATTTCTTAGAAGTTCTTTGAAATTTCTTTAAAAAATCGTTTCTTGCTAAAAGTTCTCGTATTTTGTTTTAATTTATGGAATTTTGCTGATGTTCTATTATCAACTTAGCTAAATTTTGGATTTTTTTTTAGTTTCGAGCAATTTCCATAATATAACACCCTTAAAATACTCTCACATTTTCCGGATGTTCACATAAATTTTATAGAGTTCTAGAAATTCTCCCGAAGCTTTGCTGAAGTTTTAGAAATTCCTTGAGTTTCTCGAAACTTATTTAAGGATTCTGTAATTTACTTGAAATTCTTTAAACTGCCCTTGTTCTCGGAGCTCTCAACTCTATTGAAGATTTCAGTTATGCTCTGAAACAAATGGTATTCTTGTAAACACCTTTAAACTTCCCTGAAATTATCTGGCCTTCTGTGAAGTTCCTGAAATAAGTTTTCACAAATTTTCTATGTAGGGGAAATGGATATAATGTCGGCCTAAATGTCCCTAATTTGGGCCCATACATAAATTCAGCAATCGACTAAATTTTCAATAGCGACGAAAACTATCCATTAGTACCGTCCCAATAACGCGTTCATCTAGATAAAATTGATAAACAGCAGATTTTTAGCGATGGGCCCAATCTTAGATCCATAGGCCAACATGGGAGCCATTTTCCCTATATTGAAAAATATTTCAAAATATTCCTCGTTAGTTATGTTATGCAACACAATTTACAAACATGTAGCTTTTAAACAAATACGGAAAGTACTTCATCAATCGATATTGAAAAAATATTAAGTTTTGAGCTTGACAATGGTTAACAGAAAATAAGCTTAAATTTGAGTTCATTAATTATTACTCAATAGATAGTAAATTTCTTACCGTATAGGTGCGATATCCTAAGCAGATGTGTTTCGATTCTCGTCAATGGATGGCAATCGATGTCTGTCGATGACTGACACTAGATTGCGAAACAGAGACCAACGTTTGATAAAGGAATAAGGAAGAAGAAGAAAGGCAAAAAAATTAATATGTTTCAAGCAAAATAACTTGAAAATTGACACTGATCAACTCCGTACCACTCAGGTCAAGGGGCCCCATCAGTACATACACAGTAAAACCAAACCGGAGGCGGTTGTTGTTGTTGTTCTTTATTAGCGACCGTTTAACCATTTGGTAATTCGGGTCGTTTTTGATAAATTACAGTTTAAAGCTTAAAAATTAGTATTTGAATTTATCACTTCTTAACCTATTTCCGGTTGCTTTCTTGGATCTGGTCATGGTCGGGTCTTCCTTAATTAAACGTTGAGGACTGCTACAGATTTGGCAGCTTTGAGTGCTGCTTTCTTCCATTGTTTCCTTAGTATGTTGATGATACCGATGATTAGCTGGATTGACACTATGACGAGGATAAGTGAGAGCTTCCAGTTGTGGTCTTCTAGGTATCCCGTGTGGACTTCTTGATTCTCGATTATGGTGACGTCCTGGTCACCGTTTTGGGTGGTATCTTTGCGTTTCCCATTGTATGAGTGCTGGATGTATGGTTGTACTGTAGTTGAACCGTAGATGATTTGAATATGACTGTTACTTGATTGCCATTTGTCGGCTTTATAAGTATTGCATTTTGTTGACAGGTCTCTTTGGTGGTGAATTTTGTTGCGTTCTTTTTGTGTTGAATCAGCATAGGTTCGATGTTGATTGTGGTTGTTTATATTAGCGTATGGATTTTGCTATCCTTCAAGAACTTGATTGTTTTTTCTATGGAATTTGCATCGTCTCCTAGTATTTCATGTAAAGAGGAGCCCAGGTGATTGGTTTTTCTTTCTGCGTCGTAGCGGGGACAATCGATTAATACCCATATGCTGAACGGTAATTGGTATTCCACAAGATAGACATATTTCCGGGTCTTCTTTTCTTGCAAGGTGGCCATGAGTTAATTTGGTATGTCCAATTCTTAGCCTTCCCAGACAACCAGAATGCACGTATATGCAAAGTTGTTTTCGTGATATACAAACATGTATACAAACAAACAATTCGTATATAATGCAAAGAAATGGCTTATACGTACAAAAGTGGAGGCCATATACGTGCATATTTTAATTTAATTTTAAACGAGTTGATTTAACATCATATACGTTTTAATCTATAATAACAAATTCATTTTGAAAAGTCTTATGATGTAATCCGATTTAATGTGTGATACAGTACGACGGAAAAATGAATCATCGCATGTAAGTCGGAAATGTGCATTCTATACGATTTAACTTAAACATAATGCGAGGTATGCCATTCTTATATGCGATTTTGACTTAAACTGTAGAAATTTACGATACTATCCAAATATAAAAAATTAACAATATGGTTCACTTCCAGAATTCCCATATATTTCTGAAAAGACGCATAAGTAATACCCTCTCCCGGTGAGAAAGGTGACTAAAAACATTCGTGGCCTTATTATTTAAGCGTGTAATCAATTCATACGTTTAGTCATATAAAAGGTGTGGCAAACAGTATTAGCTGTCTCATGCATGTTACACGCCTACCCTGACATTGTACTACGTTCAGACTATAGTTGTTATAATAGCGTTATCAAAAGTGCCTAAATAACGTTATATCTGCTATAGTTTGAATGTACAATAAGCTTATAGGTAATCCAAATACATAAAAGAAAATGCAGATTATATCTGCCATCCCTCTACATACCACATTGACAACTGACAGGAGGAAAACTTTCAACACGTTAATAATCGTTAACCCAATTTTGGGTAATAGATTAATAAACACGGTAAGAAAAAAAACACTCAAAAACACTTGAGTTTAATAAGAGCTCAAAAAACAAAAAAAAAATAAAAATGAATTCGATTTTAAGTTAAAAGTACTCAACCGTCATGTTTTCACCATTGGGAAATTTTAACTTATTTTTCGATGAAAATCATAGCAACCTACGTGCTTCATCGCCTTCGTTCGTGCTCCATTTTTTGCGTTGACGGCACCGTCGAAAAATTGTCTCTGCTAGAAATGATTGGCAGTTTCTTATGGGATTTTTCAGTGAAGTGAAAGGATAGTACCATAGAGGTAACTCTAAGACCAGAAGGTCCCGGAAAAATGTGCTCAAATTTTTGCCTCAGTTCTGGTACTATCTTTGGTCCCAAGCTAATCGATGCACCCCTCGAAACATAGGAAAATTCACGAACCCCTCATTTTATCTGTCAAACTTCCATACAGAATCAAAACAAACATAGTTTAGTACTAGAATTTCGACTAGAATAGGGTACTTTAATCGATTTGCTTGGGACCAATAGACTATACAAGTAGTGAATCAATTTAAAATCGTTAGTTTCCACCGGTTGATAGTACGAAGTGCGCCATGTTTCACGCACAGTCTGAAGTTTATTTATGGATTTTAACATAGGAATAAAGAGCTACAAAGTCGCTGTCAACGCCAATTGCATTTAATTGATGGTTAGGTTATTTTCACTCAATGGATTAATGATGAGAATTTCTCAAAATTTAATTTTCATAATTTATTTAATTTTACCTAGCCTCATGGAAGCCACATGATGAGTGAAAGTGAACTCAATTTTTAACTAACTTTAAAGTACCCATTATTGGGTAAAAAATATAAATTTCAAAGATAAGTGAATTACCATTCAATTAGCAATGTTTACCCATTAATGAGTATCTGTTACCCATTAATGGGTAAAAAACTACTAATACTAGTTTAGTCACTTTTCTTCAAAATTGACCTTTTTTACTTATAAATGGGTACTTTCAAGTTAGCGTTGGATACCTCGTTCTCCATATAGCAACATGACCAAAGCATACAAGCCAAATGTATGCAATGCATTTAAACGTCAGTTGTTCCCGAATTGCAACATGCCCACTCAAACTAACTACCAAAATCATCTGATAGAGTAAATTATCTCTCAGATGTTGGATTATTGACTCATGAGAAATCGTTCAAAGTCATTGTTTACATTTGGTAAATAGGTTTTTTTTTTACATGTTTCTCTACTTACTAGCTTTCTCTATCATACGTCAAATCCATCATAGCTCAAAACAAAAACGATAAAGTTGAGTGTTGTGGACTGGACTATGGAGTGTGTTTATGTGCAATCGTTGGAAATTTATAGTGGTCGTAAGTACTAAATACTATAAAGATTTAACAGAGATTTTTTTTCTTGATTTGTTTTCCGTCGATCGTGTATTCCGTGCTGAGTTTACTGCGGGTTTACTTAAATTTAAGTTGCTTAAACTCAAGCTTTGGGTAAGTTTCATTTTCTGTGTACCCTGAGACTGGGTAGACGGTACCCATTCTTTGTATGTGCAGTAAGGAGTTGGCAGAATCTGAGTAAACCAGTTTTATTACGATGAGTAAAATGTACCCAAATTCTGGGGAAATGGTTATAATCGCATGTTTAGAATGGTGCAGGTATAAAAGGGAGATTTTTGCGGTGTCCAAATATCCTACAATACTGTGGACCCCCGCTAATCTGAATGACACTTCGTGCATATTAACGGGGTTTATTTTTATTTTAAACTTCTTGTAGCCCTATGACCATTAGAAATATGAGTTTCTGGTAGCCTTATTTGCGGTTTTGTTGTGATTCTGCTTTCCATTTTGCATCGTTTCATTCCGCTTTATTATTTATTACACAATTACAGCGGAAGCGGAACGGCAGCGCGAAAAGCGGAAAAGCCCAATCTGAGTAAGCCTACTTGTCGGATTGAAAACTATTCAGAACAAAATTGACTCCGGCTAGGCATCTTGATGTCATTTGTGACAACTGCCAAACTGCTCATAAAGACGATAATGAATAAAAACTGAAAATGTTCATGCCTTTCCAAAAAAAAAAAAATGGTTTCCTACCATTCCCATATATTCGAAAGTGACTGGACCTCTGGATGTGGATGATGTCAAAAACAACAAAACATGATTAATTGAGTGCATGGGACTTTACATACTTTTGGCTTCCCACATAGTACCTAGTTGGGTGAAATAAACTTTTTTTCCTTGATTTGTTTTCCGTACTGAATACCAATGCTACCGACGCCTGAGAAGCAGCTTCCACACCCACCCTTCGTGATCAGAGATTTTGTACTTCAGAAAATCCCGGCGGCGCTTGAGATATAAACTTAATTTTGACTATTTTTTTTTTTCTTACGTGTAGTTAAATTTTGCTCAACAGTGAATTGTTTTTGATAGCCTTGTTACGCTCAATTTACAGTGTACTAGTCACCTTTCGCGTCACTAGAGCCGCTAGTGTCGGGAAAAATCGTGTCTTGGAGATAATAGAAGAGTGAACTATATTGTTAATTTATAATATTTGATACTATCTGTATATTGTTGAACGACTTCTGGTTGTCTGGGTTGTTATGATTCGGCTTGCATGTCGATCTTTATTGTATGAGGTGCTCCATTCCAAAATGGTGTTCTTGATTTGCCTGAGCTTGCTGTTTTTTTATGAACCATTTGTTTTGCCAAGCTTGGTTTATATGTTCGTCAACCATTCGTTTGAAATCTGCGAATGGTGTGTAAATGTCGATTGGGGATTTGAACATAGCCCCATGTTTTGCCAGGTCGTCTGCTTTCTCGTTGCCCGTGATGTTGATGTGAGCTGGGACCCAACAAAGTTCAACGTTTCTGTGAGTTTCTTGTAGGATCGATTTGATTTTCAAAATCCATGGGTGATTACAGTTGTTGTTAGCGACAGCTTCCAGTACGCTTTTTGAGTCGCTAAATATTACATTTAGACCTGTTGTGCAGTTTTCTAGCGCTTTGATAATTGCATACGCTTCGGCACTGAATATGGATAAATGTGAGGGGAGACATATTGATGTATTTACGTTGTTAGAATGTATTCCGCATCCAACTCCTTCGTCCATTTTTTATCCGTCGGTATATAAATGGTGATGGTGGGGGTATTCGGTGCAGCAAAGTTCTTTGAAGTAAGATTGTTTTGCTGCAGGGGTAAGTCTTTCTGGGATATCCATATTGATTCGGCGATCTCGTTCCTCCCAGGCCAGTGGTGCAGTTGGATCCTTTTTTTTTCAATGGTCATTGTTGGAATTTGTAGCTAATTTTGAATATTTTTGGCATTTCTGGAGAGGTAGAGTTCTGGGTTCAGAATTCCTCGCGCAAGCTGTCTCGTAGAGTAGTTTATTGTTTGTTTTGCAAATATAAGGTCCAAGAAGAGAAGGCTGCTTTCTGATATTATGCTTTCTATTGGACTGAAGTGAAAGGCTCCCGTAGCATATCGTATACCTTGGTGGTATATCGGGTTTAATTTTGCAGCTTTTTGTCTGTCTGAGCTTATATAGACTGGAGCTCCGTAAATAAGTTTTGGAAGAATTACCATGTTAAAAATATGTAATAGGCATTTTCTATCGGCACCAAACTTGGTTTTGCTTAAACATTTCATGATGTCGAGTCGACGTTTTGTATCTTCTTTGATAATTTTTATATGGTAGTTGTAATTGAGGTTCTGGTCGATCCAGACTCCCAGTAATTTGTGGTGTTTGGTTAAATTGATTTCTTCTGAGCCGAGCGTTGGGGTGACTGGTTTCTTTAGTTTTCTTCTTCTGCCTTTATGCAGTATAGCCGACTTGGACGCTGAAACTTTGAAACCTGTGTCGTCGCACCATTTTTCGATACCTTTAAGGATCTTTTGAACCTTTGAACGGATCCACTTGGCTGATTTCGTAGCAACTGCAATAGTGATGTCATCAGCGTACATTTTAATGAAGGTATTTTTTGGCAACAATTTTTTGATACTGTCGACTGCGAGTAAAAAGAATGTAACTGCAAGCACTGATCCTTGTGGAACACCGTTTTCTTGAACTTTGGGAGAAGATAGTTGCCCTTCGTATTGGACTTCGAATGTCCGTCGTTCCAGGAACGAACAGCAGAATTTGGCCATGTGACCTGTTACGTCGGCCTTAGCGAGCCTTTTTATGATAAGCCTGCGCCATGTCCTGTCGTAGGCTTTTTGTAGCTCCAGGAATATGATTTCTGCGTGCTGTTTGTTTAGCATTGCATGCGTTCCGAAGTTGTCAATGTAGGCTATCACGTCGTTGGTTTGATGACCTTTGCGAAAGCCAAATTGGTCTTTACCCAATACTTTATTTTTCTCAAGATGAGCCATGAGTCGTCTGTTTACCATTCGCTCGAGCAGTTTAAGAATGCAGCTTGAAAGACATATCGGTCTTAAGTTGTCTGGAGTGTTAGGATATTTTCCGGGTTTCGGTATTGGAACCAGTATAGATTTTCTCCAAATTTCCGGGAACGGACCGTTTTTCCAAATATTGTTGTAGGCTTCTAATAGTTTACGCTTGATGTAGAACGGTAGATGCTGAAGCATAGAGTTGTGAATTTCATCAAGTCCGGGTGATGTTCCCGTGAGTCTATCTAGCTGGAATAGTAATTCGGTCATGGAGAAGTCTTTGTCCATCTTTAAATTTCGTTGTTTTTTAAATATGATTGGGATTTTTTCTTCCTTCTGTTTTTTTCTGAAAGAATTGGTGTGGATACGCTTCGTTCGAGGATTCTTTGTAGAAATGATCTGCTAGATGATTTGCGATGTCGGTGGGGTTGGTGATGGGACCGTTATCTGTTTCGATCGCCCAGGTCCTGGCCGATGATGAACTTTTTTTTTTTGATATGGCGCGAATTTTATTCCAGATGTCTTTTATTGGTGTGTCTTTATTTATTGAGGATGCATATTGTTCCCATGATTTCCGTTTTTCTTCTTCAATGATTTTTCTTGCATTGTTTTTGGCCTTTTGAAATTCGTTTAGTATATCTGGGTAAGAAGGATCGTCGGGGTGACATTTTTGTATTTTCCTAAGTGTTTTTCGTCTAAGTTTGATTGCTTCTGCTATGTTTTGGTTCCACCGTGGAACGGTTTTTTTGGGGACTTCAGAAGATGTTTTTGGTACTGCTGATGAAGCTGCAGATTTAATTGCGTCTGTTAGTTCTTCTATTGTGTATGATTGATGTGATTTGATTGATTCTTCAAGCTTAGCTTCAAATATGTTCCAGTTTGCTTCGTGCATTTTCCACCTGGCTGGTCTTGATCTTTTGGAAGGTATGGTGGTACCAGTTAGAATTGGAAAGTGGTCACTACCGTGTTGGTCCTCGTGGATTGACCAGTTAATTATGTTAGCAATTTCAGCTGAGCATAGAGTAAGGTCAATACATGTCGATGCGTTTGTCGAATGTATGAAAGTTGGGCTGCCGTCATTCAGTAGCATAAGCTCTTGTCCCTGTATTATTTCGGCGATCATTTTTCCTCTGCAATCATCTCTATTTGATCCCCATAGACTATGGGGAGCGTTGAAGTCTCCCGATATAATAAATGGCTTGGGGATAAGGTTAATTATGTTGTCAAGTTCTTTTTTGTTAACTATCTGATTTGGTGACAGATATATGCTGCAGAGAGTCATTTTTCGAGGTAGGTTGATTTTTATAGCTATTGCTTCAAGACTTGTGTTTAGTTGAATTTTTGAGTATTTTATTCCATGTTTGATTGCAATAGCAACTCCACCTTGTCCTGAAGGACGGTGGCAGAATAAGGTATCGTAACCAGGAATTGAGTGTTCGTTTGACCTGTTTGTTCTTGTTTCTTGTAGACTGATTAGAGATGGCTTGTACTCATTAATCAATATCCGTAATTCTGCGTCTTGTTTTCTGACACCATTACAATTCCATTGAATAATTTCGGTTGATTTTCTGTTTGCTGTTGGATCCATTCTAGTTGTTTTGATGACAATTATTGGGTTTAGGGTTGCATCTCATCATCGTCACCCTCTTGAGAGCTGACATCCGATTCTGAGTTAACGTACTCAACCGTTTCCCATTTTTTTCATCTTATCGATACCTTTCTTTTTCCTTGGGGGAGATTCGATGGGATTGCCTTGGCTCCTGGTGTGTTTTCCTGATGGTTTGTATCCGTAGAGTTTCAGTGTGTTCTCCAGTTTGGAATAATTCTCTTTGAAAATTTCGAGCTCCTTTTCTGCCGTTTTTCTTTTTTGTTTTTCTTCTCTGTAGGCATAACTGCCTGTTCAAACTGGTTTTGCATTTCCATGAGCTTATTTTCCATTTCCTTCATTTTTTGTTCGAACTGTTTCTGCAGATCTAACCTTAGTGCTTCCGCGTAGGATTTCTTTTCTTCATTTAATTGTTTGATCTTCTCATCAAATTGTTTGGTTAATGCACTTTTAATGGAATCTGAATACGTGATTTTATTTTCGCTTTCCACTATTTTTCTAGCTTCCCAAAAGTTAATATTTCTGTCCACTTTCACTTTGGTGATAGCTACTTCTTTCTTGAATGCTGGGCACCCTTTGAAGAATGCTCCATCAGAATCACCACAGTTAACACATTTTTCTGCATTTTCACAGATTTCATGGAATGCCTCACCGCATTTGTTACACTTTTTTTTTCACTGTTACAGTTTTTTTTTCCGATATGCCCGAATCTAATAGCACACGAAGCACCTCAAAGGGTTCGGATACCACGGTCTTGTTTCCAACAGAATGTACCCAATTTTTACTTCTTTAGGTGGAACCGTACCCTTGACAGTGAGGACAAAAATTCCAGTGGGAGTTTTGTTCTCATCGCGTCCTTTCATAATCTGCCGAACTTCAGTTATTCCTGTTTTCGAAAGGTCTTCGAGTAAGTCTTGGTCACTGTCAAACTTTATGTCCTGGCAAAAAACCACTACTTTGCACGAGTTAAGAGTTTTGTGCTCGTACACTTTGGTGGAAATTCCTTGAGCTAGGTTTTCGATTTTAGCCAGGTTTCTGGCCTGGCTTTCACTTTTCACGTGGACGAGAATTTTCTGACCGGAGGCGGTGGGTTTGATCTGGTCGAGGAAATCTTTCGGGTTGAAAGCTTTCTCGACTTCCGTGAGCATGGAGTATCATTGTGTTTGTCACACAATAGGAAAATTCAGTTGATAGCAGTCAAAACGCTCGCAAAAGAAGCGTAAATGCTTAGAACCAGTCAAAGAGCACACTCGACTGAGCATGGTGGGTTCGATCCTAGGACCGGTAGAAATTCGGCTCGGATTGGCATTTTTCCGACCTCTCTGTGTTTCCAACAAGCAGGATTAAATTCCAGAACGAGCATAATATGCCAGGAGGAAGAACATAAATGAGCATCTCTGGGGAGGCACTCAAAAAATACATTTTCATTTCGAAAAACGCTTTTGAAGTGCAATTTAACTCCCATCCGCACTTTTAACCTTCCCTGAATTCACCATTCATCATTTACTCCTGTGCATCATATGTGTATGGGCAACAGCAGCGCCCGTTTGAGAGCCAGTGCATTTTAGCTCATAATTGCTACACCAAGCGTGAGATATGAGTCTCATGCAGTGCACTCATGTGTTGATTTATCCACCGGAGTGCGAGGGAGGCACTCTCGGGGGATTTTGGGAGCTTTCAACTTTTTTGTCTTCAGTAATCCATCTTGATTTCGCGGTTACGGGATGGTGCTTCAAAATAGCCAAAAGTGCGTTCGCTTTAAGTGGTACCGTTTTCCGGAAAGCCCTCTTTAATTTCTAGCTATTGGGCTAGTTGTCGCAAAAGCAGACACACGATTGAAATGCAGCCTCTGGCGGTCCAGTGCTACATGTGGCCAAATGGTCGACCGTTTGGCTGAATGCTTGCGTATTCTCTAAGCTCTCGCTTCCCGCCATAAATCATCCATGTTTGGTGAGCGTGCTTTTTGGCCGGCTCCACTGGCGCCACGCTGTCCGCGCGCCATAGCACTGGGAATGCTCCATTCGCTGCCGCCAACGACGACGACCAGGACGACGACGTAAACATTACTGTTCGGGGGAAATGCACTTCGTTTGGTCCACTTACACATCGCATGGACGTATGTACATATTTATGCGTTGAGAAGACAGAATGCTGTACCGATAACAGCTGCCGGGTTCTTTATGTTTGTCTGTTTTTGAATAAGTGACACACCATATCAGAGTTTATTTGACATTGACTCAGTTGATGAAGTAAATCATAAATTATGCTTACTGTGGAATGCAATGACTGTTATTTCACTAACCAGTACTCAGTAGTAAAGCCATTTAGCTACTTTGTTGGTTTTGCTTTGGTAAATTTAAAAATACTACTTATTTAAAAATATTACCTCATTTCTCCTGAAGTAGTAAATATTGTAGGCAGCGATCTTCAAGTTGTTGATCTGATGATTTATGCAAGGTTCATCCCAACGAGAGTGTGAGACACGGATTTCTTAACCGGTACATGGTGGACAATATAGGGCAACAACAAAAAAGCACTCACTTTTACCATTACTGAATTTCCCTTTGGTGCTGATGCGGGTGCTAGACTAAAGGCTGGAACGCGCAAAAATTTGTCAACTTCAAATTGGTGTATTTCTGTTAAAAATGCATAAAAAACCTGAAATGCTGCATTTGGAAGTTGAGTGTATATACAATGATTGCTATGATGAGTTTTCGCCGTTTGCTCCAGTTTTCAAAATGACGTCCAAGCAAGAGGAGCAGCGTGTAAAAATTTTGCTCGAAGTTCTCACGCGCCAAGTTGGCAAAATTGCTGGATGTGGCCAAATCGACCGTGAAAAACGTTTTAAAAGTGTTCGGGGAGCGTCTGTCGACCGTCCGGAATCCTGGAAGCGGCAGAAATCTAATCTGGACGTGGCAACGACGACGAAGAAGTAAAGCCCTCTAGGTAAAGTATGGACGAATGTCACCACAAAACTGAAAAAAGCTGTTCCAATCGAGCAAAGCGGTGCATTAAGCCGGTTCGATTGGAACAACATCTGACAGACATCCATACTTTTACTGTAGAGCTTGACGAAGAAGGTGGCGATGAAATATAAGCGGGATCCTAACCTCTCCATCCGGGACGTCGCTGGCAAGCTAAATGTCTCCCATACTACTGTGCAGTGGGTCAAGAAACGAGCCGGGTTGTCAACGTTTAAGAAGGTGAAGGTGGCGAACCGAGATTACAAACAAAACACGTCGGTAAAGCAGCGGTCCCGAAAGCTGTATACGAATCTGCTCATAACTTATGTGAAGGCGGATTTCAAGCAGCTTCCGGGACAGGAGTTTTATACCGCATCAGGAAAAGAGAAGGTGGCTGAAATTTTCAAAACCATCAAACTATCGAAGTTTCCGATAAAAAATATCTCGTCTGGCAGGCCATATGCAGGTGTGGTCTAAAAAGCGGCATTTTCATTACTACGGGAACCATCAATCAAGAGATCTACGTCCAGGAGTGCCTGGAAAAGTGGGTGCTGCCATTCCTAAAGCAACATAATAGACCTGTGCTGTTCCGGGCGGACTTCGCGAGCTGCCACAATGGGAAAAAGACAATTGAGTGGTACGATGCGAACAACGTGGTTGTGGTACCCAAAGACCACAACCCTCCCAACAGCCCAGAACTCCACCCTATCGAACAGTATTGGGCCTTGGTCAAACGGAATCTAAAAAGTTGGAAAGGTTGTATACTAGATACGACCGCAGGGTTGGCGTTGGATAACGTCTGTTATGTGTTGTACTTAATTGTGTATATTTTAGGAATATTCCTTAATAACTCTTTTGCGATATCTTTCCCCAAAGCGCGTTCGGACAACTCAGGCGTTTTCATTAATTTCTTCTCTCGATTCCGGAAGTCCACGACGTATCTGGAACTACCACACCAAAATGTATGCAGAATATTGTCGGTACTGGATTAGTAGCGGTAACCAGCAGGACCTACGTTGATTTAAGCTTAACACCCGCAGATTGATGAACGCTCCATCACATCACTTCAACCTTTCACATTCTGGCAAGAAAGTCAATTCTAAAACACCTATTAAATTTATATGGTGGCCCTGAAAAGGGCCGGTTTTTTGTTCTGAGTCGATGATACTAAATTAACCCCCGAATCCGTACAGAGCCCTGCCACTTCAGAGCGTAAACGACATCCATGGCGGTGACAGTCTTCCTCTTCGCATGTTCGGTGTAAGTAACGGCGTCACGAATAACGTTTTCCAGAAATACCTTCAGCACTCCTCTGGTTGCTTCGTAAATGAGACCGGAAATTCTCTTAACTCCACCACGACGAGCCAAACAACGGATTGCATGTTTAGTGATGCCCTGGATGTTGTCACGCAACACTTTTCGGTGACGCTTGGCTCCTCCTTTGCCAAGTCCTTTTCCACCCTTGCCGCGTCCAGTAATTTCCTAGTATGACAATTGTAACGTCGATGAAGGTTGAAACAAAAGTGAACAAAAATTTCAAATTTTGGCTGTTTTATACCTACTTGAGGGTTAAATTCTTTTGGTTAGTTGTTGTGTTCTTGTTCTTTCATCGTTTCTGATTGGTTGAACACAGCAAACGCATGTTATAAAACAGAATGGAAGTGATTTTTTTTTTTTTTTTTTTTTTTTTTTTTTTTTTTTTTATCATCATTCGCTGCCAGACTGTTGAGCAGTTCAGTCGATTTAAATTCTCTCTAGTTTCGTTCGTTCGTTCGCAAGTCGAATTAGCTCCGCGTTGTGTAGTGACGCTCTCGCTGACCCAGCCATGGGTAAGAAATCGCGCGGTAACGCGAGTGCCGGTTTACCGGGAAAACAGACTCTCCCAGGAGACGGCGCGACCACCGAGCCAGCCCAGAAGAAGCAGAAGAAAACCCCATTGCCCATCCCGACAGGCGTTGCGGACCCGCAGCCGGGGCCTCCCGGAACTAAACGACCCAGACCTGAAGACAGCAGCGCCACCGTATCAGCAGCAAAAAAGCTGCTGAGCAACAATCCGTTCTCCGCCCTGCAGAACGGAGCCCAGCCGCAGTCGGACCCTGAGACGGTGCCGAAAAAAGTTAAGTTGCCACCCTTCTATGTGAAGGGCTTCCCTCCCGGGCTATGGGAGCAGCTGGATTTCTACATTAAGCAGGGCCTTCGCTGCACCATTCAACGGTGCACGGAAGGCTACAAACTGATGGTCTCGGCCGAAAATCACTACAACGCAGTCCAGGCCCTCTTGGACAGGATGAAGCTGGAGTACTTCTCCCACGACATCGAGGCCACCAAGCCGCTGAAAGTGGTGCTGCGCGGGCTCCACGACATGGACACCACCACCTTAATGGACGAGATTAAGGCGAACGGCCTCAAGCCGGTCGAAGTCCACAAGATGACCCGCAGCAAGGCCATCAAGTATCGTGACCAGCTCTACCTGGTCCATCTGGAGAAGAACTCCACAACCGTGAAGGATCTCCAGACGACACGCACACTGTTCCACATCGTAGTGAAGTGGGAGCGGTATAAACCCACCCACCGTGGCGTCACTCAGTGCTCGAACTGCCTATTGTTCGGGCACGGCACCAGGAATTGCCGCATGGCCAGCCGCTGCATCAAATGCGGCAAAAACCACAAGATCGACAACTGCGACAGCATCGAGGAAGCCACTCCCACATGCGCCAACTGCGGTGCCGCCCACAAGGCCTCAAGTAAGGCCTGTCCGAAGCGGGCCGAATACGCCGAGATCCGGAAGAAGGCCTCGTCCAACAGCCAGCCCGGTCGCAAGAAGGTTCCAGAAAACAACGCGCAGAACTTTCCTCCGTTATCACCGGTACAATCACGGCCAATTCCAGTGTTGCCGCCGCTCCCGCTCAACCAACAGTTGGCTGCCGCTGCAGTTCCCGGTCAAGCCTCCGGGCCATCGACGGATCCCCCTGCTCCGGGATTGGCCGGTACAACCGGTGAAGCTACAGACGATTCTCCGCTGTCAACGGATGAGATCGTCACACTGTTGGCCCAGGCCATCATCATCAAGCGCACCTGCGCAACAAGAACACAACAGCTCCAAGCTATCATCTCCTTTGTCGCTAATTATGGACCGTGAACCCATAAAGATCGCCAACTGGAACGCTCGCTCCGTAGGGGCGAAAAACATTGAGCTTGCAGACTTCCTCCGCAAGCACGACATCGACGTGGGCCTTCTCACCGAGACTCACCTCAAGACCGGTGACAGCTTCTGGCTGCCCGACCACAGCATTGTCCGGCTTGATCGCACCAGCTCCAGGGGGGGCGGTGTCGCGGTCATCATCAAGAAAGGCATCAAGTACTGCACCCTACCCCACTACCGCACTTCCATCATCGAGGCCGTCGGCGTTGAGGTGGAAACATCGACCGGAAACGTCCGGTTCATCGCCGTCTACTGCCCCCGGCAATGTACCGTTAGCAATGGTACAGCACAGCAGTTCAAGAACGACCTTGCCATCATAACCCACACCAATGCCCGCTTTGTAATCGGAGGGGACCTGAACGCCCGGCACGAGGCCTGGCGGAACTACCAGCAGAACCAGAACGGCCGCCTGCTATTCGACCATTCCCAGCATGGTCTCTATTCCGTCTGGTTTCCGGACGAACCATCCTTCACATCACCGACGGGCAACCCATCGACGCTGGACCTGTTCTTGGCAAACACCAGATTAGCCAAGCCGGTTGCCGTCAACGACCTGAGTTCGGACCACCAACCGGTGCTGACCGAGCTGGGCTACAACGTGGCCCCTGCACCGTGCCAGCGGAAGGACTACCATCGAGTCAACTGGGTCCAGTTTCGACGCGTGGTCGACCGCCACATCGACGACAACCCACCGCTCGACACAGTGGATGACATCGACCGGGCCCTGGAGGGTCTCCATCAAGCCATATCCGTGGCTGACGAAGAGTGCGTTCGACGAGTTCCTGTGAGGGGTAAGTTTCAAGCAATTGATTCCCACACCAAACTCTTGATTCGGCTCAGAAATGTTCGTAGACGCCAGTTTCAGCGGACTGGGGATCTGCAGCGTAAATACGAAATGGTCGATCTGAATCGGCAGATCGCTTCCAGAATGGTCTCAATCCGGAACGAGAGTTTCGGGCGGCTCGTTCAGAACCTGGACGACCGTTCCAGACCATTCTGGAAGGTTGCCAAGGTGCTGAAGTCTCACCCCAAGCCCATTCCACCACTTAGAGTCAATGACGAACGGCTTATCACCAACGAAGAGAAGGCCAATGCGATTGGGGAGCACATTGCCCAGTAGCATTTGCTTGGCTCTAAAATCCCAAGTCCACTCGAGAACCAGGTTGCGCAGTGCGTCCTGACGTTAGATGCCTCCCCTTGTGCCGTCCCTCCAGAAGAACGGATTACAGAGGAACAAATTTGCTCAGCGCTGAAATACAGTAAGAACATGAAGGCTCCCGGGTTTGACGGAATATTCAACCTAGCGTTGAAAAATCTCAGCCCGAGGGTGCACTCGCTGCTAGCTGCCACCTTCAACAGATGCTTGGAGCTGCACTACTTTCCAAGCATCTGGAAGGTGGCAAAAATCATCCCGATCCGCAAACCTGGGAAAGACCCTTCACTACCGTCAAGCTACAGACCGATTAGCCTGCTCTCAGCGCTGAGCAAGCTGTTCGAAAAATTGATCCTCAGCCGACTAAACAAGTTTGTGGAGGAACATGACATTCTTCTTCCGGAACAGTTCGGGTTCCGTAAGGGGCATTCCACCAATCATCAGCTAGTGCGGGTGATGAATAACATCCGGAGTAACAAAGCTGTATCCAAGTCCACAGCCATGGCCTTGTTAGACGTCGAAAAGGCGTTTGACAATGTCTGGCACGACGGACTTATATACAAGCTTTGTAACTCCAACTTTCCACCATACCTTGTGAAAATCACCCGTAACTATCTCCAGCAAAGGTCGTTCAGGGTGTCGTTGAATAGTTCCCTTTCGGGACAATTTCCGATCCCAGCAGGTGTTCCGCAAGGGAGTCTGCTGGGACCACTGCTTTACAGCATCTACACGTCGGACATCCCTCCTCTAGGAGACGGTTGCGTGTTCTTTCTGTTCGCAGATGACACCGCGATAGCCGTCAAGGGTAGGATGCCTCGTGAAATTACGAACAAGCTCCAACGATGCCTTGACACCTTTACTGATTATGCCACCACGTGGAAAATCAAAATCAACGCCTCGAAAACCCAAGCAATCATGTTCCTTCACAGACAATCGCCAAAACTTAAACCGTCTCCCTCCTGTACCGTAATAATGGATGGTACAAGGGTCGAGTGGTCCACTGATGTTACTTATCTCGGGATGTTGTTCGATGAGAAGCTCCTGTTCCGCTCGCACATAGAGAAAACCCTAGTTAAGTGCTCCGCCTTGGTTAGGTGTTTGTATCCACTCATTTGCCGCAGATCCCGCCTCTCAAGGCAAAACAAACTGGCTGTTTACAAACAGATCATAGCCCCCGCGATCTTCTATGCCGCCCCGGTGTGGGAATCGTGCGCTCAGACCCACAGGAACAAAATCCAGGTTGCACAGAATAGAGTGTTGAGGATGATCCTAGATCGTCCATTCGACACAAGAATAGCAGACCTCCATCAAGAGGCAGAAATTCCCAAAGTAGATTCCAAAATTGATGATATGACAACTAAATTTATTCAAAAATGCAATCTTTCTGAACATGCTTTAATAAGCAATTTGTACATAGTAGGTTAAGTGTATATAGTAGAGTAGGTTAGTTTTAAGCTGTAAATAGTAGTATTAAGTAGTTTCTCTTCAAATTCTAAAAACAAAACAAACCAATCCCACCAAGGTGGTCGACCGTGTACTAAGTCTAGGACTAATTCTGTAAAACAAATTTTGAATTTTGCCCATACCTAAAGATGAAGAAAGCAATTAAATCACTTAGTAAAAATTTATATGGTAATCGCCCAAGTTAAACTAAAATAAAGATCATTTAAACTAAAACTAAACTATTTTTATTTTTTATTCCACAGTGTGCTTTCATTGCATACACATCACAACCAGCTCAGCAGACCGCTCGCAAGTCCACTGGAGGAAAGGCTCCTCGCAAGCAGTTGGCAACGAAGGCCGCTCGCAAGAGCGCTCCAGCCACCGGAGGAGTAAAGAACCCCATCGCTACCGGCCAGGCACCGTCGCCTTGCGTGAGATCCGTCGCTATCAGAAATCCACCGAACTGCCGATCCGAAAGTTGCCTTTCCAACGTCTGGTCCGTGCAATTGCCCAGGACTTCAAGACCGATCTGCGCTTCCAGAGCTCAGCTTTTATGGCTCTGCAGTAGGCCTATCTGGTCGGTCTGATCGAGGATACCAATCTGTGTGACATCCACGCCAAGCGCGTTACTATCATGCCGAAGGACATCCAGCTGGCTCGTCGTATCTTGACAAAACCGGCCCTTTTGAGCGCCACCACAATAATTCAAAAGAGTTGAAGTGACCTTTCGTTCCGTTCTAGTCTAGATTAAGTCTAGACTAACATTTGGAAAGGGCGGAACTCCAAAAAAACCATATCGAGAAAATCGCTTCCGAATTTTGATGACTTAAAAATTAATCCTATTTCACGACTTTCCATTTTCTGGATGATTTTATAAGCTTGACATGTAGTTAATAGTGTAATCTATCATCATGCATAAATAAAAACTCAAAAAAAGTTTTCTTTGTCGTGAAATTGAGAAGAAAACATCATACGCTCTGATAATTTCATACATGTTGTTACCCCCCAGATCTTCCACACTTTGAACTGCCAACACTGGTGATACGCCGTGGAAGTACACCATCGGGATTTTTTGTTTGTTGTTCCGCCTTGGTTCTTCGTTCGTAAATTTTGTGAGAGTGGAATTACGCCCGGAGATTTTTTTGATCTTCTTTTTGTTCGTTGTTTACACGTGAAATATCAATCGGATGCGTTTCAAATGAATCGGGCGTGACTAGATACTACAGAATCAATACGTTTGGCATATTAAAACAATATAATTCGTTGTTCTGGTGCAAGGCGTAACAACCAGTTGCATCATCGAGTTGAAAGTTGGAAATCCGCCATGTAAGAAGAAACGTTTTTGATGATATGAAGTGATATTTACTTCTACTTTTTCGTGTTTATCGAGTAGTTTGTGAACTGTTCTTTCTATATGTGCCAAAATATGGTTTGTTTACATTTTGGCTCTTCCGCCCCTTTCAAATTTTAGTCTAGAAGTAACGAAGTAGAACGTGTGCGGGGGTTTGTTTTCGAGATTTTGAAAACAAACACAGCCGGGTCCGGTATATGATTTGGAAATGAATTTCACTTTATTTTCATGTAGCATCAAAGTGAAAAGGTCTTTGCCCAATCCACTAGAAAATAACATATGGTACTTTCTAAGTAAATTTTATTATGTTTTCAAGATTCTAGTTGTTAAGAATTTTAAAACTATTTTTCGAGATAAAATATGGCTCTGCTGAATCTTCGCAATTAGAAAATTAATCGTTAAACTCTTTCTTGATAATGTTGTTATAATGTTTAATAAATTTTTCCAACGCGCTCGGCGTAGTTGCCCTTGCGGAGCAAACGGTGAATACGACCGACTGAGAAATGCAGCAGCTGGGCATTCCATGACGGCGGCCCAGTATACCGGAGCACTGGCACCAACGCACTCGGCGTAGTTGCCCTTTCGCCCCCAGGCTCTGCTGCCGCTGCTCTGCTGCCGTTGCTCTGCTTCCGCTGCTCTGGTACTGCTGCTCTGCTGCTGGGTCGACGATCGGATAGACAATGATGGAACGGGCGACCTTGTTGGACGCTTATATAGTAGAACAGAAAATATCAGAGGTGTCAGATACTCGCATCTGATGTCTCGGTTGGAGAAAGTATAAGAATATAAAAAATCAATCGATTTTCACCATCTTTAGACAATGGTTTACTTTTAACCATTTTTCAATAGTTTACAGAATGAAATCAATAGTTTTGAAACATTCAGCAAATTGTAAGAAATATTTCCAATCGATTGATGCCATTATCTCGTAAATCTATCGAGAGACGGTTGAGTTATTATCGTTCAAAATCTTTTAATTTTTCGTAACTCATCCAAAATGACTGTTTTCAATTTTGTACCCCCGTATGTTGCCGAAAGACGTTATCCAACGTCAAAAAACTAATAAATCCATGGAAAACGAGCAGCAGTTTAAATCTTACTGGCTTTCCGCGGCGAATAAATTCGATGAGACCACTGTGCAAAATTTAATGGAAGGGGTTAAGCGGAAGGCACGGCAGTTCGGATATGGCAAACCAAAAGAACAAACGAACATTTTTTCCCTTAGATATATGAATTGAACTACCAGAGGAAAAATAAGAAGATTTTTGTGAGTTGTTGAGATTTTGACTGAAAGAAACGATTTTTTTTGTCGACCAATTTTTGCGCGTTCCAGTCTTTACAGCTAAACATTGCAACAACGTCGTCATAGTCGTCGTCGTCGTCGTCGGTACGTCTGATGTCTTCGCCCTTAGCGCTCGGCTACGGTTAGATTTAGGAACATCGCATGCAAAAACTAGGATCAGAATTCATCGACACTTATGTCCTTTGTATGCATAAGAGAACAATGGAAAGAGATGCTCCGTTATACGAGGCGAAAGCCTCTTCCACAGCTTGGCCTACGACATCAGAGAACATTCACTAGAGAAGTGGAATTGTTGTAAATGGTAGAAACATGCCATTTTTGCGATACGTTTTTTATTTGCTTACGAGTTTTGTACATATTTACTATTTCCATCTTCAAATAAAGAGCTATAAATGTTATCCAATTTTAGAGCGTTTTAGCAAAATTTTATCATCAAGCGAACCCAAACGTATTGATAATAAATGTTTTATGGTATTCAGGGTAGCAACTTTTTTTTTTTTTTTTTTTTTAACTCTTTATTTGTTCCAAATTCAAAATAAATTACATTTCATTTTTAACCTAGGTGCTCCAGTTACTACAGTAACTTACCAGCCTTAATTGTTATGATATATATCTAAGTGTTTTTACATTGTTCCTGTCTTGGCAATTCAGTATTTTAAACAGGTTTTTTAAACCTGCATGTCAGTATAACAATTGATAGCTTAAAACTAAATAACTAAAACTAAATCTTATCTAAGTATAAAGGGAATTAATCGTTGCAATTGAGGATTGTAACGATTTTTGCCGGAAATTATTAATTATTTTGTTGGACATTTGTGCTAAAGTCTCAACATTCGAAATTCTATGTACTTCGGTAGTACTGTACCAGGGAGGCAACTTCAAAATCATTTTCAGAATTTTGTTCTGAATCCTTTGAAGTGCTTTTTTCCTGGTAGTGCAGCAACTAGACCATATTGGCACAGCGTAAAGCATGGCCGGTCTAAAAACTTATTTAAATATTAGAAGTTTATTCGTCAGGCAAAGTTTGGATTTCCTGTTTATAAGAGGATACAAACATTTTATATATTTGTTACATTTGGCTTGAATGCCCTCAATGTGATCTTTAAAAGTTAATTTATGGTCAAGTATTAATCCAAGATATTTCACTTGGTTTGACCAGGAAATTGGAACTCCGTTCATAGTGACTATGTGACTACTACTAGGTTTCAAAAAGGAAGCCCTGGGCTTATGTGGAAATATTATAAGTTGAGTTTTGGAAGCGTTGGGAGAAATCTTCCATTTTTGTAAATAAGAAGAGAAAATATCTAAACTTTTCTGAAGTCTGCTGCAAATAACACAAAGACTTCTTCCTTTAGCGGAAATGCCTGTGTCATCAGCGAACAAAGATTTGTGGCAACCCTGAGGCAAATCAGGGAGGTCCGAAGTGAAAATGTTATACAATATAGGCCCAAGAATGCTACCCTGAGGAACTCCTGCTCTAACAGGTAGTCGATTAGATTTGGAATTTTGATAATTTACCTGCAGAGTTCTGTCAGTTAAATAATTTTGAACTAATTTCATAATATAAAGTGGAAAATTAAACTTTTTCAATTTAGCAATCAAACCTTCATGCCAAACACTGTCGAATGCTTTTTCTATGTCTAGAAGAGCAACTCCAGTTGAGTGGCCTTCAGATTTGTTTGAACGAATTAAATTGTTAACTCTTAAGAGTTGATGAGTAGTTGAATGCCCATGGCGAAATCCAAACTGCTCATCTGCAAAAATTGAGTTCGTATTGATGTGAAGCATCATTCTATTCAAAATTATCTTTTCAAAAAGTTTACTTATTGAAGAAAGCAAACTTATTGGGCGGTAGCTAGAAGCTTCAGCTGGATTTTTATCCGGCTTCAAAATTGGAACAACTTTTGCATTTTTCCATTTATCAGGAAAGTATGCCAAATGGAAACATCTGTTAAATAATTTTACCAAGAAAGACAAGGTACTCTCTGGGAGTTTTTTGATGAGGATATAGAAAATTCCATCATCACCTGGAGCTTTCATATTTTGAAACTTTTTAGTTATAGACCTTACTTCGTCCAAATCAGTCCCCCAGGAATCATCAAAAATATTTTCCCGAGAGAAAATATTCCGAAAATCCCGAGCAACCTGATTCTCAATAGGACTAGTAAGACCCAAACTGAAATTATGGGAACTCTCGAATTGCTTAGCAAGTTTCTGAGCTTTTTCCAAATTTGTGATCAAAATTTTACCACCTTCTTTAAGCGCTGGAATTGGCTTTTGAGGTTTTTTCAAAATTTTTGTGAGTTTCCAAAAGGGTTTGGAACTCGGGTCTAATTTAGAAACATTATTTTCAAAAGTTTTGTTCCTCAGGGCAGAGAATCGCTTTTTAATTTGTTTTTGCAAATCCCGCCAGATAACTTTCATGGCAGGATCGCGTGTTCTTTGAAATTGTCTCCTACGGACATTTTTAAGACGGATCAAGAGCTGAAGATCATCGTCTATTATAATTGAATCGAATTTAACCTCGCATTTTGGTACTGAGACAGCTCTTGCTTCAACTATAGAAGTAGTCAGAGATTCAAGAGCATAATTAATTTCATCTTTGGTTTGCAAAGGAATGTTTGGATCGAAGTTATATTCCATAAATGTTCGATATTGCTCCCAATCAGCCCTATGGTAATTGAAAGTAAAGCTGTTGGGATTAGAAATTATTTCTTGGGATATTTCAAAAGTTACTGGAAGGTGATCAGAACCGAAGTCAGCATGGGTAACCAATTGGCTACAAAGATGACATGAATCAGTTAAGACCAAATCAATAGTTGAGGGATTTCTTGCAGAAGAAAAGCATGTTGGGCTGTTTGGATATTGAATAGTGTAATAACCTGCAGAACAATCATCAAACAGAATATTACCATTGGAATTGCTTTGAGCATTATTCCATGAGCGGTGTTTTGCATTAAAATCACCAATAATGAAGAATTTAGACCTATGACGGGTAAGTTTCTGAAGGTCACCCTTGAGAAAATTCTTTTGCTGGCCTACGCATTGGAATGGCAAATAGGCAGCTATAAACGTAAGTTGTCCAAATTTTGTTTCAACAGAAACTCCCAAAGTTTCAAAAACTTTGGTTTCAAATGAAGAAAGAATTTTATGCTTGATTCGTCTATGAATAATGATGGCAACGCCACCACAGGGTCCATCAAGACGATCATTTCTATAAATCAAGTAATTTGCGTCCTTCTTAACCTTATGGTCAGGTTTAAGGAACGTTTCAGTTATAACGGCAATATGCACGTTATGAACTCTCAAAAAATTAAATAGCTCGTCTTCATTATCTTTAAGAGATCGAGCATTCCAATTTAAAATGTTTAATGCTTTAAAATCCATTACTGAATTTTAAAGTCATGACAATATTATTAGCAAATTTTACTCCAGTTTGAATAGCATCAAACATGGAGTTAGATTTAAGCATATCAGAAATCATGTCAATTAATGAATTCTGTAAAAATTCCATTTTAGGGGCAGTAATGCTTCCTAAGTCAAAATTGTCAAAATTTCCGTTAGAACGTTGGTTAGTATTTTGATTTCTACCCGCTGCAATAGCAGCATAGGTAGCTCCATTAACTCGCTGAACATTGTTAGCAGCGAGGGGAGTAGGTACAGATGAAACATTTGAAGCAGGGGAGATATTTGTACCTACGGGTACGAATGTAGAATTTGTTCCTCGCTGACCGTTGTTAACAGCAGAGGAATTTGTACCTGGTCGGAAACGTGGAGCGTTTCCTACCTGACGGTTAGAACGAGATTGTAGGATCGCTTTGCGAGTCTTACATTCCCAAAAATTGGATTTGTGGTTTTCACCACAATTTGAACATTTAAATTTCTTAGGATCTTCCTTCACAGGACAGTCGTCCTTTGCGTGAGAGGAATCACCACAATTCATGCATTTAGCTGGCATGTAGCAATTTTTAGTTCCGTGACCCCATCCCTGGCACTTACGGCACTGGGTGAGGTTTTGGAAATTTCCTCCAGTCTTCCTGAAGTGTTCCCACTTCACTCGGACATGGAGCATAAGGCTAGCTTTTTCTAAGGCCTTAAGGTTGTTTAGTTCACTAGACTTGAAGTGAACTAAATAAAAATCATTAGAAATCCCGTTGCGCGAATCGCCAGGACGGGATTTCATTTTCATTTTGATTACTTGGAGTGGCACAACTCCAAGTAATTTTGCCAGTTCATCTTTGATCTGATCCAGGGATTCACCACTGGGCAGTCCTTTCATGACAACCTTGAACACACGTTCAGTTTTGGTGTCGTAAGTAAAAAATTTGTGCTTCTTCTCAGTAAGATACTTGAGAAGACATTTAAATCCGTCCAAGGTTTCAGCCAATACACGGCATTCACCCCGACGTTCAATTTGTAGTGAAAACTTAACTTTCACGAAATTCAAAAGTTCCATGCGAAGAGCATGGAAATCGGTAGTTGTTATCACAATAGGGGGAATCTTTTCCTTCTTGGCATTAAGCCGGGAAAGTTTACTAGAATTTTTCTTGGATGATGGATCATTCTCATCATCCGTGAGCAAATCAAATTGATTACTCAAATTAATTTCTTCAGAAGGGGGGTCAAGAGTTTGCCCCTTTCTTTTGCGTTTAGGCGCCATGGCGGCAGTAAATTTTTTATCCAAAACGACTTCCAAGCAGATTACTATAAGAGTCTGAAGGATCGAAGAGGAATTTTCCAAATCGATATCCAAGAAGGATTACCTCGGGTAGGGTCCAAACAAGGATCGAAGAGGAATAAGAGGAGTTGAACAAGGTAGAAAATTTTTACAGGTTGAGCACTGAAAAGTGCTGTTTAAATTTGTTGTAGCTTTAGGTAGTAGTAACACTTCCTTAAGCAAAAAGCAAATAGATCCGCACGGCAAGAGAGCACGATGCGGACTGAAGGGTAGCAACTGATTTTTGACGTAGAACTACGTATTTGTCGACTATACTGGGGTACAAATCAAAACAATATGTGTGGTGAAATCGTGTTAGGTTTTGAACGTTTGTAACTTTGTCATTTATAGATGAAATTAAAATCCAAATACGCCAATCGATAGGATAATACTTAACAAATCTGCTGAATTAAATACTTTTCCAATTTTTAATCAAAAAACTTTTGAAAAATTCGCAAATGATTATTTTATCACTGTTTTCATGAACTAAACGTTTTCCCCAAACCCAGTCATCATAAACGAATACCACTTGGTTGTATATCATTCTGCTTGAACCTGAAAAGATATAAAACAGCGCTGCTTTCCTGCTTCTGCTCATTACCGCTTCGGACGGCGTGGCACAAGGTCCTGCAGCAGGACCAAATCAACGGCTAAAGGTGGATTACGGCGCGACCATGACCACCAACCTGGTCTATACAACGTGTGGAATTGATGGCCTGTACGTATTAGTGCAATTCGTTTTTCATTCGGCTTTCAGTTGGCTTCACATGATTTGCTTCTTTCGTACGCTCAAACACGCGCGTAGCTACGTCACAACGTTTGTTTTAATCAGCTTTTGCATTGGAAATTGAATATGAACTATAGAATTTCTGTATGAAGCCAGAATTCATGAATGTTTTTCCACTGAATGTTGAGATTGTTGGAAAATTGCCAACTTTTCGGGACATTCCGCAATAATAATCCCGGGAATAAAACGACCGGTACTGGGGTTGATTTACTGTCCGGAAGATTATTATTATCCTAAAAAGAATATGCTTCATTTTAACAGTTATCTAGCAGTTAAACCTTATTTAGCAAGAACTAAATCATTTGCTTCTGTGTGTTATGCGGTTTTTTAAACATATTTTCATGCATAAACTTACGTTTAGTCCCGTACTATGTGTTTCGTTTGCCTGATGGTATGTCTATACCTCTTCTTTGCCGTACTAATTCACCGTACTATAATAAATTTAGTTATAAATAGTTGTATAAGTTCAGCAGTATTTAATTACCTTAAAAAATGTAGTTTTAAGAATATTAGTTTTAGGTTGGAAATATGCAATCCATTTATCATATGCTCTCCTGTCCAAAAACATATTAGATTAAGTAAATTTCACTTGATTTTATCATAAGGCCAATTACCTGATAATTTTAGAAATAAGCACTGAGGAATTTAGACATTTAGGATAATGTTTCAGTAGTAAATTTAGTAATTACTTTCTGCAACCTGTGTTCTTTCATTTGCCTTCTACTTTTTTGTCTAGACTATTTGTTTACTCATTCTCCTATCAATCCTGTTATCAGTCCAATTCCTCTCCCACTCTCCCATGTTTGTGCTGAATCATCTCTTCTGCCAAATCATTCCTCTATTCTACTCACCAATACCTGAGTACCAAACCTGTCATCGCTGTGAATATCTGTCACGCCTATTACGCATCGCGATGTCATGCGCAATAGTCGAAACTGAGCTGCTGTCTGATCGCAGTAGCGGCGCGCTTGCGTTGACACGCCAACAGAGATAATGTATTAGCACTCTGTATACCGTGAAAAAGCAGCCTGCTGGTGAGTTTTTACCCGTTTCCAAGTAAGGAGTTACTATAAAAATACAAAACGCCTGCTGATATTTCCCGGATACTCTACAAAATCATACAAGCAAGCGCCATCATCATGCAAATATATCTAGAATTTGCTGTACTTCGTATTTCACAAATTTGCTTTCGACTGCTATGACGTCGTGGTCATCCTCTCCCGCAATGTTTACCTTTTTCCCTCTACCAACACATACGTGAGGGCTAGATCTCCACACCTTGTATAGACCAGGTTGCATGACCACCACAATGAGAAATGAGACTTGGAAAATTATGTATGTAAAACCCCTTCCCCTCTTTAACAACAACCTCTCCACCCCCCTTAACAACAACAATTCGAAAAAGACATGATCTTTGACGATCACTTTTTTCCGGGAAATAAATATTAAGCAAACCACAGTTCGGGGCTGTTCATTAACTATGTAGACAGTTTTTTTATTATTTGCACCCCCCCCCCCCTGAGTAGTGTCATTATAAGTATTTTCTCAATGTATATGTTTTTGGCAGTTTCAGTATTGATTTAAGTATCCATGGAAGTATTTTTCGCTGTGTGTGTGTAAGCGTGTTTTCACCCAATGATTATATTCCTCCTCATCTCCTATTTTTAAGTTCCTGTTAAGAATTATTAAATGTAAAAAGAAAACGTAGTAAATGTTTATACCATAACATATCCAACCTACTATACACATTTGTTGACTAATACCAACATGTAATTTCTAATTTTATGTTAATTCAATTGCGTTGACTCAATGGAGACGCATTGTACTTCAAATTATGTGGTTTGGTGCTAAACTGCGCTAGATTAAGAAAGACTAAGTGCGGGTTGTGCTTAATAGGCCGGAAATAGGGTAGTTAACCCTATATACGATTTTTATAAGTTCTTGGTAGGGAGCCCAAACTACACTAAAGAGTGACCACGATGAAATTGCCACACTATGAAATTGCTCTAACTTTTTAACCGTTGGGTAGAATTTAATGAAAATTTGGGTGGATTTAGTTCATAGTGCATTATTTACATCCTGCAAGTTTTAAAGTCCTGTGATCAAAACTCGCGGAAATGGAGTCGAAAGAACAGCTCGTGCGTGATAAAATCTTGCGCATTCATCACGAGAACAAGGATCTCTCGCATCGTTCCATCGCTAAAACGTTGGGAATCGCGAATTCCACGGTGTCGCGAGTGATTAAGCGGTTCGAGGAACGGTTGACCACCGATCGGAAGCCCAGAAATGAAGGAAAAAGTATTCCGTACAACACCAAAAATCACAACCGCGTAGTTGGGGCCTTCAACCGAAATCCGAACGCCTCCGTTAGGGATGTGGCTAAGAAGCTGCACCTAAGCCGAAGTTTTGTCCAGAAGGCCAAAACTAAGGCTGGGCTTCGAACGTTCAAGGTACAAAAGGCCCCTAATCGCGACGAGAAGCAGAACAAGTCCGCCAAAACCCGTGCCAGGAAGTTGTACCTCAACATGTTGACGAAAGTTGAATGCTGCATCATGGACGACGAAACATAGGCCATAAACATGTGAAGGCCGACTTCAAACAGATGCCCGGCAACCTGTTTTTCACGGCCAAGTATAAGTTCAGCGTTCCGGAGCATGTCCGCACTGCGAAGAAATTCCTGGTTTGGCAAGCCATCTGCACGTGCGGGAAGCGGAGTGCACCTTTCGTGACCCAGGACACGATGAACGGACAGGTGTACATAAAAGAGTGCCTCCAGAAGCGGCTGCTTCCTCTCCTGAAGGCCCACAACGTCCCAACAATCTTCTGGCCGGATTTGGCCTCATGCCACTACTCCAAGGACGTGCTGAAGTGGTATGCGAACAATAAGGTCAATTTCGTGCCGAAAATGTTCAACCCTCCCAACACTCCGGAGCTCCGCCCCATCGAGAAGTACTGGGCGATTATGAAGCAGCACCTTCTTAAACGACCTAAGGTAGTGAAGACAGTCGAGGAACTGAAGAAAGTATGGGTTTACATGCAAAAAACGGTTGATTCACAGGTTGTGCAGAATCTTATGGCCGGGGTTAAGGCCAAGGTGCGGGCATTTGCGTATGGACTGTAAATAAAATACGAGTAAAATGGTAAAATGAAGTTTAATAGTTATTTCTCAATCCCTGAAAATTTGATGGCAATCGGATGAAAACTCGAATTTTGCGAATCAATTTTGTGTGTGGCAATTTCATCGTGGACACCCTTTAGAATATTCGAGGATTGATCTAACGTAAGCTACATAAAGTGTTTTAATGGTATATGCTCCTATTTTTGCTGAAATTTGCTCCTATTTCGCTCAAGCCTTGAATATTTGTTCCTTATCGATAAATTTTAGACCCTTTTTTTTTATTCCACCCTTAGGGTGCACCTGCCTGAGTTAGGGTGGTCTAAAAAAAAATGACATTTTTGCCTACACACTCAGAAAAATTCATTTACATTTAGTTGATCTGAGAGTGACATTCACGAGCGTCAATTCTGACATAAAGTTTAGTCAAACGTCAAATGTCAAACGAAATTTAATATAGGGGAAATGGATGTAATGTCGACCTAAATGCGCCTAATTTGGGCCCATACATAAATTCAGCAATCGACTACATTTTCAATAACGACCAAAAATATCAATTAGTACCGTCCCAATGACGTCTAGATAAAATTGATAAATAGCAGATTTTTAGCGATGGGCTCAATCTTAGATTCATAGGCCAACATTAGAGCCATGTCCCATCTTCTTCTTCTTCTTCGCATTTCAAGCTTATTGCATATCGCATTGTGTGCATCGCTTATTGCGTGCTCTCAACTTAGTGTTCTAGATGCACTTCCACAGTTATTAATTAAGAGCTGTACCATTTTTGCATTAGTATAATTGTGTGGCAAGTCCAATCATACTTCTATGCCCAGGGAAGTCGAGAAATTTTTCAACCCGAAAAATTCCTAGACCGGACCGGGAATCGAACCCAGCCACCTCCAGCATGGTCTTGCTTTGTAGCTGCGTCTTTACCGACTGAGCTAAGGGAGACCCCTGGGAGCCATGTCCCATATGACCCCTCAATTATATTTGAAAAATACGATTTACCTTGCTTCAAAAAATAGATAGAAAGTTATTGTCCTGAGCAAGCTTTCTTGTAGTGATAAGTTCTACAACTTTGCTGAAGACACCAAAGCATTATTTAGCCATTTAAAAAAAATTAAAGGGTTGTTAAAGACACAACCGCAGTATGACGTAGCATGCATTTTTGACTATCATACTTTATATTAAATTTTTCAGGTATTGGTCATGGTTCAAAACAACTTTAATAAAGAAAGATAAGATAAGATAACTCGCGACAATTCATGTTAGCATAATCAAACCACCGTTCATCTTACGCATGAGATAATTAAATTTAATGTAATGGTTAAGAACTAACAAAACTTTCCCTACGTAGCTGCATTGGGTTGATCAATGTTGAGCTATTTTGTTGTGTTCAATGTGCACTAAATTTGACATCGACATCGACATCGACTACAATTGGAACTGACACAATTTTTTTTCACATTTTTTTTAGATTTAGGGGAAACAGCCCTATTGTTGTTGTACGAAAAAACGCAGTAGGCTCTGCCCGCGAACGGTTGGTTTTGTTTTCGCTGGCGCTGATTTCATCTGTTTTTCGCATATTTTTTAATTGTACCAAATCAAACAAATATTAGTATTCGCGTGTGGATAAGTGTAAATTAAGATCTATCACGTCTTAAGAAGTTTTTTTTAGTGATATTGTAATTAACGTGAAAAATCTGGGACAAGAATTTGTTTCAAGAAGCTGTGTTCCTGTGGTGTCGCGTCGGTTGGTTTTTCATTTCGTTTGTTTTTGATGCTTTGCCTCCCTCCCAAGAAGAGTTTTACCGAGTATTTTTTTTTTCTTTTCTTGGTGCTGGCGTTCTGCCTTCCGGAGGATGCACGCGAATGAGGTGTCAAGCAAAAATTCGGTGCAAATGAAAAACTTCGAATGTGATTCAAAATGTCGTGTTGGGTTGTAAAAACAACGCGGAAGATTTTTTCGATTACCGCGAGTGAACAAACCGGTCCTGGAGGCAGAATTTGGTGAGATCCATTTGATTTACAATCAATCATAAATGCATATTTCCATATAAATACGCGCCAGATTTCGAAACATCACATTTCGAAATCTGGAAGTGTGTTTGCAGTACCATTATTCATATGATAACGGTAGTGTTTACATGTGGGGCTTATTGTATGTGAAAGTAACCTCGGAATGGACGTGAATTACCAGGCATTCTGAAATGGGTTGCTGAATCTGCAGTAGAGCTATCGCTTTCTAACTCCCGGATTAAACATGCTTCAAATTATAACATCAAAGATTGTTGTAAGCAAATTTCTTCCATAATACCACTGCCGGCCAGTGGGGGTTAGATTGAATACACATACACATACACACAACAGCCCTATTGTAGTGGTACGTTAGCAGCGTTAGAAGCCTGTTGTTGTGTATGGAGGTCTCTATCTAACGCTGCTAACGTACCGCAACAATAGGGCTGTTTCCCCTACACCTCATTACACAAAAACGCCATGCATGTTGTGAGATAAAACAATACCCAAAACAAACGTTATTTCAGTAGCTAGCTCCATCATTAGTATTAAATTAGGTAGGATAAATGGATGTAATGTCGGCCTAAATGTCCCTAATTTGGGCGCATTCATAAATTCAGCAATCGACTAAATTTTCAATAGTTACCAAAAATATCCATCAGTACCGTCCCAATGACGCGTTCATCTAGATAAAAAAAAAATTAAATAGCAGAGTTTTAGCAGTTTTAAAAAGCAGAGAAGAGGGTGAAGGTTGCACTTTATGATAACGCAACAGGCAGTTGTTTTCCCTAAATGTTGGTTCATACTCTAATAAACAAATACCATAAACGAACTGTATCCCGGATGGGTAAACTATCCCACAAATGGTTTGGATGATACCCCGAACACGTCGTTAAGCTCTCTTTTATGGTTATTTTTATTAGGGTATGTAAGCGAAGTAGGGGAGAAAAGGGTATAATGATCATACGGGGCTTAAGCACCTCTTTGTTCTCCAATTTGGAGGACAATCCTAACATAAAATTATCATGCATCATCATTATGTACTTCAGTAGAATGATGCAAAATAGAAAACTGTGACTTTTCTCAAATTAAACGTTTGGTTTCCAATAACTGGTGCTTAGTACAACTTTAATTGGAAATTAGTGCGATTCACTTATTGAATTTCAATGTCAGACCAAAAGCTCGTACACAGGTTCACCACCTGTTCAATGTTTTGATAGTAAGCATCATAGTTAAGGTACACAGGGATAAGTTGAAACGGTACGTGCACCTCTTAGTGGAAGTGAATATTCAGTGTAACTACTATATTTTTCAAAAAAAAATTATGGAAAATTAAAAAAAAAATACATCAGATTTGTAATGTAATATCCTATCGATTCGCGTATTTGGGTTTATATTAAATTTGTAAATGACAAAGTTACATACGTTCAAACCCTAACACTATTTCACTACACATATTTTTTGATTTGCACCTCAGTATTGTCGACAAAGACGTAATTTTACGTCAAAAGTATATTTTTATCTCACTTCTAGGGAGATTAATAAAAAAACGCATACTGTCAAGTTAGACAATTAAGTTTCATGAATCTTTTCCGAAGAAACCATACACTTGCATTAAATTTTTCCTACTCAAATCTCAAAGGATCACGGTTTTTAGGTTTTAGACCACTGTGAAGGTTTTGAACAGTTTTTGCAAGATGAGCGGTTAAATGCACATTATACACCATATTTTTCGTTTCGTAATGTTTTTCAAAATCCCTTACAAACATATCTAAGTATATTTCACAAGTGGAAAGTGTGATCCTGGAGCTGGAATACGCTTGTACTCAAAAGCATTAAATGCCTTGAATTTGGCCATTCGGTTATACTCCTTATCTGTTTTGAGAAGCTGCTTGGCAGTCGAATAGCCTGCAGTCTTTGTTATACCAACGGTTTGTAATTTCAAATGTGGTATTGATTCGATTTGTTCTCAGGATCACCTTCAAGAAGTAGTTCCCATATTAGCTTCATAAGATCCTAGCTTACCAAATGCATGTAATCTGGCGGCAGTCCTTTGATAATGTCAAAATCTGAAATGCCAATAAGAACGCTTAAGCCTTTGATTTCAAGAACAGGTTCCTTCGTTTCTGAATTATGAACTTGCAAAATTTGAAATTTTCGCTGTACAATACTTAAACGATTCCAAATCAGATCCTGACTAACCTCTCAAAATTTGAATCCATTTGGTGAGAAAGTGAGATGGCACAAACCATTTGAAGCTAGGGTAAGGACAGGTCCAAGTATCAGCATCAATATCGATGGTGGAAATATTAAATATTTTAATATGTGTGATATTTGCGAATCTTATACTTAGTCTGACAGTTCTTTTTTTTGTTTTTGACTATTTTTGGTTTGAAGTGTACATTTGACATTCGTTTAGTAAAAAATGGATTTCACACCAGATGCAAGTCATTCTTTGATGATCTTGCTGGCCACGGCCACCAAAATCCGCTCCTTGTTCTAAAAAAATCGGCATTATTTGTTAGCTGATCTCAGTGCAAATAATCGGTCGCACTTCTGTCCCAGAAAATAGTCATTAATTTCCACGGATTCTTCATCGTCTGCGAATCAATGTGCTGTCCTCCGATGGAACGGGAATCGACTGACTGTAAAAGGAGTCCCAGAGTGATGGTTCCGTGGTCGTATTACACTCGATTTGCCATGAGCCTGCAACTGGCAAAATTTGCTGATGGGGAACGTCCAGTACCGTTCTTATCATGAAAAGTCGAAGTCGAAATCGATCAGAGTTATCGAAAACGAAAATCTAGGCAAAAATGAAAGCTGCAGTAAACATAAACAACAACGGTGAAACGTCATTGAGTGTATGCGTTAAAGTTACACTGTTATTTTTTGTTTTACTTTGAAGCTGTCCGCTTGACAGTTAATATCATTAATATTTATGCTAAAAATTATAATAATTACCTATTTGAGCAATTTTTACACCAAATATTACTGCAGATCAAGTTGTAATTCCTCTAGATTTGAAGCTTGTATGGGAATTACTATGGTAAAACCAAGATTTTTGTTCATGTCTATCTAAAAATTCACCATATTGGTCTGCTTCAAAAACTTTCAACTGTTCTTGTAGGAAATTTTCCCAGCTACAACTTTGCTCAAGACCACTTTTTGATTAAATGCAAGGATCGAAAGTTATCAATGATGTCTTATGATCATGCTCAATCAACTGCTCAGCAGGCAACATTTGTGTTTCTGGGGCGTTGAATAGGACACAAAAAATCATGGCTACTATGTCACACTGCAAAATACAGTGTTGCCTACAGAGCAGCTGCTTGATCATGTCATAAGTTTACCAATCTCTTAAATAATTAATAACTTTTTCCTATAAATTTTCTATAAGTATGGCTATCGTACTGTTTCGCAGCTCAATATGGAAAAAGACTAGAAGGCAATGAACAAAAAGTTGAGATTTCCCATAGTAATTTACATGTAAACTTCAAATGGCTTGTGCGAAGTCTGTTTCTAACCAAATGAGTTGTAACTTTGGTAGGCTAATCAGGACCCGATTTCGCACTGTGGAGCGAAAAAGTCAAATTTTGCATCTTACCTTACCAATCAGGCTAAGGCCTTGTTGTCCTCTGCTGTCCGAAGAAGTCGTCTCCACTCTACTCGATCCATGGCCACAGTTCGCCAGCCTCGTAGTCTGCGAAGGGTCCGCAGGTCACCTTCTACTTGGTCGATCCACCTTGCCCGCTGCGCGCCTCTTCTTCTTGTTCCTGTTGGGTCGCTTTCTAGAACCATTTTCACTAGGTCGTCGTGCGGCATTCTTACGACGTGCCCAGCCCACCGTAGTCGCCCAATTTTTGCGATGTGGACCATGGATGGTTCTCCCAGCAGCTGGTGCAATTCGTGGTTCATTCGCCTCCTCCACGTTCCGTCATCCATCTGCACTCCACCGTAGATGGTACGCAACACCTTCCGTTCGAAAACACCAAGGGCGCGTTGGTCCTCCACGAGCATAGTCCAGGTCTCGTGGCCGTAAAGGACCACCGGTCTAATCAGCGTCTTGTAGACAGTCAACTTCGTGCGGCGGCGAATTGTATTCGACCGGAGCGTCCTCCGGAGTCCAAAGTAGGCACGATTCCCTGCCATAATGCGTCTTTGAATTTCTCTGCTGGTATAATTTTGGGCGGTCACCAGTGAGCCCAAATACACGAACTCATCGACCACCTCGATTTCGTCACCGTCAATCTGAACTCGGGGTGGGAGGCTAACATTGTCTTCCCTAGAACCTCTTCCTTTCATGTATTTTGTCTTTGATGCGTTGATGGCAAGTCCAATCCGTCTAGCTTCAGCCTTCAGTCTGATGTACGTTTCCGCCATCATCTCAAAGTTCCGTGCCATAATGTCAATGTCATCGGCGAAGCCAAGGAGCTGGATGGACTTCCTGAACATTGTGCCACTCGTGTCTATCCCAGCTCTTCTGATCACACCTTCTAACGCGATGTTGAACAGCAGACACGAAAGTCCATCACCCTGCGGTAACCCCCTTCGAGATTCAAAGGGACTCGAGAGTGTCCCCGATACTCGAACAACGCACATCACTCGATCCATCGTCGCCTTGACCAATCGCCAATAATCTGCCATAGCTGATCTAATTTTGCATCAGTCTACTGATTATCTCTAAGTTTGGATTATTGGTAGGGATAGCGGATTTGATTATTGATCACTTTTCCTGAGTGAAGGCAGGTAGTACAAGCGAATTTGCCGTTTGTTTGCCTAAGCTATCATATTATATTCAAATTTAACTGAAACTGAAATGTTTAAAAAATATATTTACCTTCCGAATGTTATTTTTGAGGATTATACAGTACATGGATCAAATATTTTATGGCTATAAGAAACTTCGTCGAAGCTTAACCCCCAGAATGGGATGGAAGTTTTCAAATAGGAAATCATAAGCAAAAAAAAAACAATGTCAGCGTGGCCCATATTGAACGCAACTATTATAGTGTAGATTGGCAATAACTTTGTTCAGTCGATTCAAAATAGCGACCCCACTTTATTGTGTTAATGGAAGTCTATTAAGTTTGCAATCGAAACCCATTTTCACTGTCGCACAAAAAAAAAAGAGTAAAGCATTGATATGACGCAAAGTGTGCACGCAAACCGAATACCCCCACTGGGAGCTTTTGTCCAACGACTCGCTGAAAAGCCATCTGTGTAATTAAAAGCGAATGTGCTTCCGTATATCCGGTGGTAAAAGTGAAACTCTGCTGAGTGCTCGTCCGCTACACGGGACGAATATGACACGTAAAATCCATTGATTTTCCTATAAAATTACGCTATTGGAAAATCCTATAAAACGTATCTTTTTTAGTCTTAAATGATGGTCGTATGAAAATCATTGACACATAGCTTTCATTGGATGCTTCAAAGCAATTTCTACATTAGACATCCAATTAAATTTAATGGATTTCACCAATGGCGATTACGTGAAGTTTTGCTTCAGTGTACGTACCTATTGGGAATATTTTGCACTGAGCCGGGGATAGAGGTGGACATTGATCTGCAATCGATACCGTTCGGATGTAGAATGGATACCAATTTTCAATCAAGACTATCTCTGCATGCATCGCACAGAGTGTACCAGAAATGACACAGTGTTGACTAATGTATACAACACATGTAGGTACAGACATTGCACCCCTATTGTTTGGTGGAATGGTGGAATGTGCAAGAATTCCATCAAACAGTATGTTCATAAAAGTCAGACAAAATTATTCGATTGCATCCATTGATACGTACAAAAATAGCCTTTTGGCAGGAGTTCAACTTTTTTCATCGCATAAAAATCTTTCGAGCGTAGCGAATTTCATGCGGCTGCCAGCTTGACATGGTTCCAAAAAGTAAACAGGTTACAACCTTTTTATCTTTTTCCGGGTGATTCTCAGAGCCGAGGGGAATAACCGAGCTTTCCGCTTCAAATCAATATTAGAAAATCGTTGCAATTGATCACCACATCATCATCAATTGCTACAATGACCCATTTCCAGAAAATCAGCATGACCACCCGGACCGAACGAGAGAAAACCGACCCCCGACAAATCCGATCACGTCCTTTTCGTGCGTCCTTCGTCCCGTACCCACCGGAAATCTGGGCAAACTTTTAAATGAGTTTCTGCGGCCGACGGTCAGTGGTGGGAGCTCATTATTCGGCCAAAATCCGTGACGGTTTTATTCCGTGGGGGAAGGCGACAGGCAAGGGGACAGGTGTGAAAATGATTGTCCAATCTGTGGAATTTTATCGCAATCGCTCTGCATCCCTTGGGGGACTTTCGTCGAATCGGAAAAATAAAATCAGATAAAAGGAACGACCTCGTATTGTGCAGGCAGATAGAGTCGGCCGTCCGTTTCTGGGAAAAAGATTAACGCCCTCCAAAGAGGAACCTCCCTGCTGCTAGAGAAAATTGCTACTACCTGAGCGATACCGGATCGAAACAAAAGTTGAGACGAACCAATTGCCTGCCAAGCTCGGTGCCAAATGAGATAATAGATTGCTTTTTGACCTTAACTTTTCCATTGACAAGCGACAGAACTTTGAGACAAGCGTGCAAGGAGAAGGAGGAGACTTTCGTGGAAATGGGAAAAGGCGATCTTCTGCTGGTCTTTAGCATGTTCCAGGGAATGAACATGTACCTGGCTAATGATTCAGGATGCCGCAACGTAGGCTTTGTGATGTTGGTGGTACGCTCGAGGAAGTACATGTCCTGTATGTAAGATAATGGTAATATATTTCTCTGTTCATGTGAGAAACATGCTCTAGATGGTCAGTGAAGCACGGTTGTTTACTGTGGGTAATTTGTACGTAATTAGATATATGCGTTACTTGAGAACCGCATTTCAAAAACAACTCTTTAGTGCACCCCACACGGCAGAAGTATTTTCAATATTTCTATCAATATACTTACGTCATTATTTTCACCAAAAATGATGGTGGATCATCAGTACTCAGCATAAAATTTATTACATTCCGATGGACTATTCCGAGACAAATGATAACTTTCCTGACAAAAGATGCCCAGATTGTCAATACTCAAATATTGACAACGCAAATTTTGTTGACCATATTGACGCAAAATGTAAAGCAAACCCCACACGTATCAACGATGGGGATTTATTGACAATAATATTGATGATGCGAACATAGAAAAATTTGTCAATACCGATGTACTGACGTCAATATAGAATGTATTTACAATACGATTATTGTCAATATAAGCAATCGTGTAGGGTCCATTTAAACAACATTATATCGAGTTTCGATACTTTCCCTCATTCTCCCCAGCAGTAGATCATGGGCATCTTTTGTCAGCAAATTTAATGAGGAACAGTCCTGTATTAATGACCCACCAAAATTGGGCATTAGCACAACCTTGAGGTAGTTTGAAAACTACCAGGTCCCAGTACTTATCTGGATCTTTACACAAACAGGAAAGATGCATACCAGTGTTGCCAGGGACGACGTTTAGCAAAAGTGCATTCGAACCCTCACGTAGTAGTTTTTTTTTGCTGGAATATTTAGGGATATATTGAATTAAATCATCCAAGAAACTGCAAACATATATCTTTTTCTTAAACATTTCGGGCCTAGTTAACGAGGGGTAAACGATTCAACATACTGTAGAACGGTTTTTCTATGTTCATAGCTAGAGCTACCGAATAAATACAATACGGAAGGAATGCTTTTTAAGAACCTTGATCAAAAAGTGGTTGGTTTCAGCGAGAATTAGTCAAACATGAAATAAGATTATTTTCCTTTATTAGAGAGACTTTCAGCCGTGGGCCGACAAAATAAGAAATAAGAAATAAGAAATAAGAAATAAGAAATAAGAAATAAGAAATAAGAAATAAGAAATAAGAAATGAGAAATAAGAAATAAGAAATAAGAAATAAGAAATAAGAAATAAGAAATAAGAAATAAGAAATAAGAAATAAGAAATAAGAAATAAGAAATAAGAAATAAGAAATAAGAAATAAGAAATAAGAAATAAGAAATAAGAAATAAGAAATAAGAAATAAGAAATAAGAAATAAGAAATAAGAAATAAGAAATAAGAAATAAGAAATAAGAAATAAGAAATAAGAAATAAGAAATAAGAAATAAGAAGTAAGAAATAAGAAATAAGAAATAAGAAATAAGAAATAAGAAATAAGAAATAAGAAATAAGAAATAAGAAATAAGAAATAAGAAATAAGAAATAAGAAATAAGAAATAAGAAATAAGAAATAAGAAATAAGAAATAAGAAATAAGAAATAAGAAATAAGAAATAAGAAATAAGAAATAAGAAATAAGAAATAAGAAATAAGAAATAAGAAATAAGAAATAAGAAATAAGAAATAAGAAATAAGAAATAAGAAATAAGAAATAAGAAATAAGAAATAAGAAATAAGAAATAAGAAATAAGAAATAAGAAATAAGAAATAAGAAATAAGAAATAAGAAATAAGAAATAAGAAATAAGAAATAAGAAATAAGAAATAAGAAATAAGAAATAAGAAATAAGAAATAAGAAATAAGAAATAAGAAATAAGAAATAAGAAATAAGAAATAAGAAATAAGAAATAAGAAATAAGAAATAAGAAATAAGAAATAAGAAATAAGAAATAAGAAATAAGAAATAAGAAATAAGAAATAAGAAATAAGAAATAAGAAATAAGAAATAAGAAATAAGAAATAAGAAATAAGAAATAAGAAATAAGAAATAAGAAATAAGAAATAAGAAATAAGAAATAAGAAATAAGAAATAAGAAATAAGAAATAAGAAATAAGAAATAAGAAATAAGAAATAAGAAATATGATATAAGAAATAAGAAATAAGAAATAAGAAATAAGAAATAAGAAATAAGAAATAAGAAATAAGAAATAAGAAATAAAAAATAAGACATAAGAAATAAGAAATAAGAAATAAGAAATAAGAAATAAGAAATAAGAAATAAGAAATAAGAAATAAGAAATAAGAAATAAGAAATAAGAAATAAGAAATAAGAAATAAGAAATAAGAAATAAGAAATAAGAAATAAGAAATAAGAAATAAGAAATAAGAAATAAGAAATAAGAAATAAGAAATAAGAAATAAGAAATAAGAAATAAGAAATAAGAAATAAGAAATAAGAAATAAGAAATAAGAAATAAGAAATAAGAAATAAGAAATAATAAATAAGAAATAAGAAATAAGAAATAAGAAATAGGAAATAGGAAATAGGAAATAGGAAATAAGAAATAAGAAATAAGAAATAAGAAATAGGAAATAGGAAATAAGAAATAGGAAATAGGAAATAGGAAATAGGAAATAGGAAATAGGAAATAGGAAATAGGAAATAGGAAATAGGAAATAGGAAATAGGAAATAGGAAATAGGAAATAGGAAATAGGAAATAGGAAATAGGAAATAGGAAATAGGAAATAGGAAATAGGAAATAGGAAATAGGAAATAGGAAATAGGAAATAGGAAATAGGAAATAGGAAATAGGAAATACGAAATACGAAATACGAAATACGAAATACGAAATATGAAATATGAAATACGAAATACGAAATACGAAATACGAAATATGAAATACTAAATACGAAATACGAAATACGAAATACGAAATACGAAATACGAAATACGAAATACGAAATACGAAATATGAAATAGGAAATAGGAAATACAAAACACGAAATACGAATTACGATTACGAATTACGAATTACGAATTACGAATTACGAATTACGAAGTACGAAATACGAAATACGAAAGACGAAATAGGAATTACGAAATACACAAAGTATAATACGGAATACGAAAATCTTAATACGAAATATGACACACAAAAAACGAAATATGAAACATGAAATACGAAATATGAAATACAAAATATGAAATCTGAAATATGAAAAATGAAATACATAGTCCGAAATCCGGAATGCAAAATAAGAAATAAGATATACGGAATACAAAATAAGAAATACGAAAAAGGAAAAACGAAATATGAAATACGAAATATGAAATACGAAAACAGAAATACGAATAACGAAGTGCGAAATATGAAATACGAAGTACGAAATATGACATACGAATTACGAAATACGAAATTCAAAACACGAAATACGAAATACGAAATACGAAATAACTTATACGGAATACGAAATACGAAATACGAAATACGAAATACGAAGTATCAAATATGAAATACGAAATATGAAATATGAAATACGAAATACGAAACAAGAAGAACGAAATAAAACATACGAAATACGAAATATGAAATATGAAATATTAAATATGAAATACGAAGCATGAAATAAGAAGTGAAATTAAATAAAGAATAAGAAAAAGAAAATAAAAATGTATAACTAAGAAATAAGAAAAAAGAAACATGAAATAATAAACAAGAAATAAAAATAAGATATACGAAATAAGAAACACGAAATATGAAATTCAAAATACGAAATACGAAATATGAAATACGAAACACAAAACACGAAATATGATTTACGAAATGTGGAATACGCAATAAGAAATACGAAATTCAAAATACGAAATATGAAACACGAAATACGAAATTCGAAATACCGAATATGAAATACGAAGTGTGAAATGCGAAATGTGAAATTTGATTTGAGAAATAATAATTGTAGAAATGAAAGCTAATAAATAATTATTGAGAAAATAAAACCACGAAATGGTCATCTGTTAACAAGAAATCATGTTGCATTGTAAGATAAAAGATTTTTTTAAATTTTAAAAATTGTCTCAAAAGAACATTAACACTTAGAAATTATCGCCGACTTCGGTCATTTTTACCAAAATCTCAACAGCTGACTGGTTGGTTAAATTTGGACAATTCACTTCCATAAATTATTTATAAGCTACCGGGGTAGCTTTGATAGTTTTTAAAAGTATATTCTAAATATTTTTTACAACAATGAATGTTTTTCAAATTTTTATTTTGGTTTACCAGGAATTATTACATTTGCACTATTTTTATTGTCTTGTGACCAAACATCAGATTTTTGTTTTGGGCTTACTTTGATTATACTAGATGAATGTAGAAAACCATGCGAGAATCGCAAATAATTTTGACCAAGAAATAAGAAACTTTGAATGAGTATATAATCAGAAACATCATAGGCTATAAAAAAAACAATATTGAATTTGTCATGACTATACAGGAAATACATTAAATAGATGATCGTTTGAGTGCCTTTTCAATCATGCGAAATACAAGAAAAATTTGTTTTGCAGGTATTTGGAAAATATGTAAAACATACCGCAAAAAAATCAATACGATAACAAATGTAATACCCTAACCTATAAAATGTAACCAATATTTGTAGTGGTAAGCGTGATTGCCTCTCACCCCAAAAAGCCTGGGTTCAATCTCAGTCGGCGCTGCCGGGATTTTCTGAGGCATAAAATCTCTGCTCACGCCTTCCTTCGGAAGGGAAGTAAAGGCAAGTCCCCGATTCATGAGTTGATGGGTCAATAGGTAGGGTCCAGTGCCGCCTCTCTGGCGTTAGTACTCGGCGTTCACTTAAGCAGATTCGTAGCAAAATTTCTAATCGATTGGTTTGTTCAGAATTAAAATCCATCCGCTATTGACAGAGTTATATGTGATCAAAACCTGACCACTTTTCGTAATGCGGTCGATTTTGGATTTTTTAAATTGCACTCCCAACATGTTGCCGAAATACGTAATCCTACGTCAAAATCTGAGTGTGTACAGTTAATCATAGACCCTCATTTTAGTCAACATTCAAAACAATTATCAATATAGATTACAGGCATGCTGTTTCATAATTTCAGCATAACCACCTAACACAACCCACCAAATAACAGCAAGTTAGCCAATAAAGTTTCCAAGAAATCATTCAATTAATCCATTATGTATCTACTGCTAACCTCCTCTGCTTTGAAGACAATGCAAGGCATCATTGTGATCGCTTAGACTGACGGACAACCGAGGGGGTGCGCTAGGCAATATACATTCACCCCAAATTAGGACCATTTCTGGCTGCTTTCTTCTCGCAAAACAATAGAGCATTCCAGCCCAACAACGGACGACGGCGACACGGGAAGGAAAAGCGATAAACTTCTCCTCTGCCAAAAGGAAGACAGTCCCTGTCGGTGTCATTTCGTTGTTTATGCTTGCCACTTTTGCTCGCCTCGTTCATGCAAAGAGCGAGTTGGTACAAATGCGTTTATTTGTGCCTCGATCCGCTTGGCATTGGCCGTCCCCCCGCTAGGATGTTTGTGTGTGTTCAAGGGGGGAGGTTATCCCGAGCATGTGGAAAGTGAAGCGCACCCAAACGGATGTAGATATTTCGCCACGTGGTTGGCCGTTGGGTGTGGTGGAGCAGCAAATACCATCACGCTTCGATAACTTTTTTCATCCACTTTTAAAACAAGACAATGGAGATGTAGGTACGTTATAGCTACCTACATACTGCATATCTGTTTTTGCAATTCCATCTTTAGCATCTACTACACCGGGTTTTTAGCGTTGTTTCACTGCTCTTTTATCCCTCTGTCTAAATGCGCTCTGTCGTTCGCTTTGAAATAGTTTAGGAGTTTGTTAGACAATGAGATTGCTCCCCTTTTGAGAGTGTTTATGATTGTTGTTCCAGTTGCATGCTATTTTGGAAATCCTGAAAACAAAACTTATTTTTTTTTCTCACTATGTCGCATTGTAATTGAAACCTTTGGCTCATCCGATTTTAAATCATGTGACACAACGGAAAATTTGACTACAAATCATGCAACAATCGAAGACGAACACATCATCGCCCTGCAATGCTGCTAAATGAAGCGTTAAACGTAGCCAACGGGACGTTAACAAAGACAAGGACACAAAAGCTTATTTTGCTGCCAGGGCGAACCAACAGCAGCACAGCGGTCCAGCGGATGCATTTTGTTCGCGGATTTTCCCACCCACACAACGAGCCCGTGTCGTAATTTTCTGTAATGTGTCGGGTATTATGCTATAAGTCACTTTACTGCTGCTGCTGAGCTGAAAGGTCGGATGTTGACGGCAACGTGTTGGTACTGCTTGGCTTGTCGAATAATTACATGCTGCAGCAACAGCAACAGCATAATCATGGTGATGACAGCCGCAGCATGTATGCATAGCTCCCAGCGAAGCGGACGCAGTGGCGGAAAATTAAAGGAAAATATTTCCTTTTAAACTTTTCCCGTCATCGGAAGTTTCAATATATGAATTTGACTGTAGGCTGATGGGGTGTTATCGGTTTTTAAGTTTTTTGAGTAGCATGTTCTGCATGCGAGGCATACTTTAGGAGTGTGCTGTAGATGGTTTTTAGTGTTGGCTCATGATCAAATTTGATAATCATTGCATCTGAAATAATTTCATACTTCACATAAGAACAATAGTTTGAAAATCGTTGACAGCATCGACGCATAATCTTTGACGTGTTATGAAAACGTAGCCCTCCTCGTAACAATTTTAATTTTATGACGTGTAGAATGCTTTAAAACCTCGATTAAACTTGCAATGTGACTTGGGCTATGAAAAACTCCATAATCTCGAGAACCACCAATATTAAAAGGTCGAAACGGTTTTCAAATTGCTAAAATAGGAGAATAGTTTAAAAAAGTCAAAATGGGAAAATTAGCCTAAAAATGGCCTGAAACGCGTGAAAATTGTTCTAAAACACCAAAAGCATCATCAAAACGCTTGAATCGTTAAAAAAAAGTAGAAGGGTCTGTGCCTAGGGGCACGAACGGAAGCTTGACGTAGGACCGCTAGTGGACGGAACAAATGTGAACATTTAGTTCTTTTAATTGATCAATAATCAATTATCTTAGCTCTTTCCGTTTTTTATTTGTAAGCGTATTAAATTTGTAGTATTTTTATTTCAAAGAGAAAGTTGATGAAGAGAATCCAAGGGACTGTCAAATTGAGTATTTTCGATTCATCTACCCGACTTTAAAAGGTGTATTTTGAATTTTTTGTTATTTATGAATTTTTAAGTTTTGTGCATTTTGGTATTAAAGTGTATTCAATTCACCCCTCACAGGATTTCCTTCCGAATTATATGAATGGGGCGGGGCGGAAAGTATCGTTTGTGCAGATAATGAACTTCGAGAGATTGAACTCGTGAGAGCTAATTTTCTCACAAATTTGATTTTATTGGCTTTCATGGGACTGAATGTACACCTAAAGCGAATTATTCCCACTTCTCTCAAATTCTATATGGATTTTTAACACTTTAACACTGCTACTGCTGCTACTGCTAATTTCGACGACCGAACACCACCACACAGTGGTGTGGTCGTTGGGTTCGTGTGGTTCTTTGTATGGCGATGAGTGTGCAAAATATTACGCAATTCCATCCTCCCTATTCGCACGCGCCCGAGGATCGGAGGCGAATGCCACTTCGACTTGTTTCGTCTACTTACTACTCTCTGACGACTGTGCTGGGGAAGCTGCATATGCATGTAGGTAATTGGTGGATTTGTTAGTTAATTCGACGCTTTTGGACATTGCTAGACATTTACCAGTTTTTCAATAGTTTCTTGTTGAAAATCAACATTTGTTATCGATGCGTAGCCATATTTCTGATCGATTGGTGATAAAATTATGGAAATTGGACCAGGGGCAGCTGAGTTATTAACGTTCTAAATCTTTCTTAATTAGTTACATGTTCCATTTTCGGTTTTCACAAAGTGTACCCCCTAATAGAAATCAAAGACGTAGTCCTACGTCAAAAATAAAAAAAATAAACATCATTGCATATAGTTGAAGATGCTAATTTCAAATAACAGACTGTAGTGGTTGTCACGACGAGACCCCCCGTCGCAACTCAACTGTGGCCGGCAGAGACAGACCGATCTACAATGGCCTGTCGGACGATCCTCTGACAACGACGGGACAAAGGAGAAAAACGTAAACATCATTGGAACAATACGGTATTCAGAAATCGATCGTAGATGTTCAGTGATTTATTGAGTTCTATAAAAACTTAATATTCCTACAGTAAAAGTGTCTAACGTTAGTCTAGTTGATTATCCTAAAACTTAAACTAACTTACCTAGAGTAAATACAGTTACGTAAACTAATTAGAACGAAACCCATGCTAGTGATTAATGCTAATATGTGCTATCACGGGAATTGTTGTTTACACCAGGTAACATGTGTATTCCTTTGGAATCGGTAGAAACCGAATTCTTACGCTGATTTATGCTTTAATTTAGGACATCTACTACATGGGTTAGAACTTCAACGCAACTAGAACATATTAAAGCTACTTATAACCATAATTAGATCGTAAGTAAATGAAATTATTATCGCTGTTACATAACCTAAATATGCCTATATGCAGTACAGTAAATTCCCAAATTAATACCCGTGAAGGCGTGATAGGATCCTAACATTTCCTAAGGTCACCAAAATTGTAAGTTTGCGAGGAATATTGAAGAGAAAAGATATAATAAATTGTTTATTTTAGCTTAAAGCTTACCGCACAACAAAATCGGTTTGCTCACTGGAGTTGGAAACTTACCCACAACAGTAGTGGTAATTTTTATACGATAGATGGAGTAGATGAGAGCATAGAGTTGATAGTTCCGTTAGAGTACGGCAGTGTGAAGATTGTATATAGATATTAGAAAAGCGAGCTAGGACAACTTTTCAGGAAGGTACAAATCGGTTTTTTCATCTCTCTTTATCAAACTCCCCCTTTGGAGAGGGATGGTGAGGGGTGTCCCCCCCCCCGCCACCACTGGCAAAAAGAGATGAAAACCGACCCGCTCAAGTACCAACTGTGTGTTTGAAACAGTTCTACCGATTTTTTACCGCACTCTATGTTTTCATCTACTCCATCTATCGTATAAAAATTACCACTACAGTCTGTTATTTGAAATTAGCATCTTCAACTATGTAAATCGTTGACTTCACGTAGAAGTAATACTAAAAACATATAGTCAAAGTATCATTGCATACTTAAAACAGTCACGCAAACATACAATTTATAAAAAAAATATGGTAACAAAGCACTTAAATAAATTAAAAATTCATAGAATGCCAAAATAATAATGAAACAGATTTGATCCCACGGGGTCATATAAAGGGTGAGTCGATAATTATTTCGACACTTTCAAACTTGCGTAACTTTGTTCATACTTGCCCAGATTCTATTTAGAGTGTATTGTTTACAACCGCTCAGTTGTGCAGTTGTCAGTGTGATTCTGGTCGAGATGGAAGAAAATCAGCAAACCGTTCGCGAAAGGATTTTGTTCACCCACATGCAAAATCCTGGGTTGTCGCATCGCGCCTTTGGAAAACTGATGAATATACACGATGAACACTGATGAATAGCTTCACGGGTAAGGACAAGTTTGCTGTGGATGACCGTTTTAAACGGAAGAAGCTGTCGAAATTCTCTCCGAAGTTCCTAATTTGGCTGGCCATACGCACTTTTGGCAAACGGAGTGAACCATTCGTGACCAAAGGCACCATAAAAGGTGAAATTTACAAATCTGAGTGCATGATCAAAAACCGTTGTTTTGGCCCGATTTGGTTTCATGTCACTATTCCAAAACCGTGCACTAGTGGGTTTTGTGCCGAAAGACATGGAACTGTCCTGAACTCTGTCCGATCGAATCCTATTGGGCCTTGATGAAGCCCAAAGGATAGGCGAAGGACGAAAAGAAAGTGGGGGAAAAGCAGAGAAAAACGTACTGGAGGGTGTCAATTGCAAATGTCGAGTATTTTACTCAAACTCATCCTAAAATTTAACCGACGTTTGTAAGCTGAAATAAATACATACCGTATGCGTGATAATGTTTGCACCATCGTACAAATAAGGTTCCCGTTTCACCTGCAATGGGTCTGGCTTCAATCCCAGCCGAGGTCGGTGGGATTTTTCTAAGGCATAAAAATCTCTGGTCACGTCTTCCTTCGGAAGGGAAGTAAAGCCGTTGGTCCCGGCCCATGTGTGTTGAATGGGTGTGATATCCTACGCAGGTGTGGAAGCTGCTTTCCTGCACATTCGATTGCCGTCAATGGATGGCAATCGATGTCCGTCGGTGATTGGCACTAGATTGCGGAACAGAGACCAACGTTAAATAAAAAAAGAGAAAAAAAAAAATCAAATGCAAATCGATTTTTTACTAAATAAATATTATTATTTTAGCTGCTAATGGACTTGGAATCTTTCGAATGGACTTCTGATGCTCAGATGTTCTGATTTCTAGTTTTCTTTTCTATTTGTTTAATTAATCATGTCACATGGTTACAGGTATGAAGGTTAATTAAATATATTTTTCGTCAAATCGATAAAAAAGCCATTTTAGAATAGCAACAAAGTGGTTGATTAAAGTTTGTGAGTCGAAGAGTCAACAAGAGCCATTCGATTAAACTTCCAGTAAAATTTCTGTATTATGTCCAATGTCCAGATATAGATTTTTGTAATCTCAAACATAAAAAAAATCAAATTCTAGGGATTTGTGATAGGGGAAATGTTTGCTTCAGCAATACCTTAACCTCGTCAGGGGGGTAAACAAGGTCCTTGAGAGCTTAATTTTGGCATGTGGATACATTGTGTTTCAGAGCTTGCATTGGCCAAATTTGAGTGCTCTACCCAACTAACATTTTCAGCTTTGTAAGCCAACTTTTCCAGCGTTGTGCTGTAAACTAGCTGAAAAGAAGCAGCAGATACAGCTACAAGCAAAAACTAGCGAAATAGTTTTGGAAAGCGTTTACTCAACTTTCTCACAACCATTATTCAATTTGTCAGTCACACTGAATAACATCAGCCAATAAACGCTAATGTCACTTCTATACACACACTTATCAACTTTCAACTTGCAGCTGCAAAAAAAAACTAACAAAGTGAATATATTACTTATATCAAATGGCTTCTACACAACCAACAACGCTTGCTGAATAACATAAACATCTAAAGTGCTTTTTCAACAACTAAACAACCTGTACTCATCTTATAAACTGTGTTCGAGCAACTTCAGAAGCATTTTCACAGTCAACTAGGTTTATTTTTAGACGTGTGCAGTTTAACAGCTTTTACTCTGCTCTTTTGTAACTAGTCGAGAAAAGTGATTCATGTGCACTATTATAAAGCCTCTACACAGCGATTTTGTTTTAGAAGGGAATATTGATTTGTTTACATAAGTTCAAAGTGTTGGCGTAGCACAGTTGGTAGTGTCAAGATTTGCCAATGAGGTCGTCTCGAGTTCGATTCCAGGTTCCGGTGCAGGGTAAATAATTTGGTGATGATTTGTTGTAACTAATTTCGATTAATTTGATTCACAGCAAAATAAACTCTATAAATTCCTTGATAAAAAAGCGTAAACAGTATTTAACCCGGCTTCAAGAGAAAGCTGTGTAGTGATTATTGGATAACCGGGAAAAGGTTGAATAAGCGCTTTTCAAGTTCACACACAACTAAACAGCAGGATAACAGCTGTATAGAAGCGTTAATGGATATGCAATAAGAGCTTCTCCCGACCGTTCCAACAGCCATAAGTAGCTGACTAAGTTCGCCAGATTTGCTTGTGTTGAGTAAAGGTTTCCTCATATCGTATAACGTTTGAATACAGCTTGAGGCTGTTTAAATGAAATGAGTAAAGCGTTTACATTGGGAAAATTGTTAGTTGGGTAGGACTTTGTTTAGCCCCTGACGATAATACGTTAAGATATTGCCGAAGCTGAAATTTCCTTAGGTAATTCATTACGGAAATTTTCAGCCGGAAACAGATTTGTCTCTCATTTTCAGACTGTAGAAGAGATACAAAACACATCAAGATTGTAGGATTTCAAGATTTTTAAAATAGACAAATTCTTTAGAAAGCAAACTTTACATTGGTGTAGATAGGAAGTTTATCTAGCGGGTGCCTGTTGCATTTTTTTTGTATTTTGCCAAACTACGATTTAATAAAAACTCGCGAAGAAACTATCCAATCAAATTGCATCGCCTTGACTTGTTTTTCGGTACATTTTTTTTACCAATAACATGAAATTAAGGCTTACTATTATTTTAATGGTAAAACAATAAATTTGATTATATTTATTTCGTAACAACGATTGGGATCTTGATTGGGGGAGCCTTAAAAACTTACTGATTTTGAACAAGCAATGATCGATTGTTAATGCTTTTTGTACTGACATCACATCACATAATTTTTTTTTTTTTTGTTTTGTTTTTTCCGTCGATCTTGTTTTCCGTGCTGAGCACCAATGCTACCGACGTGCCATGAAGGCAGCTCCCACACCTGGACCCTACCTATCGACCCATCAACTCATGAACCGGGGACCAACGGCTTTACTTCCCTTCCGAAGGAAGGTGTGATCAGGGATGTTATGCCTCAGAACATCCCGGCGGCGCCGACTGGGATTGAACCCAGGCCTGCTGGGGTGAGAGGTAATCACGCTTACCGCTACACCACCGGCACCGTTACATCACATAAATGTATTCCATATTTTTTCCATCTCTCTTAATTTTACGATTGCACTTCTAGAAAGACACCTAAGACATCAACAAATATTCTTGAACATCTAGAAAGTTCCTTGGAATTGAACGAAGTTCCCAAAACCTACAAGAAGTTCATGGAGCATTTTGAAGTAAGATCTCTGACAAACGCAAAGAAGTTCCTTAAACTGAAGCGAGAATTCCTGAAGTTTTTAGAAGTTTATTGAACTATTTTTAGATCTTCTACAAATTTATCTGAACTTTTACAAAATTCCTTAAACTTATATGAAGTTTAACGTAGCTCCTTAAAATGCTACGAAATTCGCAAAACTTATATAAAGTTTGCCGCATTTCTACGTTTCGCGATGATTTTTCGCGAAGTTACACGAACGAAATTTCTTGAATTTGTACGTAACTTCCACAACTATTCTAAGTCCACTAGGCTTCAAAAAAGTTCCCTGAAATTATATAGAGATTCCCGATCAATAACGAGCTTCCCTGAAATAAAATAATGTTCCCTTAACTTCTACGAATTTTCCACTTCTACGCAGTTTTCAGAACTTTTCCAAGTTCCTTTTTTCAACGAATTTTTCTGAAGATCTATGATGTTCCCATAATTTTTACTAAGTTTCCTCAATGTCTACGATGTTGCCTGAACTTTTTAGAAGTCCTTGAAGTTTTACGATGTTAACGAAAAATCCCTGGACTCATGGCCAATTTGTAGAGCCTGAAGACGTTTTATTTTATCACCGATCAAATATCGATATAACATAGTTTCTCAAAATGGTTTCTTCTAGTCCAGAATGTATGAAAACTAGTCGACATAACGGACTTTAAAAAAAATCGTTGCTTGTGGTCACATTTTATTAACCACTTTTAAATAGTAACATCTAACTTGACGAGCTTGACAAAATACCGGTGAGTCAAAAAAAAATAACAGCAAGCATTCTGGGGGGGGGGGGGGGTTGAAAGATATTTCTGAAGAAGCCTGGCCTGGCCTCCTTGTCATCCCCATTAGCTACGCCAATGAAACTTTAGTAATTTTTTATGATTCTAAGCTTAGAACAAACTACTTTTGAACTATGAATTTGATCAATGGAGAATTACGTAAATCCGCACTGAGACCATAATACGGAAATTATACAGATTTTTTTCAGCCAGATTATAAAGATTTTTTGCGATGAAAATACAGATCTAAATTCGAAAAATGTGGCATCACTGTCTATAGCTCAGACCGTAGTAGGCTGTGTATAAAAGAAAATGATTTACTTATAGCGAATTCGTTTATTATCGGGGTTAACACCAGTTCCAACCCAGTGCGAACCCGAACTTTTTGTCAGTGTGAACCTCAACCTGAGCTAGGTTTTAAAAACAAACGAGCAAACTGACGTTTGTCAGAAAACAAGCAGACCCAATCTTGATACCCGATCCAGGTTGGAATTGAATAATAAACGAATTCGCTATTAGTTTGACAGTTACACCATGACAAAGGGGCAGCGTATTCGGATTTGTCCCACGCGCAAATATCGCAAAAAGACATTTCAATCGCCGTGGGTGTGTACCGGTGGACCGTCAAAAGGGTTTTACACCGAGAAAAGAAAGGAAAACTATCCGCGAAGGTGGCCACTGACCTTCCGGGTCAGCTCGGGTTCCGAGGGTTATCGCTGCTATCAAATGGAAGATTTGGGTGAATCCAGTGCGTTCAATAAGGAAAATGGCAAAGGAACACGGTATCAGTGACTTTACGGCACGAAACTACTGAACTACTGTAACAATTTGGTTTCATTTCGATAATTATAGCCGATTTACCAATCAATCAAAAGTGTCGCAATAGTTATCGACTCACTTTTTATTACCCCTACACGAAATTAGCAGTCAAAAATCGCTGTTTAAAGATAATCATTCGGAAAAATATAAATTGATCTCCAAAATCTCATGAAATAAAAAACCTACATAAATGTTAAGAGTTTTATTCAAATAACGAGCCTTAATGTTCTATCAGTATGACCAAAAAGACATATCTCAATACAAGAGACATTATAGGGTGTCCCAAAAAGCATGAGCACAGTTTTGTTATTGGAATAAAACAACGTTATGTTAATGAACTCAAATTTTTATTTCATAAACATGTTCTCTATAGTATTCTCTTTCAATTGAATGAAAATAATCCGCAATTCGCCAAAGAGCGAACTTTTGATTTGACGCTGCCCATGAGCTTCATAACAGATTCCTTGGCGATAATGTTGGCCAGTCTTTTTCAAATTCTTCGATTGAATTCGCTGCCTTAAATATCCCTTCGAAAGAACCCAAAAAGTGTCGTACAAATCATCTCTTTTGGCACGTATTGCATATTGTTTGCTTTGCACCAAGCTACCGTGTCTTTCGAGCAGTGCATTCACGCCAAAATAGTACTGGGTCCTCGAAGGTGACTTCTTCACCGAACTTCCAGATGGCGGTTCGGACAGCTCCGATACTTACTTCCTCCATTTTCGCCAACTTCTTTACTGATAGGTTGGGAATAGTGCACGAACTGTTTGCGCTTTTCCGGGAACATGCCTCGCATTTTGATGACTTTGTAAAAACTTAAATGCACTTTGTGCACATAACTTCTTGAGCAATAAGTAAACAACAAAACACATCGATGAACAGTTGATTAACTTCATCGGGGTAGAAATGACGGCGAGTTGAAAGTGTGCTTATACTTTCTGGAACACCTTATAACAGGATAAGAGGTAATCCAAATAGTCTTGGCGATTCGATCTTGAAGATCTACAGTTCCAACAAAGTATTATACGATGTCCTAAAGTAGTATGCAATGTCCCGATAGAATTTTTATTCCGTAGATAGAGCTTTATTAAGCCCGATAGTATTATGTAGGATACATAGTTGACCAAATGTATCTGGTCCTACAAATCATTCTGAAGTTTAGCTCTTGACGTTCTACAGGCCCAATGGTGTATTGTAGGATGAATTAACATATATGTTAAACCTATCCCGCATCATAGAGCCCCGTAACATCATGTGAAGCATGTAACCATAGAGGTAACTCTAAGACTAGAAGGTCCCGAAATAACGTGCCCAACTTTTTGGCTCAGCTCTGGTACTCTCTTCGGTCCCAAGCTAATCGATAAACATAAGAAAAACCAATAACCCCTCATGTTATCTGTCAAACTTTCATAGCGAATCAAAACAAACATTGCGTAGTACTAGAATTTCGACTAGAATGGGATACGTTAATCGTTTGCTTGGGACCAATAGGCTAGGTCAAGTAGTGAGCCAATTTAAAATCGTTAGTTTCGTATTGATTTTTGATATAACGGTGTTTACAAAATATGTTCCATTCTCCAAATTGACGTGGAGTTCAGATCTCAATGCGCTGTAGGTTCAACGAGGTATTGTACGATGTCTCGACTAAATGTGTAAGCCCAAAATGCTTCGTGGAGTCCACAATATCATGCGGGATATGTGTGTGTAATGGCAACATATTCCAGGGTCCCCAAGTTATCCTGAGGATTGGGTCTTGCTGATCTACACGCTCAACAAAGTTTAGTATGATGTTCAGATTTATTATATGAATCCATGGGGCTCAGTGAGATAAGAAGTAGTTTTCTACAATATGTTACTTTCTCCAAATTTTCCTGGAGTTCAGATATTGAGCCCCATAATATAGGATATGTACACGCAAACCAAAAATTTATTACAATGAATGTTAGTTCCACTTCCTATCATCCTCTGTTCATGTACATCGCAACGAATGTTAGAAATTGACCATGCGGGCGATGTAATGGTTTTTTGTCTTTTTTTATTTCGTGTTCTATCTACGCTTTCGACTATACCAGTAAGCTTGTGGAACGACACACATTGTAGAACATTGTAGAGCGACACACACACTTGCCTCGAATCTCTCCAGCTGAAAAAGCATACAAAGTCGAGTATGCTAGAAAATGAGCGCTTCATGTTTGCTTTTAGACTATTCGTATTCGGAAGCATGGAGAGAGCAGTGAAGAAAGCACAGGTCTGATAATCGCAACGTTCGTGGTTCGAGTCCAGTCGGCAATCTGTTTCGTGTTTTTTTCGACATAACTAATTTACCTCACTAATACACTCTACATTGTCGGTCTCCAATTGTCTTGCATTGGACCGCAGCTAGGTATATCACATCCTCGGTTCATGCGGTCTCCACTAACATCCTCTGATGATGAATCCCACATAATTGTAAGCGAATCTTACATCCCCTGGTTGGGTGTAGTTGTACGTATAGTACGTTGTACGTATAGTACGTTGTACGTATAGTACGTTGTACGTATAGTACGTTGTACGTATAGTACGTTGTACGTATAGTACGTTGTACGTATAGTACGTTGTACGTGTAGTTGTTGTTTATTATACGAATCCAGGCAGCTCTATGGGATCCGATCACATAAAGTGAGATAAGAAGTTGTATTAACAAAATATATTCCATTCTCCGAATTGTCCTGGAGTTCAGATCTTGACGTTCTACAGATACAACTAGGTATTGTACGATGTAGCGACTAAATTTGTGAACCCAAATTCTGCGTGGAGCCTAATATTATCATGCGGAGTATGCAGTTGTTATGACAACATATTTTGGAATCTCCAACAAAGTCTTGTATGATGTCCAGATTTATTATACGAATTCAAGAAGCTCATTTTAATTGAGATAAGAAGTTGTATTAAGTTGTATTAACAATATATATGCCATTCTCCAAATTGACCTCTAGTTCAGATCTCGATGTTGTACAGATTCAACGAGCGGTTGTATCCGTAGATGTCTCTAGATATGAAGTTCTAATGTCAAAGTATTTTGAAATTTGTAGGTTATGCAGAAGTTTGGATCTTGATGTTCTATCTATTTTATCCAGATGTATTATACGAGTCCATGAAACTCCTCTGGGACCTCATCACATCATGTAAGATATGAATTTATATCAAAGAAATATCTTTGATTTTCAAATCATCTCGGAGTTCATTATTTATTATTTGTTACAAAATTCACTTATTACTCTGTCTAGTAGGAGTTGGGCCGAATACTCGCAGCTTATGCAAGGTTATAGGGGTATATTGTCGAAGGATAGGATCAGGGAAGCTTGGGGGTATGATTTACATATTTATCATACGAATCCGTAGAGCGTTTTTCTTATAGTTCTGTTCAACTGTATCCTGAATTGGATTCAGAATCAGACTACTTAAATAAAATGACTCTATGGTGGCAGCAGGCAGGTTTCCGTGCTGGAATATCGTATGTAGAACTTCAAGAACAATTATTCAATATGATTTAAGATTTTATTGTGCCTCGCATATGCTGTTTTTAGTTTCATATGGGCTTTTCGAGGCTTTTCGAATATATATCTTTGGATCAAATCTCCTTTGAGTCTCTGTTGATCCTTTAAAAATAAAGTTTAGACGTTTAGTTGCATAGAAGTTTTGAGTGAAAACCCAAAACTTGTTAACTTAAAAAAAAAATATAACTCAAAAAAAAATAAAAAAAAACACATCATAGGTTTTTTTACATGTTGTGTAAAAAAGTCTAGATTTTCAAGGAAAAATAATAAAACATTGCTTTGATTTTAATATCTTCCGCTTAAGAATTTGATTTTATAATGCACTTGTACCTTCCTAACGGTTTCTGTTTTGTGTACCGTTCCGATTCAAATTTCGGACGATTCAAATTTCGGACACTTTCATTTTTAATTAAATATTACATCCAGTTAGAAACAAAGTAATAATGTTAGATGATCGTGGAGGGCACTAGTCAAAAAAAATTTAAAATTTACAAGACATGTGGATCATATTCGACCGAGATAATCAACTTTTAAAAGTGTCCGAAATTCGAGTTTAAGTGTCCGAAATTTGAATCGACACGGTATTAAAATAAAGTTATTATTTTATTATTAATATCGTTTTATATGTTTACGACTTTGTTTAAGGGAAGGTTTACTTGGATTTGGCTGAAAAACAGTTGAACTTTGGAATTTTTTTTTCAGGAGAATGAAAAGACATACGAACTTCCGGTTTCGATAATTATATTTGTCCACTATTACTGACTACTTGGAAATTTTTTGAAGGTAAAAAAACAAAATGGCGGCTCAAAATGGCGGCTCGCGTGGAGGAGTGTCAGTCAGGTTTTGCTGCAGAACTTCGAGTGCACACCCTCTGGTGGTGAACTGAAATGAATTTTTTTTTATTGTGGTTAAAGTTGATAATATTCCCTATAGCTTATACCTAACTAGAACAAAATCCGACAAAAATTGACCAAATTATGAACATTTGAAAATTTAGTGCTTTTTTTCTCACTTTGACCTTGCTTAAAAAATAGTAACTAACATTTTTTTTTCATTTTAGGTATAAGTCATACAAAAAATAGTATCCTTCAAAGCGCAATTTTCCGATTGTAAATCGGATCATTTGTTCAAGCCCTATGCTCTAAGTTGTTATAAAAAATATGGTTTCGAGAAAAACGCGTTTAAAGTTTTTGTAGCGTCCCTCAGCGCGCATGACAAAGGTTCACTCAAAGCGCCATAGCTCGCTAAATATGTTTCGGATCGTAAAATCCTTTTAGCCACATATTCTACACACTTGTAGCTTTCATTTTATGCAAAAAAAATCAATTTTTTTGAAAAAATCCATGTAAACCTCCCCTTAAGCAAATGTATCCGTAGGATTCAATGTTATCTGTTGATACGGACATGATGTGTGAGCTATTCCCTCCGAATAACTAAATAAATGAAGGGAGTTCTACAGCTGAATCCATAACAACAAATCCGACCTAAGCTGGATGGAGCAACATTTATCATTTGAACCACCCTAGTAACCATCCAGTCTTTTCACACTGAAGGTCAAAGCTGTAAATCCCGCCCCAATAAGTGACGAATGACAATTTCCAGTTAAGGTTAGCATAAATCGATCAAAAATAAAACACTGTCGCGTGCCAACCAACCAGCCTTTGGATTCAAGTGACCGCCTTCGGACTTGTAAATTTATCCACCTTCACTTTCGGTAGACAGCTGAGTAACAGTATCTAACTTGTAATATACAACCGAGCAAACCGTGCGCCGTGCAAGCAATTGGTACAACAATCACGTACTCTCCTTAGCCGGGAGAAGGTGATAAGCAGAACGAACGAAATCGAAGTAAAATATTGTGATTTTGGTATAAAAACGATCCATGCCCATTCGGCAGACGTCAGTTACTCGCTTATAGCTCAAGCCAAATTACCCCCAACAATCCTAATCAAAATGTTTGCTAAAGTGGTATGTACGTTCTTAGTTTTCTCAGAATAGCTTCAAAAAGTATTTCCTTTCAGTTCTTCGTTGCCGCCCTGGCCATCGCTAGCGTCTCTGCCAGGCCAGGATTCCTGGGTGCTCCAGTTGCCTACTCTGCTCCGGCCGTTGCCTACACCGCTGGATATGCTAACGTGGGAGATTCCGCCGTTGTCACTTCGCACAGCTCGCAGGTCATCAACCCAGCGTACGCTGCCTACACTGCAGCTGGTCCTCTGGCCTATGCCGCTGCTCCGTATGCTGCCCATCTGGCGTACCCTGCCCCACTGGCGGCCAACTATTTGCTGTAAGCGGAGACAGTCGTGAGGGAATGTAATTGTCCCACTTGTGTATATATAGTTTACAATTTTGGTTGGTTAATTCTTACGTTTTAGTCCGACGAAGCGAAATGCTCATGATTCTTGAAAATATAAAGAATACACTATTCAAAGTGTAAAATTGGTCCTGAATTGATTTATTTGCAATTTTCCACCGCAATGTTAAGAAATGCCACCTTAAATACAGTGAACTCTCCACAACTCAATATTGAAGGAACCAATGAGTTATAGAATTGCGTTCTTAAAAATATATAGGGTGTCCCAGAATGTCTAAGCACGACTTTGGAACACCCCTGCTTGTTTCAGGTGACGTTTAAACAGCTGATTAGCAGCTGATTGTTTACATTTCGACCAACAGTTTCGTGTATCGCAATTTATTTTACATTTCCGTGACCATGCGAAGCATTTCTCCGGAAAAGCGCAAACAGATCGTGCACAAATGGTGTAGGGGAGAACGGTACATAACGCACTCCCGGGGTAGGACGCACTTTTTCATTTTTTTTTTGAGATTTTCTTGTAATTTTGAATCCAATTCTAGGATTTATCATTCAGGATTTTGATTTCAGATGCTATGCTAGAAGTGCTGCTTGATAAGACAACAAAACAGTTTCGTAAAAGCCATGAAAAACACAAATGAAAGTCAGCTGGTACGTTCTTCCCAGGGGGTGCGTTGTATACCATTGTCCCCTACTATCATCACTACTCTCTGTACTTTGAGTCAATTAGCAAAATTGGAAGGTGTAAAGTGAACCCTACACGACTGTTTGTATTGACAATAATCGTATTGTCAATACATTCTATATTGACGTCAATACATCGGTATTGACAATATTTCTGTATTCACATCATCAATATTATTGTCAATACTTGTAAGTATTGACAATATTTCTAACCGTGTGGGGTTCGCTTAAGCATCGGAGCCGTTCGAAGCGCGATTCGGAAGTATGGTCATGAAGCAACTTTCCAGGACAAGCAAAAATCTGGACGTTAACCAAACCCTGTTGACCGAAATCTGGACCGGAAAATCGTACAAGCTTTCACTCACAAGAAAAAAGCTTCGGTTTGAGGCGTGGCTAAAAAAGTGGGATCCTCGAAAAATAACCGTCAAACCGAGGGCTCAGAAGTTATACGACCAATTACTGTACGAAAAATCGGTGCGCGTGATTATGGACGATGAATCATACGTTAAATTTGATCCTGGTGGTCAGTACTACCAACCGGTGGAAACTACCGATATTAAATTGGCTCACTACTTGACTAGCCTATTGGTCCCAAGCAAACGATTAACGTACCCCATTCTAGTCGAAATTCTAGTACTACGCAATGTTTGTTTTGATTCGCTATGAAAGCTTGACAGATAAAATGAGGGGTTATTGCTTTTTCCTATGTTACGAGAGGTGAATCGATAGCTTGAAACCGAAGAGAGTACCAGAGCTGAGCCAAAAAGTTGAGCACGTTATTTCGGGACCTTCTAGTCTTTGAGTTACCTCTATGGTACTACCAACAATCAATACGAAACTAACGATTTTAAATTGGCTCACCACTTTAGTAGCCTATTGGTCCCAAGCAAACGATTAACGTACCCTATTCTAGTTGAAATTCTATTACTACACTATGTTTGTTTTGATTCGCTATGAAAGTTTGACAGATAACATCAGGGGTGTGTGGATTCATGCAGAACATGCAGGGGTGAGTGAAATAGCTTGGGACTGCTTGGGACCGTTGTTCTGGTACTGAGTGAGCCAAAAATAATAATGATTTTCTTCGGGACCCAGTGGTCTTAGAGTTAACTCTATGGTACTACCATAGAGGTAACTCTAAGACTAGTAGGTCCCGAAATAACGTGCTCAACTTTTTTGGCTCAGCTCTGGTACTCTCTTCGGTCCCAAGCTAATCGATTCACCCCTCGAAACAGAGGAAAAACCAATAACCCCTCATTTTATCTGTCAAACTTTCATAGCGAATCAAAACAAACATTGCGCATTACTAGAATTTCGACTAGAATCGGGTACGTTAATCGTTTGCTTGGGACCAATAGGCTAGTCAAGTAGTAGGCTAGCCAACGCGGTTAAGTTGATTTTTACCGGAAAATTCGGTAGAAAGGCTATGGTTTGGCAAGCCATTTGTGAGTGTGGTATGCTTTCCAAACCGTTCGTCACAACGGATACAATGAAAACCGATATTTACGTGCGTGAGTGTTTAAACAAGCGTCTGTTACCCATGATCCGCAAACATGACGCCTCAGTACTGTCTTGGCCGGATTTGGCCTCGGTCCATTAGTTCAAGGACACGGTAGCCTGATATAAAGCCAACAAGGTCCAATTCGTACTCAAGGAGATGAATTCGCCAAACCAAAGCATATTTGCGGAAACATGTAAAGGCAGAGGATTCCGTTACAAAGTTTGCGAAAGACTGGGAACAAGTATCCAACATTGTTGGAAAGGCATCTGTGCTGAAGCTAATGAGTAGCGTCAGATTAAAAACCCGCTCCTTGGCTTACGACTGATTGGATCTCGGATTTTCTACGTTTAACTGTAAGAGAAATAAAAATCGAATTTGCTGTAAACAGAGTTACGTTATCGTTTTTTTTTAATCGTGCCGTATTCTAGTCAAAATTCTAGTACTACATTATGTTTGTTTTGATTGGCTATGAAAGTTTGACAGATGAAATGAGGGGTTCGTGGATTTTCCTATGTCTCGAGGGGTTAATCGATTAGCTTGGGACCGAAGATAGTACCAGAGCTAAGCCAAAAAGTTGGGCACGATTTTTCGGGACCTACTAGCATAGAGGTAACTCTAAGACCACTGGGTACCGAAGAAAATCATTATTATTTTTGGCTCACTCAGTACCAGAACAACGGTCCCAAGCAGTCCCAAGCTATTTCACTCACCCCTGCATGTTCTGCATGAATCCACACACCCCTGATGTTATCTGTCAAACTTTCATAGCGAATCAAAACAAACATATTGTAGTAATAGAATTTCAACTAGAATAGGGTACGTTAATCGTTTGCTTGGGACCAATAGGCTACTAAAGTGGTGAGCCAATTTAAAATCGTTAGTTTCGTATTGATTGTTGCTACTAGTCTTAGAGTTACCTCTATGATAAAACTCCTGTCCCGGAAGCTGCTTGAAATCCGCTTTCACATAAGTTTCGTCGTCCATGACGACACAGTCGAACTTTTTGAGACGATTAGTATACAGCTTTCGGGACCGCTACTTTGCCGACGTGTTTTGTTTGTAATCTCGATTCGCCACCTTCACCTTCTTATACGTCGACAGCCCGGCTCGTTTCTTGGTCCGCTGCACAGTAGTATGGGAGACATTGAGCTTGCCAGCGACGTCCCGGATGGAGAGGTTAGGATACTGCTTGTATTTCACCACCACCTTCTTCGTCGTCGCTGCCACGTCCGGATTACGATTGCCACTGTCGTAACCTTTCCGCAACATTTTCACTCATTGACGGAAGAACACGGTGACTGCTCGTGTGACCAAGTGAAAATGTTGCGGAAAGGTTACGATAGCCACCACTTCCAGGCTTCCTGGCGGTCGACAGACGCTCACCGAACACTTTTAAAACGTTTGTCACGGTCGATTTGGACAAATCCAGAAATGTTGCAAACTTGGCGTGGGCAACGTCGGATTCTCTTGCTGTGCGAGCAATTTTTTGACACGCTGCTCCTCTTGCTTGGACGTCATTTTGAAAACTGGAGAGCAAACGGTGAAAACTCATAATAGAAACCATTGTATATACACTCAACTTCCAAATGCAGCATTTCAGGTTTTTTTTATGCATTTTTAACAGAGTTACACCAATTTGAAGTTGACCAATTTTTGCGCGTTCCAGACTTTATAAATATTGCGATCTCGTACTGGACTGGCCTTTTGCAGGTTATAGCAACAATCAATACGAAACTATCGATTTTAAATTGGCTCACTACTTGACTAGCCTATTGGTCCCAAGCAAATCGATTAACGTACCCCATTCTAGTCGAAATTCTAGTACTACCCAATGTTTGTTTTGATTCGCTATGAAAGTTTGACAGATAAAATGAGGGGTTATTGGTTTTTCCTATGTTTCGAGGGGTGAATCGATTAGCTTGGGACCGAAGAGAGTACCAGAGCTGAGCCAAAAAGTTGAGCACGTTATTTCGGGACCTTCTTAGTCTTAGAGTTACCTCTATGGTTATAGTGCATGAGCAAGATTATTGCCGTTATTGCCAGATCACCTGTAGTTACACAGATAATCAACGGATGATTCTATCTGTGAAAAAAACTGATGATCTCAAATTTTATAATAGGAAATACCAGCTCAGACCACGTCCGAGTGCATGTCAATTAAGGAATGAGTAGGAATGGGTAGGAATATGGTAAAAATGGTAGTAAATCCGAATCACTTCCACGCGATATCTTTGGGCTGTTGGATAAAAGGGTTGGGTTTACCACATTGTTCGTTATGGTAAACGGTACGCTGAATTTAAACGACGTGTTCATATTAACAAATAAAGCGTCTTACGAATCTTGAATGTGAAAGGACTTGAGATCGCTAATAGCTCACTTGTTGCATGAAGGTCCTGGAATCTTTTTTGTGACTTAATTCAGTCACAATCAAGTTGCTGCAACTTTAATACTAAGCATTGTGCTGCTTGGGTTAAACCTATGATGTCAGTAAGTAAAAACGGTCACTTTAAGGCCACCGAGCACCTTAAATCACATCACACCGTATATAGTATGATCAAGTTGTTGTTGTAACCATTCAAACCCGGCACCGACGATGACGACAAGTTTCGCAAAGCACATGATGAGCAAGCGATGTGACTCTTGTTACTTCTGAGTCGCATGGATCTACACAAAGCCCAGCGTCCTTGGTCTGAAGTACAGGACTTGATGATTCTTTTTCCTGTTCACATCGTTAATAATTTCGAAGTACGAACACAAAAGTAAACAAAACCCGTCACAAGCAATTACCCAAACCGGTAGCAATCACGCTTCCTCCCATATGAATCTATAGGTATTTCAGTAATCCTCTCCGATGCACCTAAATAATGGTTCCCATCCAGATGGCAACGAATCAACTTTTCTCGAAGCGAAACGATCTCCTCGGTTGCAGTTTTTTGCGAGGTTTTTTGTTTGTTTGAAGCACTCTTGAGGAATGCAAACACCGTGAAGCTTTCGTAAGGCTCTGGCTGTTTGACTCAGTCGTAGAAGTTTAACTTTTTATATTCTCACATTGCTCCAAATAAGAATGGTAGAAAGGCACCTCACCTTGTCCCGATTGTTAGCTGAAACTGGGAGTAAAACTTCCGACACCACCACCTCTTTGGGGCTTCACAAAGAAAAAAAGGAAATTGTACTAACTTTCCTCCCTGTGCTCATGCCGACAACGTAACATACGTTGCTGGATGGGAAATGGATTTCTCCTTCATTTTATTACGCAACTTGACGAGAAGGAGAAGCTCCTATTGGCAAGTGTTTTAATTAGTGAGACTTTGATTGCTTTTTAGCAGGAAAGTTGTTCGACAAATGACTTGCGGTACATCAGGTACTGAACAAGTTCTGGTTAAGTGGTTGTATTTTGTTGTGGCTTGGATAGGTAGGTACCTATTTATTTATGTGTTTCAGAACTGATGTGGATTTTAGAGCTGGCGAAGAAAAGCTTATAACTCTGATGAAAACTTGCAAAGAATTCGAATATTCGGCTTCATCGCTTGAACAAGAAAAGCTTCATTATTATTTTTTCCTTGATTTGTTTTCCGTCGATCTTGTTTTCCGTGCTGAGCACCAATGCTACCGGTGCCAAGGAGGGAGCTCCCACACCTGGACCCTACCTATCGACCCATCAACTCATGAATCGAGGACCAACGGCTTTACTTCCCTTCCGAAGGAAGGCACGATCAGAGATGTTATACCTCAGAACATCCCAGCGGCGCCGACTGGGATTGAACCCAGGCCTGCTGGGGTGAGAGGCAATTACGCTTACTACTACACCACCAGCGCCACTAAGAAAAGCTTTAATAGAGTTTTGAATAATTGAATGATTTTAATAAATAGTTATTATTGTGCCTAACAAACATTGATCCATTCTCTTCTTAAATTTTCTCGTTGAATTCCCACGGCCATGTAATGACGAACATTTTCATTTCACAGTTCGATGAAGGAGGCTTTTATCTATACACTCAAAAAAAATCCACACGTCATCATCATGTGTCTCAAACTTTTTTTTTCTCTTCTGTTCGGGACATAAAACTACTGCGACCAGTAATTTGATCTATTGTAGTATATCCCGTGTCCTTAGTTTAGTGCATGTCGTATTATACTCCATCACTATTGAGAAATGTTTTTTTCAGTCAAAATCAGACTCCTTAGCAATAAAATTAAGAAATGACACCGATAATGACCATGCATCAGAACCCTAGTCTTAACCACTTCAAACTAGGGAACAACGAATAGAAGATTAGGAATCACATAGATGAAGTCTAACTAACTCATTTTTTCCTTGTTTCAAGATCATCCTCGGTTCAGGCAACCCGAGGACTTTTCACTATCAACAAGGCATAAAAAGTAACAAGGACTAAGATGTGTTCCTTTGATTACTGAAAAATCCTGTTTCCCTAGTTTGAAGTAGTCAATACTAGGAATTTGTGGTAGAAACATCCCGTAACGTACCACAAAAAGGTGATCTACCCACGTTACGGGGCCTGTGTCTCACACTTACACTTAATTGAGCACTTATTGTGAAACACATCCATTCCATGTGTGTATCTTATGCTGTAAACCATGCCTCAACACTATTGGTTTGAATTGTGACACACGTGGAGTCTATTCATAGTATTCTACTTTATCGAATTCAATTTTACCGACACCAAATATGTTAACAAAGCTGCCAGAGGGCAGAGCTTACACATACCTTTTTTTTAATTGGTCTAATGTGGGAATTGATCCTGCTGCCGTTGTCTTCGTTCGATCTCACTGGGCCACGGCTGTTCTCATATATGAGGCTGGTTGATAAGGATGAAGTCACAACTCATGTTTTCGATATTTACCTTGCAGAACAAGCGATTCACATCGCATTGAAATGCAAGACACTTCAAATCCATATGTTTTGAACATTACCCAGACAACCAGAATGCACGTATATTCAAAGTTGTTTTCGTGCTATACAAACATATATACAAACAAACAACTCGTATATAATGCAAAGAAATGGCTTATACGTACAAAAGTGGAGGCCATATACGTGCATATTTTAATTTAATTTTGAACGAGTTGATTTAACATCATACGCGATTTAATCTGTAATAAGAAATTCATTTTGAAAAGTCATACGATGTAATCCGATTTAATTTGTGATACAGTACGACGGAAAAATGAGTAATCGCATGTAAGTCGGAAATCTGCATTCTATACGATTTAACTTAAACATAATGCGAGGTATGCCATTCTTATATGCGATTTTGACTTAAACTGTAGAAATTTACGATACTATCTGTACATTGTTAAACGACTTCTGGTTGTCGGGGTAGTGTGATTCAATGTGCAATACACTTAAATTGATAAAGATAGAGTTTGAAACACTAGAAATCAACGTGTAGAACACATTGAACCATGGTGAAATATACTTAAAATAATTGTGATTGTGCATATGAAATATCAAGTGTTTAAACATCTGACGTGTGGACTTTTTTTGGGTGTAGTCAGATGGGTACACTTTGAAAAATCATCCCGTCTAATTTACGTGAAAACATAAGTGGTTTTCTTCCACCCTATATTTCACGTATAACTTTTACCGAAATTGCACGCAGCCGAGCAAAATGCAGTTTCGATTATCTTCGTGATTAGTCTTTAATAAACCCTGATTTCCACTTACTGCTTACGTGAACATGGAGTGAAATCTACTGGAAAACTGGTAACTTTTAAGTTATATTCCGTTTGTTTTAAAATGCTTTTTACGTTATTTGTATGTGAATTTTGAATGAGAATAATAGAACAATTGATACTTATATCTATTCATAAAATTGCAAATGATTGACTACTTGAGGAAGAAATGTTTACAATTTTTATATACATCTGACAAAATATTAACTGTTTGCAGAATCAAAATGCTGATGCCATCGTCTGAAATTATAAAAAATGAAAAAAATTACACATAATCATAAATAAATTAATGTAAATGAATCAAATTACCAATATTCCAATATATGCAGCAAGCTGCTGGGAAATTTGAAATCTTTGAGGAGTTCTCGAAGTTCTTCGAACCTTTCACAGTTAATTTCGTTTGACGTTTTGATCCCGAGTCATTTTGTTGGTCATTAGAAATAACCCAGGTTGCTTGGTTATCCATTTGTATGCTTCTTTTCACACCTACTCGATAGCAGTCCCGTGATTTCACAAAATCGGCATTTCAAATTCTGAAAAGTGACAAGTTTTAATGCAAGTATTTTGGTTAAGGGTCAAGTGGGGGCGGTCTGGTTTCTTCACCATTTTATTGCATTTTCTTGAACTTTCAATTGCTCAATGAATGGCCTGCTCGTTTTTGCCCGTTTAGAAGCTATTGTTATTGGAAGTTGGGTAATTTTCAACCAAAAAATGTAAATAACTTTTCAAATATTGATGGTAGCAATTTGCAGTCTTTTGAAAATATATGTAATTTGATATTTCTAACATCTTTGTAGAACATGCCAGACATGTAGAAATATTGTAGTAAAAGTTACAGATACAAAACTGATTTTAACGATGTCTCCACAAAAAAAACCTTTATTTCTCAGCAGTTATAAGAGCTAGAAAGTTATAATTTTCAGCAAAGTTGTTCACAGTAATGTTCCCTACAGCTTTGCTAAACACAATTATTTTGTATCTTATTATATTGAAAAAATAAATTTTGCATCTCACTTTAAGGTTGATTAATCTTTAATTTTCTGTTACCATAAGAAGGAGTGTTGTAACCCGAGAAACTTCTCAGAAGACACCTAGTACCTTTAATCAACAATTTCAGCGTAAATAAAAAAGCGCGTGTTTTGATACCCTTGGAACCACTGTGCCCCAACAAGAGCTAACATCGCTGCGGGCCCGCGAATTGTGGGCCCCACGGACAGCTCATAATTTGTTAACAAATAGAAGATTCAAGTCAGAATTTCAAAAAAGGCGTGACTGATATTTGAGATATTCTTAATATTTTTGCTTACATTTTGTGAAAAATAAACTTAAAACTCATAAAGCATTATTTTCTGATTTTCTACCACGAAGTGAACCATTTATATGGCATAAAAGGGAAAATAATTTCATTTGATAAAAATAAGACAATTCAGTCACGCCATGTTTGCAGTTCACACTTGAATTGTGACGTTTCAGATGTTGGTTTCAATAACATGGCGGCATATCAGCCAGCTGAAATGAAGGTATTTTATTGAATTTTCATTAAAAAATGCTGATCTCGTGGACTTTCTTTGGAATGCCCGCCATCATCTGCCGCACACTGGCCAAATCTTTTGTCCGGGAACCTGCCTAAAATTGGCTATCTTTAACTTTTCGCGATCAGTGTTCACTCGGCTGTCGAAAAAGCAGACCACTCTCAATTTGTGTCATGCGATCTCGGCAGCAGCCATTGTGTGGTCCTCCTCATTGTTCTTCATTAGCAGTTCTTTCAGTCGATGCGTCGTCGACTTAGCAAAGCAACCGTTTCGTGATGAATGTGTGTGTGCTGACCACGTTTTGCGTCCATTGCTACAATGGAAGCGCTCTGACCCTCGTTGGCAAATCTGCCATACAAGTAAACCACTGGAAGCGGCTCCCGTTCGGGTAGAGGAGGCTTATTGGATAACGGAAGACAAAATGTTTATTGTGTTGTACCTTTTGACTATAGTTTTAAGATGTATTGTATAGTGAACAAGAATCCTCGGCTGTGTCAAGTTAATTCGGTTGAGCCTTATCAAAAAAATTAACTTAAAAAAAAACTTTTCGCGATAATTCGAATTGACCACGTCGGGTTTTCGACGTGGGTGTGCAGGATCAATTTTCTTTTGTCGTCTTCCATCTAATGCAACTTTTTCAATACTGCACGCTTCAAAACAAAATTTTCACCACTGAAACAAGTGTACTTTCAAAACCAGGTCGATATCGTCAAGATTTGTTGTGGACATGACGTATAATGAAAGTCATAGTTACTAATGTCACGTAACATTTTAGGTTTTGTAAATACCAACCAATCTCCAATCTCCGGCGTAATCCTAAGCTATTCTGGACGTTTGTGAAGACAAAAAGGAAAGAGGATGGGCTACCGGTTGAGATTCATCTAAGCGATAAAAGAGCCAACACTTCTTTAGAGAAATGTAACCTCCTGGCTGAGCATTTCAAGAGTGTTTTCAACGATTCAATGGCATCGTTAAGCCAAGTTGCTGAAGGGATCAGAGATACTCCCAGTGACGCGTTCAGCTTTGATATTTTCACGGTCACATTGGACCTCGTCGACTCTGCCATCCAGAAGCTGAAATTCTCAAACGCTGTTGGGCCTGACGGCATTCCATCGTCCATACTCAAAAGAGCTTTCCTCTCCGCTTTCAAAGCTGTTCAAAGCCCTCTCGTTGGAAATCTTCGTTCATGTTCCCGATTTTCAAGAAAGGAGACAAACAAAATGGGGAGAATTACCGAGGAATTACTTCACTTTGTGCCTGCTCGAAAGTATTCGAGATAATCATCAACGACGCTTTATTTGCCAGCTGTAGAAACTACATTTCTCCTGACCAACATGGTTTCCACCCCAAACGTTCGGTCTCAACAAACCTCGCTCCTTTCATTTCCCTATGCCTACGGAATATGGAGGCAGGGGCACAGGTGGATGTCGTATACACGGATCTCAAGGCTGCTTTCGAACAAGTTGATCATGCCATTGTAATTGCCAAACTCGAGAAGCTTGGTGTTTCTCATGGACTCACTCGTTGTTGGTTTGAATCGTATCTTACCAATCGAGAGCTTTGTGTGAAAATCGGGTTTGATCAATCGGAATATTTTTCAAACAACTCAGGCGTTCCTCAAGGCAGGAATTTGGGACCGCTGCAGCGCGCGCTGCTATTCTCTATATTCATTAACGAAATCGGTTTGATACTTCCAACTGGCTGCCGGTCATTCTATGCAGACGATGTCAAGATGTACGTGGTTGTGCGATGCTTCACTGACTGCCTGCGGTTGCAGCACCTGATCGATAGTTTCGAAGAGTGGTGCTCTAGGAAGTTTCTCACGTTGAGATTTCAAAAATGCAAACTAAACCCTATCCATCGCAAGCTAAAACCTATTGCATTCAATTATACGATCGATAACAACCTCTGCAGCGTGTGGACAACGTTCGTGATCTAGAAATTACACTTGATTCTGCTTTGACATTTAAGCTACATTACACGGATATCATAGTCAAAGCTAACAGGCAACTCGGATTCATCTTTAAGATCTCTGGTGAGTTTCGGGATCCTACCTGCCAGACAGCTCTATATTGTTCTCTAGTGTGATCGATTTTGAAATTTGGTGTAGTAGTATCAGGGGGTGGAAACTAACGATTTTAAATTGATTCACTGCTTGAGTAGCCTATTGGTCCCAAGTACTTCTATGGCGTACCCCATTCTAGTTGACATTCTATTACTACACTATGTTTGTTTTGATTCGCTATGAAAGTTTGACAGATAACATCAGGGGTGTGTGGATTCATGCAGAACATGCAGGGGTGAGTGAAATAGCTTGGGACTGCTTGGGACCGTTGTTCTGGTACTGAGTGAGCCAAAAATAATAATGATTTTCTTCGGGACCCAGTGGTCTTAGAGTTACCTCTATGGTAGTATCATAGAGGTAACTCTAAGACTAGAAGGTTCGGAAATAACGAGCTCAACTTTTTGGCTCAGCTCTGGTATTCTCTTCGGTCCCAAGCTAATCGATTCACCCCTCGAAACATAGGAAAAACCAATAACCCCTCATTTTACCTGTCAAAATTTTATAGCGAATCAAAACAAACATTGCGTAGTATTAGAATTTCGACTAGAATGGGGTACGTTAATCGTTTGCTTGGGACCAATAGGCTAGTCAAGTAGTGAGCCTATTTAAAATCGTTAGTTTCGTATTGATCGTTGGTAGTATGGCGTCCGTATGAAACAGTTTGGATAGCGAGGATCGAGTCTGTTCAGAGGAAATTCGTTCGTTGGCACGATCCTACGAACCTTCCACCCTACGAAGATCGTTGCCAACTACTGGGTATTGAAACTCTCGAACGTAGGCGGAAGATTAACCAGGCAGTTTTTGCAGCAAAAGTGCTGATAAGCGAAATCGACTCTCCCGGGATTTTGGCTGAATTCGAAATCTATGCACCTGAACGAGTTCTACGTTCGAGAAGTTTCCTGCATCTCGGACCCCGTGCAACTAATTACGGATTACATGATCCAATACGGTTCATGTCTGCCCGTTTCAATGAATTCTATATTTTTTTTTTTCAACTGCACAGTGGAAACATTTCGTCAACGGATTCAACGTAGTCTGCTGGATAGGTGACGATACGGTTCGACACATGCAACTGCTTTCAATCAGCAAATTGTTGCAAGACGGTGAGTAGCTGTCCATTAATGTACTGTACATCTGATGAATTTTGCTACCTGTTTCCTTTTTTGTTCCCGATAAACTCTGCGATGACGGCCTCGACTGATCCAAGAGGTAACTCTAAGACTAGAAGGTCCCGAAGAAATGTGCTCAACTTTTTGGCTCAGCTCTGGTACTCTCTTCGGTCCCAAGCTAATCGATTCACCCCTCGAAACATAGGAAAATCCACTAACCCCTAAACTTTCATAGCGAATCAAAACAAACATTGTGTAGTACTAAAATTTCGACTAGAATAGGGTACGTTAATCGTTTGCTTGGGACCAATAGGTTAGTCAAGTAGTGAGCCAATTTAAAATCGTTAGTTTCGTATTGATTGTTGGTTCAATCCTCAATTCCCCTAGCTAGACGAAACTGCTACCTACAACCCCGCATTCTATTTCTCTCTCTACATCTTGCTTGCTCTCTCAAATTCCAACCTTCTGAACACTCTATTCCTAAACACTACATCCTTCCTATACTCTAAACAAAAATGATCAATCTCTTCCGGTTACAAACTGAACGTATCGAAGTGGCAACTTCCTATTCCTTTTGGGGTGTTTTCTATCCAGAAACTCCGGTTCGTCTGGATTCTTTCGTTTAGATGTCCTCAGGGATAGGGATGGCGGACATTGTGCTCCTAGTGATGATTCCCGACGATAAAGTGATGTTGGTGGTGACGACGGAGGTAATGATGACGAAGGTAACTTCTTCAGATTAGTAACACAGTGACGTAGTCGAACTCCATTCACATTTACGACTATTTTTTCAACTCCGGACGTCATCACCTACTTTTATTTCTAAAATTTTTGTATGATGACGTTGAATGGCATCACTGTCACGCACAGTCTCATCACGATGCCAGCAAGGGTCGGTTCTCAAGTTAGGTAGCAAATACTCCATTGACGCTTTCTCCGTAACTGAGTGTGGAGTCGTGTTATATATGTACACTAGACTGATGCAAAATTTGAAATTTTCGCTCCACAGTGCTTAAACGGTTCCAAATTGGGTCCTGCTTAGTCTCCCAAAATTTGAACTACTTTAGTAAGAAACTGACTTGGCACAAACCATTTCAAGTTTATATGGGAATTACTATGGAAAAACTTATGTTTTTGTTCATATCTATCTAAAAATTCACCACATCACTATGCTTTTAAAAATGATAGCAGTGATTTTAGTAAATTTTCTCAGCTACAACTTTGTTCAAAACCACTTTTCAATCAAATGTAAGGAACAAAAGTTATTAATGATTCAAATCACTGATGTCTTATGATTATGCTCATTCAACTGTTCAGCAGACAACATTGGTGTTTTTGATGCGAAGAATAGAGCACAAATATCATGGCTACTATGTCACACTGCAGAATACAGTGTTGCCCACAGAACAACTGCTTGATCATGCCATAATCTCTTAAACAATTAATAACAATTTAATTTGATATTTGGCTGAAAAACGATATTCAGCAAAGTTGTAGCGTAGAAAATTTTCCGAGAAATTTTCGAAAAAGCAATATGGAAAATGGGTAGAAGACAATGAACAAAAAGTTTGGTTTTCCCATAGTAATTTCCATATAAACTTCGAATAGTTTGTGCCAAGTCAGTTTCTTACCAAATGAGTTTAAATGTTGGGGGGCTAATCAGGACCTGATTTGAAACCGTTTGAGCACTGTGGAGCGAAATTCCAAATTTTTCATCAGTCTAATGTACACGTACTCTTTGACAACCTTTCGCCAGTCTCAGTTCGTTACCTTAGCAATGTTAAGCGTTCTAGGTATGCCCTGGTTCTGCCACTCGACGAGGCCGTTCATTTGCGGCCAATACGGAATTGTGCGAACAAGTTTGCTATTTTCACTCAAACAATAACTGGCGAACTCTTCACTCGGAAACGGAGGTCCATTGTTGCTGGGGATCTTTTCTGGATACGTATGTTCCACAAATAATCCTTCCAATGCCTGAATCGTTTTTGCTGCTGTGGAACACTTCATTTCGACGATTTGTATAAATCTACTGTAGTAATCGACGACCACTAAAATGGATCGAAGTAGGCCGCGCTGCGAAAATGACGTGTTTTTGTTTTGCTGCGTCGTTTTCGTTCTAGAGAAAATGTTATAAATTTACAATTTCATTTTTAAAAAGTATTAATTTGAAAGTACAGAAGTGATGTTGAAAAGTGCATTGAGTGTAAATTTTCCAGTTCCTATCCGTTGCATGTGGTACCGACTGTGCTAACCTACGCTCAGCTAAGTTTATTTACCTTTTCGTTCCTCTGTTCTCGATAGGAAATATCCATCTCATTCAAGACGATTATTTTAAAACTTACTAAATAGGGTTAACTACCCCATTTCCGGCCTATTAAGCACAACCCGCACTTAGTCTTTCTTAATATAGCGCAGTTTAGCACCAAACGGAATGTTATTATTACTGTTGGCTTCCAAATTTATTTACCTTTCCGTAAGTACCGTAAGATTTGATAAAGAGAAACCAATCGTTGCGATATTGCCAAAAGTCTAACACTGCTTCTTGCCGCTAAACTCAGGCTACGGATTCTAAACTCGGCCTAACGCAGTGAAACGCCATTGAAATGCCAATGAATTCACTTCGGCCTATCGGATGAAGATAAAAATTGATTCGGTCGGAGCGCTTCTTTTGTTTTTGGGAATAATGGGTGCAAACATTCATACCACGCGTTCTCATTGACATTGTTCCGTAGCTTATTAACTAAAGTGTCGTACCAAACGCATAATTTACTTGTTAACTCTGAAATCATGGATTTATTTGAAGTTTTCTGCTCGATAGGCCCAAAATGGCCGAAGTAGTTCTCTACCCTACGTGTCAATCAAGTATTGTACTACGGCTTGATTGAAAGTTTCAGTACATTATCAATGGTGTATATTTGCATAGATAATGTATTGGCGCGGGGCTTATCATGTGTGAAAATAGCTTCAGAATGCTTGAGTTCTTGAAATGGGCTATTGTAGCTGCGGTAGAGCTGTCACCTTCTGACTTCCGGGTTCAAGCTTCTTTGCATTCATATGAAATGATTGCAGAAGATTTTATCCATAATACCACTGCCAAGACAGTGAGAGTTAGGCCAAGGGCGAATCTTCATTCTAATATACGATTCCACATACTATTAATGACCTTTTACACAGAATGAATGATAACGTTTCCTAATTTAAAAATCTGAAGACTGTTTTGAATAATATGTTTAGGTAATGGGCAGCATCAACGGACAGATAAACTACTTACAGCTTCTATTTATTAAATGCTTGATATAACGATTGCCAGCAATGCCGGCTGGGCGTATCCTATGGCTTACCCTCCCTACTAACAAAAATCCACCCTTCCCGTGACACCTATGAGGGGTCATAGAGTTCTCTGCATCTCTCTTAAGTAAGTATCGGACTAACATTCCTCCCCTTTCCCCACCAGATGCAAGGACGTAGCCAGGACAGCTCTGGTCTGTTGGAGGGAGACACGTCCTTTATCTAAGAGGTAGTAATTAAACACAAATTACTATCTAACAGCAACGGATGACCGTGGGTCTCCTTCTTAACAACAGTTTCGAGCTCCTACCACCTACGACATTGTGCAACCTGATTTATGCTATGCTATGCTATGCTATGCTATGCTATGTAGTAATCAACGACCACTAAAAACGTTGCGCATTCCTTCTCTGAAAAGAAATCAATAGCGATCTCTTGCCAGGCACGTTCTGGCATTGCTTTCCTGAGCATAGGTTCTGGTGGTGACCCATTTCTAACAGCAGCACAACCAGCAAACTCCTGGCGTCGAGCCTGGCGTAGTGACCGAGTTTGCCGCATCCATTGCACCGTGCGTTGCGTGCGTAGCAGTTTGTGAATCTCCACTATGGTTCGATGACCCACACCGAAAGCACTTACGACTGTTGCGCCTGCCTCCATCTCGTTGATTCACACGACCAGTCACACGTCCACGGTCGATATCATTGAATTTAGGCTTCTTAATCCACCGCTGCTACTGTGGTTGATGGGAATTCCTCAACGAAAGGCGTCGACTTTCCTTAAAAAGAGCATATTAATTGTCAGAAGGTCACCCGAATGGTTGGAGATTGGCCACGATCAGTATAGGAAGTACTTCAAAAGGGGCGGTCCTTTCTCATTCGCTTCTTTTGGTCAGGACGATCTGGTTCAGTTCTTCAGAGTTTTCTCGAAGAGTTTGAACCTTTGGCAGGTGGCCAGCAATCTGTTCCGTCTGCAACACAAGCAGCTCCGATGTCCTGCATGGCGTACGAATTGATCAGGCTGGATATTTACAGGTTGGCAGGTCGAACTAATTTGATTCCAACCGCATGGTAAAACAAAATCGCCAATAGTTAACGCAACATTTGGCGTAAATTGTATGCGGCCCTTGACATTCACAGTGTCTTTCTGCGTAAAGCTTATTTTCAGCCAATTCGGAGGCTTCCCAGATAGCTTAGTCAGCTATGGTACGGCACATCGTACCCGAGTTGTTCGGTTTGATTCCCAGTGTGGTTGAAGAATTCTCCTGGTTGGATTTTCTTTTTCATAAGGCCATAATATTCGTGTTCAAATCTCAATGATAAGTCAAGAGGAGGTCCACAACCGGGCTGCTCACTGCATAGTTTGCATTAGGATCGGTTGCGTAAAATTTACGGCTAATCTTTGGTCTATCACGCGTTGCTATATTTTACAAGCAATTGTTTTTGTTTTGTTTGTGTGAAATAAACATTTACTTTCTCTTAATCAAACAAATGCCAGCTTCCTTATCAGCTTAACACATACACACCTACCATCATTTTATCTCGTTACTGTCTGTCACTGTCAGTTCAACCATAGGCGACCGGATCCCAGACACATAACTTACCGACCCTGCTGCGAAGAAAATTCATCTTTCCTGCGACTTACGAAGAAAATAAATGTGCATGTAGGACGTAAACACACACACATACACAAATCTCACCGCAGCTGATATGGGACGGAAACGAAAGAAAAATAAAAGACATATCCGAGAGCTTTCGAGCACCCGTGGTGGTAATTTGGTGGAGCCCAACCCACGTGTGATCCTAGTATGTTCCGCCTCTCTTACTGTCCCTTACCCCCCCCCCCCTCCCCCCGCTGAATCTGGTCTGGTTCGTTAAGATTTATTTCCCGGTGGCGACACATTCAGCCAAACTGCGATGAAAGCTTTTATGGCTTTCATTAATTTAGTGCTCCTCTACTAATGTCGAAGCTGCCGCCGGCTGGCTCGCTGGCTGGCTGGCTGGTTGGTGGGTTTCTCAAAGTTTACAGGAGCGATAATTTCCTGGCCAAAACAAAGGCATCTTTTGGCGGTGCATGGATTTTAGCGCAGTTTGTTGTGCTCTTTGGTTGTTAGGTTTTTTTTTGTAGTTTGGTGATTTTAAAATACTTTATGTGCCTGTAAAAGTTAACAACCGTAATGAAAGCGTGATATTCGTGCGGGGAAATGGGTTCCCGTCCGTCTTTTGATTTACTAGAAGGCATGTTTTCATAACTCACCAGAGATGTGTATGTTAAATTTTTGAAATATGTATTAGGGCAAATATAAATACTGAATTTCGTTGGAAATAAGAAGTTCAGAAGGCATGTTGAGATGAATCCAATCGATCAGTGAAGAGCAGTGGTTTTCAACCGCGAAGGTTAGTTGGAGGAAATTGTTGCATAGTGCATGAGAAACATGTTACTTTTAGTTTTTAGTAGCAAAGGTCGTCCAAATTGCGACTACGTCGACGACAACAGCGAACTTGGAATTTACCATTTGTCTAGTCTAGTCTACCTTTGCCGGGCACCTCCGCTGGATCTTCATATCCACCATCTGTCTGCAAAAATATATATTAGCAATGACCTGTGTTGTGATACTTCCTTCAACGAAAACATTTTTTTTGCCTTGTTATGGTCTTCTGGGAGGAGGCTCGCTTCTTACGTTGCTGGGTCCATCGAGCACTCGCAAGAAGCGGTCCATACATCATTGGATCAATCTACACGGCAAGAAAAAAATACTCAAAATTAAGTTAAAAAAACTCAACGTTGGGTTCTATCATTTGAGGTCCGCCGTTGAGTGAATCAGAAAAGCGGCGTTGGTTAAAATTTACTCAACTATTGAGTAATAATAAATGAACTCAAATATAAGTTTATTTTCATTGAGGTTGCTCTTATGCGCCTTTAACCATTTCAGCTTTACAAGCGTTGATAGACGAGTGGTCAACACACGGGCCCCGTAATCTCAACGTCCATGGTTCGGTTCCAGTCTGCTCCGTTTTTTTTTTTTTTGTTAACTTAGTCAACTATCAGGATTACTCAAAATTGAGTTTTCTTCTTTAACTTAATTTTACCTAGCCCCACGGAAGCCATGTGATGAGTGAAAGGAACTCAATTTTGGGTACTTTTTTCTTACCGTGTAGAGATTAGTATGAGATGTTGTTATATGCAAAGTGCGAAAAGAGAATGAAAGAAATACGAAAGGGATTAGTTTCAAGAAGTGATAGTTTCCTTGCATTTCCCATCTAACCATATTCAAGCAAAGTAAATATTGACGAGTGCACGGATGGATTTTAGTTCACTCACTCAACAAAAAGTGACACAACAGCGGGGCCCTGTTTACTAAAAATGAACACATATGTGTTCATTTTTAGTAAACAGGGCCCCGCTGTTGTGTCACTTTTTGTCGAGTGAGTGAACTCAAATCCATCCGTGCACTCGTCAATATACAAAGCTATATCAACCGGTGGAAACTAACGATTTTAAATTGGTCACTACACGGTAAGAAAAAAGTACCCAACGGAAAGTTCACTTTTACCTACTTTTGACTAGTTTGTCTCATTTTCTCCTTCTCATGTTGTCAAAAACGGAGGCGTAAACCCACCCAACAGGGGTAGTAAAGTGTGGGAACCCAACGTTGAGTATAACCATATTTACCTACTGTTGGGTACAACTAACTTACTTTTGGTTAAAAAGCCAGTGGAAAATTCCGTACGAACTGCACACAAGTAAATGAAAATTACTTTGACCAGCTTTACCTACTTTTGGGTTCCTGCACTATAGTGCCGAGATGAGTGAAAAGAACTTAATTTTGGGTACTTTTTTCTAACCGTGTACTTGACTAGCCTATTAGTCCCAAGCAAATCGATTAACGTACTCCATTCTAGACGAAATTCTAGTACTACACTATGTTTGTTTTGATTCGCTATGAAAGTTTGACAGATAAAATGAGGGGTTCGTGGATTTTCCTTTGTTTCGAGGGCTGCATCGATTAGCTTGGGACCGAAGAGAGTACCAGAGCTGAGCCAAAAAGTTGAGCACGTTTCTTCGGGACCTTCTGGTCTTAGAGTTACCTCTATGTCTATTAGACTGATGCAAAATTTGAAATTCACGCTCCACAGTGTTCAAACGGTTTCAAATCGGGTCTTGATTAGCTTCCGAAAGTTTAAACTCATTTGATAAGAAACTGACTTGGCACAAACCATTTGAAGTTTATATGGACATTACTATGGGAAAACAAAACATTTTGTTCATTGTCTTCTAGCCTTTTTACATGTTGTTCTGTTAACAAATTCTATTGCTATTCTTATGGGAATTTTCATCAGCTACAACTTTGCAGAAAATCGTTTTTCAGCCAAACGTTATATTAAATAATTATTAATTATTTAAGAGATTGATAATCTTATGGCAAGATCAAGCAACTGTATTGTGGGCAACACTGTATTCTGCAGAGTGACATAGTAGCCATGATTTTTGTCCTCTATTCTACGCGCCATAAACAAAAATTCTGCCTGCTGAACAGTTGATTGAGCATAATCATAAGACATCAGTGACTTGAATCATTAATAATTTTTGTTCCTTACATTTGATCGAAAAGTGGTCTTGAACAAAGTTGTAGCTGAAAAAATTTTCAACAAGCTCAGTTATCACTTTCTAAAGTAGAGTGAGCTGGTGAATTTTGAGATAGATATGAACTGAAATTATGGTTTCTTCATAGTAATTCCCATATAAACTTCAAATGGTTTGTGCCAAGTCAGTTTCTCACTAAATGAGTTCAAATTTTGGGATGCTAATCAGGGCCCAATTTGGAACCGTTTGAGCACTGTGGAGCTAGAATTTCATATTTTGCATCAGTATAATGTCTATATTGCGTCTATATGGTTAATTGGTTATTACTGGGACGTCAGAATTGTTCATCAGTTGCGAAGTGAAGTATTTCTGAAATTGATACGTTATATTTCTCACTGTTTTGATTTTATCCTAACGTTATCTCAATATTATATCACAGACAAACAGATACAACACATTGATCATTTCTCATTGTAAACACTACCGCCATTCGTCGTATACACTGTGATGGGAATACACTTGGTGGATTTTTTTTTTAACTTTTGGTTAAAAGTTGACAGATGGAAAGTTATTGTTAAACCCCGCTATCCAAGCGTGGTTATTTCTGACAGACAAGAAGTTAAATTTTGGGCCAATCGTGGTTGAATTCTTCTTGAAAAATGTTCGATCGACAGCACAGCGATTTTCGAACATAGAGAATAACTTTCGAAATGTCACTTTTAACCACAAGTTGAATTTAAGTCGGCAAATGGTTTAAGCCTCAACCAGTGCTGCAAAATCTCGACAGTACACGGCGATATTCGTAATTCTGCTTTGGTCACTCATTTGAGCTAACAGTCATCGTCAACACGGAGATGTTAAACTAGTCAAAATTAAGTACTTTTCCCTCAATTCCCGGTTCAGCCCAATAACCCAAATTTGAGTAAATCGCATTTAGCAGTTTCGATTAAACACCAGCAAAAAATACTTACTCTTAAATATATTCTACCCAACATTAAGTTTAATTCACGTAAATTTGAGAATATGCTATTTACTCAAAAGTAACTTATTGAGCTGAACCAGAGTACCAGAGCTGAGCCAAAAAGTTGAGCACGTTATTTCGGGACCTTCAAGTCGTAGAGTTACCTCTATGACTGAACTATATTGTTCGGTCGAACCTCTCGTTCCTTTTTGAAAACAATAACGAATGCAAGTGAAAGGCTCAACTCAAAATTAAGTAAAAAGAACTCAAATTTCTCCGTGAAATCAAACCATGTCAATAATTGTTAGTGACAATGCTGTCAGTGACAAACATGTTTACATTTTGTTGTTCATTAAATATCTCACATGGAGCCGTTCAAGTGAACATGCATCTGCGTCCTGAACCGCTTGCATAACAATAATACCATAGAGGTAACTCTAAGACTAGAAAGTCCCGAAATAACGTGCTCAACTTTTTGGCTCAGTTCTGGTACTCTCTTCGGTCCCAAGCTAATCGATTCAACCCTCGAAACATAGGAAAAACCAATAACCCCTCATTTTATCTGTCAAACTTTCATAGTGAATCAAAACAAACATTGCGTAGTACTAGAATTTCGACTAGAATGGGGTGCCGTAATCGTTTGCTTGGGACCAATAGGCTAGTCAAGTAGTGAGCCAATTTAAAATCGTTAGTTTCGTATTGATTGTTGATAATACGACACAGAATGCACGACATTACAGTTTTTGTTACCAGGTGATTTTAACGAAGGTTTTTTTGAGGATCAAGTGTGTCAGTGACTATGTGAAAAACAATTTTGTCAATATCGCGCGAAAGTCTGTCAATGACAATGACAAATCTTAGCACTGCACTCAATAGATGCTTGCAGTGTGTAAACAACAGTGTAAACTTCAAACGCAAGGGAATTGATTTTGCTCGCTACAAGTGCAGAAATATATTGGTTTTTTGACGAGCAAAAACTACTCGAAGGGCGGCAGACGGCGGCAGATTAGTAACGCCTGATTTATATGCAGTACGCATAGCCAACATTGACGGTTATATGTGTTTTATTTACGCGGTGATGAGAACGGCGCTGATCTATTGTTAGGGTTTTGCGATGTGCATTGCTTTTGTGCACGGAGTGTCTTGGAAAAGAAAAGCGAAGAAAAGTGATATTTGGTTGTTGTGAGGTTGGAGTCTGTGAATTTCCACCTGGTTCAAAAGGGAATCCCCCAACGCTGTAGCTTGCAGCTAAATTATTACTTACCTCTTGGAGCTCCTGGGAATGAAAAGCCACGAGTTCTGGGTTTTCAAATATACGAAGCATAGCCTACATTGATCAAATCGACATACAGTATACGTCGACTTTAGTTCCGTATACATTTCTACCGAATACAGCTCATTTCACACTTTCTTAAGCTCATGACTGTATACCGCACAGAGTCGCTGGAAGAGGAATTGTTTAGGGATGACTAGAGAAAAATATGCGTGGAAGCATCGGGAATGCGCTCCCGGGTGAAGTGATTTGGTGAGTACGTTCCAGTTGAAGATTGTTGACAAGTGTATTTGTGGTGATGCAAATTATGGTTTAGATGACGCATGGCTTCAAACATTTTGTGTATCCAAATAGAACATATTACATACAAAATACGCTCAGGGCATCGTCTGCTGACCATAACCGCGGGTATATCGAGGGAGTCACAGGTACCCGGTTCAAGCTTTAGTTGGCGGCGATGGCTCTTCTTGACCTTCTACCCCCTGAGTAGTTAGTGTGAATAAGGGCGTCTATGTGATGTTTTGCTGTACCTGTTGTGGACATCTAGTGCATCCTGTTCCCTTAACTTGTTGAGGACACCCTGTCTTGCCTCAGAAGTTACCCTTTTTGAAGTACTAGTCTTCACAACATAAAGGGCACCATTACGGAGCATGAGATTAGATCAAATTATTCGCAGTTCTACTTGTCCAACGCCCCCGGTTGGGTGAGGGATAGAGGATGCAACACACACACACACACACACACACACACACACACACACACACACTCACACACACACACACACACACACACACACACACACACACACACACACACACACACACACACACACTCACAAACACACACACAGACACACACACACACACACACACACACACACACACACACACACACACACACACACACACACACACACACACACACACACACACACACACACACATACACACACACACACACACACACACACACACACGCAGACACACACACACACACACACACACACACACACACATACACACACACACACACACACACACACACACACACACACACACACACACACACACACACAAATACACACACACATACACACACACACACACACACACACACACACACACACACACACGCACGCACACACACACACACACACACACAACACACACACACACACACACACACACACACACACACACACACACACACACACACACACACACACACACACACACACACACACACACATACACACACACACACAGTACGCATAGCCAACATTGATCGTTTTTATCCTGTCAATTTTTCATTGTTTTCCAGCTTATCAAAATTGACATTCCAAATACAAGCTGTTTGAAAAGTGTTATTCGAAGTCGTTGTAATTGTGCCTTTTTTCTCTTAAAATCGATCAGAAATGACCTCCAAAACTAACGGTAAGTGCTGTCAAATTGCTGGTATTGATATTGCTATTCAATATAGGAATATTTAATGACGATAACCTTGTCTGGTTACACCTAAACAACAAATCAGTTACCGTCATAGGTTCAAGAAGTGGAGGGAAGCAGAGGGACATGCTAAGTTTGACACTGTTGTTCACGTGGTTTTGGAATGTTACGAAATTGACGTAACAAGTGTTCCAGACGTTATAGTGGAAATTAAAGAATTCGTAAGCAATGTTTGCAAATACTTCAAATGGCTTTGAAGTACCTTAAGCAAAATTTAAAAAAATAATGTTGATACGCCATTCTGCTTACCAGAAAATATTCTTCGTATGCTTCCCTTGAAATCTCATGCTAAAATTCGGAGATGGAAACCGATTCTTCAGAATGTACAAAAAGGCGTAGAGCTTGCATATGCTGCTCAGATGTCGCTACGATCTGCTGGCAATAATGCAGCTGCAGCATCTCAAGTGCTATCTTCATGGAGCAATTTGAAGGCTCTGAAGCTTTGGCCTTCGTGATCGACAATAATTTGACCAAATCTCAGTACATAATGCGAAGTTGAGGAATGGAAATTTACACCCCTCATACAACAAAGTTCTGCTTGCAAAGCAAGAATGTTATCCTCAATTGATTGAAGTGAGCGAAACTCTTATTGAAGGGCAGCTGCAGTCCCTATTAGACCAAACTTGACATTTTTGTTCGGATGATGAGCTTCTGCAACTGACGATGGTTATTAAATGGGGATTCGATGGGAGCAGTGATCATAGTGAATATAAACAAAAATTCAATGGGAACTAGGAGGTATCCCATTCACACATGTTTTTACCAGCATGGTTTCATGGCAGGGCTGTCGACTACTTCCAACCTTCTGTGTCTCACCTCGTACATTACGGAGAGTATGATTAACCATATGCAAACAGATGTCATCTACACTGACCTATCAGCCGCCTTCGACAAGTTGAACCATCCTATAGCGATCGCCAAATTGGATAGGCTCGATATAAACGGCAGTCTCCTACGATGGTTCGCATCCTATCTATCTTATCGTCAGTTGGAAGATGCAATCGACGAATGCCGATCTCCTTCGTTCCCTGCCACTTCGGGTATCCGCAAGCTATCCACCTCGGCCCGTTGATATTTCTTGTGTATTTCAACGACGTCAATTTCGTCCTCGACGGTCCACGATTGTCGTTCGCAGACGACATGAAAGTCTATCTCCGAATCCGAGCCATCGCTGACTGCCTCCTTCTCCAACTCCAACTCAACGCTTTTGCTAATTGATGCCAACTGAACCGCATGGTTGTAAATTCAACAAAATGTTCAGTGATCACGTTCTCACGGAAAAAAAAAACATCCAATTACATTCAGTTATATCCTAGAAGGCGTTGACGTACATCGTGTGAATCACATTAATACCCCGGATCAGTGCTGCAAAATTTCGACAATACACGGTGATACTCAAAATTCTGCTTTGGTCACTCGTTTGAGCCAGAGTTACATTTTCCTCGTGTGTGCAAAAATGTGCTGCCGAGACTCTCAACAAACCGTCTCCCGTCGCAACGAAAACAACATGTGACGAGCGAGAAAGAGACACGCGAGAATAAGATACGAGCGAGAAACAAATGCGACACCCAAAAATCCTGGCGTGCGCGAGGCTCGCGCTGATCTCATGTGCCTCATCTCATGTGCTACGATTAATGCAGCACGAAGTTCTGGAAGGTGTAGGTAAGCGAAATACAGGCTGTTGAAACTTGGTTGCTTTGACCGACATTTCATTTGCGTTTGCACAAACCATTCCTATTTTAGAGGAAAGGTAGCATATATTAGGTGCAGTGCTTACATTCTTGAAATCCTTTAATAGCAGAAGCCATTAATTTGCCGGTCAATTAGAATAACCGGAGTGATTTGAGATTTGGGCGTAATTGTATTTGTAAACAAACAGGTCAATCGCCGATTTCTCGTGAATAAAAGCTCAATCTTATAAACAAACTATATCAAATGATAGAGGAATCATACCTCTACCGCATAGTGTTATTAGTTTCCAAAATTGAGCCTTTATTCGCGAAAAATCGGCGATTGACGTGTTTGTTTACAAATACAATTACGCCCAAATCTCAAATCACTCCGGAATATTCTTTGTTTATTTTTTTCCGGTTCAACACTTAACTGCACTTGCATGACTAACATCTTTTGACACGTTATTTTCAAAATATAGAAAATATAAAAATTCTACAAAAAGTGTATCGGTATTGTTTAGTACGGGGATTTGACCGTTGCAAGACGTTCAACGTAATTTAACCATTCATCGGCAACACAACTGGTATACATTGTTAGATGGGATGGTACGTATTTTGAATAGATTATATCGGAATGCTACGAATGCAGCAATGTTATGATGCCAACACTTTCTGGTTGGCACGGTACGATCTAGGTGGCTTCTGCTGACCATTGCTCTGCGGGTTTCGATGGCATCGTTTTTGCGTCGATGTCCGTAATCGCTAAGAAGAAATAACCTTTTCGGTTAGATAATGGGCGACCTTGCCTTTGTATACCAACAGTGTCAGAAGGTAGCACCTGAGTATCGGCACAAATTCCACAAAGTGACCACCAAGCGCCACCATCTCGCTACAACAAACCAGAAAGTGGTACAGCCATTGCTACAATTTGGAAAATACCGTGTTGAAAGTTGATCTATGCATTTGAAAAATTATGATATTCAAAAACTTAAGCACATTCTTAAGTCATCCTTTTTTTAGCAACTCGCTTATTCAGATCAGAAGAACATCAGCAAATGCTGATCTTTTAAAACTTCCTGGCTGTCTAGGGAGCATATCTGAAAGAATATCCTGTTACTTATGCAACGTTTCCTGAACATCTACAAAATCTCCTTAAGTTTTAGAAAATTTACTCAAATTTCAAAGTACCTTGAAATTAAACGATGCTCCAAAATCTTCATCTTCAATTCAAGTGAGTTGATCAAGTCAGTTGAATGGCATGGTTTACACGTTCAATTCGCGTTCAAGTCAGTTGAATTCAACTGACTTGATCAATTGACTTGCCCTGTCTAAACCCAGCTTAAGAGACAAACTTGGAAAAAAGGAAAATGGCAGTAACCGATACTTTTAACATAATTTTATAAACGTCATTCACATTAGGGACTGTCAATAGATCACGTAAAAATTCTAATAAAGGGAGGGGATGTGCCCATTTCTGTTTGTCACTTACATCCCTATCCTTCACATCTTGCACTTAAACAGATCAAAGTAAGCCAACAAAAAACTAAGAATGAGTAGAAAAATTCCATAACTTACTTAAAATATTAAATGCAGAATTAAGAGGTTGCATTATATTCGACGATATTGCTATGAAAAAGGGCTTCCATAACATTAAAAGTTGCAAAACTAAATGCAAATTTCCAAAAATAATTTAGTATTGATAGTTTTTCCACAGTCAAGATGCATTGTTTTCCCACCGGAAATAGATAACACTTGATACTTTTTAAGACGTTACCTGCTTTAAAATAATCTCCCAAATCATCACAAAAACACCAATTCAAAACAAACATCATTAGTAGAAGGCACACAAGCCATCACTCGTACAATGTGACATTGCATGCAACCCATTCATCGCACAAGGTTCAATGTCAACGAAGCAGTAATTACAATCTCTTCGTAGATTTCCCGTGAAATGGCAGATAGGCAAGATTACACAAAAGGTGCACTCTCTTTATGGCTGTATTACGACGACAAGTTGCGCGTCGATCTCGGCTAAAACATATAGGTAAGCAAACCGGGAGCAGAAAGGTCACATGTAATTAGTGCCGCGCTATTCGATTCCTGCGATGATGGTGACTGGGGGTTGCAATTACTTCTCGAGTGCACCACCGTAGGTACCTACTTACTTGTGCGCATTCATCGTATATTGTGTGAAAATAGAGATGCGAATCTCTTCGCATTCATCGCCATACTAAAGTGAGACGCTTCTTCCAGACGACGTCGACAGGTGCCAGGAACATGTGAGGTAGGCATTGCATTTTTGCATTCATCAGGAGAGTGAATTAGAGCTGGATTGTGGAGGGTTGCAAGCGTAGCATGCGAGGAAAAAGTTCTCGCAAATGTAGAACTGGGCTTGACTCTTAACGACGATGAAAAGGGTCATGTGCAAGCCCCACGAGCAAGTAAAGGTTTCGAGATTTTATTTATTTTTTTCGAAAAGAATTACATTGTACCACCAAACCAGTCCGTGTCGATGCTGTGACTGAGACTGACATATACGAGCGTCATGTTTTTCCCGGTAAGTTCAGTAGCAAGAGACTCCTCGAGCTGGGTCTCAGGATCGGCTTACTACTTGGTAATTACGAGGAACTTCGCGGACAAGATGTGCAGCGTACGGTCAACAATCAATACGAAACTAACGATTTTAAATTGGCTCACTACTTGACTAGCCTATTGGTCCCAAGCAAATCGATTAACGTATCCCATTCTGGTATAAATTCCAGTACTACACTATGTTTGTTTTGATTCGATATGAAAGTTTGACAGATCAAATGAGGGGTTAGTGGATTTTCCTATGTTTTGAGGGGTGAATCGACTAGCTTGGGACCGAAGATAGTACCAGAGCAAAGCCAAAAGCACGTTTCTTCGGGACCAACTAGTCTTAGAGTTACCTCTATGGTATGGTCACCTGACTAGAGGTACTGTGTAGTGTGAATTTACTGATTTAAAGATTTACTTTGACTTTGAGGGTTTTTATTTAACAAATTGTGGTGTTGGTGGGATTGGTTTAGATTTCTGTAGTCTATTTTTCTGTTTGTGGGTGTGGGTAAAATTAACTGTGTTCTTCGGTACGTACCACTGCTTATGCTGACGATATGGCGACGTCCTGTGAGCGCTCGCTGCTGCTGACGACGAGCTGGCAAGCTGGTTCCGAAAACAGTGGGTAATTACCGTTTAACCAGTTTAACCGCACGATGGTTTGGCGGGGTTTGTCGATGGTGTATGGCTGTGTAAGCCTTTCAGGCGTCCTCCCTCGTTGACGGAGATTGACACGGCCCAAGACGATACCAGAGTGACCGTGTCAAGAGAGGGAATGCTCCTTTACGTTTAAGGGTTTCGCCCCGAGCTTGAAAAGTCTCCTTACGGGCGGCTGACCCAGAGGTTGGAATAGGTCCTTTGCGGTTAGACGTAGCAAACCGAGATCTACTACTCCGAATCGTGTGCACCTGGTCGAGCTTCTGATCAGACAAAATGGCGACTTTCAGTTGCATTAACAGAATACAAAAGGTCCTGTGAGGGAATTGGAGGTATTAGAGAAGCCGTACTAATCTTCTAGTCATTAGTAGTGAGCTAGATTTAGTTAGTTTTTAAGCGTAGGATAGGTCATTAGCGTACCTGACGAATCCGCCGTCCTCTCCCTTTTTCACTGGATACCACTCACTTAGCAATGTGAAGGACACTTTATAATATGGCTCTTGTGCACACGAACGCCTGTAACTTTATGAGCAATGCTCCTCCTTATTCTCTTCAACCCCGTTGAAGCTTCTTTGTTGCTGCCTGTGAGGTTGGGGGTGGGGGGTTGTTATCACCACCTTTGGAAATTTTGGCCCACGTCACCTGCTGGTCTACTCTTCTATCATTTAATTGTTGTACTTACTGGCTTGCATGCGATTCACCCCACTTATTTTGTACAAAATTCAAATTCTACTAACTTATAACATTTTTAATAGACAATAGGTACATTTTACTAACCCTACTACTGACCCTAAATTTAATCCAACACCACTTAACACTAGAGACGTGACTGTACTCAAAATAAAAGCACAAATTACAAAAATACTAACAATTTGTAACAGTCGGTTACAATCAATTTTGACATAAAATTGGGTCATAACAGGCGTGTAATTCAGTCTCCAAATGTGGTTTTCGTCGAGCAACGAACTTTTCAGTCTCGGAGCACTTAATTTTACATGACATGTTTGTTTACTTCCCATTCTTTATGTCAAAGATGGGTTCCTCCGAGCGTAAAATTAGTTATTTCTAAGTGTGCTATTTATTATACTGCCCCTTTTATTTTTTTAGTAAGAAAAGCGTGACCAGGGGCAAGCTCCTCTGGAGAAGTTTCGAATAGATTCGACACTACGGTCGCCAGCGAATCAAAAACACGGGGAGTGTAATAAACATTTGTAGATACGCACTGTTCAGGGGGTTTCAAAATTGATTCGTCAATTAGTTTGATAGTAATCATTAACAGAATTAGCTTAACCAAATGTGCAAACATGCCACTCAACCCCATAGAACCAATGTCCAACATACCAGCACAATTCGATATTTATTAAAATCCGATTTCGTAGAAATTTCACAAATGGCCAAACGTTCCCGCCATCATCAATCAACTACACACTACACACACAGGACCGCCGACGTAAAAACCGCATTAAATCAAACTCACTCGCCACAATTTTTCAGATCACCGCAGCGGAATCGATGTCAAACTCTCCGCGTTTTCAGGCGAATTTTATCCCGGCAACCCGACGTGCTGTTATGGGGTTGAAGTTGAAACAATGATGCTTCCTCTTCGCTCCACCCCGTCCAACTCGCGGAGCCGTCATCGTCATAGCAAATTGAGCAGTGAAAAATAGAGTACTCCCCCTCCCACTCCCGTGGGGGCAATTCATCGGCCGGAACACGGTCCACGATGGCAATCGGATCGTTGTTGTTGATGATGATGATGATGATGATGATGATGATGCCGCTGCTACTCCCAGCGGGAGTGCACAGTTGGATGGGTTAGGTAAGCAAATAGGAGCACAATTTTAATGGTTCCGGTCGAAGGAGACGAAAAAATTACGGATGAATAATACATCCACCGACGAACACAAAAATCCACCACCACCGCAGTTTTAGGCTTGGTGCAATCCCGTGAGATGATTGGAATAATTGAAACAACTGCATGAATAATTCATTCCGGTGACAACGCTTTCGCGGTAAGGCTCAGCGATACGGTAACAGTTATTGACAATTGTTTGGCAATTGTCTAGCAATTTATGCGATCAATGCGGTTCAATTAGCGGTTCATATGTTTTGGCAGAATAAGCATGCGTTTGTGTTTGATTCGATCTGGTAAAAATCAGAGACCCAACGACGTCCTCCGAAATGTGCCTAGATACATCATTGAGGGACTCTATCCGAAGTAGAACCCAGTGGTTTACAATCGGCATGGATGTTTTCTTCACTTCTACGAACTAACTATGACTTCTAAGAAGGTCCCTGAACTTCTGCAAAGACTCAGTTGCATGCCTGTCATGGTGGTTACTCATGGTTACTGCATAAGTAACCACCTCCGAAATCTGATTTATTTTTTTGTTAATTAAAAAAAACATAATAAAACATAACCCAAACATCTAAAACTATGTTTAGCATGGGAATCATCCGTAGTTGGTCGGTTTTTAAACGGGGTTTTTATGTGGATCTTCAGGACAGTTCAACTAATTTCAGAAAAAAATACACGAATTTTACAAAAATTCTGAGACATTTAGGGAGGTTCAGAAAAAAAATCAGGAAAGTAGGAGCTTTTTTTTGTTCATTAAGTTATTTGATAAGGCTCAACCGAATTAACTTTACAGAGCCGAGGAACGTTATTTAGGTTTTATTAAAAATGATTGAGAATCGAATTACTTTGTCTTCGATGTTTTGAGCTTGTTTCTCGAATCAGAAACCAACAATAGTCACCCATCATTGCTTCATCCCAAAACCCTTGGTAACGACGTTCCATCATCTTCATTTGTTGGTGAAAACGTTCGCCGTGCTCATCACTCTCGTCACCAAGATTTTCCGGGAAAAAATCCATGTGAGAATGTAGGAAATGTATCTTCAAAGACATATTCACACCATCATTGAGCAGTTTTTTGATCTGTGGGCCAACAAATACACCTTCCTTTATCGTTGCGTCAGATAAATTTGGAAATACTGATTTCAAGTACTGGAATGCCGGCCCTTCTTTTTGCAACGCTTTGACGAAATTTTTGAATAGCCCAAGTTTTATATGTAGTGGTGGAAGTATTATGCGTTCATTTACCACAAGAGGATCATTTTTAACGTTGTCTTTACCAATTGTGAAATTATCCCGTTTTGGCCAATCTTTTCGGACGTAGTGTTCCTTACGAGCTCGACTGTCCCATTTACACAAAAAACACATATAGTTTGTGTATCCCTGTTGCAATCCAGTCAACATGGCAACCACTTTAAGATCGGATCAAATTTTCCAATTGTGTTGATTGTAATTTATCAAATTGAGCAATAGAGCCATTGATTCATACGTTTCCTTCATATTAACGGCATGAGCTAATGGAATAGAAGGTTTCTCATTCCCTTGATGCAGTAAAACGGCTTTCAAGCTCAACTTGCTGCTATCGATGAATAAACGCCATTCAGCTGGATCATATGGCTCACCAAACTCTTCAAACAAGCCGTTTACGTCATGGAAAAAACATGCCTTGTCCTTTGTAGAATAATATTTGTCAAATTTCTTGTGACGATTCCTGTGACAAGAAATTTTGACCTCCTTGCTCAGCATGTTGTTTTCTTTCAAGCGTGATGCCAGCAATTCGGATTTCTCCTCCGATAAGTCGAAATCTCGCACCAAATCATTAAATTCGGATTGTGTAAACAGTTTTGGGTTTCTTTCCAATTCCACCTCGAAGTCTTCCTTTCTCCTTGAATTCCTCCTCACTTTTTGTAACGGTCGATTCAACAGAGGGCGCTCGTTTCCACTTTGGATAAACAGGATACGGGACCGAACTTGAATGTGGAACAGGTTTTGTCATAGAAGCCACTTGTGGATACTCAACTGTTTTGTGACGTCCTTGTTGCTTAACTTTTGTCAAGCAGAAATAACAATCCGTTGCATGACAAAACGGTCGACGCCTTATGGTGGGCATGTCAAAGGACAAATAGCGACTGACAGATAACAAATAAGTGAGTTAGTAAGTAAGACCTTAACACTTATCAAAAATAGATGAAGTAAGATAATGTCGATCAGGAAAGAACAAAGCACTACCATGCTGTACATAAATTGTTTATATGAAAGTTATTCAAAAAATCAATTTACCTTGCGCCTGACATCCACCTAGCCAAGCACGTTTTGCACGAACTACATAATACTTTTGGAATCCACGGTTCGTCAAAGTCTCCAGGATCAATTTTAAAATAAAGCCTGTATGCAGTTTGCAACGAAGCAGTGAAATTTACCGATTTTGTAAATATATAGTTGCCACACGTGTAACAAAACTTTTGAGGATCAGTTTTACACTTGAATTCACGTTTTGTCGTATACATCGTTAAGCAATGTTAAAGAAAGAAAGCTGTCAAATTGAGTTGGTTGCGTTAGGTTCTCGCCGAGCGGTCTCTTAAACACTAGCGTAAATTATATTGTTGAAAATATCCCATTTAATTTTGCGTGACAGCTGGTAGTGTTAGTGAAATGCACCGTATGCGTACAAGTCCGCAGAAAGGCTTACTGGAAGTGGTGCATGAACCTAGGAGCGGGACAACGGCCAATCTTGGAACATTCAATTTCCATGATTTTACAAAAAATTTCATAGCTTCGACAATTTCCAACCGAATTCATCCATTAAAGGCTCATTTTCTCCAGTTTTTAATGGAATTTAAGAATAAATTATGGAATGATTTTTTTGAATCTTTTTATCCCATTAAAAATGTTGATTAAAACAAGATTTTTATGGAAAATTCGCAGGAAAAATAAAAAAAAATGCTGTAAATTTTTAAATGACTTCAAAATTAAATTTTTAATCAAGACATGATATTCCAGTGAACGATTGCAAATTTATTTGGCTTCTTTTTCATAAAAAAAGATTTAAAATTGGTGCACTAGTTCCAAAGATATTTACATTTTAGTAATCGTACTTTTGTCCAAAATTCAAAAATCATTTTTTTTTTGTATATCTCAAAAATGGCTCTACTTTAATTTTTTCTGACCACGGCATTGAATTCAGCGTAAGATTTTGCATTAGAAACGTTGGTCAACCACTAAAGTTCACACTTTTTATGTTGTTTTGTAAACTAGTGTTATTTTTTTCTAGGTCAAAAAATTCTATGGTTTTGACAGTTCGGATCACTGCACATTTAAATCGGCCGTTTACGATTTTCGGTCATAAGTTAGAATTAAGTGTCATGTCGGGTTGTCGGTGCAAGAACTACGGGCAAGTTTTAAGATAAGTTCCTATTGCTTCAGAGCAGTTCGATGGTTTTCAGAAGCTCTTATTGGAAGAACTCAGACCATGATTATCAGGATAAATTCGAGAATTTTAGGGAAGTTCCATGTAACTGTCATGAACCTTAGGGCAGTTCCATTGAATTCAGGAAACCAGTGGAAACGTAGAAGTTTAAAAAAATTACTGAGATTATCAAGGAAGTTTAGAGAACTTAAGAAAAGTATCGGAAACTTCACTGAAGTTGCGAAAAATTCATGAAAATTCAGAGAAAAAGATCTTAAGTGTACTTTTATTAATATCAAGGCAATTCCAGGAACATAATTAGAAGAGTGGCACGCATGCTTGACATACACAGTTCTGGTCACGAACTGCTCATTTGCTAATAACTTCACACACAGTTTACGTAACATAATTCTTTTTGAAGCAGTTGATAGAATAGAGTTTGAGCTACGTAAAAACAAATAGATTTTAATTCTAGTAATGAACTGTATTTGTTTTTGCGTTGTAAAAATGAAGTGAGAAATGCTCACTGCACATCTCGGACTTTAAGTGTAAAAAATCATTGGCGTTAATTCAAATGTTAAGATTTACTAACTCTTTGCATATCTATAGTAAACTATGATCCTAATCTATCAACTACTTTAAAGAAAAACAAATTTCAACAACTGAGTGAAAAGTTATTAACAAATGAGCAGTTGGTGTGTACAACTGTGTATGCCAAGCATGGTGGCAAGAACAAGTAGTAGGAAAGATTAGAGAACATCAAGAGGGTTCACAGAAATAGAAGAAATAAATTCCGAGGAATGGAAAAAAATACCGAGCATTTCGGGAAGTTTCATGAACAAACTGCGGGAACTTCTAAAAAAAAATTGAACACATCAGCTTTAACCACCGACAAACCGACATGAATGACCATACAAAGTATCAACACATTTATGATCAAAGCACAAAACTGACATCTGCCGCTATGTTCGCGAAAATTTTGTATCCTAGCCACGAACACGCATGCAAAATGTATGACTTGGTTCGGGTCTAATCTATTCCGGGCAAATTATTTTTATCTAGATAACAAATTTCTAACAGATGGGATCGCTGCACATTTGAATCCACCGTTATGGATTCTCGATTAAGAGTTAAGTTTAAGTTTCATGTCTGTTTGTCGGTGTTTTAACTAAACAGTCCTATTGTTGCGATACGTTAGAAGCGTTAGGAGCCTAATGATGTGTATGAAGACCTCCATACACAACAATAGGCTTCTAACGCTTCTAACGTACCGCAACAATAGGACTGTTTCCCATAAGTATTAACACTCCGAACACAGTGGGTAAAAAACTTTACGTCGACTACGAAGCCTCCGAAAAACGTGTAACTGCATATTTGCACTTACATAGCTCAGCCATTTCTTGATGAATCTCAAAAATAGTGATACCACTAGAATTCCTAGGCTCTGTAGATTATTTTGATTGTAAAAAGATTGAACATAGAGTCGTTAACTTTTTTTTAAAGCGAAAAGAGTCGGTTTTTTTAAGGTCTGTTTATGGGTTTTGCAAATGGCTCAAGATCTGTAATGTTTATCTATTAGCCATTATACAGTCATGGTTCTAATATATATGGATCATGTAGACAACGGAACGGTCCTTCAAAACATCCGTAAAAGTGGTCGATCCACGAAACTGATCCTCTTTTTTATTGAAAACACCTATAACTGTGATATAAGAAGAAATATGTGCTCGTAACGTAACTGGGACTGTCCTCTGGAAGATCCGGATCATGCGTAAAGTGGTCAATCCATGAAACTGGTCCTGGAGCTCCTCGTTTTTTTCGAAAAGACTTGGAACTACAATATAAGAAAGAATTTAGGGTCGTTACATAAACATGGACCCCAATGGCCATGGGACCTGAAGTTCCGGAACATCCGTAAAAGTGGTAAATCCATGAAACTGATCCTAGAGCTCCGTAGTTTTATCGAAAACACTTGGAACTGTGCTATAAGAAAGAATTTGGGGTTGTGATATAAACATGATCCCGGATAGCTATGGGACCGTCCTCCAGAAGATCCGGAACATCCTAAAAGTGGTCAATCAATTAAACTGATCCTAGAGCCCCGCAGTTTTTTTTTTAAACATTAGGAACTTTGATATAAGAATGAATTTGAGGTCGTAGCCAAAAGGGCTAGTTTAAAGGGATTCCCCTAACCTCTGGTCTAGCCACGGAGATCGTCTGGGGTGGGCTACACTCGCCTCTTCTGTTGGCTAGCTCGAACTTGAAACCCTGGAGCTTCGAAGGTCGGCTCCTGCCTTGTCGACACTGATCAGAAGCACAAAACACCTATTAATCACTTTTACTCTTTATTGTCTCACTCACTTGTTATGTCTGTAGTGTGGGTGTGTAGATTGCTGGCCAGCGATGACGGGATTCTGCAGTGGGTGGGGTTTTTCGGCGGCGGATGAACGGACTGTTCACAGTGGATGCCGGTGCTCGACGGTTGTCACCGTGTGGCACGAGGGATGTTGTATTGGGGCTCGATCGGGTGATCGACGGTGGTCTCTCATTGGTCCTCGGTGTATTACCGTTGGACGCTTGCTACACGAGTGTAATTAATGGGTCCTGATTCTGTATTCGGTGGTATTAGCCGGTATTTGTTGGCGACTCTGTATTTTTTCACTTCTTTTCAAAACTTATAACAAACTTAACTTGGCAGATCGATCTATCTCGCGCAATGGCTGAAGTGAAAGAAATCCTTCTCTTCAGTTTGACCCAGTAGCTTCCCTCTTGATCTAAGCCCATTTCCTTCTCCCTCCCACTTTTCCACCACGCCTTGTCCATATCCTTCTCCTGTTTCCAACACCCACCTTCATCCTTACTCCTTCCCGTTATGTGTCTTATGTGTTGTTGGTGTGACTGGGTTACAATATTTAATTGGACCGTTGGTTTGGGAGTGTTCTTTAAATTGACTTCCATTTCTATTTATATTAACATTCAAAAACAAGATAATATTGCATACAAGAAACTGACATACTGATTGAATTCACAATGAATACATATATACCCTATTCCTCGTTCTTGCTATCTCCTGATTTTTCTCGCTCGAAGAGAATCAATAGGGTACAGGAACCAAAACGGTAACAGTCGTGACAGAAACAGGTACTTGGATTACCATGCTTACAGTTACCGTACAAAAGAAGCAAATTGTCACCTGTTTAAATCTATGTTTTATGAGACTATGGAGCTCTAGTATTTTTATATGACAGTTGGGGATTTTTCTTTACTATCGGACAAAATGGGCTACGAAATTTCGCCTACAGATAGAGTTTATGCTTATAATAAAAATCCAGAAAATTTGCGTTGGCCAATTTTCCTGGACTTTAGTAGATGTTTTTGGATTATCCCAGTCATCGTGTACCTTGAAAATTCATAACTCATGAACCAATCAGTGAATGATATTTCGAGTATTTCAAGTCACTCCGTTAATTAATTGCATAAGCTCTCAAGATGTGCCGAGGAATCATAGAATATTCCGAGAATTTCAGAAACGTACCAAAAATTTCTAGGAAACTTTGGGGACTTCAGAGAAATCCCACGATCATCAGGAAAAATTTTGAAACCCAAGAGAAGTTCGGAACTTTCAAATTTCTTTCAAAAATAGGCAACTCTATGAAGAACGAAAACTCCAGCCAAGTCCAGAGAAGCTCAAGGAATTTTATAGATTCTAAAATAAGTTCCATGAGCTTCAAGGAAGTGTGCATCAATAATTTCAGGAAAATTTTGGGAGTTTCACCATAGACCGAAGACTAAAGCAGGTCAATTAACTTCAGGGAAATTTCGGGTACTTTACATAGTTCTAAGAAGTCTAGAGATCTTTATTGAAGCTTAGAGACCTTTCGAACAGTACCATTAACTTCACGGAAGAACCGAAAACTAGGTTTTAGGATTACAATTTCAAAAATCTAGAAGAAATTGTAATTTTGATCCGGTTTTTCAGTCTACAAGAAAAAGTGCTGATTGCAATTTTATCATCGTCAACGTTTCAATCCAGGGGATGAGATCTTCATCGCGACTAGTTTAAGATCGTAGAACTTTTTGCACTGAACGATGGACGGCATAACATTATGTCCCCTGAGAAAGGTCAAGTCGAAAGACCGGAACGTCTGGCATAAAACATCGTAGCGTTTAGATTAGTATTTTTAAGTTTTATTGAGAACTGATTGCAGAAATGTTTTACCCATACCCTAGGCCATGGTGGTTCGTTCTTCAAAGCACTCGATCGTTGAATAGTGTCCTTTTCAGACGGATTTCACCCCATCATGGCCTTCTTTACGCCAACTTTCAAGGGATACATAAATGATGTCTTTAGCGGCCTCTACTGGTGACTAACAGAAAATATTTTTCTTCGTGGTGTGGCTGTGTTTTTCTTGGCATTTATTTCTAATATTGAGCAGTTAGTGGTGTCGGTGGTGTAGTGGTAAGCGTGATTACCCCTCAACTCAGCAGGCCTGGGTTCAATCCCAATCAGCCGCCACCGGGATGTTCTGGGGCTTTAAGCCTGGTACGCAGCTGAAAAGTAATGCTGAAATGTGGCATATTCTGAATGAAATTTCATTTTCCTTGCGAAATAATGGTCTGATCAATTATTCCGTTAGGTATGTAAATTTAACGTTTGTTGTAAAAATGATGCTTTGAATGCATTTTAACAACATAAAAAAAAAAATAATTCTAGATAGAGCAGGAATTAGGGCGTAACAGCTTTTGTAAACAATGTCTTATATCGATGCTTTCTAGGAATTCAAGGCACGTCCACGCAGATCAACCTAACCATCGGATAGGGGAAGTTTTTCCCTGCCCGATGGGGATGTTGGTTTGCCTGGGCGAGCCTTAAATTTCTAGAAATCATCAAGAGAAGTCATTGTTTACAAAAGCTGTTAGGCCCTAATTCCAGCTCTATCTAGAAATGTTGATTTTAAAATTTGACGACACCTCGCTATATGATCTCAAAATCTAAAAATGCACTTCCCTATAACTGTCAAAATTTCTTTTGGGAATAAACCTCAAAAATTAATGACGTTTTTACGTGCTACGGGATTGATGAATTTACGCAAAGGTAAAACTGGCCATGCGACACCTAGTTTTCAGATTTGCAATTACAAAACTGATTTTTTTTTTCCTTTGGTTTGTTTTTTCCGTCGATCTTGTTTTCCGTGCAGAGCACCAATGCTACCGACGTACCAGGAAGGCAGCTCCCACATCTGGACCCTACCTATCGACCCATCAACTCATAAACCGGGGACCAACGGCTTTACTTCCCATCCGAAGGAAGGCGTGATGAGAGATGTTATGCCTCAGAACATCCCGGCGGTGCCGACTGGGATTGAACCCAGGCCTGCTGGGGTGAGAGGTAATCACGCTTACCACTACACCACCGGCGCCGTTACAAAACTGATGATGTACTAAAAAAATATTCCATACGATTTGACAGGTAGCCAAACGTCAGTATCATTTTCACATCTGCTGGTCGACCGTAACGTAAATTCATCAATAGGACACAGAATGTTAAAGAAATTACTTTTCCTTAGCATTTATTGACCCAGTACGCAGTTCAAAAGAAGACGGAAAAGTAAATTTTGAGGAATAATCCCAAAAGAAAATTTGACAGCTATAGGGAGGTGTCGTTTGCTACCTAACGGAATACTTGATCAGACAATTCCGCAAGGAAAGGGAAATTGCATCCAGAATGCGCCACCTTCATGTCAATCATTGCTAATATAATCGATCTTTCCTTAACCGATCTCTTTTGAACTGCGTACTGGGTCAAGAAATGGTAAGGAAAAGTAATTTCTTTAGCATTCCGTGTCATATCCCGTAGCACGTTAAAACGTCATTACTTTTCAACTGCGTATCAGGCTTTATTAGCAACAGAAACACTTGAGGAAACTATCACACATCCAAGCTTGTATAATGATGAGCATGTAATATATTTTGCTTTCGAGTGAAATAATTTCCAATATCATCACCGGTATCAGTAAAATGCAAATCTCTAATAGTAATTCATGATTTTCGAAGCTGTTGCTCGAAATAATTTTAATAAGCATAGAAGTAAACATGGTGAAATTATTTCCTTGCTAAGTAACATATGCCGTGTTCCTTGGCCAACGGAGCACGCATTCTATTCAAAAATTACGTTTATAACATTCCTATTTTAAAACGTAGAAATAAAACGAAAGCAGCCAAAGCTGAATGATGACGATGAGTGATGACACCGCTAATGAACTTATTTTATCTATCGGAAGTCGCCATCGTGTATTTCGAAATGACGTTATAAATTGATCATATTTTTTATGTAGGGGAAAAGGATGTAATGTCGGCCTGAATGCCCCTTATTTGGGCCCATACATAAATTCAGCCATCGACTAAATTTTCAATAGCGACCAAAATATCCATTAGTAATGACGCATTCATCGAGATAAAATTGATAAATAGTAGCGATGGGCCCAATATTAGAGCCATTTCCCCTATGGTAAAATTTGAGTTTAGCGTTTCAAATATAAATACTTTGTCTACAAATGTGCAAGATTTCAGTTGATTTGATACATTGTATTTTAGGGCATAACGGTTTGAAAAAGAGCAGTCAAATACGAAGCGTTCTACTATAATTGCTCAAACTTTAATTGAATCATCCAATCAAGTCTAAAAATATACTGATAAATTATAATAATGATCAACTAGTAGAGAAATTTTGATGCACATCCTGAAAAGTTGCAGCTTTTTGTCCGATGCAGTATATTTCCAAATATTTAATCGAATTCAGAATACCAAATATTTCTTCTAAAAATCACGCCAAGTTTTCGCCACTGTCTAACATTCAACAAACAAAAACTTTGATTGCTGCTGTGCTCCACAATCTAAAACTCATTGAATCAATAACAATTCGCACAGATCTATTGGAAAATAACACGGTAAAATGTATAAGGAAATTGTCCCCAACGTACCTTCCGACAGGACAGGAAATCAAACATTTTCCCTCATTTCCATTACAACACCGCCGGCACTGTCTCAAATGCTTGTTCCGGAGAAAATCATGCAACCATGACTAGTTTTGCACACGTAGATATCTTGTCACCCACCATCACCACCGGGGAGGTGTCGGTGAATGATAATAGAATTTTAAATAGTCTCTTCAAACAGCATACGTCGTCGTCAGATGGTTGGTTGGTAGCAGTAGCAAAACCAAAGCCTCTTGCACTCGTATGAGCAACGTGACAATCCTTCTTCGGTTCTGTAACATCCTCTTCGTTCTCTATATAAATAACCCTCCCCCCCCCCCCTCCCCCTTTCTCCCATAGAAAATAGGGAATATGCTGTTATGCATGGATGATGTGCGTATGTCTATTTGACTCAACAAGATACCTACCTTAACCTTAGAACATAAGATGAAGATGGGGACTCAGCCAGGCTTGTAGGAGCTAGTGAAATCATTCAGTATGGTACGGCATCCTGTGAATGGCTCGCAATCTCGAAAGGGCAACAATGGATGGATCGGATGCACTTCAAAGTCTACCGGTTTCTATTTGCTCGTACAAGATGTACAGAATATTCACACAGCACAACACGGCCGGAAAGTAATAACTTTCCTGTGGCGGGTACATTGCGACCTGGTTACCAGAATGATATCCTTTGGGGAAGTGTGCACTTTATTGAGTAGACGATACGATACCTGTCTATCCAGGAAGATGATGCCATTTCAACAGGTGAATAAATAATAAATTCTTTGTAGATGAAAGTCAATCCATTAATTTACGGTTTGATTAAATTACCCTGATATTGCTGCACCTCCTGAGAGTAGCTGAATCTATTCTGACATTGCAAATCGAATGTCGATGCCCATGGTCAGTCAACGTAATACACAAACAAGGCATTATTCAATTGCTACACCAATCAATTTTATGTCAATATAATTGCTAAGGAATACGAAAACCGCAAATGATGTGCTGGCGAACGAAGCCTTCAACTTGAACCGAAAATGTACGTACCTACCTACATACATAACCTAACCGATAGGCACGCGCAACGGATAACATCGTCTACCGCTCAAACGGACTTTGCATCATTCGCCCGATTAAACACGTCGCTTAATAACATCAAACAAATTTCAGCGAGCGTGCATGACACCTACAAACGGGGCAGTTAGTAGGTAATCCGTACCCGACCCCGGAACCCAACCGCCAGCAACATTCAACACCGCTCCGCAAAACAAAGCTCATCGGCTGGCGGAGAGAATCGCTTCACACCCCCACACAGCAGCGAGGGTGTTCTAGTACTGCACGCTAGGGGAGGGAGACGATGTTGCACTACACAGTCAGATGATGCATGCAACGTGTATGTATATCGATAAACGTAAACAAGTCAGTGCCAACATTTCAAAGGGGCGTAATTGTATTTGTAAACAATGGCTTTAGCCGTCGATTTCTCGCAAATAAAAGCTCACTCATGAAAATTAATTACACCAGCAGATAGACGAATGTTTCCTCTACCAGCTAGCATTGTTAGTTTGGAGGAGTGAGCTTTTATTTGCGAGAAATCTACGGCTAAAGCCATTGTTTACAAAAGCAATTACGCCCCTTTGAAATGTTGGCACTGAAGTGATATGCGATGCAACGTGATGAAATCCCGGATGAAACTTTAACCCTCTCGTTTCCACACGGTCGATCAGACCGATTTAAAATTGATTCGAGTAGACTCAATTTTGAGAATTTTCCGGCCAACAATCGTGGGAAACCAGGAAAACTTTTCGAATATGAGGAAAATCCAAGAAAATTTTACTCATTCTAAGACTATACTAATAGACTGAGTGAAACCTCTATCGATTTTCCTCATATTTGAGAACAGCTAATGTTTGCCTCTATAAGCTAGTCTGCAGTTTAAGTTGTTTGTTAGAAGTAATTCCTCGATTTATGGGGTGGGTGGTACCGACCGTACTTTCTCGGCTGTCCGTCAACCGATTACGCTGATGTTTTGTATGTGATTAGTGTCAACCGTAAACTAGTTAAGGTACACCGGGCAAATTGAAATGCCGGGTAAGTTGATACGGAAGCCATAATTATATGCGGAAGTGAGTTCCTTTGATTATTTCTAACAGTATCATATAAACTTAAATGCATCCTACGGCTGTCAAATTAGGTACATACAAACAGTTTAGCGTGCTCCTCAGATTAGTTTATTTTTATTTCATATTTGATTTACAACAAACATTTTTTACACATTGCTTCAATCTTCGCAAAACCTGTATTTTACCCACCTTTTTACACCCTATGGGGCAAATCTAAATGAGTAGAAGGGGCATGTTTAAATGGAGGATATTCCATTAGACTGATGCAAAATTTGAAATTTTCGCTCCACAGTATTCAAACGATTTCAAATCGGGTCCTGATTAGACTCCGAAAGTTTAAACTCATTTGATAAGAAACTGACTTGGCACAAACCATTTGAAGTTTATATGGAAATTACTATGGGGAAACAAAACTTTTTGTTCATTGCCTTCTAGCCTTTTTACATATTGTATTTTCAACAAATTCTATTACTATTCTTATGGGAATTTTCATCAGCTACAACTTTGCAGAAAATTGTTTTTCAGCCAAACGTCAAATTAAATAGTTATTAATTGTTTAAGGGATTGATAATCTTATGGCAAGATTAAGTAACTGTATTGTGGGCAACACTGTATTTTGCAGTGTGACATAGTAGCCATGATTTTTGTACTCTATTCTACGCGCCATAAACACCAATGTTTCCTGCTGAACAGTTGATGGAGCATAATCATAAGACATTAGTGACTTGAATCATTAATAATTTTTGTTCCTTACATTTGATCGAAAAGTGGTATATAACAAAGTTGTAGCTGAAATTTTCAAGAAGCTCAGCTATTATTTTCTAAAGCAGAGTAAACTGGTAAATTTTGAGATAGAGATGAACCGAAATTATGGTTTCTCCATAGTAATTCCCATATAAATTTCAAATGGTTTGTGCCAAGTCAGTTTCTCACTAAATGAGTTCAAATTTTGGAAGGCTAATCAAGGCCCAATTTGGAACCGTTTGAGCACTGTGGAGCGAAAATTTCAAATTTTGCATCAGTCTAATATTCCATGCTGTGTTCCATTTGGTGAATTTTCACTTAAAATTGACAGATGGAAAATTTTCAAATAAACTTGCTATTCCAGCAGACTTCTTTCTGACAGACAAGGAATCAATTTTTACATAGGGCTTAGAGGGGCATAGTGAACAGGTTGGGCATAGTGAACAGGTGGGGCATAGTGAACAGGTGGGGCATATTGAGCATCCCTTGCACCAGCTTGGACTTCCGGCCGTTCGGAACAAATTGGTTGGTGGTAGGATCAATATCATAATGATATTGAACCTACTACCAGTTGATTTGTTTCATGCAACTAGAGATCCAGGGCCAAACTGCGGGATGCTCACTATGCCCCTCCTTCCCCTACACCTTCTCGAAAATCGACCGATCAACAACAGCGGGATTTTCGAACATCTTAATTTATTTTCGAAGTGTCAAATTTAAGTGAATATTTACCAAATGGAGCAAAGCCTCAGTAAAAGAAATCACTACAATATGATGAAAGATAGCTAAGAAACAGCAATGGCTGTCAGCAAAAAACAACTATTATTTTTGCCATAGAAAAGAGAGGTCGAGTTATCTTAAGTATAGAAGACCCATTTATCATCACCAAAATAAATCCACCGGTTAATTTAGCTGCTTAAAAGCCTATAAAACTTGTTTTTAACTGTATATTTATCTAAGTTACATTATTTTTGCTTTGGAAAATCAGTATTATAAACAGGTTTTCTAAACCTGCATGTCAGTATAACAATTGCCATCTTAAAACTAAAAACTAGAACTAAATCTTATCTTAAGGGGAGTACATCGTTGCAATTGATTTTACCTGCAATTATTAATTACTTTGTTGGACATTTGTTCTAAAGTTTCAACATTCGAAATTCTATGTACCTCGGTAGTCCCTGGTACAGTAGGCAACTTCAAAATCATCTTAAGAACTTTGTTCTGCAGTGCTTTTTTACTGGTAGTGCAACAACTAAAACATATTCGCACAGCATGAAGCATGGCCGGTCTAAAAGCTTGCTTAAATATTAAAAGTTTATTCTTCAGGCACAGTTTGGATTTCCTGTTTATAAGAGGATACAAATATTTTATATGATAATTACATTTGGCTTGAATGCCCTCAATGTGATCTTTAAAGCTAAGTTTTGGTCAAGTATTAATCCAATATATTTCTCTTGACATGACCAAAAGTGTTATTATGGCCGACAGTGTTATTATGGATGTCACAAGGTTATGGCTCTATTGCAGATCCAGCAACCCATTTCAGAGAGTCACGCCCATTTCGAGGTTACTTTCACTTACAATAAGCCCAGCATGTATGTATTACCTCTATCAATTGGATATTATTATAACACACACACTTCCAGTTTCAAAATATTCTTTTGAATCCTGGCACGTATTTGGTTTGTTTTTTTTTTTTTGTAAAAGTATTAGGACCATGTTAATTTAATCCTCCAATCCATGGGTCCGTAGTTCCGAACACAAATTTTCTTGCACTACCATAGTCATCTGGGAGGATGTTTGCGTCTAGTGCTTTCCCCAAGAACCTTTCGCGGTCACCAGTTACACCCCGTCCAGTCTTGGGCGTATCCAGCGAGGCATCTTTCAGATTAGTCACAATCTCCGACACCGGCAAGAGCCCAGCAGACGAAAACTTTTCCAAGCGAAAAACTGGCAACGTCTGCCACTGAATCACCACCAAAACTCGCGACGGACACATTATCAACACTTTCCCGAGCTAATTCACCAAGCGGACAGGGTTAAAACTCGCCCACGGTGACGAATCTCTCAATAGGAGAACTGGGCTCCCGGGAGGCAATGAAAACCAACACCTAACAATAGAACTGAAACTGCGTCGTAGATTTTGGAGGTTAAATTCAAGTTCAACCGAATCACTCAAGGCGGACCGTTTTTTTCTTGCTTCTTGATTTTCTCACTGCATGTTTCTATTTTCACTTGCTATATTCTTCTCTTTTCTTTAATCAAATTTAGCTCCAAAACTGGACGCCTCAACACAGGAAAAACACGACATATAACTAAATGATAACTTTATGAACACTTGAAACCAAGGGGCAAGCCAGCTGCTAATCATGTGCAATTTTAGAGTTGCTTTTGAGGTACCTCGAGTAACTCACATTGCTCAGTGAGCAAGATCGCTGTAATTTGCTTTCTCACTTTTCGCATCACAGCAACATTTTAAGATGCACCTTCATGCGAAGCCGAAAAGCTGCTGTCAAATAAAACAACAATAAAAGTGGAACTCGGAGACACTTAAATCATCTCAGTTTAATAACCTTTGTTCGGCCCTTACCAACCGTGAACGTGAAAGGAACCTGTTCCAACCTTACACTTACGACGGTCGAATGCTCATCTGGGCCTTCCGGATGGTTGTGATTCGGTCCCGTTTTTGCTATACACCACCGAGATTTTGCTACGGCAGTCGACCGAAGTCTCCAGGAGAAAGTCGACGAAGAGAATCTGTCAGCTTGATTTGTGCTTCGTCTTCCTGACGGGTGTTCACTTCGGTTTCGTCCGGTAGATCGTTAATGGGTATGAAGTTCAAACGAGGATCGCACTCACCGGAAACAGCTGCTACTTCATCGTCATCCTCCTCTTCGGCTTCGGCAGTAGCAGCGGCTGCACTGATGCTCTGGCTGAACATTCCACGGGGTAATGGCAACAATCAATACGAAACTAACGATTTTAAATTGGCTCACCACTTTAGTAGCCTATTGGTCCCAAGCAAACGATTAACGTACCCTATTCTAGTTGAAATTCTATTACTACACTATGTTTGTTTTGATTCGCTATGAAAGTTTGACAGATAACATCAGGGGTGTGTGGATTCATGCAGAACATGCAGGGGTGAGTGAAATAGCTTGGGACTGCTTGGGACCGTTGTTCTGGTACTGAGTGAGCTAAAAATAATAATGATTTTCTTCGGGACCCAGTGGTCTTAGAGTTACCTCTATGGTAATGGTTTGTAGCGTTGCCTTCGGAGCTGGAATTGGGTGTTAATTGGTTGTTGTCCCATCGGAAGATATTTTCTATACGGAAAACTATGGCGGCGGGTGCCGTTGGAGGGACCATGGTTGAAATATTACTCACTTCTCTATGTTTACCATGGTGCAAACGGGAATGGTAGTCTAAAGGGGATCGGAGTTAGTTATTTTCCAATGGGACTTCTGTTACGACTGGAGAAATCGAAGAGGATGGGATCACTGCATTATAGGTGTAATTTCAGATCTTTAGAAGAATATTGGAGAGCTTTTTTGATCAGAGATGACCCTTTTGGAGTGACGACTGGGACTGGTTGCTGAGGAGGAAGCACAACCCTTAAAGCTGGTTGGAAGTATAGGTTGTTATTGATAGTAAGCAGGCACCGGCACAGGTTCTTCCATAATATTCCAGTTATTCTAAAGGCTCAGAATACACTTGGGATTACTTTATTTGCTAACAAAACCGACGTCTAAAATAAGACGTATATGCTTAAAAAGAGTAAACGGATTAGGCAGAGAAAATATTGATGTACATTGAGTTACTCGCGAGTTACTCGCTGCAAAAAAGCAACTCAGAGTAAACCTGTCTCACCCCTTGCTTGGAACTGAATTTCAGCACACAAAATAACAAATTCAGAGCAAAAAAAGTTTAATTCGCTGACGAAAAATACGCAGCAAAAGAAAAACATGTCAGCTTTTAGGCGCGGCCTACTGCGATCCAGGTTTCATAGTTGCTTATGTAGAAATATTATGAGTTGAGTTTTGGAAGCGTTGGGTGAAATCTTCAATTTTTTTAAATAAGAAGAGAAGATATCTAAACTTTTCTGCAGTCTGCTGCAAATAACACGAACACTTCTTCCTTCAGCGGAAATGCCTGTGTTATTGGCGAACAAAGATTTGTGGCAACCATGAAGCAAATCAGGGCGGTCCGAAGAGAAAATGAAAAAATCTGGTCTACTTAGAATCCGGACATTTTATTTATGCTATACACTGAAAATATAGTTTCGTTATTTCTCTGAAAACCGTTTCGTAAAAATGAATTTCGTACATAAAACACATCTTTCATAAATGGTACGAAACATTCGTTTTTCCTGTCATCTGGCACAATGCTGATATTCACCTTATTTGTATAATACACAAATTCAACTTCGTACACACAAACCAACAACTGCGCTTCTTATCTCCTAAATTGCTTATGGTGTGTTGGAGAAGGGATACTTTTTTCTTGAAATATTTTCGGTTTGACCAATACATGCAAGCTTCCACAATAAATCAAAATACTGGTCGTGGGGGTTTTATGTCAGAGAAAAAAAAATACATACAAGCAGCAGAAAAACAAACGAAATCAAATTACCGTTCCATGAGTGCTTCTTATTTGCCTTTAGCCTTACGACGGATAAAGCACAGATCTGACAATCGCAAGGTTCATGATTCGAGTCCGGTCTGAAGCCTATTTATATTTTTTTTGTCATGTGTATTCCTTCTAATGATGAAGTTATTTTTACCCATCCTCACTAACACACTCCACATTTTTCGGTTTCCACAACCAACACTTGTGGCCCGCTGGTTGAGTGTAGCGATAGCGAATGTGACAGTTCTAACGAAACTAGCTTCATATAATGTACAAATCAATCTCGTTGCAGAAAACAACGAAAAAATTCGTAGAACAAACAGCGATTTCGTTGTATAAACGAAATTTTTTTTCAGTGTAGCAGCGTTTCTAGTGATCGGATTTAGAATGTTTTGACAGCGATTTGTTTTAAAAGTAAACGTGTTTCAGTGGTGAAAGTTTCGACTCGATACGGACAGTATTAAAAAAGTTGAACTAGATGGAAGACGAGAAAAGAAAATTGATCCTGCACACCAACGCCGAAAACTCGACGTGGTGAACCTATGTCGAGGTGGATTTCAGGCAGCTTCCCGGACAAATCTGGTTTTATCTGGCCACAGCACGGGGTAATGTCGCCAGCAAATTCAAATTTGTTTTCGCCGATGAATTCGCTCGGAAAATGATGATCTGGCAAAACCAAACTTTCCATCACCCACAAAACGATGGAGCACCTACCCTACCCGTGTCCCCTCGAGATCGTCAAGTCGACGATGACAGGAGTACATACCGTGGAAGAGGTAACAATAGCTGCAATTTTCAAACCTACGACTGGATGCCTTCCTTCAGATAACAACCTGAGTGCGGTAAAATCGATAGAACTGTTTCAAACACATCGTCGCGCGCAGGAAGGCGAATTGTATGACAGGCAAATTTCACACGATGAATTTTACCATTTAGTGCGTCAGAGTACCTTTTCGAGTTGGCAAACCGATTGGGACACTGGAAATCTTGGACGGTGGTTACATTCAATTATTCCTAATGTTTCTTCGAGAGCGTGGTTTAAAGGCTTGGGCTTAAGTCGTGACTTCATTCGCGTGATGAGTAGACTTATGTCCAACCACTACTCGCTAGATGCTCATCTCAATAGAATAAACCTCGTGGACAGCAACATCTGTCGGTGTGGAAACGGTTACGATGACATCGAACACGCAGTTTGGCAATGTACGGATAATGACGCCGCCAGAGAGCGACTTTTGAATACCCTCGAGGCCCAAGGAAGACAACCCTATGTTCCTATCAGAGACGTGTTGGCAACCCGTGATCTCTGCTATATGCAGTCCGTTTATGTTTTTCTTCAAATGTCTAGTATAAGAATTTAATTCCTTTTGTCTTTTGTCTCTCTTTATTAGTTTTTGTTTGTCTTGTCCCCCCGTCTCGATGAGTCTCATCGTCGCCCACTGGTCACCCACCATAGCCGGTCGAACTCTAGAACAGCACTACCGTTCATACTGGCGACAACGCTCTGATGAGACAACGAAACCCTACCCCAAGCTCCTCCCCTGATCCTATCCTTCGAAAATGTACCCTTTTAACCTCGAGTAAGCCGCGAGTAATCGGCCCAACTCCTACTAGACATAGAATTAAGTGAATTTTGTTACACACAGTGAACAATGAATTATCGGCTCCGTAAAGCTAACGCGATTGAGCCTTCCAAATAAACGAACTAGATAAAAAAAAAACACATCGTCGGTACATGAGCGAGTCGGAGATCATCTCTTTTTGCCAGTGGTGGCTGGGGGGGAGGAGGGATACCCCTCACCATCCTTCTCCAACGGGGAAGTTTGGTAAAGAGAGTGATCGAACCGATTTGTACCTTCCTAAAAAGTTGTCCTTGCCCGCTTTCTACTCTCTATATACAATTTTCACTATCACTATCGTATCGCTACTCGGTGATTACAACCAATCTGGCTTGATTTGGAATACAGACACGAACAATCAGCTGCCAACTGTTTTTATTTATTTATTTATTTATTTGTAGTTTGTTACAGTCAACAGGTTAAAATACCCAAATGACAATTAAAACTTAGAACTATCGCACTATTGCTACTGTGACATAAATCTCAAGAAATTCTGCCTATTGGACGCACGTGAAAAACTAAAGTCAAATACATGTTGACAATGATTGAACACACGGCACATGCTACGAACTGGCTCATTCAAACCATAATTTGTCCTGGAAGTATCGATGAACAAAAAGGCGTGTGTACGTAGCTGACGTCTCCTAATGTTTATGTTTAGCTGTGTAAGTAGCGAAGGGCAGTCGATGAGAGACGTTAACAGATCACTGACAAAGCAAGCTTTTGCAACATCACGTCTAACACTGAGTAGGTCCAGATGAATGAGTTTGCAACGACTCTCGTAACTAGGAAGATCCAGACGGTCAGTCCAGGGAAGGTGTCGTAGAGCATAACGGATGAATTTCCGTTGAATCTTCTCAACGCGTTGAATTCCATTTTGGTAGTATGGACTCCAAACAACGGAGGAGTATTCAAGTATGGGTCGCACCAAGCTGCAGTACAAGGCCTTTAAGCAGTATACATCTTTGAAGTGCTTGGCAAAGCGAAATATGAAGCCTAGCTGGGAAGATGCTTTCGAGATGATGTATGTCAGATGAGCGTTAAACGTTAGCTTCGAGTCCAAAAGCACTCCCAGGTCTTTAACCAAGGATTCTCGTGCTAGAGACACTCCGGACAAGCTGTAGTTATGGATGAGCGGTGAACGTTTGCGAGTGAAGGAAATCACTGAGCACTTGGATGTGTTTAATACCATACGATTTCTTCTGCACCAATCAGCAAACGTTTCGAACTGATGTTGTAAGAACTCGGCATCGTCTAGTTTCTTGATGATCGCATAAATCTTGAAGTCGTCTGCATAGGATTTCTTGTGACACCTTAGAACTGAGTTGACGTCGTTCATAAACAACAAAAACAGAAATGGCCCCAGATGACTTCCTTGCGGTACACCGGATGTAACAGGAAACGAAGTTGAAAACTGGTTGCCGAGCCGTACACGCATGTTACGCCCCATCAGATATGAACGTAGCCATTTGAGTAGCCTAGCATCAGCGCCTAATTTATCATACTTGGCCAGAGCGATTTCGTGGTTCATCTTGTCAAAAGCTGCTGACAAATCCATGTAGATTGCGTCAATTTGGCAGCCACGCTCTATCGAGCGAGCAAGAAATGAAGTGAACGTGGTTAAGTTTGTGGTAGTAGAGCGCTTGGGCATAAAGCCGTGTTGATCTTCCGAGATGTAGTGCGAGCAGCCGTGTGAAAGGAAGTCCAGAACAATCAGCTCGAAGAGTTTTGAGGTTGCACATAGAGCGGCTATGCCACGGTAGTTTGAAACTGTTTGCTTACAACCTTTCTTATGTACAGGAAACACGTACGATTCCTTCCAAATAGTCGGGAACACGCCTGATTCCAATGAGAGATTGAACACAGTAGCGAGAGGTGCTGAAAGAGAGTGGATGCATTTATTCAGCACTATAGACGGGATACCGTCTGGGCCGACTCCGGTAGTATTTTTCAATCGTCTGCTAGCGGAAAGCACCGTGTCACTTGATATCGGAGGAAGTTCACCAAGCGGAGGAAGTACAGGCACATTACTCACGGCATCAACAATATCCTGCGGGCTAGTTGGGTCATTGCAAAAAACTCCGCTAAATTGTTTCCTAAACAAGTCAGCGATGTCGTCAAGGGCAGAAGCTTCTGTGTCACCATTACGCATAGTGGAGGGAAGTCCCACTTCTTTCCGCTGGCCATCTACGTATTTCCAAAAGCTTTTAGGATTGAGTTTGAGACTTCGCTGCAACCTCTCTTGATAAGAATTGAATAGGCGTTTGTTAAGGATCTTGTAGCGTTTGTTTGCTTTGGTGTAGCGTGCTCTGTTTCTTGCGGTTCGGTGTCGAATGAACTTCCTTAAGGCACGCCTTTTAGCCGTTTTGAGACGTTTCAAGCGTGTGTTGCTCCAGATTGGGAAAGCCTTCTCAGGGTTGGTCTTTGTCGGCACGTACTGGTCAATAGCGTAGAATACGATGTTCGAAAGGGTCGACGCCGCCAAATCGGTGTCACAATCACGAAACGTAGTGTTCCAGTCTATACTCGATAGGAAAAGATTCATGCCATCGAAATCAGCTTTGTTGAAATCCAAAAGCACCTCTTCGGTAGTATCCTGAAACTGGCAATTAGTGCAGTTGTTCAGAGACAGCAGTAGAGCTGGATGATGCATGCAGTCTTTGACTAGAGGATGAGGAGCTTGTGTTACAGAGCAATTGGGTCGGAGGTCTTCACTGACAAATGCGAGGTCTAACATCCGGTTGTTGCTATTAGGTACCACATTTATCTGCTGCAGGTTAGCGGTGCTGTATCCATCCAGAAGACATGTGGTTGTTCGTCCAAAATTCAAATAACGGCAATCGGGGTACGAAAATCCATTCGAATCGACTCGCCAGCTGATTTCACGCAGATTGAAGTCGCCGAGGATGAGAATATTGTCTCTAGCGTCCATACGTGAGACGACCCAATCAATCGCGCAAAGATGTTTGTCGATAAGTTCATCATCGTTGATGCGGTCCGGAGGGAAGTAAACGACACAGACGAAAATGCACATGCCCTCGAACGATAGTTGCACCCACACTTGCTCGATTTCAGATGTGCTGGGTGGATACAGCTGGTGACTTTTCAAGCTGGAGCGAACCGCTAGCAGAACACCTCCACCAGTACGCTTATGGCTGTTGAGCGGGGAACGGTCTTGACGGTAGACGGTAAACGAGTCGTCAAAAATCTGCCGAGAGGTTGTGCTACTATTCAGCCAAGTTTCGGTGAAGGCATACCAGTCGTAGCAGGCATCAGAACAGGCAAGCTGATAGTCTACTATGGAGGTGTTGATGCCACCGACGTTCTGGTAGTATCCCAGCAGCGAACGGGGGGCTTGGGCTACCTTACCGGGACGTTGAGAACTGTTCATGTTCTTATTCAAGTATATCTGCATCATGTGGCACTCTACTTGATGGTTTCAACCTGCATGGCTTAGCGCAAATCAACACCGTTTTAAATAGGAATGCTCGACTGCTTGACCTTGTACTGGCGAACGAGCTCGCTCTCCCGGAATGCTCGGTATCTGAAGCTGCAGATCCTTTGATAAGTCTTGATGCCGATCACCCCGCGTTGGAAACATCCATCAGCGTTCATGCTCCCATCAGCTTTGAACCCACCGAAGATGTGCAAGGTCTTGATTTCCGCAAAGCAGACTTTCTTGCACTGACTCATGCGCTTGAACAAGTCGATTGGCAAATACTTGAGCAATCACCCAGCGTCGACGAGGCTGTCGAAAATTTCATTGGGATTGTCAACCGCTTAATCACTACTTGTGTACCATTACGAAGACCTCCTTTACAACCCGCTTGGTCAAACGCTCGACTCCGTCACCTCAAGCGACTGCGATCAGCAGCCCTTCGAAAATACTGTCAAACACGCACCGCTCTCACAAAACGATGATTCTCTCGAGCTAGCAACAACTATCGGAAGTATAATCGGTTTCTCTACAAACGGTATACTAGGCGAATGCAGCACAACCTTCGCACCAACCCTAAATTGTTTTGGTCATTTGTCAACACTAAGAGAAACGAAGTTGGCCTTCCTATGGAAATCTCTCTTGGAGATAGACGCACTCCATTCGAGAAATGTAACCTTCTGGCAGAACACTTCAGACACGCCTTCAACGACACAACTGCCTCAGCGGATCAAGTGAACGAGGCAACCAGAGACACGCCAAATGATGTGTTTCGTTTCGACATCTTTGAGATATCTGCCATTAACAAGATGAAACATTCGATTGCTGCTGGTCCTGATGGGATCCCCGCATGTATCCTGAAGAAATGTTCCTCCGCACTTACTAAGCCATTAACGAAGTTGTTCAACCTTTCACTGCAGCAAGGTGAATTCCCTTCTTCTTCTTCTTCTTCTTCTTCTTCACATTTCAAGCTTATTGCATATCGCATATTAGCTTATTGCGTGTTCTCAACTTAGTGTTCTAGATGCACTTCCACAGTTATTAATTGAGAGCTTTCGATGCCTGTACCATTTTTGCACTGGTATAATTGTGTGGCAAGTTCAATCATACTTCTATGCCCAGGGAAGTCGAGAAATTTTCTAACCCGAAAAATTCCTAGACCGGACCGGGAATTGAACCCAGCCACCTCCAGCATGGTCTTGCTTTGTAGCTGCGCCTTTACCGACTGAGCTAAGGGAGACCCCTAGGAGTTGGAAATCCTCCTTTATGTTCCCAGTATTCAAGAAAGGAGAAAAGCGCAAAATTGAAAACTATCGCGGAATCACTTCACTCTGTGCCTGCTCTAAAGTGTTTGAAATAATCCTTAATGAGGCCCTATTTGCAAGCTGCTGTAGCTATATTTCACCGGACCAGCATGGGTTCTACTCTAAGAGATCTGTCTCTACAAATCTACACGGTTAGAAAAAAGTACCCAAAATAAAGTTCTTTTCACTCATCTCGGCACTATAGTGCAGGAACCCAAAAGTAGGTGAAGCGGGTCAATGTAATTTTCCTTTACTTGTGTACAGTTCTTATGGAATTTTCCACTAGCTTTTTAACCAAAAGTAAGTTAGTTGTACCCAACAGTAGGTAAATATGATTATACTCAACGTTGGGTTCCCACACTTTACTACCCCTGTTGGGTGGTTTCGCTCCTTCTTTTTTGACAACATTAGAAGGAGAAAATGAGACAAACTAGTCAAAAGTAGGTAAAAGTGAACTGGCCGTTGGGTACTTTTTTCTTACCGTGTAGCACCATTCGTATCCTCCTGCTTTCGGAATATGGAAGCAGGAGCACAAACAGATGTCGTCTATACGGATTTGAAGGCTGCTTTTGATCGAGTTGATCATGCTATCCTGCTAGCTAAACTGGATAAGCTTGGTGTGTCGTTGGTTCAAGTCTTACTTGACAAATCGAGAGCTCTGCGTAAAAATCGGAGCAGCACAATCAAACTCTTTCACCAATACATCCGGTGTCCCTCAAGGCAGCAACTTAGGACCGTTGCTATTTTCAATCTTCATTAACGAGGTTGGATTGATTATTCCAGCTGCCTGCCTCTCTTTCTATGCAGATGATGTTAAGATTTATTTGTAGTTCGTTAACCTTACTGACTGTTTACAGTTACAGCATATGATCGAAGACTTTGAGGATTGGTGTTCCAGGAACTTCGTCACGCTGAGTATTCAAAAATGCAGCATCATCTCTTTTCATCGCAAGCAGAAGCCAATCATGTTCAACTATACAATCAACAATGAACCTTTGCAACGTGTGAGCAGTACCCGCGATCTAGGAGTTACGCTTGATCCTGGAATTACATTCAAGCTGCATTATTCTGAGATCATCGCTAAAGCTAATAGACAACTCGGGTTTATCTTCAAGATTGATGATGAATTCCGTGATCCAACATGCCTGAAAGCACTGTACTGTTCTCTCGTGCGTTCAATATTGGAATTTGGAGATGTCATCTGGTGCCCATACCAAGCGATTTGGATAGCGAGAATCGAATCCGTTCAGAAAAAAAATCGTACGTTATGCATTACGCCACCTCCCATGGAACGATCCTGTCAATCTCCCACCATACGAACATCCCTGTCAATCTCCCACCATGCCAAGTTTTGGGCCTTGATACATTAGAACGTAGACGCACTATCGCTCAGGCAGTGTTCGTTGCTGAGGTATTTTTGGGCGGTATCGACTCTCCAAGTATGCTAGGAGAATTAGAAATTTATGCTCCTGAACGATCATTGCGGACAAGGAATTTCTTACATCTTGGGGTGCGCGCAACAAATTATGGCCTGCATGATCCAATAAGATTCATGTCTGCTAGTTTTAACAGCTTCTACGAATACTTCGATTTCAACATTTCTGCGGCTGCGTTTCGTAACCGAATTCAACGAAGTCTGCACGAGGGATGAAATCTACTGAAAATTGGAATAACTCGACGTGCAATGATGGGCAAAATTACATTTTGCAACAGGTGAGTAACACCAAAGATGAATACTAAGATGAAACTGTCGGAAGAAAAACTTTCTATTTTAGTGTCTTCTTTCATGGTCCCTTTCATCCAATGAGAACCCCCCGTATTCAAGGTAATTTTGTGGTTGTGCTGCCCCCTCGGAAGAGATGAAATTTTACGCTCATTTTTATCAAAACAATCACACCAAAGTCAGAGATGTCCCATTTTTTAATTACTCGATTAACAACTAATCGATTATTTTTTGTTCGCTGTGCTGCCATTTTTATACCAATGAGAGTGCAGCACATGTTTGAAACGATCGGTGATGATCCTGTGGTGATGTTAATGCTTATATCGGCATGATGTAACCGATTATAAATAGTTTACTTTTCGGTTCGTTAATCGATTAAACGATTATTCGAATGAAAATCGGACATCACTAGATGGATGTGAAACGTCATTTCAAATATAAGAACCGTTCATAAATAATGATACAATTTGAAAGGGACCGGGACTAATCACAAATTACGTCTCCATGGTAACTGAAATAAACACGAGTGTTCACCGGTTGGTAACACTCCAATGCTCTCACAGCTTAAGAAATGTGCTACCTGAATCTTTTTAGTTTCATGTTCTCTATATTTTACTTGACGACGAGGTTTGCTTCCAACGATGGACCACGCCAATTACACATTTTATGCTTCTGACTGCTGCTGACATCATGTTTGTTATATGTTATGTTCCTAATTTTGTATTTTGTATTTTGTATTGTGAAAAGATGTGGGGTTTGAAAGTAACGAGCCTGAAGGGCTACGTCCAAGATCCCCTAACCTCTGGTCAAGCCACGGAGGTCGTCTGGGGTGGGCAACACACGCCTCTTTTGTTACTAGCTCACCTTATAATTCAAATTTCTCAGGGTCGGCCACCGACCTCGGGAGGACTCAGAACAACCGTCGCTTACCTTGCTGTGCCGAAATGAAATAACGAGCGGACAATAAACCCTCATCTGCCGAACATGCTGGCTCTTTCGATCAAAAAGATAAGTAATTGGAAAGTGTTTTTTAGTTTGATTTACATATATTAAAGCCTATTTCTTGTTGCACTGTAGCGCTGGGGCCCCGTTGACGGTGGGAATTGGAAGGAGGGATGACACGTACCTTTCTGCTTCGTGGTGGTTTCGTCGAAATTACCGAATGGTGCTGCCGATCTCGAGGGGTGAACGAACGACGGCAACGTCAGTGGAGATGTGTGCCGTATCCTAGTGGTCTCTGCCACGTGGGTTCCACGTACAGTGGAGTCGGTCGAATCAGCCTTGCGGATCGTTAGCGGTAGATCGCAAGCTGAGGTGCTCGGGATGAAATTCACCTGCTGGCACGCTGGGAAACAGCGTAGCGTGCAACAGAATGGTGAAGTGAGTCAAACGGTAATTTACTCGACTTTGTACCGTGTAGCGTGGTACAAAACGGACCTCACAATCGCGAACTTTTCTGTGTTCGGGCTATTGGTTTAATCACCTGATTACTCCTTAGGGTAATCTTATCACCAACTCACTATGTTGCTCCTCGGAGCTTCACTACACCGTATCGACCGAACCTTTTAATGCGAGGGTTTTAATTAGCTTCTGGTTTGTTTCCTAGTCCCGACTTGAGTGACGATCGCTCCCTCGGTAATCTGCTATCCAAGCCCTCCATCTTCCATCCTTTTCCTTTTCTCCCATCATCCTTTCCTTTTTCCTCCCGGATCCAGTGTAGATGTGGCGCTACCAATTGCCCATTTACAGCGTTTACTCCAACAAAGGCTTTTATACCACTTGCTTTCAGGCGGTGGCTTGATAGTAAAACTATTTTTAAATTCAAGTTAACAATGCTAGATTTTTGTATTATAATTAATAAACTACTCGCAGTTTTCAATGAGAGCCAGCAAAAGTTATTTACTAGGAATTAATGTTCATAAAATCTAGACATTCAGTCAGATGAACATCTATTGTTCCGATTTCAAGTGGATCGGTAACAGGTTTTTACGCCATTTCGGCTTTTTCCCATCAAATTATCAAATTTCATTAAGACAACACAAAGTCAGATGAGAAATATTAAATTAATAAATAAATAAATAAATAAAAATTACCACTTTAGTCAGTTATTTGAAATAAGCATCTTCAACTAAATATAATATGGGTCATTCCAGCTCAAGTGGGTACACCACCTGTGGTCGATGTCCCCGATTTGAGCCAAACTTGGCCAAAACGCTTATTTTGGCATTCTGAACAAACACCTTTTTTGATTTTGCTCTAAAGTGCCTAGATCCTTCTGGGCTACAACCCTGGATTTTCGAGATTTTTTAAAATTTCAACTTTCAGAAGAGATTTCTTCACAACCAAATAAGCTATTCATGATCTTAGAACGTCCATTTGAAGGTTTTTTAATTTAAATTCATATAAATGTACAAACATTTTGTTTTTGTTATAGTAACTACAGTAAACAGATTGATTACCGGCAGGTATTGAAATTGTCAAAAAATGGTTTATTTTCAACATTAACGGGATTTTTTATTTCTTAATATTTTGGGCTCAAATTTTCACCACACTTTGGAAAACTCTTCTATTAGATGTGTTTCCAAGGGCACATGATTTGGACAAATAGTTTTTTGCGATAGAACGTGGGAAAACAGGCTGATGCTTGAACATTTTGTAATTCTGCCGATAGGCCTACTGAACTGTCACCGAGGGAGACAACTCTATCTACGATGCAGAAAATATTGTGTTTTGCTGTGGCTAGCTGTTCGCACACTGATGAGTTTATAGAAAGAAGATTGATGACGATTCTGAAGATTTCCTGCAAAAAGACGATGCGCGATGCAAGTAGATGCACGAAATGAAAGATGATTTTTCGAAGATTAATTCACTAGTGTGAGATTTTTTGACAGGTGAATAAATTCATGTTTTTCGTATAAGGCTTGTACTCGAAAAAATGCACCATTTTTATCCGTGTGTAACTTTTTTTATCCGTGGGTAAAAATTGATGAAAATCTGGGTATAACTAGTTTGGAGTGAATTGTTTACATGTGCAAAATTTCATAACAATCGGTTCAGTGGTTATTGAGATGCCATCGAAACAAGAAGAAAATCGGCGGAGAATTTTGCGCGCCGTCATGGAAAATCCGACTGCGACCATGAGATGGATCGGAAGACAACTGGGAATCACCCATACAACTGTGTCTCGGGTGGTAAAATCGTTTAAGGAGTCCCAGGTGGGCTGAAAGTGGAAGAAAATCGAAGACAACTGACCCTGTGAAGGCCAGGAAGGTGTTGAATTATTTCAAGCGTAATCCGAACCTTTCGATTCTTAACGCGGCTCTGAAGGCCTGGTTCGTTTAGCAAACCATGAAACGAGCTGGGCTCCGTGTATTCAAGGTCCGGAAGGCACCGAACCGGCGTGATCAACAAAACACGGCGGCCAAATCCCGCGCAAGGAAGCTGTATCGAGAGTGGTTAACGAAACCGATGTGTGTGATTATAGATGACGAAACCTACATCAAAGCAGACGCAAAGCAGATACCGGGGCTGGAGTTCTATTTTGCCAAATCACGGTTTGATGTTCCGGAAGACATAAGCAAGAAGAAAGTGGACAAATTCGCCAAAAAATACTTGCTCTGGCAGACCATATGCCAATGCGGTAAACTGAGTAAACCGTACATCACAATGGGTACCATCAACAGCGAAATTTACAGCACCGAGTGCCTCCAGAAGCGTCTGTTGCCCTTTCTGTGGTCCCACGGAGGCGAGACATTATTTTGGCCGGACCTGGCATCATGTCATTACGCGCGATCATCGTTGGATTGGTACAGAGACAATAATGTTGTTTTTGTACCAAAAACCGCCAACCCCCCAAATTCACCAGAGATTCGTCCGGTGGAAAGATTTTGGGCTATAATGAAGGCCAAAGTTCGTAAATCGTCCAAGGTATTTAAGATGAGCTGGAGTTGAAGAAAGAATGGATGAAAGTGACCAAAAAGGTCGGCTCCATCATTGCACAAAATGTAATGAGGGGTCTTAAGGGAAAGGTGCGGGCTTTCAGCGATGGAAAGGAAATTGAATAAAGTAATTATGTCGAAACATAATCCATATGTACTAGTTCATTCCCTGAAAATTTCAAGAAAATCCGACTTAAAATAAATTTTTGGCGAACACTTTTGTCTGGTGCATTTTTTTTTTCGAGTACAGGCCTTACAACCCCCAATTATGTATTTCGAATTTCAGTTTATTTACGCAGTGATGAGAACGGCGCTGATCTATTGTCAGGGTTTTGCGATGTGCATTGCTTTTGTGCACGGAGTAACTTGAAAAGAAAAGCTAAGAAAAGCTCGATGAAAAGTGATATTTGGTTGTTGTGTGGTTGGAGTCGCTGGAGGAGGAATTGTTTAGGGATGACTAGAGAAAAATATGCGTGGAAGCATCGGGAATTCGCTCCCGGGTGTAGTGATTTGGTGAGTACGTTCCAGTTGAAGATTGTTGAAAAGTGTATTTGTGGTGATGCAAACTATGGTTTAGATGACGCATGGCTTCAAACATTTTGTGTATCCAAATAAAACATATTACATACTAAATACGCACAGGGCATCGTCTGCTGACCATTGCCGTGGGTATATCGTGGGAGTCCTAGGTACCCAGTTCAAGCTTTAGTTGGCGGCGGTGGCTCTTCTTGACCTTCTATCCCCTGAGTAGTTAGTGTGAATAAGGGCGTCTATGTGATGTTTTGCTGTACCTGTTGTGGACATCTTTTTTTTATTAATTTTTATTTATTTATTCGTCAATCAATCAAATCGTAGACTACATATTAACATTAGGACTTATGTTCTATGACTTCGCAGGGTTCTGAAATTTATTTTTAATTCTGTTGAGGGCATATTTAGGTCAATCATTTCACAATAATGATTATAAACAGTCATCATCTGATTTACCGGTCCAAATTTAGCGTAATTGGTCCGATGGCGATCTACTGCGAACAACTGTCGATTGCGTAATTGTCGGGAAGGTGCATACAAATTTAACCTTGACAATAGATCAGCTGAGTCAATGCGTTGCGAAATGATATTGTTTAATAAATAAATCTTTGCGTAATCCCGACGTTCTTTCAATGTTTGAATGCTGATCAGCAAACAACGTGCTTCATATGACGGGAGAGGAAAAGCCGTCCAACCTAACTTACGTAGTGCATATAATAAAAAATGCTTTTGGATTGACTCTATTCGTTCTTCATGCTTTTTCATATAGGGTGACCAAACAACGCTACAATATTCTAAAATTGACCTAACATAAGCAACGTGATTTAATTGTATAAGGATCTTTGCAGTGGAGACCGAAACGTTTTATAAAATTAAGCATATTGCCTGCTCTATGTATTATTGTGTTATAATGGTCCACAAATGTCAATTTAGAATCTAGAATAACACCTAAATCTCTTACATTTTCACATTTTTGAACATTTTCATTACCTAATGTAATACAAAGATTTTGTTTGTTTAGTTTTCTACTGTACGTTATAAGATTACATTTTTTGATATTTAGTTTCAATAAACTTTTACTACACCATCTGTAAAAAACATGTATTTCATTCTGAAACACATTCATATCGTTATCGCTTCCTATTTCTAAAAATAGCTTCATGTCATCAGCGTATATAAGCACCCTGATATTTTTTAAAATAAGAGAGACGTCATTAATGTACAAAATAAAAAGAAGAGGACCTAGGTGCGATCCCTGGGGAACCCCTGACGTGACATGAATTGGCTTAGATGTTTTCTCGTTGAATCTTACAATTTGCTGGCGATCAACTAAATACGATTTAATCCAGGTGAGGAGCTCCATCTCAATTCCCATTTTTTTCTAATTTAAAAATCAGCATTGGGATATCAATTCTGTCAAACGCTTTGCTGAAGTCTGTATATAGAGCTACTACTTGGTTACCTCTGTCCATTGCATTTAATACAAAGTCCACAAATTCCAAAAGGTTTGTGGTGGTTGAACGGCCTTTAAAAAAACCGTGTTTTGCACTAGTTATTCTTTGTTTTATTTGGCCAAAAATGTTTTTATTTATAATTGATTCGAAGAGTTTTGGAATGCACGAAATGATAGCAATCGCACGATAATTTCGAATATCGGATTTTTTACCTGTTTTATATATGGGTATTAAGTAAGATTTTTTCCATTCCTTCGGGAATATACCGGATTCAAGCGACATATTAAACAGCCAGAATAAAGGGGTTGTGAGTTCAGTTGCTAAGTTTTTCATAAAAATAGGTGGGATTCCATCTGGTCCTGAACCTTTAGTGGCGTCCAAATCTCGTAGGCCATTCCAAATATCATGAAGCGAAATGTTATTAACGCTAACAGTAGTTGAAAAGTCAGGAAAATAAGAAAAATATTCATAATCACGATCATTATCTGAAAATTTCGTGTATGTTTCTTGAAAAAAAAGTGGCGAAAAGATTACATATATCATCAGAATTATTACCTTCCTTTTCATCCAATGTCATTTTAGCCCAAAATAACTGAAAAAGAGGAGCTCAGTATATTTTTATAAATCTCATTCATTTTTGTTGCGCTTTTCATACGATTAAAATTCTGACAATATACCACAATTCCCGTAGAATGTGTTTCAGATGAAATTTTTGTTTGTTCGTCAGAGCTTAGAATATTATTAAAAATATCGGATTCATTACCAGTCACATCCGGTTCGTCACAGTCTGCCTCAGAAAAGTGCGTCAGGTCCATCTCCTGCAAAACGTCGTTATCCTCGTCAATTTCATTCTCAGCCGCATCCGGTACGTCACAGACTACTTCTGAAGAGAGCATCAGGTTACGCAGAAACATATTTTCTTCCTCCAAAGCGTACGTCAATTGCGTTGAAAACACGAGTGCCTGCATGAGCACGCCTCATACGATGAAGCTGAAGTTTTTTTTTTTTTTCCTTTGATTTGTTTTCCGTCGATCTTGTTTTCCGTGCTGAGCACCGATGCTACCGACGCCAGGGAGGCAGCTCCCACACCTGGACCCTACCTATCGACTCATCAACTCATGAACCGGGGACCAACGGCTTTACTTCCCTTCCGAAGGAAGGCGTGATCAGAGATGTTATACCTCAGAACATCCCGGCGGCGCCGACTGGGATTGAACCCAGGCCTGCTGGGGTGAGAGGTAATCACGCTTACCACTACACCACCGGCACCGCTGATGAAGCTGAAGTTGACCGGTTGGTTGGATGTGCTGTTATAGGAGGTGGAAATTCAGCACTCGCCGGGTACGGGTTCAATATCTCTAGAAGTACTCTGTCAGGCGGAAGCAAATGGTTGACATTTTTTCTGCTTACTATGTGATTACCCTGAGCGCTGATGTTGTTATTGTTGCAGTTATTGTTATAGTTGTTATAGTTATTGGAGATGTCTCTATTGTAGTTGGCGGGATTGGTGTTGCAGTTGTAGTCGTCGTTGTTTCTGTTGTAGTTGTTGTGGTGCATCCTGTTCCCTTAAATTGTTGAGGACACCCTGTCTTGCCTCAAAAGTTACCCTTTTTGAAGTACTAGTTTTCACAACATAAAGGGCACCATTACGGAGCATGAGATTTGATCAAATTTAGGCAGGTCTACTTGTCCAACGCCCCCGGCTGGGTGAGGTATAGAGGATGACATACACACACACACACACACACACACACACACACACACACACACACACACACACACACACACACACACACACACACACACACACACACACACACACACACACACACACACACACACACACACACACACACACACACACACACACACACACACACACACACACACACACACACACACACACACACACACACACACACACGCACACACACACACACAACCCCTTATTATGTACTTCTATGGAACTGTTCATAAACTACGTAGACCACCTTATAGAGGTCTAAGAATCCCCAAGTAGACAATCTTCCATATCATTTTTTTTGGAAATTTTTATGGACCCTAAAAATCGGAGGAAACAAAAAGACATATGGAACACTCACATCTTATGTGTGATCCTCGCGATTTCCAGAAAAAAAAGAAGCGAAAATACATACAAGCAATCATTGCAGCTTACTATACAACGATGCACGGGGAAATGAAGGTAAATCTTCAACACATTGGGTACCTTTACCTAGGAGCATCTCAAGAGCAGTCGCATCAGCAGTTAGTGGGAAGCCACAACATCAGCGGCATATGATTTATGTTAATCTATTTTACCGCTGGAATGCTATCATGTCAACCTACCCCCTTCCCATGGCTGCGCGCATACGATGTTAACCACTCCAGTCTTGTGGTAAAGGCACCTTCGTATGGTGCTTGGCCACGAAAGGAAATTTGCTTCCACTTAGAATAGCAAAACAGCAAATATCTAGAGACAAAACTAACGGGATGTGTTTGTGAAGGGTGGGGCGTTGGGGGGCTGTTCGGTGGTATTTTCACCTAATGGCACTTGGGTAAATAAGTAGAGATTTGCTTTTCAGAAATGTGTACATATTTTAAAGAGGATGTCAATGAGATGACTGAGGGCTGCTTAATTAAAAATGACGATGTTTGCGGTGAATGTTTTGGAGAAGAGAAGAACCGAGTAGTTTGTGTACATGATCCGTTTAATTAGCAAAAAAAAAGTATATTTTTGAACAGTCTTTTTCAGTTTACCATGATGTAATTATGCTGCACGTGTGCATGTAAAACACCAAGCGGTTTCATTTCATTCGAAGCTCGGTGGAATCACTGGACCTGACAGAGACACTATATATGGATGCGCGGGGTGTTTCAATGTACATTAAACGTTCGCTAAGTGAGACGGATATCGCGTTGATTTGACTGACATCGGATTGAATCGATCCAGACGTTAGTTAATACGTAAATGTTAAAATTTATAATATTCAAAAACTTTACACTCACTTCCATTCTGTTTAGTTGTCATTGGCGACAGCGTGCCTCATAAATCCGTTTCCACGTCGTTTCGCCGTAATGGATGCGACAACGCACCGGAAAACTCCCAGATGTGATTATGTCTAATGGAGCGGCATACGACGCCAGAAATAGCTAAAGTTTTCGTACTCTACCTTTCACTTGGCAGCATAAAGCCAATCTGGTTGCTAATTTCCTAATGGCACCAGCTTTAAAAACAACTTGTTTACATCCATTATTTTGACAAAAGCGTGCTTCTTCCTCCACCACGGAAACGACTCACTGTACCATACATTCAGGCGCAACAGATGCTAGCAACGACGGCCACGTGTTCGCTAGACACGCCTGCGGAGGTTCACGCGGTCAAGGTCAAGCTCATTGTGAGGTAACCCCAATTCCGTTGAGGCGTTACGTTTCCAAACAACCGGTCGTTGTTTAATCGATAAACATTTTCCTTTCCAATGCTAATTTGAGCGGGAAGACACGTGGATTCGTTGTTCGATTGAAATTTGCTTGTAAATTTGTAATTGAGTGAGTAAAACCGCCCGATCATGGAGGTTATGGAAGAAGGTAACCTTATGGACAGGATTCCGATCCTGCTGTCAAGGGATTTGGAATATTACGAGGTAAAATCATTCAATTGCGTACCCTTTCCTGTACCGTTACGTAACGATACCTTCATATTCAAGGCCAATCAAAAGGTGCTGCAGGAGAACATCTGCCCCGGAGTGGTCGGCGGAAAGTTGGACTTCCCCCGGTCGGCATCCTTTGCATCGGTTAAGATAGTTGTCTGGTTAGAGGACGAGTACTTTGCTGCCTACAGGAAGAACTCGGGACTACTACATCTAAGCGATGTGCTGCAGGATCACCAGGGGAAGGAAACCGACGAAGCGGCCGGATGTGGCGGTATAGTTAAGTCTTCGGATCCGGAGAAGTTTGTACTGTTGGTGGTCAAATCGGTAGACAACCTGTTGGAGCATATCCACACGCTGTCCCAGGAAGCTCTGGATCACGCTGACCTAACTGTGCTGACGGCCACGATAGGCGCAGCTGCGCTGGTCAAGAACAGTCTCATCATATGGCTTGGATGCGTCACCAAGAACGTGTGCCCGCCGAAGGGCGACGAGAAGGGAGGATCACTGAAGATGAGCTACAAGCAGTACTCGGAGATGACGGAAGCCTTGGCGGAGCGGTTGCTCGATCTGCACTGTCGTTTGCTCACGCTGTACATTATCCAAGATGCGGATTGTCTCCACTGGGAAAGTCAACATCCGTTCTTCGAATCGGAACGCGGCTCCTACACCATCCAAATGTGGTGGCTGTACATGCAAGGGACGAAACAAGACCTCTGGAACTCAGTTCCACCAACCATGGCTCAACGGGTATTCGCCGGAATGCTGAACGAAACACTGACGGTTCTTACAGTTCGCTACACGCAGACCGTGCCAAGTCGTTCACGATCCCAGCTACTGCTGGTGGACGTTTCAAATATCTTGCTCTGCGTCGGTGAACTTCTGCCAACAATCTGCGAAAACGGCGAAGCGTTCATCGGACTCAACATCACTAACCAGAGCAAGATCATTCGAGATATCCACTCCAAGTGTCAAGAACTGTTCTGCTGCTTACTACTGAGAGGTGTTCCACTTGGGGTGCTTTACAAGGTAACCTAATGATTGATTGAAAGTCATGATCTTCTACCACCATCTAATTTCAGATCACCAAGAAGGGAGTCAACTCGATTGCAATGTTCAACCTGCGCCAGGGACTTATTACCCCGTGGACAATCTTCGCCTTACCGAAGTTGTTCCCCACCAACCAGAATGGACACTGGGCTACTCGTTGCTCTGAACTACCGACCAATACGGCACTTTCGTTGGAGCTGAAGGTTCTTCTGGCAGCTCCACAAGCAAACTGGTGGCTTCTGTTGAAGGTCCTCCTGATGCGGGAAGCACACCTCTCCTCTTTGATATTTCACCATTTGATAAAAAACTTGCCAACATGCGATAATTTCATTCCCAGTTCCAAGCAACCGTCAATAAACCGAGAAAGCATGTCAAAGAAGTGCGAGGGATTCCTCTGCGGACTGGAGTGTAACGACATTGTGCAGTGGTCTTTGGAGCAAAAAGGTGAGTTCATACAGTTGTTTGCGATTTGATCACTTCACTCTCTCTTTTAGATCCCATCGGCCAAACCAACTACCAAGTCCTAATGGGGCTGACTTACATTGTAATCATGGCCGGAAAGAACTCCGACGTCAACAAGACCCTCATATCCGCTTTGGAGAAGTGCAAGCTGAACGACTGGGCTTCTTGCTTGGATCGACGACAGGTCTGGAACCAGAAGCGTCCTCCATGGTTGGAAGCCACCCTTCACCTGATCTATCCGATCTTGGGACCGATCATCCATATGCTGGTCTCGGCGGTCCAAACTACCGCTAGCATCTACCAAGCCATGTCGCTGTCGTTGTCCTGTTTTTCGGAAATGTGGGACTGCATTCCGGACTGTCTCTACACCGTGGTCAGCTGCTTGACGGAGATTTTACCGGCCGAGATCAGACCTCTTGGTGATTCGGTTCTCATACAGCTCCTCTACATGGCACTGTACTCCAAGCTACTGGAGGCGTCGGAAAGTGAATCGGAAGCTGAGCTGAAGGAACAGAAAGAAAACAAAGATACGACCACTCCTCCGACTCCAGTAACGGAAGGCGGACATGCATCGACGATCAACATGAAGCCACGATCGGTAATTTGTCAAACCCTGGCCGAAGCGATCTGTTTCATCGACGAAGACAACAAACACACGGAACAGATCCAGTCGTTGATCAACCAGGCCCGTGAGAGTCAGAGAGCTTCGAACACGCTGGACAATGAGATGGAAGAAGCGGTTGGGTTGAGCTTTGCCAGTACCTCCAAGATTGATGAACTGGATGCGTACATACATCTGTCGCCGAGCGTTCGATCCGAAGAGGAGTTCGACGTGGAGAATGCGGAATACATTGCCGAGATGTTGGTTAGCGATGTGCTGATGGCGGGCGTGGGAAAGCTTAGCATGAAGGTGAGTAAGCATCGGTTCAGATAATTATCGATCGTTTAAAATTTTGGAATGTTCCAGATGATCTACCAATACATACGGAAAAACATCGAGTGGATCCTTCAACAGCTGGGAGTAAGTGACGTTCAGATAAATCCGCTTCAACCGAACCCGGGACAAAATATCAAGGAAACCCAGCAAAGCTTGATCGATATCATGTTCCACATCGGGAATCAGTCGTTCGATCAGCTGCTGAGTGGACAACTGGACATTGACTACAATAGCTGGTTCCAGACGCCGATGTCGATGAGTGCGGAGAAGGCATGGTTGCAAGTTTGCCAGAGATGGGAGTTTCAGCCGAGTGCGAAGCTTTCCGTCCACGAAGCGCTAATGGTGTCGTTTATAACGTCGCAGTTGAAGCCTTAAGGTTTTGGTTATTGCCTGGAGTTGCTGTTACGACACACTACTCGATTAAATGTTGCCAGACAGATTTTTACAATGCATTCTAGTTAGACAATTCGTCGCTAAACTTGATAATTCAATACGTTAGAACACATTGTAAACAGATGAATTATTAGTGTTTCTCTATCAAATTCACCATACATTAATAACAAACAATGCAAAAGGATAGACGAAGCATAACCCCAAACTTAACAACCAAACGTTATTTATCTAAACTAAACAAAGCAAATAAATTAATCGTAAAGTAATAGATCAATATTCAAACACGTGTCTCAAAGTTTTCGGCTCTATTCAACCCCTTAAAAGCATTCTAGAAAAGCACCATCCGTAGCTGATAACACAATTTCGAGCTAAATCAAATAAACTCCTCTAGCGTAGCCACTTGTTGCCACATTCTTGAACGATCGACAATTCCAAACTGGTCCTTTTCTCGCATCAGCCGCACTCGTGTTCAATAATCAATCCTAATTTGGCTTTCCGCATGTCTCGTGGACGAGGGTCGCCGATATGCCGTTTTAACTATGCATGTGCTGCCTCCTGCCTTTTGCCATCGCCGAATCCAAAGAGAAAGTTTTGCCTACCGCTCACCACGTAGATGTGTTTGATTGTAGGCTCTGCAAACATAAAACCCAATCCTTCGATGGTCTACCACCATGCCAGTTAACCGAGCAGCTAAGTATCCTTTGCATATTTCATTAAATCGATTTCGTCGATTTAACTGCGTTGAGCACACATCTCGTTTCATTGCAAAGGCAATCCTGCCTAACGTCCTTCCCAACGGGAATCGTAAATTTTTCTCCCGGTGTAAAATTTCCAATATTCGTAAAATGGTTCGATTCAAGCTTCCACGTTCGTTAAATTGATGGTGATGCTTATGAAAATTAATGATGTCGTTTAATAGGTTCCATTTTGGAGCATACAGGTAATTGTAGTTAAGAAAAATAAGAGCAATATTTTGGTTGAAATGCTTTGATGAATTAAACATCTTCCACATGGAATTTTTAAATTTTTCTGACGTAGCTCAAATCTTCACCTAGAAAGCCTTTCTTTGAAAAATCTCATCTACAAAGACATAGAATGCCAAAAGATGAACTGATTTTTGAAGGTATGGTTGGTTCGTTGTGGGAAATTGTTCAAATCTGTTGCTCTGGTTCTAGGTCTGCTTGGCGCAGAGCGTGTGTTCCAAGTGCAGTAATACCATAGAGGTAACTCTAAGACCACTGGGTCCCGAAGAAAATCATTATTATTTTTGGCTCACTCAGTACCAGAACAACGGTCCCAAGCAGTCCCAAGCTATTTCACTCACCCCTGCATGTTCTGCATGAATCCACACACCCCTGATGTTATCTGTCAAACTTTCATAGCGAATCAAAACAAACATAGTGTAGTAATAGAATTTCAACTAGAATAGGGTACGTTAATCGTTTGCTTGGGACCAATAGGCTACTAAAGTGGTGAGCCAATTTAAAATCGTTAGTTTCGTATTGATTGTTGGTAATACCTCTATGGTATAAGCTATTTTACGTGACGTCTTGATGACAGTTCCTAGCGGGCCACTCGAACGCGCTCGAGGCATTGTTATTGTTTACGTCTGATGTTTTTGTTTTGATTTTGGTCGTGGTATGTCAACAAATCGGCCCGCTGGTAAACGTCAAAATAGGTAAACAGAAAAAAAAACAGCTGACTCGAAACGTCTCGTAAAATGCCTTATTACGTTGAGTTGCTTCAGACGTACGAGTAGCTTCTATAGATTATTGTTGTGGTCGCGAAGTGCTTCTTTTTCAATGGTTGAGCCTCGACCATAAATCAGAAGATCGTCTGCCAGGCACGCTACGCCGTTCAACCCCTGAATTATTCCTGCAGTTTTGATTGGAATATTTCGGGCGCAGATGAGATGCCGAAAGGAAGCCTCAGCCAACGGTAGCGCCCAAATGGTGTCCAAAACGACGTTAGCTTGCCTCGTCTAGCACCACGTGCCAGAACCCCTTTCGTGCGTCAACTGTCGAGAATACCTTAGCCTGACCCAGCTCAGGCAGAATCTCATCCAGGGTAACGAATTGGAGATTGGGTCTTTTCAACGCCTTGTTTAATGGAATAGGGTCAAAGCAAATGCGCATTGACTCGGATCCTGCAGTACCACGCTTAACGACAAGAATATTACTCACCCATTATGTGTGTTGATACTCCCTCGTGATGATTCCGTCTTTCTGAAGTTGATCGAGTTCTGCCTTCAGCTTCGGCCGAAGAGCGATTGGGACCCGGCGAGGCTGTTGTATTGCCGGTGCAACACTACTGTCGATCTCCAAGCTGACTTCTCCGTTCATTTTCCCGTATCCATGGAAAACGTCATTGAACTTTTCGATAGTCTTCTCGGCTTCGATGCGATATATTTTCATCACATAAGGATCACTTTCTCCCGATGACGATTGGGTAGGTACCACATGCTGACAAACTTACAAAACTTGATCAGACCAAACGTTGTGCACACCTTCAGTGATAACAATGGCCTGTGGCTGACGTCGACGACCTGCAGTACAAGTAGATACTTCTTGGATTGACACTTGCAGGGTAGTTTGACTTGACCAAGAACATTGATTACGCCACCACAAAAAGCTTGAAGCTTGTACGGTGACGGGAGCAAATCCATATCTGATTCTCTGGTTAGCTTGCACAGCCAATCATACCCGATCAAGCTAGTATTGGCACCTGTATCCAGCTCGCATTTTACGCTTTTCCATTTGCCATTCACCTTCAGGAGCACATCCGCCAGAACATTCCCTCCTTTCTTAAGCAAACCCCACACGCATCAATATATTGACGCGAAGGGGAATTATTGACAATAATATTGATGATGTGAATTCAGAAATATTGTCAATCTCGATACATTGACGTCAATATATAATGTATTGACAATACGATTATTGTCAATACAAGCAATCGTGTAGGGTCCACATTAGAGTTATCAAAAATCTTGCCAATATCTTCTGTACTCTTCCTAATCGGTTCCGTTTCGACGAGCTCGACCGGTTCTTGCACTTGCACTTTTTTTTCTGTAGGCTGGGCATGAGCCTTTTGTGAATGCATGCCAATCTCCACAGAACTTACACAAACGAGCCTTCGATGATGATGTTTGGACCTTGTTTACCTCCAACATCTTGTCCGACGAAAGGGTTTGTACGTGCTTCGCAGTAATCTCTTCTACACGACACAGATCTATCGCCTTAGCCGATGTAAGGCCCGTCATCGTGAGCATTTTTGATCTAAGATGTGGCCATTTGTTGCAGGTGGCCAGTTTGTAGGTGATCATTTCCGCTTCTAGAGCTCCAAACATACTAGGCTTCACCAGAGTCTTCAAACGTGCCGTGTAATCGTCTATACTTACCATCGCAGTCTGGCTGGCCGTGAAGTAGTCCAGCCGATCCATGATGATATTTCTGGTTCGTGTCACTTTGACCTTTATGGCTGCCAGTACCATATCCGGCGATATTCTGTCTGCTGCTGTTAGATCGAAGTTGCAAAACTGTGTTAGTGCCTCCGTACCCACGACGGATAGTAGGAAGGAAGCTCACTTTTTTTGCATTTTCCGCATCAGGCCAGTCGTCCATGCCCACCGCCATGGCATAATTCTTCCAGTTGGCTTCGAAAAATGTGAAGTTCTCATCCATGTCCCCTTCGAGAGACAATGGCGGAGGAAGCGGAACATTTTGAGGTACTAGAACTACCGCTTGGGGCCCGCGCTGCTGGTGGAGCAGCTTCTCGAAAATTTTGTTCTGATGTTCAGCGTTTTAGCAACAATCAATACGATACTAACGATTTTAAATTGGCGCACTGCTTGACTAGCCTATTGGTCCCAAGCAAACGATTAACGTACCCCGTACGCCGTACGTCGAAATTCTAGTACTACACAATGTTTGTTTTGATTCGCTATGAAAGTTTGACAGATTAAATGAGGGGTTAGTGGATTTTCCTATGTTTCTAGGGGTGAATCGATTAGCTTGGGACCGAAGACAGTACCAGAGCTGAGCCAAAAAGTTGAGCAAGTTTCTTCGGGACCTACTGGTCTTAGAGTTACCTCTATGCTTATACCACAAACGAAGTGACAGACGACTAACTGGTGAAGAAATCCATTAAAATAATGTGGTTCACTGTAATAGAATTTTCTTGGAAGCTTGTGCCATCATCCACCAGATGGGTTAGTTTTTTTGTTTTGATTTGAACAAAGTTGATTTAGTGTACAATGATTCTTTGGCAGTGTGCAAAGAGTAGTGTATCATTTTGTCATTTTTTATGCATTCCAGTTTTGAGTAGAGTGAAAGAGATAGAACCAAAACATTCTAATACATTTGGTGAAAATGCTAGTACAATCCAGTAGTAGTAGTGTTGCCATGTGGTACAATCCAGTAGTAGTGGTGTTGCCATGTGGTACACTGAAAAATTGAAATAGCAGGTTAGTCACCAAAGTTTTCGAGCCGCTCCGTCTGTCACTTCGTTTGTGCTTATACCATAGAGGTAACTTTAAGACTAGAAGGTCCCGAAATAACGTGCTCAACTTTTTGGCTCAGCTCTGGTACACTCCCGGCCCCTGGCCCCGTTGTTGTGTCACTTTTTGTCGAGTGAGTGAACTCAAATCCATCCGTGCACTCGTCTATAGACCAATGCACGGAATGAACTCACGAAAAAAAAATGACGTTTGAGCGGTGCTGTGTTTACTAAAAATGAACACATGATGTAATGCTTACGTAACTTTTGAAAAGGGCCAATCAACTTTTATCAACAACTTCTTATGCCCTTTTCACGCGAACGAAAGAGCGGGAAGGGGAGAATTTACCCTCCCCGATGGTGTTGTAGGTTTGCGTGGGCGTACTTCGGTTCACATGAAAAGGGCCTAACAAGCTTTGTGTACAGAAGTTGATGAGCCGTTTTTAAATGTTGCGCGAGCATGAAATAGTTACGTCCCTTTGTATCGGGCATCGCCTTCACTCCGTTATTCACACCAGTAATCGCACACACCAGCATTGCCAGAATGTTTTAAAGCTTATCGGTATCAAAGGTTTTAAAAAATCGGTATTTATCGGTATTTACTATTTTAATTAATTTTATATTTTTGCCGTTTTTGAAAGCGAAAATTTTCACTTTTGGACTATGATCGGAAAATTCCGGAAGAAAACTCCAGGGAAGTTTGAATTAGCTTCTGGAAATTTGAGGATAGTTCTGACAGAAGTCGGAAAAACATCCGCGGAACTTCTAAGACATAAATTTTGTAACTTCTGGCGAAAATTCAAAGAATCTTTCAGAAAAAAATCGGATTTCACATTCACAGGAAGGCAGACAAGTCCGGAATGATTTGAGATTTGGGCGTAATTGCTTTTGTAAGCAAACACATCAATCGCTGAATTCTCGTGAATATCAGATCAATCTTGTAAACAAACAAAACCAAATGGCAGAAGAATCTTTCCTCTACCTGATAGTGTCATTAGTTTTCGAGATCGAGTTTTGATTTGCGAGAAATCGGTGATTTGCGTGTTTGCTTACAAATGCAATTACGCCCAACTCTCAAATCACTCCGGAAGTTTGGTAAATCGGAAGTAAATTCCAGAAATAGTCATTTACAGGAGAAGCCAGGAGAAGCTCGGAAAAACCTTCCAATAGAAGTTAAAAAAACCAACTGGACAAAATTCCAAAACTAGACGAAATAAATTTCTGGGAGAAGTTTAATTGAACTTCCTGGAAAAGACGGAAGAAACTTCCTGGAGACGCTTTCAGAAACTTCCTAAGGTAGAATGGAAGAAAAAAAAAACGGAACAGTCGAAAGAAACAACGACATAATTCCGGAAGAAAAAGAGCTCTTGGGAGAGTTCTTGAAAAAAAATATCCAAATGGTCATAAAACATCCCTGATTGCAGGGTCTCCTGAAGTTTTTGGAACATTCCTGAAATGTACTTAGGCATATTACATATTTCCTCGGAATTCCTTAAAAGTTCTTGTATTTTTATTAAAGTTAATAGGGCTGTTTTGGAGTACTCTAATCATTTTTGAAATACTTGAAACTTCCCTTGAAATTATAATGGGACTACCGGAATATCTCTAATCAACTTTGAAGGTCTCTAAACTTTCTTTAAGATTACGAAACTAGTTACGAAATGTCTTAAGGGGAAGTTCACCGCTTCGAAAAAAATAATTACGTTTTGATTTTTCTAAAAATATTGAAAAAAAGTATCAAAAATCTAAAAAAATCACATTTTTTCTAATTTTTTAAAGAAAATTCACGTGCAAAAACATGTTTTATAAGTCATTATGGCATAAAGTTGGACTCAAAAAACCACAAAACATCAACTTTTCGGTTTTTCTGAGAGTCCAATTTTTTTTCATGATGGGATAGAAAAAAATTTTTTGCATGCAATTTTTGACAAAAATCTAAGGAAGAAACTGATTTTCTTGGATTTTTGATAATTTTTCCCAATATTTTTAGAAAAATAAAAACGTACCGAAAATATTTTTTTATTTTTGGGCCGGTGAGCTTCCCCTTAAGCGCTATCACAATTTTCTTGAATTTATTGTAACATCAGCATTGAAGTTCTCTGATATTCCCGATTTTTTTAATTTTTAAAAGTTATCGACACTGCCATTAATAAGCATGGAACTTCCCATAAAATGTTCTCACAATGTGCTAATGTTCGTGTAACTTCCCTTACGTTTCTTAAATTTGCATGAGCCTCTCGGAACATTGCTGAAGTTTTCGTAAATAGCCTGAGTTTTTTGGAACTCTTTTAAAATTTCAGCAATTTCCTTGAAATTTATTGATCTGTCCTGATGTTCTCGGAGCTTACTAAAGTTCTCTCAATTCTCCTGAAACTTATGGAACTGTCCTGAAAACCATTAAATTTTCCAGAAGTTCTTTGGACTTGTGAAGTATCCAAAATATTTATGATGTTTCCTTAAGATCACTGGAGTTTGTTGGACTGGCTTTTAAAATTTTAACAGAGGTTATTGAAACATTCTTCAACTTATCGAAACTTGCTAAAAAGTCTGGACTTTTCCGAAGTTTCAGAACTTCTTAAAAGTTCCTGCAGCTAGTGTGAATCCGCAATCAAAAAGTTCCGGGAAAGTTGAAAAAACTGGCAGGAGAAGATGGAAGAATCATTCGAGCGAAGGCTGAAGAATCTTCCAAGGGAAGTCGAAATATCAGAGTTGGTTGGAAATGCTAACATGAAGCTTTAGTGTGATGATTTATTAGCTAGAGAATGATCTTTAGAAGAGGGTAGGTGGATAGTTCCGTTAGAGTACGGCAGTATGAAAATTGAATAGAAGTTGAAAATGAACGAAGGGCCATTAATGCGACAGTTTTTTTTAAAGATCGACGCACATTTTTGCCTAACCCGTACGATGTACGCGGGGACTTGAAGTATGTCTCCAAGTCCACAGGCAAAAATGTGCGTCCCTCTTTTTGCTCATAAACTGACTGCGGCTGTGGAATAGTTCTAGCGACGTTTTCATCACTACCTAAAGCTCCACGTTGCGAGAGCATTTCCAGTCGATGGTGTGTTATAATGCAGTTCTTCTTTACCCAACTATTGTGTTGCTCCTCTCGTCATGACCAACGTGATCATCTCAGAGAGAAGGCAGTAGGGTGGTTGTTGCGTGCTGTACCATCATTAGCATTGTTGACGGCTACTCCCGCCTTGAGTTGTTACATTCAAAGTGTTTTTTTTTTATGTTACTTCATACGCGATGTTAACGATTTTCAGAGTTGTATGGAAATACCCTCTTCTAAAGATCATTCTCTAGCTAATAAATCATCACACTAAAGCTTCATGTTAGCATTTCCAACCAACTCTGAAAATCGTTAACTTCGCGTATGAAGTAACGTAAAAAAAAAACACTTTGAAAGTCGAAATATGTTTCCGAGAGGAATCGTAAAATAATTTACGATGTAAGGTTGAAGAAAATTCCAGGAGAAAGTTGGAAGAAAATCCAGGGAGTTAAATAGGGTTTAAAAAGTATTTCTTGATTCCCCCGGAATTACCAGAAAGAGCCATCGACTGTTTGTCGATTCATGGGTAGCCAAAAACGGTGAGGAAATTGAAACAATAATCGAAAGAGTATCCATAAGATATTTTTAATGATGAATTTTTAAATGTTAAAGGCTCAAAACATTTGTGATATTCAGAAAGATACAAGTCTCTCCCAAAAATTTTCTCCGAAATTCGAGCGCGGGCAGACAATAATCATTTTGATTATTTAAAATATCGGTATAAATCGGTATAAAACTTCAAAAATCGGTATTCTGAGGAACCTTATCTGTGTATCGGTATCTAGTTCGGAAATCGGTATATCTGGCAACGCTGGCACACACACTCAAATGCTTCGAAATTCTAACCACTCGTTGTAAACAAACCAACACATTCTCGCCCAGAACGCATTCGCAATGCATTTTTTCTAATCACTCGAATCTGTCGAATCTGTGTGCGTGTGTGTATTTTTGATACGAGCTCAGATGCAACAGTTGTTGGATTACAAAAGAGCTTGTCGCGATATTATTATTTTGATCGGTATAGCGTCGGAATCGGATATAATTCATTACAATTAAGTCATTATTTTATGCATTCGGCAAAAGAACCTGACATCGCCAATAGCAGTTATTGAGTTATTTTTGAATTATTTATACGACTGTTAAATTTTTCTAACCTTCTCATATCTGCATTGCTCATTACGCCTTTTTCAATATCGTGCCTAGACGTCAGATCAGAGAAACTACACGAAGTTTTTTTTTCTCTCCTATCAGTTGCTACCGCAGTCCCCGCTCGTGTGAAATTTAATTATTTTTTACATTGAAAATTCACCAATTGAAGTGAAAATTTGTCATTCCAAACGGTTTGCTGTAGTGCAGTGATCCTAAAAAGAGTGTCAACTTGCGGTTCGATGCGGATGGCCAGCGTTTCCTGATATAGGCAAATCCTCCGTTCGACTTCGGTCCACAATAACAGGTTTGTTTTGGCTCATTTGCTTTTTTTTTGTGCTTTTCATATCGTTCGCGACCTTTCCTTGCTAAAGGCATATAATGGTAGTTCCATCTACAGCTGTAGAATGTATTTGTCCCGTGTAGCGTACGATCGAACGCAAGACCTTTCCGGATTTCTCTTGAGTACTTGAGAGATGCTTCTAGAACATTTTGTGTGTTCACCATTGGGTTGCAATTTCACGGTGCGAACATCAGCGGATAGTGCGGAAGCAGGTTATCCTCCTCATCCTAATAAATATTGATTTTCACTTTCATTCGTGGCATCGCGGGTCTTCAATGAACTATTTGTGAAAGAGCATTTTCAAAAAGGTCGTTCATGAAGATTTCTTTCTCATTTGGTTTGTTTGCGAGAAAGTGACGCAATAGATCGCATTGATTTAAACCAAATCGGTTCAACAAACGAGAAACCACAATAACCGAAAGAAATTGTCGTTCTGGAATAGCGAGCTGTTTCAAAGGAGAAATCCGCTTATCGATGTTTGTTTCCATTTCAGTACATTGAACGCACTGCAACGAAAGCCACACTACTGAAACGGTATGGCAGTTTATTGCTGGGGCAACACCGTCTACGGTGAATTGGGTCTAGGCGGTATCGAGGAAGAGCAGGTAAACAACTTTCGAACACAAAGGCACAATCATTTTCAACATGCCGTGATCTTCGGTTCTCATTTCTCCTGAAGGTGCTGCTTCCCCGGGAAATGGACTGGTGCCATGCATCGAGCGTCCAGCAAGCGGCTTGTGGTATTACACACACCCTGCTCCTGACCAAGGATGGGAAGCTGTTCTCCTGCGGCAACAACGACCACGGTCAGCTGGGGCACGATACCGACAATCTGCCCAACAAACGGCCACGTACGTGCCGATTTAGTATGTGATATTTTTGCCACATGAAATCGTGAATCATCCCATTAATTGCATTGCCTGTCCTCTATCTATGTCTGTTTTGTTTTGGTTGTTATAATTGAAGCAACTGCAACTTACGCTTAATCTTTCTCACGTCTCTGTTTGCTCTTAACCCGACAGAATTAATCTCTGCGCTCGAGAATTACATCATAACGCACGTCAGCTGTGGCACGGCGCACTCGCTGGCCCTGACCAACTGGGGACAGGTGTTCAGCTGGGGCTCTAACTCCATCGGACAGTTGGGTCACGATACGGACCAGCTCAACTACAACATTCCGCGGACGATCAAAACGATTGCCGCGAAAACGGTGGTCCAAATTGCATCCGGTCTGTTCCATTCCCTTGCATTGACCAACAGTGGCGAGCTGTTCTCTTGGGGAGCCAACGGTTACGGCCAACTGGGTCTGGGAACGACCAGCGAAAAGATTGTGACCCCGACGTTAGTCAAGTCGCTTGCGGGAATCCCCATCGCATTTATAGCCTGCGGAGGTAATCACAGTTTCGCTGTTTCCAAGTAAGATCTGCTCGCTTTATGGCGGCGTTAGGTTAGATTTAACTATATATTTTGATTCCCTTTCAGATCTGGTGCCATATTCGGCTGGGGCAAAAATACCTTCGGTCAGCTGGGTCTGAACGATCTCGTCTCTCGGTGTTATCCACATCAATTGAAAACGTTGCGAAATCTAGGCGTTCGGTACATAAGCTGCGGAGATGACTTCTCCGTGTTTCTCACCCAGGAAGGGGGAGTGTTCACTTGTGGAGCGGGGACGTTTGGTCAGCTGGGACATGGGACGTGCAGCAACGAGATTCTCCCGAGGATGGTGTTTGAACTGATGGGAAGCAAGATTACACAGATTGCATGCGGACGGAGGCATACGTTGGCGTTTGTGCCTTCCAGGGGGAAGATCTACGGATTTGGCCTAGGTGGAGTTGGGCAGCTGGGCGTGGGAATCAGTACCAGCTCCAATACGCCGCAGATCGTTCGCGGACCATGGGTAAGTACAGACGGTGGGAAATATTCGGTAATATCGACTACCTTACTACCATTTAATCGTTGAAGCCTTCTCAATGTTGACCATTGTCTTCTTTTTCTCCAATCCCTTTCGCATCCCCAGATCGATTCCGGATCGGATAAAATCGTCACTATAAACCCCGGACCCCCGGTCAAACTGATCGTGGGACGAATCTTCTCCGGTGGTGATCAGTGCTTCGTTTCGCTGCAAGCCAACGATTCCGACAATATAGGCTCCGCCGACTACCGTCTGCACGATCCCAACTCCCAGATCCTTTCCATGTCGAGTGACATCAGCAAAAGCCTGTGCCGGATCCAACCGGACGAAACCGTAGACATCGACCTGCTGACCGTGGTAGAAACCGTATTCAGAAGTTTGGCATGCTTCAACGGATCCTGGCTGCTACCCAACGAACAGCACTTTTGCTGCACATCCAAGCATTCCGGAGTGAACATGGAAGCCGTGGAAGAATCGTTCGAATGCATTCGCAAAATTGAACACGATACTCTGAAGCAGCTGATTTGGGAATCGATCTCCACGGATCTGATCAGCTCGCTCGTAGCTTCACCGGCAGATGTGGAAACGTTGCGAGTCTATCTGATGCTGCCAATGTACCACGAATTTATCAACTCCAAAAACTACCAGAAGCTGCATACACCCTTCAGCCAGGCCGTGCAGAACCTTCAGAAGAACCCCTTTACGATCGTGGCCCGTTGGTGGGCGAATCAATCGGTGGAGTACTTCGAACGCATGTTGGAGAATTTTAAAAACGTTATAGTATACATACTCAACTTCAAGTTCCCGAAAGCGATCGGTTGTAACGTGGAAAAGCAGGAAATTCGCTACGAAGCCAACCTGGCAGCGATGTTGAACGTGGTAGCAATTCTATACAAAATCAACCACACCGATCGGCGACAAAAACTGCTTTACGAACAATTCCACATCCACGAAATTGACGATCTGATCGACATCCGGCTGGACTACTTGCGCTGGGTGACGGACACAAACGGGACCTATTTCTCGCTGTGCAATTATCCTTTTATCTTCAACGCTTCCGCCAAGACTTACCTGCTGCAGACGGATCAGGGACTGCAGATGCATCAAGCGATGCAGGATGCAGCCCATGCGAGTTTTATGTCCGTTTTCCACCCGGATCTAGGCGTCCCGCAGTTCATCGTGTTAAACGTGTCGAGAGAAAACATCGTCCAGGACACGATTCGAGAATTGGCGCAATACACGGCGAACGATTTGAAGAAACCACTGAAGATTAAGTTCCACGGCGAGGAAGCCGAGGACGCCGGTGGCCTGCGGAAGGAGTTCTTCATGTTGCTACTCAAAGACATCCTTGATCCCAAGTACGGGATGTTCAAAACGTACGAAGATTCCCGAGCGATTTGGTTTACGGAAGACTACTTCGAAAACGAAGACACCATGTTCGCTCTGATCGGAATACTGTGCGGATTGGCCATCTACAATTTCACGATCATCAATTTGCCTTTCCCGCTGGCACTGTACAAGAAGCTTCTGGACGAGGAAGTAGATCTCACCGACCTGAAGGATCTCTCACCGATGGTGGCGCAATCGATGCAAAGCATTCTGGACTACACGGAACCGGACTTTGAAAAGGTGTTCGATCTGACGTTTTCGACCACGCGGGACTACTTTGGCGAAATGCAAACCATTGAACTGAAACCGGGTGGCGAGCGGATTCGGGTGACGCTGGATAATAAGTAGGTGTTTTTGGAGACACGCTTTCCGAGCGAAGCGGTTTTATTTGGAATGGAATTTTTCATTGCAGAGAAGAATTCGCCAAACTGTACATCGACTATGTGCTGAACAAATCGGTGGACAAGTCGTTCAAGCAGTTCCGGTTCGGCTTCATGAAGGTGTGCGGTGGCCGTGTGCTTAAGCTGTTCAAGGCCCATGAACTGATGGCGGTGGTCATCGGCAACGAGGAGTACGACTGGCACATACTGGAGGAGAATGCCGAGTACAAGAATGGATACAGCTCCGGTGATCGCTCGGTATGTTTTTGAGGATGGACCGATGCTGGTGGGTGTGGGTGGTGGATTTAATCGTTTATTTCTTGCAGATCCGGTGGTTCTGGGAGGTCTTCCACGAGCTAACGCTGGAGGAGAAGAAGAAGTTCTTGCTCTTCCTGACGGGCTGTGATCGTATACCGATTCAAGGCATGAAAGCAATCAAGGTGAGTTGGTGAGTCTTGTCAGCGATTTTGTGCGGTTTGATTGTTGGATTTTGGACATGGATCGGGCATGTTCAGTGGATTGCTGGAAAGCTTTACCAAGGGGGCTAGGTTTCCCTGGGCATAGAATATCATTGTGCTTGCCACTCAATATACAAAATCATGCAGTTCATCTAGAACACTACTAAGTTGATCGCTACAGAAGTGTAAAAAGCCTAGAAGAAAAAGACAAGCGTAACTAATCAAATTGACGTATCTGATTTTGCTATTTATTTGTCAGCATCAACAGACTCGATATGGTTCCAGTGATGGTTTAACTTAAAATTAAAATTGAAGTCATAAGTTAAAACTACAAAACATTAAAACATGATCATTGACTGTTTCCATTTCTGGGAGAAGAATGAAGAGAAACGTCTCCGAAGTGTTAGTCGTGGCAGGTGAAAATCGAATACTGATGAAACTCGGTTAAATACTCGCTGCAGTCCGCCTATTGCACCGTTGATTGCATAGTTTGTCCTACGTAGTGGCATTCTCAGCATAACATTGTTACGAAGCATTCGGGGTTGGACGTTAATGTTTACTTGCTCCAAGATTGCCATGCAATCAATTCTGCCATGTAACGTGTCCGTGACAAGCAGGGCTTTTGAAGTATCTCTTCTGGTGCGAAGAGGCTCCAAGTCGATCAGCTGGCAGCGACTTTCATAGCTGGGCAAATTAAACGGGTTTCTCCAAGGTAACATTCTCAACGCGTATCGCAGAAAGCGGCGTTGAACGGACTCGACTCTCTCAGTACCATTGTTGTAGTTCGGACTCCAAACCACAGAACAATATTCTAGAATGGAACGTACCAGGGAACAATACAGTGACTTAAAGCAATTGATGTCGGAGAAATTCTTAGCTGTTCTGAAGATAAAGCCCAATGTCCTTGACGACTTGTCGACGACGTACGAGATGTGTTGCTTATATGTAAGTTGAGAGTCCAGGATGACACCTAGATCTTTTACATGGCTCACACGTTCAATAATGGTGTCCCGGAGAGCATAGTGAACAATAACTGGTTCTTTCTTTCGGATAAAAGTGATGACTGAACACTTTGCAGGATTTACTGTCATTCGGTTCAAATGGCACCAGCTGGCAAACGCTTCAATCTGACGTTGGAGGAATTGACAATCATCGATCGAGCAGATCCGTAAGTAGATTTTGAGATCGTCTGCATACGATAGTCGTGGACCTTCGATAACTAAATTCACGCCATTGAAGTAGAGTAGAACATCAACGGTCCTAGATGACTTCATTGAGGTATTCCTGACGTAGCTGCGAAAATGTCGGACTGGCAGTCACCATGGGCTACCACCAACTGACGATCGGCGAGATATGAGCAAAACCATCTCCAGAGATTTCCGCTAATCCCAAGTCTATCCAATTTGGCGATCGCGATGGGGTGATTTATCTTATCGAAGGCAGCAGACAAGTCAGTGTAGATGACGTCTGTTTGTGACCTTTCAACCATACTTTGCGTGATGTACGATGTCAGACACAGTAGATTCGTGGTAGTAGATCGACCAGAGGTGAAGCCATGTTGATCTTCACTTAGATACTGCTTGCAATGGGAGATGGTGTTTGTTTGCGTGGGTGAGTTAGCAGTTAAGAGAAATCGGGTTCCGTTTATGGTGCTGAGCTAGCAGCATCAACTTCGCATTGGGGATGATTTCCGACATGCCCACAGACCATTACTTCATCTTCGCGGATAGTCTCAGTTCGATTGAGGCTATTCGGTCGATGAAATAAGGTAGGCACTCATCTTATTTCCTTTCAAAGGTAAGGGAGCAGATGAGTTTGCTGGTTGAAAGATCATATATGATTACCTTTGTATGGGTCCCCTCACATTCCCCCCTATTCTGCGAGTCACGTGAATCTCTCTCACCGTTGAGGTGACAATAGTCACCTCGTGTGAGGTGACTCTCCATTTGATTTGCATGGAGAGTCACCTCACACGAGGTGACAATTGTCACCTCACCGGTGAGAGAGAGTCACGTGACTCGCAGAATAAGGGGGGTTGCTCAATCCCAGGCAATGAAAAGACAAACTCTCCCGCAAAGGTGGGCGCACAACAAGGTGAGATTTATGATAGAAGAATTTCACAAGATGAAGGTTTCCCATTAGTACATCAGAGTTCTCTTCTAAGTTGGCAAAACGATTGGACGAGTAATTCTCTTGGCCGGGGATACATTCCATTACTCCAAATGTTTCTTCGAGAGCGTGGTTCAAAGGTCTGGATGTAAGTCGGGGATTAATTCGCGTGATGTCAAGACTTATGTCCAACCACTAAATAAACCTCGTTGACAGCAATATATGTAGTTGCAGAACCGGTTATGATTACATCGATCACGCCGTTTGGCTTTGCCCGGGTAATGACGCCTCCAGAGCATGTCTATTGGATACCCTAGTGGCCCTTCCGTGAAGTAAGAGATGTATTGGGAACCCGTGATCTTCTCTACATGCAGGCGATCTACGAATTCCTTTGTTTGTCTGATGTTTGAGTTTGAGGTGACCATCCCCTCCTTTCCACACATTTTTCAGCCATTGTATCCCAGTCTTATTATCCACCTGTTTCTGTGCTACTCGCCCCTGCCCAGCCAGGATTTGATCACCCGACCGAGAGTAGTATCTGAAGGAGGTTTCAGAATCCTGTTTCCTACCTAGCTCCTTCCAATAAAAATTGTTACCCATTAACCTCGAGCCCGCCACGAGTAATTGGTACCCAATACTAACCTAGATTTACTGTTGGTTAAAATGTTAATTAAAAAATTACGGATTTTTGGCTCCGCAAAGTGTCACACACGACTGAGCCTAGTAAATAAACAAACTAGTTTTTAAAAAATCGTGTTTGATTCGGTGGCGTGCTTCCAGTTAATATTTTTCTTTGAAGGAAGCACAGATTTATTTTTGTTTTGTCTCGTTCCCCTTGATGGTAATCTGTAGAGGTAAGATTGACTCATTCGGCTAAGCCTCCGCAGAAAGAGCGAAGGGAAGGGTTGAGTGCCGGAATAATTTTCTCACTAGTTCCACTGGTTGAAGAAGATTATGGGGTTACCTTACGAAAATGTTTGCATCATTTCAGATCAACATCCAGCCGACGCCAGACGACAAATTCCTCCCGGTGGCGCATACCTGCTTCAATCTGCTGGATCTGCCCCAGTACCAGACGAAGGAGAAACTCAAGTACAAGCTGCTGCAAGCCATTCAGCAAACTCAGGGCTTTAGCTTGGTGTAACTAAATTCTGTGAGTGAGTAACTGCGTAAGTACCTACAACATATGTGACCCTGCCTATGACGACGAAATCAAATTTCTAATAAGAGTGCAGTTGAAAATTTTGGAATATTAGGAAGCTTAACAAGTACCACCAATAAATGCGGTCGTCGGTAGTAGCTTTAGAGAATCGCGAACAACATACGCCTATTTAAATAATATATTCCATTCTAAGTTTGGTGGCGTGATGCACAGGATATATGTAATCTTCAAAATAATATAGGAGAAAACTACAATATGTAGTGCGAAGTGTGACAGTGCCTGAGCCTTTCACATTCACGATTCTCGTTGTTGACCTTTTTGTTGGAACCATATGGGAGCTTTAATATTCTTATGGGCAATTAGATACGACTGACTGCACGATGCCGACCTGTTTCAGAGGTCGACAGCGTGAATTTTTACTATAACTCTTTAAGACATGTTTGTTGTGAAAAGATGACGAGTTAGCCTATTTATTCCATAACTTTATGAACCAGTGAAGTGAAGCGGAACGAGAAAAATTACCCGTGACGCATTTTGTTCATTGCCAAATTGCCAATAAAAAAATTTATGAAATTTATAAATGTATTTAGCCCCGTCATTTAAAATTATTTCGGTTGAATTTTGTTGATAAGACCAACGGATAACGCTGGTATTTAATCGTTAACTAGGTTGAAATAAACTGAAAATAAATTGCTTTTTTCGTAACTCGAATTTTCCAGGAAATATTCTCATAACATATTCGAAAGCCTCTCGCCTCGTTTTCCCGCAAATCCTAAAAGATTTCGAACACCTAAATAGCCCTCAAAGGCCATATTTACGGAGATAAACGGAATGAAAGATTTGGAAAATGCAAACTGGCCTCATATTATGATTAGGCCAAATTTACGGAGATGAACGACTTTAAATACAGGCATACTTCGATTTTATGCTCCTAAATTTTACGCATCCTCGATTTAACGTACTTCGATTTTACACACAGCGCGCGTATGGAACCGGAAAGTGGATTCCGTTTTCAAAGACTTAGGATTCCAGCCAACGAAATCGGATTCATGCTTATATGTACGACGGACTAACGGTGAATTTACGTACAATCTTATCTACGTTGACGATATGATCATCGCAGACGGAGCGGGAATTCGAGACGATTTTCAAGCATTTTCGAGTTTGTTTCACCGTGACGGATCTAGGAGACATCCGTCATTTTCTTGGAATGGAGATAGAGAAAAGTGCATCCGGGTACAAGGTAAATCAAGCAACGTACATCCGGAAGTTGGGACAACGTTTTTGGGTTGGACAAGGCGAAACCGTCGAAGATACCGCTCGACATCAGCTACCTACATCAGAAGGAGGAGACGGATCAGCAACCCAGTAACCACGATTATTTGAGTCTGATCGGGGGTCTTCTGTACGTAGCAGTACATACAAGACCGGACATCGCAGTAAGTGTCTCGATTTTGGCACAGAAGTCCAGCTGCCCAAACACTCAAGATTGGTTTAAAGCAAAGAGGATCTTACGCTACTTAAATACCACCTGTAATCATAAGCTCCATCTAGGTACTTCGACCAAAGGACTAGAAATGTTTGTTGATGCGGATTGGGCCGGAGACTCACGTGACAGGAAGTCAAACTCAGGTAGCCTCCTTATGTTCCGTGGTGGACCAATTGCTTGGGGTTAGCGCAAACAAACGTGCGTCGCATTGTGTTCCGTTGAAGCGGAGTTCGTAGCGCTTGCTGAAGGGTGCCAAGAACTTGTCTGGCCCAAACGACTGATGGAGGAAATCGGTGAGGAAACTGGAGATCCGACCACCATATTTGAGGACAATCAAAGCTGTATCAAAATGGTTGAAGGTGACCGTATCGAACGACGCAGCAAGCACATTGACACAAAGTTCTTCTTCGTTCGCGATCTGCAAGAAAAGAAAATAATTACAATGAAGTATTGCCCAACAGAATTCATGTTGGCCGATTTACTAACGAAGCCACTTCAACGGATGTGACTAGAAAAGTTACGCATCGAGGTAGGAATTCGTCCGGATCTGATCGAGGAGGAGTGTTAGTAGCAGTAGGCGTTCAGATCAAAGTAACAATCAAAGCAATCTTGTAATAGTCCCTTATTACCGATGTCACTTCACGGTGAAGTGACAACTTATCACTCACGGTGAAGTGATTCCCATTTGATTTACACGGTAATCACTTCACCGTGAGTGACAACTGGTCACCTCACTTCGTTTTCACCGTGAAGTGACACCCGTAATAAGGCCCATAAACTAGCAAATGAAAACGTCACTTCTATTTCAACCACTGTAAGGAGTAGTAGTTCGTTTTACTGCCTATTCTAATAATTTGTAATGATGATTTTTCTTTTTGATTTGGCTTAATTAAAAGGTTGTGAAAAGTTCCCTGGGCATTGGCATAGCTTTAAGTATTGCTTAACTGCAACCAGGTCCCAGGGCTTGTCTGTATCTTTGCATTTTGAAAGAGGCACGCTAGCGATGCCAGTTGTGATGCTGCGAGCCAAAAGTTTGTTGGAATTTCACTAATAGCCTAACTTAAATAATTGTGTAGTTTAGAGTTATGATGAGTTATGAATTGTTTTTCTAAATATATATATACAGCAATTCCATAGAAAAAAGTTATAGTGGGTATCAGAATTTCATGAAAATTGGTATAGTTCTTCCTTATCAAAAAATATTAGACTAGTATTTTTTATTGCGCCATTAGGGTGACCATTTCCGTGTTAGGGTGGTCCAAAAAATCATTTTTTTTCAAAAATGTCTTTTTTTCAAAAAATTATAACTTCTGAACCTCTTGACCGATTTTTACGATTGACCCTTCAAATGAAAGATGTTTTAATGTTGTTTTAAGAAAAATTATGAAACACTCAGAGATATTTGATTTTGTAGGAAAAAATTGTTACAAATGCTTTTTCTTGATTTTTACTGCGAGGGTCTTCAACAACTTCTTATTTTAGTATTTTTAATTGAAAGATCATTTAATTTTACATAACATATCAAAAAATTAGCGATGTCGGAGAAGCAGTTTTGGAGATACAATTTTTTCAAAATAAAAAATTATTGTTCCGCAATATATGCACCACACGTGCATGGAAACGATGAAGACGGAAGGTAGTTCACAATGCGTCTCCATCGAGTCACAGCAGCTGTGACTAATGAAATCTATGAGTAACTTACAAGCTGGGTGCAACATTCAGTTCAACCTGCGGGCCGTCCATAAACCACGTAGACCAAGTTTTAAACATGGCAGATCCTACCTTTCCCTTCGTATACTCAAATTTTAAAGCGTTTCGTTTCAATACTCCTCCCATAGGGCCTTTTCCATGACAAGTTGCGAAAAAATGCCACACGGCAGCAATGCCAACATTTTTTTGCATGTTGCATCAGTACCTAAGAGTCCAAGCTGTACCTCATAGGTATATCACTCGTTCGTAGGCAATGACTTTTACATAAGCTCCAGTCCAATAGGCTTCGCGGTGTTAGTGACATTTGGAAATGTTTGGTGGTGTTTGTATTTATTCGCAATATTCATCTATTTACCTGTAACAGCTGTTTGAAGTGACGTCATTGCTTACGAACAGGTGATATACCTATGAGTTACAGCTTAGACTCGTAGGTATATCACTCACTCGTAGGTACGATATAATGCTTCACATAAAACAACGAATGTTATGAAAGAAACAGTTAGAAATCAAAGTTTCCTACTAGAACAGTTGAATTGAAGAATATCTAAAAATGAAACGTAAGTGTTCAATGTGTGATGTTTGGATGTTGAGTTCATGTGCCAGAAAAATCACCAATAAATTAATCATATTGTCGAGCAGTTTTGGGACGACCTTCTACCAGCGATTTTACGGAAATGAAACAATCAATTCCAAATTTTTCAAGCATTTTACAAATAAGACCCTATTTTCTCGAGGTTGTAGAAGAAAAAATATTAAAATATTGTTCCACGTTAAAGTTCGAGTGGTAGGAAACGTCATTTTAAACTGCTCGAATGATGTGATCCATTGTACGATTATGCAGTGGAAAAAAGATTAAAATAGATGAGAGTAGCTCCTTTATTTGTCAACGATTCTACCACAAACTATATGAACCCAATGATGCCGTGACCGAAGAAGCCGTTGCAGGACCATCCAGAATCGCTGCTGCAGGTACGTTATTTGAAAATTCATGTGATTCTTCTTTAAATTTCAATTCTTTTCTTCTAACTACTAACTTAAACTCTTCTTTTTTGCAATCATTTTTCAGAGTCCATCGAAGCAACCAGCATTGAATCAATTTCCGTTGCGGGACCGTCCAGAATGGTTCCTGTTCCCTGCCAAGGTAAATAATAAAAAATAAATCATTTGTATGTTTTTTTTTCTAATAATCAATCATTTTTTATATTTATTTTCAGAATCAGTGGAAACAACCAGTTCTGAATCGATCGTTACCACCTACAACGCACCTTTGTCGGACGAAAATGAATTCCTTATACAACTTAAGGATAAATATAAAGAAACAAGAGACAGCAATGAGCGATACAGGATTTTAACCACACTTCCCAAAAGTTGGTCTACATATAGAATTATGAAGGAGTTCAATGTTTCCCAACATATGGCCAACCAAGCAAAAGCACTGCGGCAAGAGAAAGGAATAATGTCGGTGCCTGTAAAGAGGTTAAGCAGAGCTTCATTAGGAGAACCAACGATAATGCTTGTTCGTGATTTTTACAATAGTGACGATATAAGTCGTGTTTGTCCGGGGAAAAGAGATTATTTAATATCTAAAAATGATGAAGGCAAAATCTACGTACAAAGAAGATTAGTTTTGGGTAACTTGCAGGAGGGGTACTCCATCTTTAAAAATACATATCCTGATATTAAAATAGGATTTTCCATGTTCGCCAGTAACCGTCCGAAACACTGCATTTTGGCAGGGACAAGTGGCACGCATACCGTATGCGTTTGTATATATCATCAGAACGTTAAACTTATTTTTAAAACACTACAAAGCAGACAATCACTCCCAGATGGTGTTGATTCCTATCACGATTTGTTTAAAAAAATAATTTGTCAAAATCCAAGTGAACAATGCTGGCTGCAGTGTTGCAAAAATTGTTCAGGAACGCAAATTTTGGCCACAGAACTAATGACTATTCTTAGTAACGGACATGTTGAATCAATACAATTCAAACAATGGCGTCAAGTAGAGAGATGCATTATGGACTTAGTTAAAATGGACACACAGGAATTTATTGATACTTTTTTAGAAAAATTATTCAATTTATTGCCGCATAACTTTATAGCTGAGCAACAGGCAAATTACATGAAACACGTCAAAAGCAATTTGAAAGCTACAGAATGCATCATAATCTGTGATTTTTCGGAGAACTATTCTTTCGTTGTGCCGGATGCAGTTCAAGGCTTTCATTGGGCGAACGCCCAATGTACTATTCACCCTTGTGCTATTTATTTTAAAGACGAAGAATCTAACGATTTGAAATTTACTAGTTTTATTGCAATTGCTGATTTCACTAAACATAATCATGTCGCAGTTCGTTTATTTCTTACGCATTGTCTAGCGTTCATAAAATGTAAATTGCCAAGCTTACAACAGATTTACTTTTTCTCAGATGGATCAGGAAGCCAATATAAAAATAAGATGACCGCTTTTAATTTATGCAACATGCAAAAAGATTTTGGCATTGCTGCCGAGTGGAATTTTTTCGCAACTTGTCATGGAAAGGGCCCTTGTGATGCTTTGGGAGGAGTATTAAAACGAAACGCTGCGAAAGCGAGTTTGCAAGGCCACCATATAACAACGGCCTAAGAACTTTACTCATGGGCTATTTCTAAGCCAGATTCAAAAATACACTATCAGTTTTTTTCGGAATCCGATTACAATAAAATGGAAAGAAAATTGAAAAACCGTTATATACATGTGAACCAAATTTCGGGGACACAGTCATTCCATAGTTTTAAGCATCAAAACGAAAAGTATATTATTGTCAAACGGTATTCATTTTCAACGGAAGAAAAATGTGTGAAATTGTAATTAAAGAAAATAAATGCTTCATGTTTTACTTATTTTTCTTCGACCTCGTCATTATTTGTAGCATTTAAGTAATTCTCCCAGAATTTTGATACCAAAATTAGTAATGTCAAACTGGGGCCTGTTTTAAAGCCACGAAGACTTCAATGGGGGAGGGGAGTCCAGCCACAGTATACGCTCGGTAAAAATATTTTAAAATTTTAGTAAAGTATACGAGGTAGGGAGGTAGGATCTGCAATGTTTAAAAATTGGTCTACGTGGTTTATGGACAGCCTCCAGGCTGAACTGAATGTTGCACCCAGCTTGTAAGTTACTCATAGATTTCATTAGTCACAGCTGCTGTGACTCGATGGAGACGCATTGTGAACTACCTTGCGTCTTCATCGTTTCCATGCACGTGTGGTGCATATATTGCGGAACAATATTTTTTTATTTAAAAAAAAATTGTATATCCAAAACTGCTTCTCCGACATCGCTAATTTTTTGATATGTTATGTAAAATTAAATGATCTTTCAATTAAAAATACTAAAATAAGAAGTTGTTGAATACCCTCGCAGTGAAAATCAAGAAAAAGCATTTGTAACATATTTTTTTCCTACAAAATCAAATATCTCTGAGTGTTTCATAATTTTTCTTAAAACTACATTAAAACATCTTTCATTTGAAGGGTCAATCGTACAAATCGGTCAAAAGGTTCAGAAGTTATAAATTTTTGAAAAAATACATTTTTGAAAAAAAAATGATTTTTCGGACCACCCTAACACGGAAATGGTCACCCTAATGGCGCAATAAAAAAAATACGAGTCTAATATTTTTTGATAAGGTAGAACTATACCAATTTTCATGAAATTCTGAGACCCACTATAACTTTTTTTCTATGGAATTGCTGTATATATATATTTTTTTTAATTATAGTAAGTTAAACGCTCTTAGATCATTTGTAACTTGTCGGGGGGTGAGATTTGAACTCGTGACTTTGGCGTGACAGGTATGGATGCTAATCACTACGCCGAGGTCACCCCTTCTAAATAATTGAGTCTAATGGCTGCAACAATTACAAAAAGATTTTTTTTTTTTTTGGTTCACAACTTTTGGAATGCGTCATCACACAGGTACAACCCTTGAATCTGACATGATTGTTTGGCGATTTTCTTATATTTAGATCAAAACGATGAAGTTTCGAAGAAGATTACTATATTAATAATCTACACGCTGGATCAACATATAGTCATGATAGAGCGATAGAACATCATTCTATTTTCATAAAAACAGAACCATCATAACAGCTTATCAGGAAAACCCTACAGTATTGGATCCCGGAGAAGAAGATAATTGGTAGTTCATGCTTCACATGAAAAACCAGCGCAAGGTAGGATGTAGAAAGAAGCGAAAAGATTGTTCATTGAAATGTCGGAATCAGAATACGAAGACTCGGAAGATACTCTCAGCGATTCAAGTACCGATGATCAACTGAACATTCTGGATTTCAGAGGTTTCTCTGATGACGAGGATGATACTTTCCCTGCATTCGTCTAATCAGCACCATAATAATATACCATCACGCTATTCCCAAACTCTGTGATGGTAAAATCAACTAACAACTTCCCTTACTTTTCACCAATCTCGATCATTGTTACCAGGTACCCTGCGCTTTAGTCAGATAGCGTATAGGGCGTCGTTGTGCCAATTTGGTCGTGGCACATTTCGAGTATGAGAGAGTGATTGCAGTTTGCTCAAATGTGCCTAAGTAAAATGCAAGTACTTTCGATGATTTCCCGTAGTTGTTACAGTAAAGATATTCTCGTTTCTGTCTAGACGTGTTTGCCATACAGAAACATTTTTATTTGATTGTGTGGTGGATGGGTTTCGAGCGTGGACGGGCATATGGGAGACAATATTAAGTTTACGTTAGGATAACGTTGAAAAATTGAGAAATGTATCGCTTCAGTTTGAGAAACACTTCACTTCGCAACCGATAAACCATTCTGACAATGCCGTGCAGGCGCCGTGTGTTGGCGGGGTCCAATATTGGACAGTTTGATGTGTATAAAGGACCATCAGTTAAAACTGTATTTTTGAGCTTTATTTCTATACATTCTTAGGTGTTTCTTAGCAGATTCTCCTGTTGGTGTACGTTGATTCAGAGAGTAAATGGTATTTACATTGAGCTGTCCATAGTTGGGCGTTGTTGAACTTGTGGTGCATTAGCATTAGCATTAGCATTAGCATCGAACAAGTTGCACAATATCGTAGGTGGTACGAATTCAAAACTATTAAGAGCAAGACGGATATCTATTACTGGACAGATAGTAAGTAGGAAGTAATTACTATCTCCCAGATAAAGACATATCCCGCTCCAACAGTTAAGGATTGTCCTGGCCACGTCCTTACAACTGGTAGGGATAGGAAAGGTATGTTAGTCCAACATTTACTTAAGAGAGATGCAGAGAACTCTACGACCCCTCATAAATGTCTCGGGAATTTAGGAATTATGTTAGTAGGGAAGGTAAGCCATAGGATACACCCAGTCAGTGTTGCTGGCATATGTAGTTTTTTTTATTAATGTTGAAATTGCTGTCCGGATCATCTGCTGAAAGATAAGGTTGCTGAAATAAAATGAAAATATAACATAGTGAACTCGCCATCGTTGTCACACCCGTAGCTAATTAAAATGAAGGAAATATGTTGTGTTTTATCTTTTTTTTTTCTTCTATTGATTGAGAGGAAAACTCGCGGAAGTGAAAATAATTGTACTACCTCTTCTCCCGTAGGCCCAAAACCTCTATGTCTTTTCAATTTGAATTATAATCAATTAAAGTAAACTTAAGTTCATGTGATGTGTATGTGTGTGTGTATGTGTATTCAATCTAACCCCCACTGGCCGGCAGTGGTATTATGGAAGAAATTTGCTTACAACAATCCTTGATGTAATAATTTAAAGCAAGTTTAGTCCGGGAGTTAGAAAGCGATAGCTCTACTGCAGATCCAGCAACTCATTTCAGAATGCCTGGTAATTCACGTCCATTCCGAGGTTACTTTCACATACAATAAGCCCCGCGTGTAAACACTACCGTTATCATATGAATAATGGTACTGCAAACACACTTCCAGATTTCGAAATGTGATGTTTCGAAATCTGGCGCGTATTTAGTAATATATGGAAATATGCACACTAAGATTTTTTTACAGGAGTCAGTATTTTTTTACTGGGTTTTTGAATTACTGAAAAAGTCGGTAAAAATTCAAATGACCGTTATCCGTAAGGAATCAATGAAATCGACCAATTTTATTTTCTACCATTAAATGGAGTTAACAGAACTAAGTATGTACAAGTTCAGAACAAATATTCTCATTAATAAATTTTCCACAGATTTTTAAACTTTTACCGAACAGTTCCGCAATTCAAAAACTCGGTAAAACCGTACTGACTCGATTAGTGTGTGCATTTATGATTGATTATAAATCAGATGAATCTCACCAAATTCTGCCTCCGAAAAAGGACCGGTTTGTTCACTCGCGGTAATCGAAAAAATCTTCCGCGTGGTTTTTACAACCCAACACGACATTTTGAATCACATTTGAAGTTTTCCATTTGCACCGAATTTTTGCTTGACACCTCATTCGCGTGCATCTTCCGGAAGGCAGAACGCCAGCACCAAGAAAAAAAAATACCCAGTGAAACTCTTCTTCGTTGTTGAACTTGTGGTGCTTGCACAAAATTTCATGTGACTACCAAATTAACCAAATAATCACAAAGTAGCTTTGAATGTGGGCTCAGAGTGATACAATGTCACTGAGATACGGTTATTTGGGTATTCAGATAAAACTATTACATTGGAGAACCTGAAGAAGAAGAAGAAGATGACTATACATGATGAGTGGTACCATGAGCCCCTTCCAGGGCTGGTAGCGAGTCACTTTTTAGTGACTTGGTCACTTTTTTCAAGCCAGTCACTAAAAAGTCTCTTTTTTAAGGCCAACCCGTAAAAAAAAAGAACCGTAGAGGTACAATGAAATGTATTGTAACCATACAATATAGTTTATGGTATTTACAATAAATCGTATTCTCGACAACGATTAAATAACAATAGAATGTATTGTTTCTACAATAGGATCTATGGTAAATGGGGGAATATACAATAGATTATGTATCTTAACCATACGAAAAATCACTTTTTCCCGAACAAACTTGAACCATTTACCATTAATTGTGTTGTTGTTCTATTGTTGAAAACTCTTACTATATGGGACCTATTGTACATCTATTGTAATAACAATATGTTAAAACTTCGTGTACTATATACACACAATAAGATCGATTGTTGGCAATAGATTTACGTGTAACTGTATTTTATTTTATGGTAATTGTATGGTTATTTTTTTCCGGGAAGTAACTAAAGTCACTTTTTCTTGTAATCAGTCACTATTTTCAACTATTTTAGCGTGAATTTATTTCAAGATTGATCATTATTTGCTTTGTGGCGTTTAGTCGTCTTTCTCTATCTACAGGGTGTCTACTCATTTTTCTAAATAGACTTACCTGAGTTTTCCAGGTTTTTCCAGTATTTTATAATATGAAAGCTATTCTTTAAATGCGTTAAAAATATGTTTTTTTTTGTAGATAAAAAACTACAGCAATTTCCATTAACTTTTTAAGACATGGCAATCAGTTTTAAAGAAACAGTTTTACAATCAAATCCATTGAATGTTTAAGCTTAACGCTTACTTAATTTCTCACTTAATAAAGTTTAAAAAAAATCTTACTGTATTTGAGTAAGTCTATGATCTAAAATTTTTCAATATCTTGAAGTTTTGTATTCCATGTTCAAGATATTGAAAGATTTTAAAACTCCAGAATCAAGAAAATAATTTTTTTTTTTCAAAATTCGTAAGTGTAGGAACTTTGGAGAAGTTCTAAGTAATAAAAAGAAATGCTGATAATTTCAGTAAAGCTCCATAAACAAACTGCAGGAACATAAGAGAAGCTAATACGCTGAAAATATGGGGAACTTACTGGAAGCTTCAAGAACCTCAAAGCAGTTCTTTAAGCATCCGAAAATGTTCGGGAACTTTTATGAAGCTCCTAGAATTTCAAAGAACTTCACAGGTGTCAAGCGAACTTGAGAAATATAGAAAACATGACGGGTATTGTGCAATTTTTTAAGAAGTTCTAAGTACCTCAGAAAAGCTAGAAATTTTGTGGGAATTTCAGATCTTAAGAGCAGTTTCCGAAGCTTTAGTCCAGACTTTTGGAGCAGGAATAAAAAAATGGAAATCAGGATAGTTCCATGATGTGCTAAAAAAAATCGGAACCCTCAAGATGTTCCGAGAATTTATGAAAACTTCAGAAATTTTCCAGATACTTCACAGAAGTCCAGTGAATTTCAGGGAAATTTAAAGATGTTTACGGGAATTCCATTTATTTCCGAGCAGAATCGAGATTTTCAATAGAATTGAGAGCTTTAGGAAAGGATCGAGAACATCAAGACAGATTAGTGAATCAAAGGGCATTATCACACTAATGCTTCATGTTAGCATTTCCAACCAACTCTGAAAATCGCTAACTTGCGTATGAAGTAACATAAAAACACTTTGAATGTAACAACTCACGGCGGGAGTAGCCGTCAACAATGCTGATGATGGTACAGCACGCAACAACCACCCTACTGCTTTCTCTCTGAGATGATCACGTTGGTCATGACGAGAGGAGCAACACAATAGTTGGGTAAAGAAGAATTGCATTATAACACACCATCGACTGGAAATGCTCTCGCAACGTGGGGCTTTAGGTAGTGATGAAAACGTCGCTAGAACTATTCCACAGCCGCAGTCAGTTTATGAGCAAAAGAGGGACGCACATTTTTTGCCTGTAGACTTGGAGACATACTTCAAGTCTCCGCGTACATCGTACGGGTTAGGCAAAAGATGTGCGTCTATCTTCAAAAATTGTCGCATTAATGGCCCTTCGCTCATTTTCAACTTCTATTCAATTTTCATACTGCCGTACTCTAACGGAACTATCCACCTACTCTCTTCTAAAAAAGATCATTCTCTAGCTAATAAATTATCACACTAAAGCTTCATGTTAGCATTTCCAACCAACTCCTAATCAAAGGGCAGTTCGAATAATTTCAAGGAAATTGTAGAAACCTTAAAGAAGTTGCGAAATACTCAGGGAATATCTGGAAACTTCAGCAAAGCTCCGAAATAATTTCTTGAACGTGATAAAAATTATATGAACATCTGGAAAACGTGAGAGTATTAGTAAGTAGAACTTAAAAAAATACGAAAATTTAGTTAAATTTATTAGAGAATATCAACGAAGTTCCATTAATTTAAAAAATGTAAGAACTTTTAGCAAGCAGTGATATCTTCAAGAAATTCCAGAGAACTTCTTATACATTTAGATAGTTTCATGATATTCAGCAAAGTTCCGAGTACTTCAAGGACGATCAGAAAGCTTCAGAATAATCCCATTAACTTAAGCAAATTTGCAGAGACCTACAAGGAGTTCCGTGGAATTATGGGGTATTCCATGACTTCTATGAAATTATGAATATATATCAGAAAATTTGCCAGAATTTGTTTAATAAATTTAGAGAAGTTCAGGTAACCATAGATAAGTTCAGGAAAAATAAGTGAGCGTTTATAATGCTTATAATACATAAGAAAAATTGTCGAAACTTCAAGGCAACGTTAGAAACATTGAGGAACTTTAGGAAGTCCTATAAAGTTCAGGGAAGTTTAAGAATTGGATGAGAAGTATTGTGAGCGTCCGGCTAGTTTCTCAAACTACAAAAGAACTTCAAGGCAGTTTCATTAACTTCAGGAAAAATTTGGGTACTTTCAAGTCCATCATTTCAATAAAGCTATCCTCCTAATTCAATTTTCTTTTAGTTTTCCTTGGTATTACCTTGAAATTCTCCTTTTGAATCTCATTTCTTGGAATTCTGCTCACATTGAAAGTCTTCAAAGAATTCAGTGGCATTTCTCCTCACAAATTCCTTAGATTTATTCTCATAATTTGTATGGCAAACCCTCCTGAATTTATTTTCCGAATCCCTTTGAAAATTTTCTGGAGTTATTCTCAGATTCAATTGTAATCCTCCTTTTAGTATTTTCAAAAAGATTCCAAGGACTTATCCTCCGGATTCGTTTTCTCCCACAACTTTATAAAATAATCCTCAGAAGGCTCTATTATTCTCTAATTTTGCTCTAAAGGAGTTGTGCTACTCAGAAATTTTCAGAGTTTTCATTAAAATTAGCATAAATTAGAAATTTATTCAGGGTTTCTTGAAATTCTACTCAAAACTTTCAGGCTTCACATCTAAATCTAAAATTCATCAGAACTACCTAAAAATCAGATTGCATTTGATTTTTCCCCAGAACTTCCTTGAAATAAGGTCCTTAGAAATTATAATAAATTTCACGAGCTTTTAAAACTGTGCGTGGATTTTGACTCCACATTCTTGAAAGTTTCTATAAGTATTATAGCTTTTAAGTCCAGAACTAGTTCACATTTAAAATTTCTTGACAATAAGCATGTTACAAACCAAAAAAAAACACAATGCAAACCTCTGTTTTTTTTTCAAAGGTTCATATCGTACATAAGTGTTTATGAGATACTTGTTGAATAAGTCTAAAACATCAAACATTTCTCTTAGGTCACTTTGTAGTCACTATTTTTACAACTATAAGTCGCTATTTGGTCACTTATTTCTTCAACATGGTCACTAAAATCACTATTTTTGACAGCAGTGGTCGCTACCAGCCCTGCCCTTCTCGGAACGAGTGTATTGTTGATGGACCTGGTCTACGATTCAAGGTTGGATTCTGTGATGATAGGTATCACATAAAAGGTAAAATAGGTAGCATCATTTTTCTCGAAATGTAAGTATTATTGACAATAAACATAACTAGATGATTTGCAAATTTATACGATAGGTACCTGGATCAACGTTATTTAAACATGCGCATTCAATCTCGACGACATCTAATTCTGCATTTCAACACCTTTGCCTCTCCTTTCTCTTATCCTTCACCTATGCATCTACGCTTCTATGTTAAGGATCAACTTGACCCTTAGGGTAAACGCTCCTATAGTTGCGGTACGTTAGAAGCGTTAGGTTCATATAGTTGTGTATTGAGTCTCCATGCACAATTATAGGAACCTAACGCTTCTAACGTACCGTAACTATAGGAGCGTGTCCCTTATTTAATATTCGGCTAATTTCAGTCGACTTGCATTAGTCATTATCTAAGAGCTATCTAATCTTTATCTGTTTGATTGCTGCATGAAAGGTGTATAATTGGTCATCAACATTACACTGGCGACCAGGCTCAATGCCCCTCCAGCATGGCACAATAACATCCCATTTTTAAATTTATTTATCAGTCAAATTGCTTTTTGACGTAATCACTTTCCGACCAAACTATTTTTCGGTGTTAAAGGGTGAACACGAAATTATTGCGACACATTCAACAGGGCATAACTTTTTTACCATTGGGTAAAAATCAACCAAATTTTGCACACTTTCTCATTGATGTGTATTGTGTACATGCTGTCAAACTCGAAGTCGTGTTTTTCGATTCAACGAAAATGGAGGTGAACCAACGCGAGTTGAGAGAACAAATTCTTTCCAAACACCTGGAATTTCCTGACCTGTCGCACCGGCAGTTGGGAAAAATGTTGAACATTCACCATTCAACCGTCTCCAGAGTGTTGAAGCGGTTCCAGGAGCGGTTGACGTTGGACCACGGCAAAGGAGCTGGAAGAAAACCGGGACCGGAGAACAAAAAGACGGAGGGAAAGGTGAAGCGGATGATTAAACCAAATCCCAACGTCTCAAGCCGTGATTTGGCTAAAAAGATCGGCATGTCGCAGAGCTACGTCCAGAATGCAAAGAAGAGAGCTGGACTACATACTTACAAGGTACAGAACTTCCCAAACCGCGATGAGCGGCAACAATCGACGGCTAAAACTCGGGCACGGAAGCTCTACGAGAAGATGCTGACAAAATATGGCTGCTGTGTGATGGACGACGAAACGTATATAAAAGCCGATTTTAAGCAAATTCCGGGGTTGGAGTTTTTCACCGGCAAGAGCAAGTTCGATGTGGACGACAAATTTAAGAAGAAGAAAATGTCGAAGTTCGCCTCCAAATATCTCATTTGGCAGGCCATCTGCTCTTGCGGACTGAGAAGTGACAAAGGGCACAGTAAATGGCGAGATCTACAAATATGAGTGCCTCGAGAAGCGCCTTTTGCCGTTCTTGCAGCAGCACGATGAAGCTCCGCTGTTTTGGCCAGATTTGGCATCATGCCACTATTCTAAAAGTGTCCTGGAGTGGTATGAGGCCAATTCTGTCCATTTTGTTCCAAAGGACATGAATCCGCCAAACTGTCCGGAGCTGCGCCCGGTGGAGCAGTACTGGGCAATAATGAAGCGGGAACTTCGGAAGAGCAAGAAGACAGTCAAAGACGAGAAGGACATGTTAAGAAAATGGAAAAAAAACTGAGAAACTGGTACCGGATGACACTGTAAAGACTTTGATGGAGGGCATCAAGCGAAAATGCGTTAAATTTTACACTCAAGGCTCCATCGATTAACTTTTCTTTTGATTTTTGAATTAAATATATGTATAAAACTACCCTAAAATTTTGGTTTGATTCTAAACATTATAAGAAAATTGGCATGACATTTTCGGTGTCGCAATAATTTCGTGTTCGCCCTTTACTTAAGTCACCCAATATCTATGGAGATGCCGTTTGTCTTATATCGAATTCGTTTATTATTAAGTTCCAACGTGGATCGGGTATCAAGATTAGGTCTGCTTGTTTTCTGACAAACGTCAGTTTGCTCGTTTGTTTTTAAAACCTAGCTCAGGTTAAGGTTCACACTGACAACAAGTTCGGTTTCGCACTAGGTTGGAACTGGTGTTAACCCCGATAATGGTTTGTTTTTTTTTTTTTCCGTCGACCCCGACCCCGATAATAAAAGAGTTAAGTAACAGCACCGAGAAACCCATGAAAAGTGTGCGTTCGTCGTTTCGTTGTCTCATTATTAAAGTGAATAAATCGAACTGTTTGTTGCTCAGATGATTTCGATGGTCCTAAAAAGATGAATGGGCTGTACGTAAGGAAACGTGATTGATAATTCTCCCGAATATAATGGCAAATACACTTTGACTTAAGTAACATTAGGGGGCCACCAAACGACTTACAATAACTTTTTACTGAAAAACCAGTATTTTTTAAGCATGATGCTAGCGATCTGCTTTGTATGATTAAAACCCTGCATGTTAAACATTACTATCACATGAGATTATATGTGTTTAATTTGAAATTGGAATAACTTTTCGGTCATCAAAACAATACTAGGGGAAACAGTCCTATTATTGCGATACGTTAGAAGAGTCAGGAGGCTATTGTTGTGTATGGAGGCCTCCATGCACAACAAAAGGCTTCTAACGCTTCTAACTTACCGCAACAATAGGACTGTTTCCCCTATATTATTCTCAGATCGGTGCGAATGTTACTTACGACATAATGAAAATTGTCTCTTGTGTTCACTGCCGCTCTTCTCATGTCGGTCCCATGGCAAAAATCAGCAAGCCGAGAAAATTGCATTTTAAGCTTGATTCGTACCATTGCTTCTTATGGGATGAGACAACCAATTTGGCTGTCTTTCCAAACTTTTTCAGAATAAAGTTTATGAGTTCATCCACTATTATGAAAATATGGGTGATCAGCTACCATTTGCATTGTAAAACTCAGTTTTGATAAAAATTGCTTTGGGACCGACATGCGAAGAGCGGAAACTAAATTCACATATGGAAAATCAATGAGCGTAGGCAGGTCAATGAATTAATCTCTTTCAATTTCTTTTTCATTGACGGTGTGATGTAATCGATGCGCTAAGTGACGAGAGCGCAAACAAAACGAGGCCATTGTTCAACGATACGACAATAACTTATGCGCCTTTCACACAAAACCTACCCAACCCTTTTCCTTTCGACAATCCCTGATCAGCTGGTTCACTATAAGTGTACCTCGCAGAACTTTTTTAACCCCCATGGGTAAATATGCTGTGATGCTCAGTCTTCTCCCCCTCCCTGGTGCATTATGGACGGTGTAAATATTTACATCGGTGACATGGCCCCTCACCCCCTTTTTTTTCAATGCGTTTATTTTTCCAGGCTCATTTGCCGTAGCTTTGCGGAGCCAATATTCATCGTTTGGGTAACAAAATTACTTAAAACTAACGTTAGTAAAGCGGGGGCCGATTACTCGCGGCTATCTCGAGGTTAGGGGTAACAAATTGTAACAAACGGGTGGCAGGGTAGGGATTGAGAACACAAGGTTTTTTAGAGCAATGTGCTCTTGATCTAGAACTAAGCGACATACTGGAGAAAATGACAAACATGGGGGTACACCGATAGAGACCTAGCAACTTGTGAGAACACAAGATGACACTAACTACTAAATCCTCAGATCGATCCGTTTTAAAAACACATAAATTAAATTAAAATATTCAAAATCTCGGCTCGCCAAGATGTCTCTAACGGGTCGCAAAGGTTATTTTCCTCGGGCCCTGAGGGATGCGGATAACTCGGATCTAGCAACACAATGTAGGGTGAATGACCAAAGCACGTGGTCGATATCGTGATAGCCACTACCACAAGCGCACAAATTGCTGCCTGCGAGCCCGATTCGGAAGAAATGCGAGTCTAACGAGTAGTGATTAGACATGAGTCTTGACATGACACGTATAAAGTCACGGCTCATGTCCAATCCTTTGAACCATGGCTTGTTCGATACCTGTGGGAGAATAGAATGTAACCATCTTCCCAGATCACTCTCATTCCATTTTTGTTGCCAGTTGGTGAGGACGTGCTGACGGGTAATTGAAAGGCGATTTGTCGATTAAAAATATCGCCTTCCATAGCGCCCACCTTCGCTAGCGAGTCCGCTTTCTCATTACCCGGAATTGAGCAATGAGATGGGACCCAAACTAAGGTGATAGTATAGGAGCAGTTAGATAAAGTACTCAATTTAGCTCGGATTTCGGTCAGGAAATACGAGGAGTGCTTCATCGGCCTCATTGATCGAATAGTCTCCAACGAGCTAAGGCTATCAGTAAATATATAATAGTGATCAGATGGTAGTGAGGCAATTTGTTCTACTGCGTAGAATATGGCTGCTAGTTCCGCAACGTATACGGAACATTGCCCCTCACCCCCTTGTACATCATAAAATGATAATGAAAATCTCGATCATTGTTAACAGGTAAATATTTATTTTATTCAATTAGTATATTATACTGTACATGCTGTTCATACGAATACATACATTCAATGATATAGGAAAAGGGGGGAATTACGATTCAGCATGGAGAATGTATGGGAACCGTTCTAGAGGTTGTTTGGGGCATGTGGTTCATTTTAAACGTTATAATTTGGCGTAATCACCATGTTCCAATCACGTTTTGGAATGTGGCCTTGAGACTTGAGATTTGGCTTTCATAAGACCCCCTTCTGCCTAAATCAAAATTAAAAATGTGGCGAAAAGTTCGATAAATATAAGCAGGCAACATTTATTGCGGATTGCATCTGAAATTGGGCTGCTCCAAAAATACAAAAAGTGTGATTCAAAATCGCCTAATCCTAATCCAAAGTCTACAATCCGATCACGATCCTTAATTTACGTTAAGGATCCAAATATTCGACGATTTCAGTTCTGATTCGTGAAGTGAACATGTTTGTGGATGTTCTCGAGTTTCCTGATGACCAGCTCTTGACCATTCAAGACATACACACTTAGTTAGAGATTGGCACAGCCAAGTGCTCGGCAATCAATTTTACGGAGATCTCAGCAAACATCACGTCGTTTGTTGAGATTCAGTAAAGCATTTTCCGAGACTCAGCAACCACACGTCACTTCTGCTGAGGTCTCAGTAAAACAGATTGCACTGCGGCTGTGCAAATCTCGGCAAAAAATATTAAATGTGAGATCCATTCCATAAAGGGTGTTACGATCAAAATTTAGTCGACTTAAACTTGACGTATTTCTTTTAAGAGCATTTAAAAAACCCCTTATTTTGTGGGTGTGTGCGTGCAGAATAATGTATCTATTTTGATTTTGACATTTCGACAGTGAGCATGCATAAGGGCGTATACGCAATGATCGATTCCCTTCATCGGTTTTCTCTTTGCACTGCTACAGCTAAGCGAAACAATTCTCTAGAATTTGTTCAATGCAGTGCTGTAACAGGTTGTATTGACTATCAAAAGCACCAGCAAACGCACCGAGAAACGTTAATCCAAGCAAAAGAGAATCATTGCGTTTACGCCCTTATGCATGCTCACTGTCGATTTGCTCTTAAGTTATTAAAATGGCGTTCAAGCAAAGCGCCCATTACACATATCAATATATTGACAATAAATTGACATACTGACATACTGTATGTAAATCATTAGCAGATCCAGTCACATGGCCTGCTTTGCCAAATATATGATTACACATATTAGTGAGCCCAACGGTCACTTCGAACAACCTTCTACCGTCGTATTCCGCTAGATTACAGCACCGTCAGTGTCATTTTATTCACGTGTATGTGTGGTATAATGAAAATGACTGCTTCTGGCAAATAATTGCGATAAACGTCAGCGGTTGTTTATACATATAGTTTTCTCTTGAATTGAAAAAAAAACGAAGTTCCCTCTCAGTTTCCATTCAGTCGTCAGTACTCGGTCGGATTTCATTCGTTATGCACGCAAACCAAACGTAGTGAACATCTAAGAGCCAATTCGGAGAATCGTATGCCTGTCGGTGTGCGCAGTACCTACATAGAAAAGAAAACTTTTACTCATCAAGTCTGACGTATGCAGCCTTTTTCAGTACGGTGAAAAATTGTGCAAAAGTGGAAAAATTCTCGTGGTTATAATTTCGATTTTGCATATTTCGGTAGGAATGCCCTTGGGCTTTTTGTAAACCAGTAGGTTTGCCCAAAAAAAAGTTTGATTAACCGTACAAACAGAAATTAGTGTCCGCAGAAAAAATAAGTTTCACCTGGCAAAAAAAAAACACCAAAGCAAACGAGACCCTTCTAGGTTTTGTTTTTGTTCTTGGAACTCATCTATGGCAGTGCCTAGCAGCAGCAGATTCAAAACAAAAAAAAAAGTTTATTTTGCTGGCTCCATGATGCAGTCGATCTGGCTTGTTGCAGCGACCAGTGTCGGTGTTCAAGGTTTCAATCGATTTTCGCAGATTAAATCCTTTCACGGCAATGCGACATGGGCGGTCAGCTGAAGGGAAAGAGGAGAATCGAATGAAACAAGCGAGAGGTGGAAATGACACTGTTGATTGTGTATTCTTAATGAATGTGAGCGAGTTTGTTGTGAAATTTCAATTGCTATGTCCCTTCGACGAAAGAGAGAACTTTGCAGCTGGCTAAATTGCGGGTTTTGGCAAAAATTTAGATCAAATTTTGCGAATGACTATTTTTTCTCGCGATTTTTTTGCCGTCAATTTTTCCCGTGTGATTTTAGAGTGTAACTTTTTTGTTAACATGATGCTGCAAAAAATTCAAAAACCTGTTTAACATCATAGAAGATCGATTTTGTTATTAAATTTATACAGAAGCCAAGAAATAAGATGTATTATTTAATTAACATACAAGACGTAAAAAAAGCGAAAACATCATTAGGAAAACCTGTTCTATAATAAGAAATTGGAACATCACAGCTGTGCAGAAACAGAAAGTCCATTCTGATGCATGGAACGAAATGAAACGAGAGGTTCAATTTTTTGAAAAAGTGAAAATGTGGCGATGAGCAAAAAAGGAGTGGTATTCGAAATACACTTCTGAAAACAATGTTCCTTCAAGAGATAGGTACTCTGTGCAGCATTGTAGGCTACTAACCCCCTCTTGATAGTATTGACAGCGTAATCCCTCTTCCATCCTAGTGGGTAGGCGTCTGTGGGTATAAGTAAGGAAAATAACTTCAACGAGACGTAGGAATAACTGAATTATAAATTTATGTAATCGATTCGAGAGAAGTGCTAGGCTACATACTGACAGGCCTCGTGGGTTGTGCTACATGATCCATGTGATGTGATGTTATTGATACAGGTCGGCCGATGTACAACAATCAACAGTGTCAATAAGCGCTCTACTGTCTCGAGTATACTCTTCCATGAACCGCATTTTATAGATCGATAGCAACGTGCACGTGAATTAAATCGAGCATGAGTAATGACGAACAGCTGTTTCCATAATCGATTGAAGGGTGGATGATCTTTGTTTAGTAGTATTTCAACTCAATGGTGTTTTAAATTATGTTACTTAATTCCAGTGCAGTGCTCATTAAAAAAAGTGAGAAAGTAAAAATGGATTGTGTCAAAACTAATTGTTTCTAAACTTGTGCCAAGCCACAACAATCAACAAAGTGTCCTAAGTGAAAAAGAACGTGCCCGCTGACGAAACTCATCCAGGAGAAATAGCTTTGCTGATGAAAACCAACGCCTCTGGCGTGGCAAAAGTGGTAGCTCAGGCCAGTATGCTAACTTTGGCGAACAAGACGCTATTGTCGGTCGTGGCCAATGCTACTACTGCTGCCATGAGTGGTGATCCATATGTAACCACTATGCTGCCGCCGACGACGATGTCAACGAACAACGGCAGTAGCGACGGCGGCGGGGACGATGATCAACCGAGCATTTCCATGGATAATCTCTACCCGGCGCTGGTGCAGTGCTTTGCCATCATAATTTGCGGGTGAGTAGAAGAAGCTATGTTGGATATTACAGACGGTACCTAGTTGTTATTCGCTGGGTGATGCGCAATTTTTAAAGCCTCTGCGTGGATGCTATCACTTATCACCCTAGTTGTTTGCTAAAATCATCAGTGCTTTCAAATACCTACAACAGGAACACATCAGTAGACTGTCCCCGTTTGTTTACAATGTTTTTAAATGTTTTGCTCATCCAAAATTTGCTATCAGTACCTATATGTTAAGTCCTCTAAGTAAAAGTATGGACGTCTGCCAAAAGTTGATCGATTGGAACAGCTTTTATCAGTTTTGTGATGACAGTCGTCCATGCTTTACCTATATTTGCATTAACGTTCTCTGTGCAAAACAATAGCTTTATTAACTCTTTATTTGTTCCAAATTTGAATTAAATTACATGTCATTTAAATCTAGGTGCTCCAGCTACTACATTAACTTACTAGCCTTCATTGTTATGATATATATCTAAGTTTGTTTACATTGTTTCTGCTGTGGCAATTCAGTTTTACCTTTGTTACTACCGTAACATAGGTATTAAAATCGGATTTCATACGTCTTGGCGTCTGTGACCGATAGCACTAGTTTACAAAACAACCTAAAAAGTGTGAACTTTAGTGGTTGACCAACGTTTCTAATGCAAAATCTTACGCTGAATTCAATGCCGTAGTCAGAAAAAATTAAAGTAGAGCCATTTTTGAGATATACAAAAATTTTGATTTTTTGAATTTTGGACAAAAGTACGATTACTAAAATGTCAATATCTTTGGAACTAGTGCACCAATTTTAAATCTTTTTTTATGAAAGTGAAGCTAAATAAATTTGCTATCGTTCATCAGAATATTATGTCTTAATTAAAAACTTAATTTTGAAGTCATTTAAAAAATTACAGCATTTTTTTTCCTGCGAATTTTCCATAAAAATCTTGTTTTAATCAACATTTTTAATGGAATAAAAAGATTCAAAAAATCATTCCATAATTTATTCTTAAAGTCCATTAAAAACTGGAGAAAATGAGCCTTTGATGGATGAAATCGGTTGGAAATTGTCGAAGTTATGATTTTTTTTGTAAAATCATGGAAATTGAATGTTCCAAGATTGGCCGTTGTCCCGCTCCTAGGTTCATGCACCACTTCCAGTAAGCCTTTCGGCGGACGTGTACGCATACGGTGCATTTCACTAACACTACCAGCTGTCACGCAAAATTAAATGGGATATTTTCAACAATATAATTTACGCTAGTGTTTGTGAGACCGCTCGGCGAGAACCTAACGCAACCAACTCAATTTGACAGCTTTCTTTCTTTAACATTGCTTAACGATGTATACGACAAAACGTGAATTCAAGTGTAAAAATGATCCTCAAAAGTTTTGTTACGCGCGTGGCAACTATATATTTACAAAATCGGTCAATTTCACTGCTTCGTTGCAAACTGCATACAGGCTTTATTTTAAAATTGATCCTGGAGACTTTGACGAACCGTGGATTCCAAAAGTATTATGTAGTTCGTGCAAAACGTGCTTGGCTAGGTGGATGTCAGGCGCAAGGTAAATTGATTTTTTGAATAACTTTCATATAAACAATTTATGTACAGCATGGTAGTGCTTTGTTCTTTCCTGATCGACATTATCTTACTTCATCTATTTTTGATAAGTGTTAATGTCTTACTTACTAACTCACTTATTTGTTATCTGTCAGTCGCTATTTGTCCTTTGACATGCCACCATATGGCGTCGACCGTTTTGTCATGCAACGGATTGTTATTTCTGCTTGACAAAAGTTAAGCAACAAGGACGTCACAAAACAGTTGAGTATCCACAAGTGGCTTCTATGACAAAACCTGTTCCACATTCAAGTTCGGTCCCGTATCCTGTTTATCCAAAGCGGAAACGAGCGCCCTCTGTTGAATCGACCGTTACAAAAAGTGAGGAGGAATTCAAGGAGAAAGGAAGACTTCGAGGTGGAATTGGAAAGAAACCCAAAACTGTTTACACAATCCGAATTTAATGATTTGGTGCGAGATCTCGACTTATCGAAGGAGAAATCCGAATTGCTGGCATCACGCTTGAAAGAACACAACATGCTGAGCAAGGAGGTCAAAATTTCTTGTGACAGGAATCGTCACAAGAAATTTGACAAATATTATTCTACAAAGGACAAGGCATGTTTTTGCCATGACGTAAACGGCTTGTTTGAAGAGTTTGGTGAGCCATATGATCCAGCTGAATGGCGTTTATTCATCGATAGCAGCAAGATGAGCTTGAAAGCCGTTTTACTGCATCAAGGGAATGAGAAACCTTCTATTCCATTAGCTCATGACGTTAATATGAAGGAAACGTATGAATCAATGGCTCTATTACTCAATTTGATAAATTACAATCAACACAATTGGAAAATTTGTTCCGATCTTAAAGTGGTTGCCATGTTGACTGGATTGCAACAGGGATACACAAAATATATGTGTTTTTTGTGTAAATGGGACAGTCGAGCTCGTAAGAAACACTACGTCCGAAAAGATTGGCCAAAACGGGATAATTTCACAATTTGTAAAGACAACGTTAAAAATGATCCTCTTGTGGTAAAAGAACGCATAATACTTCCATCACTACATATAAAACTTGGGCTATTCAAAAATTTCGTCAAAGCGTTGCAAAAAGAAGGGCCGGCATTCCAGTACTTGAAATCAGTATTTCCAAATTTATCTGACGCAAATATAAAGGAAGGTGTATTTGTTGGCCCACAGATCAAAAAACTGCTCAATGATTCCGCATTCAATACAGTTTTGACACCAGATGAGGAAGAAGCGTGGAAATCGTTCCAGCGTGTTGTCACAACCTTTTTAGGAAATTTCAGAAGCCCAGATTATGAGGAAGCCGTCGATGAATTACTCAAAAATTATGAGAAAATAGGTATAAATCAAAAATATTGTGTTTGTTACATATAATTAATTTCAAATCCTTTCATTTCACTGAACACAGGTGTGAATATGTCTTTGAAGATACATTTCCTACATTCTCACATGGATTTTTTCCCGGAAAATCTTGGTGACGAGAGTGATGAGCACGGCGAACGTTTTCACCAACAAATGAAGATGATGGAACGTCGTTACCAAGGGTTTTGGGATGAAGCAATGATGGGTGACTATTGTTGGTTTCTGATTCGAGAAACAAGTTCAAAACATCGAAGACAAAGTCATTCGATTCTCAATCATTTTTAATAAAACCTAAATAAATTTCTTTTGTATCAACTCGGTTTTAAATCCTGATATGCCTTAATCAAATTGATATGTAGAGAAAAGAATCTCCCATGAAAACTTTACATGCGATTTGGATGCTTACAACGACACCTAGAAAAGGAACTCTAAAGCTGTTGTATTTCAGCAACATTTTTAAGTGTTTTACAGAAATGCTCATAACTTCGACAATTTCCAACCGATTTCATCCATTAAAGGCTCATTTTCTCCGGTTTTGAATGGACTTTAAGAATAAATTATGGAATGATTTTTTGAATCTTTTTATCCCATTAAAAATGTTGATTAAAACAAGATTTTTATGGAAAATTCGCAGGAAAAATTAAAAAAAATGCTGTAAATTTTTAAATAACTTCAAAATTAAATTTTTAATCAAGACATAATATTCAAGTGAACGATAGCAAATTTATTTAGCTTCATTTTCATAAAAAAAGATTTAAAATTGGTGCACTAGTTCTAAAGATATTGACATTTTAGTAATCGTACTTTTGTCCAAAATTAAAAAAATCAAAATTTTTGTATATCTCAAAAGTGGCTCTACTTTAATTTTTTCTGACCACGGCATTGAATTCAGCGTAAGATTTTGCATTGGAAATGATCATCACCTTACCGAGTTCAAAAATGCTGTAAACTAGTGTAGCCATCCACACAAGCTATCTCACCTGTATAAAACATTCCCAATCGATAGATCTCTGCTCGATCTGGCTCGACAGTTTGATTACGACATCGTAGAATCAAAGATGAAATTTGCTGATGTCTGTATGTGCGTCTGTGGACGCGTTTCATCTAGGCAAGCTTTTTCCGAGATGGCTTATCCGATCAATATGGTTGATACCTACATGGCGTAAACTCCTTTTTTTAAGTCAGGGGAAGAGTTAATGTTAAGTTTGTACGTTATCATCTGAAGAAGAAATCGTACGAATTTATATTGTGTCGATGCCAAGAGTTTTCATACTTTACAATGTATCCCAATAAGACCAGTTGGATTTTGTCCCTTTAAATTTGTACACGGCCGATGAGATCAACCCAAATTTTAGTTCAGTTTTTTCTTAATCCAGGGCTGGTAGCAGGCCACTTTTTAGTGACTTGGTCACTAATTTCAAGTCAGTCACTAAAAAGTCACTTATTTCATCAAAAAGTTACTAAAGTCACTATTCCTTAATATTTAGTCACTAAAGTCACTTTTTTACGATGAGAGTAAAGAATTTGACTTTAAAAACTCACATCAAATCACAGCTTGATTGGTATCAAATTTGTGCTAGAAAGATTAATTAAAAATCAGTGTGTAAATCTGACTGACAATGAGGCTAGCCTAGGAAAAAAATCAAGATCTCGAAGTTAAATAGCCAGAACATTGAGTACCTTTGACAATTTGTGACAGGTCTATGACAATTTCGAGATCAGAAAAATTTAAATATTAGTGATTCCGTCAACATGAATTGAACAGTTCTAGATAGAGCTGGAATTAGGGCGTAACAACTTTTGTTAACAATGACTTCTCTTGAAGATTTCTCGAAAGTCATGGCTCTCCCTGGCAAATTGACATCACCATCGAGTAGGGGAAGACTACCCCTATTCGATGGATATGTTGGTTTGTGTAGGCGTGCCTTGAATGCCTAGAAATCAACGAGAAAAGTCATTGTTTACAAAGACTGTTACGCCCTAGTTCCAGCTCTATCTAGAACTGTTCAATTAATGTTGAAGGAATCACTAATATTTTAATTTTGACGTAGGACTACGTCTTTGATTTCTATATGGGGGTACACTTTGTGAAAACCGAAATGGAACATGTAACAAATTAAGAAAGATTTTGAACTCAGCTGCCCCTGGTCTAATTTCAATAATTTTATCACCAATCGATCAGAAATATGGCTACGCATCGATAACAAAGCTTACGAATGTTGATTTTCAACAAGAAAAACTGGTAAATGTCCAGCATTGCCCAAAAACGTAGAGTTAACCAACAAATCCACCTATTACCGTTGTCTGGCTCGCCGTGGCGGTGTCTGACGTATCTCCTATCTACACGCCAAGCGTAAGCGGCCATGGATGTCATCTACGCTTTGAAGTGACAGAGACGCACTCTGTTTGGTTTCGGAAGTTAAATCATCACCAACTTTGGCAACAAAACGGCTCTTTTCAGGGCCACCAAGCTTATTGCAGTAAAGAGTAGGAATAGAATTCATCTGCCTGTTTGTCCATATTCAGAACCAACGATCACACAAAATGCTCATGCAAACTGAAAGCAGGGGTACAAATTATTTTGATCAACCTTGATCAACTTTGAATCGCCATGGCCGGATATTTTCGATGGAATAAGCAACAATCTAGCATCTAATTCGACGAAGACGGCAGGAAACATTTGTGAAGCCGAGTTATTTACGAAAGAAAGTGTCGATGAAGAGAATCAATCAATGTAGATAGGACCTTTAGTATATAGGAGTTTAGTTATCTCAGAAATAAGAAATAAAGTGCAGGAACTCAGCGATGAGTAAATTTGCCTCATGTTTTCCCAGGATTTTCCAGGGAAAAATTCCCGAATTTAAGGAAAGTAAAGATTGGATTAACTCAGTCTATTTATACTAATCCAAGACTGAACAAAATTTTCGTCAATTTCCTCATTTTCTGGCAGATTTTTTTAGGTTTTCCACAGGAAACCATAAGACAAATTTACTCATCGCTGAGTTCCTGCACTTTTGGCGATTATGAGTAAACTAAACTCAAATTTGGGTCGTTCTCATTCGCTGTGTACGCAAAAGGAAAATAGCCAGTGTCGTTACTTGATAGCAAACTACTCATAATGGGAGGAGTCTTTGTAGCTTTTATACCACTTGGTTGCACATCATTCTGCTTTAACCTGAAAAGATATAAAAGAGCGCTGCTGTATGGAATTAGCTCATTTTCGCTTCAGACGGCGTGGTGAACAGCAATAGCAGTAGTAGGAAGGTGGTGGCTAGTCCACTCCTTCACACCTAACAAGCAACAATTGACTGGTCGTGGCAAAGGCGGAAAAGGTCTGGTAAAGGAGGCGCCAAGCGTCATCGCAAAGTTCTTCGAGATAACCACCATCGGTCGTCTGGCTCGCCGTGGTGGTTTCAAACGTATCTCCAGTCTGATCTACGAGGTGTGCTGAAGGTGTTCCTGGAAAATGAGGTCCGTGAGGCTGTCATCAGTAAAGAGTTGGAATAGAATTTATCTGTGCTTGTTTGTCCATATTCAGAACCACAAGCCCCCAACGACCACACAAAATGCTCTCCAGAGTTGTAATCTTGTAACCAAACTTGGAAGCAGGGGTGCAAGTGATTTTGATTGATTCTCATAATCAACTTTCTCTTTGAAAAAAAAATTACTACAAATTTGGTACACTTACAATTCAAAAACGGAAAGAGTTGAGATAATAGATAATTCATCAATTAAAAGAACTAAATGCTCTTCACATTTATTCCGTCCACTAGCGGTCCTACGTCAAGCTTCCGTTCGTGCCCCTAGGCACAGACCCTTCTACTTTTTTTTTTTTTGATCTCGAAATTGTCATAGACCTGTTACAAATTGTCAAAAGTACTCAATTTTTTTCCTAGCCTAAAATCTCAAAAAATGGTCTAGGAAAATTTTCAAACCCTCGAAATTTTTTCATAGGCCAGAAATTTGAAAAATCATTGACACTTGGTATCTTTAGTATTTGTCGAAAAACCAATACCAAAACCAAACCATTAAATTGTATTGTATTTTTTCCGTACTAACAATCCGGTACTACAGAAACAAATTATCGGGTCCTTGTTTGAGAAAAAAAAACATTGTATCTATGATCATAAGCTGTTTTCTATGTTTCAAGAGAATTTAAAATGTTCAAGGATTGTGAACTGCAGGCTGCACAATTTTCTTAATTTGTTTGTCTAAGAGATCGCTAATGTTTAAGTCCCAGCAATAAAAAGTATGGTCTAAAACTCTAAAATGCATCCCTAGATCTCTCATTTTTCACGATCGAGATTTTAAGTGCTACACGCATTCAAATTTTGTTTTATATCCGTTATCTTTCCGTGTGGGATAATTTTCCTCGTTCCATAGTAATGAGATTTTTTCTTAGACTGCGCACTCCAAAGAAGAGCACGATGTGTTTATTAGAATACTCATGGCTATCTGAGATCTAAATTTAATTCTAGTCTGCAGTAATTCACGTTGCTAAACGCTTCGCTTCATATATACCCTAGATGTTTAAAATGTACAGTCCTAAATTGCCAAAATTTGGCTAAATCCTTGAATTTAAACATTTTTTTCTGTGCCTCAATTTTGCGATTTACTCACCAATTGCATCTAATATCAACTTAGGTAGACACCGTGCACCGTGCTCTTGCTTATTCATTTCATACTCACTTTATTATTGTTTGGAAGTCACTATTTTCGTTATTGTAGTCACTACTTTTACATCACATACCCACTACCAGCCATGTTAATCGCAAAAAGTGCAGGAACTCAGCGATGAATAAATTATCTCCGTGTTTTAAACCCTCAATAAACTGCTGGAAAATGAGGAAAATTAACGAAAATTTTATTCAGTCTAGTAGAAGTACTAATAGACCGATAAAATCCAATCGTTACTGTTATCATAATCTGGATTTTTTTCCTTGAAATATCGTGAAAAAGCTGGAAAAACATGAAGCAAATTTACTCATTGATGAATTCCTGCACTTCTTGCGATTTATAAGTAAAGGAAAATCAAATTTAGGTTGATCTCGTTGGCCGTGTACAGCGAGTTTTTCCAGCTTTCTGCACACGTAATTTCTAAACATACAAATTTCAGTAAGATCTTCTTTTTTTAACTCTTTATTTGTTCCAAATTCAAAATAAATCACTTTTGAGGGGGATAGAAGGAAAGGGGTGTAAGTGACTTTCATAGATTCTCTTCATCGACTTTCTCTTTCGTTAATAATTCAGCAGCAAACACATTCCTTGATTCGTGCGCCATTCTGGATGCTATATGAGAACCCCTTTTATCAAACTATGAGGCAGAAATAGCGCAAAATCTGTTTATAAAGCTGTGACTATTAAAAGAGAAAGTTTGTTTAACTATCCTGTGCACCTCCAGGGGTGCAAAGGGCTTTTGTGAAAGATTTCCATCCTCGGCGATTACTAGCTTTGGCCTTGACCTGTGCCCAAGTCAAATTTCGGTCAACGTTCTTAATTTCACTTTTTAGGCTCCGCCGCCACGAGCCTCTGGGTCTGCCTCTGCTGCGATGTCCTGCTGGATTCCAGTCCAGTGCTTGCTTGCAGATTTCGTTTCCGCTCCGTCGTAGTGTGTGGCCGACCCACCTCCACTTCCGTTCACGAATGTCTGTCTCTATCGGCTTCTGATGGCTCAAACGATGAAGCTCGGAATTTGAGATCCAATTGTGGGGCCACCAGGCACGAATTATGTACCGCAGGCATCGGTTCATAAACACCTGCAGCTTCTGAGTGTTCTCCGCTGATACACACCCCGTCTCGCTGGCGTATAACAGCACAGACTTCACGTTCGAGTTAAAAATTCGGATGCGTCGAATGATCTGATTCGCTCTCCATACATTTCGCAAACTGGCAAAATCAGTCCTCGCCTTCTTAATCCGTGCACCTATGTCACTCTTGGTGCCGCCGTTCGACGCTATCTGGCTGCCAAGATATTGGAAGCTTTCGACTTTCTCCACTGCCTGCCCAGCTACCGTGAAATTGGAACGGTTTTCCGTGTTGACATCCAACGATTTGGTCTTGTTGACGTTGATGGTTAGACCTGCTTCAGAGGAGCGTTCCACAAGGTCGTCGAGCTTACTCTGCATGTCAGAGCGCCGTTGTGCTAATAAAGGGTGATACGGTCAAAATTTGGTCAATATCAACTTGACGTATTTCTTTCAATTTTGCATTTAAAAAACCTGAACACCCCTCATTTTGAAGGTGTGTGTGTGTAGAATGTTGCTCCTATTTTGATTTTGGAATTCACTCTTCAGTTGTCAAAATGCCGTCCAAGCAAGAAGAGCAGCGTATCAAAATTTTGCTCGCGCATCGCGAAAATCCGAGCTACTCGCACGCAAAGTTGGCAAAATCCGAGGGGGACGAAAGTAATCCATTCTGCATTTAATTTAACAGATTTCAAATAAATTTGCTGAATAATTACGATAAACACCGGATAAATTCGATCCGTAATGATTAATAACACGTGTCTTCAGATGTCATCCGATTTCATCCACTATTAATCGATAATATTGGATATATCAGATAATTCTGCTCGTTACTGCTGATGTTATGTTTAGTGTGTATCGCAGTGTTACCTGTCAACGGGGAAAACCGGAAACTGCTTGTCATCTCGCTTGTGATTCAAATTCAAAAATGGAAATCAATTTTAGCAATTTTTGGAAAGAGGTTTCCAAAACTACGGGGCCAATTCCAATAAGTGTTCGGGCGGCGCTGGAAGGAACAAAATATCTCCATGGAGGGTTGGCATCCATTGATGACCGAACCATAGATGCCATTGAAGCTGATGTTCGCCGGATGCCGGAGATACTGGGAAAATCTGTTGAGGAGGTGAAGGAAATGTTCGGTAATATACCCGGAGATATTCGTGAATTTCGTTTCGTGACCGGTGAAAGAAGTGCAATGAAACTTGTGGCAGATTGTATCAAACAACATGGAATAAAGCGGTTTTGTAAAAGGTTGTCCGGACAACAAACTCTGAACGTGACTGCAGCACAAGATGCCTCACGATCTGTCCACAATAAGATTTTGGACTACTACAAAAAAAGGTTTTATAGTTATTGAAATCTTAGCTTTCCTGTTATTTTACGACCCCATTCTATTACAGAGACGACACAAGTATTGATTTGTTTACAAAACTGGCTAAGTTATCGCTAAACATTCAGCAGGATAACTGTGGTATCAAAGCATGTATCCAATGTCCATTTTGTGGTAACATCGTCACGATACGGCCTGAAAAATCAGGAACTTGGAAAATATCCAACTTTTCAGCTCACGTTAAGGCCAAACATTCAACTGCAGATCACATTACGAGTACAAAACCTGGGAACAACTCGGAGCGCAAACCAAATAAACGACTTCGTCTAGACACCAGCGCAAATGTTACGCCTCACCAATTTGACCAGGATGTAGTCACACCAAGCTGTAGCCGGACTATTAAAAACAGTTTTGCAACAGCTGAGCTCACGATCGAGAACATTGACGAGTACCCTTGCGAGTACCTGGAGGTCAGCAAATGCGGTGAGAAACCAGAGCCGGATGATCTAAATACCGATGTGAAGCTAAACGACGGTGAGGAGCTGGAAAACGATGAGATAGATGTATCCAATGAGGAAGTAGATGCCAATGCAGAGCTAGACGCTGATAAGCAGATAGAATCCGATCCGGTAAGCAGTGCTGGTGAAGAACTGGAATCCGATGAGGAGCTAGTGAGCAATGAGAATCTAGAGGCCGACAATGAAGTAAAAAGCGCTGAGGACCAAATGGTAGAGCAGAATCAGAAAGCCGACGATGATGCTGGTGAGGAAGTAGAGTCCGATGAAGATGCGGAACGCAGTTCCGGTGGAGAACTATCGTTTGAAGAGGACCAACAGGATCGAAAATCCGATGAAGATGACCCTTCAAACTAGATAGATACTGCGATTTGGCCAGTCGCAGTATCGAGGATAAACAGGCTCATACGGGAAGCATACTGAACCTGCTAACCGCTTGCGAAGCGCGATTGGCTGGTATACATCCAAGAGGTAGACGTTATACTGATAAGGAGCTTGATTATTTCACATACAAATATGTACAGTGTGGCAAATCGGCTTACGAATTTGAACACGCAAATTCCGTGTCGCCGGATATTAGAACATGTCAGCAACATTTGAAAAAAATGAGCAGAAATGTAAAACCAGATTGTCTGAGACTGCCGGAATTCTCTCGATATCTTGAGCTCAACGATTTGCCAAGGGTATTCGTATTGAGTGAAGATGCAACCCGTATCTCTGGTGGGGTTAGCTATAACTCTATCAAAGATGAAATATATGGTCTAGTTCCACCTGTCGATACCAACGGAATGCCCATCAGGAATTTTTTTGTTGCTTCCTCCCCAGCACAGGTTAAAGAATTCCTTCAGCGGTATCCAGTTGGTCGGAACCTTTATGTTACCATGGCTCAACCGTTAAAATCAGGTTCTGAGGCATTCTGCCTGATGTTCACTTGTTCGGACAATAGATTCACCACAAAAGATGTTCTCAGAAGATGGAAACACACTGAAGAGGAGTGTAAAAAGCTTGGAATACTAATGATATGCAGAGCATCTGATGGTGATCCACGATTGGTTCAGGCCATGATGAATCGCATGAGAATTCCAATCAAAGACGAAAATCGAATCGGTGAATGGTTTTTTGCTGACTGTTCTACGGACAACATTTGTATCCAGGACACAACCCATCTTGTTAATAAGTTTCGGGTACGGCTGATGAAACAAGACCGTCATATAATAATAGGTATTTAAAAAAAATAAAACTTACTGATAATATCACATCAATTTTACGCTAAACACTTTACAGGAAACCATACTATATCGAGTGTTCACCTTCAGCAGCTGATACTTTTGCCTAGAGATCAACATGGACTTTTTCCGTCTGATCTTAGCATGCAGGATAAAATGCGTTTCCGCCCGGTTGAAAAAATGACGGAACGTCGAGTTATTGATGCGTTAAACAGTAATTTTCCGGAAGCTGAAGGCACTGCAATATACCTCCAATTGATGTCCAAAATCATGACTTCATTTATGGATCCGAACCTGAACGCTTCAGAAAGAGTTTATAGAATTTGGTTAGTATGATTCATTATAGCTTCATAAACATTGAAATAAACGCATAAAGGCTTGATTATGATGCACTGTTTAATATTTTTTTACAGGTATGCCCTTTTCTTCGTAAGAGCTTGGCGTAGTTGGTGCGTTTTAAAATATAAAACAATCAAAAACTGCATTACAACTAACTGCTACTGGAGCCTGGAAATAAACGCTCACGCTTTGGTCAACTTTCTCAGACTTTGTCGCGAAAAGGGGTACGAATTTAATATAACTCTTTTGCAAAGCCAGACATGTGAAAGCTTCTTTAGATTAGCACGATCCTTCACTACAACAGAATCTACGGTTGTAAATTTTACCATGCAATCCTTTGAAGCGCGATTGAATAGGATCGAAGCGAAATCTCTCTTTATACATAGCAGAAAAGATGAGTTTTGCTTTCCTCGCCAAAAGTTATCCGATACCTATACGCCACAATCACAGCTGCCGTCAGATTCGGATATTGTATCCACAATTTCAAAAGCTAAGCTCGAAGTACGCTACCAGCTGGAAAAGTTAGGATTGGAACCGAAAAACATGTCGTTCGAAGAATGCGTATTCATCAGAAAACCTAAAGCAAAAAATGACCCCGCTTGCGGAGAATTTGCGTATATTTCTGTACCGGAGGAATCTTTTGAAAGTGACAAAGAGATCCATAATGCAACCGACTTATTTGGAAACGTTGGCGCTGAACTTAACATAAAAGATTCATCAGCTTTCAACTCACGAAATACGTTTCAAATTCGAAATCGCAACGGAAGCATTGTGCGTGTGAAAAAATCTACATTCCTTTGGATGCTGATGTCGGAAACGGAACGGTGTTCCTCGGACAGAATTTACAGATTTCAAGGACCAGCGCACAGAATTACATAATTACAAACGTTATTTTTCAGTAATAAAATCAAACACTATTCACACAAAATTTATGCATCATAAGGCTTTTGAGTGGGGAGGGAGTGGGTTTGGAAACTGTGACGAGTATACAGATAAAATTTAAGGCCCATACAAAAAAACGTGACAAAGGGGGAGGGGGGTTGAAAATGGGCCAAATTTGCGTTACGTAACTAATGGACCTTCCCTTACAGTTTTTTGCATTAAAATACTCTTTTTTAAATAAATTATGGTTTCTTACAAATTCAAAGTTATAAAGGCCAGATATCTACACCGATTCTTTATTTTATCTTTTGTTCCCATTATCGTACATCTGTACATCCCGTAATCGTCCGCCTCCTTCCACGAAGATTCTTCCTTCACATGGCCATGGCCCATACCGGCAGTATCCCCCATCAGGACTCGATCGGTAAACTTGGCATAGATCCGATAGGGCTGCAGCGGTTCCAACTTCGTCGCCAACACGGAGCTGTCGTATCGCAGGAGATCGACATTCATGTTGAAGTACACCCCGTCGAACTTACACAGGAACACATTTTCCATCTCCCGCCGCTGGCCAGCCAATTCCGCGTTGAAGTAGATCATCGAGTAAAAGTTGAGGTTTTTAGACACCTGTGCATCGAGCGTGTACAGTTGCTCCGGCAGAGGGACCTTCACTGCCAGTGGGGGTGTAATCAGTGTGACGGCAATAATGGTCGTCCTTAGCGGTGATCACTTTCGGTGCCATCAGTACCTTAAACACATTGCCGAGATTCTCGATCGTTTCCATGACCTTTTCAATTACCAGTTTCAGGCCTTTCAGCCCGTTGGCTTTCTCCGGCGTTGAGGTTGTCATGGCTAAAACGATATTTCTGATAACTACTGCATTATTTAATACTGTTGAGTGATAAATTTACCATACAAAGGTGGAGCAATCAAATCAATCTTGATCCAAAGGTTCCTCCGTCGAGAGATCTAGGCCAGCCCGCAGCGCAGTCTTGACTGCATCGATACCCTCGTAACCGTAGCAAGCAAATCCAATATTTGCTCGGATCTTAACCACTTGCTAGGTAAGCTTCCGCTTGATGTTACTCAACAGAATTTCTTTCACTTCCCGTTCCAGCCGCATTCGTCCGAGATGGCTCACTGCAATATATATTAGATAATTACAATCTAAATCCATAATCCACAAGCAAAATCTACTTACATGACACACTGTTTGAACACATCATACGCAACGGCCTTGCTCTTGAGCTTCTCCTCGAAGCGCCAGGCCAACTGCTCGTTAAAGAACTTCATATCAACCAAATGCCGGAGGATCGAATTCACTGCCTTTTTCCTTGGCAAATCGCTCCGTACATGTTTCCACATCTTCCGGCGAAACTCGTCCCTTGAACAGATCGATGTATCCCTTGAATTAGTCCACACGGATTATGACCACTGGTTCGGTTTTACCGATAAATCTGTGGAACAATTCTGACAACAAACGAATGTTGCAATACAATGTTTTGCTAATTTGAGGCAAAAATGTCACGTCACCTTTCATTAGGTCCTATCTACATTGATCGATTTTATCATCGACTCTCTCTTTGAATCACCATGGCTGCGCAAACAAATTTTGCGCTATTTTTGTCACATAGTTGGATAAAATAAGGTACTAGCTAGTACCCAGAATGTCAAACATAACAGATAATGTTGTTGCTACTGAGCTATTAACGAAAGAGAAAGTCAATGAAGAGATTCGATCAATGTAGATAGAACTTAATGAAAAGTGACGCGAGAAATCTCTTCTGTCAAAACAGCTGTCACCGTAATCTGTCACATGAAAATTAGAGATGTGACCCGATATGTCAGAGATGTGATCGATAAAAACGATATTTTTATTTTTTAGAGATTTAAGCTCGATAATATCGGATAAAATGGATTTGGCTGAATATTAATGAAATCATTAAACTGAAGAGATTTTCTTGCTAAATTCGAATAAATCTGGGACTTTCGCCCCCCTCGGCAAAATCGCTAAAAGTTGCCAAATCAACCGTTACAAATGTAATTAAAGTGTTTGGGGAACGTTTGTCGACAGCCAGGAAGTCTGGATCGGGGGGAAATCGAAAACCGGAAGCCGCTGAGACGACAAAGAGAGTTGCCGGTAGTTTCAAGCGAAACCCTAACCTCTCTCTCCGAGATGCCGCAATTAAGCTGGGTGTATCGTCTACAACCGTGCATCGAGCCAAAAAACGAGCCGGACTATCGACTTACAAGAAGGTAGTGACTCCAAATCGCGATGATAAACAAAATACGACGGCCAAAGCGCGATCCCGGAGGCTGTACACGACGATGCTGACGAAGTTTGACTGCGTGGTAATAGACGACGAAACCTACGTCAAAGCCGACTACAAGCAGCTTCCGGGACAGGAGTTTTATACGGCAAAAGGAAGGGGAAAGGTAGCAGATGTTTTCAAGCACATGAAACTGTCAAAGTTCGCAAAGAAATATCTGGTTTGGCAAGCCATCTGTACCTGTGGCTTGAAAAGCAGCATTTTCATAGCTTCCGGGACTGTCAACCAAGAAATTTACGTGAAAGAGTGTTTGAATAAACGTCTGCTGCCTTTCCTGAAGAAACACGGTTGTTCCGTACTGTTTTGGCCGGATTTGGCATCTTGCCATTACGGTAAAAAGGCCATGGAGTGGTACGCCGCCAACAACGTGCAGGTGGTTCCCAAGGACAAGAACCCTCCCAACACGCCAGAGCTCCGCCCAATTGAGAAATACTGGGCTATTGTCAAGCGGAACCTAAAGAAGACCAAAAAAACTGCTAAGGGCGAGCAGCAGTTCAAGGTAAACTGGCTTTCTGCGGCGAAGAAGGTGGACAAGGTGGCTGTACAAAATCTAATGGCAGGGGTCAAGCGTAAGGCCCGGCAATTCGGATTTGGAAAAGCGGAAGCCTAACTGAATATTTTTCCTGAATTTTATACTAATTGAACTTGAAAAAGAAATTTAATTTGATTTTTTAAATAAACGATTTCACCGATTTACACGCGTTTTCCCTTGACCAAATTTTGACCGTATCACCCTTTAACGCAACATCATCAGCCAAATCGGAGTCGTTATAGGTTATTTCTGAGATTTCGTGCCTCCCTTGTAAGAAAACGTAAGAGAATTTTTTTTTAATCTCACGTAATAAGTACATGGTCCAGTGCAGGGTTGTGCTATAAGGGTTTTGTTTTGAAAACAGCAACATTGTGAAAGTTCTTCTTCTTATTCGCATTTCAAGCATAAACCCCGTTCACATTACAGCCTACACACTAAGATTTTTTTACAGGAGTCAGTATTTTTTTACTGGGTTTTCGAATTACTGAAAAAGTCGGTAAAAATTCAAATGACCGTTATCCGTAAGGAATCAATGAAATCGACCAATTTTATTTTCTATCATTAAATGGGTTTAACAGAACTAAGTATGTACAAGTTCAGAACAAATTTTCTCGTTAATAAATTTTCCACAGATTTTTAAACTTTTACCGAACAGTTCCGCAGTTCAAAAACTCGGTAAAACCGTACTGACTCGATTAGTGTGTATATCACGTAATATAGGCTGTCTTGCAATGAGCACTCATACATAGGATTTCCAGTGAAAACTAGATGTATGAGTGCTCATTGCAAGACAACGTATATCACTTGATATACGCTGTAATGTGAACGGGGTGTTATTGCTTAGTGAATATTAGCTTGTTGCGTGTTCTCAACTTAGTGTTCTAAATGCGCTTCCTCAGTTATTAATTGAGCACTTTTGGTGCCAATACCAATGAATGAAATTGTATATTGTTTTCGACCGGACCGGGAATCGAACCCGCATTCGGCTTGGTAATACCGTGCCACAAACAAACAGACAACTCTTAGCAGAAAATTCTTTGAAAAATATCGTCAAGCGGATTTTGCATGCACACTAGCACCAACAGTCAATACGAAACTAACGATTTCAAATTGGCTCACTATTTGACTAGCCTATTGGTCTCAAGCAAATCCACTAACGTACCCCATTCTAGTATAAATTCCAGTACTACACTACAGTTTGATAGATAAAATGAGGGGTTAGTGGATTTTCCTATGTTTCGAGGGGTGAATCGATTAGCTTGGGACCGAAGATAGTACCAGAGCTGAGCCAAAAAGTTGAGCTCGTTTCTTCGGGACCTTCTGGCCTTAGAGTTACCTCTACACTAGCACCCTCTATCATGCACATTCCGAAGCATTGTTTTGCAACCGGAGCATCCCTCGTTCATGCAATTTTTTCACTAGTTGCTTTTCTTTCGTTCTGTCAACGCGTCAGCTGTGTTGAATAAAAACAAAACAGGTGGAAGTCAGTGATGTCGGTTCTACAAAATTTTCCGTAGATCTTTAAAATTGATTGAATTTGTTTTTTTTATTTTTTAATCTTTATTATAGAGATTTTTAGCCTAAGGCTAGTTCATCTCTAAAGATCCGTAGGAGAAATTCACAGAAGCTTAGTCTTTTTTAGGGTTTTGTTTTGTTTGTTAAGTGTGATGTTTTTTTGCTGGAAACAAGTTTTTAAACGTTGTAATGCATCACTAATGAGTGCCCTTTCTACCACCGCTCATCACTTTAATGAGTACAAAGCAAACAATATGTATCAATCAACGTTATTCATGCTGTATTAAACACCTGTTACTAAAAATCGATGCAATATTACACTCATTAAAATGATTTGTTCACAAATTCTGTGTACATCGTACAGCGTAATATTACACAACAAGCGGAATGACCACTCGACTGTTTGGGTGTAATATTCAACAATTTTTTTCTGTATTTTTTATATAAATATGTGGTACAGGAATGACCCGATTTTGTCAACCCCTCCGTGCATTAGACTTTTATCAATAAATAATTGTAATTCCAAATCATTCTCATGCATCTTCAAGATGGGTGTTTAAGGTATACTTTGGTCCAATAAGACCACTGAAAAAGCGCATGGGAACATTCGAAAACAATTTCAAAAAAGGGCTGGCAAAATCGGGTCATTATGTATGTATGTATCCAGTGGGATGCCTTGGTTCCCTTATTATTATCAAGAGCTGACATATACTAAATTGACCTGTAAAAGAACTGGCATCACTGATAAGTTTGAAATATAGTGGTTTGCTTAACGCTTCAGTGGCGCCATCATGACAAATGCAAGCATATTTCCAACTCAAACCTTATTTGCGAAAAATGTGATGGTGAGTGCTATGTCTGGTTGTCTGTGACCGTTCCTTTACTGAAAAGGCTATAAGGCCCCACATTGTGAAATTTAAACATGCTGAAAATAGTTTTGCAGGCCAGATCCTTCAGTTGAATACATTGGCGTCGCCCTAACCTCAATCTACCTGTTCAACAACTCTCAAAACGTAAACAAACAAAACAATATTGGTTTCAATGGATACAAATCAGTGAAACTAGAAGACCCTATGCCTTTTGAAACTGATTTGAAGGTAAAAATAACCCTAAATAACGATTTCAAAGTTGCTGAACAGGTAAAAAGTGAGGTTACGCGACGCCACTGGTTGAATACAATATTTGCAGTATCTGATTTTTATTTGCAGAAATATAAACTTTCGGGTCAAAACTAAATTTAAGGTTACGGACAATTCTGAAGTAAATAAGCCGAAATTTTGATTTCACTGGGCCTTACAGAAGCACATGTTAACAATGAGCTGACAAAATCCTAATTGTGGACCATGACAAAACCGAAAATGTTGCATAGGTATCCCAAGTAGCAATTGGGGTTTTATGAGGGTTCTGCAGACTATGATTTAGACTTGTAGCATGCTTTAAAACCGTGATAAAACTTGCAATGTTGCTTGGGATGTTACGCTAATTTCGGGTTCTCATACCGCTTATCCCTTAGCTGTAGTATAGTACTGGTTCTCTGAACGTGTCTGATACTTGCTAAAGAGGCTGAATTGGGTAAAGAGCAGGCTTCCAGTGCGCGCGCTACCGTATGCGAGACGCAATACGAATAGTCTCATAGTCATAGCAGTCTCATGCGCAAGAGATTTGTAGTACTCTGTTTCTCTCTCTTCAGTTTTGTCGCATCTCACATTCTCATAATGTCAGTGTGTCGCACTGTTTTGTAAGCACAGCACATTTCCGGATGTATGCGTTTCATGAGAACGAGTATCATGCGACGTCGCGTGAGCCGAAGCTCATGCGCTTTTCTCAACGAGACGTCGCTAAGCGACGTTTCAATGCGACATCGGAATAACAAACTCAACTGGAAGACCAACTCGTGTTCTTGATGTGGGAAAAGTGTTGCTTTGTTTTGAAAACGAAGGAAAGCGACCTAGCTACTACACTCTTATCGAACATGGAGAAGAGGTGTCGGATGGTTATGACTTGGATGGTTATGGTTTTCCTAGCGGCAATTTTCGTTGATTAAAGGATTAACTTGAAAAATAGCCCATTCATAACGAACGAAGGAGGAGATGGGGTTTTGGTAAGCGAAATGTACAATCAAGTTGTGGTTTATTTGCTCGTTAATGTGCTTTTTTTCAATTTCACCGAGGGTCTGTCGTCGCAAATTGATTGTTTCAATTCAGCATCGGTGGCTGATATGAACTATACTGTGAGCACTAACACACCTGAAGAATTCAGTTGCTGCCGTAGTAAGTTTGTTGATTGACAGGTATTCAATACAATTCCTGAAGCAAGAAGCTTAGCAACAATCCGTAATACAGATATGACACAACTTTTTCCTAAATTTATTACGTTAACCTTAATCCAGAATTTCGTCCTACGTACACTGTGGTGCTAAGTTGATCGGACAAAGGTCGTTTTCATACAAACTAGCCACGTTTAACATGTTGTAAATGTGTTCTGTTATGATCAATTCAGCTGAAATTTTGACGCAAAACTACAAATATTTTGAATTTCACGTGTAAGAATTACCAAATTTTTTGAAGCACCTGCTGGAAGGTGACAATAAAATTAAAATTTGTGCATAGCTGATCGGACAAAAGTCAATGGAAAAGCAAGTTTTGAGTCAAAATTTCAACTCAGAACAAATTTGCATTATGTTAAACTTGGTTAATTTTTAAGTGTATGTAATATACTTGTGTGTATGTAATAAGAAGTCACCACCAACGTTTTTGCAGCAAAGTACACTTCTGCGTTGAAAATAATCCCTTAAAATAGTGTTCACTCAAGCCAGACAAAATACAAATATTAATCTTCAGAGTTCTATCATTACTAGCGTGTTGATATGATCGGTCAAGTCAGACCGAACTGTGATTTTTTTTTTTGATTTCGAGAAAAACGAATTTAAAGTTGGCTGTTCAATATTGTGTTATGGGACAAATCATTTGACCGTTTTCTCTTGCTACTCTAATTTTTCAAATCTGGCTGAAAAAGTGAAATATAGCTGAGGGAATTCTTGATCTTATGATATCATTAACTCATTTTTTGTTTTTATTTTGCTACTTAGTCACTTCTGACTTAACGCTGACTATATGATCTTGTATAGTAAACTTTAGTGCTATTTTACATTCAAAAAAGTCCATTTATATTTTTACTGGTCTGAGTAAAAGTATTCTGATGGATTATTAGTCTAATTTGGTGCAAATTCGCAAAGACTTGTTTATTTTTCCACCAAATGGGCTGAAAGCTTCAGAGACTTCAAAAAACAATGTATTTTAGAAGATTTCCGCATAAGGACTTGTTGAAGGACACATAGTTCCACATATATTCCGGTATTATTTGGGGTGCTATCATGCTAACGGTATCCCAACCAGGGATGGGAAATCATTTTCATTCATTTAGTGCATTCATTACATTCATTTGCCTCTAACTTTTTTTTATCAACAGAATTCCGTAAAATAGTGTTTGCAGCTTTACACGGACAGAAAATTGTTTGCATTGAACCAAACAAAACTTTAGTTGTATTTAAGCAAACAATTCCGGTTGAAATTATATTGCATTTTATTGTTTCTATAAAACTTATTCAAATAAATTCAACATAAGATTCTTTTTGTTTTAATAAGCCACTTTTCAATTGCAACTATTGTAAAAATAACAATATTCTATTATTAAGCCAACAATAGTTAATTTTAATTTAGCATTTATTTGCTGTGTCCATTCCCCGGGCCATGAATACAAAAATAACTACCAACCATTCCCTCGTTTTCACCCGGACAAAAATGTAAACAATAACAAAAAAATTCTCATTTGATTAAGTATTGTTTTTAATTGTGAATTTCGGGAAATAAGTACGAGATTTCCGAAAATCTTGAGACTTGAGGTAAGCAAGTAAGCTGCAGTTGAAGCTGCAGTTGTTAAATATAATCAATTTTTAAGTTTTTTTTCCTTGATTTTTTTCCGTCGATCTTGTTTTCCGTACTGAGTACCAATGCTCCCGACGCCAGGAATGCACCTCCCACACCTGGACCCTACATATCGACCCATCAACTCATGAACCGGTGACCAACGGCTTTACTTCCCTTCCCGAAGGAAGGCGTGATCAGTGATTTTATGCCTCAAAAATTCAAATGCAATTCTGTTTGTTGCAAAAAGAAAACAAAACACAAAAAAAAAATCGACATTATTTTTGAATCAATAAACATATTGTTATTTCTACTGCGTGAATTGTCAGCCTTCATAAAATAAATTTGATTGAATCAACAAGAAATCTCTTTTAAAAACAAACATATTTTCTTGTTGACCCAGCTGCCAAATTTGACAGCTTACGTCAAAACCATGAAAGCTCTTGTAAATTCGAAAAGATTTTCTTTTTGATTTAACAATCCATGGGTTTTAAGGGACAACAATACTGGATTGTTGAAACAATAATGATTTCTTTTTGCAGCCAAAACAACATGAAATTCTTATTGCATTTACGTCAAATATTATTACGTTTAAAAATTTTTTTTCTGCGTGTAGTAGGTTTTGAGATTAGCTACATCTTTTGTAAATGACTCAAATCGGTATCTCTTATGCATGATGAATCAGAGCGATAAGAACAAACCATTGTTTTTCAGTGAATGTAAATTGCATTCACTGAAAAACAATAACATGTTCTGCCAGCTCTAGTTCGTCATGCATAAGAGATTCAGATTTAAATTTTTTACAAAAGTTGTAGTTAATATCAAAAGCTACAAAAGCTTCATACATTATTTTACGGTGTTCTGCTGATGGAAAAAGTAACAGACAAATGAATGTAAATGAATTGCACGAAATGAATGTAAATGAATGCACGAAATGAATGTAAATGATTTTCCATCGCTGATCCCAACTACCGTAGGGTTGTCATCCACCGCTCACGTAGTCTTCCTTTACCTTCCTTTAGCATCCTTTCGACAAGCAATTGCGTCTTCCTAGGATCATAAGTGGTGATCTTACGGTGATTCCAGTATATCTCTGGAACCATGTGTTGAGTCTGCTTGAATCTATACTAGAAGATATTTCTGGAACCATTTAAAAACTTCACCCCATTTGAAAAGGGCACACAAGTCTTCTGTGAACAAACCCTTCCAGTCCCTTCTCTCGTCACCCGACAACATCACATATGATGGGACCGCGAGAGTCAAGGCATGCGAAACAGCGCACGGCGATGGCGCCCTGAGAGAGCGCATAGAGATGTTGCAATGAAACAGTCGCATGTGATTGAATACATGCGTCGCATTGAGAGAGCAATGCGATGAGACAAAACAAAATTGAAACGCTTGAATTTGTTGAGAGCGTGTAGCTTGTCGCGCGCATCGTTCTGGTCTCGCTTTTGTACAATTAATGTAGCACACCATGGATTTGAGAGTCATGCGACGCTCTGTCTCACAGCTCGCTGTCGCATTTGTGTACGCGTGAGATTTCCGGAAGCCTGGTAAAGAGGTGACATCTCATCAACTTGGCAGGTTGTGGACGAACTCGGCTCGTACTTTACCGATCTCGCAGCCATCGAGAAGTACGAAATCGAATTCAAGCGGAAAGCTGAGCCTTCGACGTCATCCATTGCAAGTTTATCTGTTTCTTCTAACGCTGGAAACTCGGACATCAACCAGGCATGCTCCTGGCAGGAATTGCAGCATGCCCTCCGCTGCAGCAACGGAAAGTCGGCGGGTCCCGACGAAATCGGGTACCCTCTACTCAAGAGGTTACCAACGCCAGGCCTGCTACGGATGCTGGAGCTTTTCAACAAGCTCACCAACTCGTATCCAGCGTCGTGGAAAGAGAGCTTAGTCATTCCCATCCCAAAAGCCAATGAAACAACCTGTGAAGCTAGCAAGTTCCGGCCAATAGCCTTGACATGCTGTATGGCCAAGGTCCTGGAGTGAATGGTCAACAGGAGGCTAAAGCATTTCCTTGAAGCCGAAAACCTGCTAGACCATCGACAGCACGCCTTCCGTCAAGGGTACGGAACGTCAACTTATTTTGCAACATTAGGGGAGGTCCTCAAGAGTGCCAACGATAGCGGTCTCCACACCGAGATCGTCTCGCTGGATATATCGAAGGACTTCAACAGGACGTGGACGCTCCTCGTCTTAGAGCAGCTTGTCAACTGGGGGCTGTGTGGGTCCACTTCATCAAAAATTTCCTGACCGATCGCTCTTTCAGAGTCGCAGCTGGCAACACGAGGTCCCAGCTTTTCAGAGAAGAGACGGGCGTCCCACAAGGTTCAGTTATCGCCGTTACCCTCTTCCTTGTGGCCATGAACGGAGTTTTCGGAGGACTGCCGAAAAATGTTTACATTTTCGTGTATGCTGACGATTTACTTATCGTAACTACCGGCCCAACAGTAGCACGTAACAGGATCAAGGCCCAGGCAGCAGTCTCCGTTGTAGCCAGGTGGGCCAGCGCGGTAGGTTTCCAGCTTTCGGCCACCAAAAGCGTCAGGTGCCACGTGTGTCCATCCCGGCACCGTGTCAGCGGGCCACCTATTAAAGTTCAAAGCCAGCCCATACCACTGAAGAAGACGGTCCGTATTCTGGGGGTACTTGTTGACCGGTCCCTCAACTTCGAGCAGCACTTTAAGGCGATCAAGAACGACTGCCGCAGTAGGATCAACTTGATCCGCACCATCACTCGCCCCCACCGGTCTAACAATCGCGACACTCGTTTCCGGATTGCAAGAGCCGTCATCGATAATCGCCTCCTGTACGGTCTTGAGATGACGTGCATCGCCACCGAAAAGCTCGTGCAGATACTAGCACCAACTTTTAACACCTACGTTCGGATTGTCTCCGGCCTTCTTCCGTCAACGCCCGCCGATGCCGCATGCATCGAAGCGGGTATTCTGCCCTTCCGCCATCGTATAACCGCAGCAAATGCAACGAAAGCCGCTGCCTTTACCGCAATGACCTCCGGAAATGACAGGATCTTTCTCCCCGATGAGGGGAACAGACTCCTTCGCATGACTGGCAATTCGGAGCTCCCCCCAGTGGCCAAGGTTCACTGGTACGGAGACAAAAGTTGGCGCATACCTTCACCAAAAATCGAGAGTCGGATAAAAAGCAGGTTCAAGGCTGGAGATAACTCTGCAGCGCTGAAGAGAACAATAGCCGAACTGCTAGGCTCGGACTACCCACCCCATGCCCACATATACACAGACGGATCGCTTTCCCGAGCCGGGGTCGGAATTGGAGTAGCCGGAATTTCAGCACCGATGAGTAGCAGCTTACCCTCACAATGCTCGGTTTTCTCTGCCGAAGCTGCGGCCATCTTTGTTGCAGTTGCAACACCATCGGACCGGCCCATACAGGTGCTATCCGATTCTTACAGCGTGATACATCGGAGACCATGACTCACCCCTGGATACAGGGTATTGTGGAGGCCACACCTCCGAACACGGTGTTTTCCTGGATCCCTGGGCACTGCGGTATCCCAGGAAACAGCGAAGCCGACAGCCTGGCAGGGTCTGAACCAGCTCTCCCCGTTACACTGACGAAGTGCCACTACAGGACATAAAGCGATGCATAGTCAGCACAATGTGGAAAGCCTTGGAAGCAGATTGGTGCCAATCCCAATCCCTCTTCATCCGAAGAATCAAAGGAACGACGAGCAAGTGGACGGATATGCCGAAACTACGGGACCAGAAGGTGGTTTCTCGTCTTAGGACAGGCTATACAAGGATCTCACATAGTTTTGGTGGGACGCAGTTCCACAGAATGTGCTACGTTTGCGGAACCACTGCATCGGTGGAACACATCCTATGCCTGTGTCCGCAATACCAACAAATACGGGAGCAGTACTCACTTCCCAACAGCATTAGGGACATGGGCGACGAACCTTCCACTCTAGCGACAGTTATTTATTTCCTCAAGGACGCTGGGTTATACAACAACATTTAGGTCCTTTTAACTTTCTTTTGGCTGACGGTACATCTCTACCGTACGGGGGATTACCCCTCCTACGGTGGAGCTCCGATCTCTTTCAAAACCCTACCTAACTTTGATGTACCAGATTGTTTTTTTTTTCTCGTTGCCTGTATTGTTAGTCTTTTTACTGGAATCTGTTTAATTGCTTCTATTTGAGTACATGTGAATTGTAAGCCAACTCCGTAACAAAATTTGCTGACAGAACTCCCCTCTGGGACCTCCCATTTTATAGAGATGAACTAGCCAACGGCTAAAATCTCTCTAATAAAGCTTGAAAAAAAAATTTGTCTGCTCTATTAGAATGACTTATGCCATGACTTCAACAGATAACCGAATGTTACAATTTTGATCTGTTGCCACTCTCTTCAACATTTGCCATTATGGTCCTAGGCACATTTTCCCACCAATGAAAAATATTGTTTTTGAATTTTTATGTGTCTTAAAGTTTAACATGCTTGCTTTATTTTCCAATATGGTGTAGTTTGTGTGTTAAATTTAGAAGCCTTTACATCGTCGGCATGTCAAAAACTATCACGGCGGCGCGACAAATCGTTTTCACACGATTTTAAAGAAAAAGGTTTTGTGTTCGACTACACTCACTTAACATTTCAAGTGAAAAGAACTGTTCTTTGAGTATAGCGTGAGTTCTTTGCACCGATGCTTAAAAATCACATTACGACTATATTCTTTTCTTCACCTTGTAGCACGTCGCCATCGAGTTATCTCGATGATAAATATCATAAATCCGCCACGATTTGCTCGCCAAAGCCTCAACAGTTGGCACTCATTTAAATCAATCATCATTAAGGCAATTAAACAAGCTTTACATAAAACAAATATTGCCCCCAGCTGCTCCCAGGACTGGCAGCTTGCCTGTTCGAAACCTTTTTTTTTTCTCTTCAAATTGCATGTTTCCTGGTGGTCAGTTGAAGGAATTGTATGAAACACCGTTTGCTGGAAAGTGCAACTTTAAACCCCAAAGTCAGTGAGTCACTTCATTCATTGATATCGCGTTTGTTCTCAAGTCCAGTGCATTTCTTTGTCGTCGTACCAGGAACAAGCCATCAGCGCCAACAACCGTGTGGAAGTCTTTCAATCTGCGTCAATTTAACTTGATAAATGTGGCTGCCGTTGCTGTGTTTGCGATTCCCGCTAATAAGATGTTTGCTTGTTTTCGCTGCCTTTCCAGTAGGTATAAGTAAAATGATTAGTTCGTTAAAGCATCTCATGAGAGAAGTGAAGGCGATAGAATCATGATGAGTTGTGTGATTGGTGTTCATTCGAATATGTGCCATCATGCTTTCTAGGCTCGTTCCAAACTAGGGATCAATCAAGACTGGAAGAATAATAATGATAGTGTATCGGTTTATTTTGAATCGCAGTCGAGCTATAAAAAGAAACTGTTAATAACCCACATTGCTGAAATGCGTCGTCGTGATGAGTCAGCAAATACATGTATTTGGTGTCCACCGGGGATTTACCTGTCTCATTTCTGAGATCTTCGGAGTCGAAAGAAGGTAGATGCAGACTCTGCAAAATCTCCAATCGTCCCTGAACAGTTTCTCCGTTGATGAATATTCATCGCTGGCTGTTGCGATTTATGCCTGTTATACATTAGAGTGGTTCAAAGAATCGATTTTGCTCCACCAAGCTCATTCAAAATCAGGTCCTAGTAATTCTTCCAAAACTTGAGCTCATTTGGATGCGAACTTATACTGCACTGGTTCTTTGAAGTTTATATGGGAAAAGTGGACTTTTTGTTCTCATCATTCTAGACCTACGCTGTTATAATCTACAGAAAAAAATTGCTATCTGTTCTTATAATAAATGATCTCAGACGCAGCTTTGCTCAAGACCGCATTTGAATTGAACGTTAGAATAATTAGTTATTAATTAATTAGGTAGATGATATTCTTCTGACATGCTCCATTAACTGCACAGCAGGCTAAATTAGTGTGCTTGGCGGGATGAATAGGGCAGAACACCCATCAGGCTACTATCTCACAAGTGGAAGATTAAGTGTTGCCCTGGAAGCAATCGATTAATCATATCAGGAAGTTATCGGCGTTCGCATCCATATAAACTCAAATTTTGGGAGAATAATCAGAACCTGATTCAGAAGCGATTGAGCCTGGTGGAGCAAAATCGATATTTTGAACCACTCTATTATACATACAGTCGTGATCTTAATGATCGTGATTCACAGAAAGCGTGCGCAGTGCTCAGTGCTCACACATAAGTTCTTCGGAAACGCAATTTTCAGATTTACCAGCCTACTACGCTACTTAGTAGCCGATACTTTACGCGTCACCTTGAACTGGGACACATCCTGGTTTATTGACATCTCGAACGGGTTTGTGGAAGCAAAACATTTAACATTTAAGTTGGTAATCCGAATACAAATAGATGTAGATTATTTATTGATTATTTGCCGGAATGGTAGGTTCTTTGAACTACTCTTCTTCTTCTTGATTCCTTTATTTAACGTCGATCTCCGCAATCTAGTGCCAATCGAATGGTTAGGGAGCTGGCTTCCACAACACATGGGCCGGGGCCAGAACTACTCTTGGAGATCTTCTTGGCAAAGTTCTATCTCCAGAATCACTTTATTCCACTCCATTAAGGCGTTTCCCTGTAGCGTCCTTTTTCGTGTTACACTTCGCAATTTCACATGTAAAAATAAGAAGGTTTCTGTGAATGTACGTAGCTGAAACTACTACTTGTTTTTTTTTTTGCTGCGGAAAAGCAAGGAATGCCTGATGTATACACCTCGTAGATCTTGAGATGCGTGCTCTTGAAATTGCGAGGTGTGATGGACTCTACGAAGAAAAAAAAACCTTAAGTTAACCCTCGACCGATGAACTGAAGCAAAACTTCACGTTATCGCTATTGGTGAAACCCTTTGAATTTCATTGGATACCCAATGGATGAAAATTATGTGTCAATGTCATCATTTAAGTTAAGGCACATTTTTCGGAAAACATATATTTGTAAATTAATTAACATCCGAACTCCACTCTTTTTTTTACATATTCTGCACTAAAGATACTTTCTGCCCCACCCCATTCATAAAAAAAAAACGGTGGGAAATCCTGTCAGAGGCATCAGGGGTAAAAAGGGATGGACTTCGGATGTTAATATAATTGCATATAAGAGGTACCAGATATGTTTTACAGTCAGTTGGATGCGAAGGATCGTCAGGCAGACGGCTCTCCGAAACAACACAAGACCGCTGCGGAGAGAGTTCGGTGTCATCAAGCCTTCGGTTTGTTTACATTTTCCTATTCGCGCATCAACATGATTTTCTGTTTACTTTCCAAGTCACAACTTTCTTAAACAGAGCATAGAGGAAGTAGATGAATTCTCATGTGATTTGAGGCATCGCATAATGGAATTCGATCCAAGTCTAAAACTGGCTACTTCCCTAGGGTTTTTAGGGAAATTCACTGGATGTGGCCAGCGTGATGCTGGCTATTCCTAATAACTGCCATTGAACTGGTTGTTGAGTTTTAATGTGATTCAATGTTTTTTGACCATATTCAGAAAATGGCCACTTCTGCGGGGGATCGAAACATGACCAGGTGTGGCCAATGTGGCACTGGGCTCCCAAAATGACTACGATTGAACTAGTTTTTGAATAAATTCTAATGTGAATTGAGGTGTCACATGATAAGTTTTATTCGTTTGAGGTCGCAATTAGCCTCATGCCTCATATAAGCCGCAGCATGTCCGGTCATATTTCCGGAACCGGTTGACCGATTCCAAAAAATATTTGCTCTATGTGACCATAATACTTTTAATTTAGCGGCTGTTGATTGGTTTATGACACTCTGCCCTGCAGGCTCTTAAGCATACAAATGGTACTTTATATAATAGGTCCAACCATGATTCAAATTCTTCATTGCTGAATAAAGTCCTATTATGAGAACATCATTCATTCTTTAGTAATATTAGAAACTAGAAAGGTAGACTTTTTCACCAAACACACATTTTTTATGTCCATATACTGTATTCATAGAAAGAACACGGCATACATGACGCAGTGCTAAAATGACACAAATAGGTCCAACCAAAATCCATTACCCTACACCGGGGCAAGTTAAAACGCGTGGGGAAGTTGAAACGGTAGAAGTATCTCTTAGCGGAAGTGAATAATCACTGGTATTATTTCTAATACAGTCAAATTTCGCTCGTTGGGCTATCTTTAAGTGGGCTACGTTTTAGTTGGGCTGTACCCAACCTAAATCGAAGTCAAACGTCATTACTGACATTGCAGATTTATTTTCGAGGGGCTCATGGATGAACAATTTGGATAGTTGCTAAAAGATTTTGATGATAATAGACAATCGATGTATCCGCAAGCAATTTTCAGCTTTGACAGCTCAGCCCAACTAACGAAAGCCTTTCACTAAGGCTGTGAACCATTTGCCGAGTTAAATTTAACTCATGGTTAAAAGTGACATTTCGAAAGTTATTTTCTATGTTCGAAAATCCTTGTGCTGTCGATCGACCGGTTTTCAAGAAGAACTCAGCCACAGTTGTCAAAATTTAACTCCTTGTCTGTCAGAAGTAACCACGCTCGGATAGCGATAACTTTCCATCTGTCAAATTTTAACCAAAAGTTAAAATAATCCACCAAATGGTTCAGAGCCTAAGTGGGCTATGGGTTTAGCCCAACGAGCGAAAGTTGACTGTACGCAATGCCTCTCAAAAATAATTACAGTGGTTATTCACTTCCGCTAAGAGATACATGGACCGCGACCAAAAATATCCATTAGTATCGTCCCAATGACGCGTTCATCTACATAAAATTGATAAATAGCAGATTTTTAGCGATGGGCCCAATCTTAGATCCATAGGCCAACATTACAGCCATTTTCCCTACATCAGTTTTGCGTAGTTCTACGTCATACTGCGGGCGTGTCTAGGATATAACCCTTTATTTTTTTCCAAACAATTACACCCGTTGCTTTTCCAACCTGGCACAAACTGCTATTATTACATGGAAAGCACTTTTACCTAATTGACGATTGGCAGACTATAATCGCAATTACCCACAAATTGAGCAAAAGAAATGAACGGTAATGCGACATAATCAACTAACGCACGCGTAATCAGGGGGCTCGGATAGCCTAGTCAGTCAAATAACTGTCGCTAAAGTAGAAGGTTCGTCGCCCAGTATGTCCCTAATGCTGTTGGGAAGTGCGTACTGCTCCCGTAGATGTTAGTATTGCGGACACAGGCATAGTATGTGTTCCACCGATGCAGTGGTTCCGCAAACGTAGTACATTCTGTGAAACTGCGTCCCTCCAAAACTATGTGAGATCCTTGTATGGCCTGTCCTAAGACGAGAAACCACCTTCTGGTTCCGTAGTTTCGACTTATCCGTCCACTTGCTCGTCGTTCCTTTGATTCTTCGGATGAAGAGGGATTAGGATTGGCACCACTCTGCCTCCCAGATTTTGCGGACTATCCATCGCTTTATGTCCTTCGTCGGTGTAACGGGGGCCAGCTGGTCCAGGCCCTGCCAGGCTGTCGGCTTCGCTATTTCCTGGAATACCGCAGTGCCCAGGGATCCAGTAAAACACCGTGTTCGGAGGTGTGGCCTCCACGATACCCTGTATCCAGGGGTGAGTCGGGGTCTCAGATGTAAGGGCTTGTATCACGCTGTAGGAATCGGATAGCACATGTATGAGCCGGTCCAAGGGTGTTGTAACGGCAACAAAGATAGCCACAGCTTCGGCGGAGAAAACCGTCGGTGCTGAAATTCCGACTACTCCAATTCCAATCCCGGCCCGGAAAAGCGATCCGTCCGTGTATATGTGGGCATGGGGTGGGTAGTCCGAACCTAGCAGTTCGGCTACTGTTCTCCTCAGCGCTGCAGAGTTATCTCCAGCCTTGAACCTGCTCTTTATTCGACTCTCGATTTTTGGTGAAGGTATGCGCCAACTTTTGTCTCCGTACCAATGGAACTTGGCCAATGGGGGAGCTCCGAATTGGCAGTCATGCGGAGGAGTCTGTTCCCCTCATCGAGGAGAAAGATCCTGTCATTTCCGGAGGTCATTGCTGTAAAGGCAGCGGTGTTGAAAGTTGGCGCTAGTATCTGCAAGAGCTTTTCGGTGGCGATGCACGTCATTTCAAGACCGTACAGTAGGCGACTATCGATGACGGCACCTGCAACCCGGAAACGAGTGTCGCTATTGTTAGACCGGTGGGGGCGAGAGATGGTGCGGATCAAGTTGATCCTACTGCGGCAGTCGTTCTTGATCGCCTTAAAGTGCTGCGCGAAGTTGAGGTCAACAAGTACCCCCAGAATACGGACCGTCTTCTTCAGTGGCCGGGGGGCGACCCCGGCGTAGTGGTTAGCATCCATACCTATCACGCCAAAGTCACGAGTTCAAATCTCACCCCCGGACAAGTCACGAATGACCCAAGAGCGTTAAAGTGACTATAATTGAAAAAAAAAAAAAAAATCTTCAGTGGCTTTGAACTTCGATAGGTGGGTGTAGAGAATTGAATGCTGATGGTCCCATTTAGGGATGACATCAGGAAGTAGTCCACTGTACTATTGTAAAAAAAGTTGGGGAGTTAAATAGAACTGGTTTCACTTTGATAAGAACGTCAGGATGTTGTTCATTTTGCCCGATATCCCAGTAAACTATTTAAATTAGATTAATCAATCGAATAATTCTTGATAGAGCTGGAATTAAAGCGTAACAGCTTTTGTAAACAATGACTTCTCTCGATGATTTCTCGAAACTCAAGGCACGCTCACGCAAACCAACATAGCCAACGGGAAGGAGAAGTCTTACCCTACCCGATGGGGACGTTGATTTGAGTGAGCGAGCCTTGGCTTTCTAGAAATCATCGAGAGAAGTCATTGTTTACAAAAGCTTTTACGCCCTAATTCCAGCCCTATCTAGAATTATTTAATTGGCGCTCTAAATATTGAACCTATATACAATTAACTATTTTAAAATTATCAATGGAATTGAATAGTGCTGGTCCCGTCTTTTGTTGACGTCTATAAATCTCTGTTCTTGCCAATTTTCTCCTCATAGTTTAATAAACTCATACATAATGCGGTTATATAAATTGGCGCCATTAATATCACACTCTCTTGTACTAAATTAATGTAAAATTATTCGAAGATTCGAATTTGTATGGTCCTATCTTGGACAAACTTCAGGAAAGGGTCCATTTTGCCCGATTTACTTAATTCGCTGGACATTTTTAAATATGTGCAGTGCGTTTAATATTAATGGCGCCAATTTATATAACCACATAATTTATGAGTTTATAATTATTTATTATTTATTTTACATATGAAGGGAGAATCGTGACTTTTTGCGTAAACTTTTTTTGGAATTTTTACTTAAAACTAGAAAAAAATAAAGTGCATATTTTTTTCCTAGAAAGACTTGCAGAAGTGACGTGCTTGTGCTACAATTTATTGAACAATGTCAAAGACGCCATTTTGAGCACAATTAGAAGATTTAAAATGACCGAATTTTTGAAAAAAATATTATTCAGGGTGGCCAGCGAACTGGGAGTACCGGGAAATATCCGGGAATTTGAAAAATTACCGGGAAAACCAGGAAAAATCCGGGAATTTGACGAGATAACCGGGAAAAATAAATTAACCATACCATAGTAACAAATTTTTACAACAGAATTTCAGAATATACCATTAAGACAGAGTGATTCTTGGTCTTGTCCTGCTCTATTTGCTGCATAATTTTCTCCAGTTTCCCGTCTTATTATTTTTAGAATTAAATCACTCAGCAATATCGTCAATTTCAGATATAAAGTGCATGGGCCTTAAAAGAAAATATCGATTTGTAGAAACCGAAACTGAGTTATTCTTTTCCGGGGTGTTAATTTTTCTATATTCAAAATTCTCATGATATGAATTCCAGAATTAACTTGGAATTCTGCTCTGAATTATCATGGAATTCTTTTGAAATTAACCAAAAACACTCCGCGTAATAATTTCCGTTGATTTTTTTTTAATTTCCTTGAAACCCCTTCTAAGAATTTGATTGGAATCCTTCTTCCAAGAATTCCCTTAAATTCGGTGACTTTGATCCCTTTGAAATTCTTTGCTAAATTTTCTTTTAACTTTATTCAAAGATTTCAAGATTTCTGCTGCATCTTTCGAAATTTTATTTGGAAACTCCTTGGAGTATTTAAAAAAAAATCTTTCTAATCATCAGCATTTTTTTTGCAATTTATTTTGTTGGAGCTCTGCGGTGAATCTTTCGCACTAGGGTTGAAATTGTCCCCAGAACACTCGCAGAACCCTGTTTCTTGTTGAATTCTCATCATAATTCTTTTGGAATTCTTCTTAAAATTCATCTGTCATTTCCCTCACTATACCCATACAAATCTCCTCAGAATCACAGGAATTTTCCTTAAAACAGCTCCTTTTGAAATATTCAAAATTTACCTAAGAATTTAATTTAGAACTTGCATTCTTCTGCACAGAAATCCCTTAAAATTCATCTAACAATTTCTAACGACTTGCTCAGAACTTCTCTTTCGAAAGTTTTACTAAAAATTCCAGGATTTGTCCGCAACATTCTATAGATTGTTCTATAATTTGTTATAACCCTTAAAATGCTTCCAAGTCTAACAAAAGTTCTAGTTTCAGACTCTGCAGAACTGTTAAAGTCCCAGAATTTTGGGAATCTTCTTAAATCAATTGTTTACCCTTTCAGTAAACAACCTTTCAGTAATATTCTTCAAGTATTGGTTTATTGGGCGTGGGTATTAAATGTCATGAACCATGTCTAGTTTCACGTTGAACGAGTTCCAACGTCAATAGGTTTTTACACATTTTCTTTATCCGATATCTCTTACAATTTTCTCTAATTCTCATTTGTATCAAGTGTATTTTTGTCATTAAATCTCTTATCCTTCACAATTCTGTCTTATAACCTGTCCATCAAGATAGCTTATGGCCTAGTGATCTTAATCTCTGTTACTCAATAAATTCTGGGGCTTTGAAATAACAAACAATTATGCAAAGCTTCATGGATATCGAAGAAAGTCAAGTAAAAAGTTAGAAGGGTTGTATACTAGATACGACCGCAGGGTTGGCGTTGGATAACGTCTGTTATGTGTTGTACTTAATTGTGTATATTATATTTTAGGAATATTCCTTAATAACTCTTTTGCGAAAGTTTGGTTACCCTGAAAAGGGCCGTTTTGTTGGGCTGATGTTGTTGGGTTTGCTCTACTCTGTCGCCCTGGAGGAGCTTTGAAATGATGTTGGTAGTTCGAAGACAGACAGCATCTCCTCTTCCAGCGTTCCCACACCCCAGTATAGTCCCCAAATTTAAGTGTAACTGTGATATTCTGGAAAGAAATTGTCTTCAAAACTAACTCTTTGTCGAATTATGGGTGGCCCTGAAAAGGGCCGTTTTGGTTGTGGTTTTGGAATGATGGTTATGCCGAGCATGGGTACCGGATGGCGATGGCAATTTTGATGAGCGGTTTGCATGCCGGGCGCTTTGCTTCAACCACGAGTGCGGTGAACTCCGGGTAAATATTATTACCAATCAGTAGAACAGCGCTAGGTGGTATGATGAACCGGGAAATCCACTCGAGATGTCGAGAAGGTAGATGGTTGTTCTGGAGGTTGTGATGAGGACGATTTTGGAACGGAACGGGTTGTGCTCGATGATGCATCGTTCTTCTTCAAACAGTCTGTGAAGACGAGTTCGATTCTGAAATAAGGTTTGTAGAAATGCAATAAAAATGGAATCTATGGCTCTGCGAAGATTCAACTTTCGATATTCAAGTGTCGGAAAGGCATTAGAAAATTAATCGTTAAACTCTTTCTTGATAATGTTGTGGCCTTGAAAAGGGCCATTTTTCCAACGCGCTCGGCGTAGTTGCCCTTGCGGAGCAGACGGTGAATACGACCGACTGAGAACTGCAGCAGCTGGGCATTCCATGACGGCGGCCCAGTATACCGGAGCACTGGCACCAACGCACTCGGCGTAGTTGCCCTTTCGCCCCCAGGCTCTGCTGCCGTTGCTCTGCTTCCGCTGCTCTGGTACTGCTGCTCTGCTGCTGGGTCGACGATCGGATAGACAATGATGGAACGGGTGACCTTGTTGGACGCTTACATAGTAGAACAGAAAATATCAGAGGTGTCAGATACTCGCATCTGATGTCTAGGTTGGAGAAAGTATAAGAATATAAAAAAATCAATCGATTTTCACCATCTTTAGACAATGGTTTATTTTTAACCATTTTTCAATAGTATACAGAATTAAATCAATAGTTTTGAAACATTCAGCAAATTGCTAGAAATATTTCCAATCGATTGATTCCATTATCTAGTAAATCTATCGAGAGACGGTTGAGTTATTATCGTTCAAAATCTTTTAATTTTTCGTAACGCATCCAAAATGACTGTTTTCAATTTTGTACCCCCGTATGTTGTCGAAAGACGTTATCCAACGTCAAAAAAAAAAATGTTTTGCTATTTGGCCTGGACCTGCTCAATAGTTAAGTGCATAAAGGATAAAGGTTAAATATGAATGATGCTTTGCATGATTGTTTAGACTTCTGTTCAGGCTTTCTCATTGTCAAGATCATCGACACGCTTTTGCATACATTTGTGTCGTGTCATCTAATCTAATCTAATCTAACACCAACACAGCCAGTTCTTGAAAGCATCCTGGAAAATGATATATATATACCTACATCATTTTTCTTGTCTATTTGATACATGTTTCACATCGACGATGCGTCACACATATCAAAACGGCCAGGCTTACTGTGCAGCATTTAAGGGGCAAGATGATTTAGACATTTTTGACATTTAAATGATCTTTATTTCTTGTATTTGTTTGGTTAACATGTATAGATTATCAAGTGACACAGATGCGTCTTTTCAACTTTAGTACATTTGAGATTTTACTTATTATTTACAGTTCCTAGTCCTATCAGGCCTGTTATAAGAGTATGACCACCTTGGTGGGATTGGTTTGTTTTGAATTTGAAAAAGGAGACTACTTATAACTTCTATTTACAACTACAATTAACCTGTAACTACTATATACACCTAACCTACTATATACAAATTGCTTATCAAAGCATGTTCTGATATATTGCATTTCTGCATAAACCTAGTCTTAATCTCATCAATTTTGAAATCTAATTTTGGAATGTTCGCCTTTTGGTGGAGGTCTGAAATTCTTGTGTCAAAGGGACGATCAAGGATCATCCTAAGCACTCTGTTCTGAGCTACCTGGATTTTGTTCCTGTGAGTCTGAGCACATGATTCCCACACCGGAGCTGCGTAGAGGATCGCAGGTGCTATGATTTGTTTGTAGACAGCCAGTTTGTTCACCCTTGAGAGGCGGGATCTACGCCAAATCAGCGGATACAGACACCTAACCAAGGCGGAATACTTGATTACGGTTTTCTCCACATGCGAGCGGAATAGGAGCTTTTCGTCAAACAACATCCCGAGATAGGTTACTTCGGCGGACCACTCAACCCTTGTGCCATCCATGATTACAGTACAAGAGGAAGCTGGTTTTAGTTTGGGAGATTGCCGATGAAGGATTTTGGAAGCATTGATTTTGATTTTTCACGTGGTGTTTGCCATTGTGCCACACATTGTCAAACGCTTTTTCAACGTCTAACAATGCCATGGCTGTAGACTTGGATACAGCCTTGTTACTTCGGATGTTATTCATCACCCGTACTAGCTGATGATTTGTGGAGTGCCCCTTCCTGAACCCGAACTGTTCCGGTAGGAGAATATTGTGCTCCTCGACAAACTTGAGCAAACGATTGAGAATAAGTTTCTCGAACAATTTGCTCAGCGCTGAAAGGTGGCTGATTGGTCTGTAGCTTGAAGCTAGCGTTGGGTCCTTCCCGGGTTTGCGGATAGGTATGATTTTCGCTGTCTTCCAGAAAGTAGTGCAGTTCCAAGCATCTGTTGAAGACAGCAGCCAGCAGAGAGTGAACCTTCATGCTGAAATTTTTCAATACTAGGTTGAATATTCCGTCAAACCCGGGGCCTTCATGTTTTTGGTGTATTTCAGCGTTGAGTAAATCTGTTCCACTGTGATTCTATCCTCCGGAGGGATGGCACAAGGGGAGGAATCAAGGTTGAGTACGCATTGCACAACCTAAACTTCGAGCGGACTTTGGATGTTGGATCCAAGCATGTGCGATTTGGCAATATGCTCACCAATCGCATTTGCTTTCTCCTGAGGGGTGATTATGAGCCGATCGTCATCATTTTCATCTTTGAGTGGCGGAATGGGTTTGGGGTGCGTCTTTAGGACCTTGGCAACCTTCCAGAATGATCTGGAGCGGTCATCCAGATTCTGGATGAGCCGCCCGAAACTTTCGTTCCGGAGTGAGACCATTCTGGAAGCAATCTCCTTGTGCAGATCGGCCATTTCACGTTTCCACGCTAGATCTCCGGTTCTTTGGAACTGGCGTCTACGAACATTTCTCAGTCGAATCAATAGTTGGGTGTGGGAATTATTGGCAATAAACTTACCCCTCACAGGAACTCGTCGGACGCACGCCTCATCAACCACGGTTATGGCTTGGTGGAGTCCCTCCAACGCTCGGTCGATGTCCTCCACGGAGTGAAGCGGCGGGTTGTCGATGATGTGCCTGTCTACCACGCGTCCAAACTGGGCCAAGTTTACGCGATGGTAGTCCTTGCGCAGGCTTGAAGCAGGAGCTACGTTGTATCCCAGTTCAGCCACCACTGGTTGATGGCCGGAGCTGAGTTCGTTCAAGGCTATCGGCTTGGACAAGCCGATATTTGTCAGGAACAGGTCTAGTGTCGATGGGTTGCCCGCCGGTGAGATAAATGTTGGCTCATCCGAAAACTAAACGGAGTACAGCCCATGCTGTAAGTGGTCGAACAGCAGATGACCGTTCTGGTTCTGCTGGTAGTTCCGCCAGTGATGGTGGACAGGTCTTTCTTGAATTTAGCCGCTAGTCCGCTGCTGGCGGCACACTGTCGAGGGCAGTAGACGGCGATGAAATGGACGTATCCAGTCACCGACTCCACCTCCACACCAAGGGCCTCGATGTTAGAGCTGCGGATATGGGACAGACTGCGGTATTTTATCCCTTTTCTGACGATGATCGCAAAACCACCCCCCCCCCCCCCCCTGGAGCCGAATTAGGTGTCGCCGGACTTGATGTGGGTCTCGGTGAAGAGGCCCACGTCGATGGGTCGATGGTATGCTTGCGGAGGAAGTCCGCAAGCTCGATGGTTTTTGCTCTTAAGTGAACCCTACACGATTGCTTTTATTGACAATAATCGTATTGTCAATACATGCTATATTGACGTCAATATATCGAGATTGACAATATTTCTGAATACACATCATCAATATTATTGTCAATAATTCCCCTTCGCGTCAATATATTGATGCGTGTGGGGTTTGCTTTAAGGAGCAAGCGTTCCATGTGACTATGCATAGTGGTTTAGACGCCATAATGCATAGCCAGTTTCACGATTGTTTCGAACTGTTCGTTCTTGTTGGTGTACTTGCGGAAAGCGCTTGTAACATGGACGAACATGTTCCAAAACTCGTCCACCGAGTACATACCTTCTAGCGTTGGCGGTGTTCTCCAGGATCCAGGGGGGAGTGGAATTTGTTCACCGGGTGTTGGTTGGGGGGAGCGGGTTGCACTCGCGGTTGCTGGTTGGTTCGAAGAGGCGGAAAATCGGTGCAAATGAAAAACTTCGAATGTGATTCAAAATGTCGTGTTGGGTTGTAAAAACAACGCGGAAGATTTTTTCGATTACCGCGAGTGAACAAACCGGTCCTTTTTCGGAGGCAGAATTTGGTGAGATCCATCTGATTTATAATCAATCATAAATGCATATCCATATATTACTAAATACGCGCCAGATTTCGAAACATCACATTTCGAAATCTGGAAGTGTGTTTGCAGTACCATTATTCATATGATAACGGTAGTGTTTACATGCGGGGCTTATTGTATGTGAAAGTAACCTCGGAATGGACGTGAATTACCAGGCATTCTGAAATGGGTTGCTGAATCTGCAGTATAGCTATCGCTTTCTAACTCCCGGACTAAACTTGCTTAAAATTATTACATCAAGGATTATTGTAAGCAAATTTCTTCCATAATACCACTGCCGGCCAGTGGGGGTTAGATTGTTGTGTGTTGTGTTGACGTGACACTCGCTTTGATGGAAACCAAGAAATGCTCTGCACTTCCACGAGGAATCACTGGGATGCTGGGTAAGAGGGTTGGGTTTTCGCGTACAAGATTATAAAACGTTTATTAACAAACTATTAATCCACCTATTCCTTTGCAGTTGAATTTTACCCGTTCAATTTTGGCAGCCAGCCCGAAAATTTAGTGTTGCCTTTATCTAACGGGCTTATTTTGAAATTCAATTTATGATTTAATTGACTTCGGACTTTATTATAAGTTGTAATCACAAGGAGCAAAAACACAATATTTTGATATTCCGTTCAATCTTGGCACGTTGCCAAAATTAAACCCCGAGCCAAAAAGAAAAGTTTTGTGATTTTGTTGCTAAAATCGAACCGTGCCTAAATCAAAAGACAACTGTACAAATATTTAAATTAAATATATGGTATGCTCTCAACAGTGTTTACTATCATAATCACAAGTGTTAATAAGTAGGAACGAACTCACCAAATGAATCCATGAGGAATGTCCCCCAGAATGAAATTGCATGGCGCTACTGGCACTTTCATGGTCCACCTTACTTGCTTGAATCAGAATGATATCCACCTGGTACTATTTCAACGAATTAACATGTTGCCTCTCCTTGAATACATCTTGATGCCTGGTGATTCCTTTTCTTCAGGGAGAATTTCCTGTAGTCCTGTATTTCTTATCTTTTTGTAATTTTCACATTTTGATCATCCAGATCAGGTTCAGCTAATATGAAATATCACTAAAAGAGTCCCCAGGATCAGCCCTTGTGGTTCGCTTCTCCGTGCCGTCGTTGCAAACGAAATAACGTCGGGGCTTCACTGGAGGAGTTTTTCTTGGGAGCTGCTGCCCTTTGAAGCTCTGAAAAAACTTCATGACACGGGTTTTGTTGAGAGTCACGGATAGACAGCCCTAAACTTGAATAACTTTAGAAATCACTATCATATTGGTTTTTATACTGTTTTAAACATATGCCGAAATCATTTCTCCGAAAAAATCACAGCAAAGAAAATTCACCGCATACATTTCTAGATAGAGCTGGAATTAGGGCGTAACAGCTTTTGTAAACAATTGCTTCTCTCGATAATTTCTCGAAAGGCATGACTATCCCTGGCAAATCAATATTGCCATCGAATAGGGGAAGACTTCCCCTACCCGATGGATATGTTGGTTGGTGTAGGCGTGACTTGAGTTGCTAGAAATCAACGAGAGAAGTCATTGTTTACAAAAGCTGTTACGCCCTAATTCCAGCTCTATCTAGATTTGTGTGCTGTCATTGGTGAAAATTATAAAATTCGGATTCACTCGACAGTTATACCATACAATGTAATTTGACATCATGACATTGTTTTCCATTATTCATTAGACGTTCATGCTTTAATAATAAAATAATTAAAATTAATAAACATTCTGTCATAATAGTGAAGAGCGTCGATCATCATTTCGTTGCGACATTTGCACCAACTTACTCGACAATTATCACACTCGAAATTCGACTGTGATAATCGTGATTTAGGGAGAGTCTATTTCATTTTTCCGTTTGAATAATCATGTTTTTAAAATTTTAAGGGGAAATCGGGCAAAATGGATGCTTTGCTGTGTGTCCAAGATGGGACCATCACCATTCAATTCTCCGGAAACTTTTACATGAGTACAGTGCAAGTGATTTTTTTTTTATTATTGGCAGTGGCACTAATTTATATAACCGCATGAAATATTAGTTATTCAAATATGAGGGGAGAATCGGGCTAAATCGGGTCCACCACTAGACGAGACTAGCACAATTCGATTCCATGGATAACTTGACATTAGTTTAGTGCATATAGGTTCAATGCTTAGAGAATTCAACTACTCGATTGATGGATCTAATTTGTATAGTTTAAGGAAAAATCGGGTCAAATGGACCACATCCTGACGTCTGATCAAAGTGAGGCCAGTTCTATTCAACTTCCCAGCTTTTTTTATAATGGTACAGTGCATGTTTTCAATTTAGTCGTATCATGCTCAATTTCTGCATGATAATTTAAGTTTCCTTCCAAAATAAGGGGAAAATCATGCAAAATGGACCGCTTGCGGCAGCCATGGGACCATCACAATTCAATTAATAACTCGAAAAGTGCTTCAAAGAACACTAAGCTGAGAACAGGCACAAGCTCGTGTATGAGCGTCAAAAGCCAGAAAGAAGAAGAACGCGTAATCACGGTTGTTTGCACGCAAATATTGCAACAATTAAATTGCACGGAAGGCATTTTCTGTCGATCGGGTGTGTGCGATTCGACAGAACATTTTATGCCCATTGCGAAGCTTTTTGCTTGGTCACGTTGTCACGTTTTCATATTATTTAGCATACCAACGAGTGTATTTTGTTGCTGTTTGTTTTTGTTGGGGTTTCATCACTGCGACGATTATTTTGATCGATTGGATGATCACCATGAATTGATCAAAAGCATCACCACATAGGGGAAATGGCTCTTATGCTGGCCTATGGATCTTAGATTGGGCCCATCGCTAAAAATCTGCTATTTATCAATTGTATCTAGATGAACGCGCATTGGGACGGTACTAATGGATATTTTTGGTGCTATTGAAAATTTAGTCGATTGCTGAATTTAGGGGCATTTAAGCCGACATTACATCCATTTCCCCTATATCATATATTTTTTTCTTTGGGAAATGCATTGCATGAGGTTGATATAAATATTGTATAGGCGTGTGGAGGCCGAAAATTTATGACGGACACCATTTTGAAATCCAAGATGGCGACTTCTGATTTGCGGTAAAAAGCGTCAAATATCCTACACGGGAAAAAATTCGTTCCAAAATTTGTCATCCTCAAGTCAATAGTAGGGGGAAGCATTTTGCCCGCCATGAAAAAGTTTCTTTGAAAACCTGAAAACTTTCCCGTTGAGGTCCTGCAAAAACCTTGGAAAATGAGAGAATATAGTAAATTGACTGAAAATGAAAGGGGATCACTATAACGGCGGCATTGTACACGTTCATAAAAAAAAAACGAAATCCCAATTACACCCAACCGGGAAATGTAAGATTCTATTACTAATTTGCATAAAAACTATGCAGAATTCGTTATGTTTCACCGCATGAACAGTAATGTGGTCGTCGGAAGGTTTTTCAAATCATTTTATAATTTTAGCTAAAATTTTTAACAAAGTTTGCTTTCCCAAATGCACTGCGGCTAAAACATCATCTCGTGAAGGTTTCATTCAAAAATATTAATTCAGTCCATTGTAAGAACTGCCATTACATTTATTGTAGGAAATAGTGCAGAGGATGTAAGAAATCGACCCTTACATGTGATGCTCCTGCCATTTGTTTTGCGTTTAATATCTCTCCCAAAAGTCTCCCTATATTTACACCACATGCATTTATGTAACTAACTCATTTTCCGCCTTCGATCCCTTGCAGCTATCTGGCCGGTCGGCTCAACGTCATCACCAACACCGAGGCCAAGGGCCTGAACACCTTTGTGGGCACGTTCGCTCTGCCGTCGGTGATATTTCTCTCGCTGGCCGAGCTGAACTGGAGCACGGTGAATTGGAATTTTCTGCTCTCGATCTTGATATCGAAGACGATCGTGTTCCTCTCGGTGGCAGTCATTTCGCTGCTGGTGGCCCGACCCGTAAACTATGGTCGCGCCGGAATACTGGCCACTTTCTGCACCCAGAGCAACGACTTTGCGATTGGATTTCCTATCGGTAGGTGCTGTAGACGGATTTTGTTTTGATGAAGATTAACTAATTGTAGCCTTGTTTGGATTTTTTTTTTCTAGTGTCCGCACTGTACTCGAAGCTCCACCCGGAATATGCGTCGTACATCTACTTGATGGCGCCCATCTCGTTGGCCATCCTGAATCCAATAGGCTATGTGTTGATGGAGATCTCCAAAATTAGAGCGAAAGCGGCGGAAGAAAACCAGGTAATTGCCTTTTGCGGCTATAACTGCTGTTTACTTTGCTTTATTTAGCAATTCATGTACGTCCAAAAATACAAAGCTACGTGTAGATACAAAAAGACGCAAAAGCAGACATTGAACCATTCGGTGGCGATTTTTTTCCTCATTATGCAATCAAATTGCGATCGCCGGCCGGCAATTCCACGTTTTTGCATTTGAATAACAATCGTATCGTGCCGAGTGATCAATAATTATAAGTTCCTTCTGCATGTCATATTTGAATTGGCGAATCTCACTGCCTCATGCATGGTAATCTCAATTTAAATACTATAGCATAAACATGCAAACTCACATTGTTTTTGATTCCTATTTTATTTACAGGCACTACAGCAAACCCGTCGCCCCTCGATTCCACCCTGTTCCCAACTGGCCGATACCGGCAGCACCGGTCGCAAGCTCCTGAAAGGCAAACTCCTAGTCATCGTCAAAACGATCGAGTCCATCTTCTTCAACCCGGTGCTCTTCATGACCGTACTGGGCGTTATCGGGGGACAAATCTTCCGTAACGGAATTCCAACCGTCCTCGCCAGTATCCTACAGACACTGGGCAACTCCTTCTCGGCGACGTCTCTGTTCCTACTAGGCCTAAGAATGGTCGGCCAAGGAGCTACCCTGCAAGGACCTGGCCTGATCCTGCCGGGCATCCTGATCCTGGTGAAACTCCTAGTCCTCCCGCTGGTGACACGCCAAACCGTCAACATAATCGGCGCCGGGGCAAACTTTTCGGAGACGACGGATCTCAGCACGTTCGGGTTCCTCTATGGAACATTCCCTTCGGCACCGGGTGTGTTTGTCATTGCCTCGCAGTACAACCAGGATGTTGATCTGATCGCCAACAGCATGGTCGCGTCCACGTTCATCAGTGCTCCTCTGATGTTCATTTCGGCCAAGATGATCACCATCACGAACCTGAATCCGTCCGACTATCTGAACGAACTGGACAAGTTTGCGTTCGACATCAGTATCGTGGCGATGCTCTGCTCCGTATGGATGTTGATTCTGTTCACGCTGACCCGCAAGATGAAGAAGATGCCGCATAGGATAACGAGCTGTTTGATCATATCGCAATTGATCTGCAACATCGGAGTGATCATGTGGTCGACGTTCGAGCAGAACTCCGGCTGGAAGATGTATTTGCAGTTTTACTTCTTCACGATCGGGTGCTACAGCAGCCGGCTGTGGACGGCATTCTTGGCGATAACGATCCTGTTTCTGCAGTGCCGTAGTTTGTGCTTCGTGCTGAAGCTGTGGCCGGTGTTTGTAAGTATATACCTACCTGTAGGGGAAAATGGTTCGAAATAGCGTATCGGAAACGAAGACTGGCTGAGCAACCTTTTCAAATGAGATAATCACTACCCACACACTCAGCAACGTTTTCCTTGTTCGGTAATTTTTTACCGAAAATAATCGGTAAATGAAGAATGTTACAGATTTTTCGGTAAACAAAAATAATTTTACCAACATTCGGTAATGTTTTACCGAAGTGACGGTAATCTGGCTTTTATATTGACGAACTTCGTTAAAAAGAGTACAGTAAGAACTGTAAAACAAAGTAAACGCCGAATTCGGTTAAAAAATACCGAACAAACTGCAAATTACAGAAACGTTTACCGAACTTCTGTAAATAATTCCAGACTGTCAATCGAAAGACGGTCATATTTATATCAAGTGTTAAAGTAAACAGTAACAAAGTGACCGGAAAATCCAGTGAAAACAATGTAAGTATGTTCGCAAATACAGATGAATAATGCATCTATTAAATATTCCTAATGAGATTGATAATTACATTTATTTCTTTCATTTTTATGATTGCTCTTCAGACACAGCCAGGAATTCTGTGCTTTCGGGATCAGGTTCCAGTCAATGTTTCTGGACTGGCATCCCCATGGAAGCAGCCACCTGCGAAAAGAATAGTTCAGCGAGCAATATATGTTATTTTAAAATATATTTTTACCTATATGTTTACTATTGAATAAAATCTCGTAAATAATAATGCAAAAAGAGCTTTAAATTTTAATTCACCGGAAAAAAAATCAAAAAATACACAAGATAAACAAATTTTCATCGTTTCGTAATCGTTTCGATTACCGAACTGTTTACCGAACGTTCAGCCACAGACAAACAGACATAACACTTACAAGTTGTTCATTGAACAAGCATTTAACGGACAATTTAAAAGTATCGTAGTTGGTAGTACCGACACCTTTGGCGCGCATAGGTAATTCCCTTGCGTATGAAGTTTACACACTACCGCCATCTGTTCAGCGTAGTGCCTACCACAGTATACTCAACAGATGGCGGCAATGTTTTACAATGAGCATATTCAATGAGTTATGTCTGTTTGTCTGTGTTCAGCTGTTGAAAGTTCGTTAAAAAATTACCGAATACGGTAATAATTTCTAAGTGTGCAAGTATTGTAGAATTTCCAATCAATATCAAGTTTTACCACAGACAAACATAACACCAGTATTCGGAAAATCATTCTCAAATCTCATTATTTGAGCCTCCCTGCAAGAATAAACTGGCGTGCGAATGCGGCAAGCAAAATTCACGCTTATCATGCATATTCACGCACTCAGAATCATAACGCCGAAAAATTATTCCCGCTTTAAACTCATAAAAACCACTCTAACGTCAATTAATAATTTTGTTCGACCATTTTCCACAGAGATGGCGCTGTTCCGCTGGTAGGAAGTGATAAAAACACCGACAAACCGACAAGAATGATCATACAAATTACCACAAAATTTCTGCTCAAAGCACACTACCGACATCTGTCTCCATGTTCGCGGAAAACGTTTAACTAAGCCACGAACACGAGTGCAAAATGTATGAGTTGGTTCGTGTCTGATCTATTCTGGACATGTTAAACGCTGTCCAGACTGGAGAGTTATAACATGTTATAACGGTTGTCAAATAATTGCAACACAGAGACCACCATCAAGATAGCGCTATAACATGTTATAACTCTGTAGTCTGAACGTACTATTAGATTTATCTAGATGAAAAGTTTCTATGGTTTTGACAGATGGGATCGCTGCAAAGTTTCTATGGTTGTGCCAGATGTGACGCTGCACATTTGAATCGGCCGTTATAGATTTTCGAGCGAAAGCTAAGTTTAAGTTTCATGTCAGTTTGTCGGTAATAAAAATCCCCATATAGAAATTGAGAGAAGTGGGAATAATTCGCTTTCGGTGCATATTCAGGTCAAACAAAGTGAACGACAACCTAAAGAAATTAATCAGGGACTTTGTCGTTCAGTTTTTTCCCGAAAATTATTGTTAAACAAGCTACAATTAAATAAAAATGATTTTTCCCCATACAATTTTACCTGCTTTACTACTGAGGGGGCGACTCTATCTAAGATGCAGGACATTTTTTGCTTTGCTGTTATGAGATGCACTCGCGCACGATTGATTATGATTTTGAAGATTTCCTGCAAAAAGGTGGAGATCGATGCGAGTAGATGGGTTTAGATGCAAGAGATTAAAAAAGATTTTTCGTAGATTGATTCGCTCATGTGAGATTTTTCGACCATTTGAAATCGAGATTTAGATGTGTCGCACCCCTTGCTTTACTACCAGTTCCCAGAGAGCCAAAAAAAAATCAAATTTGAGAGAGAAAATTTGCTCTCACGACCTGAATCTCTCAACATGCCATGTATATTGATGACACTCGATTTGTGATTTCCCTTTCACAGATTACAAAATAGAGTACCTGACACTACATAACATGTCTGGTACCTCTATGTATGCATTTGCTTTAACATTTGAAGTCCCTCCTTTTTTACATATTCTGCGCTAAAGATACTTTATGCCCCGCTCCATTCATAAAATTCGGCGGAAAATTCTGTGAGGGATGAGCTATTTTGTGAGCAGAATGTGTAAAAAAGGAGGGACTTCGAATAATAATCTAAATTAAAGAGCCTGAATTTATAAAGAGACGACATATCAAAATTGGAACAATCGAATGTCTGTCAAAGTCATAGGAAAAGTCATTCCAATCGAGCAGAAGACCTGTCAAATGGATAAGATGTCACCTCTTTATAAATTCAGGCTCTTTAATCTAAATGCATATATAGAGGTACCAGACATGTTTTGCTCTGCAGTGTCCTCTGTGAACAATTATAGGAAAACAGATTGTGTGTAGTTTCCAATAGATGTCACCGCAAACAACAGCAGTGGCATCTGATGGAACATGAATGCAGAAGCTGACAAAATGATTAAATGATAGCATGCCTATGCATGTTGTGTTAGTGTTCCAACCCCTGATGCGCAAACAATAGTAATAACAATGAATAACGCCAAAATATAAAGCAATGAATTTTTGAACATGAAAACTCATCGGTGATTTTTGCGACGTTGAATTTTGCAAGGCAAAACTCATAGGCGCATGAACTCATGCATGAGATTTGAGTTTTTGAGTTTTTTTCCGAACACTGCATAACACTGACAAGTTATTCATCGAACCCGTATTGTTTTTAGTTGGTAGTACCGCCACCTGAAGCGCGTATTAAATTTTCTTGCGTTTGACGTTTATACAATACCGCCATCTGTGCCGCGTACTGTCCATCGCAGAATACTCAACAGATAGCGGTAGTGTTTAGTGACGATGTTTTAAAGTGAAATATATGCAATATGTTATGTCTGTTTGTCTTCTGTGGTTTTACTATTAAAATTGAGGAACAGAACATCCAAAACTGCTATTAGTTTAATCGATATAAGAGGTAAAATATCAAAAATAATATCACCGACAAACCGACATGAAACTTAAACTTAGCTTTCGCCCGAAAATCTATAACGGCCGATTCAAATGTGCAGCTATCACATCTGTCAAAACCATAGAAACTTTGCAGCGATCCCATCTGTCAAAACCATAGAAACTTTTCATCTAGATAAACCTAACATGTACAGAATAGATCAGACACGAACCAACTCATACATTTTGCACTCGCGTTCGTGGCTTAGATAAACGTTTTCCGCGAACACGGAGACAGATGTCGGTAGTGTGCTTTGAGCAGAAATTTTGTGGTAATTAGTATCGTCATTCTTGTCGGTTTGTCGGTGATAATATCCTAAAATCTATGGGACCATAAGTGAGTAATAGCAAAGCTATTTGTTGCCATATCAAAAAATAGCAAGATTCAAAATAAATTAATATCACATTTTGCTATTATATCTCATTATTTAACTTAATGAGAATGTCAAATTAATAGCTTAGTCTACAATAAGATCAAAATTAGCTTCTGAATTCATGATACCATCATATCATAACAATATCAAATTATGCTTTGATAGGAGAATATCAAATATATCATATTAACAATATGATCCATTCATGCCTTTTCCAAATGTTGCAATGGCGACCCGCAAAATATTGCTTCACGCACCATCTAGCGTTGAAAAAGGTCAGCAACAATCATTCAATTACAATCGAGGGGTGCGAATATAGCACTTATTACAAAAGAGAGTCAAATTATTTTCATTAATTACATTGTGTATGTTACTTTAAAATTTGTCTGACATGTCACTGTTGCCATCAAATAAAATAAAATGCTGAAATATATTAATTTTAAATATTCAACAATTTTTCATTTGGTTCACCCCTCGTGACGATAAAAAAAATACATTGGTAGCCTTTTTGGTCACAGAGGTGCTTTCATCGCTAAAAATTCGGTTCGCCAGCTAAGTGAAAGAGTGGATCATATTGTTAATAATATAATATATTTGAGAATATGCTATTAACTTGTTACAGCATATTACTTACCAATAAAATAATAAGATATTGACTACTCGACGCAAGATCTCACTAATACAACCTAGCTAGCGTAGCCGGGAAAATCGATTTGTAAAATCTCTGGTCACGTCTTCCTTCGGAAGGGAAGTAAAGCCTGACGAAACCGACGGTAGAGTCAGGGCAACGAAGTGGAATATCAGCGGACGGATTCGGACCTGTTGTGGAAATAATGGAACTCGCGAGAAATCACTTTAACTACGTTTATTGATCGAGCGCAAAATACAATGCAACCGAACGCGGTAGCAGTTACTTTTGGAATGATAATGATGTTCGTTGCCTTCTCTCTCATACCCCGAGTGGGTCAAGATATATAGAGAGGAGTAGAGGTGGGTTGAAGTGGTAACTGTTGTATCGTTCCACAAAGCCGTTAGTCCCGGCCCATGTGTGAAAGCTGCCTTCCTGCACATTCGATTGCCGTCAATGGATGGCAATCGATGTCCGTCGGTGATTGGCACTAGATTGCGGAACAGAGACCGAAAAAATACCGGTGTATAAATAAAAGCACCCAAAATTCGTAGGAAGGGGGCCTAGATAATTCTGGAGCGGGCCTGGCCCTCTTGGTACCCCGTTGGCTGCGCCAATGACTATCTCCCTACAGTTAATAGAATTGGAGTAAAGTTTTGTTTACCGCTAAATTGCCACTTCGGCCACAGTGCATTGGCATTTTTTCCTATTTCAGGCGATTCTAAGACCATTTTTGCGTATTTAAGGTCATTTTGGTAATTCCATCGTCTTAAAGTGCTATTTGGTGTCTTTCATGCTATTTTATCGTGTTATAACTATTTATGCGTTTTGATTATACTCTTTTAATGTATCCAAACTGTTTTCGCGCTTTAAGGCCATATTTGGACTGATTTAGCATTTTTGGGCAGATGCTATTTCAGTCAAATTTCAGCTTTATTTTCAAGCATTTTTTTTTTGCCTATTTGACGTTTTCTAAATTATTTCGATGTTTCAAGAGGTAGAATTTAAGCAATTATGTAGTTTGATTGCTTATTGGCACTTTACAGCCATCAGGTTTGAAGTCCCCGTTAGCAAATATCCTCCAAGTTGACGAATTTTCGACAAAATACAATATAACACCCTTCTCCGTTCCAGATTGCTGCAGCTTGGGGTCTACCGACGATATTCGTATCGCTCCTGTTCTTCCTGGACAACAAGAACATAACCCCAACGGAGAAGCGCAACCCAAGTTTCCAGTACGGGAACGCCCAGGCAGCGATAGCGGTATTTCTTCTAGTCATGTGCTTCATCGTCACCGTCGGCTGTCTGATTCTGCACCAGCGATTCAAGAAACGGCACGAAAAGTATATGACCCTGTCGAGGGAGGTTTCCTCACCGGATACGGATACCAGCACCCTGGGAGCTTCATCGGTGACCAATTTGATCCAGGAAACGCCAAATACCACAGAACATAGCAGAACGGTACATAGACGGCGGCATTCGATGACTTCGAGCGATGACGAAATGCTGAGGGGAAACGATTCCGGATGCGGAGCAGGTGCTAGTGGGTGTTGTAGTGCTGGCGCAAATACTCGTCGAACCGTTGTTGATATTGAAGATTTGGTTGTTCGTGGGAGTGTGAACAATGACATCGAGAAGTGAGTGACTTAAAATCGCGAGTTCAGATAAAGATCAAGGCTAACCTTTTCTGTGTGTTGCAATTTTAGCGAAGAAACTATAACCTCCAGCGGAATGTGCTCGGCGCAGTTCAACTGCCCATCAGCCTCGAAGCAACAGTGCCAGTCGATGATCGCGCACTATCGGGAACAGGCTCGCGATGGCCTGGAACCGTTAGAGTTTGACAAAACCGTTGATGAACACCAAACGCTCAAACACATGGTCCTCTTGATTCTGCTCCTCTGTTCCATGTTCGTCGGACTGGCGCTTTCGGTATGGACCCTCATCATGGAAGGCATGTCCGGAATCTACGTCGAGCTGACCTTCCTGGATGCTTTCCTTAACTTTGGTCAGAGTATTATTGTACTGGCCGTGTTTATCAGCGACACTGGTGAACTGCTACTACCATTGATGAAGTTTTGGCGCAAGGTATGGTACGGAGCCAATTTGCTTCAGCTGCCAATCTGGAGCGAACTATCCGCCGAAACACAACACATTTGCGATCAGTTTACGACGCATCACTTGGACAATTGTCGAAAGGCGATTGCCAGGGACAAGAGGTGCCATTCCCTAACGGACAATTTATGGAAGCCTGATTTAATGCCATTATTCTTTTTACAGATGGCGCATCCGAATCTACAAGAAGGTGTTTTACGGCAATGTTTTCGTCGAATGGTTGATCGAGGTCGGATTGGCGAAGGATCGCTCGGATGCAACGCACTACGCACGGCGACTGATCGATGGGCGGGTCCTACGACACATCAACAATGTGTACCACTTTCACGATCGCAATCTACTGTACACGTTTTGCGATCGCTTGTAAGCTGTTTTAGCGATCAGGACTGGAGTGCTTTGCTTCTATCTCGCGGCAGCCAGTATTTCTAAGAATTTTACCAAAAACAAACCCACAAAAATAATTCTAGGAATAGCTAGGAGATACAAGCCAAGAGCTCCAAGAGTTTCCTCTACACAAAAATGGAACCGGTTACCAAATATGAAGACAAAACGGAAAGTATTGTGATGACTACGACGACGGTACTCGTAGATTATTTCTAGGCAATTAATGTTTCTTAGAGCGAATTTTGTTGAATATTCTTAGTTTAGGTATTTATTCTTCTTTTACGTTGATTGAGCGGCAAGGCAATGAGTGATTGTAAATATTTGAATCTTTCTTATGAAAGGACCAACGTACGGTAGGATGGAACGTGTACATTTTATATCGCATATTTTAGATATTTAATAGCAAAGCTTGCTTAAAGGTTCTCAATCAATACACAAATTTTAGTCTGATACAAGCTACAAGCAGAACTATACAAAATATATACGATATTTATCATGATATTGTGCAGCTTCAACCCTCAGTGTTCTTTTCTTCCGATGACCTTTTATTGCATAGACGGTGTGTGAAGGATGCCTTAATCATTTCAAGCTTTCTCGGGAAGGATACCTGAACGTTTTCTGGATTTCTCAGAGCTTTGGCTGGCGATTGCAAATTTGAAAGAAATAGGGTAGAGAACTACTTCGGCCTAATCGCCCATTTTGGGCCTATCGAGCAGACAACTTCAAATAAATCCATGATTTCAGAGTTAACTCAATCATGCGTTTGGTACGATACTTTAGTTAATAAGCTACCGAACGAAGTCAATGAGAACGCGTGATATGAAGGTTTGCACCCATTATTTTCAAAAACAAAAGAAGCGCTCCGACCAAATCATGTTTTATCTTCATCCGATAGGCCAAAGTGAATTTATTGGCGTTTCAATCATGTTTCAAATGCGTTAGGCCGAGTTTAGAATCCGTAGGCCAAGTTTGGCGTCAAGAAGCCGTGTTAGACTTTTGACAATATCTCAACGATTGGTATCTCTTTATCAAATCTTACGGTACGTACGGAAAGGTAAATAAATTTGGAAGCCATCAGTAATAATAACATTCCGTTTGGTGCTAAACTGCGCTAGATTAAGAAAGACTAAGTGCGAGCTGTGCTTAATAGGCCGGAAATGGGGTAGTTAACCCTATTACCAAATTTCCACTGCTTCGTCAAGTACGATTGTGAGAATGCCAACAAAATTTGTTATGTTTCACCGCATGAGCAGATTCTGTAACGTGGTTGTCGGAAGTTTTTTTTAAATAATTGAATAACGTTAATGGTCGGTAAATATTCAAGTTCATTCAAAGTGTTTTTATGTTACTTCATACGCGAAGTTAACGATTTTCAGAGTTGGTTGGAAATGCTAACATGAAGCTTTAGTGTGATGATTTATTAGCTAGAGAATGATCTTTAGAAGAGGGTAGGTGGATAGTTCCGTTAGAGTAGAGTTAGAGTTAGATGAAGTAACATAAAAACACTTTGAATGTAACAACTCAAGGCGGGAGTAGCCGTCAACAATGCTGAAGATGGTACAGCACGCAACAACCACCCTACTGCTTTCTCTCTGAGATGATCACGTTGGTCATGACGAGAGGAGCAACACAATAGTTGGGTAAAGAAGAACTGCATTATAACACACCATCGACTGGAAATGCTCTCGAAACGTGGGGCTTTAGGTAGTGATGAAAACGTCGCTAGAACTATTCCACAGCCGCAGTCAGTTTATGAGCAATAAGAGGGACGCACATTTTTGCCTGTGGACTTGGAGACATACTCAGGCCTATTCTGCGCGGCGTGTGAGGTGAGGTGACTCGCTCTCACTTGTGAAGTGACAATTGTCACCTCGGGTGAGGTGACTCTCCGTGCAAATCAAATGGAGAGTCACCTCACCCGAGGTGACAATTGTCACTTCACCATCACTTCACTGTCACTTCACCTCACACACCGCGCAGAATAGCCCTGACTTCAAGTCCCCGCGTACATCGTACGGGTTAGGCAAAAATGTGCGTCTATCTTGAAAAACTGTCGCATTAATGGCCCTTCGCTCATTTTCAACTTCTATTCAATTTTCATACTGCCGTACTCTAACGGAACTATCCACCTACCCTCTTCTAAAGATCATTCTCTAGCTAATAAATCATCACACTAAAGCTTCATGTTAGCATTTCCAACCAACTCATTCAAGTTCAGTTATCTGGCAACTGTGGTCGAAACCGGTTGTGCCTCTCAGTGTGTATCACAAGATCGTCCAATACATCCGATAGTAGCTAATGTTTCGGTGTGCTTTGTTCACTGCCTATTGTTGTCGACGTTAGAAAAAGTAAGAGGTTGTATCCAAGATACGATCGTATATTTGATGTAGGATGTCGTGCTCGGTATGAATATTCGGCGACTGTAGATACCACTTTTTTCCCGGTTACCAAAAAACCGGTTTGTCGTGATGGTTGAGTAATGCCGAGCTATTAGGGTGTTCAACACAGATGAGGCTAACGAACTGAATGTTGTTTGAAACGAGGGTGACGCGCTTGGCATAGATGGCCCACAGTGACTCACGAAGAGCTACTGAATCCGATCAGTAGCGGTGTGGCTTCTTTAGCCTTTCAATGTGTACTGTAGAACAATGTTTAATGCCACGCGCCGAAAGCATTTAGATTTTTAAGATTTTGTGACAAGCAATGCATTAGGTATAGGAAAAACGTCACGATAGGGGGGGGGGGGATAAATTTCTCTTCGATTTAGCGTGACATAATTAATGCATGGGCCCAAACGGTAAAGCACGAGGCAATGAAAGAGCAAACAAAAACAGTCAGTCACTCACGAGCAGGCGAGTCACACCGCTTCCCTTCGCTCACACAGCATCAGGCTTGGGAATTGTCAACCTCATGACGATAAACTATGTAACAACGACAACAACAAAAATTCAACGCTCATCTGACAAGCACGATGCAACAAACTTCTGCTTGAAAGACTGATCTACTGGGCTGTCTCTCGACGAAACATTTTCTATTCTTGTCTTTCTCTCATTTGGTCACGAAACATCTGTTGCGTGACGTTTTCCAGAATGACTTAGTTGTTTCACGTACGTCGGACGACAAGATTGACGGAAACTGTCAACATGGTTATTGACGAAAAAAGTCTGTCATGTCATTCTTCCATTCTGTCGCGACAAAACTGCCGCTGGTCGTTTTCTAATAAATGGATGTCGCTTTGGATGCGAGACATAACAAGATAGAAATAACTGGAATTGTGTTGTTTTGACGTGATTTCACCTCTGACTCGAAGTAGCTTGAATCTTGGCGCTGAACTTCGTGTTTGCAGTGATGGGTATTTTTGGAACGGACACAACTGAAAGCTGCCGAAAAACGATGTTTGGAATCCAAGATGGCGGCGTCCGGTTTTAGAAAAAGTGGGAAATACTGCCAAATACCCTTCAATATGTATATTTTCGGAATCGGGATGACCTCTAAACACCAAACATCGTTATCCAGCGCCATCTTTAAATCCAAGATGGCGGCTTCCGGTTTCAAAAAAAGTGGGAAATACTGTCAAATACCCTTCAATATAGATATTTTCGGAATCGGGATGATGTATGGAGACCGAAAATCGATGCCCAGCGCCATCTTGAAATCAAAGATGGCGGCTGCCGATTTCAGAAAAAGTGGGGAATACTGCCAAATACCCTTCAATATGTATATTTTTAGAATTGGGATGTCCTCTAGAGACCAAATATCGATATCCAGTGCCATCTTGATATCCAATTTGGCGGCTTCCGGTTTCAGAAAAAGTGGGAAATACTGCCAAATACACTTCAATGTATATATTTTCTGAATCGGGATGACGTCTAGAGACCGAACATCGATGTTCAGCGCCATCTTTGATTTCAAGATGGCACTGGACATCGATTTTTGACCTTATTGAAATCCAAGATGGCGGCTTCCGATATCAGAAAAAGTGGAAAAAAAATTTCCAAATATCCTTCAATATGGGTATTTTTGGAATAGGGATGACGTCTAAAACCCGTAAATCGATTTCCGACGCCATTTTGAAATCCAAGATGGTGGCTTGAAATTTCAGAAAAAGTGGGAAATACTGCCAAATACCCTTCATATGTATATTTTTGGAATCGTTATGACGACTAGAGATCAAAAATCGATATCCAGCGCCATCTTTAAATCCAAGATGGCAGCTTCCAATTTTAGAAAAAAGTGGGAAATACTGCCAAATACCCTTCAATATGTATAGTTTCGGAATCATGATGACGTCCAGAGACCGAAAATCGATTTCCAGCGCCATCTTGAAATCAAAGATGGTGGCTCCCGATTTAAGAAAATGTGGGAAATACTACCAAATACCCTTCAATATGGATATTTTCGGAATCGGGATGATGTATGGAGACCAAAAATCGATGCCCAGCGCCATCTTGAAATCAAAGATGGCGGCTGCCGATTTCAGAAAAAGTGGAAAAAACTGTAAAATACTTTACAATATGGATATTTTCGGCTCAAAGCTGACGTGCAGATGCCGAAAATTGGAATGCTGAAATGGCGACAGCATCAATTTTCCGTCTATTTAAGGGTATTTGACAGTTTTTTTAAAAACAGGACTGCCATATTAGATTCCAAAATTGCGTCGGACATCGATTTTGAGCCTCTACATATCCTCCCCTTTCAAAATATACCCATATTGTGGGGGTATTTAACATTACTATCCAATTTATCTGCAACCAGAAGCTGCCATCTTGGAATTTAATATGGCATCGGACAGTAATTGCTGGTCCGTAGTTACCACCGCGAATCCCAAAATACCCACATGCATGTGTATTTGACAGAATTTCCAACTTTTCCTGCATCCTGTAGCTGCCATTTTGGATTTCAGGTCACTCATTTTCTATTTCTAGATGTAATTCTCTAGACGTCATTCCTTTTCCAAAAATACTCATATTGAAGGGTATTTGACTGTATTTATATCTTTTTCTGAAACCGGAAGCCGCCACTCTGGATTTCAAAATGGTATCGGACATCAATTTTCGGCATCATACACGCGTCCTGTACCGAAAATATCCATATGGATTCCAAAATGGCGTCAGACATCAATTTTTGGGATGTACACGTCGACCCAGTTCCGAAAATATCCATATTATAGGGTATTTGACAGTTTTTCTGAAGTCACTTACCATCATCTTCGATTCAAAACTGGCGTTAGACCTCGATTTTCGGGATGTCCGTGTAGTCTTCTTCTTTCTTTTTCTTCGCATTTCAAGCTTATTGCATATCGCATATTAGCTTATTGCGTGCTCTCAACTTAGTGTTCTAGATGCACTTCCACAGTTATTAATTGAGAGCTTTCGATGCCTGTATGTACCATTTTTGCATTGATATGATTGTGTTGCAAGTCCAATCATACTTCTATGCCCAGGGAAGTCGAGAAATTTTCCAACCCGAAAAATTCCTAGACCGAACCGGGATTCGAACCCAGCCACCTCCAGCATGGTCTTGCTCTGTAGCTGCGCCTTTATCGACTGAGCTAAGGGAGGCCCCGTGTAGTACTTGTTCCGAAAATACCCAATTTTGATACTTTTTCTGAATCTGAGAGCCGCCATATTGGATTACAAAATATTATCAGACATATATTTTCATCGAACCCGTTCCGTAAATACCCATATTGTAGAGTATAAAGGGTGATACGGTCAAAATTTGGTCAAGGGAAAACGCGTGTAAATCGGTGAAATCGTTTATTTAAAAAATCAAATTAAATTTCTTTTTCAAGTTCAATTAGTATAAAATTCAGGAAAAATATTCAGTTAGGCTTCCGCTTTTCCAAATCCGAATTGCCGGGCCTTACGCTTGACCCCTGCCATCAGATTTTGTACAGCCACCTTGTCCACCTTCTTCGCCGCAGAAAGCCAGTTTGCCTTGAACTGCTGCTCGCCCTTAGCAGTTTTTTTGGTCTTCTTTAGGTTCCGCTTGACAATAGCCCAGTATTTCTCAATTGGGCGGAGCTCTGGCGTGTTGGGAGGGTTCTTGTCCTTGGGAACCACCTGCACGTTGTTGGCGGCGTACCGCTCCATGGCCTTTTTACCGTAATGGCAAGATGCCAAATCCGGCCAAAACAGTACGGAACAACCGTGTTTCTTCAGGAAAGGCAGCAGACGTTTATTCAAACACTCTTTCACGTAAATTTCTTGGTTGACAGTCCCGGAAGCTATCTATGAAAATGCTGCTTTTCAAGCTTTTCAAGTACAGATGGCTTGCCAAACCAGATATTTCTTTGCGAACTTTGACAGTTTCATGTGCTTGAAAACATCTGCTACCTTTCCCCTTCCTTTTGCCGTATAAAACTCCTGTCCCGGAAGCTGCTTGTAGTCGGCTTTGACGTAGGTTTCGTCGTCCATTACCACGCAGTCAAACTTCGTCAGCATCGTCGTGTACAGCCTCCGGGATCGCGCTTTGGCCGTCGTATTTTGTTTATCATCGCGATTTGGAGTCACTACCTTCTTGTAAGTCGATAGTCCGGCTCGTTTTTTGGCTCGATGCACGGTTGTAGACGATACACCCAGCTTATTTGCGGCATCTCGGAGAGAGAGGTTAGGGTTTCGCTTGAAACTACCGGCAACTCTCTTTGTCGTCTCAGCGGCTTCCGGTTTTCGATTTCCCCCCGATCCAGACTTCCTGGCTGTCGACAAACGTTCCCCAAACACTTTAATTACATTTGTAACGGTTGATTTGGCAACTTTTAGCGATTTTGCCAACTTTGCGTGCGAGTAGCTCGGATTTTCGCGATGCGCGAGCAAAATTTTGATACGCTGCTCTTCTTGCTTGGACGGCATTTTGACAACTGAAGAGTGAATTCCAAAATCAAAATAGGAGCAACATTCTACACACACACACCTTCAAAATGAGGGGTGTTCAGGTTTTTTAAATGCAAAATTGAAAGAAATACGTCAAGTTGATATTGACCAAATTTTGACCGTATCACCCTTTATGATAGTTTTTCAGAATCTGAGAGCCACAATGTTGGATTAAACAATGGCGTCGGACATCGATTTTCGGTCTCAAGACGTCATCCCGATTCCGGAAATATCCATATTGAAGGGTATTTGGCAGTATTTCCCACTTTTTCTAAAACTGGACGCCGTCATCTTGGATTCCAAACATCGATTTTCGGCAGCTTTCAGTTGTGTCCGTTCCAAAAATACCCATGGATTTCAAGATGGCGCTGGATGTCGATGACGTCATCCCGATTCCGAAAATATACATATTGAAGTATATTTGGCAGTATTTCCCACTTTTTTTTCTGAAATAGGATAAACCAATATTGAAGGAAAATAACATTATTTCCGGCCTTTTTTTAAATCTGACCTCCGTTTTAGAATGGATGGTTTCTTGTCGTGATCCTCATTTTTAAACGACCTATAGACTTTGTCTCAGGGAACAGAATGAGTGACATATGACTAGAATAGATAGTCGCGACTGGATGGATTCTTGATTTTGTCGTGGTGATCTTGTCGTGCGACAAGAAATTGTTGTTTGACGAGAATTTTCCAGGATGACCATTTTTTAATGTATCTTGTCATGCGTCAATGACAAACGCGACAATTCCCATATCTGCACAGCATGTAATTGAAGCATTTTTCCATAGAAACTGTACGCTCAGTCATTCAAAACAAGGATTGGGTACCATCACGGAAAAAAAAACGTGCTGACTGAGCTACTGACTGAGTGCTCGGCTGTCAGTGATTCGTTTACCTCTCAATCATTCAGACTCTCACGAGGCAGTGAATGATGAGGCATATGGCAGTTCATATTCATATGGAAATGACTCATGAACCTGACTGTTTTGCGCACTGAAAAGTACCCATGCATTTCCTCTTACCATAGTTCTCGATTTTTTTTTAGAAGCAGCTCATGACTTATAGCCTTATAGTATCGAACGCCTACTTAAGATCGAGGAATAATGCATCCGAATATTTCCGACTGTCAATCGTTTAGGTAATTTCATTCAGCAGTTACCATGTAGCAGTGAGAGTGCTACAACCAACTCGGGTTTATGTCATTTGTAGATGAGTTTATTGGAAAATAAAAATTCCGATATCCTTGATGCAATCATCTGCTCAAGTATTTTACCCATCACCGGGTTGCTAAAACGCAATCTGTGTTTTTATTCTAAAACATCTTTTCATCTTAATTTTTGTCCAGAAAATCTGTGATGATATCTGTATTCATTATAATATATGAATTAAATACTATATAAATGTTTTTAGCAAATTGATGAATCTACGTTACGGTCGGCCAGCAGATGAAAATGATGTGAAAATGATAATGACGTTTTGCTAGCTGTCAAATCGTATGGAATATTTTTTAGTACATCATCACTTTTGTGGTTTTGGACTTCAAACCTAGGTGTCGCATGCACTGGTGCAGTTTCGCGTAGATTCATCAATTCATTAAGCGATTTTCCTGTTATTATAATGACTCTTACCACAGAGAACAGACATGGAGGCTCGAACAAAATTTCTCTAAAAACTTGTGTAAAGATTCCTATTTGACTTAAGCGCCATTAACGGCGACTTCCCCACTTAAAAACCCTCTTTGACAACATGACGGCGCTGGCGTTGCACAAATTACACTAGACACTAAGTGCTAGTAGCGCCAAGTGGCAATTTTCAACAGAAAATTTATCGATACTAGCGCCAAATTGGTCGAAAGTGGAAAATTTATAGAGAAAATCAGGAGATGCTAACACCACGTAACGGCGACGTTCCCACTTATTTTACACAAGTTTCTGACCGAGCTTGAACGTCTGTTCTCTGTGCTCTTACTGCAATCACCCAATAAACGTTGTTCTACACTCTACAGTGACATCTGAATTTCATTCTCGAAAAGCACGCCCCTATTATCGTCCGAATCAGACGTTTTAGTTTGACAGTTCTCATAACAAATTGTGTTCCCAACATTCAGTTGATTGCTTTGTGCGAATCAGAAGTAAACAAAATTTTCATCAGCGAAGTATTTCTAAATTTTGAACCAGTTTTCCTGCAAATTTTGCAAAAATGAATCGCCTTTTCGGTAAATCTAAGCCCAAAGAACCTGGCCCAAGCATTGACGATTGCATTAAAGGGGTAAGTTGGATGGATAAAAATGTATGCACCTAGCAAGTTCGATGCAGATTGATGACTCATCTTTGCTCAGTATTTTGTAAAATCGAGTTTGATAGAAAACGCCAACCTTCAAGGTCGGCATTGTTGATTAAATAATGTAACTTTTCCTGAATTCTACGTGTTCCGGGTTGACTTCCAGGTTGATTCCCGAGCCGAAACGATCGATCAGAAAATTCGCACTCTCGATACCGAGCTGCGTAAGTACAAGGACCAGATGGCCAAGATGCGGGAGGGTCCGGCCAAAAATGCCGTCAAGCAGAAAGCGATGCGGGTTCTCAAGCAGAGAAAACAGTAAGTTCAGAATTGGATAAGTTTGAACATTTTTCGATAGTATTGCACCTTCTGCAGGTACGAGAGTCAGGTGGAAAACCTGCGGAACCAGTCCTTCAACATGGAGCAAGCGAACTTTGCTTCCCAGACTCTTAAGGATACCCACTCAACGGTGGCGGCCATGAAGGATGGCATGAAGTCGATGAAGAAGGAATTCAAAAAGATCAATATCGAAGAGATCGAAGACATACAGGACGATATGGCTGACATGCTGGAGCAGGCCGACGAGGTCCAGGAAGCGATGGGACGTACCTACGGAATGCCGGAGCTTGACGACGATGAATTGCAGGCCGAGCTGGATGCGCTGGGTGATGAGATTGCCTTGGATGATGATACCAGCTATCTGGATGATGTGGTTAAGGCTCCGGCTGCACCGGATAAGGAACCGGGAGCGGACAGTGTTACCAACAAGGACGGAATACTAGTTGACGAGTTCGGATTGCCACAGATCCCGGCGCAAGTGAAAAGCACCTAAATCGGGGTTTCTGTGAGTGAGAGTGGACTTAGTCAATGCTTGCGATCGTTCTTTTCGTTTTCTTTTAATTTGTTTAGTTAAGGCTTATGATATCTGTGAAAAAGAACTGCACGACCGGAGATACATTCATGTTTAATTAATTATTCACCTTATTGAGTAAAAAAATATGCTTTTTTTTCTTGTGACTGTTATAAAAAAAAGAGTGAACAAATCCAAAAACTATCAAGTGGAACATGGCAGTGAACAGCAGGTCCAGAAAACGAAGAACGGAAGGAAGGAACCTACTCGCTGATCTCATCGATAACAGGTACGTTCTGCAAATCTGAACATTTCCTTCTTAGTAGCGCTATTTGTTCCTTCAAATATCGTTCTTTGGCAGCTGCTCGGCTTAGCAAAATCTTAGCCTTCTCTAGAAGTTGACTTTTCTTCTCCAACACATCTTTCGAATTTTCCGTTTCCTCGGGGTCACCGATCTTTGTAGGATCTCCAGGATGGCAACGGGGACAAGTGGCACTGGATAGCAGTTCAACCTCGATCTGAAGGGCGGCCACTCGATTCAAAGCTTCGCTGTAGCTTTGCTGAAGCTTTTCGTGTTCCTTCTTCAATCGATCGTAGTTATCCTTCGTCACATTGGGGGAGGATTTCGCGCCCCTGTCGGAGGTCAAAGTTCCCAACGGGCAAGTCTTGTTCTCCTTCAGTTGCTTGTTCTCTACTTTCAGCTTTTCAACCACCCTTCGCAGGGCGATAACCGTTTGCTCCAACTTGGAGTTGTAGTCTGCCAGTTCACTGTTGCTCACGGTTCCGTTACCCGAGCGGGAACATCGCTGGCACAGGTTATCGAAGTTGATCGTTTCCGGACACCCAGCCGTTGCCTTGGATAATTCTTCCTTCAGCACGATTATGTAGCTGCGTTGCAACAGGAGAGATTGCTTAATTTGGGGGAATTCAAACGAAATTTACGAAACCTTACTCTTCGAGATGCTTAATCTGGCTTCGGAGTCGTTCGGCCTCGTCGCTCTGCCGCAGCATGTCGTTGTCCAGCTGAAGTTGCAGGGTTTTCGCTTCCAGTCGGATGTTCTGTGCCTCCAAGTTGGATATTTTCTCCTGCATCCGTTCAAATTCGTGGGTCATCGTGTTGGAGCCCTGTGAGGGGAGGGAACATGGAATTTTTCAATTAATCAAGACTTGTGACTTGAGCAGATCCACGCCAGTGACGAATTTGTTTTTCCCTCTCTGAATTCCATTGAACTTGGCATAATTGTTCGCTAGGAGCAATGAACCAAGTTTGTCACTACCCTAATTGTTCGAAAACAAAATAATGAAAAATTAGGCGGGTGTCAAAATGGTCGAATTCCAGCACAATCTCGGTTCATTGCCCCTAGCGAACAATTATGCGAAGTTCAATGGAATTCAGATGTTCACTTACTTTCCGTTCTAACTCCATGGCAATGATCCTCCGCTGCTGCGACTCGATCCTGTTCTTCAAGGCCTCGATAATCTCCTTGCTGTTCTGTGCAAACGTATTTATCTCGGTACTGGCCTCATCCGATCCGGTACTCTCCGTTGTACACGAATCCGGTGATTCCGCCGGAGTAAACTTACTGTCACCGGTCACCTGACCGTACCGCGCTCCCACCGTACCCGAACCGGCACTACTACCACGAATACTTCGTCCTTCCAAAATAGCCTTCTCTCGCTCCAGTCTCACAATCGTGTTCTTCGCTGAATTGAAGTGAACCTTTAACTTATCCAGTTCAATCTCACGCTCCTTCAGCTGAACCTTTAACTTGTCGGCCATCTGCTGCCAGCGTTTCTGCTTGTTCCACAGATCCAGCTCGGCTGCATTCTTCGCACGACGGTTCTCATTGATGCTGACCTGCTTTCGCAGCTCATCCTTCGTATCCAACATTTCCGTTTCCAACTGCTGCACCTTTCGAGATAAGTGCTCTTCTCTCGGAGTCGGAGTCCGGTCCGGTTTCATTGAAATCACCGGTCGCTTGATCAGTTGATTCTTCAGCGTCTTCACCAAATCACGGGACTGCTTCTCACGCTGTTGAATACTCAGAACCTGCCGTTTCAGTGCGTCTATTTGCGTTCTAAGAACACGGTTCGAAGCTTCACTACGATTCAAATCCGCACTCAACTGCGATACCTGCTCCGCTGAGTGCAACGACGTGTCGTTCATGAACTTCTGCTGATCATCCTGAAAATTAACAACATGTATTAAGCAATCGTAATTGTTATTTTCTGAACTTACATGGAATTGAGTCAACGTTTCAGTAAGATCCTGTATGTGACGGTCTTTCTCCTCTAGCATTTCCTTCAGCTGCTCAATCTCTTGTGCGCTTGCTACGTTATCGGTAAACTCTCTCAAATCTTCATGCTCCCTGGCAAACCGCTCACTCATCGCTACCATCTCCGCTTCTTTCTCTCGCAAACTCTTCGTCACGCGCTTCTCTTTCATGGTCATCTCCCTCAGATTCGCTTGCGTCTTACGCAGCTCTTCGCTTGCATCTTGAAGCTTGTTCTCCAACACTTTGGATCGTATCTTCAGTCCTCCAATCTCTTCTTCCTTCTTCTGGTCTATCTCGTAGATATTTTCAATGATTTTGTCCGTGTAAACCAGCTCTGGATTGTCAGCATGTGCCTCGGCCTGTTTGGCTTCACGCTCCACAGCTGCCTCCTCTTGATGCGTCTTCAGTTGATTCAAATCTCTCAGCTGTGTGTTCAAATTGTCAACCTCCTTCTGCTTATCGTACACCCTCTGTTCCAACTCATCAATGTTCTTCTTCAACGCTCTAATCTGTGCAATATTTTCATCGTATGTTTTCGAGTGCTCTTGGCGCTCGTTCCGCAGCAGTTCCTGATACCTCGACAGGGTCGTGTCCTTTTCCACCAGAATGCTTTGAAGCGAACCAATCGTTGACTGAAAATGATCTAACTTTAGTCTTTGAAATTCTACAACTTACCTTATCGTGAGCCTACGCTAAGGATATTATCATCCAGCTTGTCACTGTTAGCCGCCGCTTGCGCTGCCTTTTCCTTCCTCAACTGAGCATCCTTATCCTCCAGCGCTCGCTCGAGCATTTTGATCCGACCGTGACACTCCGTCAAGCGACTTTCCGTTTCCAGTAGCAGGGCACTGCGGGTCGAAGCCAACATCATCGCTTGCTTCAGTTGGGATTCCAGGGATTTCTGCAACGCCACCGGCACCGATGGAACCGTTGGTTGTTCCTTGGGCAAGTCCTCTGCCATCTGGCCTGCATCGGAGGTTTTCCGAACCGGCGTTGTATTTGCTGGCGGGGGTGTTCCCCGACGGGGTTTCTCCGCCAGGCTGTCGTCGATGATCGGGATGGTGTTGATGCATTTGTGGCTGATCTCTGACGTTGGAAAATGGGATTAGATAACGTGTTGAAGTGTTTGTGAACTAATGGACAGGACATACCAACAGACACTTGAACTTCTTTGTCGAAGAAACGATCATTTCCTTTGGTGGGTTTTTGTTTCCCGCTGAAGACCAATTCAATCGTATCCCAGTGTCTGGTATCTTCGACCGATTTTAGTTTTAGGGCAGAGTTCTCTTCCTGAAGCTGTTCGATCTGCTCCTGGGATAGGATCAGCTGTTTCGTGAGGTATTCGCATTGGCTTTCGAATTTGATCAACTGAAATTAGGAGTACAGAGTGAACACTATATAGGAAAAATGGTCCAGAGTGAGATTATGCAAACTACATACACTTAAATGAATACTAAGTTACTTACTAAGGCAAACCTCAACAAACTTTCAGTACAAATTATATTTTTCTTGAGGAATAAGGCTAGGCTCTCACCAGCAGCCGCCCAATTACGGCCCCACCAATTAATTTAAAATTCCACCCATTGCTTGTTCCTTATTTCCGGGTGGCACGTGCCCATTCGTCTTTCTTCTGTAGCGAGAGGGTCAATGCCCGTGTCAAGGACTAATCTTCGGACAATTTACCCTGAGTTAGCTGACGCAGCAAGTCAGCAAGCTGGAGGTCCTTTTCATGTCTCCCTCTGAAAGCCGGAGCTCCAGGCTGGTGTCGTATTAGCTCCTTCTTCTTCTTCTTTCCTTTATTTAATGTCTGTCTCTGTTCCGCAATCTAGTGCCAATCACCGACGGACATCGATTGCCATCCATTGACGGCAATCGAATGTGCAGGAAGGCAGCTGCGTAGGATATCGCACCCATTCTACACACATGGGCCGGGACCAACGGCTTTACTTCCCTTCCGAAGAAAGACGTGACCAGAGATTTTTATGCCTCAGAAAAATCCCACCGACCTCGGCTGGGATTGAACCCAGACCCATTGGGGTGAGAAAGTAGTCACGCTTACCGCTACACCACCGGCGCCGGCCGGGTTTTAGCTCCAAGGAATCTCCCCACCGGTTGTGCTGAAGGAATAGAAGCCTCCAATGTGGCGAGTAGACTTGAAAGTGAAGGGATTTAAAGTGAACTAAGCACCCGGTCGGGATGAAATTTGTAAACGTGGTTATGAAAACGGCGATTCAGGCATTACCGGATATGCGCAGGGTGATGATGCAGGAATATCTATAGACAAAGGTATGGCTGCCGAAACCAGGAAAGCTTGCTGAATACACTTGGAAAATTTCTGGAAATGCAAAGCATTATCCTCAATAGGCTGACGGATATTTTTGTAAACAATGACTTCTCTCGTTGATTTCTAGCTACTCAAGGCACGCCTATACAAACCAGCATATCCATCGGGTTTTCCCCTATTCGATGCTAATGTTGATTTGCCAGGAAAAGTCATGCCTTTCGAGAAATCCTCGAGAGAAGCCATTGTTTACAAAAGCTGTTACGCCCTAATTCCAGCTCTATCTAGATGTAATCGAGAACTACATCGGGGCTGTGGTGATGAATGGATGCGCGAACAAGGTAGAGCTCCTCCGTATGAGGCAATGTCCCCGTCCAGCAGAGATACTTCGACGGTAGAAAAAATAGTTTCTGGAACTCTGGGCAGTTACACAGCACGTATTCCACCTAGGCGAGGATGCTACAAATTCGGCAAACCTTGCGGAAAGGTGTCCCACAAAAATTGCAGCAAATCCTCGCGTGGTCGGTCCGGAGTCTTGAAATGATCCTTTACTCCTTGTACTTGTGGCTGTCCATCCAGGGTCGTACGGTTTCCTTGATCTTCCTCAGAAAAGTGGACAACGAACCATTCCTGCTGCCAGGATTCCATGATAGTATTCGCAATTCAACGACTGACGTCTAGGAGCGTTCCTGGTGTAGTGGAGACCGGATGGACCAGATCCCACCAGTCTGTCCGCAGCCTTGTTTCCGGGAGCACCCCAGTGTCCGGGAATCCACGTAAACACGGTAGAAGTCTTTACGTGGATTCCCGGACACTGCGGTGGCTTTCGGTTCATCTACCGGATGGCTGCATCTAGAATAGCTGTGGCTTCTGCGGAAAAAACGTCCGGTAGAATTTGATTTGTTGCAATTTTCGGTCCTGCCACTCCGAGTAAAACTCCAGCCCGCTACTGCAATCCGTCCGTAAAGCGATGAACGTGCCCCGGGTAAACCAACCCGAGAAGCTCTGCAACAGAATGCCTCAACCCTCAACGCTGCAGAGTTATCTCCAGCTACTTAGGAATCCTCTCTTAATCCGCCATTCTATTTTGACACCACTGTGTTTGGTTCGATTACTGCGCCGTGATAACGATAGACGTCAAGAATGCATTCTATAGTGCCAACTGTGGAGTCACCGCTCAAGCGTTACACATAATGGCGGCCCCTGACTAGCTATGCCGGATTCTGCATTTTACATTGAAAACCGCGCAAAAGCAATGAGCACTATACTTACATTGATCTTATCCTGGATTTGACTGGTATCAATATTTTCCCGTAGCTTCGCAAACAACCGCTCGTATTCTTCGTCCCTGTTGATGATTGAGCTCTGAGTCGTTTCTTGGAGCAAACTCTTCTTCATTTCCAACAGTTTAGCATACTGCTTCACGAAATCCATTACGACATAGGTCGGTGTGTAGGAATTGTAATTCTCGTGTAACATTTTTACACTTTGCGTAAGAAATCTACAAACAAAATACCACATTACTACAATTGCTATTAGACTTTCACACAAATTAGCCTTACTTAATTTTAAGACCATTATCCTTTTGACGCTCGATAAAGTCCAACTCTTGCTGCCCCAACCGTTTCTTCAGCTGGTTCAATTCCTCACTCGCGTCGACCAACGATTGCTGCAATTTTGCATTATCCAATTTGAGCAGCTCCGCTTGTTCTTTAGCTGTAAAATCAACACAATTAAGCAATTCCCAACCGTTTTCGTTAGTTGAACGTGGTCGAACCTACCTGCATCCAGCTCTTTCTGCGTTTTCACCAGCAGATACTTTTCGTTGGATGAACTCTGCAAATCAGCCACCAAATGCCTCAAGCTGATCTCTTCATCCGAATATTTGGAAATCAACATCTGCTGCGATCGAATCTGCTCCTGCGATACCTTTAGCAACTCTTCCAGGTGACCATTTCGGACGGTTTGCTTTCTCAGCTCCTCTTCGGTTGTCTTCAGTTGCTTCTTGATTTTCTTGAACTCTTCCTTCGATATGAACTCTACGGTCAGATTGGATTCCACCAGCCCGATCCGGGATAAGTTTTCATACTCCAAACCCAAGATGTTATCCTTATCGACTTCCTGGATATTCTTCAGGAATATTGTATAAAAATTGGCCGTCTCAAGCTTCATCCGCTCGATCTCACTCTCCAACCTTTCGATCGACTCGGAGTCTGGACTTGTTCCATTCCTTCCATCGACAATCGATTGTTGTTCCAGCTTCTTCAAGGTACTGTTTTTGCTAGCCAGCTCCGTTTTCAACCCGTGCAGAATAGTCAGATGATCCACCTCGATTATCCGCATTGTGTTGTGCATATTGTCGTTTTCGGCTTTGAGAAAGTCTGTTTTCCTCTGGAAGGCGCATATATTCGATTCTATCAGCTTTAGCCGCTCTAACGTTTCCACCAGTATCTTATCCTTCTCATTGTCGGTTGATTTTGTGAATTGCATTAGTTCGTCATACAGATTCCTTGTCACCACAAGATCGTCATTCGATTTTAGCAATCGTTCACGCTCTTCTTTGAGAGAATCGATCTGATCATTCAAGTGATCGATTTCTACCGACTTCAGCAGGACCTGCTCGCCAAAATCCGGCTGTTCTGCCATCCCTTGATCTATATCGACTGTATTCTCTTCGTCGTCGCACACATTTCCGGAATCATCTCGACTACCCAAAGAGAACGTACTTTGCTTACTCTTGAGATTCAAGCGTTCCTTCAGCAATATTTCCCTTTCCCTCGTGGCAAGCAACTCGTTTTGCAACCGCATCGCAGGATGATACCAACCACTTACACTTCTCGCATCCAATGCATGCAACAATCTTTCCAACGTGGACGTATCGATCGTTAGGTGGTTGGACATGGCATCGTACTCGCGTAGTTTCTGCAAAATTTCGTGCATTCCTATCCTCAAGTTCTCATTTTCCTCCACGACGGCAGCATACTTCTTCTCCAGTTCGTCCATCTTTTCATTAACCATCGGAATTTCATCTGAGTTGATGTTCACCTTCAGCTTTTGGACGCATCCATCGCAGTAGTTGAAGCTCTGCCGGAAAATACATGCCTTGCAGTACCTTCTACTGTCATTGACGTTGTATTGTTTCATACATTTCTCACAAAACTTCACCGCATCCCCGTCGCTTAGCTTTGAGATGTCATCCGCATCGACTGAAGCTTCAACCACTGTCTGCTGGTTGGTCTCTTCGCTTTTATCTTTGTCCGAACTTCTCTGACTGCTCAGAGATTGGGACAGCTGAAATAGTTTTCTCCTAAAATAGAAAACGTCTGTTAACTGAAGTCTATGGAAGCTAACGGAGCTTACTTGAGGTCATTCTTCTCCAACTTGAGCTGAAGTCGCATCTCCTCTGAAGCCCTGAGCTTCAGTGCCAATCGATCGTTGACCTTCTCAATTTTCCTCTGCTTAGACAGAACAGAATGAGTTGGTATGACTTCATCATCGCTGATATCTAGACGTTTCCTGCAAATTGATCCAGTCATTACGTCTGAAAAACATACATTTTCCCAACAAAAACCTACCTCAGCACAGCATTTTCCATCGCAATCTCATTTGCCAGGTTGATCTCTGCCACCAGCTCGCGAATCTGCTTATCCCTCACATTGACCTTCTCATGCAATCTGTTAATCTTCTTCAGCGCTTTCGCTAGCCCTTCCTCACCACTTTCATAGCTTCTCAGCGCCTCAATCGCTTCTACCGCTTGTCTCGACTTCAACATGTTATCCTCTTCCACACTCGTCAAAATTTCCTGCATCTCCTCGCACCGTTTGTTTGCCTTCTCCAGCATCACTCGACTTTCCTCGCAACACTGACTTACCTTTACCGATTCTTTACTGGCGTTCACCTTCTCTTGCGAGATCCTATTCATCACCTCCGTCGATTTCAGAATCTCCTGCGATAGCATCGTGATTTTCTTCTCTAGCTCTTCAATCATCTCATCCTTTTCTCGAAGTCTCCCGCCCATCTTTTTAAATTCCTTCCTCTCCACGTCAATATCATAACCCGGAAACTGCTCCAGCAGTTCCGAATATTTTGTTTGAATTTCTTCCAGCTCTGCCTGCTTATTGTCCAAAATTCCTTTCCAACGCTCAGTGCTTTCCTCCAACTGCTTTGCAAATCCATCCAGATCATCTTCACACCTAGCCTTTTCCTCCGCCAATCCCTCCACATCTTCCTCCAACTTCTTAATCTTGTCGTTGGCTTCCTCAATCAATGCTTCCTGTTCCTTCAAGACCGCTTGAGCTTCCTCGTACTGATGCGTCAACCCCGTCAGATTCATCGTTGCATCGTTCAAGCTAACCTGCAAACTGTTGATCGTATCGATCTGAAAGCTGTTTCGCTTCTCCAGGTCGTCAATGTCCCGCAGCAGCCGCTTGATGTGCTTGTTCTTCATGCTGATATTGTTGTACAGTTCCTGCTGCCGGTCGATTTCCGACAGTGCATCCGGGGAGTCTTCGCCTTCGCTGCCAAAGTGACTGCTTTCGGTCAGTTTCTTCTGCAGCGAAGCCGTCTCCTCGGAAAGCTCCTTGATCCGGATGCGGTACGAGTGCTTGTCCGCTTCGAACTTTTCGACGATTCGCTTCATTTCTTTGAGCTGATCACGGAGCTCTTGCGACGGGGATGCTGGAATAGGAATGAATGAATGTTAGTTGATGTTATATTCAGGTCCGAAGGCACCTGCCTAAGGTCATGTAGGTTTACAGTCCTAGAACTTCTCTAATAATTCGGAAAATACTCATTCATGGGTTAATGACGGCTTCGGAAATATCGTTACCTATTATCGTCAGGGGGTAAATGAAGATATTGAGCGCTCATTTTTTGCAGGAACTTTACAGATATTCCAAAAAGCTTCAAAGAAGGGGAGTCAGGAGAGTTGCGAGAACCTTAATGAAGTACTGAAAACTATAGAAAAGCTATGAAAACTTTATGATAGGTAGTTTCACTAACATCAGGAAAATTACATTCAAGAAGTTCTGAAAACTTCATGGAAATTCCAATAATTTCAAGGATGTTACGGAAATTTCAGGATTATTCATAGAGATACAAGGACGTCCAGAATTACAGGGAAGTTTTAAGATCCTTTATGTTGAGTCAAATAGATTTCAGAAAAAAAACGAAAACATTAGTGAAGATCAAATAGCTTTATGGTACTTCCATGCAATTCAGGAAAATTGCAGAAACTTTACAGAAATTCCCAAAACGTCAGTTGACTTTAAAAATCTTAAAGGAAGTGATCGCAGGGACAGTTCTAAGAACTTCCAGGAAATCTGTGGGAGAATCTGGGAAGTTTCAAGTAGCTCAGGTAAATTTAGAGAATTTTGAGGCAGTTCCATTAAATTCAGGAAAATAGCGAGAACTTTCTAGAAGCTTCAAATATTAAAGATAATCCAGAAAGTATCAGGGATGTTTAGAAAACTTATTAAAAAAATCGTAAATTTCATAGAAGCTCCGAAAAATCAGGGAAGTGAAGAAAACGAATTTATTAGGTACTTTAAAGATGTTCCAAAGTATGAAAGGAAATACCGAGCATTTGGATGTTTCACCAACAAACTGAAGATGATAATAGAAGATATGGTAACTTTTTATCGGACACTTTAGAGAAGTTTCCAGAACTTCAAGGCGGTTCAATCAGCTTTAGGAAAACGACAGGAACTTTTAAAAGGTCTAAGAACTTCAGGAATATCCAAAGCACTTAAGTGAAGTCAAGCAAACTTCAAAGAAGTGCAGAGAACTTGAAGAAAATTTGTGGCGACTCCAAATTCCAAGAACCTCAGAGAACGTCTAAAGATCTTCAGAAAAGCTCAGAGATCTCAAGGGCAATCCCAATTGCTTCAGGAATGCCCAGAATTTTGGGAAAGTTTATAGATGTGTAAAGGTAAGCTTCGAACAATTCAAGACAGCTCCATAAATTTCAGAAAAAAAAACAATCCAGTAGCTTTAAGAAGTTTTAGAAATTTATTTGAAGTTCAGAACTCTTTAGAAACTAAGAAATTTTGAAACATATATTTGGAACTTTACAGAAGTCCAGAGATTTCACCGCAGTTTAAAGATTTTTAGGACGATTCCTTTTATTTCAAGACAGTAATAAGAACTTCAGGAGTATTACGAGAGCTTCAGTGTAGTTTTGAGAACATCTTGGAAGATCAGAGAACCTTAAGGTGTTCAATTTACTTCTAGGAAATTATTCTACAGAAGGTCCAAGAAACTCAGAGAATTTAGGAAAACTTCAGCATACAGGGGATGGACAAAATGATGGGCATGTTTCGGATTTTTGTGGGAGTAGTTATAAACATATTTTTTTTCTGGTATGAAAATGTATTTGAATTCACATGTTTTCCTGTTTTTAGAATCAATTTTGAATTCAATGCTGGCCACAGATTCATGATCTGTTGAGAAACAACCGGCATTTCCTTGAAATCGGTTCCGGTAAAGTGACCAGTAATGTTAATCTTTTGAATCACGTCAAGATGGGTATCAATCCTCATGATTTTTCAGCGCGATGTCTGCAAAATCGTTTCCACCATCACAAGTTGCGATGGTCATCCTGGAGCAGGTTCTGAATTCTCCGTAGGAAGTGGCCATTTTGGGACACGACCAGAACCATATCAATATCGGTGTCAAACTTCAATATTTTGCAAGCCAATGCCAATGGCAGGGCTGGTAGCAATGACTGCTGTTAAAAATAGTGATTTTAGTGACCATGTTGATGAAATAAGTGACCAAATAGTGAGTTATATTTGTAAAAATAGTGACTAAAAAGTGACCTAAAAATTATTTTTAATGAAAACTCTTAGGTATTTCTGAGGAGCACAACTCCTGTGAGCTTCAGAGGAAAATTGCAAGGGCATTCTGAGCATAATTTCATAAAGTTTGTGGGAGAAAACGAATCCGGAGCATAAGTCCTTGGATTTTTTTTGAAAATACTAAAAAGAGGATTACAATTAAATGTGAGAATAACTCCAGGATATCTTCAAAGGAATTCGGAAAATGAGTTCAGGATAGTTTGCCAAACAAATTATGAGAAGAAATCTAAGGAATTTGTGAAAACTTTCAATGTGAGTAGAATTCCAAGGGAAGGAAATCTGAAATGAATTCAATGAACATTCGGAGAATTTTTCGAAAGAGTTTCTTATTGTTGAAAATTTCAATGTAATTTCAAGGAAAACTAAAAATTAATTCGGAGGATAGCTTCACCAAAATTTTGAGGAATATTTCAATGGAAATCTCCGTTGAATATGGAATGGACTATTCTGAGGTTTTCAGAACTACTTGAAAGTTCTCAAAATTTTCCTGAAGTTAATGCAACTGCCTTGAAGTTCTTTTGCAGTTTGATAAACTAGCCTGAGCCTCACAATACTTCTCATCAAATTCTTTAACTTCCCTGAACTTTTTAGGACTTCCTAAAGTGTCCTATTTTTTTTTCAATGATCATGGATCACCTCTAAAGGTTAAACAATTTGCTGAAGTTCTCTAAACTTCTTTAAAATTTATGTGACTTCTCTAACGTTAACGGAACTGCTCTGAGGTTCTATGTTCTTTTCTGAAATTCTCAAAACTTCTCTAAAGTTTTTGCAGTTCTTATGAAGCTTGTTGCACTGCGCTGAATTTAATTGAACCGTCCTTAAAATGTTTAAGCTTCAGTGAACTTCTGAACTTATGCGAAGACCTCAATTAAGTTTTTAACGTCTCCGAAGTTATCTGAAAATCAGGGAACTGCTTTAAATTTCCCACTAATTTTCTGAAACTAATGGAACTGACCTCTCCCTGAAATTCCTCCAATTTTCGGAGCTTACTAAACTTCTTTCAAATGCTAATGGCATTTTTCTAATGTTCATAAAAATTCCTGAAGTTCGCGGATCTCCCCTTAAGCTCAATAGACTTCTATGAAGTTTTCGAAATGTTTCTGAAGACCACTGTCGTTCTGTGAAGTTTTCGAAGTTTTTCTAAATTCCTCGAACTTTTGTGCTCTCGCAATTTACATAGAATTCGAACGAAATAATTAATATAGTTCTACCTATGATTTTCATTGAAATTCTCAAGATTTTTCTGAAGTTCATGAAACTTCAAGGGGTGGTCACTCTACACACTTGTTTTGCGCCAACTTTTTTTCTCAGTGTACCTCAGTGTGCCGCAGCTGTACCGGCAGTGCAAAGAAGTCATTGAACTGACTTTTGATTGCTTGTGAGTAATGCCTTGTTTGGCAACCCGGTATTTTAACAGCTCTTGTTTTTGTTTTGTTTTTCAATGTTTTCAAAAACGACACGGACTTCAGTTGGGACTACACACTGGATGCATCCGTCTATAAGGATACCCGTAACGGACGAGCTCCGTTGCTACACGATCCTTCCATCTTCGGCGGAAGGCCGAACCCGCTCAACGAACGTCAATCATTAGTCAACCAACTCTTCTGGGAGCCGGCGGAGGAAACGGATTTGCACCGAATTTTTCACCGTCCGAGTATCATCCGTCGGAAAACTGGAAACCAACACCGGCCGGAACACACGTCGGACCGCTGACCCGAAACGGACCAGCCAATTTTCCAAGCAGAACTACTTGTCAGAGTCCACCAACCCGTACACCCTGCCGGACAATTCGATCAGCTTCAAGGTCTACAGCGCCTCCAAGAACAATCGCTTCCCAGGCCAGCAAAAATCGCATTCTATACTTCTTCAATACCCCACCCGTATGCCGTCCGAGGATCTGCTGCTGACCGCATTCACCACCAAGGACTGCCACCCGTCGCAAGTGCGAATGTTCCCGCTGAAATCGGAAAGTTCCTCCTCCGGATTGGTCGAGTTCCCGAACGTAGCCCTGGCGGGGAACGCCATCCTGAAGCTCAACCACAGCGCGATCGATCACAAATGCACAAAACTCCCGTTCATTATGAAGCTGTTAGTTGGAAGTGCAAAAAGGCAGGAGAGTAAACATAATTTGTTGAACTATTTGAAATTTTGCCAACATTATACGAAGGACGATGTAATGGTTGGTGAAGCAGCCACCGCCATGGATGTATTCGAGCAGTTCGAATGGTCGGATGGTATAGTTTTTGTTTGGTTGTTGACTTTCCGATTAAAACTCAAGCACCGCTTGTCATGACCGGCCCAAGATTTCCAGCGTCGGCCACGGCTACACGAATTTGCGATGCAGCTCCCACGGTTGCGGCTGATTCCAATGCTGCTGCTGCTGTTCCTTCTGCTGGTCCGTCTCCGCAGCAGTGGGAGCTGCATCGCTAGTTCGTGTAGCTATGGCCGGAAACCTCGGACAGGTCAAGATACCGCTGTTAGTTGTTCTTCGTCTGGAAGGAAATGTGGGTGCGACTGCCGTCACGGGTGTAACGATTTTGAGAATCCATGGCGAGATTTGGTGGAGATTCACGGTTGTTTTGAAAATAATTTGACTAGGAGTGGCAACATCAATAACAAATTTTGACACATGCACACTGCGCAGACGCAGAAAATGTTCAGTGTTGCCAGTAGCTTTAAAGATCATAAAAATTGTAACCATGGGTGCCAAACAACGCCAATGACTGCACCCGGGTGTGCCCAAGTTTGATTTTGGCACACTGTGTAGAGTGACCAACCCCTTGTGAAACTTCCATTCAATTACCGACGCTAAATTAAAACTTCTTCAATAGTCTAGACTTTCCTGGTATTATTAAAACTGGCTTAACGAGTACTGAATTTCTTTAAAGTTCTCTCGACTGCCCTGAATTTATCAGTATTTTTTTAAGAACCCGCCTACCTGAAGTTCTCTAAATGTGTTTAATAATCCGGCAATTTTCTGATATATTTTCATAATTCCCTGACGCTTCTGACGTTATTGGATCAATTATAGAATTTTTGAAATACCCCCCAATTCCACGGAACTCCTTGTAAGTCGCTGCAAATTTGCTTAAGTTAATTCTGAAGCTATCTGATCGTCCTTGAAGTACTTGAAACTTCGCTGAATATCATGAAACTATCCAAAAATATCTAAATTTATTAGAAGTTCTCTGGAATTTCTTGAAGATATCGCTGCTTGCAAAAAGTTCTCGCATTTTTTTTTTAATTAATGGAACTTTGATGATGTTCTCTAATCAACTGAGCTAAATTTTCGCATTGGTTTTAAGTTCTCTGAAATCTCTAATCTGTTATATCTCTATGCTGTTATATGCATTAAAATACGCTCACGTTTTCCGGATGTTCATATAATTTTTATCACTTTCCAGAAATTCTCTCGGAGCTGTGCAGAAGTTTCCGGAAATTCCCTTTGATTCTCTGATCTGTCTTGATGTTCTCGATGCTTTTCTAAAGCTCTCAATTCTACTAAAGATCTCGGTTCTGCTCGAAAATAAATGGAATTCCCGTATGCACCTTTAGATTTCCCAGAAATTCTCTGGACTTCTGTGAAGTTCCTGAAATATTTTTGAAGTTTTCATCAATTCTCTGAAGGTCTCTGTACTTTCTTAAATTCTCGAAACAGCACATCATGGAACTATCCTGAATGTTTCTAAATTTACGATTATAGATCTTTAAACTGCCCCAAAAGTCTGGATTAAAGTTACGGGAACTGCTCTTAAGATCTGGAATTCCCCAAAAATCTCTAGATCTAGCTTTCCTGAGGTGCTTAAAACTTCTTAAAAATTTGCACAATACCCCTCAAGTTTTATATATTTCTCGAGTTCGTTTGACACCTGTGAAGTTATCTGAAATTCTAAGAACTTCATAAAAGTTCCTGGAAATTTTAGGATGCTAAAAGAACCGCTTTGAGGTTCTTAAAGCTTCCAGTAAGTTCCCCATATTTTCAGCGTGTTAACGTCCCTTACACACTTAATTTTTTTCGCCGAGATTCCAACAGCCGAGCAGTTCTGCAATATGTTTTGCTGAGATTCAGTAAAACATTTGCCGAGATTCAGTTAACAAATAACATTTTGTTGAGATATCAGCTAACAAACAGATATTTTGAAGAGATATCAGCAAAAGTGAATGCCGAGGTAATCGGCTGTTGGAGATTTTACCAAGCTTGATTAAGTGTGTATGTTCCCGCAGTTTGTTTATGGAGCTTCACCAGAAACTCTCCGCACCAGAAATATTCAGCATTTCCTTTCATTCCTCAGAACTTCCCCAAAGTTCCTACAATTGTTGTGAAGTTAATGAGACTGCAATTAAGATCTCTAATCTTTCATAAAGTTCATTACGAACTTGAAATAAATAATTTATTTGTTTTTCTTAATTCAGGACTTTGAAAATTTTACATATTTTACTTGGAATACGAAACTTCAAGACATTGAATATTTTTAGATCTAGGACTTACTCAAATTAAGTACGTTTTTTTTTTAATTTTTTATAGTGAGAAATTAAAGTAATTAAGTAAACTTCAACATTCAATGGATTTAATTGTAAAGCTGTTTCTTTCAAACTGATTGCCATGTCTTAAAAACGTTTGAGTTGATTACTGTTGTTTTAGATTAAAAAAAAACATATTTTGAACGCATTTTAAAAATTGCTTACTTATTACAAGCCTGGAATTCATCGATTAAAATTCTGGAAAAACCTGGAAAACGCAGGAAATTATTTAGAAAAAAACGTCTTTCTCTATATATGTACAGGGTATAGATAGAGAAAGACGATTAAACGTCACAAAGCAAAAAATGGTCAGTCCTGAAATATTCACGCTACAAAAGTTGAAAATAGTGACTGATTACAAGAAAAAGTGACTTTAGTGACTTTGCCTTTTTTTTTTATCTAGTTCGTTTATTTGGAAGGCTCAATCGCGTCAGCTTTACGGAGCCGATAATTCATTGTTCACTGTGTGTAACAAGATTCACTTAATTCTATGTCTAGTAGGAGTTGGGCCGATTACTCGCGGCTTACTCGAGGTTAGAAGGGTACATTTTTGAAGGATAGGATCAGGGGAGGAGCTTGGGGTAGGGTTTCGTTGTCTCATCAGAGCGTTGTCGCCAGTATGAACGGTAGTGCTGTTCTAGCTTCGTCCGGAGTTCGACCGGCTGTGGTGGGTGACCAGTGGGCGACGATGAGACTCATCGAGACGGGGGGACAAGACAAACAAAAACTAATAAAGAGAGACAAAAGACAAAAGGAATTAAATTCTTATACTAGACATTTGAAGAAAAACATAAACGGACTGCATATAGCAGAGATCACGGGTTGCCAACACGTCTCTGATAGGAACATAGGGTTGTCTTCCTTGGGCCTCGAGGGTATTCAAAAGTCGCTCTCTGGCGGCGTCATTATCCGTACATTGCCAAACTGCGTGTTCGATGTCATCGTAACCGTTTCCACACCGACAGATGTTGCTGTCCACGAGGTTTATTCTATTGAGATGAGCATCTAGCGAGTAGTGGTTGGACATAAGTCTACTCATCACGCGAATGAAGTCACGACTTAAGCCCAAGCCTTTAAACCACGCTCTCGAAGAAACATTAGGAATAATTGAATGTAACCACCGTCCAAGATTTCCAGTGTCCCAATCGGTTTGCCAACTCGAAAAGGTACTCTGACGCACTAAATGGTAAAATTCATCGTGTGAAATTTGCCTGTCATACAATTCGCCTTCCTGCGCGCCCACCTTTGCGAGAGAGTCCGCCTTCTCATTGCCTGGGATTGAGCAATGTGAGGGGACCCATACAAAGGTAATCATATATGATCTTTCGACCAGCACACACATCTGCTCCCTTACCTTTGAAAGGAAATAAGATGAGTGCCTACTTGGTTTCATCGACCGAATAGCCTCAATGGAACTGAGACTATCCGAGAAGATGAAGTAATGGTCTGCGGGCATGTTGGAAATCATCCCCAATGCGAAGTTGATTGCTGCCAGCTCAGCAACAAAAACGGAACAAGGTTCCTGAAGTTTGCGGAAGGCGCTAGAGTTTTCATTGAAGACACCGAAGCCAGTGGATCCACTGAGACGAGACCCGTCTGTAAAATATCTTTTCATGCAATTGACTTGTTGGTACTTTTCAGTAAAAATACGCGGAATAATAATAGGTCGAAGTTGATCGGGAATCCCATGAGTTGCTTGTTTCATGGTCAGATCTTATTCAATTGAGGAACTGCGATTGGTGAAGTGAACACGGTCTGGAGCATAACAAGAAAGACACATATCTGATGATATGTAGTGCTGGTAGATTCTCATAAATCGAGATTGTGTGTTCAACCCAAGAATTTCTTCAAAATTAGCAATTATAAGTGTGTTCGTCACTCCGCATTTGATTAGTATTCTGAGAGAGAGCTCCCAGAAACGGTTCTGGAGGGGTGTTACTCCTGCCAGAACCTCGAGACTCATGTTATGCGTTGAGTGCATACAGCCTAGAGCAATACGCAGACAACGATATTGAATTCGTTCCAATTTTATTAGGTGACTTTTTCTTGCCGAGAGAAAGCAGAAAGAGCCGTACTCTAGAACAGAGAGAATAGTTGTTTTATAAAGCGTTATGAGGTCTCCCGGATGAGCACCCCACCATGTGCCGCAAATTGAACGGAGAAAGTTGATCCTCTGCTGACATTTTTGCTTCAAATACGTAATATGGGCATTCCAAGTGCACTTTGAATCAAACCAGACCCCAAGGTACTTGAAAGACAATGATTGAGTAATGTTTCTGCCCAAAAGATTAAGTTGCATTTGGGCTGGGTACCGCTTTCGAGTAAACACTACCAGTTCAGTTTTCTGCGGCGAGAATTCGATCCCTAGATTCATAGCCCAAGAAGACAAGTTATCTAAGGAATTTTGCAATGGTCCTTGCAAGTCCACGGCATGTGGACCTCTTACGGAAACCACACCGTCATCTGCAAGTTGTCTTAGCGTGCATTGTTCTGCCAAACAGTTGTCGATATCTTTGACATAAAAGTTATAAAGAAGAGGGCTGAGACATGAGCCTTGGGGCAGGCCCATGTAACTAATTCTGGAAGTTGTCAGTTGTCCAAGGGAAAAGTTCATTTGCTTTTCTGACAACAAATTGTACAAGAAATTATTTAAAATTCCAGAAAGTCCACATCTGTGCAGGTTGTCTGACAGAATTTCAATGGAAACTGAATCAAAAGCCCCCTTAATGTCCAAGAATACTGAAGCCAATTGCTCCTTGTGTGCAAAGGCCAGTTGAATATCTGTGGAAAGCAGCGCTAGACAATCGTTTGTTCCTTTGCTCTTGCGGAACCCAAACTGTGTATTTGATAGCAAGTTATTTGATTCGACCCAGTGATCGAGTCTCCGAAGGATCATTTTCTCCAACAATTTCCTAATGCACGAAAGCATAGCAATCGGACGGTATGAGTTATGGTCAGACGCTGATTTGCCAGGTTTTTTAATGGCTATTACTTTGACCTGTCTCCATTCAGGCGGTACAATGTTGTTTTCTAGCAAGGAATTGAATAAATCTAGCAAGCGTCTTTTAGCAATATCTGGGAGATTTTTCAGAAGATTGAATTTAATCATATCGCTTCCCGGTGAGGAGTTGTTCGATGAAAGAAGAGCCATAGAGAAATCCAGCATTGAGAATGGTCTATCCAGAGAGCCGCCGCTAGGAGACGCTTCTCGAAGAATATTTTGTGCTGGAACTGAGTCCGGACAGACCTTTTTAGCGAAATCGAATATCCATCGTTTGGAGTATTCTTCACTCTCATTGAAAGATGAGCGGTTACGCATGTTGCGAGCCACCCTCCACAAGGTGTTCATTGAGGTTTCTCGTGAGAGTCCCTCGACGAAATTGCGCCAATAACCGCGTTTTTTTGCTTTGATTAATTGTTTCAGCTTTGTCTCAAGCTTTGAATATTCCTCGAAGTAAGTGGAGGTTTTGTGTCTACGAAAAGCTTTGAAAGCATCAGATTTTTCTACATACAATTTTGTGCATTCTTCGTCCCAACCAGGTGTGGCTGGTCTCCTTTTAAAGGGTGCACTTGGAACTTTTCTTTTTTGTGCTTCCAGTGAGCTTTTGTAAATCAAATCGGCGAGGAATCGATATTCTTCCAATGGTGGAAGCGCATCTATTGATTTGACACCGATTGTCACCGCCGTTGCATATTTCTGCCAGTCGATGTTCCTTGTAAGATCAAATGGAACCCGAGATGGTTCTGCAGAGTGAGGGCCACACTTTATTGAAATGATGATTGGCAAATGATCGCTACCATGGGGATCATTGATAACCTTCCACTGACAATCCAATGATAGCGATCTTGAACACAAAGATAGGTCGAGTCGGCTTTCTCGAGCCGGAGGTTTTGCTATACGTGTCGCTTCACCAGTGTTCAAAATAGTCAAATTGAAATCGTCACATAAATCGTAAAAAATAGCCGCTCTATTGTCGTCATATAGATCGCCCCACCCAGTACCATGGGAGTTCATATCACCCAGAATTAATACTGGGGATGGAAGAATCGAAACTAGATTCCAGAGTTGACTACGGCTAATGGAGGTTCTTGGTGGAACGTATACTGAAGCTATGCAAAGATCTTTGTTCTTCACATTTATTTGGCAAGCAACGATTTCGACGCCGGATAGAGCAGGAAGGGAAATTTTGTAGAAAGGGTAGCACTTTTTGATCCCTAAAAGTACTCCTCCATAAGAATCGTCTCTATCCAGGCGTATAATGTTAAAATCGTGGAAGTTGAGTTCTTTATCGGAAGAAAGCCATGTTTCACAGAGAGCAAATATATCACAATCAGAATTGTGAAGTAAAAATTTGAACGAGTCTAGTTTAGGCACTAGACTACGGCAGTTCCACTGTAGCACAGTGATCATATCTTCAACCTCGTTCGACGAATTATCCATCGAAAGATATGATTGATGCAAGGAGGGGCCATGAAACAGTCAATTGCTTAAGATATGATTCTAATGTTGGAAGCAAGGCAGAAACTAAGCTTCTTAGAGGGTCTTGTATGTTGAACATGTTTAATATGAATTCCACAATGTCCGAAAAAGCTAGCAAACCTCGTTCGGACTTGGATTTCTTTTGAGAAGTTTGAGGAGCAGCTTTTTTATTTTTTTTATCTTTGTTGGGCAATGGCGGAAAATTCTTGCTGCATCCAGGGATTGGATCAACAGGAGCCTTCGGTTTTGTTTTTTCATCCCCATTACCCTGGGAATTTGGCAATCGTCTGGAGGTGACTTTAGTTTTCTTACGGCGCACTTTCGGGGAGGGGCATTTTCTTTTTGAGGAACCGTCCATTTTTGAAGGTGCGTGTACCACCGTAGAATCACCTTCATCGGATGAGTCAGAGTCCGATTCTTCAACTGACAAAACCGAAAATTGGTTTGCATCTTGGACGGCTGATGCAGCCTTCAACATTTGAGCATATGTCTGCTTGGAGCGTCCAGAGATTGAACGCTGCACTTTATCGGAGTGCTGTTTGTACATCGGGCACTTCTGCAAGGGGTGAGGATTCTCGCCACAGTAAGCGCATTTTACTGATTCTTTGTGGCAAGAATCCTCTTTGTGGTTTTCACCACATTTGCCACAACGAGTTTTGTTGCCGCAATGGCTGGCCGAGTGTCCCAGCATTTTGCAGTTGGTACAATTATATACCCTCTGTACAAACAACCGCACCGGAAAAAAAGCACCATCAATTTTAACAAAGTTTGGGAGAACTGAACCTGCGAAAGTCACCCGGAACGAGTCTGAATGTTTATAAACTTTTTTACCGTCTAGCAAAGATGCTGAATGCAGTTGCCTTACATCCAGTATCTTCACTAGCGCGGTAGCGAATGTCGAGTTTTTAAACGTTCCCGAGGCATGTTTCAAGTCCTCGACAGTCAGACTCGCGTCGGAGACCACGCCTTCTATCTCCACACCTCGAGAAGGGATGTAGATGTTATACTCAACACTAAAGAGCTCGTGATCAGCAATTTTATTTGCCACATCATAAGTCGGTGCTTCTACACGCAGTTTGTTGAATCTTTCTTTGTGTACCAAGATTCCCGGATACTTACGCAGCAAATCTCTCGTTATGTCGAGAGTTTTCAAAGGTTTATTTTTGGGCCGAAAAAAGACAACCCATGGTCCTTTCGAAGACGGTTCATAGTATCTGGTTCGCGTAACGTAGGCATCGGAAGATGCCATAAGTGTTGCGCAAAAGCGGTGCGCAACCACTTAAGAAGGAAAAAAATTAAAACCTTCACTAATTAATTAATTTTAATTACTAGTAATTAAATTTTTTGCCCGACGTACGAACAAATCAAAAAGAAAAAAAAAAAAAATCGAAACAAAAAAAAACAAAAAAAAACTTATATCTACTTGCAAAAAGTTGTCTCACTATGGCCCATACTCCCCTACCAGGGGTGAGAGACAGAGTCACGCGCCACGAGGCAAAATTTAACTACAATAGGGAGGCAATGGACTTGCAAAATGTATTGTCTAATACTTATGCCGGTTGTAAACAACCTATCAGCCGGTGCAGCTAGATGGTCCGTTTGCTGCTGCTGATGGTGATGTTGGTGTTGGTGGGTCGGCACGATGATGAAAAAATGGCTTGACGACCGGATGGATTACCGGGGTGAATTAAAGCTGGATGGCAACTCCAAGGGGCTCGGCCCATGGAATTCCACTTCCTCTGTTGCACACTGGTCACTTGGGGCACCCAATGGGGGGTGAAAAAACCGCTCGGGCGGAAAAAAAACTAGATGCCGCGTGACTGAGACCGGGACGTTGTTAACCGACTGAGTGTTCAACTAGGAATGAGTGACTTTGCCTTAAAAAATGAGTCTTTTTAGTGACTGGCTTGAAAAAAGGTGATCAAGTCACAAAAAAGTGACTCGCTACCAGCCCTGTAATGGTGGATTTTTCATGTCCACAGTTTGCTCAGGTTACTCTGGAGCAGGTTATAAGTGCCCCGGGGGAAGTGGCCAATTTCAAGCATGACCGGAAACATATTAATATCGATGTCAAACTTTAAGATTTTACAAGCCAACACCAGTAGCAGTTTTATAAGACAAATCTAGATAGAGCTGGAATTAGGGCCTAACAGCTTTTGTAAACAATAACTTCTCTCGATGATTTCTAGAAACTCAAGGCTCGCCCAATCAAATCAATATCACCATAACGTATGGGAAGTCTTCCCCTATCCGATGGTTATAATCGTCTGCGTTGGCGTGCCTTGAGTTCCTAGAAATCATCGATAGTTGTCATTGTTTACAAAAGCTGTTAGGCTCTAATTCCAGCTCTATCTAGAAATATCAGGTTGCTCTTTAGCAGGTTCTGGATGCCCCGGGGAAAGTAACCAATTTGGAACATGATCTAAACCATATGCGTATCCCGAGGGGAGTGGCCAGTTTCGTTGTCCAGAACCTGCTTCAAGGAAACCGGGGCAAGCTGTGGACCTGAAAAAGCTACCACTGGCATTGGCTTGAAGTTATACATCCATAATGGCCACTCTCCCCGGAGCATCTAGAACCTGCTTCAGGATTACCATGGCAAGCTGTGGACATGGAAAATCTACCACCGGCAATGATTTGAACAATCTTGAAGTTTGACACTCATATTGATATGGTTCCGGTCATGTTTCAAATTGGCCACTTCCCCCGGGCATCCAGAACCTTCTACAGAGCAACCTGAAATTTGCTTTATTAAACTGCCACTGGTTTAATTTAAGTTGATGTAAAATCTTAAAGACTTACATCCATATTAACATGATTTCGGTCATGCTCAAAATTAGTCGTTTCCCCCGGGCACTCAGTAACCTGGGCAAACTGTGGACATGAAAAATCCACCATTGGCATTGGCTTGCAAAGTATTGAAGTTTGACACCCATATTTATATGGTTCCGGTCGTGTCCCAAAATGGTCACTTCTCCGAGACATCTAGAACCTGCTTCAGGATGGTCATCGCCACTTTTGACGCTGAAATGAATCTGGAGATATCGCACTGAAAAATCATGAGGATTGACGTGATTCATAAGATTCACATTACTGGTCACTGGTCTAAAAAGAACGAAAATTGGACGTTTTTAGGGGGTGTCCTTAAACTTATGATCGGGAGTGTACGGTTTTATAAATTTCTCCATTCAACTGAGCAAAAGTGCCTCACTCTCTGAGTTAGTCTCGTTGTCCGTGCACACGTAAATGCAGGGATTTTATTTTGTTCTAGACCCCTCGACATTTTGAAATTAGTCTAAATGAAAGGGAGACACTGTATAGTAGCGCCACTTGGGAAATTCTCAACTATTGTACACTAAGCAATAGACATTGACCTCATGAACAACTTTTTCCAAGACAGTAATGTTCTACCTGTTCAGGATCTCGAGCTATAGCGTACGCGAGAGTTGTACACGTTTACTAGCGCCACGTGGTGAGAAAATTCTGGGCTACTGTCCACCAGCCAAAAAATCTTGACCCCCGGAACAAGTTTGCCGAAAACATTAACTTTCTATCTGCTCAGGATCTCGAGCTATTGTATATGCGAGAATTGCATGTGTATTCTAGCACCGAGTAGTGAGAAAACTGTCCACCAACGAAAAGATCTTGACTTCCTGAACAACTTTGCAAAAGACATTTACTCTCTATCTGGTCAGGATCTACTGATGTATCACATGCGAGAACTTAACATGTATACGAGCACTACCTAGTGAGAAGATTCTGAACTACTGTTCACCAGCAAAAAGGCTATGATCTCCTGAACAGCTTTGCCTAAGACAGTAACTTTCTATCTGGTCAAGATCTCGAGATATTTTATGTGAGAATTTCACGAGTATATTAGCGCCGTGTAGTGAGAAAGTTCTAAACTACTGTCCACCAGCCAAAAATACTTGACCCCCTGAACAATATTGTCGAAGACAGTAGCTTTCTATCTGCTAAGGATCTTGAGCTATTGTATATGCGAAAATTGTACGTATATACTAGCGCCACGTAGTGAGAATTTTCTGAACTACTCCACCAACGAAAAGATCTTGACTTCCTGAAAAACTTTGCCCATGACAGTAACTTTCTATCTGGTCAGAATCTCGAGATATTTTATAAGAGAATTTCACGTGCATACTAGCGCCGCGTATTGAGAAAATTTGGAACTATTGTGCACCAAGAAATAGGCTTTGATCTCATCAACGACTTTGTCGACGACTGTAACTTTCTATCTGGTCATGATCTCGATATATATCACATGCGATAATTTCACATGTATTCTAGCGCTACGTAGTGAGAAAATTCTGAACTACTATCCACCAACGAAAAGGTTATGATCTCTAGAACAACTTTGCCAAAGACAGTAACTTTCTATCTGGTCAGGATCTCGAGATTTTCCATGTTGTAACCATTTAAGTCAAATCCCACGTAGTACGGACACCGTTTACGCGGTTTCCATTCACATTTTCTCAATTATCCGCATTTTTGGGGGGTCAACTGTGATAAAAGTTTAGCTTGTATAGTTAACAAGTTTGTTAAGGAATACCCGTTGGTTTCATATCGATTGGTAGCTCGGCTGCAAAATGGCAATGGAAAACTCACACTGTTGTACAAAGTACAACGCGCGAGTACTCGTGTTACAAAAGTTGGCGCGAGTAACGGAGGGTTAAGTGTAAAAATTCATTAGTGTTGATTCAAATGATAAGATTTACCCACTCTTTGCAGCATGTTTACAGTAAACTATGATCCTAATCTGTCAATTACTTTAAAGAAAACTAACTTTCAACATTCTCATTCTCACGTTCTCATTCGCCGTGTATTTACGTTCAAAATCCTTACTAAAATAGTACCCAATGCCGTCTGTATCTTCAATGGTTGCAGGGACTTTGAAAACTGGTGTTTATTAGAAATCGGCAAAAAAGGGGGTGGTCTCCAGCGGCGGGAGGTAGGCCGTATAAAACTTTAGATTTTTCAATATTGGTACATAATAAGCTATTCCACCAATTTTGATTTAAATCGGAGAGGGCCGATACAACTGCCCGGTCACTTCAGATGGAATGACCCTATCACTTCAAGTGGAGTTCCAGTTTCATTGTTGTGTGTTTTGTGAGAACTGCTATTTGTGCTCTTTAAATTTCGAAGTGAAACTGAAATAAATCAGAAAGAAAGATTCCACCATTTCCACCTTAAGTTGTTTATATGAATCCGAATATTATTGCTCACTCTAGAAGTAGTACCAATAGACTGAGTGAATACAGTCTTTACTTTTCTCATATGCCATCGCTGAGTTCCGGCACTTTGTGCTTTATGAGTGAACTTTACTCAAATTTGGGTCGTTCTGATTCAGCGAGTCTTCAAGTGATTTTCCATAGCTTTACTGTTCTTGTTCTATAATCTATCATTTGATGATTCCTCCAATATCGAATTGTTTTAGGATAACCCTGACGAAATTTGCTCTGCTTCATGATATGCGTTTATAATCTATCCTCTCTGCTCTCTATTAAACGCTGGCCAGACTTAGCAGTTATAACATGTTATAACGGTTGTCAATTAATTGCAACACAGAAACCACCATCAAGATAGCGCTATAACATGTTATAACTCTGTAGTCTAATAGTACGTTCAGACTACAGAGTTATAACATGTTATAACGCTATCTTGAGGGTGGTTTCTGTGTGGCAATTATTTGACAACCATTATAACATGTTATAACTCTCCAGTCTGGACAGCGTCAGTACCGGTTCATGTTTTCAATTTGCCTTAAGGAAAATCCATAAATGACGTAGCATTCTAGGGTGACACTGACCAGCCATGTAGAGAAATACGCTACAAGGAGGAGGGGGTCCAAAGTTGGTACTTCATCAAACCTAAACAAACGTTTAACGTCATTTATGGATGGTTCCCTTACAACAATACAGCACTTACCTCTCGCCTGCCGTTGCTCGTTCTCGCTCACTATTCGTTCATTTTCAATCCTAAGTTGCCCAACCTACCCAAGAAAGGCAATCAAGAGGTTAAGTGCAAGGTCACTCTTCCAAATTCGCTATACAAAATCACAAATTATCGACGAACATTTGAAAAGGGCATGCGTACCAAATATAAACAATGACTTCAAAGTCGATATATAGTAGATTAACACTTATTCAGGTAAATCAACAGTAGAATCTGGCAGAGAATTATTGCTCTATTAGATGACGTAGGTAGTTAATTTGCGTGAGTGTGTTATGATTCATGAGAAATCGTCGTTAAAAGTCATTGTTTTCATTCGACACATTGGCCCTTTTAACATCGTTCCCTTTCATACCTGCTCATTGCGAAAGCGTAGCACCACCTGAGCGAGGCGGAACAGCTTCTTACAGCTCTTGCTATCCAACTTCTGGTCGGTCGGGATGGCGGCCAAATCGGCCGCTATCTCGTCCTTGCGCTCATCGGCCAGATTGTGCGGCGACACGGACAGCATGTGGCGCCAATCCATGATTGGTTTTGCCTGGTAGTTAAATTATTGCCATAGAATTATAAATTATTATAAAACTAGAACGTAAACTTGACACGCAACAAGGACCACTTTTTGTTCAACTGGATTTGTTATTGTTTGCCCGTCGCTAGGGGAGAGTCCTGTTGCTAAGGGAGGGTGCATTTCGGCTATGCATCGTGCGCGCGATCCACGTGACTTGTAATGGCGCGAAAGTGGAGGGGGACGGTGCAACAAGAATTTCGAAGAAATTGCGTTAACTATACAATGTAGATATGAAACGTAACAAGATTATATTATATCATCAGGTTATCATAAATTCTTCCCAAATGGGAATTTATCGTTCGTTTTCAGGAAGTAGTTTCCTTTTGCCGTTTTGGGACAAGCAAATCCCAGGGGGATTGCCTTTCCGGGACAGGCACCGGTATCCAGCGAAAGAACCGAGTTACACTTAACCGCCAACATATGATTTTCATTGCCAGGATGAACGGTTTCGGCGTACAGCTCCCAAGCTCGAGCATGGGAGCAAGAAGGATCCAGGCATCCCGGTTGTACAGAAACCACTCTGAAAAAGGAGGATGATGTTTGGAAATGATCATATCTTAGTTGAGAAAGTATATCCTTACCCATTGGGATAAAAGTCCACATCTCCAATCGGATCACGCTTTCCGAGGACCTTCGCATTGCTATGAATTATGTCTACAAATTCCGCATCGCCTCGGCAAATACCGCTCAGTGCTTCTCCCTCGTTGAAGCATGGGTTTGCTGGATCCAGCCCAGTTATCCTGGGAAGAGTGCGATCCGTCAACACCTGAAAATGTCTTCCGGCACTTCCCACAATATGTGCTCCGAGGCTATGGCCGATCAGGTGGATCTTTTCCACCGGCACAAATTTGATTAGCTCCTTCAAGCCGACGGCCAAGGCCTCGCCCAGTTCGTTGGTATTGAACGCGGACCAGGAGTACAAGGTATCCACATAATCCGAAGTATCGATAACAACAAAGTTGTACCCTCCTCGGACTTGATAGGCACTAAAAATGGTATCGATGGCCTTGTTCGATCCGTTAATGTTGGACGTCCATCCCGTTACCAGGATTACCGTTTCGTGCGAGTCGTTGAACAGAGAATTACTCCATAGAGTGTCCGATTCCATCAACGGCACGGTGATGTTTTCCGAACCGGTCATCAAGATGTAGTTTATTTCGGTAATATTAACCGAATCCTCCGATTGGGTTGCATTCGAAGACACCGCAAAGGAACCTGAAACATTAAAACACACATCAATCACAACCCAATAACTGAATCCAATTGCATTTGCTATACTGCCGCTATTCGCACGTCCGTCCCATAGCGAAAATCGCGTTTTAAGTTTGCTTCGTACCATTGCCAATGTGACTGTCTTTCCAAACTTTTCAGAACAAAGTTGATGAGTAGTTTGCTACCATTTGCATTGAAAAACTCAGTTTTGACAAAAACGACTATGGGACCGACATGCGAAGAGCGGCAGCATATAGGGTACAAACAAATCTTATTCAGCACAGCGGCCAATGCTTCCAGCGGCACTCCGGCGATGGACTGCTTTCCGAATTCCAGCAGCTGCTCGGGAGAGAAGATTTCCGGTACCTTCTCGGCGACTGCTTTGACCGTCTTGCCTGCAACCTTTGCCACATCGCCCGTCGATTTGGCGAAGCTCGAAAAATCGAACGCCGAATGGTAGCAAAGTGACGACACCAGCAGTACCAGCACCGGTACCAAGTGATGCTTATTCATCGTTCCTGTTGAATGCGAAACGTAATCAGTCAGATCAGTCGAAACAATGTTCGCCCCGCCAAATCCATGGGAAATCTGAACAGCTAATAAATGACTATGCAGTTCTGCTTATTATCAGTCAACTAAGGCATGATTTAGTTCGTACATTACAACGCATATGGCTCAGTGTTTAAATTGTTAACGCATGATTAGTGCCGCCGCATGTTCCCAACTGGAGACGAAAAGTGTGCCTCGAGCGGGAATGTTTTCTCGGATGAAAGGTGATTCATGCGGCGAATCGGTTACAGAGCGTTTAGCGTTTTGTTTTCTAGATGCTTCAGTGATACGACTCAGCAGCAACTTCTGTTCGTTCGAACTGTTCTGCCAGATTGTGTCGTTCTGGCAATTATCCTAACAATCTAGAATTCAATGCAAATTGTCTTTTGACGACAAACGATGTGAAGCGGAAAATTTCAATCGATCTTACATTATGCGTGATTAGGTTCGTTAATTTGCGTTTAATTCTGATTAAGAAATCAGTTGCACATTCCTAGTCCATGAATTATTTTTTGTTATTATTATTCTTTTTTTTTCTTTTTTTAAGAGGTTTTTAGCCTAAAGGCTGGTTTGCCTCTGGGGAATTATTATTGTTATAGTCTCTTTAACACTCTTGGGTCATTCGTGACATGTCCGGGGTGAGATTTGAGCTCGTAACTTTGTCGTGAGACGTATGGATTTTTTTTTCTTGATTTGTTTTCCGTCGAACTTGTTTTCCGTGCTGAGCACCAGTGCTACCGAGGCCAGGGAGGCAGCTCCCACACCTGCTTTTTGCCAAAATGCAAATCTACTGCCTATATATATACCGGCTGAATAAGTAATGTTTATCCCCAGAAGCTCCACCACGGTGATTAGGAGGCCTTAGGTCACTTGCTGTCCCCGAAGCTCATAAATTGTTCAAGAAACAAACAGAGAAAGATTGGCTTCTAATTCACCGGTTGCTAATGAATTAGCTATGCGATGTGTTTCATCTCTAGCAAAGCAGAATCATACGTCGCTCTTAGGTCGATTCCACAGGGAAGCGAAGAGGCGAGCGAAGCGTTGAAAAGAATGTAAGGAATGATATCAATTATGGAAATTGTCAACGCTTTGCTCGCCTCTTAACTTCTCTGTGTTTGAACTCTTCAGCCGGTTGCTTCAGCTTTCTTCTCAGACTCTAGGGGTTGATCACTCGCCACAGCGTGCCAAAATTAAGCTTGGGCACACATGGGCACACTGGTTGCACCCATGGTTACAATTTTTCTGGCCTTTAAAATAACTGGCAACACTGAACTTTTCTGCGCCTGCGCAGTGCATGTGTCAAAATTTCCTATTGAAGTTGCCACAATCCAATTTTAAAAACCACAACCGTGAATCTCCACCGAGTCCCGTCATTGATTCTTCAAAATCGAATTGGATTCATCTGAACACAGTCAGCGCACATCCTAATGCCTATCCAAAGCATTTAATACATCATTCCGCGCAGGGCTGCGTACAATTATTCCGATCATCCAGCTTGAAAAAAATCATTGCAATCACTGGAGCAGAGCTGAAAATGATCAAAATCGCTTAGATAGCAGCATGTCTCAATTGAATTCAGCATTACAATGTAAATTAAGTTCTCATCCCTTCCGGGTTCATGATATCCTTCAGCTCCGATATAAAAATCGTTACACAGTCTCCCGTGACGGGAGTCCCGTCCACATTTCCTACTATCTGATCTGGGCTCTGTCCGTTCATTATATATAAGACATCAAATCAAGAAGACTGGCAACTCTGCCAGAATCCAAGCGACAGATACAGTAGCGCTGCGCTCGAGTGAAGGTGGAAGTAATACATAGAAAAATGAGCAAAGACACAACCTTTCTTCTGAGGTTGTTATCTTTGCTATCAAATCGTTCGAAGCATTTACCTTTGAGCGGCAGATGACGCGATTGTGTCGGTCTCATAGCGGTCGTATGAGAAAATTGAAGAGTTGCCAGTCTTTTTGATATGTTGTCTTCGATTATATGCTATTATATGTACAGAACGACTGACATCGTTCGTTTGAGTTTTAGTCGGAAAGTTAATAGCCAACCAAAACAATGCCATCACACTTCGCCTCTGACTGGAACTGTTTGTTTTCGGTTTTGCCTGCTATTACCACCGACAAACCGACATGAAACCTAAACTTAACTCTTGATCGAGGATCCATAACGGCGGATTCAAATGTGCAGCGATCCCATCTGTCAAAACCATAGAAATTTGTTATCTAGATAAAAATAATTTGCCCGGAATAGATTGGACACGAACCAACTCATACATTTTGTATGTGTGTTCGTGGCTAGGATACAAATTTTTCGCGAACACGGCGGCAGATGTCAGTTTTGTGCTTTGATCAGAAATTTGATGGTACTTTGTAAGGTCATTCATGTCGGTTTGTCGGTGCTATTACCAACAATCAATACAAAACTAACGATTTTAAATTGGCTCACCACTTTAGTAGCCTATTGGTCCCAAGCAAACGATTAACGTACCCTATTCTAGTTGAAATTCTATTACTACACTATGTTTGTTTTGATTCGCTATGAAAGTTTGACAGATAACATCAGGGGTGTGTGGATTCATGCAGAACATGCAGGGGTGAGTGAAATAGCTTGGGACTGCTTGGGACCGTTGTTCTGGTACTGAGTGAGCCAAAAATAATAATGATTTTCTTCGGGACCCAGTGGTCTTAGAGTTACCTCTATGCTATTACCATAGAGGTAACTCTAAGACTAGAAGGTCCCGAAATAACGTGCTCAACTTTTTGGCTCAGCTCTGGTACTCTCTTCGGTCCCAAGCTAATCGATTCACCCCTCGAAACATAGGAAAAACCAATAACCCCTCATTTTATCTGTCAAACTTTCATAGCGAATCAAAACAAACATTGCGTAGTACTAGAATTTCGACTAGAATGGGGTACGTTAATCGTTTGCTTGGGACCAATAGGCTAGTCAAGTAGTGAGCCAATTTAAAATCGTTAGTTTCGTATTGATTGTTGCTATTACTGCTGCTACTACATCAACCGTTCCATCATCTAGTATAGAATGTTGCAGGATCGTCTTGGCAAAATCCTCCCGCAAGGTCCGTATCTCAGAACGGAAATGTTGTACATAGAGTAGAGAACTACTTCGGCCTAATCGCCCATTTTGGGCCTATCGAGCAGAAAACTTCAAATTAATCCATGATTTCAGAGTTAACAAGTCAATTATGCGTTTGGTATTGCGCGTTTCACACCAAATTGGACTAATAAGTGCGTTTTCACTTATTAAAAAGTGTGATAAAACTGCAAGTTTACGTCTAATCATCTTGGTGTCTTCGGTGCACTTATTCCTTATGATGCAAGCAATAAGTGCTCCGAAGACATCAAAACGATTTGACGGAAACGTGCACTTTTATCACACTTCTTTGCATTTTTGGGACAGTCCAGTTTCAGATGCAATCAGCAATACGATACTTTAGTTAATAAGCTACGGAACGAAGTCAATAAGAACGCGTGATATGAAGGTTTGCACCCATTATTCCCAAAAACAAAAGAAGCGCTCCGACCGAATCAATTTTTTATCTTTATCCGATAGGCCGAAGTGAATTCATTGGCGTTTCAATGCGTCAGGCCGAGTTTAGAATCCGTAGGCCGAGTTTGGCGTCAAGAAGCAGTTTTAGACTTTTGACAATATCTCAACGATTGGTTTCTCTTTATTTTGCGGAAAGGTAAATAAATTTGGAAGCCATCAGTAATAATAACATTCCGTTTGGTGCTAAACTGCGCTAGATTAAGCAAAACTAAGTGCGGGTTGTGCTTAATAGGCCGGAAATGGGGTATTTAACCCTACTCCCGGGTCATCTCAGATTTCGAAGAACAAAACATAAGCAAGAACTGTCAAAATACCGGGTTGCCAAACAAGGCATTATTCACAAGCAAACAGAAGTCAGATCAATGCCTTCTCGGTACTGGCGGCACACGTGAGGCAAACTGAGAAAAAGTTGGCGCAAAATAAGTGTGTAGAGTGACCAAACCTTGTTCAGACCTTTTTTCCATTCGTCACTTTGACACACTTCTCAGGAAAATTTCCATTAGGTCGATGAAAGTAATAACTTCAAACGTCAATTGTCCGGAATTATTTTGCAAATTAGCACTACCATTATCAAGTTGAAAATTTCCTGATGGTAGTATTAGTTTGCGTGGGCTAGCTAGCAGTTCCTAAAAATACGTTAGAAGTACAGGTCGATACCTCGAAATTGATAATTCAATCATACAAATAACTATTACCAATGGATGGGGGTTTGTTTCATATGTCCGATGTTGTTATTCTTTTGCTTGATTAAATGATCGATTGCGGGAAATCGGCAATGGAAGTAAAACTATAAGGGACATCCCTATGGGGTTGTACGCAAAGGTGGCGTAGGACTACGTGGTCTTATATAATAAATCTTATTTGTTAACTGCAGCAGGAGCTTGTGTTTTGTGTAGGAATAGGAATTTGAGCGGAGTTCACTCTGTTTACATTCTTTAGTATGACGCGTTTGACATAGATGGCCCACAGCGACTCACGAAGAGCGACTGATTCAAATCAATAGCGGTGCGACTTCTTCCTCCTATGGATGCTAATTTGGGCTGCAGCTTGCTGCTTTCAGGCAGTCTTTCATTATGTACTGAAGAACAACACCACTCACCACGAGGTGATTGAATAAACACCATTTGGTGAGACCGGATGGAATTCAACTTCGAAATCTGTGTTAGGGAAATCGCTTTTCGGAAGCAATCGGTGATAATTTTAATTTTCATAGCAACAGTTATACATTCGTGCAATTCTCTGCCTCCAAGAACAAGGTATGTTAGATTTAAACATATCTAGATAGAGCTGGAATTAGGCGTAACAGCTTTTGTACATAATGACTTCTCTCGATGATTTTTATGAATTCAAGACACGCCCACGCAAACTAACATTACTGTCGAGTGGACTTCCCTTGCCCTAACTGATTATGATGTAGATTTGCGTGGGCGAGCTATGACTTTCAATACATCATCGAAAGAAGTCATTGTTATCTAAGTTGTTACTCCCTTATTCCAGCTCTATGGAAACTGACATCCGATTGATAACCTTGGCAAATGTCCAAAAAGTACTCTTTTACAAATTTATGGTGGACCTGAAAAGGACCGTTTTGTCGTGATGCTAATGCTAAGCTATTAGGTTGTTCAACACGGATGAGGCTGGTGAGCTGTATGTTGATTGCAATGCGGGTGACGCGCTTGGCATAGATGGCCCACAGTGAGTTACGAAAAGCTATTCCGATCAATAGCGGTGCGGCTTCTTCCTCCTTCTATGTATGCACATGTGGGCTGCAGCTCACTGCTTGCAGGCAGCCTTTCGTTGTGTACTGGAGAACAATGTTTAACGCCACACGCCGAAAGCACTGCTTCTGCTGCTGATGCCGAGGACCGGACACCAACACACACTGTGATTGGACTGAATCCAATCAGCGGTTGAGGGCAGCCTTGATAGCTAGCTACTTGCGGGGAGCCTTTCTTTGTGTACTGGAGAACACCACCACTCACCACGCGGTGATTGCATAAACCGGATGTTAGGGAAATCGCTTTTCGCAATCAACCGGTGATAATTTGCACATTCATAAAATTTTCAATAGTGACATTTGAAAAATGATAAAGTCTTTAGTTTAACAGATACGTAGAAATATTTCTGATCCATTGATGATAAAATTATTGAAATGGGTCTAGAGGCAACTGAATTATTAACGTTCAAAATCTTTCATAATTTTGTTACATGTTCCATTTTCGGTTTTAACAAAGTGTACTTCCATATAGAAATCACAGACGTAGTCCTACGTCAAAAAATGACAGTTACGTTATAATGAGGTATGCCTGTAATTGTTTATATTATTTGTTACATTCGATCTAATGGAAAATTTCTCGAGATTTTATGTCATTCCTGACTGCAGAAATGCCGCGAATACAACGTGCTCACACATCATTTATTCATCTATTTCAAATCAGCATACTACACAGTTGATCGATATCAGCTATGGCAGATTATGCACGAGTACGGATTTCCAGATAAACTGACGCGATTGGTCAAGGCGACGATGGATCGAGTGATGTGCGTTGTTCGAGTATCGGGGACACTCTCGAGTCCCTTTGAATCTCGAAGGGGGTTACGGCAAGGTGATGGACTTTCGTGCCTGCTATTCAACATCGCGTTAGAAGGTGTGATTAGAAGAGCTGGGATAGACACGAGTGGCACGATCTTCAGGAAGTCCATCCAGCTTCTTGGCTTCGCCGAAGACATCGACATCATGGCACGGAACTTTGAGACGATGGCGGAAAGGTACATCAGACTGAAGGCTAAAACTAGGCGAATGGGACTTGCCATCAGCGCATCGAAGACGAAATACATTAGAGGAAGAGTTTCTAGGGAAGAAAATGTTAGCCTCCCACCCCGAGTGACGAAATCGAGGTGGTCCTCTACGGCCACAAGACCTGGATTTTGCTCGTGAAGGACCAACGCGCCTTTGGTGTTTTTGAACGGAAGGTGTTGTGGATCATCTACGGTGGTGTGCAGATGGATGACGGAACATGGAGGAGGTGAATTACACCAGCTGCTGGGCGACTACGGTGGGCACATCGTAAGAATACAGGACGATGACCCAGTGAAAATGGTTCTCGAAAGTGATCCAACTGGAACAAGAAGAAGAGGCGTGCGGCGGGCAAGGAGGATTGACCAAGAAGAAGGTGACCTGCGGAGCTTTCGCAGAATACGAGGCTGGCGACGCGTGGCCATGGATCGAGTATGGTAGATACGACTTCTTCGGACAGCAGAGGACATCAAGGCGTCAGCCTGAATGGTAAGGTACGTAACCTTCAACCACGCATGGACAATCATTCATTTACATTCATTTGCCCCTAACTTTTTTCATCAACAGAATTCCTCAAAATGACGTATGGAATTTTTGTAGGTTTTGCTATTACCTACAACTTTTGTTAACAACTCAAATCCGTATCTCTTATGCATGACGAACCAGAGCGAACAGAAGACACTACTGTTTTTCAATTAATGTATTTTACATTCACTGAAAAACAGTAACAAGTTCTGCCCGGTCTAATTCGTGATGCATAAGAGATACAGATTTGAGTTATGGGTAAAAGTTGTAGCTAATAACAAAACCTCTAAAGCTTTAAACAACATTTTGCGGAATGCTGTTGATGAAAAAAGTTGGAGGCAAATGAATGTAAATGAATGCATGAAATGAATGTAAATGATTTTCCATGCCTGCCTTTAACATAACCTTTTTGATTTCTATTTCTTCAAAAGTGGATTTACTTAAAAGTGAATTGAATTTTCCGTGAAAACGCCATGGAAAACCAGAAAATGCTTCTCGAATATGAAGAAAAACCTAAGACTGAGTGAAAACTCTATCGATTTTCCTTATATTCATGAAATTTTTACCTGGATAAGTTCGGAAAATTGAACTAACTTTTGAGTAAATCCACTTTTGACGAAAATGAGTCGACTAGACTTAATTTTAAGTCGGTCTAAGCGACCGTATGTTGCACTCTGAGCTCACTCGGAATCAACCCCTCGCATTAGGGTGGGGCATATTTTTTTTAAATAGTTCGGGGACATGTGTTCCCATGTGGAAAATAATTATTTGGACTAATTAGGGAGGAGGAAATCCCTTGGAATTATTCACTTTAAATTTTCCTCCGAAGCTCCCTTAGAATGTTCTGAAATTTCTTCAGATTTGATTTAAAATTCTCTGTAATTCTCTTATAAAAGTATCGACAGAAATTGCACTTTGGAATTCACCTTTAGTTATCCTTTCCGGTTTCTTTTTCGAAATTAACTGGAACTTCTGGCGGAATTCCTTTGGAATTTACCTCAGGCTTCCTTTCGAATCATCGGTAGAATTTCTCTACAATTATTTGACGAAATTTTCATCAAAACTTATTTGGCATTCTCATCTAAAATATCTAGATAATTCTTCTAAGTGAATCCTAAGAATCCTAAAACTTTCAAATCTGAGGTATTGAAAAATACGCCATATTTGAAATTTGAAATTTTTCGAAATCTGATATCCTGAAGTATTCAGGAATGTTCAAAACTGGCCTAGCCACAAATTCTTGAAAATTTTATCATGAATTCTTTAAAAAATCTTAGTACAAGATCACAAATGTTATTCCGTAGATATAAGTGCTTTCTGGAAGAATTTCTATGTTAAAATATCACTTTAGAACATTCGACATTCGCTCAATGACCCTTACAAATTTGAAATTCAGAGACTTCTAAAAACTTTATAAATTGTAATCTGAACCTTAAAGATGACTAAAATTATTGAACATAATTTGTCAATTTGTTACAAAATTTTCTAAATTCTATAAATTTGTATTGTTTTTCATTTAGGGGTGAATGGAGGCGAACCAGCCCAAGGCTGAAAGCCTCCTTAATAAAGCTAAATAATAATAATAATAATTTAGGGGTGAACGGTGTTTTTGCTGGTGCAACTCTATGGCGAGCCTACACACTTAGAAATAACTAATTTTACACGTGACGGAATCCATCTTTGACATAAGAGATGAGACGTAAACAAACATATCATGTAATATTAAGTGCTCCGAGACTGAAAAGTTCGTTGCTCGACGAAAAGTACGTTTGATTGAGCTATATTTTGCGTCTGTTATGACTCAAATTTATGTCAAAATTGACGCTCGTATATGTCAGTCTCAGAGCACCTAAATTTACATGAATTTTTCTAAGTGTGTAGTATCCAGAAAGTCGCAAAAACTGGATGGGTACAATACTAAGTTGAGGGCAGACCTAGAGTTCCAGTTGGGTTGTGGTAGTCAAGAAGACGTGGAGTAAGAATATCGTTGAATTCGTTCTAATGAAGTGATGAAATATAATGCCCTGCATGGAAATTACACCAACTGATAATATTAATGCACATATGAGCATGAAGTATTTAAAATCAAACACAGTGACTTCAACGGGTGTACAAACAACGAACTTTCCAAACTATTGCTGACTTAATGATTTCAATTGAAATCTTTAAAATGCTATTGTCATTGATATTTAAACTGCAAAACCTTTTCAATACTTTCACCACTAATCACTTCATCAAAGTTCAGCACGCACCTTATCTTCGAAACACGTTTCTATAAATTAATCGACGGGAACGCGTAAATTTCCTGTTCCACCACGACCGTTGCTTTCTTTACTTCAGTAGAACAATCAGCGTGCGCGGGCACTCCAGCAGCTATCAATTTCCCGCTGTTGACGGCTCGATTCACCAGATCAAACTGCACGTTCGTCTGGGAAAAATTATAATTTTATACCCATTAAAGTACAACAATTCAACCCGCCGCGATTTATTTTATTAGAATAGAATGCTACTCGTGACGACCGACGTCGCCGTCGGCATTGTCGTCGTCTCCTCTCAGCTTGGTTGGCGACGCCGCATTCGGCTATACTGGCTGGAGATGCTGTTTGTAATTCCAGGTTGTTCAAAGCAGCTCGAGTTCTAGGCATCAGTCATAAATGGCGCTTAACTCTTACAGCGTTCTCCCGCATCTCCGTCATGGGATGTTCATTTCATGGATATTCAATGTTTCCTCAAATAATGAAAGCTTATGGCAATTTGTGTCGGAATGCCCATTAAATGTAAATTAATTGTAATTCTACTAAACAAGCCATCCCTATAACCATCTCCATCTGCACTGATTCGAGACATATGAAATTGTGATTACATTTAATGCGTCATCGAGTGATCGCAATAGGAATTTTAAAACAACTTGCTCAGAATTCGTAAAATCGTTTTCAACCTGTGTGCGCGCGCGAGTGCAAATACAGGACCAAAAGCATCGACGACACAAGTGCTTATTATAAATTCGCATGCCAAAGTGACACTATAAATGCCTGTTTTCATTCCCAATGCCAACTGGTTCGTCATGTGGTGCGTCGTTCATCGAATATGAAATTTCTCGACCAATAAGGAAGAAAGAAGAAATCGGAAGTGTTTGCCTATGCCTATTAGTCAAACGAAAGGATATCTTATATGATTAAGCACCTGCAAAGCCGTTTCTAGAAGCGCGAGAACTAGCTTAATAGTCACTTTTGCCATCTCGAGAAGTGGATAGAACGGATAAATTATCTGATTATTCCTTCTCATGCTCCACGTATGTGCAAAATGCATACAGTAGTGTGATGATATCAACAGCAGGGTATTGTACAACCTCGGTCCGGCCAATTGCTTAATAATTCGATAATTGTCCAACTTGTTTTCTCTCTGTAGAAGATGAGAGCAAAAAACTTCTCAATTCATTTGTAGTGCTATGTAAACGATATGTCGTTTACATATAGCTCTCCAAATTCAGAATTTTTTATATTGACTTGTATATTTGTACACTGCAAACTAGCTTGATGATGTGCTTTTGTACACTGAACCAAAATTACATATTCCCGTTAAGTGCAAGTCTAATTAAATTTAAATATAAAAAACCTATTAATATATTATTGAAAATGTGAAAGTTTAATGCTACATGATATCTATCTGATACATTTACAATACTTATTAATTGCTATAGTTTGCACTATAATTTCATATAGGGTACATAGATGTACTAGTTACGGTCATACATTCCTATTATGGAACACACCATAATAGGAACGTATGGCTGTTACTGGTACACCTACCCTGCATGCCATGTGTAAATCTTAAAAACGCACATGTACGTCTTGTTTTGAAAGATCTACTTTATCGACTTTAAACATAAATCGAAAATTAAATATCAGGCAGTGGTATAGCAAGCTATATATTTTTTTCTCTATTTAGGAGATTTTCAGCCGCAGGCTGGTTCATCTCCGGGAGCCCCAGAAGGGGGCTTCCAACATAGCAAACTATAGCTTTCGGTACGTTTTTCTGGTAGCGAGTCACTTTTTAGTGACTTGATCACTTTTTCAAGCCAGTCACTAAAAAGTCTCCTAAGGCCAAGTCACTAAAGTCACCCTTCTTGTAATCAGTCAACAATTTCATCCATTTTAGCGTGAATTTATTTCAAGATTGATCATTCTTCTTGCAACGTGTAGGATCTGAAAGTCCAATCGATGCCTACATATTGTTCTAATTTTCGAACGATTCGAAAGTGTTGTGCTTCTGTAGAGATTAGTGACGTTTAACTCACGCAAACTAGCACCCGCTCTCCGTGTAAAGTTGTTTATTATTTTCCTCTGACTAATCTAAAAAATGTATGAAATCAGATTTGTCAAAATGAGTTTGACACTCGGTTTGACAGCGATTTGTTATGTATTTTCCTCGGATTTCAACTACATAACACGATGCCAGGCCGGCGCCGGTGGTGTAGTGGTAAGCGTGACTGCTTTCTCACCCCAATGGGTCTGGGTTCAATCCCAGCCGAGGTAGGTGGCATACAAATCTCTGCCGTAAAGCCGTTGGTCCACTTAATCTAGCTCGGTAAAATCTCCAACAGCCGATTACCTCAGCATTTACCCTAACAGATATTTTGCAATTGCAAGTCTCGGCAATTGTCTTACTGAATCTCAGCAACATATACAAATTGTATACAAATGGTATTTTTAGGCAATGAAAACAGTTTTTTGTCGCGTTTTAGTATTTGAAGTCGTGGATTTTTTTTGATAGTGAGATCCTGATTAGCCTCCCAAAATTTGAACTCATTCGGTAAGAAACTGACTTGGCACAATCCATTAATTAATTTATCTTTATTAGGGAGGCTTTCAGCCTGGGGCTGGTTCGCCTCCACGGCACAATCTATTTGAAGCTCGGATTATATGGATATACTATGGGAAATCCAAGGGCCAAGACAACGGTACTCAGAGTAAATATGTTTGCAGCAAGGGGCAAGACAACTGTACTCAGAGTAAATATATTTGCGCGAGTAAATTTGCGTTAATATTTTTACTCTAAAATGAACAAAGTAGTCTCGTATTTTTCATCGAATAAAGTTCTGGAAACAATCACCGTAGCATTATTGTCAATATTAAGTTTTCATGCTTTAGATAATCCACGTTATATTGCTCTTGTCCAGGCCATGAGATACCTAGACCTCTTTAGCTTTCTAGGGATTGATGATTGCCGAAGTTCTTGGTGAGTGGTGGTGTGATTTAAAAACCAAGAAGGTTGTAGCATAGAGGTAACTCTAAGACTAGAATGTCCCGAAATAACGTGCTCAACTTTTTGGCTCAGCTCTGGTCTCGGCTCTGGTACTCTCTTCTGTCCCAAGCTAATCGAATCACCCCTCGAAACATAGAAAAATCCACTAACCCCTCATTTTATCTGTCAAACTTTCATAGCGAATCAAAAAAAAAAAAACATTTTGTAGTAGTAGAATTTCGACTAGAATGTAGTACGTTAACCGTTTGCTTGGGACCAATAGGCTAGTCAAGTACCCAAGTAACCAACAAGCCCGCTAATTCGCCTTTTTGCAATATAAGGCTAATATGCGACTAATATAAAGCTTACTATGTCCTATGTCAACCGTGTATCAGCCTTATATTGCAAAAAGGCGAATTAGCGGGCTTGATGGTTACTTGGGTAGTGAGCCAATTTAAAATCGTTAGTTTCGTATTGATTATTGGTTGTAGTTTGACCAAATAAATGAATAATGAATACTCAATCTCTCGTAATCGGTGAAAGAGGTTCCTCATCTTGTCGAATTACTTTCAGGTTTCAGGAAACTCGACCTTAATAATGATTATCTATAATTGAGGTGTTACCATGACCAGCAAACTTATATTTACAAGCTTCCATAACGAAAGATGAATATACATCTCCGAGAACCGTCACCAGTAACTTCCGTTGTTTCCCCTAATACTCTTGGAAAAAGACATCCATAGATACGAGTTGAAAGGGGTGATCGGAAATGGGTTGAATTTTCCTCGTCTGGTGTTATTGTGATGATCCAAATTTAAAACAGATGGATCATTGATGAATGTGGCCGGTTCATCCCAGGTCTTAATATTTAGGGAAGTTCTGGCCAACTTCATAGTTGATTCTATTTCGAAACTTACATGAGCGATCGTCGAAGGTATGCAGGAATCCCTATCTCGCTTTCTTCACACTATGATTGTTCAGAATCCCTAGGGGGTAGGTCACTCCGCACACCATTCTTAGGTCAACTTTCTGTGCCAGCAGTGCCGGTCAAGAACAAGCTGCGATTGATTGTAAAATATGGTATACTGTATATTATTATATTATGGTACATTTGGCAACCCGGTATTTCTGACAGCTTGAATGTTGTGGTTTTGCAATCGCAAGTATAACTTACACACTTAATCTAGCTCGGTAAAATCTCCAACAGCCGATTACCTCGGCATTTACTTTTGCTGATATATCTGCAAAATATCTTATTGTTAGCTGATATCTCAGCAAAAAGTTATTTGTTAGCTGAGTCTCGGCAATTGTTTTACTGAATCTCAGCAAATTAAATTGCTGAACTGCTCGGCTGTTGGAATCTCGGCGAAAAATTTTAAGTGTGTAAGGCCCAAACGCAATGTGGACGGAAGCGGAACGGAAACGGAAAGTTTGACAGTTGTCACAAATGACATCAAGAAGCCTAACCGATGTCGATTTGGTTTTAACTAGTTTTCAATCTGACAAGTAGGCTTACTCAGATCGGGCATTTCCGCTGCCGCTGCCGTTCCGCTTTCGCTGTCATTGCGCTTGGGCCTTTAGGTCTATAGTTTTTAGATACATTTTGTTCGAGCCTCAACGTCTTTTCTCTGTAGTAGCCCATAATAAAGTAACACATGGTGAAAATGTTGATTCTGTGACACTACCCCGAACGCCATAACTCCGAACGCCGCTTCCCCGAATGCCACTACCCCGAATGTCCTACTACCCCGAATGGCCATTACCCCGAAATTAAGACAAATGGAAGAACAGCAAGGGATCAAAAGAAGGGTACATTTTTTAAAAAGAAATTTCGTTTTGGAATTTATACTAAATACAAATGATATTTTTTATTGGAATTTAGAAGCACTTAATTTGCTAATATAATTATTATGTCTAGGTACATATAAGAGCATTTTTAAAAAATGATTCATGTAAATCAGTGAAGCAAGAGTTCACTATGATTCGCGAACTTTAGTAAAATGGTTTCTCGCTGATGGGTTATTCCAGTTTTCATCTATTCCGATAATATTTCATATTAAGTATTAGATCATAATATGGGAGTACTACGAAAGGCCGAATCACGAAAGGCCGAAAACACAAAAAGCCGAAAAAACTACGAGTTTTTTCGGCCTTTTGTTAATTTGTTTTTAATAAATTGTATTACATTTTTAAAATAAAGTTAGAATTATTATTATTCTGCATCTTCGAAATAAAATATAACGGAAGCTACTTAATAGCCATTCGATTTTCTTAATGAAAATTAAAAAAAAAAACTTAAAATTTGGGCAGCTTTATTTTTATGTTTGTTTGAGTGTTTAACGACGATTTAATGACAAGATGGCTTCGTTTTTTGTGAATGCGATTCAACGAGACGGCTCAGTTGTAAGAGCGGAAAGGCTTCAGATTGTGAACAGCAAACAGCAAATTAAGTGTTTCTAAATTCCAATAAAAAACTATCATTGATTCTATAACATTCCCCAGAAAACCATTCCCCAGAAAACAATTCCCCAGAATGCACCATTCCCCAGAAAAGCACTCCCCAGAATTTATCATTCCCCCAGAAAAGATGATGAAATTAGTAATTTATCACTTTTTTTTTTGTCATTTGATATTATATTTCAGTTTTATATTACAGAACAGCTTAATACATATTTTATTTATTACAATGCGCCAATTTAAGGCCCTGAATATGGATCTCTCCATCCATTGACGTTGAAAAACGTAGTAAGCTTAATCCTTTCCGAATATTTCAGAGTTTTAGACACAATGATATTTCTAATGTAAGGCATCTATAAATATACAGGTTCGCAAGTATCTTGCACACTGAATAATACATCTTCTGAATACAAATTTTCTCGATAAATTTTACACATTTGATTTAATACATTTTTCATGATTAAACTCTCTGATTAGTTTCACTTTACTAAATTGATGATGCACTACGTTTACTTTTATGGAACTATGTATTTATCAATTCCAAACCATTTCAAAGCTCTTTAGAAAATGACAACCTTCAAGTTTTCGAGCACAAAAGTGAAAGGGTCTAATATGCAATCCAATTCAACCAGTCGGAAACTGTTAAACCTTATCAATAAATTGTTCGACCTGAGTTGAAGAATTTCTCGTTATGGATTGAAAAATCGGTGCATGGAACGTTGAACTTACAAATTTATAACATTATTCCACACGTTATTATCCCAAATGGTCTTTACCCCGAATCCCTTGCCAAAAGCTATTGATTACATATTTTCCTTATATATTAAAAGAATTGAATATTCCCTTCTTTATCATACATCCAAAGAATTAATTATTTTCTCTTTTATATATTCAAAGAAAGGAATATTCCCTTCTTTATCGTTTATCCAATAATTAATTATTTCCTTTTGTTATATTTTCTAAGAAGGGATTATTCCCTTCTTTATCATATATTTAACGAATTAATTATGTTCTCTTTTATATATTAAAAGATATCCCTTCTTTATCGTATATCCAAAGAATTAATTATTTCCTATTGTTATATTTTCAAAGATGGGAAACCCCCTGTTCATTAACTACGTAGACAGTTTTTTTTTTGGGATTCTTGAGCCCCCCCCCCCTCCACCTGCGTAGACAATTTTCCATACAAATTTTTTTAAATTTGTATGGACCGTGCACAATTGCCAACCCCCCCCCCCCCTAAACTGTCTACGTAGTTTATGAACAGACCCTAAGAAGTTTTTCTTTTCTTTTTATGTACGTGAAAGAAGATTCCAGGAGTGACTATAATAAACAAAAAATGTCAATCTAATCCATGGCATACTTTTCTGGGGAATGGTACATTCTGGGAAATGCTGTTCTGGGGAATGGTACATTCTGGGGAATGAGATTCTGGGGAATGGTTTTCTGGGGAATGTTATAGAATCCTATCATTTGTATTCAGTATAAATTAGAAAAGGAAATTTCCTTCTCAAAAATTTACCCTTCTTTTAATCCCTTGCTGTTCTTGCATTTGTCTTAATTTCGGGGTATTGGCCATTCGGGGTAGTGTACTATTCGGGGTAACGGCGTTCGGGGTAGTGTACCGTTTGTCTTAACGGCGTTCGGGGTAGTGACATTCGGGGTAGTGTCACAGACAGGGGTTGAAACAGTTGACGTTTTTTACTACACTCGCTTCGTTGTCGTGCGCGACAGCCTGTTTGTATTCGAACACTCATGCTCTACCGTCGTCTCTCTCACGCAACACGAGCGGTAGAATAACATTCGAGCTAAAAGAAAATTATCAAAATAGCTATCATATGACATGTGTGATTTCGTTGTAATTCCTCAATTTGGTGTAAATCAAACCATTTCTGATCAGAAATATTATTACTAGGACATCATTACTTGATATTTTCAGAATTCACACAAGTACAACATCAGCAACTCTTAATATTAGAAAAACTCAAATACATACATACGTGACGGTCTTCGGCGACAGTGTCGTATGACAGAGCCTTTCAAATGACATTGTAGTTTGGTACTGTACTATGATAGCTTGTTTTGCAAGTGTCGGAATCAAAGGCAGTCAATTATCACAGAAAATGTGTCGACTACCGTGACCGCTTACAAGACTGGTCACAGAATCAAATATGTTCTGTCCTAGAAACTCGTGTTGCACTTTGTGATTTAAAATGATTTCTAAAGAGAGTTCCAAGGGAATTCCGTAAAAAATACCAAGGGTATCGAATTTTCACGAGACACACAGGCATTCTGAGAATATAGGGGAATTCCTAGAATATTTCTAAGGGCATCCCGAGAAGAGATAATTCTGTGCAAAATTTCAAGACCTGTGGAGATTTAAATGGAAATTATCAGGAGAATTAAATCAAATTTTAAAAATAATCAAGATGCTGCAGTAAATTATTGGAACAGTCATTAAAACTTCGAAGATAATCTTAGGATGAATTCCATGAATTTTTGGAGTGTTCTGCTTTCAGATTGTTATAAAAAAATGTCAAGACTCCCAAAGAGAAGCTCGAGTTTGTAGTTTGATCAAATTTATTTTAGAGGAAAGGAACTCTGTGAAGGAACATGATTCTAGTGGAAATCCTTGAGTACATTCCAAAAAAAATCCTGCAAAAAGTTTAGAGCGAATTTCCAAGATAGTTAAAACATAGATTGACATTCTTTTAGTAACTATCCATTAAACCTCTTTGGTTTAATCGCATTCGGTTTCATGCTTAATTTCAATGTATATAGCACAATCGATATTTGCTGGTCACCATGCTTTATGTTTGCCTCAACATTCTTCAGACATTCTCATATAATACTCAAATTAAAGTCACGAAATGCCAGAATCATGAATATTGTTCAAGTAAAAATTTTCCAAGATCTATTATTTTGATGTTTGCAAAATCTCAGATCTCAATTGATTCAATTCCAAAATTGCTAAAACAATTGCAAATTCCATTCCTTATATTTAAAAAAAATCCTACTAATGATCTATTTAGGGTCCTATTATGCAATTCGAGTCGAGCGAGTTGAGAAGAGTGACGTCACAGGTATATTTTAGTATTACAGAAGTAAAAGCGTTCACAGACTTCGAAAAATGTCTATGAAATTAAAAAAAAACATCTTTCGAGATAGCGCTCATTAAACATAAATAGAACTGATAGTAGGTACTTGGATTATTTAAAAATTGAAAAAATAAAAAAAATATTATGAATAGTGTCATCAATTAAAAAAAATACATACAAAAGCCCTCAATTTGTAAGACAATCGACAATTTCAAGCATCCATCTTTATTACCACTTTTCACTTTGATGAAAAAAAAAACAAAACATATCACTCGACTTCCTAAGCCATTTCAACTTCGTTGCTTTGGAACTTAAGCTTAATCAAAATTGCGTTCGGGTTTGTAACATCCGCCACCATTATCTCCTGTCCGTCCGTCAAGCCAAGCTCTCCGAGCGATTGGGTCAAATTGCCCTTGGTTGCCTCCTCGATACTCTTGACCGTAGCCATGTAGAGGGTCTTGTTCTTTCCACCGACGCTGGTCGTTAGACCCGGGTTCTTCATCTGAAACTCAGCACTGTCGCACAAATGTTGAATCAAATCTTGCAAGGTCATAGTGTTCGGATCGACTACATCCACCGGGCGTGGCACTTGGCTACATGCCAGACAGTCGGTTTTCTTCTCTGCCTCGTACGTGTAGGTGTAGATTCCATCGCTGTCATTGAAGACCATATAGTTATTCAACGGCTGGCAGCAGCTGGATGCAATTTTGAACACCTCCGTTGCGCATGCAGCTGCAATTACGGCATTAGTACTGGCCACAGCCGGAATGATGTTCTTCAGAACTCCCTGAACCAACCGATAGGACAAACCGGTTATGTTGAAAGTATTCGCTCGTTCTTGAGCCTTCTCGTACACCCAAGTAATATGCTGTGGCTCGTCGCCGTCTAAACTGATATCACTTCCAAATGGATTCTCCTTGGGCCATTGTATAATTTTAACATACTCAATGCAATGCTCCGGCAGGCGAGGAGTATTGGCAATGGTACACAGAGGATAGGTCACTTGAGGAGGGAACAAATCCAACGTACAATCGATACAAGCCGTCATGCCCGGCAAAATGACCCTGGCGTTCCCCTTGAACCCTTCGGTTCCACCGTCCACTAGAGGAATAATAGATGTTTCATCAACCGATCCGTCCTCCTCATACTCCACCATCGATATCAGCATTCCGTTGATCCACCGACGGGCCACAATGGAATCCAAACCACACACAATAATGTGAAACTGGCGGTAGAAACCTGCACCGAAATCCTGAATCTTACAAAAGTGGGGAGTAACCGTACAGCCTGGAATTCTTGCATTTACAAAAACAGCGGCACATTCTGCCTTAGACTTGCCAATGTCGGCTCTGCGGAACAGAAACTGCCGATTCAAGTTGGACAGCTCGATCGTATCCATATCGATTACGTGAATGTCCCGAAAGCCCATCAAGGCTAGGTCCTTCAACAGCTCGCATCCTAATCCACCAGCACCTGGAAGACAATAAATGAAACAATATAAAATTCCCTGTAAAAAAATCACAATCGGAAAACGAACCAATCACAAGAATTTTGGAAGTATTCAGCAGAAATTCCAATGTTTCGTTAGATGCCGAAAAATTGGGTGGGCAGAAGGGACCGGAGCGTTCAAGGATCTTACGCAAATGGTTCCACCTTTTACTCTGATGGTCGTTATTTTGCGTTGTGGTTTCCATTGCTTAAGTTCTGCTGAGCTATCCTAGCACAGTTTGCTACTTAAAATTCGATTCAACTGAGAAAACGATACCGGTTGCAAAATTTTGCACAAAATGTATTTATGGGATGTAAACAAAACAACACTGGGATGGTGAACCGAACGACAGCAGATGTTGTGCGAGATAAAGCCCGCCTGTCACAGCGTATGTGGCACTGAGAGAAAACGGTTGGATGTTCACATAAATAATTTGTAATTATTACGTATTTATACCCCGTTCACATTACAGCGTATATCATGTGATATACGCTGTCTTGCAATGAGCACTCATACATCTAGTTTTCACTGAAAATCCTATGTATGAGTGCTCATTGCAAGACAGTCTATATTACGTGATATAGGCTGTAATGTGAACGGGGTATAATACCAAGGGGTAAGACAACTGTACTCAGAGTTAATTTATTTGCAGTGAGTAAATTTGAGTTACTCATATTTACTCAAAAACAAACAAAGCTGAAATGAGTCTTTGCAACCTTGGTTCAAACAATCCCCGTCTGACAGAATGTTTTGATTTCAAGATTTAGTTTTCATTCATTAAAAGATCCAAGTTTGATGGCTCTTGTCCAGGCCAGGGGATGTTTAGGTCTCTTTTCCTTTCTAGGATGGATGGCTAAAGTGTAATGTCTTTGAAGTTTTTGGTCATGTGGTGGTGTTAGTGTTTCTATATCCCAGCCATTTCTGATTACCTGGGAATCTTTAAATAGCTGAAGACTCTTCCCGGGAATCGGGAAATATTTTCGGCAGTTATTTATTAAAACTTGAACTTCGTCAGGATTTCCTCCGGAAGATTTTTCCGACTATTTCTGGAAGTTAATTCCAACTTCCCCTTGAAGATTTCGATCAGCTTCTTCGGATGGATTCTTATGATTTCTCTGGGAGGTTTCGTCTGACTTTGCACGAAAGTTTCTTCCAACATCTCCTGGAAGTTTTTTTTTTAAACTTGCCCTGAAAGAATCTTCCACCTTCCCCGCAAATTTCGTCCATTGTTCAACGGAAGTTTCATCATCTTTTCTTTCTAACAGTATCAGATAACAATCAGAAGTCCTACCGCTAGAAGTGGAAACTATTTCCCATTTCATCCGGACTTCCCACGGAAAACTTTTCTGAATTATTCTGAAAGTTTCATCCGGCTGCCTAAATTTGCATGGAAGTCTCTTCTATCTTCGCCCGGGAATTTCTCAAAGATTGTGTCAGAAGCATCTACCGGTTTCATTTGAAAGATTCTTCGCCAGAAAGCTTTCCTGACTTCGCACTAAAAATTCGTCAAACTTTCTAAGGAAATTTCAATCAATGTTCCCCAAAATTTGTGTGGTCATTTTAAATATAACATATGTTTAAGATGGTTTTCGTACAAAAAAAAAAACTGCTTCTCGGGAAGTCAAACTAGTTTTCTGAGAATCGGGAAATGATACTTACCTTACCTTACCAATCAGGCTAAGGCCTTGTTGTCCTCTGCTGTCCGAAGAAGTCGTCTCCACTCTACTCGATCCATGGCCACAGTTCGCCAGCCTCGTAGTCTGCGAAGGGTCCGCAGGTCACCTTCTACTTGGTCGATCCACCTTGCCCGCTGCGCGCCTCTTCTTCTTGTTCCTGTTGGGTCGCTTTCTAGAACCATTTTCACTGGGTCGTCGTGCGGCATTCTTACGACGTGCCCAGCCCACCGTAGGCGCCCAATTTTTGCAATGTGGACGATGGATGGTTCTCCCAGCAGCTGGTGCAATTCGTGGTTCATTCGCCTCCTCCACGTTCCGTCATCCATCTGCACTCCACCGTAGATGGTACGCAACACCTTCCGTTCGAAAATACCAAGGGCGCGTTGGTCCTCCACGAGCATAGTCCAGGTCTCGTGGCCGTAAAGGACCACCGGTCTAATCAGCGTCTTGTAGACAGTCAACTTCGTGCGGCGGCGAATTTTATTCGACCGGAGCGTCCTCCGGAGTCCAAAGTAGGCACGATTCCCTGCCATAATGCGTCTTTGAATTTCTCTGCTGGTATCATTTTCGGCGGTCACCAGTGAGCCCAAATACACGAACTCATCGACCACCTCGATTTCGTCACCGTCAATCTGAACTCGGGGTGGGAGGCTAACATTGTCTTCCCTAGAACCTCTTGCTTTCATATATTTTGTCTTTGATGCGTTGATGGCAAGTCCAATCCGTCTAGCTTCAGCCTTCAGTCTGATGTACGTTTCCGCCATCATCTCAAAGTTCCGTGCCATAATGTCAATGTCATCGGCGAAACCAAGGAGCTGGATGGACTTCCTGAATATCGTGCCACTCGTGTCTATCCCAGCTCTTCTGATCACACCTTCTAACGCGATGTTGAACAGCAGACACGAAAGTCCATCACCCTGCCGTAACCCCCTTCGAGATTCAAAGGGACTCGAGAGTGTCCCCGATACTCGAACAACGCACGTCACTCGATCCATCGTCGCCTTGACCAATCGCGTCAGTTTATCCGGAAATCCGTACTCGTGCATAATCTGCCATAGCTGATCTCGATCGATTGTGTCGTATGCGGATTTGAAATCGATGAACAAATGATGTGTGGGCACGTTGTATTCGCGGCATTTCTGCAGAACCTGCCGAATCGCGAAAATTTGGTCCGTGGTAGCGCGGGCACCCATGAATCCCGCCTGGTATTGCCCCACGAACTCTCTTGCATATGGTGACAGACGGCGGCATAGAATTTGGGAGAGTACCTTGTAGGCGGCGCTCAGCAGTGTGATCGCGCGGTAGTTGCAGCAATCCAACTTGTCGCCCTTTTTGTAGATTGGGCATACGACACCTTCCATCCACTCCTCCGGTAATATCTCCTCCTCCCAAATCTTGGCAATTACCCAGTGCAGCGCTCTAGCCAGTGCTTCACCACCGTATTTCAATAGCTCACTTGGTAGTTGATCTACACCAGTTGCTTTGTTGTTCTTCAGCCGACCGATCTCCTCCTCAACTTCTTGAAGATCAGGGGCCGGTAGCCTGTCGTCTTCTGCGCGTGCTCCAAGGTCTGTTGCCGTACCACCTTCGTTTTCTGCTGCTTCACCGTTGAGGTGCTCGTCATAGTACTGCTTCCACCTCTCAATCACCTCACACTCGTTCGTGAGAAGGTTACCGTCCAAGTCCTTGCACATATCGGCTTGCGGCACGTAGCCTTTGCGCGAACTATTTAGCTTCTCGTAGAACTTCCGTGTGTCGTTTACGCGGTACAGATTTTCCATCGCCTCGCGATCTCGATCTTCCTGCTGACGCTTCTTCCTTCGGAAAACCGAGTTTTGTCTGTTCCGCGCTTGTCTGTATCGCTCCACATTCAATCTCGTGCGGTGTTGCAGCATTCTCGCCCGTGCTGCATTCTTCTCCTCTACTAACAGTTTGCATTCGCCGTCAAACCAGTCATTTCTTCGGTCCGGGATTGCAGTACCTAGTGCCGCTACAGCAGTACTACCTATGGCTGAACGGATGTCCCTCCAGCCATCTTCAAGAGAAGCTGCGCCAAGCTGCTCTTCCGTGGGTAGTGCAACTTCCAGCTGCTGCGCGTAGTCCTGGGCAACTCCGGTGTCCCGTAGTTGCTCAATGTTGGGTCGTGGCGTTCGACTTCGACGTGTGTTATGCACCGTCGAGAGTTTTGAGCGCATGCATACTGCAACTAGGTAGTGGTCCGAATCTATGTTCGCACTGCGGTACGTGCGGACGTTGATAATGTCGGAGAAGAATTTCCCGTCGATTAGAACGTGATCGATTTGGTTTTCTGTGTGTTGGTCAGGTGATCTCCAGGTGGCTTTGTAGATATCCTTGCGGGGGAAAAAGGTACTTCGAACTACCATACCCCGGGAGGCTGCAAAGTTCACGCATCGTTGGCCGTTGTCGTTCGATACGGCATGCAGGCTGTTTGGCCCGATTGCCGGTCTATACATTGCCTCCCGTCCTACCTGAGCGTTCATGTCGCCGATGACGATTTTGACGTCCCGTTGCGAACAGCCGTCGTACACCTGCTCCAGCTGCGCATAGAACGCTTCTTTCTCGTCGTCGGGTCTCCCTTCGTGTGGGCAGTGCACGTTGATGATGCTGTAGTTGAAGAAACGGCCCTTAATCCTCAACTTGCACATCCTCGCGTTGATCGGCTGCCAACCAATCACGCGTTGGCGCATCTTACCCAGCACTACAAAGCCGGTTCCCAGCTCGTTGGTGGTGCCACAGCTCTGGTAGAAAGTAGCCGCTCGATGCCCGCTTTTCCATACCTTTTGTCCCGTCCAGCAAAGTTCCTGCAGTGCTACGACTTCGAAGTTGCGTGGTTGAAGTTCGTCATAGATTAACCTATCGCAACCCGGGAAGCCGAGCGATTTGCAGTTCCATGTTCCGAGTTTCCAATCGTAGTCCTTATTTCGTCGCGTAGGTCTGTGCCGATTGTTCCGATCCGTATTTCTTTCTTCGGTATTTGCAACTTTGTTTTTTCCAGGGCGGCTTGTTGGGCCTGCCCCAATCCCCTGTCTCGCCGGGGGACCATCGTGCACAGCTCTGTTTAGAGTCCCACGCTGGCACTAGGACGGTGATCAGCCGCTCCTAACATGGAGAACAGACGCCGTTTTGAGCCGCACCTCCATGGTGAGCAGACGCTCAGGTTTGGTGAAGCATTTCCTCTATCACCGTACTATGGTTACCGCGCCAGTGTTCGCGTCGCACCTCTTCACTTTGCTATTGCCGGACTGGCAACATTGCCCAGGCTACGCCAACCAGCTGTGTCCATGTTTCAGCTGGTAGTCTTTTGTTATCATATGACTCGAGGAGGCGTGAAGTAGGAACTTGTGAGGACCAGGGCTAGGTATTCCGCTCCTTCCAGGTTGTCAACTCACCATTTTGTAGCCCAAATGATAATTCTGGTAAATTGGTAAATTGCCCGGGCAGGAAACACTAGATGGTGTGATTTCAAAACTAAGGAAGTAAGAATTTGGCCAAATGTTTTCAGAAGATGAATTTATCTCATGAAAATTAATACTCAATGTCACAAAACCGTTCAAAGAGGTTTCATATTTTGTTGCAATGTTAAAGTTAGGGTCAACTCTCTCCAGAAGCGTTCGTTGTTTTTCCTGAGACTGCCATAAATCCCCTTTGCGATTGACTCGAACCCTCCTAAAGATTGAACAAAATCCAGCAGTAAAGCAAGACAGCTCTGACTGTTCCGTAAGGTCACCATAAAAATCTTCCATCGATTTTGAGGGGGCAGCTTGTAGTTCCTTTCATACACGTGCAATTGCCCTTTCATTGCTGAAAGATCTTCCCAGTAAATGCGGTGCAAGCGCACCGTTGCTGCTTTGCTTTGCTTGACAGTATCGGTTGCTATGTGTATTTTATGTTGAGCAACGCGAGTTACTCAGAGTTACTCAAAATTAACTCAGGTTTTACTCATGATCAAAAGCTGTCTTGCCCCAAGCTCTGAACCATTTCGTGGATTATTTTAACTTTTGGTTAAAATTTGACTCATGGAAAGGAAATTCCACTAACTCCTCATTTTATCTGTCAAACTTTCATAGCGAATCAAAACAAACATAGTGTAGTACTAGAATTTTGACTAGATTGGGGTACGTTAATCGATTTGCTTGGGACCAATAGGCTAGTCAAGTAGTGAGCCAATTTCAAATCGATAGTTTCATATTGATTGTTGTTTTTTTTTAATTCTTTAGAGATTTTTAGCCATAGGCTAGTTCATCTCTATATTGATTGTTGTTTGTACATAAATTATCTTGCAACCCTTGCTAGAAGCTAGCATTACATGACTTTTACTTTTGATTTATGTGCACAATAATAATTGAGTGCATAGCAATATTTTGCAGATTTCTAGGTGCCATTATTTAACCAACTAAGATTAATTAATCAGCAGAGTTAGGATATTGTTTTTGATTAGAAAAACTTGTTCAATTTGAGAAGCACACGAAACATAAAGGGGGTTGAATTTTTGTTCGATTTAATGTAGTAAGAATAATAAATCCTAAAATCTAATGGGAATGTTCGATTGGCTAAGATTATGACAATTCATTTTGCTCAAAACAGTAGAGAACTCCGCCTATCTTTCGCTCTGAGTATTTCTAGTATTTATTACGTTCAGACACCGGTGTAAACTAACGATTTTAAATTGGCTCACACTGGACTAGCCTGTCGATCCCAAGTACTTCGATGAACCAACATCGAAATACTAGTACTACACTATCTACCATTTTACGAGTGCTGATGGCCGCCACAATCTAGCTGAGTTTCTGGTAGGGAATATATGATTTGAAGTTTGGCTTGTGTTGTTTGACCTGTAAACGGTCAAATTTGATGTTTTGTTGATAACTTGAGCACATAACCGTTTCTTGTTGTGTTTGTCGTATTAGATGCTAGATAAAAGCTTCTTTTATCGATATGTGTGCTGAAAATACTCAAATATGGCCGTGGGGATATAAAGAGAAAGTCAACGAAGAGAATCTGTCAATGTTAATTAGGACCTCATGCATAGTTCAGCTTGAATTTTTCTCATCAAAAATATATGGAAACACCAGCCAGATCACTGCAAACCCGATACAGAAACCAAAATATTTCACCTGGATGATGATTCCAAGCCCCTGTGGTGGATAAATTATTCAGGAAAATGAAAATATTGTCCTCTTCCTATGCTTCACGGTGAAAATGTTAACCCTCATCACTCATTTGAGGGTTCTCCTATTCACCGTCAGAGGGTGAAACAATCGCTTAGTTTCTATTGGATTCGCCTATCAGTACTCGTGCGCATAGAATGTGTTGGAAGTAAGTAGTGAAAGCCCCTGGATACGCGCATATATCATGTGAGTCTCTATAGTGGCTCCCAAGATCGAGAATGACAGCTGCCGTATGAGTGTGTATGAGTGCGTGAGAGTGAGAGACTGACGAAGCATAAATTGCTGATGTGTGTACAATTTATGTTTGTTGACTAGTCCATTGTAACTTGTAAATAAAGACGCACGTAGAACGTAGTCCGCGGTTATTTTTCTTTGGTATCACGCGACTCCCGAGACGGGTGTTTATTGTCCGGTAGTTCGGTTTGGATAAACCTGTGTACATCTGCTTGCGCTGGGATTCCCACAGGTTATGGGCCCAGATCCGTGAAGAAAGTAATAGTGGAAAAGTGTTCTCCGGTGGAGGAGACATTTTGTGTGGATTGCGTTGCGTTTGTGTTTTGTTTACGAGAAGATTTCCCCCGGCGGGTGTATGTGCTGTTGTCCGCAGCTGAACGTTTTTGTCGGGTGAAATTGTGCTGTTGGCAGTGGAGTATCGGCCAAGTGTGTAGCACGGAACGGAATACGAAACGGAAAAAGTTTTGTTCGAGGAGGAGAAATTTTGTTTTTCTCTCCTGTACGGGCTGAAGTGCAAACTTATTGTTTGCTGGTCCGGTCTCTAAAAGTGCGATTGTTTGAACTGAAGAAGTACGCTTCGTTCGGAAAAAGCTTATAGTGGAATAAGAAAGAACACTTTGTGGAAAGTATCGAATTGTGAACATTGTTCGCTCGATTGTGAAGCTGTTTTCTTTGTTTCGTGGAAAATGGCCGAGACGAAGATAACATTAGACCGGTTGAACGATTTTAATTGGGCAACTTGGAAGTTCCGGATGGAGTTGTTGCTGCTCAAAGAAAATCTGTGGACAACGGTGATTGACGCGAAGCCGGAGGTGGTTACAGCAGCTTGGACGAGGAACAACGAAAAGGCTCGAGCGACGATCGGTTTGGCGCTAGAAGATGGTCAGCTGTGCCATGTTATGGGAGCTGCTAGTGCAAAGGAGATGTGGGACAAGCTCAAAGGCTACCACGAGCGAGGGTCTCTGTCGAACAAGATCCATGTACTGCGGAGATTGTGCTCGATGCGGCTGAAAGAAGATGGCAGTATGTCGGAGCATCTAGTCCAAGCGTCAGAGTTGGTTCACCGACTAGCCAGCATGGGAGAGCCGTTGAAGGAACATCTTGTTGTGGCGATTTTGTTGTCAAGTTTGCCGGAGACGTACAACCCGCTCGTTACTGCTCTTGAAGGCCGTCCAGAAGAAGACCTGAAGCTGGAGTACGTGAAAGGTAAGCTTCTAGATGAGTGGCGGAGAAGATGCGAGAACAAAGTGCATGAAAAGGCCAGTGAAATGGCGATGAAAACCACAATGCGATCGGAAGAACGGAGAAGTTTTGTACGGGTTTGTTACCATTGCAAGCAAGAAGGGCACTTGCGGCGAAATTGTCCTGTGTTGATGGCGGAGAGGCAGCAGAACCAAGCGAAGTCGATGGTGGTTAAGCAATCGGATGCCGGTAGCATTGGCAGTAGTCGAGGAGTGTGCTTCACGACGACGACTGCAAGTGATGTGTCGATTGACGGTCGTTGGATCATCGACACTGGCTGTACGAAGCACATGGCTGGTTCGACGGCGAGCTTCGACAGCATGACGTTTTGCGAAGAGAAGGTGTCGTTGGCGGACGGGAGAAATGTAACTTCCAGAGGAACCGGACATGGAAGGATCGTTGGAGTCGGCTTGGAAGGCGAGTCCGTTGACATGCAACTGAAGGGATTGCTGTATGTGCCTGGATTGTCCGGAAGTGTGCTGTCAGTGAGCCAAATCACAAGCAATGGCTATGATGTGCTGTTTGGTGTGAAGGATTGCAGAATCCAGAAAGGCAAAAAGGTTGTTGCTATAGGTGACCGGATCGGAGGGCTGTACTACCTAAGGCAGCCGGTAGTGACGTAAAGCAGGAGGAGTGCTACGGAACAGGAGGAGTGTTGTAAGTAGATGCAGTAGTGGGCTTCACTAAGGAGGAGTGTTGGAAGTAAGTAGTGAAAGCCCCTGGATACGCGCATCTATCATGTGAGTCTCTATAGTGGCTCCCAAGATCGAGAATGACAGCTGCCGTATGAGTGTGTATGAGTGCGTGAGAGTGAGAGACTGACGAAGCATAAATTGCTGATGTGTGTACAATTTATGTTTGTTGACTAGTCCATTGTAACTTGTAAATAAAGACGCACGTAGAACGTAGTCCGCGGTTATTTTTCTTTGGTATCACGCGACTCCCGAGACGGGTGTTTATTGTCCGGTAGTTCGGTTTGGATAAACCTGTGTACATCTGCTTGCGCTGGGATTCCCACAGAATGGACCCGAGAATGGACCCAAACAATAACCTAAATATTCGAACTTTTCCACAAATGGTTTGGATGATACCCCAAACACGTCGTTAAGGAAAATAACCATAACAAATTTATTAGGGTATAGAGATTTCTGTCGTTTATCGTACGCACACTACTCACGTATACGAATACGCAAAATAAAAACAAATCACTGACATAATCACACTTTAGCAACTTCTATGTATAGAGAAAGTTGCCGGAGAGAATCTGTCAACGTTACTTAGGATCTAACCACGGACCTCGCCTCGAACCTAACAGGAAGAGGAGACAACTGGCTTCTATTTCATTATGGGCGACGCAGTCGACTGTCAAAATACAAGAGATTAGATTCCCTGTTGTAAAACTTCTAGCGTTTCTATACGTTCAACTGACCAATCAGACGCTGATTCGCGTTTGACAGAAAGTTGGTTAAAAAAAAGTCCCCCTATTAGGTCATATGAATAAAAGCGTTTACTTTACTTTTCCCGTAAGAAAAGCACGGGAAAGTAAAGTAAACTCTTTTTATTCAAACGGTCCATTGTCTCCTCTAGGCTAAGAAGCCTACACTCAAAAATATTACAAAACGAATATATATTAAATTTTATGCATTTTATGGTTTTTCAAAATTTATACATTGGTTCGATAAAAAATTTTCGTCAAAATTATACTAAGTCCGAATATTGTGCATTTACTCTCTTTCTGGATACGGTCGGTTAAAGTATTCGTTATTCAAGTAGTCACTAGAGTAGTCGCTGTCAACCGAATTGTCAAAAACCTAAACATCAAAAAACAAAATCATTCAGCTTTCGATTAAAAACAAGTTTATGTTGCAAAATATACGGTGATTTCAAATGTTCAAAATTTGCGTCCAATCAATCAGTCATGAACATTTCGATTTTGGAAAATGTTCGGCATAAAAGAGCCAGTAGCAACACTAAATATCATTGCCTTAACGATTACTACGTGCTTGGAATAAAACGGTTACATCTCGCCGTAATCTATGGTAAATCCAAAACGACCATCAGTTCCTGGATATCGGAATACGAGCGCAACGGAAACTTTGGAAAGAGACCTCGACACGTAACTTTCCCGATATTTAACCATGCAAAGCGAAAATGGATATTGAATCTGTATGAACGATGTCCCATATTGCACCTAGACGAAGCACAACAAATGTTCACCTCTCATTTCGGCGTGTCGATTAGTGTCGATTCCTCGATATGTAAGATCCTGCACGCACATGGAATGTCCTGGAAGGTGCTGGAGCGCAGAGCTATTCAAATCCGTGAAACTGAAATCATTAAGTTTAGCAGAGAACTGTCTTGTGTTCAATGGTTTTATCCACAACTCGTTTTCTTGGATGAAGTATCGTTTGACAATCGCGATTTGTGGCGAACTAGAGGGTATGGAATGGTTGGTCAGAAGGTTGTTTATAAAGGAGAATTTCGGCGCCGACCAAGAGTTTCTACAATTAATATGGACCAACAGGTCTGTGCCATAAAAAAGGGAGTTTCTACATTCCCCCCTATTCTGCGAGTCACGTGACTCTCTCTCACCGGTGAGGTAACAATAGTCACCTCGTGTGACGTGACTCTCCATTTGATTTGCATGGAGAGTCACCTCACACGAGGTGACAATTGTCACCTCACCGGTGAGAGAGAGTCACGTGACTCGCAGAATAAGGGGGATTGTCTTGGGGATTGTGTTTTTTGGGATATCGTAGAATACTTGAGTAATATGAAACCGATGGCACATTTACAAGACAAAAGTTTTTCGATGCGTGCAGAAAGATGGCTCTGATGAACGGGAACGTTAGATCATACCCTGGTCAGTACTCTGTCTGGATTATGGACGGTGCAAGCATACATTGCGATAAGCATATCATACAATATTTACGTTCCCTGGGAATTATTCCAATTTTTCTTCCCCCTTATTGTCCATGCTGCAACCCCATTGAAATAGTGTTTGGATTAATTAAGCGATATGTAAGGCGTCACTACAGGGAAAACAAAAACATTCAATTGTCTTTAGTTATCGGGGCTGCTCTCACAAAATTCACCAACTATGATTGTACGAATCTGTTTAGAAAGTGCGGTTTTCTTCCATTCAACCCTTCTGTAAGCAGATCATGAGGAGTACATAATGGCCAAAGTTCAGATCAAAATGAAATAATTTGAATGAAATATATTGTTGATACTGATATTATTGGTTTTTTATTCATTGAACACTGCATACATATTACGTAAGCCAAAAAGTCTTATTATTGATGGTCAACGTCAACCATATCACCGACTGAAGAAGCTAATTTCTTACTGAATTCCGATTCCTCTGGTGGCATTGAACTTTGCATTGCATTGAGAAGTGAGAGAGAAGTGTCAACTTTAGCCTTCAACTGATGGGCTAGCATTTGAACATTATTCACCTCTTTTGCGAGCACATCGACAACATCACACAGCCGGTTAACATCTGATGACATACTGTCGCATACGCTGAATGCAATTTGATTTCCTCGACGAGTGACTTGCAGTTGGCTTCCTTCTGAAATGGGTGGTGCCCGGAACAGATGTAGATATTCATCTGGTGGAGCTTCATTGACTAGTTTCGAATGTTGATCTCCTGGTTGTGAAAGGATGAAATTCGCTCACTTTTCCCAGGACGAATACAATGCTGTGTAATGGCATTGTACCTCTTTCAGGTTGCTGATGCAAGCAAACAGCTCTTCCGTTGTGGGGGCACCAGCACGATCTTTTTTACCCGGTCGTAGTAAGTTTTTGTCCACCAATCCCCAAATGGTGTTCGATGTAACTGACGTCGAATACTTGTAGATATGAATTTGAATGCGTTTTCCTCGCCAGCTGGTCAAAATCTTCGAGCCTTCACGCAAATCATCTATCGAATACAGCTTCTTGGTTTTTTGATGACGGAGTACAACAAATTTGTTGATATCGATAAAATTCGGCTTCTCATTTGTGGACCAATACACAGATTTTTCTTTCTGTGTATGATCTACCACCACTTCACGAGAAACATGAGAGCAGCTTTCCTGCCATAAGCATTGGAACAGTTCCTCAATGGTGTTTCCAACAACGTTCTTCGAGTATACTGGATCGACCAATCGTTGTGTTTTGAAACATCTCACGTAAAACACACCAACAAAATGAAAAGCGTACTTCTTGAATTCCTTCGCTGAAAGATTCACTGCTACATTGAATTCCATAGCTGTGCTTTTCAGGGACAACGACTGCTCGGAAAAACTGGATCCAGCACCATCTTGCAGTGTTGCTTCGGGGTTTTAAACCGAAGGTTCTTCGAAACGGGGATGACGTTCCGACAGAAGATCCGATGCACTATCTAGATGTAAAAATTCCACGTTGCAGTAGTTCTCCTCTTCCTGCTCGTCTCCAGAGTTTGGGCTGTCAGATTTATCAATTCTAAACATTAAAAAATTCATGCAATCAGATTAGTATAAACTGAGACTTACTAAAAAGAGTATTTACCTTCTAAATCCGGTCGAAGTTGCTGTTCAATGTTTATTTATTTTCGTTTGGTTCCGCCAAGCAGTACACACAGTGTTGAAGTTTATTATTGTTTTTTATTTACTTTTAGCACGCGGGGGGTAGCCATATGCGCAAGCAGAAGAAGGATGATGAAAACAAGTTTTATTTTTTTGTAAATAATGTGAATATTATATTTAAAATATTTTCAACCATAGTTTACGTAGTGTAAAAATATATTGAAAATTCTATTTATTTGAAGGAGCTGAAAAGAAGAAATAATCCATAAATTTGAAAACTCTGTTTATCGTTCACATATCCCTCGTAATTAAACGATTATTTGGCAGCCCTACAGGAGTAACCGATAAAATCCAGCTTTCGAGTAAATACACAATAACGGAGTGGAATTCGATCAGTGTTTACTAAATTGACAGGAAAAATAACATTTGGATTCTCTTCGCAGCTTCGTGCTTGTGAAGAGCTTTGTTCCAGCGGATTTCAACTGCGCCTGTGATCTGCTGGGCAGCTAGACTGCGTGAGCTCGTGAGCACGAGTTCATCTTAATAAACATCGAAATGGTAAGTATTTTTTAAATAATATTCATAAAAAATAAAATAATTAAAAAACCTTCCTGAGAAATTTTTTATTTCTATTTGAAAACAATAATATTTACCATAAATAAAATAAAGAAGCGAAAAAAACATTCTCTCGATTAAACCGTATCTATACATTGTAAGTATATTTCGATTTTATACTATGGCACGCATAAACCATTTTTATACTAAGTTTGCATTCTCTCCTAGATTCTCTCCATTTATACCGACCTTTGCGTCGGTACGGAGAGTTGCGATTTAGCGCTCTTAGATTTAGCGTAATACCCCGGACAGACTATGGCTTATATTATGTAATATAGGCTAGCTTGCAATGAGCACTCATACATCTAGTTTTCACTGGAAATCCTATATATGAGTGCTCATTGCAAGCCAGCCTATATTACATGATATAAGCCATAGTCTCCCGCATAAACGCGAACCATAAATTGACCTTACCTAAAATGGTTAAAAATTGTTTATAATCCCTGCTAAACTTTAACTGAAATGGTTATGGAACTTTACATGAACGTTTAATGATAAAGTTTCAACCTTATGTATTATGGTTTTTTGGAACTGGACCTTACAAATAATGGGTTGTTAAGAACCATTACCATTCCAAATACTTGTTTTCTCCATACATTTTCAGAAAGAGAACTATATAAGAACGTTTTTACTTATGATTTGAGAACATTAATGGTAATGGTTATGGTAGTCAGTAAGGTCCATTAATGGTTTTGTATTATCGCTCAACTTTACGTGGAATATATCGTGAATTGGTAATCAGTAAATTACAGGCAACCAATTCGTGATATATTCCACATAAAGTTGATCGATGTTACAAAACCATTCGTGGACCTTACTGACTACCATAACCATTACCATTAAAGTTCTCAAACCATAAGTTAAATGGTTCTAATATAGTTCTCTTTCCGAAAATGTATGGAGAAAACAAGTATTTGGAATGGTAATGGTTCTTAACAACCCATTATTTGTAAGGTCCAGTTCCAAAAAACCATAATACTTAAGGTTGAAACTTTATCATTAAACGTTCATGTAAAGTTCCATAACCATTTCAGTTAAAGTTTAGCAGGGATTATAAACAATTTTTAACCATTTTAGGTAAGGTCAATTTATGGTTCGCGTTTATGCGGGCTGTCCGGGGTATAACCATAGAGGTAACTCTAAGACCACTGGGTCCCGAAGAAAATCATTATTATTTTTGGCTCACTCAGTACCAGAACAACGGTCCCAAGCAGTCCCAAGCTATTTCACTCACCCCTGCATGTTCTGCATGAATCCACACACCCCTGATGTTATCTGTCAAATTTTCATAGCGAATCAAAACAAACATAATGTAGTAATAGAATTTCAACTAGAATAGGGTACGTTAATCGTTTGCTTGGGACCAATAGGCTACTAAAGTGGTGAGCCAATTTAAAATCGTTAGTTTCGTATTGATTGTTGGTATAACTTTTATACTATTTAGATTTCAATATTTTTTGAGTGTAGGATAATGCATTTTAAGCTTGTTTGACCGTGTTTCTATTTAAATCCCGCCCCTGATCCCACCCCTGATTGCAAAATTCGACATCGATTTTACTGTCATCACAAAAACGTCAAACGTCGTCGTCGTCACACGCACGCACCCGCGACGAAACTCCGAAACTCGCTCGCATTTCTCGCGTTTTTCACAGCCAAGCAGCAGCCTCGCGTTCATCTGCTTCAAATTAGTGGAAAAATCTGCCGCGTCAAAGGCAAGGACAAGAGTCATTTCGGTGTGAACGGTTTTGCTAATCCAACGGGTTACTACTATTATCGGTGGTGATTTTTGAGCTCGCCGAATCGAATTTTGGATTGGATTGGAATCGGGTCTGGGGGAGTGAACCGAATACAACAAGATGGTCAACAACGACAAGCAGCAGCCTCAGGAGGAGGAAAATACCATCGCCGACAATACGGTCGTGCAAAAGTACAAAACAGCCGGAGCGATCGTCAACAGTGAGTATTGACCGCGGAGGGTATCGGGATGCGAGATCCGGATTCTCGGCTGTATAAAGGAGTGGGGTCTTCTTGGTAGGAGGCTGGGAGGTTTTTTTTTTTTATTTGGCTTATTTGCTTTCTCTGTTACTCATTGTAAAATAGAAAGGACTAGTGTGAGCGAGATGGAGTGATGTTTCGAAAGGAGCCACGTTTTCGGGGGTGCCTGTAGTTTTTATTTTCCCTAAATTAGGGACTATTGTTGCGAAAACTATTGATTGATAAACGATCGCAAGATCATCTATTTTTTTAGCTATCGTTTGGTGGTTCATGGAGATTTAAGTTCGCCATGGAAGCATAATAACAAAATGACAAATTTATAACCTTAAAACTGATTTTGAAACAAGCTCTTGCCATTCGAGAGCGAAAGTGCAGCAGTGTTGTGTTGTCAAATCAGATGGACACGATGGCAGACCCCGGCCTCCTATGCATGTACACTGATACTAAATCTATTGACAAAAATACTATATTGCTGGTTTAAATTAAATACCCTTACCAATAGATTTGTGCAGAAAACAATTTCATTTAATTTTACTATTATTTCTATCAAAATTACTATGCATTTTGAGCAAGCATAGTAGTTTCGCCAGAATCATAGTAAATTGTTTTACATTCGTAGTCAACTATACTGAATTCATAGTAGATTTAACAGTAATAAGCGTGGTTATATTGATAATAAGTGTTTTCTGCAAAATAGTATTCCTAACTATGATCCTTGTTTCAGTGTAGGCAATTTTAAACGACCGTAAAGGTACCGTCTATTGGTGAGCTGGGAATAATAGTTTATTTTTTTTTTTCTTTCTTTTTTTTCTCTAGAGGCACTTCATAGCCTGATGCAGGCATGCAAAATTGGAACCTCAGTGAAGGCCCTATGCCAGAAGGGTGATCAGCAGATGGAAACGGAAGCTGGCAAGGTAATTTTTGAATAAATAGAAATGACCATTCATATGTAGGTCATTCGTTGCGTAAATTTCATTGTACATCTCGATGGTGTAGTGGTGAGAGTGTTCGCCACTATTCGTCGCACGATCGAATGTTCAATTCCCGCTGGAATCACTATGTGTTATATATTAAAATGCCCTATGATTAAAACCAACATGGAAGAGCTAAGATAGTAACTGATCAACCATGATAATTATACAATGATATATGAGGGCTAAAAAAGTAATTAAGAAAAAAACACATGGATAATTTGATTCCAATTTTTGATTCGTAGTAGAACTTAAGATCGACTTCCCTTTTTCAGAAATATAAGAATGAGCCGGACATGAAGAAGGGAATCGCTTTCCCGACCTGCCTCTCGGTTAACAACTGCATCTGCCATTTTTCACCTTCGAAGAACGATCCGGACTATCAGCTGAAGGCAGGAGATGTTGTCAAAATGTAAGTGTCCACTGTTGTTGTAGTAGTGCCTACAAACATATTTTGTAATATCGCATCGAAAACAATGCACATCAACCATGTCGATAAAGCAGTTCGTTTAAGGAAAACGCAATCAAATTGATGGTCGGAGAGAGAGAGAGAGTCTTATAAGAGTTTTATATCAATCGAATGTACTTTTTTGAATTAATATCTTTTCCTCGGTTGCAGTGATCTCGGAGCGCACATCGACGGATTCATCGCCGTGGCTGCGCACTCGATTGTGGTCGGTGCCAAGCCGGACAAAAAGGGCACAGGCCGTGCGGCGGATGTTGTCCTCGCTGCGTACTACGCCAGCCAGGCGGCGCTTCGATTGCTGAAGGACGGCACCAGCAACTATGCCGTGACGGAGACCGTGCAGAAGATTGCCGCCGAGTTCAAGTGCAAACCGATCGAGGGCATGCTCAGCCATCAGCTGAAACAGTTCAAGATCGACGGCGAAAAGACCATTATCCAGAACCCCACGATCGCCCAGAAGAAGGAGCACGAAAAGTGCGAATTCGAAAAGTACGAAGTGTACGCAATGGATGTGCTGGTCAGCACCGGCGAGGGACTGGGCAAGGAACTGGACACCAAGGTTTCGATCTACAAGAAGACCGAGGAAAATTACCTACTCAAACTGAAGGCATCGCGTTCCTTCTACGCTGAGGTGAGTGCAGTGGTTGGCCCTAACGGTACAACCGTTAGATTGACAAGCCAAGGTAGTTCTGGGTTCGAATCCCGGCGTGAACCTACAACACAATCATGCCCGATGATGAAAAACTAGCGCTCGAGGGTGTTGCGGCCGGAACAAAGTTCGGACGGACCTATCTTCCCGTGGTTTATAGTTCCGGATGTCTGTTTCGAGTATAGGACATTCGGCCACGAGTAATGGGTCTCGAGGTTCCAAGTTCTGGCCCGCCCCAATGAGTAGTAAAAGATTATGAGAGCTGAGGGCATGTTTGTGCTTTTATATCGAAGAAGACATTCGCTGTCGATAAAGTAGAACACCTAAACTGAAATCAATATTTTTGTTGCAGGTTAAAAAGAAGTACGGCCCAATGCCGTTCAACTTGCGCAACTTTGAGGAGGAAGCCAAGGCTAAGATGGGAGTGCACGAGTGCGTAACGCACAAACTGGTCGAGCCGTTCCAAGTATTATACGAGAAACACAGTAAGTAATTGCCACTCTTGAAAGACCAGAAATGCAAGGAGAATTACGCTTTTCCTACTACCCATGGATTTGCGGCCAGACACCTTGCGACATTAAGCTCGATTGTCGTCCCTCCCGGGTGGACGTCCGTTTCTCGGTGGGTTTTCGAATTTACCAGGAGTGGACTGCCATCCGGAATTGCAATACGGTCAAGGCTCAACAGTAGCCTTGGTTGTGATTTGAGGGTGAATCGGACATTGCTTATCCGGAGGAATCATTCGTCATTCCCTTTCAACGATTTCCACTCTTACTAATGGATTTTGATGGAACATGTTGTCAGTAGTCACTTTGTGTGGACTTTTGCACCAACGCTGTATTTCATTCAGGAGATGGGGATTTTTCTCCCTGGTTACAAAGTCGTCTGCAATTGGGGGGTCATGATAGGCGAGGAGCGGCAATCGTGATAAAAGACCACACAATTCTCGCATGTGTAAAAGAGACTGGATGGCCGTCTTATCGCTTTGAGAGTGCAAAAAAAATGACTGCGACGTCTGCGCGCCATCGGAGATAGCTGTTCGTGTGGAAAGAAGGATTTTTGAATAGCACGATCGCATACTCTGTTTTGGCGGCACGATGCAGTCAACTGTTTCTAAACAACCCAAATTTGAGTAGGATCTACTCATATCCGTGAAAAGTACCTAAAATGTAGGCTCTGAACCATTTGGCGGATTTTTTTAACTTTTGGTTAAAATTTGACAGATGGAAAGTTATCGATTAACCCTGCTATCCGAGCGTGGTTATTTCTGACAGACAAGAAGTTAAATTTTGACAATCGTGGTTGAGTTCTTCTCGAAAACCGGTCGATGGACAGCACAGGGATTTTCGAACATAGAGAATAACTTTCGAAATGTCACTTTTAACCACGAGTTAAATTTAACTTGGCAAATGGTTCACAGCCTAAGGCTGGAACTGGTCGAGCCGTTCCAAGTATTATACGAGAAACACAGTAAGTAATTACCACTCTTGAAAGACAAAAATGCAAGGAGAATTACGCCTGTCCTACTACCCATGGATTTGCGGCCAGACACCTTGCGACATTAAGCTCGATTGTCGTCCCTCCCGGGTGGACGTCCGTTTCTCGGTGGGTTTTCGAATTTATCAGGAGTGGACTGCCATCCGGAATTGCAATACGGTCAAGGCTCAACAGTTGCCTTGGTTGTGATTTGAGGGTGAATCGGACATTGCTTATCCGGAGGAATCATTCGTCAATCCCTTTCAACGATGGCCTTAGGCTGTGAACCATTTGCCGAGTTAAATTTAACTCGTGGTTAAAAGTGACATTTCGAAAGTTATTCGCTATGTTCGAAAATCCCTGTGCTGTCCATCGACCGGTTTTCGAGAAGAACTCAACCACGATTGTCAAAATTTAACTTCTTGTCGGTCAGAAATAATTACGCTCGGATTGCAGGGTTAATCGATCCCCCTTATTCTGCGAGTCACGTGACTCTCTCTCACCGGTGAGGTAACAATTGTCACCTCGTGTGAGGTGACTCTCCATGCAAATCAAATGGAGAGTCACCTCACACGAGGTGACTATTGTCACCTCACCGGTGAGAGAGAGTCACGTGACTCGCAGAATAGGGGGGGATAACTTTCCATCTGTCAAATTTCAACCAAAAGTTAAAAAAAAATACAACAAATGGTTCAGAGCCTTAGTAAACAAAATTGAAACTGACAAAATGTTCCACATTCGTCATCTTGTCAGTCCCAACTTTGTTTACTCAATTTTGGGTAGCCCTACTTTTGACGGATATGTGTAGATCCTACTCAAATTCGGGTTGTTTAGAAATAGAGTGTGCGTACCATTTCCACTCGTCATTTTACGCAAAGATTGACATTTTGTCTACGGGATTTTTCAGTGAGTTGAAGGGATAAGAAACGATCCGCTATGTATCACGAAACTGAAATTTGCTTGTGGGGTTTTCCTAAAGGAGTCAAGAGTTGCAGAGTCGTCGTCAACGTGAATGATTTCACCAATACCAATATAAAGTTATCAAATACAGTTCGTAGGCCATAATTAAGAACACGTCTCAAAATGACGTCCCTAAGTCCGTTCGCAATGCTGAGTTTCAAAATGGACAGTTCTATAATTTGAAACTGTCAAAAGTGAAACTTCAACACGCTCAGCGCAATGCGCAGTTTTAAGAGGTGTTTGGTATTCATCCCTACATATCGTGTGTGCGAACGGAGAAGGTGATTCTGATTCAAGAACATGTTTCCTGGAATAAGATGATTACAACAACGTAATCCAGGGTCAGGTAGCAAGTCCGAATCACGAGAAGAGGTCCCGGACGATTCTGCGGTCGAGATAATGTAAAGAAAGTACTATCTGAAGTGCAATTCGATGACGGAGGTGATTCCGGTGGCCATCATATTAAAAGCTATGGGCACTGATTCGAATAAGAAGGTTAGGCAAGTGGTTAGCATCGATACGGATACGCAGAAACGGTTTACCGGTGGTGAGCAACTCGTGAATCGCTAATGTAAATTTTCTTCGCAGATGAGAGCCACCATGACCAGGGTCAACTCACAGTTTGTGTCTATCGGACATTGGATACTCTTGAACTTGAAACTTTCGGTTTAGCGAAGAACTTTTGATTTGCACAACATCCTCCTGCAAACTTTTCATCCACAAATTGGCGACAAATTCAATTCTCTTTACGTTCAAAAAGTTTGTATCATATTAGTTGTCAATCAGGGAGATCATCCGTTCAACAATTGCGGTATGTCGCCGGATATAATCATGGACTCTAATAGTTTCTTCGCGTGTGATAGTCCATAATTGCACTTCGTTGGATCCAAGTGCAAAGATCACCAGGATCGTTGAACAGTTGAAGATTTTTAGAATAATACTTGATCATCCTGAAGTATTGAAGTATTTAATTTCAATTGTGGGTACTTATTGAAACTGAAAGCTCGAAAACATATCTTGAGGAATTAATGAAGATCTCTGATCACCTGATGGCCTTTGGAATAATTTCTGAGCAACTTATCATAAGAGAATATCTGAGAGACGTGATTTGAATTATTGGACATTAGAAGTATTGAAAAATATCCAGAGGCGTTTTTAGGAAATCTCTGATCACCTGAAGATCTTTGGAAAAATTAAGATTCATGTGGTTTCCGGAGAGAATAGTTGAGATCCATTATTTAACAGTTTGGTATCTTCAGAATAGTACCTGATAAACCAGATGGCTTCAAAGTAGTACCTGAACAACCTGAAGACTTTATAAATATCCTATGCACTGTATGGAGATCTCTGATTACCTGAAGGGTTATGCAATAGTTTCTGAATCGCTTGGATGAGTAAATATCTTTGGGTTGTGATTTGGATTGTTGATTATTTATGGAGATAGCTGATCACCTGATGTAGGACTTTGTAAACATTTCTGAGCAACCAGGTATGCTTGGATGAATATCTGATTTAAATTTTTGGGCAGTTTAAGATCTTCAGAATAATACTTGATTAACCTGAAGACTTGAAAAAATATCATGAATTTTTGAAGATCTCTGATCACGTGAAAGGTCTTAAGAATATTTTCTGAGTCATCTGGTATCAATCTAAATCATATCCCTAAGATATTTTCTCATATTATACCAAGCGACTCAGAAATTATTTCATACGTTTTCAAGTAATCGGAGATCTAGTCTAATCTAACACCAACACAACCAGTTCTTGAAAGCATCCTGGAAAATGATATATACATGCCTACATAATTTTTCTTGTCTATTTGATATATGTTTCACATCGAAGATGCGTCACACATATCAAAACGGCCAGGCCTACTGTGCAGCATTTAAGGGGCAAGATGATTCAGAAAACATCGGGCCTGTTTAAATTGAAGATTTTAACACGATGCTTCAGAATCCAATAAATGGATGAAACGTGGCCATCTCGTACCGTGCGTTCCGATTTTGGTAATTATATGATTGGTTGGTCGTTGGAAGCATCAAAGCTAGAAAGGTTAAGTGATGCTCCATTTTCTTTTAACGTTTGGGGCATGAGCACTAACTCTTGTCCTAGCCTTTTATGACTTATGGCTGACTATAGCGCCATTACTCGCTTTCTGAAAAGAAAAGAGGGAAAGGAAAGAGAGAAGGACAAAGGGAAAAGGATTATGCGAAATCTATGAACATAAACAATATTTTGATTTTAAATATACAATATAGAAATGCAGAACGGTGCGGTGGTCACTACCCGAGTCTTGTCACTATTATCAAGTCATAAAAAGTAACAAGGACTAAAATGTGATCCTTTGATTACTGGAAAATCCTGATTCCCTAGTTTGAAGTTGTCACGACTAGGTTTCGGTGGTAGATCTTCTACCAGTAACGCACCACAAAAAGGTGATCTCCGAACGTTACTGGTTTGAAAAGATAAACGAACTTACCGAGCTTAGCCAATTGAACCTGATGGCTGCCTGACATGTGTTGATGTAGAAGTCGAAATTGTAGACGAAGCTTGACGAAGATCAACATGAACTAGTCCGGTTTATGGTAGTTGCGCCTTCGATTTGAGATAAACAAATGTTCGGATGTATGTAGTCGATTTTTGATGTGCATTGGCAAGCCTGTTCGTGGTCAATAGTCAGGTTCAACGCTGCGACTCAACGAATGATGGAACTAATGATGGGACGCCTCGTGGAGGTTCTACTTGGCTTCGGAACAGCTTCTCAGCGGCAAATAATAGGGACCTAGAATGAGGAACTAGAAATTGTCTCCTGGGCCTGGTTATGGCCAGATCTGCAACCGATTATAGATAAAAAAAAACTCAACGGAAAAAAATCAAACGTCACGTTCGAACACACGCACAGCCTACTCTCTAAGTTTTCAAGTAATCAGAGATCTCCATAAAGTACTCAGAATATTTTTTTTTTCAAGTCAGAGGAAACATGTCAGAAGGCTATAGCTCGAAACGTAAACAATGACTTGGATCGTTGGTTTCTTACGAATGACAACACACCCACTCAAACTAACTAAATCATCTGACAGAACAATGCTTGTTCTATAAGCTGGTGTAGTCAGATTCCGTGGGTGTGTGGTCATTCAAGAGAAATTGACGTTCAAAGTCATTGTTTACTTTTCGAGTTATACCCTTCTGACAGACATGTTTCGCCTGAAGTCTTCAGATTGATCAGGTACCCAGGTTGATCTCAGATTATCAAACAACTCAAATACTGTCTCTCAGATATTATCTAAGAAAAACAATACAACATCAGTAATACGTCTCACTCAAAATTTATTCTTGGCTAGCTTTTAACGTCCATATGAAGTGAAACAAAAACATGTTTTCTGATGTGAAAAAGTTGTGCAACCAACAATGGCTGACCCCATTGTTTACGTACGGTAGAGACATCTACAATTTGTAAGCGGGTACGTGAAACTAAGGTTTTCTGTAAGATACTCGGGGGGTGATTATTCTAAAGCTCTTCAACTGTTCAATAATTCAAATCAGGGGCTGTTCGTTAACTATGTAGACATTTTTTTTAGGATTCTTGACCTCCCCCTCCCCCTGGGTAGACAATTGCAGGGCTGGTAGCAGGTCACTTTTTAGTGACTTAGTCACTATTTTCAAATCAGTCACTTTTTTCACCTAAAAGTCACTATTTCTTAAAATTTAGTCACTAAAGTCACTTTTTTACGACTAATAATATCAAGAGTAAATCATATGCCTTTAAAAAATTACATCAAGTAAGTAACAGATTGATTTGGCAACGAATTTGTGTTAAAAGTATTTATTAAAAATCAGCGTGTAAAGTCCGACAAAGAAGAGTTGCGAACTGTTCAATTGGTGCTGATGGAGTCACTAATATTTTTATTTTTTTCCTCTTCGTGATCTAGATATTCAGGTCCGTCATGTTCGATTTTTTTCCAGACAAGATTATAAAATTTCTAAGTTTTTCCTTTGCCTTGTGATCTCGAAATAGTCAACATGTTATCGCAAATTTCAGAGGTTTCGATAAAAAATCCAATTCCAACATCCTGGCCGTGATCTTGGAAGTTTTCCAAGTCTTAGATATTTCGAATAATGGTCTAGGAAAATTTAATTGCGCTAGACATTTTTTTCAAAGGCTATAATTTTGAAAAATCTTTGAAGCTCGGTATCTTCAATATTCGTCCAAACATTTCCAAGACTAGATTTTAGAAAAAAAAAATCTATGTCCAAGATTACAAAATGTTATTTACGTCTCAAAAGTATTTAAATTCTTTAAGGACAGTGAACTTACATTCCATGTATTCAAAATATGATAACTATTCCGGGCCGTTTCTTAACTTGTTTGTCTTAAAGATTTCGAATGCTTAAGCCCCAGCATTGAAAAATTGGTCCAAAATCTCTAAAATTTATCCCGGAATCTTTAAAAAAAAATCGATTTTCAGAGAATGCACAATTCACGGCAAATAAATCTGGCTCATATGTGAGTCCCGTTCACTAAAAGTCGCATTTGAGTAAATTTTTAATCAAATATGAGCAAATATCACACATATTTGAATGACATGTATTCATATATGAGTGACATTTACGCATCTTTGAGTAAAAATTTACTCATTCTTGTGACATACGTTTTTGCAAATTTAAGTGCAGATATGAGTAAGATTAACTTGCCGTGTGCATTCACGATGTGTGCTTGTACCGCAACCACTCAGTATCGGTCGATGTGAACAAACACAACTTGTCTCTGTTCTACATCACACATGTTGGATACGGGATGTCCAATGCAGTATGAATAGAGCAATGAGCTGCTGGTCTCTTGCCGATGATATGTGCTAACCTCTCAGTATCTTCTAACTGTCGCATATAACAAATAAAAATTGACTTTCAGTCGCTAACCTAAATCGAAAATTAATTTGATGATAAATCATCACTATGGCCCGGTGGTCGGAGGTGAGGCCAGCAGCTCATTGCTCTATTCATACTGCATTGGACATCCCGTATCCAACATGTGTGATGTAGAACAGAGACGAGTTGTGTTTGTTCACATCGACCGATACTGAGTGGTTGCGGTACAAGCACATATCGTCGGTAATAGACGATTGTTGTGTATTGAGAACGCTTGCGCAAAAAGACTAAGGGAGGGAAACGGATTCGAAACTCATATGTCATTAGCCAAATACATCCGTAGACCATAGGTCCACCGTTGTATAATTGGCAATGCACCCGTGTACTGAATGGGAATTGTGGGTTCGAATCCCACCGGTGCCCTTAGATTTTTTCGCAAATTTTCTCACACGCACGTCTCTTGCCGATGATATGTGCTAACCTCTCAGTATCTTCTAACTGTCGCATATAACATAATCACACACTTAGAAATTTTTACAGAAATCTGTAAAATTTTACTGAAATCTCAACAGCTGAACGTTCGGTAAACAGTTTCGCAGATTTCCTGTAATTTTTCACAAATATCTGTGAATTTTTCACAGATATCTGTAAATAACATATGTAACATAAGTCCTGGGAATACTTTCAGGTGTTTATTTGACGGCAATCCCCACATATGACAACAGGGTGTCCTGGAAAAACCTGGAAAACCGGGAATTTTTTTTTTTCTGGAAAAACCTGGAATATTCAGGGAATTTTGGTTCCACTCAGGAAATTTTCCAATCATCACTCCATTCGTAATTCAAAAGAAGTTTTTCGTTCAGTTTCTCGAAACGTTTCTTAAGGACACTGGATTTGACAAGCATCTGACATCTAAGATAACGTGTGCGAACAAGACAAGTTCATTCAGAGAGTCTTGTCACGCTCGCTCTTCGCTGATTTGTATGTGGAGGATCAAAATCGTCGTAAAAAGGAAACAGCCGAAAAAGAGAGACTGGCAAAAGGAAACATACGAAGCATGTATTGTATAAGAATAAGCATGCCAGACAGCAGGTCTGAGAGCCTACATAGAATTTTTTTTAAGCTTCAGAGAGGGTCGAAGATCTACTGAGAAATTTGTTGAGCTTCAGGGTAGTTCGTAGATCTTGAGAACAGAACTACAAACAAATTAAAAGTAATTAACAGAAATTCATAAAAACAACGCAAGAGAGGTCGTAGATCTTCAGATAAATGTTCAAAGAAATTTTCAAAACTTCAAGCAAGAAAAAAAAAATTCAAATCAATTTGTAAAACTATAAGCGAAATTTTGCAAATCTTCAGGGAAATTTGCATAACTTCAGACCAGTCCAAGAATCTACAGTGAAATATAAAGTATTTCACAGAAGTTTGGAGATCCTCGAAACATTATTCAACATCAGAAAAGTTCGTAGATCTTCAGAACAAAGTTACAGAACTTTGTAAAAAATACAGGATTTCTGAAAAAAATCACAAGACTCTCAGAAATGTTAATAGCTCTGCAGTAAAAATTGCAGAACTTCAGGGAATTTCGGCGGTTTAAAAAAAATATTTACACGATTTCAGGAAAATTTTTAGATCTTGAGAGAGACATTTAAAACTTCAAAGAAGCTCAAATATTTTCAGATAAATTTTGACAACTTGAGGTAATCTTCAACGAAATTTTCAAATCTTCAGGGTAACCCGAGAGGAATTTACAAAACATCAGAGAAGTTTGCAGATCTACTGAGAAATTTATTGAGCCTCAAGTTTTTATTTGTATATCTTGGGAATAGAGCTACGGAGCTTAAGACAACTTTACAGAACTTTAAAGATATTTGCAGGAATTTGACAGAAAGTTTCACACAAATGTGAGATCTTCAGAAAAATTCGTTAAATGTCAGAAAAGCACCTCAATTCCAAAAACAAATCGCAGCGATGTACAAAAGTACTATATTTTGCAGAACTCCATGGAAGTCGGAAATAGATATAGATCTAAAGAACTTCAGAGAAGTCCGTAGACCTTAAGAGAAGTCTGTAGAACGTCAGAAAGTTCGTACGTTTTTAGAAAAATTTGCAAAACTTCAGCAAAACTCACAGATCTTCAAGAAAGTTCGCCGATCTTTAGATCAAGAATCCACAAAGAAATTTAAAGAACTTAAGAAAAGTTCGGAGATCTACTGTAAAATTTATTGAACTTCAGGGCAGTTCGTAGATCTTTAGAGCAGAAATACAGTACTTCAGAAAACTTTACAGAATTTGAAATAAATTTTAGGATCTTCAGAAAAGTTCAGAGGATAGATCGTAAATCTACTGAAAAATTAGCAGATGTTTAAATAAATTTTCAGAATTTTACTGCGGTTCTTGGATTTTGAAAGACATTTACAGAACTTCAGGTAAGTTCGCTGATCTGTAGAGATATTTGCACAGCTTCAGAAAAATTAGAAAAACTTCAGAATACTTCCTAAAACTTCCGGAAAGCGCAAAAATTTCTAGATAATCTTTTAATTCTTTAGAAAATTGTATAGATGTTCAGAGATATTTGCAGATATTCATTGAATCATGAAAATCTGCAGAGAAAATTACAGAACTGTAAAGAAGTTTGTAGATTATTAGAAATTTTGTGAACATCAGAGATAATTGTTGATCTTCAAGGATCTTAAATCTTCAGGGATTCAGGAACTTTGTAGATTTTTAGGAAAATTTGCAGAACTTCTGAAGAACACACAGAGCTTCAAATAAATCTGTAGAACTACCGAGAAATTTACAGATTGTCAGGAAAGATTGTTGATTTTTAAGTAAATTTTACCGGAGGACAGAAACAAAACTTCAGGGACATCAGAAGGTTTGAAGACCTTGCAGAATTGAGTTGTTAACAGAAATTTTCAGAACTCAAGGAATCATGTATATCTAGTGAGAATCACTAGATTGTCTAAAGTTGGTATCGACATCCTGGCGAAGTTTTGAAATCCATTTTCATCTTCATATCGCAGCGCTTGATGGACAAGATGAGCCAGATCCCTGCCGGTGTTCCTCCTGAGCAACTATTTCCCACTCCACAAAGTTCACCTTCTCTTCCTCATTTTATTTAAAATAATAAAAGTAAATACGTCTGCCGAAACTAGAGCAATTTTCCGGTAATTCATGATGGAAGTATTTACTTTTGATTCCTGATACAGTTTTGTTTTGAAATCTAAATTGACAGTTCTTTCATGTGCAAGCAGTGTGAACACCAGCAAACAGGGGGGTTCGACAAAGTGTGTCGAAAGTAAATTTGAGCAGATTTTTCATTATGGCGGCGGTCAAAATCAGACAGTCTAAACGGACCTTAAGAGATTGTAGACATGTGAAACCATGATTTATTCTGTCTTGATCTTCCAAACAGAGTTGGACTCAAACATATTATTAAAATTATATTTTGTTTTTGAAAGCATATTGTTATCAAATTTTGATATATCGTTTTATCGAATAGTATAGACAGGTTTCTTACTTGTATTTATATTATTGAATTAAAAAAATACTACACAAATACCAAAAAAAGAATGTAATATTGATTGACGTAATGCATGCTACTGTATGAATAACAAATGTGATTGCAAAAACCAAATACAATATTACACCCTTGGATATAATTTCTTTTCGCAAATTATGTGTAGAATAAATGCACCAATAGTGGAGGTACTTAAGTGCAATGTGTTCCTATGGTGGCTTATAGAGTATCCCTAAGCCGCTATAGAAGTACATTACGTTAGTACAATGTACTTCTATAGCGGCTTAGGGAGACTCTATAAGCCACCATAGGAACACATTGCACTAAAGTATCTTCACTATTGGTGCATTTACTAAACATAAATTGTACAAATTAATATTAAACAACCTATGTGCAATGCATTGTGCATCTGTTCTGCTGTAATATTCAATAACTTTTTTGCTGTGCCGACTTATTAGTACCAACGACCAAGTTTGAACAATCGAAAATAACATAAATCTATAAGTACATAAAAGGGATTCCAGATGGATAAATAGATAAAATAATAATGTGTATACTTTGTATGCACCTGGAATTTTTTTTCATCCGACCTGGAAAAACCTGGAAAACTCAGGGAATTTGATTCCTTGGATTGAGTAGACACCCATTGCACTTGTCACGCTTATCTATACTACTACTGAAATGTCAAACTCAAATTGCGCAGTAGTTTCCATTTAAAATGTCGAAGCTGGATTTATGTGCACAAGTCGCCAACCTTTTTGGACGGCCCAGTACAAGTGAATATCAAAATCAACTATTTATCGTGTTTTGAAGGATTGTCGTGATGGTAAAGAACCGGAAAATAAAAAGAAATGCGGTCGCCCAACAAAATTGAGTGCCAGAACAACCAAAAAATGTTGTCAAGTGCTGAAAACAAATTTGGTCAATCAACACGCAAATTAGCACGAAAATGTCATGTTTCAAACATGACAATCCATCGGATTAAAAAAATACAACGTAATCTATCAGAAACGTCATCGTGCTCTAAAATATACACAGCAACAACTCGAAAAATACCAAAATGTTGCCGTGCACTTCGTCGCAAACCTTTTGCGAATGGAAAATGCATCATTTTGGAACTGAGCAAAAAATACAATTTGTACCGAAAAAGGACAATCCATCAAACGTGCCTCAGGCTAGTCCAATCGGGTGTACTCAAATTGAGCAGCAATTGGTTGATCGAATCAAGCAAAATTTAAAAGAAATCGACAAAGATACCGTCCAAACCCTGATTCAACAATTTCGCTACACACTGCGAAAAATCGAAGATAATGGTCAATTGAGTGTACAGTAAATGCATTTTTCAACAGTTTATAAATAGAATAAAATACCCTGAAGAAGATTTTAAAATTAAATTGTTTGATTTCAGATGGCATGCTTTTGATTTTTTTTCCCAGGACTTATGTTACATATGTTAATTTCAGGAAAACTGTAAAATTGTTTACCGAACGTTCAGCTGTTGAGATTTCGGTAAAATTTCACAGAAATCTGTAAAATAATCTTAGTGTGCATGGTGACCAGCAAATCCCAATTTGTAATTTCCCGGGGTTTTCCCCTAATTTTGGTGATTTTCCCGGTTGTTTTTAGATCGAAGAATTCATCCTAAGATTCGTTTCGAAAAAACTTACTGAAACTTCCTTACATACTCCTTGCATTCTATTTAGAATTAGTCTGAATATTTCTTATAATTATCATGCAATTCTCCTCAGAATTGTCATACAATTCTGCTCATAATTATCTTGGAGCTCTCCAATAAATTCTTCTGAAAATTCGTTTGTAATTCTCCTCAGAATACCCTTGCAATTCTTCTCGAGATACTCTTGGAATTAAACTCGGAATTCTCATTAAACTCATCTCAGAATTCCTTTGGAATTATTCCCTCAAAATTCGATTCCCTTGGTATTTATCGTGAGATCATTGAAACTCTCTTTAGAGTTCACTTGATATTATCCTAAATTTTCTAAGAATTTCCTTGGAATTGTCATCACAATTCTTCTAAGAACTTATTTTGAATATTCATTTGAAATGGACCTGGAATCCGCTTCCCTCCCCTTGGTTAGTTTTTGCACCTTGCTGTTGGTGGGCGGGCTTAATTTCATGCTTTATAGTGGAGTGTTGGAGACGGTAGGTTTGGGGCCGGCGTTGCTGGCTCATGCCGCGATAGAATGGCGTCATGGGCAGGCAATGGGGATTACTAAGCTTCCCCTCTCTGATGAACCACTACATGAGAAAACCAAAGATCTAGTCCAGCAGTGATAGTATCACACTTGTTACTCCTTTGATTGAGAGCCGCGTTGTAGTACGCTTACGTATAGACACTGACGTTGGGTGCGATATTTGCGGGTTAGATAGATTTATTTGGGTTTGCAAGGGAATTATACTATTGAAATATTTCAGAAAGTGCCCATCGGTGCTCCTTCTATTTGCGTGACAAGCTTTCATTGTTGTTTTCATTGAAGTATTACTCAGGGAACAATGCTAAACACCATTTTTGTACATGGTATTGCAGGCTTGCCAAAAGCTCCATCAAGAGTCATCAATAAGCTGAGCTCCAGCATATTTTGATGATGAAATATTTTGCTCTCACGGAGCTATACTTGATGCTCAAGCTGGGCTCTTGCCAACCCGCATCTTTGTGAGGGATGCGGAGCTCGTTCTCGGGTGTACATCGACTCTGCCTGCCGAGCAGAAATTTTAACTTCGTGATGCGCTCGCGCAAAGCAGTAAACTTGGAGCTTCGTGATGTATTCGTAGAGAGCATGGCTCTTGATGGCTTCTCCCAGAGCGCATGAATGAGTGATTTTGTATTGTATTCGAGAAAGAAGTGCACAACCAAGAAATGAAAAAAAAAACATTATGGAACGTATGCATACATTCCGTCACGCAAAAGTGGGAAATGGATTCATAGGGTAACTGTCTATATTCTATTCTATATATTCGTGTTGATAATAAATGTATGTATTGGTTTTTGTTTGGTTTGACAGCTATGCGAACAAAATAAACATATTTTGAAATTATTTTAGTATTTGAGTGCAGGGTCAAGCAAAATAAAACGGATTGCAAAGAAATGAAAATAAAAAAGATCTTCGGGCAGGGCATCTAAATCCCTGCTTATTTTCGGCGAGGGGCTGTCAACTTGAGCATTTTCGATTCATCTACCCGACTTGAAAATGTGTATTTTACATTTTTTCGTATTTATGTATGCGGGGACCCGTCGGGGTGAAGTTGATACAGTGGGGTTCCGCCGGTTGTGTCATTTTCGGGCCGTTTTCTGTTAAGTTGAGCATAGCTGGGGCAACTTTTTCCGAATGCGTTTCTGCGACATCTTGCAACCAACTGAAGGTTATGATTCATAACTTATGAATAAATCGATGCAGACTCCACCTGATTTAAACAACGCTAGACCAACAATTGAAATAGGCGGAACAACAAAATGTAAACAATGGCTTTAAACATAAATTCTTCGAAAATCAAAGCACATCCAAACAATCTAACGCCATCATCTGATAGAGTAAACTTCCTTTATCAAATGGAAATTTTAGTTTACGTGGTAGTGTTTTGATTCTCAAGAAGTTTGTGTTTAAAGCCATTTCTTACGTTTGGTTGTTCTACCTATTTCAATTGTTGGTCCAGAAAGATTTCCGAGCTACCGTGTGTGCAGCGAGGGTAGCGAATTGAATGAATGAACATGTTAAAAGGCAACAGGAGAATACGAAGACAGCACCAAGGGATAATCCATAAACGGAGTAATTAGTGCTTTTACTAGTTTTTCCCTCGTGCATTCTAGGTCAGAAATATAATTTCGTTTATGCACTCATAAAGCACTTAGCGGAAAAAATGATCAAAGATTTTTGTGACTGAGTTTGAGTAATCCAAAAAGTGGTCCGCGAGTTAAAAAAAACATCAATCTCTCAAAACGTTACGTTCTCTGGGAATGATCCCATAGTATTAGTATAGTATTGTTGTGTATCATAATATTGAATGGAAAAACCGTGCATAAATCAAAGGCCGTGCGTGCTCTCTCCGAATGCATAACGAAGCTCTATATTTACAGTTTCACCGAGTTCATCCCGAAGTTCAAAATGTTGTTTGGTGAGCAGAGCCGATGTAAATCACGCCTCACTCAAGAACGAACCCCGCATCACTCATCGTGATGCGTGTTTGTGGAAGTCCAGCTTGAGCATCAATCTGAGCTCGAGCTCTTTTGCGCTCTTTAGATTTGACACCTTGGCTCTTTATATGTGAGGGATGAACTAGCTCACGATGAATGAGCATCTCTACGGCATAATCTGAGTTCGAGGAGTTTAGGCAAGCCTGGTATTGTAACTAATCTTATATATGCTTCATTTTGGTTTGGGATAAGTGTTTGAACTATGGCTCGGGATTTCCACTGTGGCGTGCTTCTATTGTGACATACCCATACGTATTTTTGTGGTGCGACATAGTGGAAGCGTGTGAGCATAGTTGGAGCATATACCCTATATAATTTAAAAATCAGCTAGGAATCTAACTTCAAAATGAAGCATTTTAGTCATATGAAGGTGTTACCTGGGTCGAACTAAGATATAATAAATAGGTATAGGCTTAAATCAAAAGTACTTGAAACACGTTTAATTTTAGATTACAAGCACAAGTACAGGTACTTAATAAAGCATGGACTATGATTGATTAGGTGAATTAGAGCTTTTAATAATTTATCAAATTAGACTAATGAGATATCATAATCATCAAATGAACTTAAATCTGAAACTTCAGAAAGTCTAATGACATTAAGTAGATTTAGAAAAGAGTTAGGACGCGGGGGGGTCCGCCAAGGGAGGCAACTAGCCTTTTCATATATTGTCTGTTTATTTTGATGGTTGCTGTAAAATATCAATTTGGTATATATGTGAAAGGATGAATCAGTGGGAGATGGATTTTCGATTTCGTTACATTTTGCATCACAAATCTAGTACTATGTGTCATTTCCTCAAAACACCCCAATAACCGACCTCTTCAATCCCTTCCTTTTCCCATGGCGTTCAAGTGGTCCGCATAGACTATTAAGATTACCCTTCCCTTATCCTCGGCTTTGGATTGACTTGCGCTCCCATTGCCCCACCAAACGCTGCAAAATGAAAAAAATGAGTACTTCAGGATGATTAAGTAATATTCTAAAGCTCTTCAACTGTCCAACAATTCAATTCACGTCACTCGGATATTCAACCATGACACCAGGATGATCAGACATTTTTTTAAAGCATCAGGTCCATGAAATCCTTAAGATATTTTCCAAGACATCCTCAAGACGATCGTGCTGACGTCAGCACGTATTTGGCGGAACAGGGGAATCCTTACCGTCGTCATTGAACAGCACTTTGCGCTATGGGATGCCGTCTACGCGCGTTGTGTGATTTTTGCACACATTAAGGAAAGCTGTTTCCGCTGCATCCTTCGCTCTGATGAGCATTTGAATGCCAGTGTTGTATGGGCAAATGCAAGATGGCACTTTTGCTGATATCTAATTTGTTAGCTGAGTATCGACAATTGTTTTTACTGAATCTCAGCACAATAAATTGTAGAACTACTCGGCTGTTGGAATCTCGGCAAAAACAAAATTTAGTGTGTAAACAATCCGTCGCATATTCTAAAGTAGCTGAGGCCAAGGCGAACCAGCCAATGGCTGAAAGCCTTGTAAATAAAGGAAAAAAAAATAAAAAATAAAGTAGCTGACGACAAAACTAATAATCATCACCTTCCCGCATTCCCCGTTCACTTCCAGATGAAATCGTCGCCCAGTTCAAGAATACCGTGCTGATCCTGCCCAACGGACTGACAGTCGTGACCGGTTGCCCATTCGATGTGACCTGCTACGAGAGCGAACACAGCGTCCAGGACGAGGACTTGAAGAAACTGCTCGAATCGGACCTGGTGCTGGCGGACGCCAAGAAGTCGGCTGTGGCCAAGGCAGCCGCTGCCGCTGCGAACGCCACCACCACCACCACCGCTACCACCACCACCAAGGCTACTAGTGATGCTGCCGCTGCTCCTGCTGCTTCTGCCGATGGATCTGCCCCGGCGGCACCCAAGGACAAGAAGAAAAAGAAGAAGAAGAAGGCCTCCGCCGCTGGTGAGGCCGGCAGTGAGGTGGTAGCGGAAGCCGGTAAGGAAAATGCCGCCAAGGCATAATAGAGGTTGTACTGTTAGAGGTCCGTTATTTCCGCGGCCACGTTCAGGAAAGGTTCTGTGTCCTTTTTTTTATTTGTTTTCAACATATGCATACACGCGTTTCGTTTTTTTTTTCTCGTGTCGATTTTTTCGCGTCTCCCCACTTGCGCTCGATCGGAACTTGGTAGAGCTGGCACACTTTAATTGGAAGTGTGTTGTAGACCTGATCGGTTTCTTCCGTTCTGTCATCGGCCGGTGCTTGCAGTTCGCTTTAGAATGTAAGATTATACAACCAACCCTTAAGAAATGGTAGAATTTTTGAAGTGCTAGCAATAACCGAGCGTTAGTGAATTTTCATTTTGGATCAGACTGTATAACTACAAGCGCCTGACCTGCGGGCAGTTCCGGTGGAAAGCGATCAGGAGCATGTTTTTGTGACCTAATTATAACCCTCCCGCCCGTCTGTTTACATAACATTTTACCCGAAGCCTAGCAATAGTTGATTCGTGACAAGTTGAAATTATGAGCATACTACTCATAGCCACCACGTTGGGTACTTTTGAAAAAGTACATAGAGAGCAAAGCAAAAAATTTCCTCTGACATCAGTGATCCACAAAGAGTGTGGCGAAATTTGATTAAAGGTATTACACGAAAACCATATGCCAAGTACCTTCGACAGCTAAGTAAAATCTATCTTTACAACAGATCACATGGACAGAGAGTAATCGTATTCATTCACCTTGTATAAAATATGCAACCACAAATTATTGAGTCGTTTAAAATTGTAATTCCGTTTTTTTCGTAACAAAATTGTGAAAAAGAAAGAAAACCAATTAAATTTTACAATGTAGAGATACATATTAGGTAACATGGAATTGTACCAATGCTATGTTCCGAAATGCCCTTTGTCTGGAATGCTCTCGTCTGTTGCTCAAGAGGTGGAACTGCCCATAAACGCACAACAGTTCCATGTGGAAAAAGCCGAAGTCAAGAAAAACGCAGTTTTTGTCATGTCCCTTTATTCTGCGAGTCACGTGACTCTCTGTCATCGGTGAGGTGACAATTGTTACCTCATGTGAGGTGACTGTCCATGCAAATAAAATGGAGAGTTACGTGACTCACAGAATAGGGGGGATGGTATCTTATGTCTTGGACAACCAAGTTTTGTTATTTTTACGATATTTTCAAAACAGAACAGTTCACTTGATGTGAACATATTAAAATTAAGGTAGCTGACAATCGATTCCAGAAGATAACTCATTTTTACCAAAAAATCACATGGGACTGTTATGCATTTATAGGCAGTGAACTAGCCCAAGGCTGAAAACCTTTTGAATAAAGAAAACTAAACTAAATTGTATTTTTGTATTAGAGACACCTTTACATCTAATGACGCATTCATGTCTTGAAATAAATAATTACAATTTATTGTACAAATTGGTATGGAAGCCTAGTTTTTTCTCCTCGTACGAACCCATCGCAGGAAAAAAAGGCAGTTACGAGGAACGCGTTATTGCTGAGGCGCGTTTTACGCAACTGTCAATGGCGTGAGGAGTAAGACAGCGCCGTCTCCCGCCATGTGCTATGACCGTGAAGGTAATCTGCTGACAGATAAAACGATGGTGGCTGCCAGGTGGAAGGAGTACTTCGAGACGTTGCTGAACGGAGAGAACGAGAGAGCATCCACAAACAGAACACACATCGACGACGATGGTCAAGCTGTGGAACTACCAACGCTAGAAGAGGTGAAAAAGGCGATACGAGAGCTGAAAAACAGTAAGGCTGCGGGGAAGGACGAGCTCCCGGCCGAACTTCTCAAACACGGAAGTGAGCAGCTGCACCAGATGATCCACCGTATACTGCTCAAGATATGGGAGGAGGAAGAATTGCCCGCTAGTTGGTTGGATGGTCTCGTTTGTCCCCTCTACAAAAAGGGACACATACTGGAGTGCGCCAATTACAGAGAAATCACGCTTCTGAATTCGGCGTACAAAATATTATCACGTGTTCTGTTCAACAGATTGAGACCGCTTGAGGAATCCTTCGTCGGCGAATACCAGGCTGGTTTTCGTGAGGGTCGATCAATGACGGATCAAATGTTTACCCTGCGTCAAACCCTTGACAAGTTCCGGGAATACAACTTGCAGACTCATCATCTGTTCATAGATTTGCTATTCAACATCGCCCTCGAAGGAGCGATTAGGAGAGCTGGCGTGCAGAGGAACGGTACCATCATCACAAAGTCGCACATACTCCTTGGTTTTGCGGACGACATCGACATCATCGGAATCGACCGTAGAGCAGTGGAAGAGGCGTTCGCGCCTTTCAAGAGAGAGACAGCGAGGATTGGTCTCACGATAAATTCTACCAAAACGAAGTACATGGTCGCCGGCAGAAAGCGTGGGAGCAATAGTGCTGTTGGTAGTGAAGTGGTGCTAGATGGCGAAAAATTTGTAGTTGTGGACGAATTTGTTTATCTTGGTACTTTAGTGACGTGCGATAATGATGCTACTGGCGAGGTGAAAAGGCGTATTGCAGCCGCGAACAGGGCTTTCTACGGGTTGCGTAGCCAGCTGAAGTCCCGCAGCTTGCGTACGAAAACGAAATACGCGCTGTACAAGACGTTGATTCTGCCGGTAGCCCTTTATGGCCACGAATCGTGGGCATTGAAAGAGGCCGATCGGAGAGCTTTCGGTGTCTTCGAGCGTAAAGTGCTGCGAACAATACTCGGCGGTAAACTGGAAAATGGCATCTGGCGGCGTCGCATAAATCACGAGTTGTACCAAGTATATAACGGCATGGATATTGTGAAGCTTACAAAACACGGCAGGCTACAGTGGGCTGGGCATGTGGCACGAATGCCGGAAGAGCGAAGTCAAGCGAAGTCAATATTCAGCAAGGAAACCCGGAAGAGGACGTCGGCTTCGGGGTAGGCCACGCACGCGTTGGCTTTGTGCAGTTGAGGAGGACATTAGGTCCTTGAACGTCCAAGGCGACTGGAAGCGATTGGCTCAGGACCGAGACCAATGGAGACGGTTACTTCGTTCGGCGCAGATTTGAATTCAACGAGTCGTCGCCCATCAGGTACTCAGGTAGGTACGAAGTATTCAGTGTCAACATATCAAAGGGGCGTAATTGCTTTTGTTAAGTATGGTTTTAGCCGTTCATTTCTCGCAAATAAAAGCACACCCTCCAAATTAGCAATGCTAGCTGGTAGAGGAAACATTGGTGTCCTTAATTTTTATGTGTGAGCTTTTATTCGCGAGAAATCGACGGCTAAAGCCATTGTTTAAAATGTCGACACTGTACTGTTTGCAGACAAGAAGGGTCAATGTTGTATTTTGCACGAGCATCATGATATTTCCTGCAGTCCAGCAAAATATGTCTAACGATGGTGACGATGCCGCAGCATTCACACACTGTTTTGACCAGGAAACTAAATAGTCCAACCCCAAAAACTTAGCCCGGATTTTTTGTCTAAGTTCTTAAGTTGTAATCAATTATAATTAGCCACTTCTTTCGATCGGTTAAAAATGACGTTTACTACCACTCGAACATTGAAATGAATCTATATTTTGAGATTTTTCCACGAGAAGAAGTAGCCAAAGTTTGTGCGTTTCATAAAAAAATAGTATTTTGTTGGTCCAGTTTTTTGTTATCGCTGGCAGAAAGTCACACCAAAACTGCTTGACAAAGTGATCCATTGCACGAGTATTTTTGTTTTGCACAGGCCACTTCATTGAAAAATCTACTTATTTGAATGCAGCAGCAGCAGCATAACAAACATTGGAAAGTTATACCTCTTAATCTCTAGACAACTTTATGGAAGTTAAAAATATTATTGACTAGGTACTTAATTTTAGACCAGGAGTCTAATGAGGTGCGAAATCTGCAATATTTCTGTTTAAAAATATACTGTGCCTTCGGAATTAACCTATTAAAAAAAAGCTTCTACTGAACTTCAAAACATAACAAAAATGTATTCAAAATAAATAACGAGTCCACAGCGTTAATACATTTTATTTTGTTCCAAACTGATACCCATAATAGCACTGGCAAGTCAACAAACGAAAACCACCAACTGTTCAAATTCACTTCTTCGTAGCGGGAGATGCCGCGGGTGCTGCCACCGAGGCGATTGCTCCTTCCGGTGCAGGATCCATTGCCTTTTTGATTGCATCGGTACCCTTCTTGGTCCACTGACCAAGGTAACACGGCAGCCGGTGAATAAAGTGGACCGTACCCTTGACACCTTCGTTCCAATAGTGCTTGGTCAGAAAGCACACTTCACCGGAAGTCGGAAGAGCAGGGACCTAGAACAGAAACGGCAGTCGAAAAATCACTCACCTCGTCATTTACAAAAACACTGCTGCACAGGCGCTAAAAATAGACCTCACCTGAACGGGAATCTGCTGCTTTACCGACGCCAGCTGTGGTTGCAGGGCTTTCGAGTAGCGTTCGTACACTTGGTCGGTGTTTGCGTTCCAGATTCCTTCCTCCCGGGAGTAGTACACGGCCCCACCGGCCAGGCCGGTTTTGACGGCAAGCCTGAAGAACGGAATGCACTCGGAATTACTCGAATTCGTAAAGATTTTCAACGGCAAATCACTTACCTCAGCATGATTGATTCTTGTGTGAAATGCTGGCGCAGTCCTGTGAGACGGTGACAAAACTTTTGTTGTTCTCTTTTACGTAATTTTCGCCAAAAAAGAAAATTTTGACAGTTGTCAACACCCGGACGGGCGAGCGAGCCGGCAGGGATGCTTCACAGGTGGTTTATACACGGTAAGAAAATACTTCATAACGGCCAGTTTACTTTTACCTTCTTTTGACTTTTTCCTTTTCTCCTTCAAAATGTTGTCAAAAACGGAGGAGCAAAACCACCCAGCAGCTTGTTTCCAATCCTACATTGCAATCAAACTGAATTGGGGATCTTCCTGCAGATCGTTTTTTTTTTCATCTCTTGGCAATGCATTTTTCTGCTCTATCCAGCTACATCCTATACATTCAAATTTTAATATAATTTAAAATTAAGTATGTTCCCGCATAAACAATAACCATAAGATGCGCCTAACCACCAATTCGGGATATCATCCCAATTTTATGTGGTATGGTCGCACCATCTAAGATATCGTCAGTATATGGTACACGTTTATTAGGGTTTCTTTCAAACATAAGAAGCATGTTTATATATATAATATATAACATATTTATTTTTGCTCGAATAGTTGCCAAACCAAACAAAAATACCCACGTTTATTTTGAACACGAATATTTTTAAAATAAACGCCACATTATTTTTATTTTAAACATTAATATTACATGACTTCAAACATGAAATACGTTTGAAATAAACCTTGTTTATTTTTGTGGCCAGAACAAACTGATTGATTGATTGATTTCTTTATTATAGAGATTTTCAGCCGTTGGCTGGTTCGTCTCTGAAAAGATAGTGTGGGGTCCAGAAGGGACCTCATCTAGTTCTCGATCTAGTTAAATACTAAGGCTGTCAATGTGCTGTCTTTCTTCGGAGTTTTGGTTGTTAAGTTGCTGAGGATCTTGCTTTGGTTTGAGATGTTGGGTGATAAGAGAAAGTCCATTTGTATTGCGGTGGTTGGGATTTTGGCAGGTTTCATATTTGGTCGAAGAGGCCGGCCTCGCGGAGGAAGCCCCTTAATGCTGTGATTCTAGTCGGGTCGTTACTCAGTGCGTCCTTAATGCTGCCCGATATGCCGTACAGCACTCGTGAGCCTTCGTATTCAGTACAGTGGCAGATTATGTGTTCCACTGAACAGTTGGTGTGGCAGAGCTCACAAAATTTCCGGAACGGGCCGCTCCCAGAAAAGTTATGCGAGACTCTGGTATGGCCTGTTCTGAGTCTTGCCAGGACAACCTGAGTTCGGTGGTCAGGGGGGTCTTGCCATCTTCGTGTGTCAGCCTTCACTTTTCTAAGGAAAATGCTAGTTGATTGGGACCGGAAATTTCAGGGTTACATCTTCCTTATTGGGAGCTGAGGAGACATAGAGCTGCATCATATTGTATGTAAAATAATTATTATTTTCATTGCGGAATACCAGTTTTTTTTTATCCATATAAATGTATTTTCATTATTACATATTTTAATGTTCTGATATATTTCATTTCTCCATTACATATGTTTACTATATATATATAAATAAATACTGGGTTGGGAGGGAGCATCAGGGTATCGTTTGACCTGGAACTGGATGATTGGAGTGGTATGACAACCGGAGTCTAGGAGGGAATAAACACTATCATTTTCTTTATCCTACCGATTCGATTGTGATGGTGTGAATTCTACTCCAACAGTTTCATGGAGATTGACGCGCCCTTCTTAACAAACCATCCTGTAGGAAGCTTGATAAGTATTGCGAATTGCGTTATTCGATTTGTTGGATCGTATCGTTGGAAGGAGATTCTTAAATTCCCTTGGATTTCGCGTAAGTGCCTCTGCTTACGGGTCCACCCCACCGTTTTTGGCCCTTCATACAGCGATATTGTGAATTCAGATCGGTAGCTTTAATTGATCTTGCTATTAAGTGGAGCTGCATACAAGACAAGATCTTCGAAGGGATGGTGGCTACCTTACATACATACATACATACATACAAAATGCTAGTTGATTGGGACCATGTATTTGACCATAAATCCCAGATTTTGTTGGCAACCCATTTTTTCAGGTCCCCTGATGGAACCTCCTTGGTGAACAGTTGGGCTTGTCTTCCAGAAGCCGCTAGATGATCCGCCTCCGTTTTACCACGAATGCCGCAGTGGCCCGGAATCCATACAAATGTAGTGTTTCTGGGGGCATATCGCTGAATGGCTTGGACCCATGAGTGCTTAATAGAGTCTGAGTTGAGGGCTAAAACTACACTTGCGGAGTCCGTAAATACGGCAATCGGCTTGTTTGAGGGAGTGGTAGCAGCAATAAAAGCAGAGACCGCTTCTGCCGAGAATATAGTGTACTGGTCTGGAAGTCGATGAAGTACGGACATTTGGGGGCCCGCGATGCCGATGCCAACCCCTTCACGGGAAACCGATCCATCGGAGGAACGGATAGTGTGGTTGCAGTATCTGGTTCTCTGGAGTTCCGCGACGGATCTCACTAGTGCCGTGAGCACACCAATGTATGCTAGACACCGGGGGGAGCTCCAGATTGGCGGTGGCTGAAAGGAGTTGTTTGGCCTCGGTAAGGGGGAAAACTCCTTCATCTGAGCCAGCTGTCTTCTCCTCGAAGCTAATTGATCGGTTACAGATGGTCTGAGTAACTAGAAGGTTGAATGGTAGTACTCCACTTTCCGCGCAAGCTGCAATTGCAGGCGTGGATGGTAGTAGGCCGGACGAGATACGGATAGCTTAGTGGTATGTAGAGGCTAGTTTCGTAATAAGTTGTTCGCGAGCGAGACAGGTAACTTCGATTCCATAAAGGAGACGTGATTCTAAAATTGTTCTAGCAACTCGAAGACTGTCTGTGTGTCGACCTGCGATGGATCGTAGCAGATTAAGACGTGTCTTGCAGGCGTTCTTGACTTCGTCGAAGTGGGCAGAAAAGGTCAAATATCGGTCAATTCGAACTCCGAGGATACGGGCTGACCTCCTGATGGGAATAGCTGTACCATTGATACAGATGGGAGTGTTAAGGACGGCATGATGGTGAGAGCAGATGTGCACTAGTGTGCATTTTTCGGCTGAGAGTTGGAAGCCAGTCAGTGATGTCCACAGGGAGACTGCCCTTGTGGCTGCGCCCATCTTTCTACGTAGTGCCTTTATGGTTTTGTGAGTGATTAGGAGGATAATGTCGTCAGCGTACACAAAGATGTAAATTTCCTTAGGAAGGTTAACGAAAACTCCATTCATACAAATTAAGAAAAGGGTGACCGCGATAACCGAACCCTGTGGTACGCCAGTCTCCTCACGGAATGTTGCGGAACGGTGGTTTCCCAGAAGTACCTGAAAGGTGCGGTTTGCCAATAAATTCTTCACGAAATGCATCAGGTGCCCGCCAAGGCCCCAATCAGCCATTTGTCGGATGACAAGCTTTTGCTATGTCTAAAGCTGCCAGTTCGACGTGGTGTTCAAGGGCTTGGGCAAGTGTAGCGAAGTACGTGTTTGTGCCGTGTCCTGGACGAAAGGCGTGTTGACGGTGGTCAAGTAGGTCCCTGGATTCTAGAAAGTTCATCAGTCAACTATTTACCATCCTTTCCACGATTTTGGAGGCACAGCATGTGAGGGAGATCGGCCTGAAATCACTAGCTTGTCTGCCTGGCTTTCCTTGCTTGAGGATCGGGACCACGAGACTATGCTTCCAATCCTGAGGCAGGGAGTTGTGCAGCCACTCCTGGTTGATTAGATCTAGAAGCTTGCGTCTTCCTTCTGGTGGTAGAGTCCGGAGCAAAGGATAGCCCACCTCGTCAGGGCCCGCAGAATTGCCTTTAGCCTTTGATAAGGCTAGAGCGAGCTCGTTCATCTGGAAGGGGTCGTTTATTTCCGGCACAATTGTTTCCTCTGGAATTAGCATGCTGGCTATGGGGGGTGTCGAAGCAACTTTTTTCCTACGGAAGCGTTCTTCGTAGCCTTCTATGGCTGATAGAGAGGCAAAGTATTCTCCAAGCACATCGGCAATAGTATCTGAATCGCGGGTAATTCCTCCTTCACATTTAAGTGTGATTCCCCGGTTTTTTCTCTTCCCACTTAAAGCATTAACCTTTCCCCACAGATCAGCTGCCGATTGGTTTGGGCTGATTTCGTTGAGAAAGTTCTCCCAACTTTGGGCTTTCGCTTCGCGTATAGTTTGCCGACATTCGTTCCTTTTTGCACGGTAGTGAGCCAAAGCAACCTCCTTGTCGGGGTGGTTTTTATTTAATCGCTTGGCGGCACGAAGAGCCTTTCTCCTGGCTTTCACAGCGATTTTTGTGTTTGTCCCCCACCACGGAAGGGCTTTTCGTCCTGGGATGGTACTTGATCGAGGAATAGTGTCTGTTGCCGCTTGAAAAATCTAACCGATGTAGTCCGAGAGGTTGGTCGGTTCGGATTCTCTGCAGGTACCGGTGATTGCCTCTTGATAACTTGTCCAATCTGCTTGATTGTACATCCAGCGTGGTCTACGAGAGGCTTCGGACCAGGATCTTAACATCCACAGCCCACCTTTAATCAAACCCGTAAAAGAACAGAAGTTTAGATGCCCCCCATAAAAGAGAGCTTTACGACGTGTTCGGGGTATCATCCAAACCATTTGTGGGATAGTTTACCCATCCGGGATACAGTTCGTTTATGGTATTTGTTTATTAGGGCTGTCTGCAGATTGTTTTTTTTCATCTCTTTGCAATCCATTTGTTTTGCTTTATCCTACAAACATTCAAATGCTAATATAATTTAAAATTAAGTATGTTTCTTTCAAACATAAGAAGCGTGTTTAAAATAAACATATTTATTTCTGTTCGCATAGCTGTCAAACCAAACAAAAATATTCACGTTTATTTTCAACACGAATATTTTTAAAATAAACGCCACATTATTTTTATTTTAAACATTAATATTACATGACTTCAAACGTTTGAACGTTACGTTTGAAATAAACCTTGTTTATTTTTGTGGCCATAACCGACTGAGTTTACGTTTAAATTTACCTCAAATATTTTTGTTTCAAAGATAAATTTTTCTGCGTATAACCACAAACGAAGTGACAGACGGAGCGGCTCGAAAACTTTGGTGACTAACCTGCTATTTAAATTTTTCAGTGTATTACATGGCAACACCACTACTACTGGATTGTACCACATGGCAACACTACTACTGGATTGTACTAGCATTTTCACCAAATGTGTCAGAATGTTTTGGTTCTATCTCTTTCACTCTACTCAAAATTGAAATGCATAAAAAAATGACAAAATGATACACTCTTTGCACACTGTCAAAGAATCATTGTACACAAAATACACTTTGTTCAAATCAAAACAAAAAAACTAACCCATCTGGTGGATGATGGCATAAGCTTCCAAGAAAATTCTATTACAGTGAACCACATTATTTTAATGGATTTCTTCGCCAGTAAGTCGTCTGTCACTTCGTTTGTGGTATAACTATGTGTCCGACACATATATATCTGAGTACTGTGGAGTAAATCAATTTCATTCTGCAAGCCAATGGTGCTTGAAAATTGGTTCAAGTATAAAATTGTTTTGTTCTTTCTGAGTTGATTCCCGCCAAAAGCTCTGAGCCAGGAGTGCTCGAGCACCCATGACTTTATCAAAGTTTGTTTACAAACATGTTTCGCCAAAGCATGTTTTACTGCAATTGAAAACTCAGCTGAGTCATAAAAACTATGCTGGTTTTTATACTTTCATCATTGAGCCTGTTGGTTTTTGTCTTTGAGCTTACAATTAAGAATGTGTTATGAAAAAGTATGAATCATTTTTATGAGATTGCAATGCTTGACGAGAGGTAAGAACAGTACCTGAGTTTGTTGCTTCTGAATGTTTGGCTCCCGTTTGACAGTTCTGACTGGCTCCCAAGTGACAAGTACATTGAGTGAGTCCGCAGTACCCAGGTTTGCACCGGTTGATTAAGGCTCTGAACCATTTGATGGATTATTTTAACTATTGGTTAAAATTTGACAGATGGAAAGTTATCGATGAACCCTGCTATCCGAGCATGGTTATTTCTGACAGACAAGAAGTTAAATTTTTGACAACGGTGGGTCGAAAACCGGTCGATCGACAACACGGGGATTTTCGAACATAGAAAATAACTTTCGATATGTCACTTTTAACCACGAGTTAAATTTAACTCGGCAAATGGTTCACAGCCTAAACTGAGTATTAAGTCAAAGCAAAATGAGAAAGTTTAATTTATCAGTGTATCAGCCAATGCATCCCTGCATATACAGCTGTCAAAGTACCGCTGACAGCTCATCTGACGGCACGAATCACGTATCAAAAGAGAACGAATAAAATCCGAAAGCGAAAACTTCATCGGGGTGACAAATAATTTCTCGGATCGGAGTTCTCGTTAGGTGTGGTTGCAAAAATTGTCAATTTTTGGCAAGAAATAGCTCAACATTCGCCGTGAAAACTAATTTCCAACGTAGTTCCGTGTTCTCGTCTAGTGGTAGTGCAGTGTTTTACGAGTTTTCGGCAGACATAGGTGAAAATGACGGGAAGATTGCCAGCTTGCGTGATCGACGTCGGAACGGGGTAGGTAGAGGCAACCATAATCGGCTCCCGTCCGGGGAGGGTCGGGCACTTCTTCTACAGTGGATATTTTTTTTATCTCGGTAATTTTCTTATCAACATTACCTCGCCTCGTCGCGCCCGTTTGTCTTGTTTTAGCTACACGAAGCTCGGCTTCGCAGCGAATAAGGAGCCCCAATTTATCATTCCGTCGGCGATTGCCATCAAAGAAACGGCTAAGGTCGGTGACCAGAGTGCCCGCCGCGTTACGAAGGGAGTCGAGGATTTGGACTTTTTCATCGGCGATGAAGCATTCGATGCCACCGGGTACTCGGTTAAGGTAAGGTCCGGTTTCCATTTGCGGGTGATGAGTCACTTACATGGGATGTACGACTTATCGTCGCACTGCCACTGTTTATTGAGGGAGGTTTAGAGTTCGGCGCCGATCGATTGAAATTTTGTGTGTGTATGTTTGCTTTTAGTATCCCGTTCGTCATGGACTGGTCGAGGATTGGGACTTGATGGAACGCTTCTTGGAACAGTGCATCTTCAAGTATCTACGAGCCGAACCGGAAGATCATCACTTTCTGCTGACGGAGCCACCGTTGAATACTCCGGAGAATCGGGAGTATACGGCAGAGATTATGTTCGAGACGTTCAATGTGCCGGGGTTGTACATTGCTGTGCAAGCGGTGCTTGCCCTTGCGGCTAGCTGGGCGTCCCGTCCCGTGGAGGAACGGACGCTGACGGGAATCGTTGTTGACAGTGGTGATGGCGTGACGCACGTTATTCCGGTGGCCGAAGGCTACGTCATCGGATCATGCATCAAGCACATTCCGATCGCCGGACGGAACATTACTTCGTTTATCCAGAGTTTGCTTCGGGAGCGTGAGGTGGGAATCCCTCCGGAGCAGAGCTTGGAGACGGCCAAGGCAATTAAGGAACGATTCAGCTACATTTGTCCGGACATTGCGAAGGAGTTTGCCAAGTACGATTCAGAACCAGCCAAGTGGATGCGTCACTACGAGGGAATCAATGCAATTACCAAGCAACCGTTCGGGGTGGATATCGGCTATGAGCGGTTCCTTGGGCCGGAGATTTTCTTCCACCCGGAGTTTTCTAACCCAGACTTCACAACGCCTCTGTCGGAGATTGTCGATACGGTGATCCAGAACTGTCCGATCGATGTGAGACGGCCGTTGTATAACAATATCGTGCTGAGCGGTGGATCAACCATGTTCAGGGATTTCGGTAAGACCAAAAAATTCTACATTTGTGAGCTATAATTCTAAGGTTCCAAATTCAGGTCGTCGACTGCAGCGAGACATCAAGCGCAGCGTAGATGCCCGTTTGAGAATTAGCGAAAACCTGAGCGAAGGAAGGATCAAGGTAAAACTGTCCCCCTACTTATTCATGCACATGTGTTAATTACGGTCACATTTCGATTACAGCCTAAACCGATCGACGTTTCGGTTATTTCACATCATATGCAGAGATACGCCGTCTGGTTCGGTGGAAGCATGCTGGCATCGACGGTGAGTCCTTCTGCTTCTAATTGTCCGCATACTTCATCCCATAATTATATCCTTTTCAGCCCGAATTCTATCAGGTTTGCCACACGAAAGCCGCCTACGAAGAGTATGGTCCGGGCATTTGCCGTCACAATCCCGTGTTTGGCACCATGACGTAGTTTTGTAGTAGTTCTCTTCGCTGCCGTCGTCGTCGTTCCTCCCGCGCTCTGCTACATTGCTACTACTATTTACTGTCGTTTCAATTTGCATTTAGAGTAAAGCACATGGCACACGAAAGTGGAAGAAATTCGAACTAATTAGGTAGCCGGTTCGAGTATTAGAAGCTGCGACAATTGTGCAAGTCAAAATAAGAAAACAGTGTTGATCATCATTCCTCTCTTTTCCGATGTTTCGAGAAATTAAAAAAAAAGTGCATGCTACATCAAACAAGTTCTGTTTTGCAGTTGGTTATTTAACGTATTGTTTTTAGTGCGCTGATAAACATTTCTAGGTTTGTCGTGAACATTCATCACCTTCTTTCTGTTCATGATCGCCCATCGGGTGAAGAAGCGGACAACCAAAGTGGTAGGTATACAAGTTAGTAGTAGAAGAAGAGAACAAACAATGCCAAAATTTCGATAGAAGGACAACCCATGGATGCATTTATCGATTCCGCATGACGATTATAATAAGTGTACTGAAAACTTTGAACAGAAAAGCAAATAAATACCTAAACAGGCACGTAGACACGAAAAAGTATTCTTATAAAAGCAAGTAAAATTATTACGTTGGGAAGCCGTTTAAGCTTTAGTTATTTCCACATTTTGAAACATTGTGTAACACAGATTGTGTTAGGTGATGAACAATTAGTAAAACAGGAAGTTTGATCTACAGAAGAGGAATTCCACTCCAATTTCGCAATTTAATTTTATTGAATTATGAACTATAAATCAAATATGTAAACATACATTATAGATAATAAAGTTAAACTGAATAAATACGACGTTGGTTGTTTGCCTTACACCTACACTGCCGCTCATGGGTATTTCATTTTTCAAAATCCTTTATTTATTGGCTGCTGGGCCTTCCAAACCTTTAAATCGATTTATCTCCGTAAATACTGCTCGTATCGCGAAAAGAGGGGTGTTCAGATGATCGAAATTCTTATTTCGGGATTCCTCAATATTTAATATTGCAAAATCATTTATTTATCAGCTGGTGGACCTTCCAAACCTTTAAATCGATTTATCTCCGTAAATACTGCTCTAATCGCAAAAAGAGGGGTGTTCAGATGATCGAAATTTTTATTTCGGGATTCCTCAGTATTTAATATTCAAAAATCCTTTATTTATCGGCTGGTGGACCTTCCAAACCTTTAAATCGATTTATCACCGTAAATACTGCTCTAATCGCAAAAAGAGGGGTGTTCAGATGATCGAAATTCTTATTTCGGGATTCCTCAATATTTAATATTGCAAAATCCTTTATTTATCGGCTGGTGGACCTTCCAAACCTTTAAATCGATTTATCACCGTAAATATGGCTCTAATCGCGAAAAGAGAGGTGTTCAGATGATCGATATTCTTATTCCGGGGTTCCTCAGTATTTAATATTCCAAAATCCTTTATTTATCGGCTGGTGGACCTTCCAAACCTTTAAATCGATTTATCTCCGTAAATACTGCTCTAATCGCAAAAAGAGGGGTGTTCAGATGATCGAAATTTTTATTCCGGGATTTCTAAGTATTCAATATTCCAAAATCCTTTATTATTCGGCTGGTGGACCTTCCAAACCTTTAAATCGATTTATCTCCGTAAATACTGCTAGAATAAGGGGGGTGTCCAGATGATCGAAATTTTTATTCCGGGATTTCTCAGTATTTAATATTCAAAAATCCTTTATTTATCGGCTGGAGGGCCTTCCAAACCTTTAAATCGAATTATCTCGGTAAATATGGCTCTAATCGCGAAAAGAGGGGTGTTCAGATGATCGAAATTTTTATTTCGGGATTCCTCAGTATTTCATATTCAAAAATCCTTTATTTATCGGCTGGTGGACCTTCCAAACCTTTAAATCGATTTATCACCGTAAATATGGCTCTAATCGCGAAAAGAGGGGTGTTCAGATGATCGAAATTCTTATCTCGGGATTCCTCAATATTTAATATTGCAAAATCCTTTATTTATCGGCTGGTGGACCTTCCAAACCTTTAAATCGATTTATCACCGTAAATATGGCTCTAATCGCGAAAAGAGGGGTGTTCAGATGATCGAAATTCTTATTCCGGGATTCCTCAGTATTTAATATTCCAAAATCCTTTATTTATCGGCTGGTGGACCTTCCAAACCTTTAAATCGATTTATCTCCGTAAATACTGCTATAATCGCAAAAAGAGGGGTGTTCAGATGATCGAAATTTTTATTTCGGGATTCCTCAGTATTTCATATTCAAAAATCCTTTATTTATCGGCTGGTGGACCTTCCAAACCTTTAAATCGATTTATCACCGTAAATATGGCTCTAATCGCGAAAAGAGGGGTGTTCAGATGATCGAAATTCTTATCTCGGGATTCCTCAATATTTAATATTGCAAAATCCTTTATTTATCGGCTGGTGGACCTTCCAAACCTTTAAATCGATTTATCACCGTAAATATGGCTCTAATCGCGAAAAGAGGGGTGTTCAGATGATCGAAATTCTTATTCCGGGATTCCTCAGTATTTAATATTCCAAAATCCTTTATTTATCGGCTGGTGGACCTTCCAAACCTTTAAATCGATTTATCTCCGTAAATACTGCTATAATCGCAAAAAGAGGGGTGTTCAGATGATCGAAATTTTTATTTCGGGATTCCTCAGTATTTCATATTCAAAAATCCTTTATTTATCGGCTGGTGGACCTTCCAAACCTTTAAATCGATTTATCACCGTAAATATGGCTCTAATCGCGAAAAGAGGGGTGTTCAGATGATCGAAATTCTTATCTCGGGATTCCTCAATATTTAATATTGCAAAATCCTTTATTTATCGGCTGGTGGACCTTCCAAACCTTTAAATCGATTTATCACCGTAAATATGGCTCTAATCGCGAAAAGAGGGGTGTTCAGATGATCGAAATTCTTATTCCGGGATTCCTCAGTATTTAATATTCCAAAATCCTTTATTTATCGGCTGGTGGACCTTCCAAACCTTTAAATCGATTTATCTCCGTAAATACTGCTCTAATCGCAAAAAGAGGGGTGTTCAGATGATCGAAATTTTTATTCCGGGATTTCTAAGTATTCAATATTCCAAAATCCTTTATTATTCGGCTGGTGGACCTTCCAAACCTTTAAATCGATTTATCTCCGTAAATACTGCTAGAATAAGGGGGGTGTCCAGATGATCGAAATTTTTATTCCGGGATTTCTCAGTATTTAATATTCAAAAATCCTTTATTTATCGGCTGGAGGGCCTTCCAAACCTTTAAATCGAATTATCTCGGTAAATATGGCTCTAATCGCGAAAAGAGGGGTGTTCAGATGATCGAAATTTGTATTCCGGGATTCCTCACTATTTAATATTCCAACATCCTTTATTTATCGGCTGGTGGACCTTCCAAACCTTTAAATCGATTTATCTCCGTAAATACTGCTCTAATCGCAAAAAGAGGGGTGTTCAGATGATAGAAATTTTTATTCCGGGATTTCTAAGTATTCAATATTCCAAAATCCTTTATTATTCGGCTGGTGGACCTTCCAAACCTTTAAATCGATTTATCTCCGTAAATACTGCTAGAATAAGGGGGGTGTCCAGATGATCGAAATTTTTATTCCGGGATTTCTCAGTATTTAATATTCAAAAATCCTTTATTTATTGGCTGGAGGGCCTTCCAAACCTTTAAATCGAATTATCTCGGTAAATATGGCTCTAATCGCGAAAAGAGGGGTGTTCAGATGATCGAAATTCTTATTCCGGGATTCCTCAGAATTTAATATTCCAAAATCCTTTATTTATTGGCTGGTGGGCCTTCCAAACCTTTAAACCGATTTATCTCCGTAAATACTGCTCGTATCGCGAAAAGAGGGGTGTTCAGATGATCGAATTTTTTATTCCGGGATTCCTCAGTATTTAATATTCCAAAATCCTTTATTTATCGGCTGGTGGGCCTTCCAAACCTTTAAATCGATTTATCTCCGTAAATATGGCTCTAATCGCGAAAAGAGGGGTGTTCAGATGATCGAAATTTTTATTCCGGGATTTCTCAGTATTTCATATTCAAAAAGCCTTTATATATCGGCTGGTGGGCCTTCCAAACCTTTAAATCGATTTATCTCCGTAAATATGGCTCTAATCGCGAAAAGAGGGGTGTTCAGATGATCGAAATTTTTATTCCGGGATTCCTCAGTATTTAATATTGCAAAATCCTATATTTATTGGCTGGTGGACCTTCCAAACCTTTAAATCGATTTATCTCCGTAAATATGCCTCTAATCGCGAAAAGAGGGGTGTTCAGATGATCGAAATTTTTATTTCGAGATTCCTCAGTATTTCATATTCAAAAAGCCTTTATTTATCGGCTGGTGGGCCTTCCAAACCTTTAAATCGATTTATCTCCGTAAATATGGCTCTAATCGCGAAAAGAGGGGTGTTCAGATGATCGAAATTTTTATTCCGGGATTCCTCAGTATTTAATATTCCAAAATCCTTTATTTATCGGCTGGTGGACCTTCCAAACCTTTAAATCGATTTATCTCCGTAAATATGGCTCTAATCGCGAAAAGAGGGGTGTCCAGATGATCGAAATTTTTATTTCGGGATTCATCAGTATTTAATATTCAAAAATCCTTTATTTATCGGCTGGTGGACCTTCCAAACCTTTAAATCGATTTATCTCCGTAAATACTGCTCTAATCGCGAAAAGAGGGGTGTTCAGATGATCGAAATTTTTATTTCGGGATTCCTCAGTATTTAATATTCAAAAATCCTTTATTTATCGGCTGGTGGACCTTCCAAACCTTTAAATCGATTTATCTCCGTAAATACTGCTCTAATCGCGAAAAGAGGGGTGTTCAGATGATGGAAATTTTTATTCCGGGATTCCTCAGTATTTAATATTCCAAAATCCTATATTATTCGGCTTGTGGACCTTCCAAACCTTTAAATCGATTTATCTCCGTAAATATGGCTCTAATCGCGAAAAGAGGGGTGTTCAGATGATCGAAATTTTTATTCCGGGATTCATCAGTATTTAATATTCCAAAAACCTATATTTATTGCCTGGTGGACCTTCCAAACCTTTAAATCGATTTATCTCCGTAAATATTGCTCTAATCGCGAAAAGAGGGGTGTTCAGATGATCGAAATTTTTATTCCGGGATTCCTCAGTATTTAATATTCCAAAAACCTATATTTATTGCCTGGTGGACCTTCCAAACCTTTAAATCGATTTATCTCCGTAAATATTGCTCTAATCGCGAAAAGAGGGGTGTTCAGATGATCAAAAATTTTATTCCGGGATTCCTCAGTATTTAATATTCCAAAATCCTATATTTATTGGCTGGTGGACCTTCCAAACCTTTAAATCGATTTATCTCCGTAAATACTGCTCTAATCGCGAAAAGAGGGGTGTTCAGATGATGGAAATTTTTATTCCGGGATTCCTCAGTATTTAATATTCCAAAATCCTTTATTTATTGGCTGGTGGACCTTCCAAACCTTTAAATCGATTTATCTCCGTAAATACTGCTCTAATCGCGAAAAGAGGGGTGTTCAGATGATCGAAATTTTTATTCCGGGATTCCTCAGTATTTAATATTGCAAAATCCTATATTTATTGGCTGGTGGACCTTCCAAACCTTTAAATCGATTTATCTCCGTAAATACTGCTCTAATCGCGAAAAGAGGGGTGTTCAGATGATGGAAATTTTTATTCCGGGATTCCTCAGTATTTAATATTGCAAAATCCTATATTTATTGGCTGGTGGACCTTCCAAACCTTTAAATCGATTTATCTCCGTAAATACTGCTCTAATCGCGAAAAGAGGGGTGTTCAGATGATCGAAATTTTTATTCCGGGATTCCTCAGTATTTAATATTGCAAAATCCTATATTTATTGGCTGGTGGACCTTGCAAACCTTTAAATCGATTTATCTCCGTAAAAACCTAAATTGATCCACCGGGCAGGTGAATAGAACCTTTGTTACCCAGTATTACCCAGTATAATCTCGTTTTTGATATTACCCAAGTAACCATAAGCATTAAGCCATAGCTCTATATTGGCACTAATTCAGCATTCCTAATGCCAAAAAGCCGTATATTAGCATTTTTAATGCATATGAGCCTCATATTAGCATTGCTAGTGCACAGAAGCATTAATAAAAATAAGCATTACAGAAAGCTTAGTATGCGCATATAGTGCAATGATTTAGTGCTTACATGCATTTAGAAAGCCTAGCATTAAAACTTTCTTGAGTGCTTATAAAGGGCTTGATTAAAGTTTAGAAGGGCTAAAAAGTTATGTGTTGATCATCAAAAATACTTTATAAAATCAAAATAACATGGACGGTCCTCAGAAGTGGAAAAAAACGTTAAAAAGTGGACATTTCAGACGAAAAGTACATGTGTATCGTAATATAAACGTTTCTGATGTTCCCAATGCTACGGAAATTGAGCAACCGAATGAACTGGGATCAGAATCAGCATTATTTGTTTGTGCGGTTCCGGAACGTCCAACAAATTCTGCAGACGAGGAGACTGATGAAGGCAATTCTCAGACAGCTTCCCTGGATAATTCCCTGACAGATTATAGTCCCGATGAAGATTCCGAAGAAGAGTGGAACCACTTGTCTGATGCATCATACGTAGAAGCTAGCGAAGAGGAACAAGCTGAACACAGCAGCCAAGCGGAAAACTTAACATCATTTTTGCGGAACTGGAGTACGCAATTCAATATATCTCAGCAAGCAAGCAATCCCTAAACATGTTTCGCTGGAAAATAACAAACCTGATGAAATTGAACAAAGGTTTCAAATAAGTTGAGAAAAACCTATGAGTTATGGGACCTGTAGAAAGATTTCTTTTTTGTTTTCATTCAGTTTGGGTCGATGAAAATAAATTAAATTTATATAAAAATTTCTAAAAATAGAGCGCGGTAAAAAAATTTGACGTTTTATAAGATACCCTAGATCAGCATTAGTAATGCTTATTTGAGGCTGCCATCGTAGCATTTTATTAGCCCGCTATTTCGCCTTTTTAGCTTTATATCAGCCCTTTATAAGTATATACTGCATGATAAGCATTTAATCACTGTTTTATATGTGAATATAGTGCTAAATTAGAGCATTGTTCTAATGCTTACTGGTTACTTGGGTATCCATAGATATACGAGGCCTTAGAGGATATTTTTATTTCTACTGGTCTCAGTTTCTGCTCTGCCCAATTGAACAGCAATTATTATTCATTAATCAATTGATTAATGTCCTCACGTTAATTTTCTAACATGACAATAATTTTAAGATATAATTGTGGCTTATCTATGAGGAGCTGATATGAGTTTTACGTAATCGATATTCTCTTTCGCGAATAACCCGAGAAAATCATGTGATATTTTACATGGAAAATTACCAATAAAATGTGTCGATATTTAACAGTGTAGCAAATTGTTTACAAAAGTTGATAGCTCCTGTTCAAATGTTACGCGAGCATTATTCCGGTATTCATTTACAGTAAACAGGGCCACGCTGTTATGTCAATTTAACATAAGTTTGACCGTGAACTCGGCAGGAGCTGATCGGTGAGAGATTCACGATGTACCAGTTCTAATAGCGATTTTTTAAAACTGAGGGTGATATATAGACCAAGGTTTAAAGCGTCAGTTACACTATCCTCCTTGTGAATATTATATATATTATATAATATATAGAGACCAAGGTTAAAATTGAGTAAACAAAGTTGAGACTGACAAGATGGCGAATGAACACCTGAATCCGAATGTTAATTTGTTATCTTGTCAGTTACAATCTAGTTCGCTATATATTGTTTAGCCCTAATTCTAATGGAAATGAGTAGATCTTACTTAAATTTGGATTGTTTAGAAATAACGTGTGCAGACAGGTGGAAAAACTCTCTGCACACGGCCAACGAGATTAACCCAAATTTGATTTTACTTTACTCATTAATCGCAAAAAGTGCGATTTACTTCATGTTTTTCCAGTTGGTCTATTGGTACTACTACTAGACTGTGTAAAATTTTGGTAAATTTTCCTCATTTCCCAGCAGATTATTGAGGCTTTTATTTGGGTTGATCTCATCGGCCGTGCACAAATATGAAGGGACAACATCTGACTGGTCTACTAGAGCTTCTCGGCGTCTAATCGGCGCACACTACTGTACAATTTAAATCCAACGAGTGCGAGCAAGAGGGAAACACATTAGTGGGAAAATACACCGTCGATTCATACATGTGTGATAGATAGAGAACGACGACTAAGCATCGAAAAGGTCTATTGGAATATGTAGGGTAGGATGGTTCAAATCGCACCCCTGGCGTGAAATGGCCCTGCGCTGTTTTTCATAGTTTTCCGATTGTCAATTCGTGAATTTAAAAATCAGCATTGCTAGTTCAGTGCTTGAACTAACATTCTGGCACATGATATTTCCAGAATTAGTAATGGATAAGCATCGAAAAACTGCACGGGGCCATTTTACCTCAGGGGTGCATTATGGACTATTCTCCCCTACATTCCACGATTTTGCGTACGATTTCTTCTTCTCATCATAACGCCCAAACTAAACATAAAGCCTTCTTCTGACTTAAAAAAAAAAAAAAAAAAACAGAGGTTAACCGACATGCACGTATCAACCATATTCTTGATTAATTATTGCAGGTATCATACGATGTCGTAATTAAACTGTCGAGCCAGATCGCGCCGAGTTCTATCGATTGAGAATGTTTTATACAGGTGAGATAGCTTGTGTGGATGGCTATCGGGAGCAGACGGCAGGACGTGTGAAAATCGATTCTAATACCTATGTTACGCTAGTAACAAAGGTAATAAGGCGGAATCTCGAACACCAAACGTCAGATCGGTATGAAATTTTTTCTGCAGGTAGATATGGATGAGGTCTTTCCATTGCTGCAAATTTCATGTTGATGGGATGTACCGTTGATTTGTAAAAAATCGTTAACTAAAATCTTTCTATCCTGTAAATCTCCGGAACCGGAAGTCAGATCGGTATGAAATTTTTTCCCCAAGTAGATATGGATGAGGTCTTTCTACTGTTAAAGAAATCATGTTGATAAAGTGTACCGTTGATTTTTAAAAAATCGTTCACTAAAATCATTCTGGCCTATATATCTCCGAAACCGGAAGTCAGATCGAGAAAAAATTCAATAGCGATCAATGGCGCTATGGGGCCTATCGAACGAGATATCAACCACATTGATCGCATGAGCCATCTCGAAAAAAGCTTGCCTAGATGAAACGCGTCCACAGACGCACATACAGACATCAGCAAATTTCACCTTGCTGGGTCGATTTTTCATATTCAATTTGATTCTACGATGTCGTAATTAAACTGTCGAGCCAGATAGCGCCGAGTTCTATCGATTGAGAATGTTTTATACAGGTGAGATAGCTTGTGTGGATGGCTATCGGGAGCAGACGGCAGGACGTGTGAAAATCGATTCTAATACCTATGTTACGCTAGTAACAAAGGTAATACTGCTCTAATCGCGAAAAGAGGGGTGTTCAGATGATCAAAATTTTTATTCCGGGATTCCTCAGTATTTAATATTGCAAAATCCTATATTTATTGGCTGGTGGACCTTCCAAACCTTTAAATCGATTTATCTCCGTAAATACTGCTCTAATCGCGAAAAGAGGGGTGTTCAGATGATGGAAATTTTTATTCCGGGATTCCTCAGTATTTAATATTCCAAAATCCTTTATTTATCGGCTGGTGGGCCTTTCAAACCTTTAAATCGATTTATCTCCGTAAATATGGCTCTAATCGCGAAAAGAGGGGTGTTCAGATGATCGAAATTTTTATTCCGGGATTTCTCAGTATTTAATATTCCAAAATCCTTTATTTATCGGCTGGTGGGCCTTTCAAACCTTTAAATCGATTTATCTCCGTAAATATGGCTCTAATCGCGAAAAGAGGGGTGTTCAGATGATCGAAATTTTTATTCCGGGATTTCTCAGTATTTAATATTCAAAAATCCTTTATTTATCGGCTGGTGGGCCTTTCAAACCTTTAAATCGATTTATCTCCGTAAATATGGCTCTAATCGCGAAAAGAGGGGTGTTCAGATGATCGAAATTTTTATTCCGGGATTTCTCAGTATTTAATATTCCAAAATCCTCTATTATTCGGCTGGTGGGCCTTCCAAACCTTTAAATCGATTTATCTCCGTAAATATGGCTCTAATCGCGAAAAGAGGGGTGTTCAGATGATCGAAATTTTTATTCCGGGATTCCTCAGTATTTAATATTCCAAAATCCTTTATTTATCGGCTGGTGGACCTTCCAAACCTTTAAATCGATTTATCTCCGTAAATACTGCTCTAATCGCGAAAAGAGGGGTGTTCAGATGATCGAAATTTTTATTCCGGGGTTCCTCAGTATTTAATATTCCAAAATCCTTTGTTTATCGGCTGGTGGACCTTCCAAACCTTTAAATCGATTTATCTCCGTAAATACTGCTCTAATCGTGAAAAGAGGGGTGTTCAGATGATCGAAATTTTTATTCCATGAATCCTCAGCATTTAATATTCAAAAATCCTTTATTTATAGGCTGGTGGACCTTCCAAACCTTTAAATCGATTTATCTCCGTAAATATGGCTCTAATCGCGAAAAGAGGGGTGTTCAGATGATCGAAATTTTTATTCCGGGGTTCCTCAGTATTTAATATTCCAAAATCCTTTGTTTATCGGCTGGTGGACCTTCCAAACCTTTAAATCGATTGATCTCCGTAAATACTGCTCTAATCGCGAAAAGAGGGGTGTTCAGATGATCGAAATTTTTATTTCGGGATTCCTCAGTATTTAATATTCCAAAATCCTTTATTTATCGGCTGGTGGACCTTCCAAACCTTTAAATCGATTTATCTCCGTAAATATGGCTCTAATCGCGAAAAGAGGGGTGTTCAGATGATCGAAATTTTTATTCCGGGATTCCTCAGTATTTAATATTCCAAAATCCTTTATTTATCGGCTGGTGGGCCTTCCAAACCTTTAAATCGATTTATCTCCGTAAATATGGCTCTAATCGCGAAAAGAGGGGTGTTCAGATGATCGAAATTTTTATTCCGGGATTCCTCAGTATTTAATATTCCAAAATCCTTTATTTATCGGCTGGTGGGCCTTCCAAACCTTTAAATCGATTTATCTCCGTAAATATGGCTCTAATCGCGAAAAGAGGGGTGTCCAGATGATCGAAATTTTTATTCCATGAATCCTCAGCATTTAATATTCAAAAATCCTTTATTTATCGCTGGTGGACCTTCCAAACCTTTAAATCGATTTATCTCCGTAAATATGGCTCTAATCGCGAAAAGAGGGGTGTTCAGATGATGGAAATTTTTATTCCGGGATTCCTCAGTATTTAATATTCCAAAATCCTTTATTTATCGGCTGGTGGACCTTCCAAACCTTTAAATCGATTTATCTCCGTAAATATGGCTCTAATCGCGAAAAGAGGGGTGTCCAGATGATCGAAATTTTTATTCCATGAATCCTCAGCATTTAATATTCAAAAATCCTTTATTTATCGCTGGTGGACCTTCCAAACCTTTAAATCGATTTATCTCCGTAAATATGGCTCTAATCGCGAAAAGAGGGGTGTTCAGATGATCGAAATTTTTATTCCGGGATTCCTCAGTATTTAATATTCCAAAATCCTTTATTTATCGGCTGGTGGACCTTCCAAACCTTTAAATCGATTTATCTCCGTAAATACTGCTCTAATCGCGAAAAGAGGGGTGTTCAACTGATCGAAATTCTTATTTCGGGATTCCTCAGTAAAAAATCCTTTATTTATCGGCTGGTGGACCGTTCAAACCTTTAAATCGATTTATCTCCGTAAATACTGCTCTAATCGCGAAAAGAGGGGTGTTCAGATGATCGAAATTTTTATTCCGGGATTCCTCAGTATTTAATATTCCAAAATCCTTTATTTATCGGCTGGTGGACCTTCCAAACCTTTAAATCGATTTATCTCCGTAAATACTGCTCTAATCGCGAAAAGAGGGGTGTTCAGATGATCGAAATTTTTATTTCGGGATTCCTCAGTATTTAATATTCCAAAATCCTTTATTTATCGGCTGGTGGACCTTCCAAACCTTTAAATCGATTTATCTCCGTAAATATGGCTCTAATCGCGAAAAGAGGGGTGTTCAGATGATCGAAATTTTTATTCCGGGATTCCTCAGTATTTAATATTCCAAAATCCTTTATTTATCGGCTGGTGGACCTTCCAAACCTTTTAATCGATTTATCTCCGTAAATATGGCTCTAATCGCGAAAAGAGGGGTGTCCAGATGATCGAAATTTTTATTCCATGAATCCTCAGCATTTAATATTCAAAAATCCTTTATTTATCGCTGGTGGACCTTCCAAACCTTTAAATCGATTTATCTCCGTAAATATGGCTCTAATCGCGAAAAGAGGGGTGTTCAGATGATCGAAATTTTTATTCCGGGATTCCTCAGTATTTAATATTCCAAAATCCTTTATTTATCGGCTGGTGGACCTTCCAAACCTTTAAATCGATTTATCTCCGTAAATACTGCTCTAATCGCGAAAAGAGGGGTGTTCAACTGATCGAAATTCTTATTTCGGGATTCCTCAGTAAAAAATCCTTTATTTATCGGCTGGTGGACCGTTCAAACCTTTAAATCGATTTATCTCCGTAAATACTGCTCTAATCGCGAAAAGAGGGGTGTTCAGATGATCGAAATTTTTATTCCGGGATTCCTCAGTATTTAATATTCCAAAATCCTTTATTTATCGGCTGGTGGACCTTCCAAACCTTTAAATCGATTTATCTCCGTAAATACTGCTCTAATCGCGAAAAGAGGGGTGTTCAGATGATCGAAATTTTTATTTCGGGATTCCTCAGTATTTAATATTCCAAAATCCTTTATTTATCGGCTGGTGGACCTTCCAAACCTTTAAATCGATTTATCTCCGTAAATATGGCTCTAATCGCGAAAAGAGGGGTGTTCAGATGATCGAAATTTTTATTCCGGGATTCCTCAGTATTTAATATTCCAAAATCCTTTATTTATCGGCTGGTGGACCTTCCAAACCTTTAAATCGATTTATCTCCGTAAATATTGCTCTAATCGCGAAAAGAGGGGTGTTCAGATGATCGAAATTTTTATTCCGGGGTTCCTCAGTATTTAATATTCCAAAATCCTTTGTTTATCGGCTGGTGGACCTTCCAAACCTTTAAATCGATTTATCTCCGTAAATACTGCTCTAATCGCGAAAAGAGGGGTGTTCAGATGATCGAAATTTTTATTCCATGAATCCTCAGCATTTAATATTCAAAAATCCTTTATTTATAGGCTGGTGGACCTTCCAAACCTTTAAATCGATTTATCTCCGTAAATATGGCTCTAATCGCGAAAAGAGGGGTGTTCAGATGATCGAAATTTTTATTCCGGGATTCCTCAGTATTTAATATTCCAAAATCCTTTATTTATCGGCTGGTGGACCTTCCAAACCTTTAAATCGATTTATCTCCGTAAATACTGCTCTAATCGCGAAAAGAGGGGTGTTCAACTGATCGAAATTCTTATTTCGGGATTCCTCAGTAAAAAATCCTTTATTTATCGGCTGGTGGACCGTTCAAACCTTTAAATCGATTTATCTCCGTAAATACTGCTCTAATCGCGAAAAGAGGGGTGTTCAGATGATCGAAATTTTTATTCCGGGATTCCTCAGTATTTAATATTCCAAAATCCTTTATTTATCGGCTGGTGGACCTTCCAAACCTTTAAATCGATTTATCTCCGTAAATACTGCTCTAATCGCGAAAAGAGGGGTGTTCAGATGATCGAAATTTTTATTTCGGGATTCCTCAGTATTTAATATTCCAAAATCCTTTATTTATCGGCTGGTGGACCTTCCAAACCTTTAAATCGATTTATCTCCGTAAATATGGCTCTAATCGCGAAAAGAGGGGTGTTCAGATGATCGAAATTTTTATTCCGGGATTCCTCAGTATTTAATATTCCAAAATCCTTTATTTATCGGCTGGTGGACCTTCCAAACCTTTTAATCGATTTATCTCCGTAAATATGGCTCTAATCGCGAAAAGAGGGGTGTCCAGATGATCGAAATTTTTATTCCATGAATCCTCAGCATTTAATATTCAAAAATCCTTTATTTATCGGCTGGTGGACCTTCCAAACCTTTAAATCGATTTATCTCCGTAAATATGGCTCTAATCGCGAAAAGAGGGGTGTCCAGATGATCGAAATTTTTATTCCATGAATCCTCAGCATTTAATATTCAAAAATCCTTTATTTATCGCTGGTGGACCTTCCAAACCTTTAAATCGATTTATCTCCGTAAATATGGCTCTAATCGCGAAAAGAGGGGTGTTCAGATGATCGAAATTTTTATTCCGGGATTCCTCAGTATTTAATATTCCAAAATCCTTTATTTATCGGCTGGTGGACCTTCCAAACCTTTAAATCGATTTATCTCCGTAAATACTGCTCTAATCGCGAAAAGAGGGGTGTTCAACTGATCGAAATTCTTATTTCGGGATTCCTCAGTAAAAAATCCTTTATTTATCGGCTGGTGGACCGTTCAAACCTTTAAATCGATTTATCTCCGTAAATACTGCTCTAATCGCGAAAAGAGGGGTGTTCAGATGATCGAAATTTTTATTCCGGGATTCCTCAGTATTTAATATTCCAAAATCCTTTATTTATCGGCTGGTGGACCTTCCAAACCTTTAAATCGATTTATCTCCGTAAATACTGCTCTAATCGCGAAAAGAGGGGTGTTCAGATGATCGAAATTTTTATTTCGGGATTCCTCAGTATTTAATATTCCAAAATCCTTTATTTATCGGCTGGTGGACCTTCCAAACCTTTAAATCGATTTATCTCCGTAAATATTGCTCTAATCGCGAAAAGAGGGGTGTTCAGATGATCGAAATTTTTATTCCGGGATTCCTCAGTATTTAATATTCCAAAATCCTTTATTTATCGGCTGGTGGACCTTCCAAACCTTTTAATCGATTTATCTCCGTAAATATGGCTCTAATCGCGAAAAGAGGGGTGTCCAGATGATCGAAATTTTTATTCCATGAATCCTCAGCATTTAATATTCAAAAATCCTTTATTTATCGGCTGGTGGACCTTCCAAACCTTTAAATCGATTTATCTCCGTAAATATGGCTCTAATCGCGAAAAGAGGGGTGTCCAGATGATCGAAATTTTTATTCCATGAATCCTCAGCATTTAATATTCAAAAATCCTTTATTTATCGCTGGTGGACCTTCCAAACCTTTAAATCGATTTATCTCCGTAAATATGGCTCTAATCGCGAAAAGAGGGGTGTTCAGATGATCGAAATTTTTATTCCGGGATTCCTCAGTATTTAATATTCCAAAATCCTTTATTTATCGGCTGGTGGACCTTCCAAACCTTTAAATCGATTTATCTCCGTAAATATGGCTCTAATCGCGAAAAGAGGGGTGTTCAGATGATCGAAATTTTTATTCCGGGATTCCTCAGTATTTAATATTCCAAAATCCTTTATTTATCGGCTGGTGGGCCTTCCAAACCTTTAAATCGATTTATCTCCGTAAATATGGCTCTAATCGCGAAAAGAGGGGTGTTCAGATGATCGAAATTTTTATTCCGGGATTCCTCAGTATTTAATATTCCAAAATCCTTTATTTATCGGCTGGTGGGCCTTCCAAACCTTTAAATCGATTTATCTCCGTAAATATGGCTCTAATCGCGAAAAGAGGGGTGTCCAGATGATCGAAATTTTTATTCCATGAATCCTCAGCATTTAATATTCAAAAATCCTTTATTTATCGCTGGTGGACCTTCCAAACCTTTAAATCGATTTATCTCCGTAAATATGGCTCTAATCGCGAAAAGAGGGGTGTTCAGATGATGGAAATTTTTATTCCGGGATTCCTCAGTATTTAATATTCCAAAATCCTTTATTTATCGGCTGGTGGACCTTCCAAACCTTTAAATCGATTTATCTCCGTAAATATGGCTCTAATCGCGAAAAGAGGGGTGTCCAGATGATCGAAATTTTTATTCCATGAATCCTCAGCATTTAATATTCAAAAATCCTTTATTTATCGCTGGTGGACCTTCCAAACCTTTAAATCGATTTATCTCCGTAAATATGGCTCTAATCGCGAAAAGAGGGGTGTTCAGATGATCGAAATTTTTATTCCGGGATTCCTCAGTATTTAATATTCCAAAATCCTTTATTTATCGGCTGGTGGACCTTCCAAACCTTTAAATCGATTTATCTCCGTAAATACTGCTCTAATCGCGAAAAGAGGGGTGTTCAACTGATCGAAATTCTTATTTCGGGATTCCTCAGTAAAAAATCCTTTATTTATCGGCTGGTGGACCGTTCAAACCTTTAAATCGATTTATCTCCGTAAATACTGCTCTAATCGCGAAAAGAGGGGTGTTCAGATGATCGAAATTTTTATTCCGGGATTCCTCAGTATTTAATATTCCAAAATCCTTTATTTATCGGCTGGTGGAATTTCCAAACCTTTAAATCGATTTATCTCCGTAAATATGGCTCTAATCGCGAAAAGAGGGGTGTTCAGATGATCGAAATTTTTATTCCGGGATTCCTCAGTATTTAATATTCCAAAATCCTTTATTTATCGGCTGGTGGACCTTCCAAACCTTTTAATCGATTTATCTCCGTAAATATGGCTCTAATCGCGAAAAGAGGGGTGTCCAGATGATCGAAATTTTTATTCCATGAATCCTCAGCATTTAATATTCAAAAATCCTTTATTTATCGGCTGGTGGACCTTCCAAACCTTTAAATCGATTTATCTCCGTAAATACTGCTCTAATCGCGAAAAGAGGGGTGTTCAGATGATCGAAGTTTTTATTTCGGGATTCCTCAGTATTTAATATTCCAAAATCCTTTATTTATCGGCTGGTGGACCTTCCAAACCTTTAAATCGATTTATCTCCGTAAATATGGCTCTAATCGCGAAAAGAGGGGTGTTCAGATGATCGAAATTTTTATTCCGGGATTCCTCAGTATTTAATATTCCAAAATCCTTTATTTATCGGCTGGTGGACCTTCCAAACCTTTAAATCGATTTATCTCCGTAAATATTGCTCTAATCGCGAAAAGAGGGGTGTTCAGATGATCGAAATTTTTATTCCGGGGTTCCTCAGTATTTAATATTCCAAAATCCTTTGTTTATCGGCTGGTGGACCTTCCAAACCTTTAAATCGATTTATCTCCGTAAATACTGCTCTAATCGCGAAAAGAGGGGTGTTCAGATGATCGAAATTTTTATTCCATGAATCCTCAGCATTTAATATTCAAAAATCCTTTATTTATAGGCTGGTGGACCTTCCAAACCTTTAAATCGATTTATCTCCGTAAATATGGCTCTAATCGCGAAAAGAGGGGTGTTCAGATGATCGAAATTTTTATTCCGGGATTCCTCAGTAAAAAATCCTTTATTTATCGGCTGGTGGACCGTTCAAACCTTTAAATCGATTTATCTCCGTAAATACTGCTCTAATCGCGAAAAGAGGGGTGTTCAGATGATCGAAATTTTTATTCCGGGATTCCTCAGTATTTAATATTCCAAAATCCTTTATTTATCGGCTGGTGGACCTTCCAAACCTTTAAATCGATTTATCTCCGTAAATACTGCTCTAATCGCGAAAAGAGGGGTGTTCAGATGATCGAAATTTTTATTTCGGGATTCCTCAGTATTTAATATTCCAAAATCCTTTATTTATCGGCTGGTGGACCTTCCAAACCTTTAAATCGATTTATCTCCGTAAATATGGCTCTAATCGCGAAAAGAGGGGTGTTCAGATGATCGAAATTTTTATTCCGGGATTCCTCAGTATTTAATATTCCAAAATCCTTTATTTATCGGCTGGTGGACCTTCCAAACCTTTAAATCGATTTATCTCCGTAAATATTGCTCTAATCGCGAAAAGAGGGGTGTTCAGATGATCGAAATTTTTATTCCGGGGTTCCTCAGTATTTAATATTCCAAAATCCTTTGTTTATCGGCTGGTGGACCTTCCAAACCTTTAAATCGATTTATCTCCGTAAATACTGCTCTAATCGCGAAAAGAGGGGTGTTCAGATGATCGAAATTTTTATTCCATGAATCCTCAGCATTTAATATTCAAAAATCCTTTATTTATAGGCTGGTGGACCTTCCAAACCTTTAAATCGATTTATCTCCGTAAATACTGCTCTAATCGCGAAAAGAGGGGTGTTCAACTGATCGAAATTCTTATTTCGGGATTCCTCAGTAAAAAATCCTTTATTTATCGGCTGGTGGACCGTTCAAACCTTTAAATCGATTTATCTCCGTAAATACTGCTCTAATCGCGAAAAGAGGGGTGTTCAGATGATCGAAATTTTTATTCCGGGATTCCTCAGTATTTAATATTCCAAAATCCTTTATTTATCGGCTGGTGGACCTTCCAAACCTTTAAATCGATTTATCTCCGTAAATACTGCTCTAATCGCGAAAAGAGGGGTGTTCAGATGATCGAAATTTTTATTTCGGGATTCCTCAGTATTTAATATTCCAAAATCCTTTATTTATCGGCTGGTGGACCTTCCAAACCTTTAAATCGATTTATCTCCGTAAATATGGCTCTAATCGCGAAAAGAGGGGTGTTCAGATGATCGAAATTTTTATTCCGGGATTCCTCAGTATTTAATATTCCAAAATCCTTTATTTATCGGCTGGTGGACCTTCCAAACCTTTAAATCGATTTATCTCCGTAAATATGGCTCTAATCGCGAAAAGAGGGGTGTCCAGATGATCGAAATTTTTATTCCATGAATCCTCAGCATTTAATATTCAAAAATCCTTTATTTATCGCTGGTGGACCTTCCAAACCTTTAAATCGATTTATCTCCGTAAATATGGCTCTAATCGCGAAAAGAGGGGTGTTCAGATGATGGAAATTTTTATTCCGGGATTCCTCAGTATTTAATATTCCAAAATCCTTTATTTTTCGGCTGGTGGACCTTCCAAACCTTTAAATCGATTTATCTCCGTAAATACTGCTCTAATCGCGAAAAGAGGGGTGTTCAGATGATCGAAATTTTTATTCCGGGATTCCTCAGTATTTAATATTCCAAAATCCTATATTATTCGGCTGGTGGACCTTCCAAACCTTTAAATCGATTTATCTCCGTAAATATTGCTCTAATCGCGAAAAGAGGGGTGTTCAGATGATCGAAATTTTTATTCCGGGATTCCTCAGTATTTAATATTCCAAAATCCTATATTTATTGGCTGGTGGACCTTCCAAACCTTTAAATCGATTCATCTCCGTAAATACTGCTCTAATCGCGAAAAGAGGGGTGTTCAGATGATGGAAATTTTTATTCCGGGATTCCTCAGTATTAAATATTCCAAAATCCTATATTATTCGGCTGGTGGACCTTCCAAACCTTTAAATCGATTTATCTCCGTAAATATTGCTCTAATCGCGAAAAGAGGGGTGTTCAGATGATCGAAATTTTTATTCCGGGATTCATCAGTATTTAATATTCACAAATCCTATATTTATCGGCTGGTGGACCTTCCAAACCTTTAAATCGATTTATCTCCGTAAATACTGCTCTAATCGCGAAAAGAGGGGTGTTCAGATGATCGAAATTTTTATTCCGGGATTCCTCAGTATTTAATATTCCAAAATCCTATATTTATTGGCTGGTGGACCTTCCAAACCTTTAAATCGATTTATCTCCGTAAATACTGCTCTAATCGCGAAAAGAGGGGTGTTCAGATGATCGAAATTTTTATTTCGGGATTTCTCAGTATTTAATATTGCAAAATCCTATATTTATTGGCTGGTGGACCTTCCAAACCTTTAAATCGATTTATCTCCGTAAATACTGCTCTAATCGCGAAAAGAGGGGTGTTCAGATGATGGAAATTTTTATTCCGGGATTCCTCAGTATTTAATATTGCAAAATCCTATATTTATTGGCTGGTGGACCTTCCAAACCTTTAAATCGATTTATCTCCGTAAATACTGCTCTAATCGCGAAAAGAGGGGTGTTCAGATGATCGAAATTTTTATTTCGGGATTTCTCAGTATTTAATATTGCAAAATCCTATATTTATCGGCTGGTGGACCTTCCAAACCTTTAAATCGATTTATCTCCGTAAATACTGCTCTAATCGCGAAAAGAGGGGTGTTCAGATGATGGAAATTTTTATTCCGGGATTCCTCAGTATTTAATATTCCAAAATCCTTTGTTTATCGGCTGGTGGACCTTCCAAACCTTTAAATCGATTTATCTCCGTAAATACTGCTCTAATCGCGAAAAGAGGGGTGTTCAGATGATCGAAATTTTTATTTCGGGATTTCTCAGTATTTAATATTGCAAAATCCTATATTTATAGGCTGGTGGACCTTCCAAACCTTTAAATCGATTTATCTCCGTAAATATGGCTCTAATCGCGAAAAGAGGGGTGTTCAGATGATCGAAATTTTTATTCCGGGATTCCTCAGTATTTAATATTCCAAAATCCTTTATTTATCGGCTGGTGGACCTTCCAAACCTTTAAATCGATTTATCTCCGTAAATATTGCTCTAATCGCGAAAAGAGGGGTGTTCAGATGATCGAAATTTTTATTCCGGGGTTCCTCAGTATTTAATATTCCAAAATCCTTTGTTTATCGGCTGGTGGACCTTCCAAACCTTTAAATCGATTTATCTCCGTAAATACTGCTCTAATCGCGAAAAGAGGGGTGTTCAGATGATCGAAATTTTTATTCCATGAATCCTCAGCATTTAATATTCAAAAATCCTTTATTTATAGGCTGGTGGACCTTCCAAACCTTTAAATCGATTTATCTCCGTAAATATGGCTCTAATCGCGAAAAGAGGGGTGTTCAGATGATCGAAATTTTTATTCCGGGATTCCTCAGTAAAAAATCCTTTATTTATCGGCTGGTGGACCGTTCAAACCTTTAAATCGATTTATCTCCGTAAATACTGCTCTAATCGCGAAAAGAGGGGTGTTCAGATGATCGAAATTTTTATTCCGGGATTCCTCAGTATTTAATATTCCAAAATCCTTTATTTATCGGCTGGTGGACCTTCCAAACCTTTAAATCGATTTATCTCCGTAAATATGGCTCTAATCGCGAAAAGAGGGGTGTTCAGATGATCGAAATTTTTATTCCGGGATTCCTCAGTATTTAATATTCCAAAATCCTTTATTTATCGGCTGGTGGACCTTCCAAACCTTTAAATCGATTTATCTCCGTAAATATGGCTCTAATCGCGAAAAGAGGGGTGTCCAGATGATCGAAATTTTTATTCCATGAATCCTCAGCATTTAATATTCAAAAATCCTTTATTTATCGCTGGTGGACCTTCCAAACCTTTAAATCGATTTATCTCCGTAAATATGGCTCTAATCGCGAAAAGAGGGGTGTTCAGATGATGGAAATTTTTATTCCGGGATTCCTCAGTATTTAATATTCCAAAATCCTTTATTTTTCGGCTGGTGGACCTTCCAAACCTTTAAATCGATTTATCTCCGTAAATACTGCTCTAATCGCGAAAAGAGGGGTGTTCAGATGATCGAAATTTTTAATTCGGGATTCCTCAGTATTTAATATTTCAAAATCCTTTGTTTATCGGCTGGTGGACCTTCCAAACCTTTAAATCGATTTATCTCCGTAAATACTGCTCTAATCGCGAAAAGAGGGGTGTTCAGATGATGGAAATTTTTATTCCGGGATTCCTCAGTATTTAATATTCCAAAATCCTATATTTATTGGCTGGTGGACCTTCCAAACCTTTAAATCGATTCATCTCCGTAAATACTGCTCTAATCGCGAAAAGAGGGGTGTTCAGATGATGGAAATTTTTATTCCGGGATTCCTCAGTATTAAATATTCCAAAATCCTATATTATTCGGCTGGTGGACCTTCCAAACCTTTAAATCGATTTATCTCCGTAAATATTGCTCTAATCGCGAAAAGAGGGGTGTTCAGATGATCGAAATTTTTATTCCGGGATTCATCAGTATTTAATATTCACAAATCCTATATTTATCGGCTGGTGGACCTTCCAAACCTTTAAATCGATTTATCTCCGTAAATACTGCTCTAATCGCGAAAAGAGGGGTGTTCAGATGATCGAAATTTTTATTCCGGGATTCCTCAGTATTTAATATTCCAAAATCCTATATTTATTGGCTGGTGGACCTTCCAAACCTTTAAATCGATTTATCTCCGTAAATACTGCTCTAATCGCGAAAAGAGGGGTGTTCAGATGATCGAAATTTTTATTTCGGGATTTCTCAGTATTTAATATTGCAAAATCCTATATTTATTGGCTGGTGGACCTTCCAAACCTTTAAATCGATTTATCTCCGTAAATACTGCTCTAATCGCGAAAAGAGGGGTGTTCAGATGATGGAAATTTTTATTCCGGGATTCCTCAGTATTTAATATTGCAAAATCCTATATTTATTGGCTGGTGGACCTTCCAAACCTTTAAATCGATTTATCTCCGTAAATACTGCTCTAATCGCGAAAAGAGGGGTGTTCAGATGATCAAAATTTTTATTCCGGGATTCCTCAGTATTTAATATTCCAAAATCCTATATTTATTGGCTGGTGGACCTTCCAAACCTTTAAATCGATTTATCTCCGTAAATACTGCTCTAATCGCGAAAAGAGGGGTGTTCAGATGATGGAAATTTTTATTCCGGGATTCCTCAGTATTTAATATTCCAAAATCCTATATTATTCGGCTGGTGGACCTTCCAAACCTTTAAATCGATTTATCTCCGTAAATATTGCTCTAATCGCGAAAAGAGGGGTGTTCAGATGATCGAAATTTTTATTCCGGGATTCATCAGTATTTAATATTCACAAATCCTATATTTATTGGCTGGTGGACCTTCCAAACCTTTAAATCGATTTATCTCCGTAAATACTGCTCTAATCGCGAAAAGAGGGGTGTTCAGATGATCGAAATTTTTATTCCGGGATTCCTCAGTATTTAATATTGCAAAATCCTATATTTATTGGCTGGTGGACCTTCCAAACCTTTAAATCGATTTATCTCCGTAAATACTGCTCTAATCGCGAAAAGAGGGGTGTTCAGATGATCAAAATTTTTATTCCGGGATTCCTCAGTATTTAATATTCCAAAATCCTATATTTATTGGCTGGTGGACCTTCCAAACCTTTAAATCGATTTATCTCCGTAAATACTGCTCTAATCGCGAAAAGAGGGGTGTTCAGATGATGGAAATTTTTATTCCGGGATTCCTCAGTATTTAATATTCCAAAATCCTATATTATTCGGCTGGTGGACCTTCCAAACCTTTAAATCGATTTATCTCCGTAAATATTGCTCTAATCGCGAAAAGAGGGGTGTTCAGATGATCGAAATTTTTATTCCGGGATTCCTCAGTATTTAATATTCCAAAATCCTATATTTATTGGCTGGTGGACCTTCCAAACCTTTAAATCGATTCATCTCCGTAAATACTGCTCTAATCGCGAAAAGAGGGGTGTTCAGATGATGGAAATTTTTATTCCGGGATTCCTCAGTATTAAATATTCCAAAATCCTATATTATTCGGCTGGTGGACCTTCCAAACCTTTAAATCGATTTATCTCCGTAAATATTGCTCTAATCGCGAAAAGAGGGGTGTTCAGATGATCGAAATTTTTATTCCGGGATTCATCAGTATTTAATATTCACAAATCCTATATTTATCGGCTGGTGGACCTTCCAAACCTTTAAATCGATTTATCTCCGTAAATACTGCTCTAATCGCGAAAAGAGGGGTGTTCAGATGATCGAAATTTTTATTCCGGGATTCCTCAGTATTTAATATTCCAAAATCCTATATTTATTGGCTGGTGGACCTTCCAAACCTTTAAATCGATTTATCTCCGTAAATACTGCTCTAATCGCGAAAAGAGGGGTGTTCAGATGATCGAAATTTTTATTTCGGGATTTCTCAGTATTTAATATTGCAAAATCCTATATTTATTGGCTGGTGGACCTTCCAAACCTTTAAATCGATTTATCTCCGTAAATACTGCTCTAATCGCGAAAAGAGGGGTGTTCAGATGATGGAAATTTTTATTCCGGGATTCCTCAGTATTTAATATTGCAAAATCCTATATTTATTGGCTGGTGGACCTTCCAAACCTTTAAATCGATTTATCTCCGTAAATACTGCTCTAATCGCGAAAAGAGGGGTGTTCAGATGATCAAAATTTTTATTCCGGGATTCCTCAGTATTTAATATTCCAAAATCCTATATTTATTGGCTGGTGGACCTTCCAAACCTTTAAATCGATTTATCTCCGTAAATACTGCTCTAATCGCGAAAAGAGGGGTGTTCAGATGATGGAAATTTTTATTCCGGGATTCCTCAGTATTTAATATTCCAAAATCCTATATTATTCGGCTGGTGGACCTTCCAAACCTTTAAATCGATTTATCTCCGTAAATATTGCTCTAATCGCGAAAAGAGGGGTGTTCAGATGATCGAAATTTTTATTCCGGGATTCATCAGTATTTAATATTCACAAATCCTATATTTATTGGCTGGTGGACCTTCCAAACCTTTAAATCGATTTATCTCCGTAAATACTGCTCTAATCGCGAAAAGAGGGGTGTTCAGATGATCGAAATTTTTATTCCGGGATTCCTCAGTATTTAATATTGCAAAATCCTATATTTATTGGCTGGTGGACCTTCCAAACCTTTAAATCGATTTATCTCCGTAAATACTGCTCTAATCGCGAAAAGAGGGGTGTTCAGATGATCAAAATTTTTATTCCGGGATTCCTCAGTATTTAATATTCCAAAATCCTATATTTATTGGCTGGTGGACCTTCCAAACCTTTAAATCGATTTATCTCCGTAAATACTGCTCTAATCGCGAAAAGAGGGGTGTTCAGATGATGGAAATTTTTATTCCGGGATTCCTCAGTATTTAATATTCCAAAATCCTATATTATTCGGCTGGTGGACCTTCCAAACCTTTAAATCGATTTATCTCCGTAAATATTGCTCTAATCGCGAAAAGAGGGGTGTTCAGATGATCGAAATTTTTATTCCGGGATTCATCAGTATTTAATATTCACAAATCCTATATTTATCGGCTGGTGGACCTTCCAAACCTTTAAATCGATTTATCTCCGTAAATACTGCTCTAATCGCGAAAAGAGGGGTGTTCAGATGATCGAAATTTTTATTCCGGGATTCCTCAGTATTTAATATTCCAAAATCCTATATTTATTGGCTGGTGGACCTTCCAAACCTTTAAATCGATTTATCTCCGTAAATATTGCTCTAATCGCGAAAAGAGGGGTGTTCAGATGATCGAAATTTTTATTCCGGGATTCATCAGTATTTAATATTCACAAATCCTATATTTATTGGCTGGTGGACCTTCCAAACCTTTAAATCGATTTATCTCCGTAAATACTGCTCTAATCGCGAAAAGAGGGGTGTTCAGATGATCGAAATTTTTATTCCGGGATTCCTCAGTATTTAATATTGCAAAATCCTATATTTATTGGCTGGTGGACCTTCCAAACCTTTAAATCGATTTATCTCCGTAAATACTGCTCTAATCGCGAAAAGAGGGGTGTTCAGATGATCAAAATTTTTATTCCGGGATTCCTCAGTATTTAATATTCCAAAAACCTATATTTATTGCCTGGTGGACCTTCCAAACCTTTAAATCGATTTATCTCCGTAAATATTGCTCTAATCGCGAAAAGAGGGGTGTTCAGATGATGGAAATTTTTATTCCGGGATTCCTCAGTATTTAATATTCCAAAATCCTATATTATTCGGCTGGTGGACCTTCCAAACCTTTAAATCGATTTATCTCCGTAAATACTGCTCTAATCGCGAAAAGAGGGGTGTTCAGATGATCGAAATTTTTATTTCGGGATTCCTCAGTATTTAATATTCCAACATCCTTTATTTTTCGGCTGGTGGACCTTCCAAACCTTTAAATCGATTTATCTCCGTAAAAACAGCTCTAATCGCGAAAAGAGGGGTGTTCAGATGATTGAAATTTTTATTTCTGGATTCCTCAGTATTTAATATTCCAAAATCCTTTATTTATCGGCTGGTGGGCCTTCCAAACCTTTAAATCGATTTATCTCCGTAAATACTACTCTAATCGTGAAAAGAGGGGTGTTCAGATGATCGAAATTTTTATTCCGGGATTCCTCAGTATTTAATATTCAAAAATCCTATATTATTCGGCTGGTGGACCTTCCAAACCTTTAAATCGATTTATCTCCGTAAAAACAGCTCTAATCGCGAAAAGAGGGGTGTTCAGATGATTGAAATTTTTATTCCGGGATTCCTCAGTATTTAATATTCCAAAATCCTTTATTTATCGGCTGGTGGACCGTCCAAACCTTTAAATCGATTTATCTCCGTAAATACTGCTCTAATCGTGAAAAGAGGGGTGTTCAGATGATCGAAATTTTTATTCCGGGATTCCTCAGTATTTAATATTTCAAAATCCTATATTATTCGGCTGGTGGACCTTCCAAACCTTTTAATCGATTTATCTCGGTAAATACTGCTCTAATCGCGAAAAGAGGGGTGTTCAGAAGATCGAAATTTTTATTTCGGAATTCCTCAGTATTTAATATTCCAAAATCCTATATTTATTGGCTGGTGGACCTTCCAAACCTTTAAATCGATTTATCTCCGTAAAAACAGCTCTAATCGCGAAAAGAGGGGTGTTCAGATGATTGAAATTTTTATTTCTGGATTCCTCAGTATTTAATATTCCAAAATCCTTTATTTATCGGCTGGTGGGCCTTCCAAACCTTTAAATCGATTTATCTCCGTAAATATGGCTCTAATCGCGAAAAGAGGGGTGTTCAGATGATCGAAATTTTTATTCCGGGATTCCTCAGTATTTAATATTTAAAAATCCATAATTTATCGGCTGGTGAGCCTTTGGGTTGGGGAAAGTTTTCCCTATTCGATGATGCTGGTAATTTGCGTTCGATCGGCGAGGAAAGAATGACCAACGTTTTGTTTATAATAGTTTACAGTACCTTTACAATTGTTGATCTACAATATATTGAATTTGTTCCGCTTTTTGATAAATCTATAAATAATAATAAGACTATAATCAAGCGTGGTGAAAATTTTTTCGAAGTGTTGGTTGCAGGAAAGAAGCAGAGCATCGACTTAAGCCAGCTTAGGATTTTAGCAGCCACCCGACTGACGATGGCCGCGCGAAAGTTACATCATCCGGTCACCGTGTTCGGTGTCTCACCCCAACAGGCCTGGGTTCAATCCCAGTCGGCGCCGCCGGGATGTTCTGAGGCATAACATCTCTGATCGCGCCTTCCTTCGGGAGAGATCTGAAGCCGTTGGTCCCCGGTTCATGAGTTGATGGGTCGATAGGTAGGGTCCAGGTGTGGGAGCTGCTTCCCTGGCGTCGATAGCATTGGTGCTCAGCACGGAAAACAAGATCGACGGAAAACAAATCAAGGGAAAAAACACGAGTTTGTAGCACTCGTGTAGCACAAAGTCTAATTTATCATTACTAAAACGCCGTGCCTTTCGTTATTCCGTGAAGTCGCTTTCCTACTGGGTATTTTCCCTTCTTTTGAACATGACCTGTTCTTCCATAGTGTTATGCTAAATAAGCATTACGTCAAACGATATTATGCCAAACGGGGTAGAGCCTTTCACTAACATATCATAAGCTGCCGGACTTGTGATATGATCACTTTACAAAACAAAAAAATCAATCCCCAAATCAGAAAGTTATATTGAATCGATAAATTTATTTATAATCTGACGTCTTAGATAATTATCATTTTTTTTTTCAAAGATTATTACATTTTATTTTTTTCTTCTGTATGCTGTTTGCCACATTCTAAGATTTTCATCTGTGATCTGTAAATAGGTACCTACAACTTTTTCAATTTCTTGACAGCAAATAGGTACATATCAATAAATATGGAGCTCGATAAAATGTATTTTGCGTTCATATACGGGTATTTTCGTATGCCTTTGCCTCGCTGTTTGCAGTCTGAATGATTTCGGTTATTATTATTTGTAGCTTAGCGTAAAATATACGAAATATATGTGTACCATCGTTGAGTCATTTATTGATTTTTTGATAAATATACGACCTCACCTGACAACCACCCGCCAGCGATTAAAGCCAGCGAGGACCTTTTGTCAGACCGAGAGGACCGTTGTAACATTTTAAAACATCTGATCTTTACTATGATATTGTTGATTAAACATTTTACTTGATTTTGATATCATCGACATGTAGGTACAAATTTGGAAAACTGAATGCTTCCGGTGCAATTACAATCAGTGTGAGTAAATATAGCTCAATAAATGTGGGAGGAAAGAAAAAATTTCAGTGCCAACATTTCATTAGGACGAAACTGTTTTTGGTACTGCTGGTAGAGGAAACATTCCTGAACTTTTATTCGCGAGAAATAGACGGCTAAAGGCAATCGTTTACAAAAATCAATTCCACCCTTTTGAAATGTTGGCACTGATTTAGCCGTGCTTGTATTTTGTCAGTTTTTTTTTTCATTATTAATATACTTTCCGTTCATCAGCTTTGCAATAACGTTTTGATTATAAACGATGATTATTGATTTCTTTTAAAGCGCTCTGTTTACAATTGTAGTCATCCATTGGAAGCGACCGAGTACTACACAGTGCCTCCTACGATTGCTAAAGCTAACACTTGCATTCCAACTTAACAATGATTAATCTTTCACTTTTAAGATATCTATATGGTGGTACAACACACGAACAAAAATACATTTCATATCAAAATAAATGAGCAAAACAAAAAATACAAACGCACTTAGTTAAGTAAAAAAAAAAACTCGAACTTGACTACCTTCGTGTGATGATGAAAGTTAAGAAATCACATGTAACGCGTCCTTGATCTTTTCTCCGCAACCACCAAAATTTAGCATAAAACAAAAATTTAAACATAAAACGATTATCACGTACCTCGGGATATCCGGATGTCTTCCACCGCCTTACGTAAGATAGTCATTCTGCTCGTCCCCATCGCTGCTTTCGTTCTCGTCCACGTCGGCGTCGTTGGGCCTTTCGAGTACTCGGATGTCCGACAGGAAGTCTCGCATGGCATCCACGATCGAGTTGAGCGAATTAGTGTACGCCTGGAGGCCAGCGATGGCCCCCTCGCCAGCCCCTGCTGCCGCTCCAGCACCCGCAGCGGCAGCGGCGGCGACAACTGCGGCGGCTCCAGCAGGGCCCTCACCGGCCTCCCGAGCACGGTGTGGCAGCTGACCAGGCTGCTGCTGTTGGGGTTGCTGTAAGCTGAAGCTCGGAAGCAGCGATTGGAAAAACATCGAAAATGGAGATGCGTTGATCATGTTGCGCGTGGTCGGGCTGATAGAGGGTCTGAAAGAAATTTAAAAAATTGACCGAAAGTTGGAAGCTCATTCTCCTAACATGTGAACCACTTGTTTTTAAAGGCATCGTAACATATATTTTCTACCTGCTGTAGATGTTGATTGTATCCAGTGGAGGCAACGGATCGTACATCAGCACCGGTTCCGTTTCCTTTTTGATGAACTGGGCCAGCGGAACCTTTTCTTTGAAGTCCGACAGTACAATGTGCCGCAAGATCGCCCTCGGAGGGTTCATGTACCTTTCAAAGCAAAAACAAACAAATCTTTTACCCCTCTTACAACGAAATACTCACACCTTTTTACCTCTGATTCCTTTTGGCGGTGAACTCGGCCACAATTTCATCCTTGGCATCAACCCGATCCAGGACCGCGGTCACGTTCCGTTCCAACCAGGGTAGAATCTCCGTATCTCTCCAGACCAGCTTGGATCGACAGACGTACATCGACGTAAGTTGTTGCAGTGCCACCGTGGCCTTATCGTAGGTGCTCGCTGCGAAATAACTATGACCGATGACACGGGAATCCGGTTGGATGGCCAGCTCTTCCAGTAGTAGCCGCAGTACAGCCGGGAACATCATCAGAGCGTACTGCACTGCCTGATCGGCTGCGTCCATACGTTTCAGATGAAACAACGCCAGCGCGTACGAGTATGCCATGTTTGGGAGCTGGGAAAGGTTGTTCGTCGATTCCCATTCGTCGTACAGTTGAGCCAACCACTCGTACTGCTTGGCACGAATGGCGTAAAAGTCAATCATCAGAATAATCGCCAATGGATCGTTGATCGGATCGAATGTAAGAATCAGCTTTGCCACCTCCAGCGCCGTCCGCGAGCAGGCTCGAGACTCAAGGTACTGCGAGTGCTTGAACAGTGTCACAAAGAAAGCTCGATTCTCCTGCCGACGATAGTCAAGCCGGCAGTTACCCTGCGTTAAGCTGAACATCGTATGAAATGACGACTCCAACGCGAACAGCGCGTGCTCAATCAGTTCCGAAGCCATCGCATGATCTTCGGACATTTTGCACAACTCGCTCAGCTGGATCAGCGAGTCCACGTGATACGGATGCTGATTGATGATCTTGATAATATTGTCCGAGTCCATACTCTCGACGGCATTCAAGAACTTCTGCTGGATCTGCCGGTACGACGGACTATGCTCGAACGCAAAGTAGGTCACATTCTTATCCGGTGCACCCTTAGCAGTGCTGCCGGCAGCTTGCTCCGGTGCTTGTACCAAATTCATGTAGATACCGGATTTGCCAACCGGCGGCCAGTTGTCTTTGGGATTGACCAAATAGGTAGACTTCAACGTTCGCGGTGCACCACGGTTGTTTCGTCTTTTGTTCCTGAAAAGTACAAACCCAAAATCAGTACCCTTTCCCAATTACGCCGGCAAAATTTCGATTCCCAACTCACTGCTGATCGGTAACCACCTTGCTGCCAAACATGCGCTTCATCTCGTACTGCGGATTCAGGTTCTTGTGCTGTATCGTCAGCAGCGATTTCCCAACCGAACCCGCTCCGCTACCGGTGGCACTGTTGGCCACGGCTGCGCTGTTTTCCGACTTTTCGTAGCCCGCAAAGAGCCGATCGACCTCCTTCACCGTTTTGGCAAAGTCGTCCTCGATGTCTGCGTTGTCCTCGCTGCTGCGGCGAGCCGAACTGGCCACATACTTGCCCGCGCGCTTCTTCTTCTTTTTCTTCTTCTTCTTGCACTCGGCCAGGTTGGAGTTTTGCGCTCCGCCGGCGGCGTCCCGTTCCGTTTCGTCGTTGTCGTCCTCCTTGACTTCGCTCTCCGAAAGCGACTGCTGTTGGTTTAGCTGCAAAGTATCAATGGGATGGGTTTTATACATACACTTCTAGGCGAAATGGCACTATAGTGCGAAGGAGGCTGGGATTGAGTCCACGGTCTTCTGCTCATTATGCAAAAACGGTAGCCACTAGATCACCGAGCTCCCTAGATCGCAACAAATCCGACGGTTGTTCAAGGCAGACGTCATAAAGCTATTACAATAGAATCGGTTTGACTAATCCAGGGTGGCAACTGAATTCGCATTTTGAAATTCCGGTATGTTTTTCCGGTTTTCTTGATCAATAATTTAAAAAAAAAATCCCGGATTTGCAAATCATGTTGTTGTAAAACTATTGAAGCTGCGTCGATGGATGGCAACCGATGTCCGTCGGTGATTGGCTCTAGATTGCGGAACAGAGACCGACGTTAAATAAAGGGAGAATTTTTTTCGATGTTTTTTTCCTGTTTCTTTCCGGTGACTTTGAGTTCCTGACTTTTTCCCGATTTTCCGGTTCACTGGTCGCCCTGTAGTCGTGTCTCTACTGAGCATTCATAAGGGTATAGGTCATTCTCGAGAAATTTGCGGAAGAAGCCATTGTTTACTTTTGCGACTTAGGGTCTTATGATTGCTCTGCAGAGGCACCACTTTTCAAATAGACATTGATCGATTCTCTTCATCGACTTTCTCTTTCGTTAGTAACTTGGCTGCATTCATATTTAGGGCTATTTTGTCTACATAGGCTGCTAAAACTTTGAAATTTTTTGTAATCTCTAATAAAAATGTTATGGTTAATTTGCTTAACGACGTGTTCGGGGTTGATTGATTGATTTATCTTTATTAAGGAGGCTTTCAGCCTGAGGCTGGTTCACCTCCAACGTGTTCGGGGTATCATGCAAACTATTTGTGGAATAGTTCAATCATGTGGGTTATCGTTCGTGTATGGTATTTTTTTATTAGGGATGGCCTTAGTGTACAAAAAAATCTACAACCAAATTTTTGGTATTTGATTGTAATAATTTTACTTAAAATTACGTGAAGTTAAAGATCTCATCTCTGTAACAGCTTACATAACAAATATTTATGTATTTAATTATGACTCCAAAACATTGCCATAGCCATATACAGTCAAGATTCCTATAGTGCGGATTCGTTCTTGCCGGATTCCTATAGTACTGATGCCACTGGATTCCTATAGTACGGTCGATCCGGCATTAACGAATACACGTAGCATATGGGATTAGAGCTAATTGGGACCAAACACTGATTGTACGGCAATGTGAAGAGATAACTTCCTGATGTCTCTTGAGAAGTTGTTAAGCAGAAAGTTGGCCACCTTTTGGGACGATTCAGTTTCCGGTAGGACACAAGTCTGATCCTGTGGAAGATCCGGAATATCCGTAAAAGTGGCCGATTCATGAAAATGATCCTAGAGCTCCACGGCTTTTTCGAAATCACTCATAAATATCTTATCAGAATTAATTCGGAGTTGTGACTGGAATATGGACTCTGGGGACCACGGGATTGTTCACCAGAAGATCCGGAATATCCATAAAAGTGGTCAATTCATGAAACTGATCCTAGAGCTCCGCGGATTTTTTGAAACCACTCATAGACGTCTTATCAGAATGAGTTCGGAGTCATGACCAAAAAATTGACCCTGGGGACTACGGAATGATCCATTATAATATCCGGAACATCCGTAAAAGTGGTCAATTCATGAAACTGATCCTAGAGCTCCACGGATTTTTTGAAACCACTCATAGACGTCTTATCACAATAAATTCGGAGTTGTGTTCGGAAAATGTACTCTGGGGACCATGGAATGGTTCACCGGAAGATCCGGAACATCCGTAAAAGTGGTCAATTCATGCAACTGATCCTAGAGCTCCATGTTTTTGTTTGAATCTTTCATAAACGTCTTATACCAATTAATTCGGAGTTTTGACTAGAATTTAGACGGAAAATGGACCTTTGGGACCACGAGATGGTTCACATCCAGCCGTATTTATGAAGACAAAAATATTAGCACCAAAACCATCACTTTTACGTATAGCTTATTCGTATTTTTTAGCCGATTTGAAATTAGGGTGGTCCTTAAAATTGGTGAATTGAAAATTCAACCTTTTTTATTACTTGAGATAGACTAATGCAGTTTTTTAAAAAGTCGTAGAATAATCAATTTGAACCAACTTTGCTCATGGCATCAAATTTTTATCTCTTATGGTTCATGACTTATGGTTATTTTAAACAAGTAGGTTGGAGTGGCCCCTAGAAAATCTTTCTTTAAATATTTTTATTGGTGATTAACGTATAAACAATATTTAAAGAAATTTCTAGGGGCCACCCTAACCTCTCGTAAAAACATTATTCTAAATACTTTTAGAACTTTTTATGACGCATATTTTTGCAGAAGTCACTAATTTGAATCTCCTTTATTAAAAAGTTATGGCTAGTTTTTGATAAAAAAAAAGATTTTTATTTTAAATAAAATAAAATACTTTAAACAAAAAACGCTCTCACAGTTTTTCCACAAATACTAAAAGTTTGAAAATCAGTTTGCTCCATTTAGAGACATTGTCATTTTAATAGAACCATTTTTTCGAAGAAAATCTCCATTAAGTTTCTAATAATAAAAAAAAGATAGCAGCCTGGTTGCTTCAGCAAAAATATGCGTAATCATAAGTTCTAAATGTAACCAAAACAAAGTTTTTACGAGAAATGAACTAATGAAAAGATATTCGAAGAAATCTGTTTTTTATGGGCCATTCTTCTTAAAAAATCATAACTCATGAACCTTAAGAGATAAAAATTTGGTTTCTCGAGCAAAATTGCTTCGAATTGATTGCTCTACAACTTTTAGAAAATTGCATTGATCTATCTCAAATAATTAAAAAAAAATATGTATTTTCAAATCTCCAATTTTGTGGACCACCCTAATTTCAGATCGGCCAAACAATATGAAGAAACTTTCCCCAAGACACTATATACCTAAAGCTGACGGTTTGGGCGCAAACATTTTTGTCTTCCTAAATACGGCTTTGGGACCATTGTGCAGTGGATGGTCCTCCGAAAGATCCGAAACATCCGTAAAAAGGCTCAATCGATGGAACTGATCCAAGAACTCCGTTTTTTCGTAAACTCTCATAGACGTCTTATAATTATGAACTCGGAGTTATGATTGGAAAACAGACCCTGGAGACCATGAACGCTCCTCTGGAAAATAATAGACAACTCATCAGAATGAACTCGGAGTTGTGACTGAAAAATGGACCCCAGGGTCCATTGGATGGTCCTTCGGAATATCCGGAACATCCATTAAAGTGGATAGGTCAAGAAAACTGATCTAAGCACTCTATGGTTTTTTAGAACTGCTCATAGACACATTTCAAGGTGGTATTTAAGTAATTAATAACTTCTAGACACTTTTAACGGAATTTTTGATGATCTTCCGGATCTTTTAATGGACCATCCTGTGGTCCCCAGTATAAACTTTCTGGTCAAAACTCCGATTTTATTGTGATAAGATGTCTATGAGTGCTTTCTAAAAAATCGTGGAGCTCAAGGATCAATTTCCTGAATTGAGCACTTTTACGGATGTTCCGGATCTTCCGGTGGACCATTCTGTAGTCTCCATATTCTTATTTCTGAACACAACTCCGAATACATTCCGACAAGACGTTTATGAGTGGTTCCGAAAAATCCGTAGAGCTCTAGGATCAGTTTAATGAATTGACCACTTTTACGGATGTTCCGGATCTTCCGGTGGACCATCATGTAGTCCCCAGAGTCCAAATTAAGGTCACAACTCCGAACACATTCTGATAAGACGTCTATAAGTGGTTTGAAAAATCCACGGAGCTCTAGGATCAGTTTCATGAATTGACCACTTTTCTGATGTTCCGGATCTTCCGGTGAACCATCTCGTGGTCCGCAGGGTCCATATTCCAGTCACAACTCCGAATTCATTCTGATAAGACTTTTATGAGTGGTTTCTAAAAACGCGGAGTTCTAGGATCAGTTTCATGAATTGACCGCTTTTACGGATATTCCGGATCATCCACAGGATCAGACTTGTATCCTACCGGAAACTGAATCGTCCCAAAAGGTGGCCAACTTTCTGCTTAACAACTTCGCAGAAGACATCAGGAAGTTATCTTTTCAAATCAGTGAGATTTTCAAATTTTCAACCAAAAAATTTCAACAATGTTATTGTTTTGTTGACATCGTTTGACAGTCCACTTGACCGAATAATGCCAATTTCGTGCGCGGTCTATGCTTCGAATTGTTAAGAAATGTCAAAGTGCATCTGCTACCACTAACACTGTTTATTTTCGAAAAAGCTTTCGTTCGAACGGGTTCGTACGAAAACCAGAATGCCGTTTTCGAACTCGTTCGAATCGAGTCGTTCGTACGAACGAACGATTCGTACGAAAACGGGAATAGAGGTGATTAAGGCTGTGAACCATTTGGTGAGTTAAATTTAACTCGTGGTTAAAAGTGACACTTCGAAAGTTATTTTCTATGTTCGAAAATCCCCGTGCTGTCGATCGACCGGTTTTCAACCCACGGTTGTCAAAATTTAACTTCTTGTCTGTCAGAAGTAACCACGCTCGGATAGCAGGGTTAATCGATAACTTTCCATCTGTCAAATTTTAACCAAAAGTTAAAATAATCCACCAAATGGTTCAGAGCCTAAGAAACCTTTCAACTCTCGCGCAACACGAGAAAAGGGCCGATCATTGTTGATCGATTCTCTTCATCATTTTCTCTTTCGCGAATAATCCGACTGCAAATGAACATCTTCTGTCGAACTGTGCTGCGAGCTTAGAGAGAAATTCATTTATGTTACGCGAGAACTCTTAAAATGTGCCTAGGATTGAACCCAGTCTTCTTGCTCAGTGCTAGCAACCGGTGGAAACTAACGATTTAGGCTCTGAACCATTTGGTGAATTATTTTAACTTTTGGTTAAAATTTGACAGATGGAAAGTTATCGATTAACCCTGCTATCCGAGCGTGGTTACTTTTGACAGACAAGAAGTTAAATTTTGACAATCTTGGCTAAGTTCTTCTCGAAAACCGGTCGATCGACAGCACAGGGATTTTCGAACATAGAAAATAACTTTCGAAATGTCACTTTTAACCACGAGTTAAATTTAACTCGGCAAATGGTTCACAGCCTTAAAATTGGCTCACTACTTGACTAGCCTATTGGTCCCAAGCAAATCGATCATCGTACCATTAGGTACTGCAGCGTGACATCACAAATGAACTCAGGGTTAATCGGCTGAACCTATTTGACAGTTCAGTGGTACTGTTTACAAGCACTTAGGCTCTGAACCATTTGGTGGATTATTTTAACTTTTGGTTAAAATTTGACAGATGGAAAGTTATCGATTAACCCTGCTATCCGAGCGTGGTTACTTCTGACAGACAAGAAGTTAAATTTTGACAACCTTGGCTAAGTTCTTCTCGAAAACCTGTTGATCGACAACACAGGGATTTTCGAACATAGAAAATAACTTTCGAAATGTCACTTTTAACCACGAGTTAAATTTAACTCGTGGTTAAAAGTGACATTTCGAAAGTTATTTTCTATGTTCGAAATTCCCCGTGCTGTCGATCGACCTGTTTTCGAGCCACGGTTGTAAAAATTTAACTTCTTGTCTGTCAGAAGTAACCACGCTCGGATAGCAGAGTTAATCAATAACTTTCCATCTGTCAAATTTTGACCAAAAGTTAAAATAATTCGCCAAATGGTTCAGAGCCTTAGTCGTTTTTTCGAAATTAAATATTCTAAAATTACCGAACTTTAACTTGAAAATTGTCGAGGAACAGCGCGATGAAAGGATGTTTCTCGTGGACAATGCAGAAGTGTGGTTTACATCTCACTGCAGTCTGAAAAATTATCGAGAAAATCTACCCAAGAAAAAAAAAACGACTAAGTCCACGTAAACAGTACCACTGAACTGTCATCAGATTGAGGTTAATCCCGACGGTGCAAAACCTAATAGAGGTAACTCTAAGACTAGAAGGCAGGGGGACCCTATCCCTGTCACCCACATATAGATGCACCATAGCTTACATGATTTTGACATTTTTGGATAATCTGACACTTTTGGGCATACCGACAGCGGTAAAACTGACGGAGATACGGCAGAACAAAACAGGTTACTCTTTCACACTTGCATCGTAGTGCTGAATGCTAGAAAGAGTAGTCTGTTGCAGTTATCCTGACCCACTATATTCATCACATTGATGTGTGCTCCGATTGGCTTGGGACCAATAAGCTAGTCCGATTGTATGACATTCCCCTGAAAGCCATTCCCCAGAATGCCATTTCCAAGAATGCACCATTTCCCAGAGAAAAAATCCCCAGAATGAACCATTACCCAGAAAAAAATCCCCAGAATGTACCATTCCCCAGAAAAGATGATGAAATTAGTAATTTACACTTTTCTTTTTTTTACTATTGATAATACGCTATGTTTACTTTTATGGAACTATGTATTTATCAATTCCAAACCATTTTTTAGCTCTTTATAAAATGATAACCTTCAAGTTTTCGAGCACTTCGTTCATCATTTAATAAGTCAAAGGGTCTATTATGCAATCCAATTCAACCAATCGGAAACTGTCAAACCTTATCGAAGAATTGTTCGATCTGAGTTGAAGAATTTCTCGTGATGCATTAAAAAATCGGTGCATGGAACGTTGAACTACCGATTTCAAATTTATAACATTATGCTCATGTGGGCTGCATCTCGCTGCTTGCAGGCAGTCTTTCGTTGTGTACTGGAGAACAGCGTTGCCAGATTGTTTGCATGGTTATCGGTATCAAATGATTAAAAAATCAGTAGTTATCGGTATTTACTATTTAAATTAATTTTATATTTTTTCAAACTTTTGGACTAAAATCGAATGATGGAATTTCCATGTAAGTCGAAAGAAATTTCTGGGAAATATTTGATTTTGACTCTTAATGGTAGCGACAAAACTTCCAGAGGAAGAATAAGGAAGATCCTGTGGAGGAAGTTTGAAGGGAGTTCTAAGAAATGTCGGAAAAACATCCGATGGGGATCTTCCAAGACAAATATTGAGAAACTTCTGGAATTTTGTTTAGAAGCTTTCGGTGTGGAAATCGGAGGCCAATCCCGGAGTAGCACAGGGATAAGTTAAGTTAAGTATCCTTTATTATGGAGGCTTTTAGCCTGAGGCTGGTTCACCTCGGAACAGCTGAAAGATACTTCAAGGAGAAGATGGAAAATATCTGGAAGAAATAGATTTCTGGGGGATGTTAGCACAATATTCCCTGAAGTTCCTCACATCCCTGAAAACCCCACAATGTCCCTGAAGTTTTCGGAACATTCCTGAATTGCACTTAGGAATATCTCATAATTCCTCGGAACTCCTTGCAAGTTCTTGCAATTTTCCTAAAGTCAATAGGGCTGTTTTGAAGTTCTCTGATCATCCTCGAAGTACTCGAAACTTCTTCCCTTACGTTTCCAAAATTTTCATAGACCTCTCGGAACTTTACTGAAGTTTTCGGAATTTCCTGAATTTCTCGGAACTCATTTAAAGGTTCAGAAATTTCCTTGAATTTATAGGTCCTGATGTTCTCAGAGCTTTCCTAAAGTTATCTCAATTCTTCTGAAACAAATGGAACTATCCTGAAAATCATTAAATTTCTTTGAAGTTCTTTGGACTTGTGAAGTTACCAAAATGTTTCAGTTTCCTTAATTTCATTGTAGTTCTCTGGGCTTTCCTTAGAAGAGATTACCGGATTTTCGATTTTGAACAGAAGTTAATGAAACTGTCTTTAATTTATCAGAACCTACCCAAAATTCCGAACTATTCTGAAGTTTTAGAACTTCCTGAAGCTAATGGAACCGCAATAAAACTCTGGAAGCATTCCTGAAGTTCTGGAGAAGTGGAAAATACTGACGGGAGAAGACGGAAGAACCTTTCAAGCGAGGCTAACGGGTGTTCAATAAAAAATGAGAATGATTTCAGTGCCGTCCAGCGCTCTTGTGAGAGCATCGCGTTGCGTGGTACGGCTAACCAAGGCCCCTTCTCCAATATTCATTGATGTTTTTTTGAAGAATAAACATTATGATTTTAATAAAAATTACTGAATGCGTTGATTTTTTTTTTACTAGCTAGGTATGACTGAAAAAAATCTCATTTTTTATTAAACACCCGTTAGAAAAAGCTTTCAAGGGAAGTCGAAATAGCTTCCCGGAAGGAATCGAAAAATAACTTACAGGGTAAGGTGAACGGAAATTCCTAGGGAAAGTTGGAAGAAACTTCAAAGGGATGACTAAAGAAATTTCAGGAATTTCAAAAATTTACATTTTTATGGATCTGTTTTCAACTAACCACTTCATTCGAGCAGTTAAAATGACGTTTACTACCACTCAAACTTTGAAATGAAACATTATTTTGAGATTTTTTCTTCTAGAACCTCGAGAAAAGTAGCCAACATTTGTGCGTTTCATAAAAAAATAGAAATTAGTTGGTCCAGTTTTGTGAAATCTCTGGTAGAAAGTCACGCCAAAACTGTTTGACAAAGGGGTCAACTGAATAAAAGTATTTCCCGATTTCCAGAAATAACCGGTATGAGTCAACAGGTGTTTCTCGACTCCTTGGTAACCAAAAACGGCGAGAAAATGGAAGCATTAGTCGAAAGAGTATCAAGAATAAGATATTTTTAAAGATGACATGTTTTTGGAGCAGACTCAAAAATTTTAATTTTCAAAAATATAAGTCTCTCCCAGGCATGGAAAATCATTTGCATTCATTGCGTACATTCATTGACATTCATTTGTCTCTAACTTTTTTCATCAACAGAATTCCGTTAAGTGATGTATGAAGCTTTTGTAGGTTGTATAATCAACTACAAATTTTGTCAATAATTCAAATCTGTATCTCTTATGTATGATGAACTAGAGAGGGCAGAACATGTTATTGTTTTTCGGTGAATGTAATTTACATTCACTCAAAAACAATGGTGGATTCAGTTTGCTCACGTTCATCATGCATAAGAGATGCAGATTTGAATTATTGACAAAAGTTGTAGCTAATTATAAAACCTACGAAAGCTTCATACATTACTTTACGGAATTATGGTGATGAAAAAAGTTAGAGACAAATGAATGTAAATGAATGTACGAAATGAATGTAAATGATTTTCCATGCCTGGTCTCTCCTAATAGTTTCCTTTGAAAATTCAGTGCGGATATGCAGTAATCATTTTGATCATTAATAAGAAATCGGTATAAATCGGTATTTAAACTCAAACATCGGTATTCTGAGAAACCTTATCTGTATACCGGTATCAAGTTTGAAAATCGGTATATCTGGCAACGCTGCTGGAGAACACCACTACTCACCACGCGGTGATTGAATAAACATCGTTTGGTGAGACCGGATGGAATTCAACTTGTTAGGGAAATCGCTTTTCGCAGGCAATCGGTGATAATTTTAATTATCATAGCAGCAGTTGCACATTCGTGCAATTTTTAAAAGTGACATTTAAAAAATGACAGTCTTAAATTTAGCAGGTGCGTAGAAATATTTCTGATCCATTGATGATAAAATTATTGAAATTGGTCCAGGGGGCAGCTGAGTTATTAACGTTCAAAATCTTTCACAATTTTGTTACATGTTCCATATAGAAATAACACACGTAGTCCTACGTCAAAACAAGAAACTGACGTTTGGCAGAAAACGGGAAGACCGAATCTCTAGAACCTCGACAATCTATCAGAGGCAGACTCAGGGGCTTACGGCAGCGAAGCTTTAACCGAAAATGTGTAGATAGTTAAGGCTGACAGACAGGAAGGCAGGTTAAGGCCAAAGCAGGGAGAACGCCACTAATTTGGATGCATTTTATTTCTAAAAAGACCGCAGCGCTGCTATGGCATGCGAGCGGGATTGAAAGAATACATCGGGATAGACAGAAGATAAACAGAGATGTTCAGGATATCTTGCAAGAAATAGAAAAATATCTGGAACAGAAAAACGATTTTTGGAATTTTTGATTCGTTGATGTGGATAAAATGCGGATTTGAGGATAAAATGGATACACTGAAAACGAATCTTACTCGTGAGTGAGTCACTTTTACTGATTCGTATGGCGACATTTTTAAAAGCGTAGAATACCCATGCGCTGAGTGACCTATACGCTTTTTTTTAGAAATTTCTCCACACAAACTCAGAGTTAAAGTGACTCATAACTGAGCAGTGTGTGGAACCTTGAGGAAATGATAGGGATCTTCCGCCCGAAGCCGTATTCCAGTACCATCATCGAGTTTAAAAACATTTATGTAAGAAGGGTCAACCTTCGGCCATAGGTGGATTAATGCAGCTCCGGACATACCAAATCGAATCGATTGATGTTGATCTTCTTGATGCGGCTCTGACTGCTGATGCTAGTGCTATCGTAGTCCGCATCGGCACCATCCGAAATCTCATCGATCGGTTCCTTGATCTCGAGCTCGTTGCCCTGCAGTTTCCGGAGAATACGATAGGACATCCTGCTAGTTGCTGCGGCGGTGGTGGCGAGTGCACGTCTCGATCTCGAGGCAACTATTTCGCGTTAGATTCTTCGAGCTGCTGTTCTATTTCATCGGAAAAAATAAACCGCACGGATCGCGCTACCGATTTTCACTTATTTAATCCGACGATCGATTTGTGGTAAGAAAATGTAGGTAACGATGGAATCGTCAAAGTTTAGTGACACGAAACAAAAACAATAAACTTGCTGCCACCTTCCGAAAAACGCGAATGTTGCGCGACCCTTTTTCGAGCAGTCAGCAGGAAAAACACGCAGTTGATAAAAAAAAAGACCCCGCGAAGGGAATCTCACCCCTTGTCCAGACATTAGCTGTCATATTTTGACGTACCCGGTCCCCGCAGCTGGTGTCGGCCCAATGCCAAGCAGATGGTAGCGAAAGTACTACCGTATGTGTTGGATTACCACAAACGGTTAAAAATTGTTTATAATCCCTGCTAAACTTTAACTGAAATGGTTATGGAACTTAACATGAACATTCGTGTGATAAAGTTTTAACCTTATGTATTATGGTTTTTTGGAAGTGAACCTTGCAAATAATGGGTTTTTAAGAACCATTACCATTCAAAATTCTTGTTTTCTCCATACATTTTTGGAAAGAAAACTATCCAGCTTTCCATGCTCGGTAATGGCGGCCTGTTTGTATGAATAAATGTATCCTTCACTGTGCTTTCTGACACTATCTGGATGTTCGGATTTTGATCCCTCCCTTTCTCTCTCCCAGGAACAGAAGAAAATGGAACAACATACGCCCTCCAGTTAGTGTCAAAAAGTACAGTGAAGGATACATTTATTCATACAAACAGGCCGCCATTACCGAGCATGGAAAGCTGGATATTAGAACCTAGGGGTGGGACAGGTTTACTTTAAATTGCTTTTTTGCAGCAAGTAACTCAATGTACCTAAACATTTAATCGACGTTCATCGATTTTTTTTTGTCCGTTGACCCTCCAGTTTTTTTGTAAACTAAGTAAGCTGAAGCGTCACCTAAAACTATGACCTGAATATTACGGAAGAAACTGTGCCGGTGTTTGCGGCGGAGGAAAAATACTGGTGAGTGACCAATCTTATTGATGCTGATTATTCCGTGACGGCAATGCTACGCTACCAAGAATCAGCGTCTCAAGGATAAAGATTTTTTTGCTCGAACCAATCTACTGTTGGTGGATGGGAAATTCTTCGGGTTCCAGTTCTCCCGCGGATGAAATGTTTATCAAAAACAGAAACTGAGTTAATGCTTTACGACCCTCTGCGTATTTCTTTATTAATTTTTTAGGGTTAGTACCGTAGAAAAGCTGAACACTTTACCTACATGGCTCCAATCTTAGACAGTTAAAGAAGCGGAAAGCGGAAGAAGTGGAGTTTTCGTTACATCTTCGGAAACGATTCCCGTTTACCATCGCCACCGATGGAACAATCAGATTAAAGACACCCGGTACCCCTCGGGGTGAATATAAATTGGGATGTTTCGTATGCCAGCGCTGGACAATGGCATGTTGGAGTATGACTTCTGGATCTCGAGATCCGTGATGGCGCCATGACGTATGATAATGGAACTTTAGGAAGGCGGCTAAATCTCGCAATTTGAAAATCTGGAACTTTAAGTGTTGTGGATTTTCTGTAAAAATGTTTCATTTTTGTATTGCTTTTTTCTTTGCATAGAGTAGTTGATGTGAAAATCGACTGCATCGCCCACCGCACTATTCGGAGGATTCCATTGTACATAAGTCGGATAAGCAATAAGTATGTACTACTCAATTTAACATTTCGAAAACTGATGCAGCAAACGAGCTATCAGGACGGATCTTTCTCTCACAAGATCTATTTGTATGTTTGAGGCTTGTATGGTTTGCGGCTCGACCAGATTTTTTTTTTTTTTTTTTTTTCTTTATTTTAGAGATTTTTAGCCTGAGGCTAGTTCATCTCTTATCGGCTCGACCAGAGAGACACTCTGGATCTGATCACCTTCTTTGCGGATATATTTGGCAATACCGTCTTTTTTATTGTTATGGTGATCAATTCCAAGACACGAACGTCGCCGATGGAGAAACTGATTTTTTAATAATAATAGTCGACCATGGTCTTCGCTGGATTCTTATCCATTTCTCATTTCTTCCTTAACACGGGCTCGCATTTTCTCCTCTATTACGATGATGTCATCACGGAAGAGCATACCCAGCGCACCGTTCGCCGCAAGTCCTTCTAATTTCAAAATGTTCTTGATGTGTGGAAGCACAACACCAATTTCATTTCGGATCCTATCCCAGAAAAATGATCCTATAATAAATAATTATTTCTGCAGATATGATACTGAAATTAAACCTCGAATAAAACCTCGAATAAAACTTACAATATATTGACAAGTGTTTTGTTTGACAGCAGCTTTTGTTATGTTGCTGTGATGCGAAAAGTGAGAAAGCAAATGGCAATAATCTCGTCCACTAAGCAACGTGAGTTACTCGAGGTGCCTCAAAAGCAACTCTGAAATTGCTCGTGATTGGGAGCTGTCTTGCCCCTAGGCGCTGTTACTTGAGGCAAACGGCATCGCCATAGAAATCGGGTGACTTAAGTAATATCGAAAAAAAAAATGATCGGAAGGTGATTGCGTCAAAAAGCAATTTGGTTGGTATTTAAATCGAGATTTAAATAAATTAAAAACTGGGATGTGATACTATATTCGGACAGTATATAGAGTAATAGCAACAATCAATACGAAACTAACGATTTTAAATTGGCTCACCACTTTAGTAGCCTATTGGTCCCAAGCAAACGATTAACGTACCCTATTCTAGTTGAAATTCTATTACTACACTATGTTTGTTTTGATTCGCTATGAAAGTTTGACAGATAACATCAGGGGTGTGTGGATTCATGCAGAACATGCAGGGGTGAGTGAAATAGCTTGGGACTGCTTGGGACCGTTGTTCTGGTACTGAGTGAGCCAAAAATAATAATGATTTTCTTCGGGACCCAGTGGTCTTAGAGTTACCTCTATGGTAATAGCAACATTCAATTCGAAACTAACGATTTCAAATTGGCTCACTGCTTGACTAGCCTATTGGTCCCAAGCAAACGATTAACGTATCCCATTCGAGTCAAAATTCTAGTACTACACTATGTTTGATTTGAATTGAAGATAGTATCAGAGCTGAGCCAAAAAATTGAGCACGTATCTTCGGGGCCTTCTGGTCTTGGAGTTACCTCTATGGTAATAGCAGAAGCATCGATTGACACTGATAGCACCGACAAACCGACATGGATGACCATACAAATTACCATGACAAATTCTGATCAAAGCACAAAACTGACATCTGCCGCCGTGTTCGCGGAAAATCTTTATCCTGGTTCTTGTTCAATCTATTTCGGACAAATTATTTTTATCTAGATAAAAATAATACTATGGTTTTGACATATGGGATTGCTGCACATTTCAATTGGCCGTTATGGATTCTCGATCAAGAATTAAGTTTAAGTTTCATGTCGATTTACCTTTGTTACTTTCGACGTAATGAAAATTTGCTCTTGGTTTACACCCAGAGACTTTGATAGAGGCGTTGGAGGCGAACCAGCCTCAGGCTGAAAGTCTCTTAAATAAAGATAAATCAATCAATCGTTGATAGAGGCGGCCAAAGAAAATTTCTGTCAAAACAGCAGTTGTTGATGTATCTTTTGGCAATGTTACTGGCACCCATGTTTCTTCGAGGTTAAAAGTGACATTTCGAACGTTATTTTCTATGTTCGAAAATCCCTGTGCTGTCGATCGACCGGTTTTCGAGAAGGTGTTTATCAAAATTTATTCCTGGTCTGTCAGACATAACTCTGGTAAAATAGCAGGTTTATTTGAAAAATTTCCATCTGTCAAATTTAAGTGAAAATTCACCAAATGGAACACAGCCTTAGGCTCTGATTTTTTTTGCTTTATTAGAGAGACTTTCTTTATACCCCGTTCACATTAGAGCGTATATCACGTGATATACGCTGACTTGCAATGAGCACTCATACATCTAGTTTTCACTGGAAATCCTTTGTATGAGTGTTCATTGCAAGACAGCCTATATTACGTGATATAGGCTGTAATGTGAACGGGGTATTAGGCTCTGAACCATTTGGTGGATTATTTTAACTTTTAGTTAAAATTTGACAGATGAAAAGTTATCGATTAACCCTGCTATCCGAGCGTGGTTACTTCTGGCCAAGTCCCCGGCAAGGTGACAGATAATCTTAGTTTCACGTACCCACTTGCAAATAGTAGATGTCGCCACACAACGTAAACAAAGGGACTGCCCTTCATCGTCGCAATGGTATTTCTGTATGGGAAGGCAACTTTTTGTTTCACCATGTGTGGATGTCAAGCAACAAGCAAGAATGCCATGTGAAAAGAGCGATTTATGGTTTTCGTTGTGAAATGAAATAAATCCAAACAAATTGAAACAGATTGATGGAAGTTTTTCTTATATAATCAAATGGAAATAAAAACACATTGGTTAATTCTATTATATTTTGCTCTTGAATATTATCAGTCTTGAGAATAATGTTTCTGAGCATGTACTGGACTTGTCAAGTTGCCCCCGGGTTGCTTCTGACAGACAAGAAGTTAAATTTTGACAATCTTGGCTAAGGCCGTTCGTAATGTTGAGTTTCAAAATTGTTTTAAACTAAAGGGTGGTACGGTCAAAATTTGGTCAAGGGAAAACGCGTGTAAATCGGTGAAATCGTTTATTTAAAAAATCAAATTAAATTTCTTTTTCAAGTTCAATTAGTATAAAATTCAGGAAAAATATTCAGTTAGGCTTCCACTTTTCCAAATCCGAATTGCCGGGCCTTACGCTTGACCCCTGCCATCAGATTTTGTACAGCCACCTTGTCCACCTTCTTCGCCGCAGAAAGCCAGTTTGCCTTGAACTGCTACTCGCCCTTAGCAGTTTTTTTGGTCTTCTTTAGGTTCCGCTTGACAATAGCCCAGTATTTCTCAATTGGGCGGAGCTCTGGCGTGTTGGGAGGGTTCTTGTCCTTGGGAACCACCTGCACGTTGTTGGCGGCGTACCACTCCATGGCCTTTTTACCGTAATGGCAAGATGCCAAATCCGGCCAAAACAGTACGGAACAATCGTGTTTCTTCAGGAAAGGCAGCAGACGTTTATTCAAACACTCTTTCACGTAAATTTCTTGGTTGACAGTCCCGGAAGCTATGAAAATGCTACTTTTCAAGCCACAGGTACAGATGGCTTGCCAAACCAGATATTTCTTTGCGAACTTTGACAGTTTCATGTGCTTGAAAACATCTGCTACCTTTCCCCTTCCTTTTGCCGTATAAAACTCCTGTCCCGGAAGCTGCTTGTAGTCGGCTTTGACGTAGGTTTCGTCGTCCATTACCACGCAGTCAAACTTCGTCAGCATCGTCGTGTACAGCCTCCGGGATCGCGCTTTGGCCGTCGTATTTTGTTTATCATCGCGATTTGGAGTCACTACCTTCTTGTAAGTCGATAGTCCGGCTCGTTTTTTGGCTCGATGCACGGTTGTACACGATACACCCAGCTTATTTGCGGCATCTCGGAGAGATAGGTTAGGGTTTCGCTTGAAACTACCGGCAACTCTCTTTGTCGTCTCAGCGGCTTCCGGTTTTCGATTTCCCCCCGATCCAGACTTCCTGGCTGTCGACAAACGTTCCCCAAACACTTTAATTACATTTGTAACGGTTGATTTGGCAACTTTTAGCGATTTTGCCAACTTTGCGTGCGAGTAGCTCGGATTTTCGCGATGCGCGAGCAAAATTTTGATACGCTGCTCTTCTTGCTTGGACGGCATTTTGACAACTGAAGAGTGAATTCCAAAATCAAAATAGGAGCAACATTCTACACACACACACCTTCAAAATGAGGGGTGTTCAGGTTTTTTAAATGCAAAATTGAAAGAAATACGTCAAGTTGATATTGACCAAATTTTGACCGTATCACCCTTTACTCGACAATTCTATAATTTGAAACTGTCAAAAATAAAACTGCAACACGATCAGCGCAACGCACAGTTCTAAAAGATGTTTGTAATCATCAAGTTCCATAAACTTTACTGTTCTCTACAGGGGGAACGACACTTCAGGATTATCCCATTTTTACCCGAATCACTCCTTAAATTTCCAACGTGCGCAAAAGTTCAATCCATCCTGTCTATTCTTTCTATTCCCAATTTATCCCTTCTGCATGCACACAAATTGTCAAGCAAGCCGTGCAGTTTTCAAGTCAAACGCGAAGCACTTTGCCATACTCACTGCCAATTTTCAACGATCTCCATAATAAACATGGTGTTAAAAAAATTTGATTTGCGTTGAGTCGTTCAAGGTGGCGATTGTCCTGGCGGAGCTGGTGGAAATTATCAAAGTTGAAACGTGAAGGAATGAATAGTACGAAGGTAACCACCACGTACATCAGCTGGTCGTGCGGTTAAAAATCGGCAAAATGCGAGCTATGCTGGAGGCCAAGGATGAAGTAATTTCTCGATTGGATTTCCGGGGGAGGTTACATTAAAATAGATTACGGATCAGTCATCTAAAATCGGTCGTGGGAGCAAATATATCAAGCGCGTCATAGAGGAGACGGCAACGCACATCCACTTCCCTGACTCAAACCACCAGCCTCACCTGACAAGGAAACCCCCTACATCAAGCATGTGGAAAAGGAATTCAAGTTCCACTCGGCCCTAGTTGTATTCGTTGCTGGTGCCGGTCAAGAGTTCGAAGAAGGAAGAGCTAATGGTGAAGGATGTCACCCACCGGGTGATGGAGTTTCTGTGCGAGAATAAAAAAAAAAACGGAACAAATCGAAGAAAAATATATGTATATATATGTATACATACCACAGTTTAATCTAAAACTAATGTCGAATCTCCATATCATTGATGAAGTACAAAAATAATAAATATGTATTATGTAGATCAGTTAATTGAAGGAAAGTATAAGAAGTAGAATAAATAAAAGAAAGTGTTCGATTTGTAGGGCCGTCATCTTTAAGATATTAAACAAAATATGTACAGTCTTTATCAAATTTAAAATAACAAAAAAAAAAAAAACTAAATTATACATAAGAAAAATTTTATATCCTCATTGCTGAGTAAGCATGATATATCGACCGAAGATAGATCTTTTAATCTTGGGAATACCAAGGAGTTTTGGTTCCGATGCATGATATCTCTCCTTGCCTGGATTTTATTTAGTCTTGCTTCAAATCCTTGCATGGTGAAGTTGAGTTCGTTGACCAATTTCACCATGCTCCAATTTCGCCACGCTCGTATGAAAAATAGTGAGTACATAGAATAAATGAAGAACACTAATTTTGATTATATAAATCGAATAAATCGGGTATCGCTATCAGTTGCCATACAGACAATTTGATTTTTTCTTCTTGGAAAATTGCATGGGTATAATTCAATTTTTTGTGGCGTCCTTGGTGTTAAATCGATTATCTGTGCAATACTAATTGACACAAAATGGTGATGCTCCAGCCAACAATGGTAGTATCATAATCAACTGAACGTTGCGAGCGAGCGGACATTTTTTCAGATGATTTGATGATTTGAACCAATTTATACTAATAACACTCATTGATTCGAATCCGATAGAAAACAAATGAGATTATTTTTTCACTGAGCATTGACTAAAATGGCTACTTCGATGTTTTTCTTTCGTAGTGTTTCATTTCAGTTGCACGCATCCCCATGAAAATTTAAAGCACTCTCGTATCCAATGCAATCCTATCAGGAATCCCATGTATTTTTTCATCCTTTCTTTATTTTCGTCATAATGACACACTCAAAAAAAAACTCTTCAATTACATTATTTTTAAAGGCAAGCATGGTAAAATAAAATGCATCTGAATGAGTGTCGTTCCCCCTGGTTCTCTATGAAGTTCATAGAGTGTTTTAGTGAAGCTCTTCGAAACATCTTTAAATACATCCAAAGACATTTGAAACAGTGTTTCAAACTCGCTCAGAAATAAAACAGAATAGTCGAGCAGTTGCAAATCTGGTGCAAACTAGTGCTCGAATAATGAAACTGCAACTCAGCATTGCGAGAGGTGCGTTTCTGTTCTAGTTTCAAAATGAAACAGTATGTATGTATGTATGTAAGGTAGCCACCATCCCTTCAAAGATCTTGTCTTGTATGCAGCTCCACTTAATAGCAAGATCAATTTGAGTCACCGATCTGAATTCACAATATCGCTGTATGAAGGGCCAAAAACGGAGGGGCGGACCCGTAAGCAGAGACACTTACGCGAAATCCACGGGAATTTAAGAATCTCCTTCCAACGATACGATCCAACAAATCGAATAACACAATTCGCAATACTTATTAAGCTTCCTACAGGATGGTTTGTAAAGAAGGGTGCGTCAATCTCACTGAAACTGTTGAAGTAGAATTCACACCACCACAATCGAATCGGTAGGATAAAGAAAATGATAGTGTTTATTCCCTCCTAGACTCCGGTTGTCATACCACTCCATCGTCCAGTTTCAGGTCAAATGATACCCTGATGCTCCCTCCCAACCCAGTATTTATTTATATAATGAAAATATATGTAATGGAGAAATGAAATAAATCAGAACATTATATATGAAATAGTGAATATAAATTTATATGGATAGAATAGTTGATATTATGCAATGAAAATAGTAAATATTTTAAATATAATAAGATGCAGCTCTTTGTTTCCTCAGCTCACAATATGAGGTGGATGTAACACTGAAATTTCAAGGTTATATTAAGCAAATTTATATTTTTATCTCTAATTATACTTGATATTCTCTCCTTACAATAATGTAAGGATGTAAATGTAAAGTATGATGTATAACTAACAGGACAAACAATGAAATGGGGACCTCATCTAAATGAAGCCATGCTTAATGAGAAATAACCTGTATAAAAAATAAATTCATATAATGTTATGTATTGTTGTTGCTTCCACTGCTTCATCCGCTTACTTTTAATTTCGATATGTTATGCAATACAATATAATTATATAATTGTTCCAATATTAGGGTTAGATAGATATTGTAGTCTGCAGAAGGTTAATTATTTTAATGCTTGTCTTTTTATGATTTATCAACGAAGAGCTGAAATAAACATCAATAATTGATATCGATGAATCCAGTATTTCAGATATGCTTTGGATTTCAATAGTCAGGATCCACATCTAGGGCAACTGATGAACCTGTATTCTGCAATTTGATATTTCAATCGAAAGAATCCAAGGATGGGATACGATATAGACACATCTTATATGATTTCATGTTATATAGAAGCATTTAAAAACAACAAAAATTAAATGAATAATATTAATTAGGGTTAGATCCCGGTATTAAAAAAAAGAAAAAAGAAAAACTAGAGACGTGTTCCCAGAATCGATTCTATACTACAGAAGCATGAATTAAGCTAGTGAGATAATACGATTAAGCGAAAGACTTGGCACCGTCGAGCATAGTATCATCAATAAAAATAAATTAATATGAACGCATGAAAAAAAAATTACTGCTGTTGTTTGCTCATCTGCTCAATAGCTTGATTTCAATTACTTGTAAAACATAAAAATAAAAGCAAAGTGACCACCCCTCCCATGAGCGACAAACGCTTATAATATTTATATGGTTACTCTGCTCAACGACGTGGGAACACAGGGAATCATCTATGGAACAGCTCCAGCACTTGAGCCATCACTCGGGTATGGCACCTTTTGTTAGATATTGTTCATTAAAATGATTTATGAAAAATATGAAAAAACAGTTTAACCAAAAATTTACAATGTTTAACCAATTACACTTTTATTAATTTTACTCCCCATCGATCATTTCATTTGCACTCTCTCGCCTTGCATTAGTTTACGGTTTTCTTTCGCTTACCCACATTCCTAAATGAAATCATCCGAGACTATACATATCAAGCTGAACACTGCACCAGGTCCCATGCAACCTCGACCGATTCTCCTCGTCCACCCCCTCTCTCGTTAACAACCCGAGCACAAAACCGTTTCTTGTTGTGTTTGTCATATAGATCTCCAAGCGCAATCCCACGAACACTTAAATCGAACATCCATGTATAAAAATGAAGAGTTAGAAGAACCAAAAAGGTATCGCTATATCACAACTACTTAGGCTGTGAACCATTTGCCGAGTTTAATTTAACTCGTGGTTAAAAGTGACATTTCGAAAGTTATTTTCTATGTTCGAAAATCCCCGTACTGTCGATCGACCGGTTTTCGAGCCACGGTTGTCAAAATTTAACTTCTTGTCTGTCAGAAATAACCATGCTCGGATAGCAGGGTTAATCGATAACTTTTCATCTGTCAAATTTTAACCAAAAGTTAAAATAATCCACCAAATGGTTCAGAGCCTTAAAAAGGTAGCGCGCGGTCTTACGCACACTTTTGTGCATCTGGAGAACTCTATACCAAGGTGACTACATGCTCTATACTATATGCTAGACAAAAGCTTCTTTAATACATATATTTTTTTGCTCAATAAAACTCACCACCCAACAGGTTGCTCCTTAGTCATGCAACCTGCAATACATGTCTGCCACTACATCTTTCGGTGAGTAGCTTTAACATGCACATCGACATGAAATCAAGCCTAACCCTTCACCAGGTCCCAAGCAGCATCTCCTCGTCGACTTTCTCTTCCGTTAAAAACTTGAGCACGTAGCGTATTACATGCTAGATGAAAGCTTCTTTTATCGATCAATGTATTGAAAATAGCTGGGAATGTCTTAACATGGCCGTGGGGATGCAAAGAGAAAGTCAACGAAGAGAATCCGTCGATGCCACCTAGGACCCAATGCTATGTCCAGCTTGAACTGTCGACAGACACATGGCAATGTTGTCAGAAAACAGCCAAAAATTAAAACAAAATATTGAAATAATAGTGATTGTGATGATTGTAACATATAACATTATTTGAGAGTATTCACATGACAAGAAAAAAGAAAATAATAGTGAACCTCTTTAATAATTATCAACAGTTATAGCGATTTAAAAGTACTTATCCTTTCATGTTAGTCGATATCCTGGTAGCACTGGGAAATTCACCAAAGAGCTTTTTACCACTGTTTCTGGTCCGCTGCTCAACACCACAAAAGTTTGAAATCGCCTTCGTATTTATTACTAGTCGCCTCAAGTGATTTACACAAACACACACACCCTTGAGTGTATCGAATTCATAGAATTTTCACACCACGCACTTCACAAACGGCAGCAATTTGATTTATTTTCAATAATTTTTAAAACTTGGATAATCAGCCTATACGCTTTTTCAAGGCAAAACAAACATGTCGATTCGTAACACATTCCACCGATTTACAGGTCAATAACACTTTCTTTCTTTCTAAACACACTTTTAAACAGCGAGAATGAACGTAATACACATCCGTATGCAACAAGCATCACGAGCGAACTGTTCTAGTTTCAAAATGAAACAGTCCTTATAAAATACAACAGCATTGCGAACGGCCTAAGGCTGTGAACAAGTTGCCGAGTTAAATTCAACGCGTGGTTAAAAGTGATATTTCGAAAGTTATTTTCTATGTTCGAAAATCCCTGTGCTGTCGATCGACCGGTTTTCGAGAAGAACTTAGCCAAGGAAGCTGCCTTCCTGCACATTCGATTGCCTTCAATGGATGGCAACCGATGTCCGTCGGTGATTGGCACTAGATTGCGGAACAGAGACCGACGTTAAATAAAGGAAAGAAGAAGTAACTACGCTCGGATAGCAGGGTTAATCGATAACTTTCCATCTGTTAAAAGTTAAAATAATACCCCAAATGGATCAGACCCTAAATGACTTTCATATAGTGCCGCAATGATGTTGAAAAAATTTGAATGTTTGACCGGAACTGAATAAAAATGAAGTGCGCAGCAACATTTTGCAAAAATAACGCGAAGACAATTATATATCACAATCACATCCAATGATAACGTTGCTGCCAAATTGGGTGATCTTATGAAAACAAACTTGTTGCATTAACTATTTCTTAGCTCGGTCCGAACGGCTGCAACCTACATTTGATGTCAGAATTGAGATAGATATTGATAGGTCGCATGTTTCTAGAATTTCTCGAAGTGGGCTGGAATCAACGCATCTTTGAGAACCGCTAGGCACTCTACCGATTCTCAAATCCCCAAGACAGTCGAAACGGACCCATCATGCCCTGGACCCTGTGATCCTGCAATCATCAATCTAATTATTTGAGACAAAACATTGTTTATTATATACTGCTCACTGTGTACAAATAAAAGAAATATTATATATAATGATTTTAACCAAAAAGTACGACTCAAGATATCTTACCATCACGCCAACTAATCACTCTACAGCTTGAAAGTCTCCGTTTGCGAAGTTGTTCCATCGTAGACAATCGTATTATCGAACGGTTTATACTGCTTGGTGATGAGCTTTATCAGTTCATGGGCAATGCACCCTCCGAAGAACGCCGAAATGCTGTGAATTTCCGCACCTCCATAGCGACAGATTTCGTGGGCCAGATCGTCGCTAATCGGAGTGTTGATGCCCCATTCGTTGATCATCTTCGCGGCAATGCTCTTGATTCGGGAGGTGTCGCCCTCTACCTGACACTCGCCAGGCAGGTAACCGTGCTCGGCCTGAAACTTGTCCACCGCCCGGAGAGTCACGTAGTGAGCCATCAAGGAGTTGGGCGTTTCCAAAGCGGACGAAATTTGCGATGCCTTATACGCCTTATCGTACTCGTCGGAAATTTTCGATCCACGAACGATGGCCAGGTTGGCCGCTTCCCGGCAGAATAGACGGACATCTTTCTCGGTGATGAAATCGTTCGGCTTGTTCAACTCCTTCAGCAACTGGCGAGCCCGGCGATACACAATTTCGGCGTCGTGAGCAGCTTGCGAGCGGTAGACGTTCTGCAGGTTTATGTACGAGTTGGTATCTGCAGTCATGTCCGGTAGGACTCCCGGTAGCGGCAGCAGCCCATTGCCTTCGTTCTCAACAAAGTCCCTCAAGGCACGAGCCAAAATCCAGAAGGCATTGCTCTGAAATGTTAGGATCGTTATTAATTGACCACTTTGTGAAGCAGTTTTGGCGTGACTTTCTACCAGCGATTTCACAAAACTGGACCAACTAATTTCAATTTTTTTTATGAAACGCACAAATTGTGGCTACTTTTCTTGTGGTTCTAGAAGAAAAATTCTCAAAATAATGTTTCAATTCAAAGTTCGAGTGGTAGTAAACGTCATTTTAACTGCTCGAATGAAGTCATTAATTGTTGATCTCTACCATTGCTTGAATCATAACCAACGTACCTCTTTCCTTACGTTTGCACAGCTATCATCGGACAGGATTTCACTGATCGACGAACCCGGCTTTCCACCTCCGAAGCTGGAATTAACTGCTTTGATTGCTTCCTCGTAATTCTCCTCATCTGCCGTCATCTTCCTGCGGATCAGTTCCCTTAGTTCGGACTTCTCCTTATAATTCGCTGGATACTGTCCTCCGTGGTTCTCAACCCATTCCTGCAGGCTCTTGTACATCACCACTAGCCAAGGTACCTTTGTAGTTAGCTGCGTTTCGGCCATATGCTTCTTCAGTGCCTCGAACGGATGCTCCAGCCGGAGATCGCTCTGGCGACTGTCCGGGTGTGATTCAATCACACAGTGCTCCTTGACCTGCAGCCTTGCCACGCCGTAGAATCCAACCGATCGGCACACGACCAACGGAATGTGCTGGTCCCAGAGCAAACTCGACAGCCGCGAGACTGTCCGCTCGTTCACGGCCGTTGCCACAACCACATCGAAGTTCTTGAAGAAATCCGCCTGCGAATCCATCAGCTGGTCCACATTCTCGTCCACGTAGTCCCCGTTCACGTCGGGATTCAGTTCCTGCAGCAGTTGCATGCTGCTTTTGGCCCTCGATTGACCGAGGGAAGCCGAATCCAGAAAGAAGTTGCATCCGATGTCCTCCTCCGTGACGATGCCGCTGTCGACGATGGTAAACCCTCCGACGCCGGGCAAGACCACACCCTTGAGGATTTCCGTCCCCAGAGCCGTCGCATTGATCAGGCAAATTTGTGCATTTTCCAGCAGCGATTGACCGTGTTCGCCCCACAGTCTGAATCGAAAGGGATTATTATTTTTCGGAGCAGCAGCCGTTTCTGGGGGGGGGGGGGGGGAGGATGCTTACCTAATCTGACGGTCGTACTTACGGCTTTTGTCCGACAGTTCCGGCGATTTCGGTGCAGGTGAAGACATTCCTGAGCTGCACTTCTGGATGTATAGAGGAAAAACGTTCACGCAACAAGGATCCGGAAAATTTTCCGGACGAAAAAACACTCTTTCAGATGGTTGATGTTGATGATTGCAATTTTTGACAAAGCCGGTTGTTTTGACAGGGATAGGTGGATTTCCGTGTCTCGGACCAGTGAAAAAAATACATGCGTCGTTGAGCTGCTCGAATGAAACGACAAAATTTTCATAGTCCCTTTTTGGGATGCGGATTACCAATCAGCCAGCTGTCATTTTCGTTGGCTGATTTTTGTGTGTTTCCATCAGAAAGTTTTGTTCTGGTCGTGGTTGTGGAACGGACGGACGGATAGGAAAAAATAATAATCGGAAAAAAAATTGGTGCTATATTCGGGAAGAAAAACGAAAATCATTCCACTTTGTGTTGTGTTGTGTTTTATTGCTGCTGCAGTGTAATATAGAAATTTTATCGTTAGCGTTATCAGCAGCTTATAGTAAACAGCTGATAAATCTGTGTCTCTGTTTTCGCGAGCTTCGCAGAGGAGAATCGGTAAGCCATAGAAATTTCCTGAGTCTGCTGGCTGCAAGTTGAGTGTTCTATACTTTCCGAAGGATTACAAAGAGGACCTTGAAGAAGGAGGGCGTACGTTATTGAAGCAGGAAGCAGCAAACAGCCGGGTGAATCAGCTGTTACGACACGTCTTGAGCTTCTTGGAGCCTATTGTAGGAAGCAGCTGTCTCAGCGAGATCCGGAGACAGCTGGGAAGTGGGTGCACCAGCAGGGCAGGGGTGTTCGACGTAATCAGAATTTGTCATCCAACTTCCAGACGCGCTAGTGTGTGATTGTTTTAGTCACCACTCATACTAAGCAGAGTTAAGAGAAAAGGCAGAGGAAGGTACGTATTCGTTCTAACAAGACATCGTCTTCTCTGCTAGAGGTATAACGGAGCTTATCGGTGATTCATTTGTTTATATTGTGTTTTTGCGTTTGTTCACTTCGCCTTAATTGAATTAAAGTTTATTTCTGGGTGTTGCTTGCATTCACATTAGAGAACCAGTTTGTCTACGACGTTAGCGGGATTGATACGGAAAATTATTGTTTGATTATCGTTTCAGATGAGTTACTCTTCCTTTGAAAACAATGGGACCGGGTCCTCCACGATCACAAACGAGGCCGACTTCCAGAAGTTGGCCCAAACCATCGCCACCAGCATTCAGAAGATCCTGCAGAATGGTAAGCGATTCCTTTCACTTTGATTCGGCTGAATAGTTTCCTTGTAATTCCCTCCCCCCTTTTTCAGTCTCATCCATGCAGCGGATGGTAAACCAGTTCGGAACGGCACAGGATTCACCCGAGTTGAAGCAACAGCTGTGAGTTTCATGACAAACAAATGTTCGTATCACACTTATACCCCCCCATCAACAGGCACCAGATTCGGACGTACACCCAGCGACTGATCACCGATACGACCAACCTGCTGAACGATCTGGTCAACTGCAAAGAGCGGCACCTGAAAATCCAACGGGACCGGCTGGTGGACGAATTCACCGCCGCTCTGACGGCATTCCAAGCGGTGCAACGGAAAACGGTGGATCTGGAGAAGAATGCGGTCCGGCAGGCGCGAGGTGCCCACGTGGCTTTGAGCAAACCTCCGGGATCCAACCATTCCAGCATGGGATCCGGCGGCACCGGCAACAACTACAACAATGCGTCGATGTTCGAGGATAACTTTGTGAGCGGCCAGCGGGGCCAGACGCAAGAACAGCTGCAGGAGGAGATCGACCTGCAGGCGCTGGAGAACCAGGAGCAAACCATTCGGGAATTGGAGGTTTGTTGCCGATGATGAAGATGCTAAATATATCTACTGACTTCGTTGAACCGTTTCAGGAAAACATATTGAGCGTGAACGAAATCTACAAGAAGCTGGGCGCGTTGGTTTACGAGCAGAGCCATCAGGTAGACTCGATCGAGGCCTCTGTTGAACAGACGAGCGTATTTGTGGCCGAAGGAGTGACGCAGCTGAAGCAGGCCAGTCACTACCAGGTGAGTGGAGGTTTTCATGTTTTCTCGGATTTGTTATTTCTGGAGTGATGCGCCAAAATGGTTTATGAACTCTTAATTTCTTCACCTCCATAACATCATTAAGCTTCAACTTTAATTTCAAGCTCAATAATTCCTGAAGTCTGTGGAAAGGGGCTCAGTTCCAATACATTTCTTACAAACGAATTTTGAAGAAATTTTAGGAAACTGCATAGAATTTCAGTTAACTTTCTAGAAGAGCAGACACATTTGTAGTAGTTCAACCAACTCTGTAGAACTTCAGTGAACAGCGCGAAGGGCTGAGTTTCTTGTAGAAGTTAAGCAAATTTTATAGAAGTTCAGATAACATTCTAGATAGGGTAAATTATGGCTTCGGCACCTATTGACTGTTTTCGGCAACCGAAATTGAAACGTTTATTTCACTGTATTTTCCAATCAAAACTCTTCGCTGAATGTATTAAGCCGATTCCTTACCTTTTCAGCTTCAATCTGATCACATTTTTACGACTGTGAATTCCTGTTATACCATATTTGTCTTTAAATGAAATATACATACTACAAAATACGGCTGATTTCGAGTTGCCGATAATAGAACAGCTGGTTAACACGCAGTTCAAATGGAAAGGGTGCCGAAGAAAAAGAGACTGCCGACAATAGTCACTCTCACCTGAGAAGTTTGGAGCGTTGTAAAAACATGTTCAACCCGTTTTGATCAATTCTGCGATTGGAATTGGTAGAAAAGCAAGCAGCAGATAAATGTCAACAAACAAACCTGTCATGTATGTGTGTGACGCTGAGAAATCGCTAATAGAAGTTCGGACGCTGCTTAGATTGACGAGAATACGTAAATTCCCCTACTTTGTAAATAATTGGCGAACTTTATAGAAATATAGCACGCTGTGATATGTGCATGTTTGGAGCCTATTTTGCCCCAAAATCCCACAGTCTAGTAAGCGGTCACCGTAGTCGACACATTTTCTGTGATAATCGACTGCCTTTGTTTCAGACACTTGCAAAACAAGCCATCAAATTACAGTACTAAACTAAAATGTCATATGACAGGCTCTGTCATACGACACTGTCACCGAAGACCGTCACGTCACGAATGTATGTATTTTAGTTTTTTTCTCATAATAAGAGTTTCTGATGCTGTGCTTGTGTGAATTCTAAAAATAGCAAGCAACGATGTCCTAAAGGGTGTCCACGATGAAATTGCCACACTATGAAATTGCTCTAACTTTTTAACCGTTGGGTAGAATTTAATGAAAATTTGGGTGGATTTAGTTCATAGTGCATTATTTACATCCTGCAAGTTTTAAAGTCCTGTGATCAAAACTCGCGGAAATGGAGTCGAAAGAACAGCTCGTGCGTGATAAAATCTTGCGCATTCATCACGAGAACAAGGATCTCTCGCATCGTTCCATCGCTAAAACGTTGGGAATCGCGAATTCCACGGTGTCGCGAGTGATTAAGCGGTTCGAGGAACGGTTGACCACCGATCGGAAGCCCAGAAGTGAAGGAAAAAGTATTCCGTACAACACCAAAAATCACAACCGCGTAGTTGGGGCCTTCAACCGAAATCCGAACGCCTCCGTTAGGGATGTGGCTAAGAAGCTGCACCTAAGCCGAAGTTTTGTCCAGAAGGCCAAAACTAAGGCTGGGCTTCGAACGTTCAAGGTATAAAAGGCCCCTAATCGCGACGAGAAGCGGAACAAGTCCGCCAAAACCCGTGCCAGGAAGTTGTACCTCAACATGCTGACGAAAATTGAATGCTGCATCATGGACGACGAAACATATGTGAAGGCCGACTTCAAACAGATCCCCGGCAACCTGTTTTTCACGGCCAAGGATAAGTTCAGCGTTCCGGAGCATGTCCGCACTCAGAAGATGTCCAAATTTGCGAAGAAATTCCTGGTTTGGCAAGCCATCTGCACGTGCGGGAAGCGGAGTGCACCTTTCGTGACCCAGGACACGATGAACGGACAGGTGTACATAAAAGAGTGCCTCCAGAAGCGGCTGCTTCCTCTCCTGAAGGCCCACAACGTCCCAACAATCTTCTGGCCGGATTTGGCCTCATGCCACTACTCCAAGGACGTGCTGAAGTGGTATGCGGACAATAAGGTCAATTTCGTGCCGAAAATGTTCAACCCTCCCAACACTCCGGAGCTCCGCCCCATCGAGAAGTACTGGGCGATTATGAAGCAGCACCTTCTTAAACGACCTAAGGTAGTGAAGACAGTCGAGGAACTGAAGAAAGTATGGGTTTACATGCAAAAAACGGTTGATTCACAGGTTCTGCAGAATCTTATGGCCGGGGTTAAGGCCAAGGTGCGGGCATTTGCGTATGGACTGTAAATAAAATACGAGTAAATGGTAAAATGAAGTTTAATAGTTATTTCTCAATCCCTGAAAATTTGATGGCAATCGGATGAAAACTCGAATTTTGCGAATCAATTTTGTGTGTGGCAATTTCATCGTGGACACCCTTTAGTAATAACATTTATGATCAGAAATGGTTTAATTTACACCAAATTGAGGAAATATAACGAAATCACACATGTCATATGATAGTTATTTGAAAATTTTCTTTTTGCTCGATTGTTGTTCTACCGTTTGTGTTGTGTAAGAGAGACAACGTTAGAGCATGAGAGTACGAATACAAACAGACTGTCGTGCACGACAACGAAGTGAGTGTAGTAAAAAACGTCAACGGTTTAAATCCCTGACTGCAACAAAGTGTGGTCAGACAATGGCACGAATTTGGTAGGCCCTAACTGACAGTTGCAGGAATCTATGGGATGGCCACGAAGCACGTCAAGCAAGCGGAATATTTCTTCACCAACCTCGGACTTCGGTAGAGATTAATTCGACCGGCAAGCCCACATCAAGCTGGCATATGGGAAGTGACCGTGAAGAGTTTAAATGAGTTGCTTCGTACCGTCGTTGGAAATGAGAAACTTGTTTTGTTTTTTTTTTTGTCAAGGAGGAAATCTTCAAAAAGACCATCGTGCCACCACTTGACGACTGAACACACTCGCGGTGACACGGTGTGTGGGATTCTTACCGCCCTAAAACCTCCTTGGACGCCTTGCCCTTTTCCCCCTGAACCACTTGTCGTATTACTTCGGAGGGGGACGTGCATTACGCACCTCACTTTAACTCAGCTAATTGGCACTTCCAGTTCGCTGATCGTCTCTCTATTGTGAGCCATTTAGCTCTCAGTCACGTTCTACTCGGTTATCCCCGGTGGTGGATTCAGCCTACTCTGTCGGAGAGTTCTCCCGGCTTCGGCTTTCAGTTCGCACATTACTACTTTCTAGTTGGTCTTCTCGCCATTTTCGCTGCAGCGCTGACATGATCTGCGTTACTGCTCTGCTGACGGCGTTAAAGGTGCCCTCCTCTCGACACATTTCTTCGACGACATTCTCCGTGCTAAGGGCGAGCATATCCTCTCGCACATCATCAAATCTAGGACATTCGAAGACCACGTGCTCTGGTGATTCTTCCGCATTCGCACACTCCGGTCAGAAGGGTGACGTTGTGTGTCCGAACCGATGCAGGTACTTCCTGAAGCAGCCATGACCAGACAGAAACTGCGTCAAGTGGAAGTTGACTTCTCCATGCTTGCTGTTCACCCAGGTCGAAAGAATCGGTATTAACCTATTTGTCCATCTACCGTTCTCTGCTGCATCCCACTCCTGTTGCCACTTAGCCATCGACTCCGTTCTCACCATTTTTCGTACTCCTCTGGTTTCTCTCGTCATATAGCACTCGTAGTCCTCCGCCAAGGTGATGCCGATTGGGATCATACCGACGATAACGCATACTGCCTCCATCGAAATGGTTCTGTACGCACTCACGACTCGCATGGCCATGAGTACTGCTCAATTTTCTTTGATTCTGCTTCGTGTTCAGCGCTTCAATCCAGGCTGGACCTCCGTACCTTAGTATCGATGAGGACACACTAGCCAGAAGACGCCTCTTGCTGCTGCTTGGACCAGAATTGTTCGGCATGATTCTGGCTATTGCGTTGATGACCTTCGCCGCCTTCTCGCAAGCATATTCGATGTGGCTATTAAAGTTTAGCCGGTCGTCGATCATCACTCCCAGATACTTTAGCACGCGCTTCGAAACAATGGTGTGCTCTCCAACGGTGATTTCTGCCCGCTGCATTGCTTTGCAGTTACTGACCAACATCACTTCTGTTTTGTGGTGGGCTATCTGCAGCTTCGCTCCTTGCATCCAGTTACCAATCGTATCTATCGCCTCGGCCGCCAGCATTTCCACTTCTTCCAGCGTCTCACCGGTTACCGTCAAGACGACATCGTCCGCAAAGCCAACGATCTCAACTCCTTTGGCCTGCTTGAGCGTCAGCACGCCATTGTACATTCCATTCCACAACCTTGGGCCTAGAATGGAGCCTTGTGGAACTCCTGCCGTGATTCTAAGCGATTTCTTCCCCGTGTCTGTCGCGTAGACCAGGACCCGGTTCTGGAAATAACTACTTAGAATCCTGCAGAGGTAGTCTGGAACCCTCATTCTATGGAGCGCCTTGGCGATGGTCTCCCAGCTGGAGCTCTTCACATCAATCGTAATCACGGCGCAGTATCGATTTCCTCTCCGCTTCTGTTTGGAAGCTTTCTCGGCTCTGTCCATCACTGTCCGAATTGCATCTACCGTCGATCTCCCTTTCCGGAATCCAAACTGCCTCTCCGACAATCCGTGTTCACTCTCCGTGCATTTCGTCGGCCTGTTCAGGATGATCCTCTCCAAGAGCTTTCCGACAGTATCCAGCAAGCATATTGGCCTATACGATGCAGGATCCTCTGGCGGTTTTCCGGGCTTCGGCAACAGCACAAGCTTTTGTACCTTCCACCTATCAGGGAACTGACCCTCGTCCAGATATTTCTGCAGCACCATCCTGAGTTCCTCGTTGGAGACTTGTTCAACGTTGTCTTCATCTACCTCGCCATATGGTGTAGGTGGCCAGTTCGTTGGGTTATGCTGTGGGAAAAGTCCCTCCACGATGACTTTCAGCTTGTTGGGACACATTTCAACCGGCATCGTTGGACCTCTTATCTTCGCCATCGCGACTCGGTATGCGTTGCCCCAGGGGTTGGCATCGGCGTCGCGGCACAGCTCCTTGAAACTATTTGACTTGCTCAGCTTTATCTTTCGTTTCAGTGCAGCCCTGGCCTCTCTGAACACCACCCTGCGTTCCTCTCTGTCTGCTTCCGTTCTTGCTCTCTGAGCACGCCTTCTGGCTGGAAGACAAGTAGCACGGAGGGCGCTAATTTCCTCGTTCCACCAGTAAGCTGGCCGCCGCCTGTTCGTTGGCTTCAGTTTTGTCGGCATAGTTGTGTCACATGCCCTTACTAATGATTCGGTCAACTCGTTCGCGCTTAGGTCCGGGACGCTGCTGTCTACCCTTAGAGCTTCGATGAAGAGATCCTTATTGAATGCCTTCGTTTTCCACTTTCGCTCGCTTACTTTCGTCCTCCGCATTTCCACCGGTGTCCGTTCGTCGATACTGTACTCTTCGCACACTCTCCAGTTCATATTTGCCACTAGCGACGTACTGCAGAAAGTGACGTCGATAATGCATTCCCTACCATCTTTGCGGAAGGTGCTGATGGTTCCTAAGTTGGCCAAACTGACGTTCAACTTTGCCAGAGCTTCCAGCAGGCTATACCCTCTTGCGTTGGTAATGGGATACCTGCCCATGACTTGTATGGCCGCCATTCCTGCTCTATCCGCCACCCAGTTACCATTATCGAGAGGGAGTCGATATGGCTCTGCAATGATTGCAACGTCGCACTTTGTTTCCGTTGTTGACTGCCACAACAGTTGCTGTGCTGCAATGATTGAGATTTATTTGGGTTACCTTCATTATTGCTGGCCCACCATCGCCTTCTTGAACTCTGGGCACCCGAAACTTCCCGTCACATAGCCGTTTCCGTTCTCCTTTTTGCAGAGCATGCACCTTGGTTGCTTTGTACACTCTTTTGCAACGTGCCCGCATTTCCTGCACAGATCAGATCTGTCTGGGCCTTTGCAGTGTCTCGCCTGGTGACCGAAGCCCATGCATTTGTAGCATCTCTCCATTTTCTTAGATACCCGAGGAATAGCTTTCAACGGGCACACTGACCACTCAACCTTGATTCGACTTGTCTTCAGCAGCTCGTTAGCTGCGTCCGAAGGAAGTCGTATCGACGCCGTTTGCGTGCCACCATACGCCTTCCTCAACCGAATTGCCATCGGTACGTCTCCCAGGTTGCATTGCACCTTCAGCGCACTCTTCAACTCGTCTTCTGTTGTGATCTCGTCCAGATCCTTGCACTCGACCACTGACTCCTGGGATAAGGCTCTTACGTTGGCCGTCTCGCCAAGAGATTTTTCGACGAGCTCCTTAAAAGCTGCGCTCTTAACCGTAGGATCCCTTTTCAGCTCAAATAGCATCTCGCCTTTCTGGGTTCGCCTGGTTTTCACCACGTTCTCGCCTCCGGATCCTCTCTCACATTCCGGAGGAGTGCTGCGTAGGACGTTTTGTCCTTCGCCTCAACAACCAGAGCGTCACCCTTGCTTTTCTCCCTACAAGGCCTAGACTTCTCCTTATTCTTCCTGTCTTCCTTCTTCTTCTCTTCCTTCTTCCTCGCTTCCTCTTCCTTCTTCCTCACTTCATCTTCCTTCTGTTTTTTCTTCCTCTCCTTCTGGTTCTCGACTTTACGCCACGCACCATTTTCTCCCATCTCCTTGATGCCTTCCTCATCCTCATCTCCTGGCGTGTCCCTATCTCTCTTTTCAGGACATGGATTTGTGGGTCCCTTCGGCGTCTCATGTGCTTCAGCCAGTCTTATGATCTCCTTGGCCTCCCGGAGAGCCTTTTCGGCATTTTCGGCTCTTTTTCTCCACTCATGGAATTCCCGATCTGCCACTGTTATGCCGGATTTGATTCCAGTCACAAGTTGCTTGATCTCTTTGTGTACGTTGTTTTTATCCTTTACGAACACATAGAGATCTTCGATCTTCCTCCTGACCTCCGTCATTTTGTTTCTCCCAAGCTGCAATTTTTGCTGTTTGCCACTGCTGGATTTCGGTGTGAATACTTGGCATGGCACCGCACCTAGCTGCTCTCCTTGGGATCCATGCTGTTCCACTTGGGGTATGCAACTACTGGAACTCGCTGTGGTCACCTGGTTCGACGCTGGTGATCTCTGCAACTTTCCGCTTCTTGCGAACACGTTCGCTCCTCCGTTTTCACTATCTGGCGTCTTGCCGTCGTCCTTCATATTTTTTTATGTTTTTTTCATTTTCGTCATTTTTGTTTTTTTTTCTCCGATTTTCTCCATTATGATGGGTCCCCCCTCCGGGCCGCTATCTCCACTCGTTGTATGTAGTCTCCTATCGTGATCCCATGGTTATCTATGCAAGCAGGGAGACCATGCTAGGGTTGACACGGTCCTTCATGGGGGCCGTGTTCAGAGCCAGACCGTGTCCATAGTTCCATGCCGTGTCCATAGTTCCATGCCGTGTCCAGTATGCCGTAATAAGGATCTTACTGGCGTCGATCCTAATGTGTCGGTTGGCACTCCTGCGGGTTGACGAAGCATTTCCTCTATCGCCGTGTTATGGTTACCGCGCCAGTGTTCGCGTTGCACCCCTCACTTTGCTATTGTCAGAAGGACAACATTGCCCAGGCTACACCACGGGGAGGTGTGAGGTAGGAACTTGTGAGAACCAGAGCTAGGTTGTCAACTCACCATTTGTAACCCATGAGAAACTTGTGTTGTGTCAAGTGGAGGCCTGTCTCAATTCGAGACCCCTCTGACCAATGTTATCGAATCCTGATAGCCTCGAAGCAATTACACCAGGATATTTTCTGGTCGGGCAGCTCTTGAATCTGCTGCCTGAACCAGATCTAACCCACATCAGGATGAATCAGTTGGATCGTTGGTAGAAAGTTAAACCGTACACAGCGGAGTTTTGCTATAAGCTTTAAGCTTTAAGTGCCATGTAGCAGTAATGGAAACATTATTTTTAAGCAATGAAAACAGTTTTTATTTGTCGCGGATCAAATTTGGCATATTTTGTAACAGCCCAGTTATTCCCATATAAACTTCAAAAGGCAAGTGAAGTATGAGTTCGCATTTTGGTAGAATAATCAGGGCCTAGAATCGATTGAGCCTGGTGGAGCAAAATCGATATTTTGAACCGCCCTATGTGTGTCCGTGACGAAATAAAGTAAGGTGTGTTTCTCAGCTACCTCTGCATTGAGTTGGATGCAACAAACGGCAAATGAAATTTCTTGTAGTCCAATTAAACGATTTTAAATATTTTTGAAATCGGTCATCGGAGATATAGGGTGTCCCAGAAAGTATAAGCACACTTTCAACAAGCCGCCACTTCTACCCCGATGAAGTTTATCAACTGTTCATCGATGTGTTTTTTTTTCCTTGATTTGTTTTCCGTCCATCTTGTTTCCCATGCTGAGCACCAATGCTATCGACGCCAGGGAGGCAGCTCCCACAGCTGTACCCTACCTATCGACCCATCAACTCATGAAACGTTGACCAACAAGCCGTTCCGAAGGCGTGATCAGAGATGTTAAAGGGTGTCCACGATGAAATTGCCACACACAAAATTGATTCGCAAAATTCGAGTTTTCATCCGATTGCCATCAAATTTTCAGGGATTGAGAAATAACTATTAAACTTCATTTTACCATTTTACTCGTATTTTATTTACAGTCCATACGCAAATGCCCGCACCTTGGCCTTAACCCCGGCCATAAGATTCTGCACAACCTGTGAATCAACCGTTTTTTGCATGTAAACCCATACTTTCTTCAGTTCCTCGACTGTCTTCACTACCTTAGGTCGTTTAAGAAGGTGCTGCTTCATAATCGCCCAGTACTTCTCGATGGGGCGGAGCTCCGGAGTGTTGGGAGGGTTGAACATTTTCGGCACGAAATTGACCTTATTGTCCGCATACCACTTCAGCACGTCCTTGGAGTAGTGGCATGAGGCCAAATCCGGCCAGAAGATTGTTGGGACGTTGTGGGCCTTCAGGAGAGGAAGCAGCCGCTTCTGGAGGTACTCTTTTATGTACACCTGTCCGTTCATCGTGTCCTGGGTCACGAAAGGTGCACTCCGCTTCCCGCACGTGCAGATGGCTTGCCAAACCAGGAATTTCTTCGCAAATTTGGACATCTTCTGAGTGCGGACATGCTCCGGAACGCTGAACTTATCCTTGGCCGTAAAAACAGGTTGCCGGGGATCTGTTTGAAGTCGGCCTTCACATATGTTTCGTCGTCCATGATGCAGCATTCAACTTTCGTCAGCATGTTGAGGTACAACTTCCTGGCACGAGTTTTGGCGGACTTGTTCTGCTTCTCATCGCGATTAGGGGCCTTTTGTACCTTGAACGTTCGAAGCCCAGCCTTAGTTTTGGCCTTCTGGACAAATCTTCGGCTTAGGTGCAGCTTATTAGCCACATCCCTAACGGAGGCGTTCGGATTTCGGTTGAAGGCCCCAACTACGCGGTTTTGATTTTTGGTGTTGTACGGAATACTTTTTCCTTCACTTCTGGGCTTCCGATCGGTGGTCAACCGTTCCTCGAACCGCTTAATCACTCGCGACACCGTGGAATTCGCGATTCCCAACGTTTTAGCGATGGAACGATGCGAGAGATTCTTGTTCTCGTGATGAATGCGCAAGATTTTATCACGCACGAGCTGTTCTTTCGACTCCATTTCCGCGAGTTTTGATCACAGGACTTTAAAACTTGCAGGATGTAAATAATGCACTATGAACTAAATCCACCCAAATTTTCATTAAATTCTACCCAACGGTTAAAAAGTTAGAGCAATTTCATAGTGTGGCAATTTCATCGTGGACACCCTTTATGCCTCAGAAAATCCCGGCGGCACCGACTGGGATTGAACCCAGGCCTGCTGGGGTAAGAGGTAATCACACTTACCACTGCACCATCGGGACCGCTGTTAATCACCCGAGCAAAGCTGAAGATCAAATTGAAATCAAAATTTGCTGTTATGATGTAACTTATTTTGAATACTCCAGTTGATCTCGGATCAGTCTTAACGCCCGAAAAAAAATAACAACAAAAATACAATAAAAAACAATGTAACAATAAGACGAAAATTATTGTCTTAACAATGATTTATATTGTTACGTATACAATAAATTTACCTTGATTTATGTTGTACAAAACAGCAAATTTCATGGTAAATGGAAAATTTACAATAAAAAAGGGGGGTTGTTAAGTATCTTAACAATGAAATTTTCGTGATTTCCCCATATAATTTTTTTCAATAACATTATATATTATTGTTATTTTACTGTTGGTTGGCGAATTTATTGATTAAAAAAAAAACAGTGTACTTTAGAGTGTATGTGTTGGCTTGACAGATCTACTTTATCGACTTTAAAAATAAATCGAAAAAGTAAAACATCGCCCCGGGAAGGGAAGGGGGTGGTATCACAGACAAACAGACGTAACTCTTCATTGTGTATCTTCGTTCATGCATTTAACGGTTGATTTGAATATTATCAGTTCCGCGAACTACTCGCCGCAGCGCTGGCATCGGATCACTTTGACGTTTCTATATATTCTATAAAACTTTTATGCAATATTGTTTACGAGTTAGCGAGCAAGCTTGTTTTCCGCGAGAAGCCAGAGAGATGTCGTTACTGAGGTTATATGTTTTGAAATACTATGTTTTCAAGAACAAGTTTTTCAAAGAGCTACGTCTGTTTGTCTGTGGTGGTATGTCTGTTACGGGTGAGTCCTTTTTTTACTGGTTATGGATTGAGATTCGATCCGGAACTTGTGAGAAATGGAGGTCAACTCCCCTGCACTTGATCTCTCTAGGTCACGTCTCCTTGGTGGTTGAGCGTCGTTGATAAGTTAATGCATTCAACTGGAGAGAATCGCCCATGAAATATGCTTCCACCTGAGAGTTATTTCCTGACATCTTCAAGTGGTAGATTTTTTTTATTATTATTGTATGCACGATAACCGCAAAATACTCAATAATGACTACAAAGTAAGCATTTACGAGGGAAACTGGGACTACCCATTAAATGAGTAAAATTTTACCCATTTATGAGTAATTATTACTCATAATTATTACTCATAAATGGGTAAAATTTTACTCATTTAATGGGTAGTCCCAGTTTCCCTCGAAAATGCTTACTTTGTAGTCATTATTGGGTATTTTGTAAAGCCCTATAGTAAAAGTATGGACGTCTGTCAAAAGTTGTTCCAATCGAACCGTCAAAATGCACCGCTTTGCTCGATTGGAACAGCTTTTTTCAGTTTTGTGGTGACAGTCGTCCATACTTTTACTGTAGGGCTTTAGTATTTTGCGGTTACTGTGTGATTGTTGACTGCACGGAAAAGGTCTGCATTAAGCGGGATTTAGATGAGACAGGAGAGTTGAGTTCAACTCAAACCGATCTGGTCGTAGGCGTTCAATTGACTTGGCAACGAATAGAGCCAAACGAACTGTCAAAGCAAGAGCCATACGAGCAGCGCCTATCTTGATTACATTGGCAGTGTTGCTGACCCTCTCATAGTCTCATAGCATGCTTCAATCAGGTTTATTTTTATTGTTCGTGAAGTAACCCACAATAAAAACACAACAATATTTAATGTAACAACATTTTTTATTGTAATAGAGTTGTTCATTATTGTTCGTGATCGAATCATGTTAACAATAAAATAAATGAAAAATACAATAAAAATCATTGTAACAACATTTTATTATGTATATTCATTGTACAGCTAGGTAGCAGTTTCGCCGTTTTCGGAAGGGTACAACATTATAACAATCATTTTTATTGTCAACAATAAATATTAATGTTAGAGCATTGTTTCCACTGAAAATTTCACTGTAATTTTTTTTTCGGGCGGTTAACACAGCAAAAATGAGAGCAAAATTTTACACTGTTGAAGCAAACGGAAAACTAATCCTGCTTTCAATGAAATCAATTTGATTACTGATTTTGCATTCATAATGTTTAACTGAATACGGGCCTAGAGTAAATGGTTACCATTCATGTTTCTCAAGCTGAAATACTTAGGCTCCAATCTCACCGCGGGTCACACATCAGATAAACGATAATCATTAGTTCAACGACAGATGAATTTCAATTAAATTTTAAACAAGACGTAAACAGCAGAACTTCAAGTTAAGTTGCTTTCATTTAAAACGTCTTGACTGCATAACGAAAGCACAATATGATATCAGACTTATGTCGCAACATTTGAAATCAAAATGAGTTTTCATTATGATAGGAACTGCACACTTTAATATCGATTTGCTTTCATTTTGTTAACCGACTTTGCTCGGGCAATGTGTGTTTTTGTTGCTTTATTGCTCACCAAGTAAAGGCTGGTACGCACAGAAAGACCTGTAATTCGTGATTCAGTAAGTTTTAAATGTCCATTAATGGTTGCTTTACAGGACTTTTATTAAAACTTCAAAGTTACAGCATTCGATGGTTACATTTCTCCAGTACGAACTAAATCCCGAACCTTCCTCTTGATGGAGCCATCAGCGCCAGCACAGTGGAAACGGACACGGAATCAGCGCATTTCTTCCATTTTGCCCGCATTTGCTGGATATCCTTGATTGCCCCGCCGATTCTTCGAAGTCGCTGCTTTGAAATTGCCCAGTATTGGTCGAAATTCCGGGCAATAGACCACTTTCCCAAGCAGTTTTGGCGTGACTTTCTACCAGCGATTTGACAAAACTGGAACAACTAATTTCAATTTTTTTTTATGAAACGCGCAAATCTTTCCTACTTTTCTCGTGGTTCTAGAATAAAACATCTCAAAATAATGTTTTATTTCAAAGTTCGAGTGGTACTAAACGTCATTTTAACTGCTCGAATGAAGTGGTTAATTCCAAAACCACCTTGGAGTAGTGGCAGCTGGCCAAATCGGGCCAAAAGACGACTTTGCCCCTATGCTTGCGAATGAACGGCAATACACGCTTTTTCAGGCATTCTTCGATGTAAACTTGGGATGTCATCGTCGAGGATGTGACGAATGGTTCCGTTTTCAGGCCACAACTGCAAATCGCTTGCCAAATCATGGCCTTCTTCTCGAACTTGTCGGCAAACACGAACTTGAATCTTCCCGGCACATCCCCATGTCCACGTCGCGATGTAAAACTTTTGACCGGGAAGCTGCTTTAAATCGAGTTTGACGTATGTTTCGTCATCGATCAAAGTGCAGCCCTTGTGTTTCGTCAAAACACGGTCGTACAAGAGTCTTGCACGCTTTCTGGCCACGGAATTCTGCTTCATGTTCCGGTTCGGATGTTTACTGGCTTTGTACGGCTTCCTTGGCAAGGATCCGCACCGTTTGAAAGTTGGCGTTGTATCTTCTGGCCACATTTCAGATCGAAAGATCGGGGTTGGCTTTAACTCACCTTGCTGCGCAGCTGACAATCCCTGGTTTCAGTTTTTTCGTAGGTCCGCTGATTCCTTTCCACATTCAGGGTTTCCTTGTAGGTTTTGAGCTCTCGACAAACTGTTGTTTTTGGTATCTTCAGCACTTTAGTCAGCTTGGAACCGGACCACTCCGGATTTTTCAGGTGTTTGTGCACAGTATTTTTTCTTCTTTCGAGTTCCATTTGATGTTATTTCTGAACGCGATCGACTACTCTGATCAAACTTGCACCAGTTGTTCTCTATATAAGTGTAAACAAACCACTGTCAAAGATTTTCGATTCCCATCACTAGAGGCGTGCCATCGGCGCGCGAGGGGCGTTCCAATTTACTTTTAGTCAGCCTTTATGTGTCCGCAAAGTGCATTTTTTTTTCTAAAATCATCAAAATGCGAGGCATTTCCCCGGAAAAGCGCAAACTGATCGTACACAAATGGTGCACTATTCTCAACCTCTCAGTAAGAAAATTAGCGAAAATTGATGAAGTAAGTATAGGAGCAGTCCAAACCACCATTCGGATGTTCGATGAAGAAGTTACCTCCGAGGACACATTGAAATCTGGCCGTAAACCGGGACCGGTGGCCGTTTGAGAAAATTTTCCAAAAAAACTGAGAACATCGAAGAGTAACGTCCAACGTGCCAAGGCAAGAGACGGGCTGAAAACGTTCAAGAAGCAGAAGAAGTCGAAACGGAGTCAGAAATAAGCCGCATTCGTCAAACCGAGGGCTTGAAAGCAATATAATAGCCTGCTGTGTGGAAAATTGGCGTGTGTTATTATGGACGATGAAACATACGTCAACTTTGACTACAAGGCGCTTCCGGGAGACCAATACTACAATACTTCCGACTTGATTGTAGTGCATCCACTTTGACGTGATATCAAAATTATTTTTTTGCTGTGCACAGTCCGTGATGGTCAGGAAGTTGACAATGCCGATAAGTCAATTTTTACCGAAGAGGGCCATAATTTGGCAAGCGATGGATGATTTGGCAAGCGATGGATGATTTGGCAAGCGATTATATATATATATGTCTGTCTCTCTGTCTGTCTGTCTGACACTTATAGACTCAGAAACTACTGAACCTATCGGCGTGAAAATTTGTATGCAGAGGTTTTTTGGACAGGGAAGATTCTTATGATGGTTCGAGACCCTCCCTCTGTGAAGGGGGGCTCCCATACAAATGAAACTGAAATTTCTGCATAACTCGAGAACTAATCAAGCAAATGGAACCAAATTTTGCATGTGGAGGTCATAGGGGGTAGCCCCTTAGATTACCGGTGGGGGGGGGGGGGCTTCGTACAATATAGCATGCTTTTTTTAATTAACCACTTCATTCGAGCAGTTAAAATGACGTTTACTACCACTTGAACTTTGAAATAAAACATTATTTTGAGATTTTTTTTCTCCTAGAACCACGAGAAAAGTAGCCAACATTTGTGCGTTTCATACAAAAAATAGAAATTAGATGGTCCAGTTTTCTGAAATCGCTGGTAGAAAGTCACGCCAAAACTGCTTGACAAAGTGGTCCATTGGCGCATAAATTCAAGCTAATATTTAATCCCGAGCAAGGCCGGGCACACTCAGCTAGTATGAAATAAAAATTTGAGTTCATTAACATAAGTTTTATTCCAATAATAAACTGTGCTTATACTTTCTGGAACACCCTTTATAACCGAAACGAGTTCCGGTGGGTATGGATTTTGAGACAACAAGGGATCTGAATTGTGCCAAACCCATGATGCGACACATCAAACTTCATCAGAACTCAAACACTAGATCAACGAAAATCAAATCGAGTGTTCAGAACCACATTGGTCACCTCCGGCCTTCTTCCGGGTAGCCCTGGGGAAGTTCATGATTAGGACCAAACCCCCATGCGGCACATCAAACTATATCAGAATTAAAAATAAGACCAATGACCGACAAGTCAGAGATCTGATAATGATTACTCAGGTTGTTGTCGTTTTGGTCATTTTGACGGTTACAATATCAAAATAGAGAGCAAAAAAAAATCTTCCAGTGACATCAAATTGAAATGTAATTCTGTTATCAGTGAAAGCAAACTGAAAACTCAATTTGATGTACAGTTTTCCTGTTGATGACAAAACGAGTATCTAATGAGATGTTCTGCCAAGGCAATAAATACAAAACTGTAACATCATTTTCAATTGTTGATTTGCTGTAGAAAGACACCATTGCAAACCTAAAAAACAACAGAAAATTTAGATGTAGATCAAAAGTACAGCAAAATTTGATATCATATTTGTCTATCGTAAACAGAAGTCAAATTATGATTCAATTAGATGTTGGCATTAAAATTTGATTTCGAGTTGCTATCATTTTGATGTTGGGCTTTGCTCGAGATACCGAGTGCTAAGCACCACATTGGACACATCCGATTATGTTCAGGATACCACTAAGACTAACGAAAAGGAACATACATTTTTATTTGAAAAATCATAGTTAGGATAACGTAACGCAAGATAAATATATTTTTTTTCTTAAATTTCTCACATTAACAGAACAAAGCCCGCAAAAAGAAGTTGATCTTGGCACTGATAGCAGCGGCCATCCTGGCTGTCATCATCCTCCTAATCATCATTAGGAACTAGAAGCAAATGTAGACCAACCACCCAACTTTGGACTACCAAAAATCGTCTACTGAGCATAGTTTGTATGTACTATATTAAAACCTACCTACTACTACACTACACTACACTGTTGAGATGGAGAGAAAAAGTGTACATTTTGATTCGCAACCGGATAGCCAACCATCATCGCGCTTGAACCTACAAAAGTGGGCTCCGAAACAAAATACTTTCCAAAATTTATTTCCTCAGCCAGAATCGGCGCCCTGATCCATTATTTTTGGAGAACCACCTACCCATACTCTCTGCTGTGACTGTATTAATTAGGTTTTCCCTTTGCGCTGAATTCGCTGGCAATTTTGTTTCGATGGGCGGTGCCGTCCCGAAGAGAAAGTGATAATTTATAATGATAAAAATGAAATAATTAGCAAAGACGGAGACAAATAAAAGCAACTAGCGATTCGCGCATACAGGCGAGCTTTGCGTTTCGAATGAACCAAGTGTTTCGATGGCTTTCGAACTTTATTTGATATTACCTTTAGCAGGCAGTAACCATATTCACGACTATTATTATTTATATATGAATCTATTGGATATACATTCTGAAAGGACGCACGGTCAACACCTGTATTATTACTTATCGATCACGACTGTTCTAATATATAGACATAGATAAATTAGATCACGCATTTGGCGAGAGAAATCACTAAACAAAAGGATTATAATTTAAAGATGATACAATTATATAAAGGATAAATAAATTCAAAATCGAAAACGCATCGGGTTACAAGCTTCATAATTTGTTCCGAAAAGTCCCAATAAATCATACACAGAATCTCACGGCAATGCGTCCGCCAGACGCACGAGAACGCAAAACCACTTGGATCGTTTGTTTGTTTTATGCTCGGAATTGTGTACACATTATCGAATACAAACCGTTTTCCCATACCAGGCCATGCGATACTCCCGTTCCGGATATCATTCATAACCGAAAGCCTAACGTTCGACGACGACGACGGAGACCATTCATGCACAATCTGGTGCAAAAGTGTAAACATGCATCCTGGGTAAGCAACATTTATTGGGAGAATAAAACAATAAAAAAAGAACGGAACGAGCAGAATCCCGATGTGGTGGGTATCATAAGTTAATAAACCCTGTTGTTGGGCTTGGAGTTTTAAACAAATCCGGACAGTTGCTTGGGAAAATCCGAATATTTTTTACAACGATGGATGGTATCAAATTCATGCACTGGGAGACTGCCCGGTTCCTGATCGATCGGATCGGATCGGAACTAGAACGACGTGGGTGGTTCAGGGAACGTGGAATCCATTGCGTGGTTCCCTTTTTCGGTTGGGAAAGGGAAATATACAAATCAATAAAATTTAGAGCATTTGCTTTGAGAGTCTTCATGAGAGTGGATTGGATTTTCAGTTTTATTTTCGACAGCATGCACTTGATGGTTTTTGGTAAATGTTTATGTTAGGTGCTTTTGTTGCATGGAGTTGTCGACTGTTGTGGTTCAATGGTTCGTGACGAATGATAATTGACGCTATTCAACTTCCCTAGACTACAGCATTTTTTTTTTTGATGATGATGATGATGATAATGATGATGGTCCCACCTCTTACCCCTACAAAGGTTTGAGCTGGACGATTTATCTTTAAGATAATTATATATGACATTTTAACCAGGTTGGCAAACAAAATCGAACTGGTTTCAGTTACAGATATAAATTCCCTCTAGAGTTTACAGTTGCTTCACAGCGATATAAATGTGGAAAAGCTCAGGCGTTCACCTCTAAAATGCTGCCGACATGAGCGCGGCAAGAGTGAAGCTACCTCCGCTGGTGGTGAAAAATGCCCATCTCAACGAGCTCATCGCGGATCTGGCGTCGCTGAGCGTCAAAGCCGAATTCAAATTTGGCAGAGTCGGCACCAAGGTGGTGCTCCATACCAAAGCAGAGTATGACTTGGTCATCGCCCACCTGAGGACTTCCAAGGTGGAATTCTTCACCCACGACATCCCCGGTGAAAAACCGTTCAAGGTCGTCATCAGGGGCCTACCAAATTTCGACCCGAAGTTTATCGAACATGAAATCAGGGACCGGTACAAGCTGGTCCCAAGTGCCGTGTATCGAATGACAAGAAGAGACGAGAATGTGAAGGCGTATCCGGATAGCCTTTTCCTGGTACACTTCCAGAAGGGAACGGTGACGCTCAACGCACTGAAAGCCATCCGGTCCATCAATTCCATCATCGTTCGCTGGGAGGCATACCGTGGCGGCCATCGCGATGTGACTCAGTGCCAGCGGTGTCTGAACTTCGGACACGGTACCCGCAACTGCAACATTAAGCCACGCTGCGGAAATTGCGCTCAAGACCATGCCACCTCCGAATGTGCTGCGGATGAAGCTGTAGCGTCCAAATGCGCCAACTGTGGTGGTGCTCACCAAGGATCCAATAAGGAATGCCCTAAACGCGAGGACTTCAAGCGCATCCGAAATCAAGCGTCCACCAAGAATCAACCAGCACGAAGGAAGGATAATGCCCCGGCTTTCAGGAAGGAGGACTTTCCACCTCTTCATGGACAAGCGAATCCCAGGGTGCGATCCGCGCCCCCTCAAGAAACGTCTGGATCTTCTGCTGGACAAAGCTCTCCTTCCCCCTCCTGGATTCTGGAGGCAATCAACAGCTCAAACAAACAATCCCGATCTGTTCTCAGCAGATGAACTGATGGAGATTTTTATCAACATGACCGGTGCTCTAGGTAAGTGCCGCAATAAGCCCGAACCATCGCTACCTGGAACGCTTGCTCTGTAAGAGCTAAGCAGATTGAGCTTGCCGACTTCCTCCGCAAGCATAGCATCGACGTGGGTCTTCTAACCGAAACCCATCTTAAGTCCGGCGACAGCTTCTGGTTGCCTGACCACAACATTATCCGGCTTGATCGCACCAGCTCCAGGGGGGGGGGAGGGGGGTGGTGTTGCGGTCGTCGTCAAGAAAGGAATAAAATACCACACTCTGTCCCATATCCGCACCTCTATCATCGAGGCCCTTGGTGTGGAGGTGGAATCGTCGACTGGATATGTCCAGTTCATCGCCGTCTACTGCCCTCGACAATGTGCCGCCAGCAGTGGACTAGCGGCTAAATTCAAGAAGGACCTGTCCACCATCACCCGTACCGGTTCCTGCTTCATAGTTGGAGGAGATCTGAATGCTCGCCATGAGGCCTGGCGGAACTACCATGGGCTGTACTCCGTTTGGTTTTCGGATGAACCAACATTTATCTCACCGGCGGGCAATCCATCGACGCTAGACCTGTTCCTGACAAATATCGACTTGTCCAAGCCGGTAGCCTTGAACGAACTCAGCTCCGACCACCACCCGGTGGTGGCTGAACTGGGCTGCAACGTGGATCCTGCTTCAAGCCTGCGCAAGGACTACCATCGCGTAAACTGGGCCCAGTTTGGACGCGTGGTAGACAGGCACATCATCGACAACCCGCCGCTTGATACCGTGGAGAACATCGACCGAGCGTTGGAGGGGCTCCACCAAGCCATAACCGTGGCTGACGAGGCGTGTGTCCGACGAGTTCCTGTGAGGGGTAAGTTTATTGCCATTGATTCCCACACTCAACTTTTGATTCGCCTGAGAAATGTTCGTAGACGCCAGTTTCAGAGGACTGGAGATCAAGCGAGGAAACGTGAAATGGTCGATCTGAACAAGGAGATTGCTTCCAGAATGGTCTCACTCCGGAACGAAAGTTTCGGGCGGCTTGTCCAGAATCTGGACGACCGCTCCAGACCATTCTGGAAAGTTGCCAAGGTCTTAAAGACGCACCCTAAACCCATTCCGCCACTAAAAGATGAAAATGATGACGATCGGCTCATAATCACCCCTCAGGAGAAAGCAAATGCGATTGGTGAGCATATTGCCAAATCGCACTTGCTTGGCTCCAACATCCAAAGTCCGCTCGAAGTTCAGGTTGAGCAATGCGTACTCATCCTTGATTCCTTCCCTTGTGCCATCCCTCCGGAGGATAGAATCACAGTGGAACAGATTTGCTCAGCGCTGAAATGCACCAAAAACATGCAGGCCCCCGGGTTTGACGGAATATTCAACCAATTTTTGAAAAATCTCAGCATGAAGGTTCACTCTCTGCTGGCTGCTGTCTTCAACAGACGCTTGGAACTGCACTACTTTCCAAGTATCTGGAAGACAGCGAAAATCATACCTATCCGCAAACCCGGGAAGGACCCAACGCTAGCTTCAAGCTACAGACCAATCAGCCTCCTTTCAGCGCTGAGCAAATTGTTCGAGAAACTCATTCTCAATCGTTTGCTCAAGTTTGTCGAGGAAAATAACATTCTCCTTCCGGAACAGTTTGGGTTCAGAAAGGGGCACTCCACCAATCACCAGCTAGTGCGGGTGATGAATAACATCCGAAGTAACAAAGCTGTATCCAAGTCCACAGCCATGGCCTTGTTAGACGTTGAGAAAGCGTTTGATAATGTCTGGCACAATGGGCTTGTATACAAGCTTTGTAACTTCAACTTTCCATTACATCTGGTTAAAATCACCCGTAACTACCTCCAGCAAAGGTCGTTTAAGGTATCGTTGAATGGTTGTCTTTCAGACACGTTTTCCATCCCAGCAGGAGTCCCACAAGGCAGTCTGCTGGGCCCCTTGCTTTACAGCATTTACACTTCCGAAATTCCTCCCCTCGGTGACGGTTGCGTGTTCTTCCTGTTCGCAGATGATACCGCAATAGCCGTCAAAGGAAGGATGCCTCGCGAAATAACGAACAAACTTCAACGATGCCTTAACGCCTTTGCTGATTATGCCACCACGTGGAAAATCAAAATCAATGCTTCCAAAACACAAGCGATCATGTTCCTCCATCGACAATCACCCAAACTAAAACCGGCTCCCTCTTGTACTGTAATCATGGATGGCACAAGGGTTGAGTGGTCCGCCGAAGTAACCTATCTCGGGATGTTGTTTGACGAAAAGCTCCTATTCCGCTCGCATGTGGAGAAAACCGTAGTCAAGTGTTCCGCCTTGGTTAGGTGTCTGTATCCGCTGATTTGCCGCAGATCCCGCCTCTCAAGGGTGAACAAACTGGTCGTCTACAAACAAATCATAGCACCTGCGATCCTCTACGCAGCTCTGGTGTGGGAATCATGTGCACAGACTCACAGGAACAAAATTCAGGTAGCTCAGAATACAGTGCTGAGGATGGTTCTTGATCGTCCTTTCGGCACTAGAATAACAAATTTACATGAAGAGGCAGGCATTGCCAAAATAGATTCCAAAATTAACGAAATTAAGACTAAATTTGCACAAAAATGTAATTTATCAGAACATGCTCTGATAAGCAATTTGTATATAGTAGGTTAGGTGTATATAGTAGTTGTAGATTAGTTGTAGTTGTAAATAGTAGTTATAAGTAGACTCCTTTTTCCAATTCAAATCATACCAATCCCACCAAGGTGGTCATACTTTAAAATAGGCCTGATAGGACTAGAAACTGTAAATAATAATTAAAATCTCACTGTACTAAAGTTGAAAAGACGCATATGTGTCACTTGAAAAAAATTCATACATGTAAACCACACAAACACAAGAAATAAAGATCATTTAACTGTTAAAAACTGTTCGCATTAGTTGCGATGCACCCTTTCAACGGCTGTCATCTACGCATCATTATCACCAAGTCCATTTAAGAAATGAGTTAGAGTAGAATTTTTAAAGAACTACAAAAATAGTTTTCACCATTAAGTCAAGGCTATTTTTTCTCATTGATGGCGCTGTTCCATTGATAGTAAGTAGAAATTTGGAAAAGTGGATGGAACGCTTTGGATGCATATTATGGTCAAAATAAGTCAAAAGAAATCATTCATTATCGTTCAGGTTTTTCGTAGAAATTTTTGATAAATAGTATTTTCTTGCAGAATATGCAAAATGGGAGGGACTTCAAATGTTAATCCCCCCTCCCCCACCAAATGTTACAGAGTGTCATCAAAGTTCAACATTCGAAAGCACTGTTATCGATGCGTAGCCATATTTCTGATCGATTGGTGATAAAATTATTGGAATTAGACCAGGGGCAGCTGAGTTATTAACGTTCAAAATCTTTCTTAATTTATTACATGTTCCATTTTCGGTTTTCACAAAGTTTACCCCCGTAAAGATATCAAAGACGTAGTCAAAATATCCTGAGAAGTTTTTGAAAACCTATCATGAGAAGTTATCGGAGATCTATGAGCACATGAAGGCTTTGCAATAGTTTCTGAGACACCTAGAGAATCTCTGATATTTGATCATCCTGAAGTATTGAGAAAATATCCCGAGAAGTACTACGGGATCATGAGAGAAATCCTGAAAGGCGTTTTTAATGTTAGGCAGTGAAAGATTTTAATGTTGAACAGTAAAAGATCTTCAGATGGTTGATTATCCAGAAGTAATGAAAAAATATCCAAAGATTTTTTTTGAGAGCTTATCTGATCTTCAAACCCGTTCATAAATAAAACAGATTAGTCGAGGAGTTGCAAATATTGTGCGAAGTAGTACTCGAATAATGAAACTGCAACTCAGCATTGCGAGGAGTGCATTTCTGTTATAGTTTCAAACTTATACTGTCCATATAAAATACAACAGCATTGCGAACGGCCTTACTACCAGTCGAACTTGGAAATTAAACAATAATTTAAGATTTTTGCTTCTATAACCACAAGAAAAGTAGCCAAAATTTGTGACTTTTATGTAAAAATAGTGATTTGATGGTCTAGCTTTCGGAAACCGCTGGTAGAAAATCAAGCCAAAACTACTTGACAAAGCAGTCCATTGCTCGAGCCGTAGCCCTAAGGCTTTTTAAAATTTTCGTTTTATTTTTGTTTTCTTTATTAGAGAGACTTTCAGCCATTGGTTGCTTCTTATTGCATATTAAGTTATAATAATTAAAGTTTCCGCTTAAATTAATATTAACTTTTTTTAGTTCATCTGCCCTGTTTTCAACTGCTTTCAAATACCGCCTCCGTCGAACATCACCTAGACACATTGTCGCCATCCTCGGAGGAGGATGTATCCTTAATTAAATTTTCACCCAAACTCCACTTTCGACCGTCTAGTCGTGTTTCTTCGGAACTGCACACAGAAAAAGCGTTATTAGAAATAACAACTTAAGGGAATGAAGAGCATCCTATCACAATATTTTCTTTCACTTACAAGTGGTCGCCTTGCAAAAACAGATCCTGCTCGGGTGAACAAAAGTAGCTCGGCTGAAGAATTCCCAAACGATTTCTCATTAGTCAGACCAACTCATCGGTTTCGGGAGAAAAGTCTGAATTAATTTTTTACATTTCCATTGTCCTTCTGCCCCAGACTGCACAAGACTTTTTTTCACTTTCTTCAAACTTCGTATAAGCTTTCCTCGAATCATCGTGCTCTCTCGGATTCTACTACGGGACAGGTATTAATGCGATTGAATCATTAACATATTTTTTTCCACGTTGCCTTTTGCTGCATCCCACCACGGCCGTAGTCGTAATTCGTCAGCTCTCGCCTTTGGATAAACAAATCGTACGCATATTTTTGTCGAGTCAATGTTTTTCTTTCATTTCCCCACCTGACGCACTCGAGTTTTGTCAACTGTCAGGGGTTTGAGTCAGGGAAAAAATATAAATCAGCATGGGAAAAAATGCATCAGCAATTATCTTCCGCACAGCAAATGCCTCCAAAAGCTATGCACACACGTACTGGATTTCTGAATTGCTAGGTTCGTTTGGAACCTGATGATGAAACGGCTAAAAAGATTTTAAAGTTAATTCCTTGAGCCTTTGATGGATGGAAGACAACCAGACATTAGCTTTTCAGTAGCAAAATGAGATAAGCCCTAAATCTTCGATTTTTGCGACTGACAATGTGTGGAATAAAGTGACCAAGCAGTCACCTCCTGTTTCTATTAAAAGACAATGATGTGTAATTTCCACAGCCGTAACGAATAAAAGTTGCCTCAAGTGTTTACCCAAGGAATCCTCATTTATGAAAAGAAAACACCATCAAAACGCTAATGAATAAGGTGGGAAGAAAAGTGTGCACTTGAAGGGCGATAAAAATAACACCAGAAGGGAAGGTAGGTGAATGTGTCACCGTGGAGCGCAGATACATTTTCTCGGTATACCCTGGTACACCTATAAGACAGTCCAGTCATTAATTTTCACGGTGGACGGATGTACCGTTGACGAGTTGTGATTTTAGGACTGTGAATTTCTAAGCTGAAATGATTAAATTGATACGAAGGTAGGCTTATGCGATATGGTTCAGCCAATGTACAAACCTATTTTTAGCAAGCAGAAATTAATAAATTTCGTTGACGATGACCTATTTTCCTTAGTGACCCACTCACCTTAACGGCGTTTGTTCATGCCAAAGAAATTGAAAAAAAATTCACTTCCCCCCTTATTTTCGAACCTAGGTGCGTCCACCACGGCCATGGTGAATTTGAACTGCAGAAGTTATCGACGATTATCGATTAGAACTGTTAGTCACGCTTAAGAGTCATGCATTTTCACTCACTCACACTCACAACGCTGATAATTCATTCCAGTTTAAAATTTATTAATGGCGCCCATACTGTTGATAGCATACTCATTACTTATCGAATCCTTCCTCGGGAACAGGAGCCATGCTGTTAGACATGGAAATGGAATATCCGCAGATAGAAGACTCTTCGATGGTACTCCCCAAGGGTCGTGTCTCAGCGCACTATTGTTCAGCATCAGTGATGTCATTTCGCCCAAATGCGGCTTTAGTGTACGTATATTTTGCCTCCTCTGAGGATGTATGCATTGCAACTCATGCCAACTCATATCACCATGCTTACGGTGAAAACACGGCAAGCCAAGTGTGAGAGAGTGCTTATTGAGAACTTCTGTGGTGAAAACTAAAATCACTCGCTCTAGAGAAATGAATTTAAGGTGCTCTCGAGTTCACTCACCTAAAAGCTCTCGAGGGTTTACCTCTCGAGAGACTTCACAGCAGAGCCCACTTTCCAGAGCATAGGTTTGAGCGCTGTTGAAGCATTATCTTGCTACTAGCATATTAAGCTTAAAATATAACTAACTAGGAACAGTAATTAATAATAATTGAAATTTCATAAGAACTAAAGTTGAAAAGACGCATCTGTGTCACGTGATAAGTCCTACATGTAAACGACATAAATACAAGAAATAAAGATCATTTTCATGTCCTCCTTTTCCAATAAATTTCTACATCCTGCTTCTGCCCGAAAATGTCCATCTTTCTAATCCTTACATTTTTTCCAGTAACATATTCATAAAATTGTTTTCAAAGAGCGTTGTTTGCAGAGCTTATTTGTTTAATTATGTGGCAACCTCATCTTATCTAGCAAATGGCATTCAATGATGGGACTAGAAGTATATTACAGCTGTCAACCCCCCTACATTTAGGCTGCGGTCCATTTGGTGAATTTTAACTTATATTTGACATATGGATAATTTTCAAATAAACCTGCTACAGTCCTTTCCCGTTTTTGTCAGCCCCATCTGAAATTTTAGGCTGACGAAAATGGGAAGCCAACATAATCGATAAATTTTCTTTTTCAATATTTTAACCATCAAAATGATTCTGAAATCAAGTTTAACCATTATTTATCCACTAATGGAATTACTGATAAATGTTTACTATTCTTACAACAAAGGGTACACCAAATGTCTGGAAAAGTTTGCGAACGGTTTGTTGAGCCGGTACGTACTGTTCGGTTTCCTTAAATTCCGCTTGGTTTTCGGCGCTGCAACCAAGGCTGAAACTCCATATCTCAGTATCAACGTAAATACACTAGCCAGAAGCCGTCCCGAGATGTTCGGTATGATTCTGGCTACCGCGTTGATGGCCTTCGCTGCCTTCTCGTAGGCGTATTCTACGTGGCTATTGAAGCCAAACGGTCACCGACCATCACTCCCAGGCATTTCAACACGCACTTCTAGTTTATTGCGTGCTCCTCAACGGTGATTTCTGACCGCAGCAGCGCTTTGAAGCTACTGATAAATACCACTGTGTGGCATATATTAGCGCTAGTGTAACCAGGTCTTAACTTGACGCTTAACGAGTCAGCAAGCCATGTGTGCAGCCCTCCTTTGTAAGCGCAGCAGTTCAATGCTGGTAAACAGAGGTATCTATGGAAACGCTTCATAAACACACACGGGCAACTCTCTACTCACTTTCGGACCAGCTCTTCACAAGGTAAGTTGCACATTGGCGATCCTGCCAGATTTAACTAAGCCATATGGAATCTTCCATAAGCTCATTTGGTTTTCTATCATAAAGAGGCCACGCTAATATTAATCGGTTTAGAATAACCGTAGCCTTCACGCACCGCAAAAAAAAAAAATAATAATGGGAACTGCTAGATCCGGTTGATTCGTTTATAAACGACGCCAAATCTGCCTTATTCGTCTCAAGACATTGCGAGAAAAAGAAACTACCAAGCCTGCCTTAATCGTTTCAAAACGACGCCATTACAGAAAACGCAAAATCTGCCTGAATCGTTTCAAAACGATGCCAATGCCTAAAAAATGCTAAATCTGCCTCAATCGTTTCAAAACGACGCCATAAAATTAAAAAAAGCCTTAATCATGATGAATATATTATTATATAAGCCTTAATCGTTTCAAAGCGACGCTTTTGCAAAAAAATATCAATTGGCCTCAATTGCTTAAAAATGACGCCACGATCCCTATTACAAAACAAAAAAATAACGCATACTTTACATTTTACCAGCATTATCTAATGCATATCAGTACGGATGCACCAACAGGACCGTTTGACACAGGAAATCGACGTCATGGACAGTAAAACTCAAAAAAAAAAAAAAAAATGGAAGGCAACCTCCCCCATCAAGGGTGCCCAGAAGATCCGTTCGCTATCGAACGACAAAATGCTGGTGAACGACCATCTGGCCAACTTAATGTTCTCCACACCGGTGTCCTCGCAGAAGATCCGCCGTGAAGCTGGTCAGCTGACGAAGTTGAAAAGCAGCCGCTTTGCACTGCCTTCGTCCATCTAGCAGCTGAATAATGCCGAAGCTTCTAATTGTATTCAACCTGCCATTGTATGAAGCGCCAAAAACGGTTTGGGTGAATCCGTGAGCAACATCGCCCACTTGCATCCACGCAATAAATGAGAATCTCCTTCCAACAACAGGATCATACAAACGATCAAAAAACAGCCCATCCAACAGGAGGATGTCCCAATGAGTGGGAAAAAGAGCCCACCTTCTTTTCACGAAATGTAAACGACAGGGAGTTGGCATTTCGACTCTTCCCATCCATTTCGCGTCAATCGGGTGCCCTGGTGGTCCGTCCTGCCCACAACATTTAATGTTTCATATAATAATGGAATGAAAGTTAAGAAAAAATAAAGGAATGATATCACGCGGTATGTTACCCAGAAATCCATGATATCACGTTAATCACGAAGATTTCTAAGAGCTCCATAGACATGCTGCCACTATATCTTCAACAGGTGTTAAAAACAGCACTCTCGCATTTCGTTCTTCACAGCAGCGTGAACCCCCATCAACCACGAAACACACTCTAGCTGCTCCAACTAGAGGGATCTCAGCAGAGAAAACAAGGACTGCGTCCACTTTTCATTTTCGTGACACAACAGCTTCAGTTCACCAGTACACAGTTGTTATACGGCAAACATCCCACATTGCGCCCCAGAAGTCCCAGAATCCAATCGGGTCAGTTTTTCTCCAGTCTTTCGAACGAGAGATTCCTAAGCTAACTACCAGCGCTCCTATTGATCTTCATGGTGATGATAATGATGTCAGAGCAATGGTGCATTCACGGCTGAAAAGAAAAACCGGGTAAAATTATTTCTTTTATGAGGAGAGAGGGACATGTGTGGCATATATTAGCGCTAGTGTAACCAGGTCTTAACTTGACGCTTAACGAGTCAGCAAGCCATGTGTGCAGCCCTCCGTTGTAAGCGCAGCAGTTCAATCATAGAGGTAACTCTAAGACTAGAAGGTCCCGAAGAAATGTGCTCAACTTTTTGGCTCACATCTGGCACTATCTTCGGTCCCAAGCTAATCGATTCACCCCCGAAACATAGGAAAAACCAATAACCCCTCATTTTATCTGTCAAACTTTCATAGCGAATCAAAATTAATCGTTTGCTTGGGACCAATAGGCTAGTCAAGTAGTGAGCCAATTTAAAATCGTTAGTTTCGTATTGATTGTTGGTTCAATGCTGGTAAACAGAGGTATCTATGGAAACGCTTCATAAACAAACACGGGCAACTCTCTACTCACTTTCGGACCAGCTCTTCACAAGGTAAGTTGCACAACCACCTCGCTTTTGTTGTGGGCTATCTGCAGCTTCGCTCCATGCATTAGGTTTTCAATCATGTCGACCGCCTCGCTCGCCAACATTTCCATCTATTTCAGCGTCTTGCCTGTTACCGTAAGACGACGTCGTCCGCAAAGCCAACGATCTCAACTCGTTTGGGTAGCTTCAGCGCTCCAGAGCGTTGGACCAAGGATGAAGCCTTGTGGGATTCCCACCGCGATCCTAATCGATCTCTGTCCCATATTTGGCTCGTAGATCAATACCCGGTTCTGGAAGTAGCGTCGGCCTCCCAGCTGGAGCTGTTGAACGCATTCTCACGGCGTAATATCGATCTCCTCTCCACTTCTGTGTCGACGCCTTCTCGGCTCTCTCGACAACTGTCCGATTTGCATCCACTTCTGCTCTTCATTTTCGAAATACGAACTGCCTCTCCGACAATCCTTGCACACTCTCTGTGCATTTCATCAGTCTGTTTAGGATGATGCTTTCCAAGAGTTTTCCATGTGTATTCAGCAGGCACTGCTACGAGTTGCTCGTTGGTGACTTCGTCGTTATCTCCCACGCCGTCTCCATACGATGTAGGTGGCCAGGTCGTTGGATCGTGATTCGAACTCCTTCGACGATGACTTTCAGGTTCTCTAAGCACATTTCAGCGGGCATGACTTGCATTCTTATCTTCGTCATCATGACACGGTGTGCGTCGTTGGCAGCAGAGTCTCGACCCAGCTCCAATTGACAGTTTGACTTGCTCTCTCTGCTTCTGTTCTTGCTCTCTGAACACGTCTTCTGGCTCTGAGACAACTACCGCGGAGGGTGCTAACTGCCGTCCAGTTTCCTCGGTATGGTCGTGTCACGTGCTCTCCCTAACGATTCTGTCAACTCGTCTTTCACTTCAGGACTCCGTTGGCCGATGCCATATCGGATTGCCTGATGGTCACTATGGGTATATCTTTCACACACTCTCCAATTCATGTTTTCCACCAGCGACTGCAGGCCGCATAAAGTGACGTCAATAATGGATTCCCGGCCATCTCTGCGAAAAGTGCTGGTGGTGCCTTTATTGAACAGCCTAATTTCCAGCTTCGCCAGAGCTTCCAGCAGAATGTGCCCTCTTGCGTTGGTACATCTGTTTCCCCACTCCACTACCTAAGCATTAAAATCTCCTCCGATGACTACCGGTCTTCGTCCGATCAGCTTTTCGGTAAGTTCAACCAGGGTCTCGTGGAACTGCTCTATCGTCCATCGGGTGCGTAGCAACAGCATATGAATATTCCGTTAATTTTGGCGATCACTAAACCTTCATCTTGAATGGGGTATCTGCTCATAACTTGTATTGCAGTCATGCCAGCTCTATCCGCCATCCAGTTACCGGTAATGAGAGGGACTCGATACGGTTCCGCAATGATTGCAACGTCGCACTTTGTTTCCATTGTCGACTGCCACAACAGCTGTGCAGTGTCGCAATAATTGAGGTTTATTTGAGTTACCTCTGTTATTGTTACGACAAAACAATTACGTGTCATTTAGAGCAAAATGCTTGAGAATTCATGCTTAAAAACCAAAAAGTTAAGCAAAATCTTCAGGCTGACAAAATCGGTGGTAGACAAAATCGGTGGTAGACAAAATCGGGAGCTGACAAAATCGGGAAAGCACTGTATTCTACCAGACTTATTTCAAACAAACCAGGAATCAATTTTGACAAACAATTTCTCTAAAATCGGACCATCAACAACAGAGGGATTTTCGATCATTATAATTTATTTTCGAAGTGTCAGTGAAAATTCATCAAATGGAATACAGCCTTAACCTTAAATTTGTCATTTCAAAAATAAATTATGATGTTCGAAAATCTCTCTGTTGTTGATCGTGTGATTTTCGAGGTGTTTGTCAAAATTGATTCCTGGTCTGTCAGAAATAAGTCTGGTACAATAGCAGGTTTATTCGAAAATCTTCTATCTGTCAAAGGTAAGTTAACATTCACCAAATGAAACACAGCCACACAGATTGAATCCAACATGTGTTCGATTTTGACGTTCTTGTTCTATGGGATTTTAGGTATTTCAAGCATAACTATTCAAATTGACGTATCTGATTTTGTAAACAATCAGTTCAATCGACGATTTGTGGCAACTGCAAGCTCACTGACAGAAACTGTCAACACCAGCTAGTAGGCGAAAGTTTCCCCCACCTGATGCTGGTATTTGTTTGCGTGGATGAGTTAGCAGTTAAGAAACACCGTTGGAGTAAAGATAGTCTCCCGGCTCAAATAAAGGGCGAACACGAAATTATTGCGACACCGAAAATAATGTTTAGAATCAAACCAAAATTTTAGGGTAGTTTTATACATATATTTACTTCAAAAATCAAAAGAAAAGTTAATCGATGGAGCCTTGAGTGTAAAATTGAACGCATTTTCGCTTGATGCCCTCCATCAAAGTCTTTACAGTGTCATCCGGTACCAGTTTCTCAGTTTTTTTTTCCATTTTCTTAACATGTCCTTCTCGTCTTTGACTGTCTTCTTGCTCTTCCGAAGTTCCCGCTTCATTATTGCCCAGTACTGCTCCACCGGGCGCAGCTCCGGACAGTTTGGCGGATTCATGTCCTTTGGAACAAAATGGACAGAATTGGCCTCATACCACTCCAGGACACTTTTAGAATAGTGGCATGATGCCAAATCTGGCCAAAATAGCGGAGCTTCGTCGTGCTGCTGCAAGAACGGCAAAAGGCGCTTCTCGAGGCACTCAGATTTGTAGATCTCGCCATTTACTGTGCCCTTTGTCACGAAAGGCTCACTCCTCAGTCCGCAAGAGCAGATGGCCTGCCAAATGAGATATTTGGAGGCGAACTTCGACATTTTCTTCTTCTTAAATTTGTCGTCCACATCGAACTTGCTCTTGCCGGTGAAAAACTCCAACCCCGGAATTTGCTTAAAATCGGCTTTTATATACGTTTCGTCGTCCATCACACAGCAGCCATATTTTGTCAGCATCTTCTCGTAGAGCTTCCGTGCCCGAGTTTTAGCCGTCGATTGTTGCCGCTCATCGCGGTTTGGGAAGTTCTGTACCTTGTATGTATGTAGTCCAGTTCTCTTCTTTGCATTCTGGACGTAGCTCTGCGACATGCCGATCTTTTTAGCCAAATCACGGCTTGAGACGTTGGGATTTGCTTTAATCATCCGCTTCACCTTTCCCTCGGTCTTTTTGTTCTCCGGTCCCGGTTTTCTTCCAGCTCCTTTGCCGTGGTCCAACGTGAACTGCTCCTGGAACCGCTTCAACACTCTGGAGATGGTTGAATGGTGAATGTTCAACATTTTTCCCAACTGCCGGTGCGACAGGTCAGGAAATTCCAGGTGTTTGGAAAGAATTTGTTCTCTCAACTCGCGTTGGTTCACCTCCATTTTCGTTGAATCGAAAAACACGACTTCGAGTTTGACAGCATGTAAACAATACACATCAATGAGAAAGTGTGCAAAATTTGGTTGATTTTTACCCAATGGTAAAAAAGTTATGCCCTGTTGAATGTGTCGCAATAATTTCGTGTTCGCCCTTTACAGTCGTCAACGCCAATACCGAATGGAAAATTGAAACGGAGCGTCAAATCATTCACAATTGCACTTGCTGTATATCCAGAGGACCAACCCTCCCACTCCAGTGTTCTCTGGAGTGAGCTTCTGTGAGTTCACTGCAGAGTGTTCTTGAGTTCTTATGTCGCTCACTAGTTCCCACCAGTGTATAGTGATCTAATCTCACCGCGCCGTTCATTCCAAAAACTACGCACACAGTAAGGGTGTAGTGAATAATATAATTCATGTAGTATATTACATATCTGGTCCTATCGAAGATGTTGATAGATTGGTGGAGTGGAGAACGGACTGTTTCCTAACCCAAGGAAAACGCAAGCGATAACATTCTGCAAAAACCAGGCCAGGTAATTCCGAGAAATGACATTATATTCTGCTGTGAAACGATTGCCCTGAGCACCAAGGTTCTCAATTTGGGCCTGAAATTGTACAACTACCTGAGGTGGAAAGAGCAGGTCAACGAAATAACTATTATGGCGTACACCACGCTGCGACCGTTTCGTCGTTTTGGGCCAGTGCTGTCACAAGCAGTTCGGCTCAAGCTAGTGCAAGCAGTCATAATTCCAATGTTCACTAATTGTGATTAGTATAGTACCTTACTGCAGCATTGAAAGAACAGTTGCACAGGTGCTTCAAGTCATCTATTCGATTCATGTTCAGTAGACTGGCCCACATTTATATGGGGGAAATTTTTTATCATTTTTTAAACGGGCCAACCCCTAGATTTGTGCCATTAGGTGAGAAAACCACTCTCTGAAAAATTCATGTAACATCATGTAACACGAGCTGGCGCTTTTGATTTAAACTTTATATGGGGATATTGGTTAAAATGTATGGAGAAATAACATTACTTCACTCTTTCGTGCATAGAACTGATTCAGCAAACTCGATTAAGCTTAGAATTTCAGCACACGTAGCTTAAACTATAAGGAACAACTTTGCTCAAGACAGCATCACGATTCAAGGTAGTATTATGCAAGGTTGCAAAGACTCATTTCGGCTGAAACAATGTTTTTCTAAATTATGAAATAATTAGATGCCATGATCAAATTTTGAATTGGTAGGATACAAGAAGAGGTTGCAAAGAATGTGTTTGACATATTGAACCTGTTTATTTCGCTTCATGAGAGTCACAATCAGCGATTTTTCACAAACTCACTCACTCACTCACTCACTCACTCAGCGATCAGCAAATCGCTGATTGTGACTCATAGAAAGCAAAATTTACAGGTTTTATGTTTCCAACGCATACTTTGTAACCTCTTCTTGTAAGTTACAAGTAAAACATGCCATCATACCATCTTTTGGTTTTATTATTCCGAAAAACATTATTTTAGCTGAAATGAGTCTTTGCAACCTTGGTATTATGGAGATATTGATTAATTATGTGCATTCTGTTTGTATATTCAGGGCTGGTAGCGAGTCACTTTTTAGTGACTTAGTCACTTTTTTCAAGCCAGTCACTAAAAAGTCTCTTTTTTTTAAGGCCAAGTCACTAAAGTCACTATTTCTTGTAATCATTCACTATTTTCAACTTTTTAGCGTGAATATATTTCTAGATTGATCATTCTTTGCTTTAGGCTTTTAATTATCTTTCTCTATCTACAGGGTGTCTATTCATTTTTCTAAATAAAATTATCTGACTTTTCCAGGTTTTTCCAGTATTTTAACGGATTCCAGGTTTATAATAAAGCAAAATTTTTAAATGCGTTAAAAATATTCTTTTTTTTGTAGATCAGAAACAACAGCAATTTACCCAAACGTTTTAAAGACATGTGAATCAGTTTTAAAGAAACAGCTTAACAATCAAATCCATTGAATGTTGAAGTTTATTAATTACTTAATTTCTCACTTAATAAAGTTGTAAAAAACTTACCCAATTTGAGTAATTCTAATATCTAAAATTTTTCAATATCTTGAAGTTTTGTATTCCATGTACAAGTTAAAAATATTGAAAATTTTCAAAGTGCCAGAATCGAAAAGTTCGAAGGATCTTTGGCGAAGTAATGAGTAATGAAAAGAAATGATGAGAATTTCAGTGAAGCTCCATAAACAAACTGCGGGAACATAAGGGAAGTTAATACGCTGTGGGGAACTTACTGGAAGCTTTAAGAACCTCAAAGCGGTTCTTTTAGCATCCGAAAATTTTCGGGAACTTTTATGAAGTTCCTAGAATTTCACAGAACTTCATAGGTGTCATGCGAACTTGAGAAATATAGAAAACATGAGGGGTATTGTGCATTTTTTTTAAGAAGTTCTAAGTACCTCAGAAAAGCTAGATCTAGAGATTTTTTATGGGAATTTCAGACCTTAAGAGCAGTTTCCGTAGCTTTAGTCCAGACTTTTGGAGCAGTTTGAATATCTATAATCGTAAATTTAGAAAAAAATCAGGACAGTTCCATGATGTGCTGAAAAGAAAATCGAGAACCCTTAAGATGTTCCGAGAATTTCAGGGAAGTACAGAGTCCTTCAAAGAATTTATGAAAACTTCAGAAATATTTCAGAAACTTTACAGAAGTCCAGAGAATTTCAGGGAAATTTGAAGGTTTTTACGGGAATTCCATTTATTTCCGAGCAGCAGAACCGATATCTTCAATAGAATTGAAAGTTTTAGAGAAGCTTCGAGAACATCAAGACAGATTACAGAATCAAAGGGCAGTTCAAACAATTTCAAGGAAATTGTAGAAAGCTTAAAGAAGTTGCGAGAAACTCAGGGAATTCAGAAGCGTCAGGGAATTATGAATATATATCAAACAAATCGTCGGATTATTAAACAAATTAAGATAAGTTCAGGGAAAATTAGGGACCGTTTATAATGGTTATAATACTTAAGGGAAATTGTCGAAACTTCAAGACAACTAATTGAATTTCAGTAAAGTTGCGGGTTCTTAAAAAAATACTGAAAATTCAGGGCAGTCTAGAGAACTTTAAGGAAATTCAATAATCGTTTAGGCAGTTTAAATACCACCAGGAAAGTCTAGACTATTGAAGAAGTTTTAAATAAGTGTCGATAATTTAAGGGAAGTAAACTACCAAAAAATCTTGAGAATTTCTATGAAAATTATTGAACTATATTAATCATTTCGTTCTAATTCCATGAAAATTGCGGTAGCACAAACTTCGAAAACTTCACAGAAGGACTGTGGTCTTCACAAACATTTCGAGAACTTTATAGAAATCTATGGAGCTTAAGGAGAGATCCACGAACTTCAGGATTTTTATGAACATTGGGGAGGCCAGTTCCTTTAGTTTCAGAAAATAAGTGGGAAGTTTAAAGCAGTTCCCAGATTTTCAGATAACTTCAGAGACGATAAAAAGTTAATTGAGGTCTTCGCATACGTTCAGAAGCTCACTGAAGCTTAAACATTTTTAGGGTGGTTCAATTAAATTCAGCGCAATACAACAATATTCATGAGAACTGCTAAAACTTTAGAGAAGTTTTGAGAATTTCAGAAAAGAACAAAGAACCTCAGAGCAGGTTCGTTAACATTAAAAAAGTCACATACATTTTAAGGAAGTTTAGAGAACTTCAGCGTATTGTTAAACGTTTAGAGGGGATCCATGATAATTGGAAAAAATTAGGAAACTTTAGGAAGTCCTAAAAAGTTTAGGGAAGTATAAGAATTTGATGAGCAGTATTGTGAGTCTCAGGCTAGTTTCTCAAACTACAATATAACTTCAAGGCAGTTTCATTAACTTCAGGAAAAAATTGGGAACATTCAAGTAGTTCTGAAAACCTCAGAATAGTCCATTCCATATTCAACGGAGATTTCCATTGAAATATTCCTCAAAATTTTGGTGAAGCTATCCTCCGAATTATTTTTTTTTAGTTTTCCTTGAAATTACCTTGAAATTCTCCACAATAAGAAACCCTTTCGAAAAATTCTCCGAATGTTCATTGAATTCATTTCAGATTTCCTTTTCAATCTCACTCCTTCCCTTGGAATTCTACTCACATTGAAAGTCTCATAAGAATTCATTGGCATTTCTCCTCATAAATTACTTAGATTTCTTCTCATATTTTGTTTGGCAAACTTTCCTGAATTCATTTTCCGAATTCCTTTGAAGATGTCCTGGAGTTATTCTCAGATTTAATTGTAAATCCCTTTTGGTATTTTCAAAAAAAAAATCCAAGGACTTATGCTCCGAAGTCGTTTTCTCCCACAAACTTTATGAAATTATGCTCAGAATGCCCTTGAAATTTTCCTCTGAAGCTCCTCAGAAATTCCTAAGAGTTTTCATTAAAATTTACTTTAGGTCACTTTTTAGTCACTATTTTTACAACTATAAGTCACTATTTGGTCACTTATTTTATCAAAATGGTCACTAAAATCACTATTTTTAACAGCAGTGATTGCTACCAGCCCTGATATTGCAACAAAATACAGGCAGTTATGCATTTAGAAAATCCCCAAAATCATGAATTGATGATAGATATTCCATCATGTCCACGTCCACGTCTGCTTTGCATCCACAGTCTTTCTAAATGGGCCTCCGGTCGGATAAGCTTTTTTCCCGGCGCTTTTTTTTTTGACGTAGGATTACGTCTTTCGGCGATATATTGGGGGTGCAATTTCAAAAAACCAAAATCGACCGCGTTACGAAAAGTGATCAGGTTTTGACCACTTATAACTCACTCAATAGCGGATGGATTTTAATTCTAAGGTAGTCACTCGATTGGAATTTTTTCCTGTTTCTTCAACGGGAAATCAAACCGGTGGATATGTTTCACGCCGATACGGACAAGTGTTCAGTCTTCTAGCACCAGCAGAAGAAGCGCTTTTTAAAGTATTTGGAATTGTCTAATATTGGATATAATACTAGATAGAGCTAGAATTAGGGCGTAACAGCTTTTATAAACAATGACTTCTCTCAATGATTTCTCGAAAGTCATGGCTGTCCCTGGCAAATCGACATAACCAGCGAGTAAGGGAAGACTTCCCCTACCCGATGGATATATTGGTTTGTGTAGATGGATATATTGGTCAAGAAGTCATTGTTTACAAAGGCTGTTACGCCATTATTCCAGCTCTATCTAGAATTGTTTGGATTTCATTGTCCTTCTGGTTTGGATGGATCTGATCTGGAGAAACTCCCGCATTATTCGTGGCACAGTAGAATCCGTCCAGTGCGTAGCCATCTCTGTAGGAACCATATTGCCCCAATCCGTGTCCGTCTGCCAAACGTCTTGAATATTGTGCTGTATTTACCCTGCAATAGAACTGGCAGCGCTATAGGTAGCGTTAGACGATCTCCTGCAGAAGACTCCGAGATTATTCGGTCTGGATAATGGTTTGCCACGGGCGGGATCGGGAGTCAACTATCCATAGATTTTTTTTTCAATTTTGTTTTTGCACTGTGGACGATGGATGGTTTTCCTAGCAGCTGGTGCAATTCGTGGTTCATTCGCCTCCTCCACGTTCCGTCATCCATCTGCACTCCACCGTAGAAGGTACGCAACACTTTCCGTTCGAAAACGTCAAAGGCGCGTTGGTCCTCCACGAGCAAAGTCCAGGTCTCGTGGCCGTTGAGGACCACCGGTCTAATCAACGTTTTGCAGATAGTCAACTTCATGCAGCGGCGAATTTTATTCGACCGGAGCGTCCTCCGGAGTCCAAAGTAGGCACGATTCCCTGCCATAATGCGTCTTTGAATTTCTCTGCTGGTATCATTTTCGGTGGTCATCAGTGAGCCCAGATACATGAACTCGTCGATTTCGTCACCGGCCATCTGAACTCGGCGTGGGAGGCTAACATTGTCTAACTTCGATGCGTCGATGGCAAGTCCAATCCGCCTAGCTCAGCCTTCTGTCTGATGTACGTTTCTGCCATGGTCTCAAATTTCCGTGCCATATTGTCGAGGTCATCGGCGAAGCCAAGAAGCTGGATGGACTTCCTGAAGATCGTGCCATTCGTGTCTATACCAGCTCTTCTTATCACACCTTCTAACGCGATGTTAGAAGCATAGAAGCGTCGACTGAAACGGTATAGGGCTAAATCTATACGAAGATACTGCCAACATCTTTCGTACATTACGAAGCAGGAGTTCAACCGCACAAGTAACGACTATAGGAAATGGAACAGATTCCTGTATCGACGATATGTCTTCCGCACGCAATCATCTCTTCGCAGAAATCCAAAGCGTTTCTGGTCGTTTGTAAACTCTAAAAAGAACGAAGTCGGTTTGCCATTATCAGTTCATCTCGGTGAGCAAACCGCTGAATCTGAAGCCGAAAGAAATGCCGCCTTTTTGCTTAACATTTCATGAGTTCGTTCAATGAATCTTCGGCCTCACCAAATCAAGTCACGATTGCTATAAGCGATTCTCCAACAGATGCATTTGAGCTCCATCCGTTTCACATCAGTGAACATACCGTCAATCTAGCTCTTCAAAGGTTATGACGCTGTGTTCGGAGTCGGTGCTCACTTCCTTGGTGAAGCTATTTAATCTGTCACTACAGGAGAGTAAATTTCCTGAGGCGTGGAAATTTTCGTATATGTTCCCCGTCCACAAAAAGGCGATAAAAGGAATGTCCAGAATTACAGAGGCATCACATCACTATGTTGCTGCTCAAAAGTATTCGAGATCATCATCAATGAGGCGCTCTTCAGCTCATGTAAAAATTACATCTCCACGGCTAAGCATGGATTCTACCCAAAACGGTCAGTTACAATTAATTTGACCGAATTCGTGTCGCTCTGCGTTCGGACAATGCACTCTGGCGGACAAATTGACGCGGTTTACACTGATCTCAAGGCTGCATTTGACCGAGTAGACCTTAACATTCTTTTGAGCAAGCTTGAGAAACTCGGAGTGTCTGGATCTTTCATCTCATGGTTCATATCTTACCTTACCGTTCGCTTTGCGTTAAGATTGGAGCTTCTCGTTCTGAAGTGTTCACGAACATTTCCGACGTTCCCCAGGGAAGTAATCTGGGACCCCTTCTGTTTTCGCTTTTCGTCAACGAGCTTTCGTGTCTACTGCCACCTGGATGGCGGCTATTCTACGCTGACGATGTCAAAATGTATGTGGTTATCAATTGCATCGCTGATTTTGAGGAGTTGCAGCTGATTGTGGATCGTATGTAAAGTTGGTACTCCCGTAATTTCTTGACGCTCAGCATCAAAAAGTGCAATGTGATATCATTTCACCGCAAACAAAACCCGATAATATTTGATTATTCCATTTCCGGGCAACCATTAGAGAGGATTAGCTAGGTCAAAGATTTGGGAGTAACACTCGACTGTGAATTGACCTTCAAACCGCACTACAATGACATCCTGACTAAAGCTAACAGGCAGCTTGGCTTTATGATCAAAATATCTGAAGACTTTCGCGATCCGCTTTGCCTGCGGGCGCTGTATTGTTCGTTAGTACTTTCAAAATTAGGGTATAGTGCTGTCGTCTGGTGCCCATACCAAGCATGCTGGATAGCCAGATTTGAGAGTGTACAGAGAAAGTTTGTTCGCTACGCGCTTCGTCATCTGCCTTGGCGTGACACGGCTAACTTGGCGTCTTACGTGGATCGCTGGCGTCTGCTTGGAATTGACACCTTGGAACAAAGAAGACGGAACGCTCAAGCTGTGTTTGCTGCTAAAATCATTACCAGCGAGATTGATTCCCCCGAATTACTAAGGCAGCTTTTCTTTTACGCACCTGAGAGAGTGATTAGACAGCGTAATTTTGTACATCCCGCAGCTCGTAATCGGCAATATGGGTTGAATGAACCTATCCGAGCCGTCGCTAATGCGTTTAATGACGTCTATGCATTGTTTGACTTTAATGTGCCGTTAACTGTTTTTATTAGAAGACTGTCCTGAATTAGAATGTGTCCTGTTTTTGTTTTAATTATACTTTTTTAATTCATTAAGACAACCATATGTCAGATGAATCATTGGAACAATAAATAAATAAATAGCAGATACGAAAACCACAGATTTTTTGGTAAGAGTATTACAAATAGATCTTTGTTTTTCAACATTTACATGTATTTCGGTAATTTTGCGATAAATTAATGAAAAATGTTCTACTTTTACCGAACATTGAGTAATTCTCATTTTATAGAGCGATTTCGGATTTTTTTTAAACAGAATTTCGTAAAAATTTCTAGGTGTGTACATTTGCGGAATTTTGATGATTTCACCGTTAAAATAGTCGAGTGTTCATTTTACCATGTCCCTTCTCGGCTACCAGTAGGAGGTTTCCCCCGATTATTGATTTTAAACAGATGCGATTGAAAACAGGCATGCAAAATAGCTGCGACGCGTCGCATTGTTGACTTCGTTCCCTGGGGAGAAAATGTACATTGCATTTGTATCCCCATCGGATACCGTTCCTCTTGCCGTGCGCAGAATTTGTTTGTTTATTTTCAAGTGTTTCCACCACCAGACTGTTGGACGCGGCCCGTTTCCTTTTTTTTTTGTTTTGCGGTCGTTCTGTGGCTGGCTCTTGTTGGTTTGAAGGAATGGGTAAATGGTTTAGCACTGCGGTAGGTGCCAAGAAAGTATCGAATTTTGGCTCATTTGCAATAAAATTTCCAGGATATAGTGGAAAATGTGCGACAAAGGAACACACGAAATGAATTGTTTCAATATAATGGAATATAAATCTGTTCTTGTTTGATAATTATATGGCGAATCTAACAATAAAAAATAATTCAACTTGGCCATAAATTAATTAAGACCATTAATTTAATTATTTTTCAGCTGATTTAAATGTTTACTCAAAATATCCATAAATGTATTTTGTCACAGCAAGATCTCATGGTTTACAATACAGTAATTTGGCCACAACTCGATGGCCACTAACTCAATATCAAGTTGTAGAACCAGAGTAAAAATGAATGTCATGGCTACTGTGATTGCGATTTTGCATGGGATTGTTAATCTATAATTCGATGGTCCCTTCAATATCGAGTTGTAGAGAGTTCACTGTATATTTTACGGCAAATGTATTACACGTTATGGTACCTATATGGTTGCTTACACTCGGTATGTGATCGATCTAAACCGTTTCACCAACCTACCGCAAGCAGTTCCAACATATTTCAAACCACATGGTTTAGTCTTTGTAGGGCAGACGACACACGACGGCAGCCCAAAGTGGCTCGTCAGTTCACGTGTTTATGAATCAAGTTTACGTCAATATTTGTTGAAAAAATAATGTGATATTTATTTGTTTTAAGCCGAAAATCAGGGAAGACTTGCTATTGGGTGGGTTCACAATCGCAACAATAACACATCTTTGTTTTTCGACTCCGGTCTAATCCAAAAGCCGTGGAGAAGAACGGCAAGTACTCTAGCTCGCTGTTCAAAAGCATTGCAGTTTGGTTGGATCCCGTGTCCATGTGGATGAAACATAATTGATGATGATAATATTTATGCTGGAAAATTTTGAGTCAAAACAAAAGTGTTCTTCGGATCGAGTACATATCGATGGAAAATGATGCCGGCGTCTGGCAGAGAAGTACCATTGCCCTCATGTTTTTTTTGAAAAGAAATTCTCGATATTGATGATATTCGGATAGCGGAGTTGTCTTTTTCAAGATTATTAAAAGAGTTATCATGCCGTGATCGCACACGGTAGGACCCGATTTTCTACGTTGTGTGATTATTAATTGAAACAGACCGATTTATTGGCCGTCCTGCCGGCGGAGGCATTAAACTGTATAGATTGAAGAACAGACTAAACTATATAGATTAAAGAACAGCACATTAAGTGGACCCTACACGACTGTTTGTATTGACAATATGCGTATTGTCAATACATTCTATATTGACGTCAATACATCGGTATTGAAAATATTTCTGTATTCACATCATCAATATTATAGTCAATACTTGTAAGTATTGACAATATTTCTTACCGTGTGGGGTTCGCTTTACAGTAGATACATAATAACAGTGACAATTGATCATTTTAGATGGTCAAGTTTTGAAACCACCACAGCATGCTTTTGGCGCTACTGTATATGGACGATCAAATGTAAATACTGGGGTAGCCACAGCATAGTTCTGTCAAAAACTCAGCATTTTCATTGATCCATTATAGATATACAAGTGGTGACATCTATGGACTGGTTTAATAACTATGTTGTTCTTAGGGTAAAGGCGGTAATCGTCGCTTGCACGAACATGCCGTTTTGGTGTTTTTAAAGCCGTAGGTCATTTTAGTTTTGAGGAATTTTAGGCGTTTTAAAAAGATTTATCAGTGTTTTGATGCTTTTTTTCATTTTTTAAGGTTCAAACTAGGCTTGGAGCCAGTTTTATTTAAAATTCCACCGTACATTAACTGTTGGATTTTGTACAAATTAAGCATTAATCCGATCTTATTAAAATATAAATAAATATGTCTTAAAGGTTATTTAAAGAAGTCGTTGACCTTGCGGGTTTGATATTATATTTTACGCATTACAATAATTGTGTTTACAGTTAGGGTAATTTGCAAATTGTTGCACAGCTAAACACGTGCTGTTTTTTGTTAATTTGTGAGATTGAAAACCTGTTTGAAGTAGGAATTCCTCAATAAACGTTTGAATGTGATTCATGAAGCATTTCAAGAGGTCATCAGCATTCTATATTGGTAAAACCATTCCGTATAACGAAACTTTTGAATGTGCTTCAAAGCCCAATTGTTGCACGTATCATTTGCTTTGAAATTCTATTATTACACGCTTTATATCTAATTATTGCACACCCATAAAATACGACTAAATGCATCTTGGAATGACATTTTTCAGCAAGAATAATCATTCAGTGATTCTGTTAGATTGTAACCGTTTAGTTACAATGTCCTAGGTTTTAATTTGTGCATGTTGTTTAGGAAACTGTAGTGTTTTTGTGTGTGTCAGTGTTGCGTTAGTTGTTGGTAAAATTGCTGTAAATTGAAAAATGTATAAATTTGTTTTAGTAGGATTAGATTGAAATTGATATTTTATAAACTTAATTGGGCGAGACAGGATCGAAAGGGTGTTGTGATCAACTGTGGTTGAAAAACTGAATAGGCGAAGAATATGATATGGATGGGTGGTGATAAGCTACAAGGAAGAAAATTGGAGGAAATAAGGAACGAATTGAAAACTGGATCGGAAAAAGGAGGGCTTTTGATAGCTGGGATGGTCATCCATTGCCCAGAAGTATACCGGCGTTCGTGCGTACAAGACGTAAGTGGAATCAATACTATAGTGAACCGAACAAAGTGCCTCAAAGTGCAGTGAACGACCTCCTTCTGTTCCGTTCAGGACCTTTTTAATTTGTTCCACGGATATCCTCACGATCGGCACGTTTTGACCAAGTCAGTCTCGACTGTCTTGGTCTAAAACTCATGGACTTTCCACTCTCCGGCTTGTAATTGCCAGAAAGGAGAGCATCCTCGGACTCGGAAGTCCTAATCGTTAAGGAGGAAAACCCTCGATTCAGTCGTCTTGCAAAAATCGAGGACGTATTCCATCGACTTTTGCTGAACTCTGACCCGGTTATGACAGTGCAGAAACAGTTTCCTCAAACCAAGAAAAAGCAATTTCCAGGACCCGTGCAAATGCTGTTGCAATAATCAACAATGCAAGATAACAGGTAGTTGTTAAAATAAAAAAAAAATACTTTGAATCTAGATATCTCATCACACAAGCACATATGTTCGAGAATATACATGAAGAAGCTTTGTGCATACATTAGTACAGCAATCGCCAACGTGCAGCTAGCGAAGCATAAGAGACATATTCCATCGTTTCCATCGCATGCAGCCAGCAAGCCGTGCGTTGGCGAACGCTGCTTGAATAAACATTGTAGACTATGAATTCAGATATCTCAAATATATAAAATTATATGTCCGGCAAACTTTCACATTTGACTGATGATAAATGGTACATTTCAGAAAGTAAATGACTTTTTGCTAAAACTTGCTACTTTTCGAGAAACCGGATTATGAAAATCATGGTAATTTTCACTATTTTGGCTAATATTTCGCTTGTATCGACCCAAAACATTGGGAACTCTTCCTTAAAACTTGCAAATTATCCGACTTAAAAGATGCACGGCGTAAAAAATAAAGGATTTGTCGTTTGTATGTAAAATAGTACAAAAACGTAAATTTCAGTTAAATTTTACAATATTCACTATATCTTTGTTGTTTGAAGACCTAGAACTTTGAGTTATTCGGCATTTTTAATATTTTTTAATGTTCTACCACTTTGTCGAAGACACAAAACCTCTAGCATGTGAAATAAGAAAGTTAGTATCGCAGCACCATATATGCGGATAAAATTGGAACTGATTTCCATTACCAGATGAAGGCGCATGTTAAACCGAGAAACTTTGCCAAAGACACCATTTCAATATAATGCAAACCCAATGCGCTAAAGGTTTTGTCTTGCTAATTTCGGTTCCTGGCCCAGTGTGGCATTGTCGACGGAGTGATCAAGCCACGGACCGCCATCGCGGTCAAACAACATTGGCCTCAACACAATCACCACCCGCGATCGCTCGCCATCGTCCAACAAACACCACCGGTACGTACCAAAGAAGCAGAAACCCATAGAACGCACCATAATACAATTTTAATGAATTGCTAGACTTTGTCCACCCACAATTTAGCTTTCAATTAATTTCACCATCACTACAGAAATCCCACAGTTTCTGCACACTTTGTTCTGCGTAGCCCCTCCGAATTACCCAGTAGCATGCCAGCCCTGTGACATAGTTCAGGGGTCTCATGCTACTGAGCTAGTTATCCGGGAGTCTTGGTTGAGCCAATAGGGTGAGTCTCATCTAATCTCAAGATGATTAAACATTACTTTTCGTTTTTTTGTTGTATTTAAGATAACAGTTTATTTGGGCAAACGTTGAATATATGTGCAACTACCCTACACACTAAAGATCCCTGCGCTTTAGTCAGAGAGCGTATTGGGCGTCGTTATGCCAATTTGGTCGTGGCGCATTTTGAGTATGAGCGGGTGATTGCAGCCAGATCAAAAGTTCATGAGAAAAATGCAAGTACTTTCGCGGATTACCTGAAGTTGCGATAGACAAGATATGATCACAGACAAGTAGACATAACACTCTCAAAATGTTCATCGAAATAGCTTTTAACGGTAAATTTAAATGTTTCTTAGGTCGTGGTACCGACACTTGTGGCGCTAGTAATCAATTGTATTGCGTATCATGTTTTATCAACTTCTTCAGAAGTGATTTATGCGGTTGTAATATAGTTTTATGGTAGTCATCAAAAGGTTGTTAAAAGTTTCTGACCTGGAGGAGGTTTTATGTTTTCATTTTTAACAACCACGTGTAGAGTGTGATAAAACTAACATAAAACATATGCTCCTAAGGTAGTTCGCATATCAAGTTTTAATTATTGCATTAAACCTGCGCCAATTGGCCATGACAAGGCTTTATAGCGGTTGTCAGGAGGTTGTTACAGCAATGTGGTCGTCAGTGAAGGTTTCAATCAATTGCTATAAAAATTCAATAAAACACAAATTGTTGCTTGGGATACCTCTCACGCCAAAGTCACGAGTTCATATCTCACCCCCGGACAAATTACCCAAGAGCGTTAAAGTGACTATAAAAAATAATAATAATAATAATAATAATAATAATAATAATCTTCAAACAGTGTTTTGCTAACTTGTCCGCTTTACCCTTCATCAACATATAGGTAATGAAGGTTCGCTTTTGGTAGCTTTTGTATGAGACAAATAATTTCGAGATTAATTATTTTACATCCGAATTCGACACAACAACCACCAAATTTAGATTTAATGGTGCCATATGGTTATATTTTTAGAATGGGTTAACTGGTACTGGTTAGCCCAGCAGGGTAAACTGGCACAACTCGCCAACGAGGCGCGACGCATGAAGCTAGAAATCCTGGGACTGAGTGAAGTTCGTTGGCCAAACTTTGGAGAACACAAACTGCCGTCGGGACAGGTACTACTATACTCCGGTATTCGAGGTGAAAACTCTCCCCGCCATCGTTGAGTTGGTCTCCTACTTAGCGTCCAGGCAAGTGCTGCGCTCATCAAGTCATCCTGTTAATGAGAGGATAATCGTTGTCAGATTTAGAACACGGGTTCGTAACCTTACCATAATCCAATGTTATGCGCCAATCGATGCTGTCGAGCTACAGGACAAGGAGAATTTTTACAGTCAACTGAATGCCGTCGTGGATAAGGTTCCAAAGGGTGACATCAAGATCTACACTGGCGACTTCAATGCGAAGATCGGCTCCGACAACACGGACTATGAGCGTGTCATGGGACGCCATGGTCTCGGCAAAATTTGCGAGAACGGTGAGCTGTTTGCAGAATTTTGTGGCAATAACGACATGGTGATCGGGGGCTCGCTGGTTTCCCGTGATGTACATACCGAAAATCAGATCGACCACATCTGCATCAACCGAAAATGGAGACGGAGCCTTCTTGATGTCCGGAATAAACGCAGCGCCGACATCGCGTTTGATCATCACCTTCTAATCGGCGAAATCCGCCTACGCATGGTGCGGACCCAGCGACGGGAGGAGAGACTAGGGCGGCGGTTGAACACACGCCGACATGAAGATCCAGCGGTAAAAAGGTCTTTTGTTGAAGAACTTGAGACTCGAGCTGCGGACGTTCCAGAAGGTGGCAGCGTAGAAGAACAATTGACGGCCATCAAGAATGCCTTTATAGAAACAAGCGAGAACAACTTGGGTGAGCTGCGCACCCAGAGGAAAGAGTGGATCACAGATGAAACCTGGCGGAATATTGAGAAGCAAAAGCCGGGATAGAGCGGGCGAGAACCAGAGGAGCCAAGAACGAAGCCGGTCAACGGTACTCGGCTCTAGAGAAGGAAGTCAAGCGCTCTTGCAGACGGGACAAGCGAGCGTGGGTGAACTCCATGGCCGACGAAGGGGAGAAAGCCGCAAACACTGGCGATATACGCCTCCTCTACGATATCTCACGACGCCTGAGTGGAGCAAGGATGAACCCGAGGATGCCAGTGAAGGACACGACTGGACAATTGCTTACCGACCCCACTGACCAGCTGAAACGCTGGTTTGAGCACTTCGAACAACTTCTTCAAGTTTCGATGGCCAACCAGCCATCAACATCTCGGCATGATCCGCCTAGGGTGCGGTGCATCACTCGCGTCAATTCCGAGGCCCCATCACTTCAGGAGATTGAAGCAGCTATCCGAAGCATGAAATCCAACAAGGCTCCAGGGGTCGATCGCATATCAGCAGAGATGCTCAAAGCTGACCCCATGCAATCCGCACAAATGTTGCATCAACTATTCTGTAATATCTGGGACACCGCGACTTTTCCGGCCGACTGGATGCAGGGTATCTTAGTGAAGGTCCCAAAGAAGGGGGATCTGACTATGTGCGACAATTGGCGAGGCATCATGTTACTGTGTATTGTTCTCAAAGTTCTGTGCAAAGTTATCCTGAATCGGATACAGGAGAAGATCGACGCGACTCTCCGACGGCAGCAGGCAGGATTCCGTGCTGGAAGATCTTGTGTGGACCATATTGTCACGCTCAGCATCATCCTGGAGCAGGTCAATGAATTCCAAGAGTCCCTTTATTTGGTATTCATTGACTACGAAAAAGCTTTCGACCGTCTCAATCACGAGAATCTGTGGGGCGCCCTGAGACGCAAGGGAGTCCCGGATAAAATCGTCAACCTCATCGAAGCGTAGTATGAGGCTTTCACGTGCAGATTTCTGCATAACGGAGCCTTGTACGACCCTATCCAGGTGTGAGACAAGGATGTACACTATCACCGCTACTGTTTCTCATCGTAATCGACGAGATCATGGTAGGTGCAATTGACCGTGTACCGAACCGTGGGTTCCTTTGGCAGCCTATCACCATGGAGCATCTCAACGACTTCGATTTGGCTGATGATGTTGCTCTACTAGCACAACGACGCTCTGATATGCAGGGTAAGCTCAATGACCTAGCCGAACGCTCCTCTGCGGCGGGTCTCACCATCAACGTCAACAAGACCAAATCGTTGGATATCAACACGGGCAACCCTTCCAACTTTACGGTAGCAGTGGAGAAGGTTGAAAGTTTCCAATATCTTGGCAGCCAAATAGCGTCGGACGGCGGGACCAAGAGCGACATATGTGCACGAATCAAGAAGGCTAGGGCTGCCTTTGCGAGTTTACGAAACGTATGGAGATCCAACCAGATAAGTCAACGCACCAAAATCCGAATTTTCATCTCGAACGTGAAATCTGTGTTGTTATACGCCGGCGAGACGTGGTGTGTATCAGCGGAGAACACTCAAAAGCTGAAGGTCTTCATCAACCGATGCCTGCGGTATATAATTTGTGCCTCTCGAATGCCGAGCTCCATCGTCGATGTTATCAGAAGCCGATAGCAACAGAAATTCGAGAGCTAAAGTGGAGGTGGGTCGGCCACACACTTCGACGGGGCGGAAACGAAATCTGCAAGCAAGCGCTGGATTGGTATCCGGCAGGACATCGCAGCAGAGGCAGACCCAGGGGCTCAGGGCGGCGGAGCCTCAATAAGGAAATTAAGCAAGTCGATAGGAATCTGACCTGGGCCCAGGTCAAGGCAAAAGCGAGCAGCCGCCCAGGATGGAAGTCTTTCACGTTGGCCCTTTGCACCGCTGGTGGTGCACAGGACCCTTAAGTAAGTAAGTAAGTAAGTAACCCAAGCGGCACACTTCGATCGAAATTAGTTGCTGATACTTGATTGTGACCGGAATCAGTTGTACACAAGTGACCACGATTGCTCAGTGACAAGTGTGCTGCTAGGGAAGTAAGTTAACTGGTACCGGAGATATTACCGGAACAATATCCGAAAAACACGGATTCTTGGAAATAAGTCGTTCGTTTGAAATGCTATACTAATATCAACATGATGCTTTTTTAGTGTAATAATTTATTAACTTCTGAAGAGGATAGGTCGATAGTTTCGCTAGAGTACGGCAGTGTGAAGATTGAATAGTAGTTGAAATTGAGGGAAGGACCATTAATGCGACAGTACTAAGCAAACGCACACTCCTTTATCTAACTCTTACATTAATGAATGAGGTTACATGAAGTTTTTCTTCAAATCCACAGGCAAAAGAGTGCGCGGCTGTTGATAAGTTCTAGTGACGTTTATCACTACCTAAGGCCTACACGCTATTTTGAGGCTACTCATTTTTTAGTAGAAAATCACTCAGTTCAGCCAAAAGGGAAGTAAACCAAAAATTTGTAAACATGCTTTTGCTTAAACTTGAGTAAACGTACCTATGCAAGAAACAGGGTAACGGTTCCTCAGATAATGAAATTTGTCAACTGAGTAAACCTTACCCATTTCGACAGAAACAAATGAATGCCCCATAACATATAAATTATTTCGTATAGGTAGAATACAAATAAAAAAACCATGAAATTTATAATTCTGTATTTATTTAATCAAAGAACTATTTGATAGAGTTGTATACCTCACCAACTAGCTTCAGATAGCTTTCGCCATCCAGAATATTATGCTCCATTTTCACTGCTTCACTTCTAAAAACTAATTTTAGACGCACTGCGCAGAAATCGCCTGTTTTCAACTTGAAAGTGTGTTTGCATGGAACTTTTAGAAGAACTACAAAGAGAAATCCCTACACCTCATACAAGAGAAGGTGATTTGTATGAAGTGTACGGATTTTGATGTATTTGTTAGTTGTTTGGATCTTCTGCACGATACTAAATGATATTTGAGAGATAATTTGTCAGTTAAAATCAGATTCCAAAATCAAGCAATGACACCGATATGCACCATGCATTAGAATCCTAGTCTCAACCACTTCAAACTAGAGAACAACGAATAGAAGATTAGGAATCACATGGATGAAACCTAACTAATTAATTTTTTCCTTGATTCAATATCATCATTTCACATGATTTTTGAAAACTTTTTCAAAATTCGAACTTCTGAAATATTAAATGATTGTCAAAGAAGAATTCTCGGAATTTCATTATTATTCCTGAAGCTCGCAGAAGTTCTTCGAAATTCGCAGGACTTCTCTAAAGTAAGTATTTATTTTCTGAGCTTCTAAGAACGTCTTTTGTAGTTCTTAGAAGTTGTTTTATTTCCACGGATATTGTCTGAAGCTAGCACAGTTTGCCTGCATGTCTTCGAAATGGGTTTCACTACTGCTGAATGTTTTTTAAAATCGTCTTTTTTTTGGTCTTTATTATAGAGATTTTTAGCCATATGGCTAGTTCATCTTTTATTGTGTCTGTGTCTTAGATGATTGCAAAACTTTTCTGAAATCCGCGAGCTTTTATGACATTTCAAGTAATGCTTTAATTTCCCTCTTTTCACATGACTTTTCCTGAAGCCTACAAGTCACAGTAATTAATTGAAAGCTTTCTATGCCAACCAATGCATGAATCTGTATTATTACAAGCACAGTGATACTCTATGCCCAGGGAAGTTGAGAAAATTTCCAACCTTGAAAATTTCCTCCTGGAACATACTGAGTTCTTAAGGTGGTACGATTCAGCGTCCACAAATCATAGGCACTTTCACTGCCGCTTCGAGTTTTCTAGGGAGTAATGAAAATTTTCCATTTAAAACACTAAAATGAACGAAATTTCACCAGTTTTTTTGGCACTTTCAACATACTTGTCAACTTTGACTATATGTTTTAGTATTATTTCTGCGTGAAGGAGATGAGGCGATGAGGAGATGAAAGTATAAAATTGATAGTTCCGTCAGAGTACGGCAGTGTGAAAATTGCATATAGAGAGTAGAAAGCGAGCAAGGACAACTGTTCCAATAATTTGTAATGCATTTTTAAATAAAATAAGTGTTATTCTTGTAGTTAGATACACTCTCTATCATATTCTCTAAAGCTTGGGGTATCAATTTCAGTTTGATATTTCGATCCCTCGACGTAAAAGTGCATGTATTGTGTCAAAAAGGCATGTTCCTAGAATATTAAAATAATCATTTGGGAAAAGTTTGGTAGAAATCGGTGACATTTGTATACACTTGAGCTGGATTGACCCATACCTACATTAATTAATTAGTTTTGGCCTAATATGTAACAGTCTAAAATCAATTTTTTTCCTTCTAAATTTTAATTTTTATAGGTGAGAGCAGGGCTTCTGTCTGTCCTTTTTTTCATGAGCAGTCAACATAACCATTCATTCAATTTCATGTAGTCTTTTGTGTGCGGTACTTCGTATACCATCCGTTGCTCCACGCTGCTTTTCGCATTCATACTTCCAAATGCACAGCTTAACGAATAGGTAGAAAAATCAGTTTTTGCTCCCTCTCGTAAAAAATCCTCTCTCGTTTAGTCACTCTGCTTCGGTTTGGATTTTTTCACATTTTCATTTCGGTCAAGATCCCTTTGTCGTCTGCTGCCTCTGCTGCAGTGAATGACTGCAAAAAAAGTCAGTTCTACGGCAGTCACCTCTAGCGCAGGTAGTGTTTGCAAACTTCCTTTGGGTTTGTTTTTTTTTTCGTCGATCTTGTTTTCCGTGCTGAGCACCAATGCTACCGACGTGCAGCTCCCACACCTGGACCCTACCTATCGACCCATCAACTCATGAACCGGAGACCAACGGCTTTACTTCCCATCCGAAGGAAGGCGTGATCAGAGATGTTATGCCTCAGAACATCCCGGCGGCGCCGACTGGGATTGAACCCAGGCCTGCTGGGGTGTTTGCAAACTTAGCAGTGTTGTTTTTAATAAGAAACTGGTTGAAATTGGAAAGAAAAATCGCAGGCAAGAGGAAGTTTCGTGATTTGGCGAAGGATTTCGTTGTGCAAAATTACGTGGGTGTGTGGTGTAGGTTGAGTGGTGATGAAAGTTGTAAATATTTCCAGAAGAATTTCGATGCGGGAAATTTTGTGCGTAATTTTCGCAGTACACATTTCGCGGTGGCCAAGGAAAGGGTTTTTTTTAAGGAGGGTGAGGAAGTGGAAGCAAAATCGAAGAAAATGGAAAAAACGTCCGTGGCTATTAATGAACAAATCATTGTCGATTCATTGAGGAATATGCCTTTGTCTTCGATTGACTGGCCCGAAATGCGTGCGATTCTTGACACGCTAGCTAGTGCGTTAGGTACCAGTTTTTCATCGGGGAAAACCAAGAAATACATTAACATCGATGCTGAGAAAATTCAGAAAAACATTCCACATGAGATGAGAGGAAAGTTAATTTCACTGAAGATCGACTCTGCATCGCGATTAACGTGCAATTTGAGAATGTAGACCAAATCGTCATAAGAACCCTTGGTAAGATATATATTTTTGTTCAACCGTAGTGCCTCAACAAATTGAATGGTGTTGTGCTAGTGGTCACCACTATTTCATCGCTGTTTTTCAATTGATTGAAGGAAAGCGCAGAAAAAGCGGTGAGCAGATAGTATCACCCTTAATTTATTCATCATTTCAATCTAAGGTGCGGTTCCATTGCAGCATACCTCACTTCACTTCGGCAAACCCCCAAAAATCAGTCTTCCGACAGCGCCATACATACAGCTTTTTTAATTAAATTTCTGGGCAAATCATTTCTTACCTTTACATATTTTGGATATCACTGTTTGTCTTCATTATTTTTTAAGCGTATAACGGAAACTTTTCCAATATTCCGAAGTAGTGTTTTACCATACAACCTTGTTTCTAAGAGCATTCGTTCTCAAGCTATGTACTCTTATAGCAACTGATGTTCTGAAAACCTCGAAAAGTTGAACTGAAATTCGCTGAGATAAACTCTATTTTTTTCCTTCCATCTAATATAAACTCTAACCAAGGGCAACATTTTATTAAATTTTGATACTCTGATACCCTTTAGCCCACTCGCAAATAAAATAAACGTAACATTTCCCTAACCACCCTTCATTAGGACAAACCTGTAAGATAATGAAGAAATGACCCCAGTTCGAATGCTTTACCATTTTTTCCCTCAAATTCGATACATTTTTTACGCTAGAGCTTTCTAGGTTGCTAATACAACAGGCTGAAAATTTTCATAAATTATATTTAGCAAATCCATGACTAACCTCTATACAAGGGTGCTTAAAAATATAGATTATGCTCAATCGATTATAATTTCTGACTATTTTCCAGAAATTTGAACCCATTTGGTTGCAATCTCATATTGCTCTTTGATTTTTATAAGGAAATTATTACGAGAAAATTTGAGAAAGTTCTATAAAAAAGTCGAGGGGGGCGACATATCTAAATCTTAAGTTTAGATACTCAACAAATCTCACACTAGCTAATCAATCTTCGAAAAATTTCTTTCATTTGTCACATCTACTTGCATCGCACATCATCTTTTTGCAGGAAATCTTCAGAATTGTCATCAATCTTCTTTCTATCTACTCAGCGTGCACGTAGCTAGCTACAGCAAAACACAATATTTTCTGCATCGTAGATAGAGTCGTCCCCCTCGCAAAAAGTAGTCACCAAATTTTACATAAGCAAAGATAGTAGGCATACCCGTATATCATTTTTGGAAAAAGGCTAAAACGAAGAAAATAAAACAAAATCTTTTTTTTCCCTTGTAATTGCCATATAAACCTCGAAGGGCTATTGTAGTATGAAATTACAAACAAATTACAACTCAAACGCAAAAGAATAATCTGGACGGACCTGCTTTGGTGGAGGTGGAGCAAAATCTGTTAAATCATTGCAGGGGTTTCTTTCCAAACTCTTCTATGGCCACTAGAGGCCCTACGGGAACCAACTCCGGGACAATCCATCGGATGATCACAAAATTATGATAAACAGTCTCCTGCTGTAAAATTAAATTCCTGCTATAAATTCATGAATTTAGATACCCATATTGCAGGGGTTTCTTCTCAAACACTTTTATGGCCACTAGAGGTCATACGGGAATCTACTCCGGAATGGCCATCCCGGAGACAATCCATCGGATGATCACAAAATTATGATAAACAGTCTCCTGTTGTAAATTTATGAATTTTGATACCCATATTGTAGGGGTTTCTTCCAAAACACTTCTATGGCCACTAGAGGCCCTACAGGAACCTGCGCCGGAATGGCCGTTCCGGGGAGAAACCTTAAACTGGTCCTCAAGTAAGCTGAAATTGTTTCTTGAAGGAGATTCTACTTTGATATCGATTCCTTCGAAAATCTAGCGAAAGGCAAGAAAATGCTTAGTTCTGGAACATTATACAAGAAATCCGGATTTATGGGAACCAGACTAGCTTGGTAGGTAGAAAGAAGTCGATGTCATTTTTGTACGTAAAAAGTATTAACCAGAGACTTCAAATATTAAAAATTAGATCGATTGGTTTGAAAACAGCCGAGTTATAGCGGTGAATATAACATATGTATTTCCTACCGCGTTAATCGGGAGACTCGTACAGCATAGCTCACCATTGGAAAAGAGAAATGAAAACAAAATACGCAGCGTACTCCCGGTCATTCTGCAGCTTCAACTTTCCATATGCACGATAAGCGGGAAAATGAATGAATTGAAAAATCGGCTTCCACCGAGCTGCTGCGGCAAACACCACACAAGCAATTAACAAAAGGCAGAACGACTGCGCCATTTTGCCAGTCAAACCGACGTGCTTGCTTCGCACATTGAATGCAGAAAACGTACGCGATCACGCAGTCACAGTCGATATGCGATCCCCTTTCAAGCCCTGGGTGAGAGTCTAGGTGGAAGGAAACCTACGGAGCATTTTGCAATTATATATTGGTAATCCGTTTCTTGCAGCTCTTGAATCACGAACCACTTACGTTCGCGAAGATTGTGATTCTGTAATGTTTACGTTCGGTGAATTTTTGAACTAAGTGTGTGTGTGTGTGTGTGTGTGTTTTTTTCTAATGCACTATCACTAGAAAGTAGGGTAACTGATGATGGTTGGACCTACAGGGTGCGTGACGAATTTTTGCAGTAAATTTCAAATAGTAATTTCTCATGCTTGTGCATCATGATTTAGATATATTTGGCAGCACTGGATAGCTTATACTGTTAGGTGTAAGATTTAAACAAACAATGTTGAGTAAACGTAAAGATGTCGAAACAAGAGAGCAATCTGTCAGCCGTTGTCGCTTTATTGCGCGCCGGAGTATGCATGAAAGAAATAATTCGGTCGGTAAATGTGTCTGAAAGAACAGTGTATAATATTAAAAAAGGCTTGGGAAAGTGATAAGACGGAGCACCTGCTCATACTGCTAATAAAGCACAGAAATGGCTTACGGAAAATATTTCGTAAATTTGGGAGGAAGAAATTTGGCCCCCAAGCAGTCCCGATATCAATCCGTTGGATTATTTTGTATAGGGCGTCGTCCAACGGGATACCAATAGAACCCCTCACACCACACTTAAGCCGCTAAAAGCTAAAATCAAGGCAGTGATGACATCTATGGATCGAAACATTTTAAAACGTGCATACTGCAGTTTCCGGAAGCGTCTAACTACAGTCGTCGAAAGGGAAGGCAATTTTTTTGAATAAATTTACTTACAACTTCCATATGTTGCGAAAGAAAATAAATCGCACAAAATTCATTGCTAGAATAACTAACTGGTGTATTTTTTCTAAAATATGCCATTTACTGCAAACATTCGTCACGCACCCTGTATTTAGGCCGGTTTCACACGACGTCAACTTTCATGTCGTATTTTTTTATGAATTCAACATATAATTATGAAAAATGCGTGATTAGGGGAAAGATCTACCTTTCTTGTTTCTAATAATAACATAAAAAGTTAAATATTATGAACAAATGATTTTATAAAACGTTTTTATTCAGCAAATAAATATGATGTTGGTTGGACCTATACTGATCATGGTTGGACCTAAAAAATGATGATGGTTGGACCTATTTTTGTAAATGCTAGTTTAGCCCATATTTGTTCAAAAACTTTGTTTAGAGCTTATTGGTATCATGGAAAAACCCTTTTTATACAGCTTTTATGAATTTGCTATTAAAAAAAAAAATCAAGAAATTTGAGTTTAAATTCGATTTTAAAAAAGTTCACTTTCCACGCATTAGCTATTTATCATGGCTCTTTTTCTCGGAAATCATTGACCCGATTTGGAAAATTTTTAACGTCAAACTATAGGTATTGTGGTCCCATTGAAAGCTATCGAATATTTTTGGAATCGGTCAACTGGTTCCGGAGATATGGCCGGAATAAGTTCCAGGGTATATGGAACATAGACCTAATTTTGACATGGCAGGAATAAAACCTATCATTCGATAAGAAGATCAATAACAAAATTGAGTGCCTTGGACCACATTGGCGACTTCCGGGCATGTTCTGGGTGCCCCCGGGGAATTTAGGGGCTTAAAATGACAGAATATCAGAACTTAATTCCGGTTTTATAGTTCTTTCTTCTCCTAGGAGTTTTTTTTCGGTAATAAGTTTCAGTTAGCAATTTTTAGTTTGTTAACATTTTATTTCAAATTAATTCACACATAGAAGGTGTATGAGAAGTGCTTAATGTAAATTCATATTAACAGATTATTTCGGCGCTTTCGTGGTAGTTCGGAATTCGGTGGTTACCATTTCAGCCAACCTGACGATGGAATTCCTGCTTTAAATTTACGCCCTACTAGTGACGCAAGGTCTTTAGCAGCTTCCAAGATCTTTTTGGCCATCTTGGAACTGCCAGAAGCAGCGCACATACAAACCCAATCCGCTAGCTGATTCTCCAAATCAACACTCAACACTATTTCTCTTCCATATTTCTTGCCGTGGCTTCCCTTAATTTTTGCGTGAAGTGTCGTTTTCGGACTATTGTACCTTTTCTGTGCCTGATACGCGGTAAGTGATTTATTTCTTACTAAAAGAACAGCCTCTTGAAGATTTTCGACCGTATAACTCTTTTCTTTAGCCATTTTTTCAATCGAAGAAACTGATCACTCGGCCAAAACTAAATTGAATTTCAAAACAGCTGCACATGAAGGATGTAGACAAACCGAAGTGCACTTAGCGGCCGTCTTAGGAAACACATAGGTCCAACCATCATCATGCGTAGGTCCAACCATGATCATATTTATCTGTTCGAATTTCGTCAATCATTCAAACATTTTAGTGAAACCAGTGGATAAATGGCGTACTAACGTGTTGTTTACACCATAAAGCAGTATTTACTGCATGAAAATAAAAATAAATGTAAAAAGTATTCCTTTTTTGTATGTTTGAAAATAAGGCATAATGACGAGCTAATGCGTGGAAAGTGAACTGTTTTGAAAACACATTGAAACTCAATGGTTTTGAAGTTTTTTTTTTCAATAAAACACCCATGCAAATTGAAGAAAGAGAGTTTTTTGTGATAGTAAAGTGATCTTTGAAATTAAAAAATTAGCGAAGATTGACAAAACTAGCGATTTAAAAAATAGGTCCAACCATCATTAGTTTTTGGATAGGTCCAACCAGAATGAATTACCCTATGTAGGGAAAATGGATGTAATGTCGGCTTTAATGCCTGCATAAATTCAGCTAAATTTTCAACAGCGACCAAAAATATCCATTAGTACCGTCCCAATGACGCGTTCATCTAGATAAAATTGATAAATAGCAGATTTTTAGCAATGGGCCCAATCTTAGATCCATAGGCCAACATTAGAGCTATTTCCCCTATATCAATTATCCCGTATCATATTTTATATTATCATATAAATTTCATATACATATACATATTTTCATATTATCATATAAATTCATTTTTTAGGGATGACACCATCAGGACATCTGTTGAAGCGATTTGAATGGGGAGAGTGGAATTGCCAACTCGCTGTTGTTAACATTTCGTGCATTGAAGGTGGGCTCTTCGCTCCACTCATTGCGACATCTCCTCGCATGATGGCTTGTTCTGTATCGGGTAGGAACATTTTTATCATTGGAAGGAGATTCCTCTTGCTCCCAAATATGGAAGTAATCCTCAGGATATTTATTTCAATGCTGACTGACAAATAAATTGATGGATGCTATAAACCAGACTTAATAAGTTACTTTTCATGAATTGTGAGTTCAAAATATTGATGAATTTTGATGTCAATACTTCTATTAACAAATTCGCAAGTATGAGTAGTTGTAAACAGATTTAGTTTATTCAGTAGCAGGTTAGAAAAAAAGGAAAAAGGATTACCGCAACTCACAAGTACCTATTTTTATTTCATGTCTGCTGGAATTTAAAAATTGATATCAAATCAAAGGGAGCCCCGCAATAACAAATAGACTAGGGCCACAAGGGCGGCTAAGACGGCCCTGGGGTGATGACCCCTTAGTACAAAAAATATAATCATTTAAAGCTTTCCTAGTTTTCATGAATTTAGATGTTGCATACCTACAATATTGGCTCATAAAGAATCACACTTCGAACTGCCAAATGACAATTTATTCTTTCTATACCATCCTTTTTTATTAGAAGCTCCTCTATTGTTGCACAGCAGCATCGACCATTACGAGAAGAAAATAGATGGGATGGCGATGGAGCAACGAACAAAGCATTAATTTAATCGTGTGTTTGAATCGATCGGAGCATGGTCCGCTGTAAAAAGGAAACGTGATCGACGCTAGAATAAAAAAAAAAAGATTGGCTCAATTAGATATAACATCAATAAAACTGCTACGCCATGTGTCTAGAAATAACAGTTCGAAAAACTGCTATATTGTTCCAAATAATTTCCCTTTAGCTTTAATCTACTTATACACGTTCGCAGTCTGCTACTACACACACACATACACCCAGTCTATCTACCACAATGGAGGGTAAAAACGGATGGAAAGCTTCAGCAGAGTTGAATGGGTGTTGAGTTGGCTGGCTTGGCTTGGCTGGGAGGGATGAGGGCAGAAAAGATTACCTTTCCATCGACGAACACGGCTCCTAAGGGTAGGTAGGTACGGTTCATATCTCGACACATCGAACCGCTCGGCGCATGCATTTCCCATCCCTCGAGACATTCTGCCACCCTCTGATGAGCGACTGATGAGCAGGCGAGGGTCGTGTTCAAACACACGTGTAGGATGAATGCTGGGAAACGGAACCTGATGACAGGGTTGATCGATGATGGCTTTTCCCGTGCTATATACCTACCTACAAACGACTATAGAATAGAAAGTATATAAGCACGAGTGAAAGGGACAGCTATAGGCTCGAAGCATCCATTTGGGAACGCCCCCTGTTTTCTAGTTTGTATTGCTGTTTCTTTCACATTTCCCTCAACTATGAACACGCCATGTGCCGCCGATGGGGTGGAAGTACTGTAGCACGCCTTTTCGAGTGATGATGCTTCCGTTGCTCGTCAATTGATTCGAAGAAAGGTTCCACACACCGGAGCGGACGGAGGTTGGATGTGAGAACCGTGTAAAGTACCTATTCAACTCGTCATCATCATCCTCGAACGATTCGTTCCGGGTCTGCTGCTCTACTATATGGTTTGATTGGCGTTGCTTGTTGGATCCCTGATGGCGACAACGGCTATGATGATGATGACGACGGCGACGACGGTGGTGGCAACGTGAATTGGATGGCACTTTGGTTCGGAAGTTAATTGGATGTGAAAGCAGCAGCAGCAGCAGCAGATGGATGTATGGATTGATGGCAATGGTGTGCGGTTGTGTGTGTGTGCGTGTGTGTGTAGGTACTTTGTGTGGTCTCGGAGTGCGGAGTGGATTTATTGGATTTGGATTCGATGCTATCGGGAAAGTGTGTAGTGGAAAATGTAGACGGTTTGATGGATTAAATGGGGTTTACGATATTGATATTAAAGGAGAACCGTTATGAGATTTTGATGATACAGCAAAGCAGAAAGCAACCATGAAAAAAAAAAAAAGTTTCACCCAAAGCAGATTGTGGATTATAGCGAGGTGGCCATTTCGCTTGAGGACTTAAAATTGAAAGATAATTTATGAAAGGCGAAATTCCGGAAATACAGATTCTGTTATGCAGTCTTCAATGATTAGGTATTATAAACCTAAAGTTAGCTAATTATTTGAAAGGAGTATATATTGATCCTAAGAAATTATGTATGTTATGGTTTTGTACCAACATATTGATTTTGGATAAAGTTGCTTGTTCGCTACAGTTTCGTTGTAAGCACTAGCAAAACATTTCTCGCAAGAAACATACATAGGGGAAATGGCTCTAATGTTGGCCTATGGATCTAAGATTGGGCTCATCGCTAAAAATCTGCTATTTATCAATTTGATCTAGATGAACGCGTCATTGGGACGGTATTTATAGATATTTTGCTTGAAAATCTAGCCGATTGCTGAATTTATGTATGGGCCCAAATTAGGGGCATTTAGGCCGACATTACATCCATTTTCCCTATGTAGAGAAAATAAGAAACCAATACTCTGCCGCTTTTCGGATGTCCGTCCCATGGCGAAAATCAGCAAAAAGATTTTCTTTTTCAATGGAAAATTAGGTTAGACGCCGATTAGCTGAACACCATTATTTCAAACGCTATTATACCGTATGGATTACTAGGTCGATAGTAGTTTAACCGAAACTGTATTTTCAGTCATACTTTGGTATATGTCATCGGTATTTTATAAATTTGTATGAAATACAACATGTTTATAAATAATGTATCCAGAGTGCCAGAACCTTTCAAAACTCTAGGGATTGACTTCAAGTTTCACAAGAAGGAGCATGTTATTCTAGTTCCAAACAACATACAGCTCGCCAGCTTCATCTGTGTTGAGCACCCTAATAGCTCAGCATCACTCAACCATCACGACAAAACGGTTCTTTTCAGGACCACCATAAATTATTGTTGTTTAAGAGTTAGTTTTCATTAAACGTTCGCTCGCCTTGCTGTCAGTCACATCACCCCCAAAGCTCTATGATAATGTACCATACGTTTGTGGTCGAATGCGTAACAGTATTGAAGTGGTAAATTAACCAGAAACACTTCTAATTAAGGTAAAGTTTTCTCCAAGACAGTAGAAAAAAAAAAAACTAAACAATCTCGAATTTATATGATTGATCGCGAATATCTTGCGATTGGAAAATGTTAGCAAGAAATTCCTCCAATCAATTTTCGCTTTTCTTTGTTATCAGAAAACGAGGTGTTTCCGTGAGCATGAGCATGAGCATGATTGACCGCCCACGGTTGCTACTCTGTTATTGCCAGACCAGCTGTAATTACACAGAGAACCAATAGACGATGCTTGGGACTAGCAATCATCCTCAATGTGTAAATACTGGTGATCTAAAACTAGGAAATACCAGCGCCGGCCGCGCCCGAACACAGGTCAAGAAAGGAAGGGGTAGGAATGTGTTTACGTGACACTCGCTTTGATGGAAGCCGAGAACACCTCTGCACTTCTACGAGGAATCACTGCGATATTGGGTAATAGGGTTGAGTTTGCAGCAGGGTTCGTTTTGGTAAACGATAAGCTGAATTGATGTCCTAACAATCATATAACTCGAAGGAGCTTGGGGTTGAACCCACGGTCTTCTGCTCAGTAAGCAAAAACGTTTGCTACTAGGCAGACGAGCTCCTTTTTAATCATCGAGTTGCTGTTATTACCATGTAGTCATGTTAACAAATAAAACGATTGACGAATCTTGAATGTGGATGGGCTTGAGATTAGGCTCATGATGTTCTGCTCAGTAAGCAAAACCGGTTGCTCTAAGGCCACCGAGCCCCTCAAATCCAATTATAGTGTTACTCAATTTTTTATAACTATTCAAACCCGGCACCGACGACAACGAAAAGATTTACAAAATAACGATAAACAAGTGATCTTACCATAAATTTTTAATATGAAAGGACCTGGGACCGCGTTTTTCTGCTCAGTAAGCAAGCCACTGCAACCGACGATCTTTGAAATCCTAAAACTAAAAGCTACGAAAGAGTACTTAGGCCTTCATTAAGATCCACTTTCACGCGACGTTCAATGTTTCGATTTTCTCTTTACGCATGGTTCAGGCAATCATAACAAGCTATGAACGACGTGACAATTGTTTAAGACCTGCTTAAACAAGCTATTCAAATGAAATTACGTTCACGAATTTCACTTGGCATGTAATGAACAACAGAAATACGCGATAATTCATATTTTCAGCGGTTGGTGGTTAATTTTAAATATACTAACTGTACTGCCTACGACTACGACGGCGATTACGACAGTGACTACGACGGCGCCTACGACAACGATAACAGCGAATTTGTAACTTACCATTTGTCTAGGATAAACACCTTTGCCCTGCACCTCCATTGGTTATTCATGTCCGCTATCTGTCACTGTTTGCAAAATATCTAATAGCAATTACCTTTGTTGAAATACTTCCTGTATTGTCATGGCCATCTGGGAGGAGGGTCGCATCTAGTGCTTTCCCCACGAACCGTTCACGGCCACCAGCCCGTCCAGACTTGGGCATATCCAGCGAGACATCTTTCAGCTTACTCACAATCTCCGACACTCAATACAAATCGCAGGCGTTTTAACGCTAGTTAAAAAAAAAAAAAAAAACACCCGTGCAAAGAAACTGACCCAATAAACGTCACTCTTGCGAAAGCAAACCCGTCGTCGTCGAACGGCAAAAAAAGGAATTGGTGGGCAATTTTGTGATACGGATTTCGACAATCAACCGGGAATGCACGAATTTCACCACACCCAACTGCGAAACACGTTCAGAAGCACTTTTGGTACACTTTCGTTCGAAAACACTCAATTTTTTAATCAAAAATAGTTGCGAGTGAACTAAAATTAAAATTATCACTCGCGATGGCACAAATTTCTGGACCGGGAGAAAAAATCAAACGCAGATAGCGTCAAATCTTCTGTTGCTTGCAAACATGATGAATCATGTTTTCTTTCTCGATTCTAAAACTTCTCGGAAAGCGAGAAAACCACCACTCACACACGTATAACCGTCCGGGAGGCAGAGTGCCAGCGCTCCAGAAAACGAGGTGTTTCCGTGATGGGAAAAAGTGGTTCACGTAATCCTACGTCAAATCTATGGTCGTGTTTTGGATACAACCTCTTACTTTTTCCGAGGTTTGCTTGGTGGCCTTGGCCTCGGTGCGGACATTTTAGTTATTCCAAGGGGTATTCAACTCTGCACACCTTAATTTGTGCCGAATGATTTAGCTGTGTCAAAAGCTGTGCCTACGCTGTGCCGAATGAGCCGAAATCTGTCAATCAAGGCGGCAATATCCCATGAGTTTGGCAAATCTGAATTTATAATGACTTTTGTGCTTGTTTATGTTCACAACGGTTTCTCGGTGGAAAAATACTCAGAAAATTTTGGTAGCTTTCCTCAGGAGAAATTTAATTACGGTAGAATTAATTTCCCCTGAGGAAGACTGCCAAAAACCAACGAACCTTTGGGTAGTTAAAACATTAGGTTTGAAATCACCAGACTTCATAGCCGAAACTCCAATTATTTTATTTTATTTAATGCTGATGTAACTATTTTCCTTTAGAATAATTCTGCATTTTAAACCTACCCAACCCTTTTCCTTTCTACAATCCCTGAGCCGCTGGTTCACCATAAGTGTACCTCGCAGAACTTTTTTAACCCTCATGGGTAAAGTTGCTGTGTTGCTCACTCCTCTCCCCTTCCCTGGTGTATTATGGATGGTGTGAATATTCACATCGGTGACATGGCCCCTGACCTCCTTGTACATCATAAAATGAAAAAGAAAATGAAAATGAATATCTTTTTGAGATTTTAGCAGTCACGTTTTGTTTGTAGTTTATATTTTATTTATTTCATGTAATTATCGTAAATAATAGTTATTCAATAATAGATAGTTCATCCATGTATTCGTACTTTGACGCGAAGCGCTGTGGATTATAAGATGCTCGATGACCCTCGAGGGATCGATTTTGCTTACTGAGCAGAAAATCATGGATTTAACCCCAAGCTCTTCCACAGCACAATAAATCGACACCATCATTTGTATATTTGATATTGAACATTAACCTCGGAAACTATTTGCATATCAAGCGAAAACGTAGTCCTGTATTGTCGCGAAGCGTTATGGTTCTGAGATGCTCGATGACCCTGGAGGGATCGTTTTTGCTTACTGAGCAGAAAATCATGGGTTTAATCCCAAGCTCTCCGTCATGACTCTTAAAATTCATTATCACTAAACAAAATTAATATGTTATTTCGATAGCCGGCTATCGAGAGATTAAATAAACAACAAATAAACAATACATACTTTTGGTTGCATCGCCAACTTGAGGTGAATCCTAACCGAATACCCTACCCAACCCTCCAACTCCGTAGCACTTATGAGGGTGTCGCTAAGTCGGTGGCCTCTCGTTAAGTAAGTACTACATCAACATTTCCTTCCCTATCCCTAGTTATGGTAAAGATGGGCGTGGCCGGGAATAGCGACAGTCATGCTTCTGTTACTCTTGTTTAGATTGGAACCAATGTTTACTCCTCAGCATTATTCCTGAAAGTAGTCTAACTGAGAATTTCAGAAGAGACGTGAGTGTCGCTAGTATCCAATCTACGAAGTAACCCTAACCCTAACGCTATGTAACTATTTTCCTTTAGAACTACGAACTTAATTAAAACAATGTTTTTTTTGTCTCCGATTTTGTAAGGCCTTCCAAATGACATGATAACATTCTTCCGACCACTAAGGATGCGTCTGGCTTGAAGCTAATGAACCGAAAAGTGTTGCATGTGGGGTGTTTACACTTATTCTATTTCACTAGTGCTAATGAGCTAGCTGCTAGCAAAAAAGCTCACTAGCATAATGTAAACAGGGCATCAGCGTTTACCAGCATAAAATTTCAGGAGCAACTGAAATTCGTGCTAGTTGGCGAGTACACTACACAGCAAAAAAATAATTTTGATATCACGTCAAAGTAGATGCACTACAATCATGTCGAAAATATGGTGTAATATTACTTGCTAAAAAGGACAAAATTATCATTAATACAATGCATGAACTAACATTACGCTGCTTTTACTGCATTTGTTTATTTATGTGGTCATAAAAATTACATGAAATTTTCGACATGATTGTAGTGCATCCACTTTGATATGATATCAAAATTATTTTTTTGCTGTGTAGCGCGAGTAAAGCCGCACAGATGTAAACACCCCAATAGGGATTGTGAAGCGAAACGCGTAGAGGAAGTTCGCAAAGCAGTTGAAAGAGGACTTAAGAAGGACGGGACGGCGTTTGTTCAACGGGAAATCAAACCCGTGGATACACACTTAGAAATACCTAATTTTACACGTACCGGAATCCATCTTTGACATAAAGGATAAGACGTAAACAAACATGTCATGTAAAATTAAGTGCTCCGAGACTGAAAATTCATTACTCGACGAAAATTACTTTTGATTGAGCTGAATTTCACTTCAATTATGGCTCAATTTTTTTGTCAAAATTGACGCTTGTATATGTCAGTCTCAAAGCACCCAAAATTACATGATTTTTTGTGTATGTTCCACGCCGATACGGACAAGTGTTCAGTCTTCTAACACCAGCAGAAGAAGCACTATTTAAAGTATTTGGAATGGTTTAACATTGTATATAATTGTTTCGGTTTCATCGTCCTTCTGGTTTGGTTGGATCTGATCTGGAGAAACTCCCACATATATGCCACCAATCCCAGATTATCCCGCGCAACATGGGAACAATTGTTCGGATAAGTATACCACATAATACGTAGCGTCCCGTGTGTAGTGCCCGAGTTCCGCAGTTTCGTACAGCGCACAATGAAGAAACGACGGGAAACGTGACGTATTTTGCGATCTCTTGCTGCATACTCTGATGTCCTACTAGGAAGCATTTGTGATGCTAGACGAGAAGAGTCGGCGGGAAAGAATCCGGAGAATACGAATTTATTCGTGGCACAGTACAATCCATCCAGTGCGTAGCCATCTCAATAGGAATCATGTGCCCCAATCCGTGTCCCTCCGCCAAACGTCTTGAACATTGTGCTGTATTTTCCCTGCAATAGAACCGGCAGCGCTATGGGTAACGTTTAACGATCTCCTGCAGAAGACTGCGAGATAATTCGGTCAGGATAATGGTTCGCCAGGGGCCGCCTAGGAACGATCTGAAGAGCATAGATTGATAGTTCCGCTACAGCATTTTCTCCCAACTCAGAAAATCTTGAATGTATTAACTCAGGACAGGAGTAACCTTCAACAATGCTGATGATGGTGCAGCACGCAACACCACCCTACTGCTTCTATTTGAGATGACTACATTGGTCATGACGAGAGGAGCAACACAATAGTTGGGTAAAGATGAGTTACATTATAACACACTATCGCCTGGAAATGCTTTCGGCAACGTGGGGCCTCAGGTAGTGATAAACGTCGCTAGAACTATTCCACAGCCGCAGACAGCATATGAGCAAGTCCAACGCGCACTCTTTTGCCTGTGGATTTGATGAAATACCTCAAAACCCCTCACCTGTCAAGTGAGCTAGGTAAAGGAGTGCGCTTTTGATTAATATTATCGCATTAATGGCCCTTTACTCAATTTCAACTTCTGTTCTCTAACGGAACTATCAACCTATCCTTTAGGAACTTGCTCTAGCTAATAAATTATTACACTAAAGCTTCATGACGATATTAGTATAGTATTTTCTACCAACTCTGAAAATCGTAAACTTCAAGTATGAAGTAACAAACACTTTGTTTGAACGTTTTTAATAAATCAATCGGCGATGTTCTTTCTTTAATTCGTTTGTTGAACTTTTCCATTAAATAGATGGTAATGAACAACGAAGTTATCCGGCTCTTATATATGTTGATAAACCATTTTACTTTACAAATTCTTTCAAATATATATGAAAGTGTCTCAAAAGATCGTTAAATATTTAACCTTTTATAAGGCAGTGGCACCAACAAAACTTTTTTTTGTTCACTCCTAATATCTTTTTAACTTCGGTTTTAACTGGTGGAAACATCTAACATTTATACTCCTTATTTTTGACCCATAACAAATGTAAAAGGAGAATTTTACAGCAATCTTAATGTCAACAAATAGCAATTTTTGATGCAAACAAAATTAAGCTGCTATAACTTTGACGGGAGCCTCTTGACGGACGGACGTGAGGTGATTGAAAGGTGGAAGCAGCACTTCGATGCGCACCTGAATGGCGAGGAGAACGAAGGCACGGGAGACCAGCGCAATGGAGGAAACGACTACGTCAGTGCAGCAGAGGACGGAACTGACCCAACTCCCACGCTGAGGGAAGTTAAGGATGAGTTAGTAACAACGCGACCCGCTTCATTATTTTGCAGATTCCCACCATCACACCAGATCACAAACAATAAACACTTTCATCGATTAGCCGAGTCAGCTAATTATATGCCAAACCAAGTGTTTAGTGTTTTAGAGATAAACTTAGTAGATTCACAGCGTTAGAGCCAAGTGGACACTAAGTCGAAACAAATATCACACCAGGAAGAGGTGAATCGTTAGTGATTATCGTATTCCTGCACTTAGTTTGGAAACTCATCCGGATCGCATCAGCAGCCGCACGAAAAGGCACCGTAGTAACCAGGACAGCTAATCACTCGCTCCTGGCAAAAAGGACATCGCCGCCGTGCTGAGAAGGAGAGAAGACACCCATCGGGTCCCGACCCAACGCATCTCTACTGCACCCGGCAGAGTTGGGATTTAGGATTCGATAACCACCTGAAAAAGCGCCCCCACGGATCCCGCAATCTTCTGGGGTCCCCAGAAGATGTCCAGATTTATATTGTAAGTATTAACTAATGAAATCTTAATTACAGCATAGAATGAAATAAAGTGAAAAATAGTGAAATAGTGAAGTGTAGACATATATGGGAAATGACGGCTTCGGCATGCCAGACTATTTTCGGCAACCCAAATTGAAACACTATTTTCACTGGATTTTCTTACGAAAACACTTCGCTGAATGCATGCAAACGATTCTTTATGCTTTCAGCTTCAATTTGACTATATTTTACCACTGAGAAAAAGCAATCTAGCAAGGTTTTCTTGAAATGAAACACACGCACTACAAATTGTAGCTGATTTCGAGTTGCCGATAATAGAACAGCAGATTTACATGCAGTTCAAATGGAACGGTTGCCGAAGAAAAACTGGTTGCCGACAATAGGGGAAACGCTCCTATAGTTGCGGTACGTTAGAAGCGTTAGGTTCCTATAGTTGTGTATGGAGTCTCCATACACAACTATAGGAACCTAACGCTTCTAACGTACCGCAACTATAGGAGCGTTTACCCTACTCGCTCTCACTAGAGAAGATTGGAGCTTTGTAAAAGCGTTTCAAAACAGTTTTTGACAATTCTTTCGACTGAAATTGTTAGAGCAGCTGGCAGCAAAAGATTGTAAACAAACCAATACTGCATATGTGTGCGTTCCTTAGAGAAAAAGGCTATAGGTTGCCGAGAATACGTAAATTCACCTAAGTATTGAAAGAAAAAAAAAGTGAAGAAAAAGAGTATCTATACTAAAATGAAAAAAAAAAAACCACTACGAAACATCCACAAATTTTTAGTCTTAGGATTATATAACTTTTTATTATTTAAGTGACCGTACAATATATATATATTTTTTTTCTCTTCTCTCCACGCAAATTCATAAGGTGATTTATTCAAAATTGAAGACCTAATCTCTAGATTACAGGGACTTCATTTAAATTGCAATATGGAACAGCATATCCAAGCATTAACAACTAGGATTGCCGCTCTAGAAGCTGTGGGAGCGGAAGTACGGCCTATCGATTACTCCGACCCACCACTCTACCTCGTGGATGAGGCAAGAAACCATGGGCATGATACTTTAAATCAACTGAAAGCCGTCATTGATACTCAGAACGAAAAACTAATTATAGAAAACAAATTCGCTATCCCCTTACTCCAGTACAAATTACAGGAAGTTAACAAAATTCATATTCGTAACGAACATTTGGAAAACTACCAAAAATCAGCACTCGATAAACTTCTCAAAGAATTTCAGGATTTGTTCCAACCTCCCGACGAGAAGTTACCTTTTACTACCCAAGTCAAGGCAGATATTAGAACTTTAGAACTACCGACGATGTTGCTATCTACAGCAAATCATACCCCTACCCACAAGCTTTGAAACCAGAAGTAAATAAACAAGTTGCAAAATTATTGAATGACGGAATTAATAGAAAATCAAGATCTCCATACAAGTTTTTTTAGTATGGATAGTACCAAAGAAGATGGACGCTTCTAATGAAAAGAAATATAGAATGGTGATTGACTACAGAAAATTAAACTCTAAAACAATCAGTGATAGGTATCCCATTCCAGATACCTCCACCGTCTTGGCAAACTTAGGTAAAAATAATTTTTTTACAACATTGGATTTGGCCTCAGGTTTCCACCAAATTCCAATGTCAGAAAAGGATATAGAAAAAAAAACAGCATTTTCAATTAATAATGGTAAATGCGAATTTGTACGATTACCATTTGGATTGAAAAATGCTCCGGCAATCTTTCAAAGAGTAATGGATGATATCCTTAGAGAACATCTTGGAAAAATCTGCCATTTATCTGATATTATCATCTTTGGAAGAACATTTGAAGAGCATATGAAAAATTTGAAGACTGTTTTCGAAACACTTAGAAAAGCAAATTTTAAAATTCAGCCCGGTAAGTCTGAATTTTTAAGAAAAGACGTAGAATTTCTTGGTTTCATCATCTCAGAAGATGGCTTGAAGCCGAACATGAAAAAAGTAGAGTATATTCGTAAATATCCCCAACCAAAAAATTTGAAAGACCTAAGAGCCTTTCTAGGACTCTCTGGTTATTATCGTCGTTTTGTGAAGGAGTACGCTAAAATTCCCAAACCTCTTGCAAAACTTTTAAGAGGGGAGGATGGCCACCGCCAAATATCGAAAAACCAATCAAAAAATACAACGATACAATTAGACGAACATGCAATTGCTTTCATTTAATATACTTAAAGAAATTTTATCCTCAAACGATATTCTAGCCTTTCCAGATTTTGATAAGCCGTTCATCCTCACAACAGATGCCTCGGATAAAGCTCTAGGAGCTGTTTTGTCGCAACCGTTTCATGACGGTGAACGTCCAATCACATTTATCTCTCGCACTCTTTCTAGGACCGAAGAAAATTACGCAACAAACGAGAAGGAAATGCTCGCTGTTGTATGGGCCCTCCACACCTTAAGAAATTTTATTTACGGCGCAAAACTAAAAATTTTCACGGATCATCTCCCACTCACATTCACGTTGTCACCAAAGAACAACAACGCAAAGCTAAGACGCTGGAAATCCTTCCTTGAAGAATACGATTATGAGATGTTCTATAAACCTGGGAAATCCAACGTAGTAGCTGATGCGCGATATACAAAATAATCCATTTACTAACCCTCTTTACGAACTAATTCAAATAAAAAAATTATAAACTATACGAAACATTCATGAAGATTAAACCAATTGTTAAAAGATTAAAAAGATGGGATACAATCGGGACAGTTTGGAAGTGGATCGCTGGCAGTCCAGATGCGGAGGACCTTCGACTAATCAACTCTTCTATGGATTCACTTATTCTACAAAACAACAAAAAAGTCTTTATAAATGAGGCGATTGATAAACGCATACAGGAAATAACAGACATCACAAACCAAGTTTTAAAAATTGGAACGGTGGCAGAACTATACACTAGCCTGAAACACGAAGCAGCAAAGGTCGGACTGGTGGTGAGTGCGTCAAAAACAAAGTACATGCTAGTAGGCGGAACCGAACATGACAGGATTCGTCTAGGAAGTAATGTCACGATAAACGGGGATACTTTCGAGGTAGTGGAGGAACTCATTTACCTTGGATCCTTACTGACGACTGACAACAATGTGTGTCGTGAAATACGAAGGCGCATCATCAGTGGAAGTCGTGCCTACTACGGGCTCCAGAAGAAACTACGGTCAAAAAAGATTCACCCCCGCACCAAATGTACCATGTACCTTACCTTTACCTTACCAATCAGACTAAGGCCTTGTTGTCCTCTGCTGTCCGAAGAAGTCGTCTCCACTCTACTCGATCCATGGCCACACTTCGCCAACCTCGTAGTCTGCGAATGGTCCGCAAGTCGTTTTCTACTTGGTCGATCCACCTAAAATGTACCATGTACAGAACGCTAATAAGACCGGTGGTCCTCTATGGACACGAAACATGGACTATGCTCAAGGAGGACCTGCAAACACTCGGAGTTTTCGAGCGACGTGTGCTAAGGATGACCTTCGGCGGTGTGCAGGAGAACGGTGAGTGGCGGCGAAGAATGAACCACGAGCTCGCTTCACTCTACGGCGAACCCAGCATCCAGCAGGTGGCCAAAGCCGGAAGGATGCGGTAAGCAGGGCATGTTGCAAGAATGCCGGACAACAACCCTGCAAAGTTGGTGTTCGCTACTGATCCGGTTGGTACAAGAAGGCGTGGAGTGCAGAGAGCACGATGGGCGGGCCAGGTAGAGCGTGATCTAGCGAGCATTGGGCATGACCGTGGATGGAGAGCGGTAGCCGCAAACCGAGTATTGTGGCGTACTATTGTTGATTATGTCTTATCTTAAATCTGATGTTGTACAAATAAATGTAATTAATTAATTTAGCTTTATTTAGGAGGCTTTCAGCCTTAGGCTGGTTCGCCTCCAACAAATAAATGTATGCAACATTGTTCGTACGTATTTTAATAAAATTAAAGCCATATGAATGATCTATGTTTTTTTTTTTTTTTATAAATAATTGAGAGAAATTTTATCTAGTTCGTTTATTTGGTAGGCTCAATCGCATTAGCCTTACGGAGCCGATAATTAATTGTTCATTGTTTGTAAATACCACCTGCACTGAAAATGTATTTTCGTTATTTCTCTGAAATCCGTTTCGTAAAAATGAATATCGTACATACAACACATCTTTCATAAATGGTACGAAACATTCGTTTTTCCTGTCATCTGGCGTAATGTCAATATTACGCCTTATTCGTATAATATACAAATACATCTTCGTACAATCAAACCAACAACCTCGCTTATTGTCTGCTAAAGTGGTGATTGTGTGTTGGAGATGGGATATTTTTTTTTTTAGAAATATTGTCGGTTCGACCAATACATGCAAGCTATCACAATAAATCATCGCGGTGGTTTTATGTTAGAGAAAAAAATACATGCAAGCAGCAGAAAAAGCAAGAGAAATCGAAGTACCGCTTCATGAGTGCTTCTTATTTGCCTTTAGCTTTACCTCTTCTCATAGCACAGATAGAGCGATGAATAAAGCACAGATCCAACAATCGCAAGGTTTATGAGTCGAGTCCGGTCTGAAGCCTAATTTTATTTTTTTTGTCATTTATTCCTTACAATGATGAAGTTATTTTTACCCATCCTCACTAACACACTCCTCATTTTTCGGTTTCCACAACAAACACTTGTGGCCCGCTGGTTGGGTGTAGCGATAGCGAGTGTGGTAGTTCTAACGAAACTAGCTTCATACAATTTACAAATCCATTTCGTTGCAGTAAACAACGAATAAATTCGTAGAACAAACGAGCGATTTCGTTGTATAAACGAAATTTTATTTTCAGTGTGCCCCCTCGTAGACTAGCGCAGACCTTCTACTACCCCTTCCCTCTCCCTAGAAAGTCTACGTAGTTTATGAACGGCAGTCTGCAGTATATACACATCCTGTACAATCGATTTACATGGATTAAAAATTTTCAGATCTCTCCAAATAGTGTTGGAGCTCAGATCAAATGATCCAGCGAACCACGTCCAAACAGTTACAAAGATTCACCACGACCAGACTGGGACAAAATATCTTCCATACAAACACGTTTTGTTGCTAACCCAACTAACATTTTCAGCTTTGTCAGCCAACTTTTCCAGCGTTGTGCTGTAAAGTAGCTGAAAAGAAGCTGCAGATACAGCTACAAGCAAAAGCTAGCAAAATAGTTTTGGAGAGCGTTTACTCAACTTTCTCACAACCATTATTCAATTTGTCAGTCGCACTGAATAACATCAGCCAATAAACGCTAATGTCACTTCTATACACACACTAATCAACTTTCAACTTGTAGCTGCAAAACAAAGCTAACAAAGTGAATATATTACTCATTTGATGGCTTCTAAACAACCAACCACTCTTGCTGAATAACATAAACATCGAAAGTGCTTTTTCAACAACTAAACATCCTGTACTCAGCTAATAAACTGTGTTAGAGCAACTTCAGAAGCATTTTCACAGTCAACTAGGTTTATTTTTAGACGTGTGCAGTTTTACAGCTTTTACTCTGCTCTTTTACAAAGCTGAAGTAACTAGTCGAGAAAAGTGATTCATGTGCACTTTTTTTTTTTTTTTATTAAAGAGACTTTCAGCCTTGCCCAACTAACAATTTTCACAATGTAAACGCTTTACTCATTTCATTTATACAGTCTCAAGCTGTATTCAAACGTTATACGATATGAGGAAACCTTTACTCAACCTCTATACAAGCAAATCTGGCGAACTTAGTCAGCTACTTATGGCTGTTGGGACGGTTGGGACAAGCTTTTATTGCATATCCATTAACGCTTCTATACAGCTGTTATCCTGCTGTTTAGTTGTGTGTGAACATGAAAGGCGCTTATTCAACCTTTTCCCGGTTATCCAATAATCACTACACAGCTTTCTCTTGAAGCCGGGTTAAATACTGTTTACGCTTTTTTATGAAGGAATTTATTGAGTTTATTTTGTTGTGAATCAAATTAGTCGAAATTAGTTACAAATCATCACCAAATTATTCACCCTGCACCGGACGAGGCACCGGAACCTGGAATCGAACTCGAGACGACCTCATTGGCAAACCTTGATACTACCAACTGTGCTACGCCAACACTTTGATCTTATGTAAACAAATCAACATTCCCTTCTACAACAAAATCGCTGAGTAGAGGCTTTATAATAGTGCACATGAATCACTTGTCTCGACTAGTTATAAAAGAGCAGAGTAAAAGCTGTAAAACTGCACACGTCTAAAAATAAACCTAGTTGACTGTGAAAATGCTTCCGAAGTTGCTCTAACACAGTTTATACGCTGAGTACAGGTTGTTTAGTTGTTGAAAAAGCACTTTTGATGTTTATGTTATTCAGCAAGAGTGGTTGGTTGTTTAGAAGCCATCAAATGAGTAATATATTCACTTTGTTAGCTTTGTTTTGCAGCTACAAGTTGAAAGTTGATTAGTGTGTGTATAGAAGTGACATTAGCGTTTATTGGCTGATGTTATTCAGTGCGACTGACAAATTGAATAATGGTTGTGAGAAAGTTGAGTAAACGCTCTCCAAAACTATTTTGCTAGCTTTTGCTTGTAGCTGTATCTGCAGCTTCTTTTCAGCTACTTTACAGCACAACGCTGGAAAAGTTGGCTTACAAAGCTGAAAATGTTAGTTGGGTGGGCTGGTTTGTCTCTCCCTTCATGTGCACTATTATAAAGCCTCTACTCAGCGATTTTGTTGTAGAAGGGCATGTTGATTTCTTTACATCAGTTCAAAGTGTTGGCGTAGCATGCACAGTTGGTAGTGTCAAGGTTTGCCAATAAGGTCGTCTCGAGTTCGATTCCAGGTTCCGGTGCAGGGTAAATAATTTGGTGATGATTTGTAACTGATTTTGATTAATTTGATTCACAGTAAAATATACTCAATAAATTCCTTCATAAAAAAGCGTAAACAGTATTTAACCCGGCTTCAAGAGAAAGCTGTGTAGTGATTATTGGATAACCGGGAAAAGGTTGAATAAGCGCCTTTCAAGTTCACACACAACTAACCAGCAGGATAACAGCTGTATATAAGCGTTAATGGATATGCAATAAGAGCTTGTCCCAACCGTCCCAACAACCATAAATAGCTGATTAAGTTCGCCAGATTTGCTTGTATAGAGATTGAGTAAAGGTTTCCTCATATCGTATAACTTTTGAATACAGCTTGAGGCTGTATAAATGAAATGAGTAAAGCGTTTACATTGTGAAAATTGTTAGTTGGGAAGTGCATCATTCCAGCCTTGTTGCAAACCCTATTGCGTTTGCTTTTGCTTGGGCCCAGGTCAATTTTTTTTTATCGATTTGCTTGACTTCCTTGTTGAGGCTCCGCTACCATGAGCCCCTATTGACGACATCCCAAAATAAATTGCAATTAATTCTGCACCTTCAACAGGAGCAATCAGTACTTATTACTTCCGGATCAGCCACAAAAGAATGCTGATTAGGCTCCAAACTTTCCTTCCAATGAAACTTTATGATGGCGCATAACTTGAAGCAACGAATTGCTCAGCTTTAAAATAAAATGCACCCAAAGACGTAATAGTAGCTAGGTGTAGTCGAAACGAAAGAGTTATCTCTTCTGCAAAAAACCAAGGAACAAAAACAAACAGGGTCAAAATCAGACTTTGGGAATTCCCGAGATAAATATGAATCCGATTTCAACTCTTCTGTGTGCGTCTGTTGTGCGATGCTCTTTGGGAAAGCCCAACGTTCCGGGTAGAAAACGGTGTCAAGGTAAAGTTATTGGTTCAATAAATGTCAGCGAAAGACATATTCACAGAATGCTACCGGAGCATCTGAGAGAGGGAGATAGAGATGTTAGGTTATCCATTTTTGAATCCATAATTAGCTCTCGGCTGGAGCCAAGGGCTTTATTATCTCACAAAACCGCAATCCGCTTCAACACAGGAAGTATTAACCCTTAAGCGCGAAGGCAATAAAAATTCAAACTATATACCAAGCTGGTCATGACGAAACTCCGCACAGCACAGCATTAATCTTGGAAATGCCCGATAAACCAAAACAATAACAAACTGGCACATTTTGATGAAATCGTCTTATAACCCTTTTTCTCTTCTTTTTTTTTAATCCTTGGAGGCATCATCGCTGGGCTACAGCCACTAACAGATATACATGTAGGTAGGTACAGAGCACAGAGAGCATCGGGGCAGATCTGCATAAATTTTGCACACTCGACTAACTCGTCGCGCCAAACCGGGTTAGGCTCACGCTCGTGTCTAGCTCCGTCAGGTTCCAGGATGGGTGGAGACGGACCAAGAACACAAAAAACTGAAATCATTAAACTTTTCCTACCCGGTTCGTATTTCGTATTCAGTTGCCTTGATTTCGTAGCTCCTGCTGTTGTTGAGACTGGAAATTTCATTCATATAGGTGTCCAGGTTCACAATTTACAACCGCATGGGTTGTCTCTTGTCAAGCGGATCATCATCAGTATTAGTGGTTAGCTGAAACAATGGCATCTAAAAATTGACTTCTTAAGAAGTGGGTTGTGGGGAAAGCCAAGAGTATTAAAGTACAATTGACACTGAGGCTGGCAGTCTGCAGGTACACACGTTACCAATAATGCTCGGGATGAACGCAAAATTTGACCAAAGGCAATATTCTGAGCTCCTGGATGATTTGGAGAACTAAAACATATAGGGGAAGTGTACCAGTTTTTAGTGGTGCTTTAATTGGCTTTAAATCCTCGATTTATTTTTTATCAAAATTTCTTCCATAGTGAGGCAGTGTATGCAGGCGATGGAAAATATAGAAAAAACTTATTTTGAACATGAACTAGGCCGTATGGTTAATTAGGGGAGCACTACCCGAGCAAAGCTGAAAATCAAATTGAAATCAAAATTTGCTGTTATGATGAAACTTATTTTGGATACTCCAGTTGATCTTATTTTGGTTGACTCGGTTAACACAGCTAAAATGAGAGCAACATTTAAACTATAGAATCAAACGGAAAACTAATCCTGCTTTCAATTAAATCAATTTGATTACGGATGTTGGATTCATAATATTTAACTGAATACGGGCCGGCTTGGCGTAAATGGTTACCATCCGTGCTTCTCATGCTGAAAGACTTGAGTTAAAATCTCACCACGTACACGTTACGAATGAACTAAAATGTTTTAAACAAAACAAATTTGTCAATGTCGTGACAATTGAAATCGAATTGAATTTTCATTTTGATAGGAACTGCAAACATTAATATCGATTTGCTTACATTCTGTTAACCGACTTTGCTCGGGTAGTGCCATAGCTATTTTTTTCAAAACAACCTTACATACTACATCCTGCCAAGTTACAATAAGTTAATCCAATGTTTAAACTCGTTCTTTAATAGAGCTATATTATTCAATCTTTTCTCTCGCAACATTTTTGTAAAATCATGAACTGAACGTTTTTCATTATTTGACAAATTATAGTTTATGCTTTGAGCAACAAGCCCCAAAGCTGTTTTACTTTGGTATTGTTTTGATTCGATAGTTCTGTTCAATATTTCTTCAGGATAATTAACTGTAATTTTAAGCTTTTTTACAATTGTTTCCTTTATCCAAAATCATTACATTTACTTTTGCTACTGTTTATACGATGTTCTACTGTATCTACCTTACCACATAATGTACATACATTATTATCAGTCCCCATAACTTTATAAAACAACAACTTAGCTTTTGTGGGAACGATATCATTGAAAACTAAAAATAAACTTTGTTTCTCATTAGTGGAAATAAAGTTTTTGTCAATGTTTGCCAACGGGCTTCCCATTGTGAATTGGAACATTTTTCAGCAATTTTAGGTTTAATATTTTGTATACTAATTACATAATTGTGAATCCTACTGCTTGAGACCATATCCGCAAAATTATCGTCTGCTATGGCACAGTTTATCCACGCGCGTGCATTTCGAGTGAGGGAACGGTTATCTTTTTGAGAAATCAAAAAAAGTTATCTTTTCCAGAGTTTTGACTTCCAAATAGTAAAAATAAAATTTCTGCTAATAGTCTTTAGTTCAGCTAAATGAGCATTGTGTGGAGGAAAAATTTGTGACAAGCACCATAATTTTGAAAAAATCAAATAATTTAAAACCCATGCTTTTTGGAAAATATTTAATCGTCTCCTAAGATGTATTGATATCAAATATATAATTTTGCTAATTATTTTGGAGTAGTTATGCATTAAAGTGTCCTTAAAGGAATGAAAAAGTTCGACTCCGGGGCTTTTCACTGAATCAACTTCTTTTAATAAATGAGGGCCGCTAGTGCAGTTGTTTAATCTCATGAAAAAAGAGAATTTTATTTTAGCGCAAATACTAAAATAGTTTATCAATTCCAGCATTTTATCAAATTCATGGTTGTTGCGAATGAAAATAGTGGTATCATCTGCATATGCTAAAACTTTTATGAATTCTACATCAATGTAACATCCCATTACGTTATGATACAACATCCTTATAAGGTGCTCAAAACGTAATGTACAAAATGAATAGCGCCATACTTAAAGGACAACCTTGACGTACAGATGAACGAACTGCTTTAGTTTTCGTTAAAAACCCATTAAAAATAATTCTAGAACGAGCATTTGAATAAAGATTGCGGATGCAATTGACAAACTGTTGAGTGAACTCAAACTTTTCAAAAATCAGCCACAAAAAATATGATTCACTCGATCAAAGGCTTTTTCGTGGTCCAATCTTACAATTAAATCTTTGAACCTATTAGAAACGTAAGTTTTGATTGCGATGTTTCTGAGCATTTTCAAATTGAAAATACAAGATTTTTCAGAAATACAACCTGCTTGACCAGGTCCAATAAGGGAGTTTAGAATGGGCTGTAAGTGATTCATCAAAAATTTTGAAAAAAGTTTATTGTCACAATTCAACATGCTAATAGGTCTTTTGTCTGATATCTCGTGTGAATTCTCCTTTTTAGGGATCAATGTTATAACTACCTCTACAAAATTTGGAGTGATCATCGAACTTGATAAATACGCATTAAATATTATTAGAAGATCATCTTTTAAATAATCGTAGAAAGTCGAATAAAATCGAGAGATTTTCTTTTTTGAAGCTTGATTTAAAGCCGATTTAAGTTCATCCTCCTGAATAGGCCTAACCAAGGCTGCCTTTTCATCTGCCAACAAAGTATTTCTTATGCAATTTAAAACGTTTCCTGCCCCTGGTGTAAATGTGTTATTATTTTCAAACAGATTCCGAAAATGATTTTCCAAGAACAATTGGAGATCATTTTTCTGTGATGTTATTTGGTCATTAATTTTCAATTTCCTTTTTTACGTGTATGGTTGACGTGTTAAGAAAAATGGAATAAACTTAGCTTTTCATCCTCCACAATGTTATGTTGTTGACATAAATTTGTGACGGCTCCGTTCGAATCACACTTTAGCAGAATGCAGTTAAAGTCTCCATTTGGTGCATCAGTAGACAAATGAGGAATGATATCTTCCGAAAACAAACGACCACGTTCTTTACGAAACTTTGATCCTGAGTGAGCATACACATTGATAAAGTTTATGCCACCAATACATACCGAAATTCATCAATTCATCATTCATCAAAACGCTGGAAAATTGTATATTTTTTTTCTTATCAATACAGCAGTGCCTCTATGTACGATCCTCACTGATATTGATGACTTGGAATAAAACAAAAATCTTCGAAAGAAACTTATTGTAGAAAAACGAAATCAATGTCACAGTTCCACACAAAATATTTGAGCATGTTAATCTTGATTCTTGAGCTGATGGCATTAGTGTTTAGTAGCTAAAATCCTAGAAAACATTTTTGATTCAATAAAAAGAGATGAGCTTTTAAATCGTACACAGGTAGGGGGAAACGATCATATCTTACTGCTTGTTTTTCTTATTTCTTGGCAATCTACTTACGAATTGCGGTGTCTGTTTATTTCCTTTGGCTGTATCTTCGGTTGATACATCCTCGCTTTCCGAACTCTCCGTAACCGGGGCTCTAGGACGCTTGATTGTAGCACATCGTTGTTGTTCGCTTACTTCATCTTCCATTGCAGTCGTGGTTTCACACTCATCACCACCAGAAGTACTTGTTGGTGTGCCCGTTGTAGCACCGCTACTATCCTTCGAAACCGTTGCCGTTGTCGAGACTGTTGATGTCGCTGTTTTCTAAGATCCGGCGTTCTGCATGTTTGGATCAGGTTTGCTCTCAGTGTTCTTCCTTAGAACCGTCATTTGCGGAGTAACTGGTGCACTGTTGTCAATTACTTGTTTATTCGGTCTGCCCAGGGGAGAACCACTGCCCCCGGCAGGGCTTGTTTTGACTGCGCTGCTCCCGGCAGGGCTAGGCTTGACCTCACTAGCTTCGGCAAGACTAGGCTTCACCACGGTGTCTCCGGAGATTTGGGTTTAATCTTGGTACCTGACGGCTTCGGCGACTGCGGCGAACCGCAATCTCCAGAGAGGTTCGGTATACCTCCACTTCCTGAAGGTATCGTCACCAGCTTGGGGCAATATGACTTCATATGTCCTTCTATTTGCAGAAAAAACATCGACCTTTCAACCTTCATAAAACACTCGAGCACGAAATGCCCGATGTAAATGATGAAAGGATTTTCTTTCGAAACTTTCATATGGACGTCAGTGAAAATGTTCACTTTCATTTCACTTGGAAACCTCTCCCGCACGTGCTGTCGGATTGTTCCGTATTCTTCGATTTCTGGTGGTAAGTTGAAAATGTGAATGTACCTGAAAATCCGTGATGCTTGGTGTGGAACCCTTGCTGTTCCTCCATCTTCATACTGGAAGTTGTACCATTCATGTGCTTCGGAAATGAACGCAGAGAACGTGTAATCGTCGATTAGTTTGATGTAAAATTGTCCGCCATGTTCATCTTTGTAGATTGTGTGAATGTCAACCGCCGAAAGTTTCAAAACGTCCATAGAAAACTTGAGCACATCGAGGTACGATGGTATTTTGCTGTCCTGTCCAAAAATCAACTTTACTGTGTTCTTTCTAACGCTGTTTGCCATTTTTACTCTTCCTATACAGAAAGATTCCGCTTATACAAAAGACAAAAAAAAAAAAAGTGAAAACCATAGACGCAGAGGAATATTGTTTTAAAACACTATACTCCACGATCAACTCTAATATACGTCTGAACAGAACGAGCTCTTGTCCGCGCGATAGCTGACACAATTCCCCTATATAAATTACATATAAGGTTCGTAGCTGCTGCGCATAGCCTAGATGGCTACATGTTTCGTTGCTAAATACATTGTAGTGGTTGAAGTAGATCATTTTATGGGAGCTCCAAGACGAGCTCAAACCACCTTAAAAAGGGATTTTAAGTTGTACACATATAGCGGTCAGAGACGTTGATAGAGACGTGCAAAGAAAATTTCTGTCAAAACAGCAGCACGGTTTTTGAGGGACATTTTGGCAATGTCACTGGCAACCATGTTTCTTCAATTGGCTTTAAATGACTTCTATACAGTGCCGCAATGCTGTTGAGAAAATTTGAACGTTCGACCGGAACTGAATAAAAATGAAGTTCTCGGTAACATTTTGCAAAAATAAAGCGAAGACGAGAGATGACAGGCGCTCCATGACAGTATAACTTTTGTCATATTTTACTGTTTTGCTTGCAGCGCAATTATTTGTATTACCATAAAACTAAATGAAACGTTTCGATTCGAAATTGTTTTTTATCACTAATAAATGTTGTATTTAATTGAATCAACAATAAATAAATAAATAAATAACAGATAATTAAACACTTTTTTCATCATTTAGAACAATACTCCTTTCGGATGAATTGAGCGAACAGTAATGTTTATTTACTTTGCTCGTTTGGTTCAGCGTTTGACGGTTCGTTTGGTTCTTCTTGCTTCACTCTATGCGTGTCTCTATTCAACGTCTCTGATAGCGGTAAGCTCCATTGAGGATAATACACCAATCTAGAATTATCCTCGATTTCGATAAGCACGATAAGCTAGTATCGTCCTTAATTTTAATCTCAGATATAACTCGGCGTAGATAGTCTCAGTTCTGTCGAGGCTATTCGCTCTATGAGGCTGGTAAAGCACTCCTCGTATTTTCTCATGAAAATACGAGAGCTTTTAAGTGCTTTATCTTTAAGATCTTTTGTCATCACCTTTGCATGGGTCCCATCTCATTGCTCGATTCCGGGCAATGAGATGGCTGACTCACTTGCTAAGGTGGGCGCTATGCAAGGCGATATTTACGATCGACAAATCGCCTACAATGAATTTTTCTTCATTTATCGTCAACAGTCGCTCACCAGCTGGCAAAATAAATGGAGTGAAGGAAGTTTGGGACGATGGCTATTCTCGATCATCCCTAAGGTGTCGAAGAGTCCTTGGTTCAAGGGGTTGGATGTGGGTCGAGACTTCATTCGTCTGATGTCTCGCCTCATGTCCAATCACTATTCGTTAAACGCTCACTTGTTTCGTGTTGGGCTGGGAGACAGCAATCTCTGTGAATGTGGACAAGGTTACCAAGACGCCGATCACATCCTTTGGTCTTGTGCTGAGCATCGTGGAGTCAGATCTGAGCTGTGCGATTCCCTTCGGGCTCGAGGTAGACAACCTAATGTTCCAGTTCGGGATATTTTGGCTAGACGTGATCTGGAGTTTATGAAACTCATATATGTTTACTTTAAGAATACTAACCTTAAATTGTAAGTTTGATTAACCTTGTGTTTAGTTTGTGTATTGTGCGTGTATGGTTTTTTTTTTTAATGTTTGTCTTCAAGATGAATAGAAATAAGTTCATGTTTTAGGATTAATTGAATATTTGTATAATAAATCATATTTCAAACCTCCTTCTCCCTTTCCCCACCCAAAAAATTGTAAATCTCCACTAACCTCGAGACGACCGCGAGTAATCGGTTCAATTCCTTTAACTCTAGATTTAAGACATTAATCATGTATAATGAAAATGATAACTCGGCTCTGTAAAGTTTATTTGATTGAGCCTGTACAAATAAATTAATACAAAAAAAAAAAAAAAATATATAACTCGGCGTATTAGAGAAAATCTCGGATTCTCAAAAAAAAAAAAAAAAAAACAATGCTAAACAATCAGATCGGCTGCCGCAAATAAATTCGAAAAAATTATTCGCATCTTATTCGGGAGGAAGCAGCAAGGGATTGAAAGTGTCGGCAAGAATTAGAAATCCCACAACGGACCTTTCGACAATATCATATTTCCCCTATTTCATGTTCCATGCTTGCCAAGAATTTTTTTCCCAACTTCTCGTCGAAAGTACTGTCAATTTCTAATTGAATGACCTCGAAATTTATAGTCAGTAGTTTTTAAGTTTTTTTGTCGGAAGTTCTCTACATTTCTCCTCGGAAGTTCTCTGAACTACTCGTCGGAAATTTTGTGAAGTTCGCATCGGAAGTTCTCTGAATTTTTCGTCGAATGTGCTCAGAACTTCTCTGAACTTCTCCTTGAATGTTCGCTAAATTTCTCCTCGGAAGCTTTGAACTTCTCCTCGAAAGATCTTTGAACTTTTCACCGGAAGTTCTCTGAACCTCTCCTTGACTGTTCTCTGAACTTTTCCTCGGAAGTTCTCTGGAATTCTTGTCGGAAGTTCTAGGAACTTCTCTTAGGAAGTTTTGTGCACTTCTTCTCGGAAGTTCTCTGAAGGTACTATGAACATCTTGTAAGAAGTACTAAGCGCTTCTTGTCGGAAATTATCTGAATCATTCGTCAGAACTTTTCAGAATTTGTCGTCAAAAAATCTCGGAATTTCTCATCGGAAGTTCTCTGGACTTCACGTCCGAAGATCTCTGAACTTATCATCGGAAGTTCTCAGAACCTCTTTGAACTTCTACGGCAGTACTCTGAACTTTTCGTTGAAACATCAGGGAATTTAAATGAAGTTCTGTGAAATTTTCATCAAAAGTTCTGTAAACTTACTATCGGAAGTTCTCTGAACCTCTCGTCGGAAGTTCAGGGAACTTTAATAAAGTTTTGTGAATTTTAGGGAATTTTTTATATACTTCAGGGAAGTTCTGATAAATTTCCTTCAAAATTCTGAACCTCTCGTCGGAAGTTCTGTAATATTTTCGTAGGAAATTTAAGGAAGTTCTTTGAACTTCTCATCAGAAGTACTCTGATCTGCTCGTCGGAAAATCTCTGAGCCTCTCGTCGGAAGCTCTCTAGCGATTTTTCGTTGGAACTTCATGGATGATCTCTGAACTTCTCGTCGGATTGTTAGTGATTGTCTTAAGAGTGAGGACTTGTTAACGACTTAAGGGTGAGTGTTTTGGACTGGTTGGCAAACCACTGGGACTCGTTGAAGAGTACGCAATAGAGGCGTCACCTGACAAATGCAAACCTATTCGTTTAATAAGAAGGAGATGCTCTATAAATTTCTTGTTGCTTCGTTCGCCCAGCAGCCTAAAGCACATCGGTATGATCAAAGCTAGCCACGTTTGCTGGACCGTCACCGTCACTACATAGTTTTATGTTTCCTTGATAATGGGTATGTTTTTTTTTTTAATTGAACTGCCTTCGTTGAACAAGCTAGAAGTAGTTATTCGAACACAACATCCAACGTTAACGGCAGATCCTTAAGCAGCACTGAGCAGAATATTCAGACCAACAATTGAAATAGGCGGAACAACCAAACCTAAGAAATGGCTTTAAATGTAAATTTCTCGAGAATCACAACACACCCATGTAATCTAACACCAGCATCGGAATGAGCAAACTTCATTTTATCAAATGGCATTGTTAGTTTGCACCTACGCCATTCGATAAATGAAGTTGGCTCTTTCAGATGCTGGTGTTAGATTGCATGGATGTGAAATTAGCGTTATGTTTGAATGTTTTCGCCTATTTCAATTATTGGTCTAGTACTCTTCTTCAGAGTTGCGACCTTTCACAATCACGATCGTTAAACAGCTGATGGTAGTAACACTTGGTACATTCCTACCCATGTGCTTGTCGAAGCACTCTCCATGACCATCCATCAAGTTGACGAAAGAAGTAAAAAGCAACAGGTGAATGTCGTCTTCGGTGGTGATCCATCACTGATCTGGTCATTCCCGACAATCACGACACGCATCTGTGTTCGCTGCTTTGCTTGCTTATGTGAGCGTGTTGGTGAGTGAACCCAACAGCTTACGTTTGATTTTGCCAGCTTTGTTTGTAACTCAGACAGTCGCGCGTGTCTAGACGAACTTGGAATGCGTAGGCATTGTTTTCATTTTCTTCTCTCGTTTCGCTTTCATCGTACTGCAGAAGTCTTCACTGTTTTCGATGTGCTTTACATCATCAGCAGCGAGTGTTATGTTTTTCCTGTGAGCTCTATCTATCAGCGATAGTCGGTTGATGCGTTGACGAGTGTCGAGTGAGTGTCATGATATTTTGCATCACTGCACATATATAGTTACTCATGCCGGCAAAAAACAGCAACCTTAGCAAAAATTTGACAAAATCGTTGCTTAAAATCGTTGCTTAAAATCGTTGCTTAAAATCGTTGCTTAAAATCGTTGCTAACAATGTTATGGCCAGGTAAAGGAAATGTAGGCGATGTTTCTCCGTAATCAATCACCACCATACCAAATTTCATGATTTTTTTCAAAAGTTTAGTTAAACTAGTAATTTGACTGATCTGACTATGAACTTTGTACAGGTTGTGTAGTTTGGATAAACTTTATTATGTCGATTGATTTCGTTCATTTAGTATCAAAACAGTTGGAAATTTACAACGTGTCCAATTTAGCCTGTCTATTTTCATTTCAGACAGCGGTTTCATGGCTATTAGACTAGCCCACGAAGACATGAGCTCTAATTTTCCACGGGTCGAGGACTAGATTTGTTCATTTAGGTGAGAAAACTATTCTCAGAAAGTTTCAGCTCATTTGGCTCAGATGAACTGACGCCTTTAGTTTGAATTTCGTATGGTATATTTGAATAACATAAATTTAAAAAATGACACCCGTACACTCCTTGGATCATTAAAAGTTTTCTTATTCTCTATTTGATTCAGATTGTAAAAACTTGTAGTTGATCTTCTACGAAATTCCTTGAACTTTATTCAAAATTTCCTGCCCTTGTATGAAGTTTTACGCAGTTACACGAATTGCTACAGAATTCGCAATTTCTGTATTTATACGAATTTCACTGAAGTTCGGTGAGCTTCTACAAAGTTTGCTGAACTGTTATAAAGATAAAAATTACTTGAAGTTCTACAAAGTTCCCTGAACTTTTACGAAGTTCATCGACATACTACAAAGTTTCCTCAAATTAAATGATGTTGTTTTATCTTCATCTTTCTGCAAATATTTAATTTTATACATCCGAGCACTTTGGCCTCCCGCAATTAAAAAAAAATATCGGTGAAGACATGTGGCGACATTTAGTCCATCTTGATGTTGTTTAAATACACCTGGCATCCCAGCTTGTTGTGTACTGTTGCTAAGAGTTTCATACATGTCCAGGTTGATGTTATGATGATGATGAAGTTATGAACTCTAGGTCAAATTGTAGAGCCTAAAGACGTCTTATTAAGGCTATCAATTAATTAACGATATAAATGCATGATAGTGATCTACCACCCATTGAAACACGGAAACTCTAAAAACTGTGGGCTCTATAAAGGGTGATACGGTCAAAATTTGGTCAAGGGAAAACGCGTGTAAATTGGTGAAATCGTTTATTTAAAAAATCAAATTAAATTTCTTTTTCAAGTTCAATTAGTATAAAATTCAGGAAAAATATTCAGTTAGGCTTCCGCTTTTCCAAATCCGAATTGCCGAGCCTTACGCTTGACCCCTGCCATCAGATTTTGTACAGCCACCTTGTCCACCTTCTTCGCCGCAGAAAGCCAGTTTGCCTTGAACTGCTGCTCGCCCTTAGCAGTTTTTTTGGTCTTCTTTAGGTTCCGCTTGACAATAGCCCAGTATTTCTCAATTGGGCGGAGCTCTGGCGTGTTGGGAGGGTTCTTGTCCTTGGGAACCACCTGCACGTTGTTGGCGGCGTACCACTCCATGGCCTTTTTACCGTAATGGCAAGATGCCAAATCCGGCCAAAACAGTACGGAACAACCGTGTTTCTTCAGGAAAGGCAGCAGACGTTTATTCAAACACTCTTTCACGTAAATTTCTTGGTTGACAGTCCCGGAAGCTATGAAAATGCTGCTTTTCAAGCCACAGGTACAGATGGCTTGCCAAACCAGATATTTCTTTGCGAACTTTGACAGTTTCATGTGCTTGAAAACATCTGCTACCTTTCCCTTTCCTTTTGCCGTATAAAACTCCTGTCCCGGAAGCTGCTTGTACTCGGCTTTGACGTAGGTTTCGTCGTCCATTACCACGCAGTCAAACTTCGTCAGCATCGTCGTGTACAGCCTCCGGGATCGCGCTTTGGCCGTCGTATTTTGTTTATCATCGCGATTTGGAGTCACTACCTTCTTGTAAGTCGATAGTCCGGCTCGTTTTTTGGCTCGATGCACGGTTGTAGACGATACACCCAGCTTATTTGCGGCATCTCGGAGAGAGAGGTTAGGGTTTCGCTTGAAACTACCGGCAACTCTCTTTGTCGTCTCAGCGGCTTCCGGTTTTCGATTTCCCCCCGATCCAGACTTCCTGGCTGTCGACAAACGTTCCCCAAACACTTTAATTACATTTGTAACGGTTGATTTGGCAACTTTTAGCGATTTTGCCAACTTTGCGTGCGAGTAGCTCGGATTTTCGCGATGCGCGAGCAAAATTTTGATACGCTGCTCTTCTTGCTTGGACGGCATTTTGACAACTGAAGAGTGAATTCCAAAATCAAAATAGGAGCAACATTCTACACACACACACCTTCAAAATGAGGGGTGTTCTGGTTTTTTAAATGCAAAATTGAAAGAAATACGTTAAGTTGATATTGACCAAATTTTGACCGTATCACCCTTTAGATCAAGCTTAATAACCTCTGATTGTCCTCAACATGTTAACTGTATGAAGGGCCAAAAACGGATTGGGTGGATCGATAGGAAAAGTCGTCTATACGTCTACGGGATAGTAAAGAATCCCCTTCCAGCGACATGATCGCTCAATTGGCAAAAAGACGAGCCCCCAAATAGGAAGATGCTCCAATGAGCGGGCAGAAGAACCCGCCTTTTATCCACGAAATGTTAGCAACAGGGAGTAGGCATTCCCACTCTTTCCGTCCAAATCGCTTCGATCGGGTGCCTTCCAATCCCAGCATTGTTTTGTATATATTATGAGCTAAATAAAATTTTGAAATTTAAAACAATCTAACTTTCGCTGAGGTTTTTTCACCCTTCTGTCCAATTTTCGTGCCTATTTGTGGACTCGTTGTCCTTCTCTGTATCACTGCTAGTCGCTACTAGTCTCTCATGTTATTTCTGATGTGTTCTACGACATTTCGGCGTCCATTATCTTTGTATGATGATCTTGAGTTTCTAGTTGCATCTTATTATTAAATCGTAACACCAGTGCGGAAAATAGCCTTCGGGTATTTTCTTAACGAGCATCACTCCATTGTCGTATCGCATTTGCTATATTTTGCAGCGTTTCTATCACTTTTACTTGGTTGACTGCATGGTACCTGTGATATAACGGGATGGCCGTTCAGAATGGTTCAACGGAGGCGAAATGAGGGAACATTAACATTTAACACGATTGAAAGTATTTCAATGCAACATTAATTTTGTTGACTAACAATTAATACATGTTTCAATACGATATATCATCTAATTTCTGGAAGCATTTACTTGTGTTTTATATAATTAGTATCAAATTTCCGTTATATCGTATCTTCAAGTGATCTTCGCAAGCGCCACATTTCATTACGACTCTTTGAAACTACATGTGGGGAAATATGAAATGCACCTTTCAAAGTGAATTGCACATAACAATAATGTCCAGTGTCATCACTTACTCACACATGAAATCTGCCTCGACAAACCTGGCAGAACGTACCCTAGCACTCACTGAACCAAAGGACAGGGAGAGGTACAGTGGTGGCCTTTAATTAGCACAACAGGCCGATTTTCAAACAAACTAGCCAACTTTGGCATGTTGCATGTGCTAATTAGTTGGCCATTCTCAACCAGCCCGTCAATTTCCGGCAATCGCTTCCAATAATTTGATATTACGTACACGCAAAATTCAGCATATTTGTAGTTCTGTGTCAAAATTTCAGTTCAATTGATTTTAACAAAACATAGTTGCAGCATGCCAAAGTTGGTTGGTTTGTATGAAAATTGGCCTATTGTGCTAATTTAAAGGCCCCTACTGTAGACATTTGATGTCTTCAGCAAAAATTCTTATAATTAATAGTTATACAACTTTGTTGAATACATGAACCGATTGTCTAAAAAAATTCAGATAGTTAGAATTTGGATAATTTCAAAAGATGCGGAGGATCATTTTAAGTAACGTTTTACAATACACCTAACCTCTAAAACGTCATGAAAATCCCCACGTGCGCTTGCCTTCAATTTATTGTTCTTTGAGAATTTCCAGAGCTGTTAATTGAGAGCTTTCTAAGCTAGTACCATTTTGCATAAGTTTTATTGTGTGGCAGGGTAAAATCATACACTATCTATGCCCATGAAAGTCAGGAAATTGTCCAACCCGAACAATTCCTAGACCGACCCGGGAATCGAAACCAGCCGCATCCAGCATGATCTTGCTTTATAGCTGCGCCTTTACCGACTGATCTAAGACTAAGACCTATGCCATCCAATACATGAAATTGTATATTGGCTGGAAAGCACTTGTGGTTACTTTGGGTAATTAAACATTGCACTGTCATTACTAACGACACATACGGTGAAATGGTGTTCGTAAATTTCCCAAGTTAATTGTTCCTTTTGTATATTAAATGATGCAACACGAACGCCAACACAACAGGTTTACTTTTGGTTACCTGCGCCTCCGATGGCCAGCTACCACGGGATGATGCAAATCAATTCGAAAAATCTTACCTATTCCCGTTAACCCGAAAGCTAAACGCTCAACACCCGGCACCGCGTCGTGCTGTGGCTGTGGCTGACTGCTTGGAGAGCAAATATTTGCCTTGTTCTTAAATCTTGTCGCGATACAAGCCTAAGCTGGCGTGTAGTCGTTTTCCGTTCAGTTCTGTGTGTACATTCCATCACAAAGCAGACAAGAAGACGTCAAACACCGGAGCTGGTTGGATGACAACCACGCTTATCATCATCAATTCAAATCAATGCAACATCGACCAGTAGCTGCTGATGGATGGCTGGTGGCAAGCATTCAAGGTTCGAAAGCTTCTTCTATCCCACACGTCGTCGTACAAGCAGCCGAAAATGCGCGACAAATTTCGACCGCTGCTCATGGCTGTCTATTTATTATTCTTCACGCCTATTCCTGGATCCGTGGGTCATCAAAATGCGGATGAGTTTGCCCCGTGGAAAAGGTGAGCTATCTCTCGCGGCCATGTTTCGTCAGATCAAAGAAGTCCGGAAAAGGCGAGCTAGCATATGTGCGAGAATGGTGTCGTCTACTTTGATCGCCTAGCTTCACACAACACGTCACATTCCCTCCGTATGATCCGGTTGGTGCGAAATTTGCGGGGCGTTTTACCGAATACTAAGTTCAGGCCTTTGTGAATAGCGGCAAATCTTTCAACCCTGCAGGAAGCATTCGAACGACGCACTCACAAGCACGTGTCTGCCTCCAGGAGGTTGAACGGCGGTGGCGGCGGCAACAAAAAAAAAAAAACGCGAATGCATACCACATTTTCGCGAGTTGGCTCGCGTCTTTGTTTGATCTGAAAATATTTACATTTTAATTACTTTTTTCGCGCCTGTACGAGTGTATCTTTTGCGCTCTCTTCTCGTGTCTGCGATATGCCAGCGCCGAAGTGTGGTTGTAGGTAGGTTGCTATGGATGGGATTCGGTGTGCGCCTTCCATCCAAACGCAGCTATATGCTAGATTAGATTCGTAGGATCGCGATATTTCTTCGGACATTTGCCACATGTAGATTGTAGGTACAGTGCGATTTGTATGTTGTGCAAATGAAAAAAAAAAACGCAGCTTCCCTTAGGCGATTTTGGTCTGAACGCTTCGGACGGATTGGAGCCAGAGTGTAGAGACTGCACAAAAAAAGCGTAAACCTGACCTAAGGTAACGTATGTAAATGCGGCTAACCACCACCATCCTTTGAGCGAGCGGACACGTTCCTCGTCACGTCGGAGGAAAGTTAATTAAATGGAATAATATTTTTCTTACGCTAATTTGAAAAATAAACAGCAAAACTAACAAAAATATAGTTTAAAGTTGTTGGCAAAGTTAATGGGGAAGGTGAATGGATTGGTCGTGTTTGCAAATGCAGAGTGTGTCTAGTCGTCTACGGATATGTGTGTAAGGGAGACGACGAATACAATAAAAAAGAGATTTGGACTATAGAGCAGGAACGAACTGCATTATAAATACGTACAGTATCCCCTTGTTAATCCGGCTCTTGTTAATCCGACATCCTTGTCTAGTTATGGCGTTTTTTAATTATTAGGTTGGTAACATTGGATCATGGATTTAACAGTAGGATTATTGGATCAACCGCGCTAATCCGGCCACAAATTTGTCGGATTAGCGGGGGGATACTGTACCTTACTGGATTTATGCTGTTTTTAGCTCAATAACTCAGACGATGCAAATGCTACAGTATATCTATGAAAAAAAAACTGAACCACCTACTATGGAATGAAGGAGTTCAGTTTCAAATGCAGAATTTTAACTCTGGCGGGTGAATGTTCGTCATGATGAAAAAAATCTCACTTTCATAATGTCAGATATCTTATTCTATTTACTGAGTTAATCCAATGGAGTCAGGACAGAATAATTTAACTATGTATAACTTTCTTGTTGTTCCGTGAATTAAAGTGGCGAACATATTTAGGCCCTAACACGCCGTTTCTTTATGTACTGCACTCTTTATGCGTTCTAGCCCAAGTAACATTTAACGTTTTATGAAGTACTACAAGGCTTCTATAAAACATCATTCATAAAACCCTGGTCAAGATAGCTTTGCCTTTATTATATCCACCAAAACCTCATTAAGACTAGAATCTGTCAAGTTGGCCCACCCTGAAGAAGGTTCTAAAGAGTATATTATAGAGACATTTTAAGAATGACTTGCTGCAAAAAGGTTACATGACGAATACATTGAGAACCATTTGAAATCCTCATTAAAACTACAATAAAAGCCATTTGGCATCAATACTTGTGTCATTTGCCTTTGACGCTTGCCAAGCGCACAAAAAATAAAGCATCAGTCAAGATAAAAAGGGATACATAAATATCGTTTGATCTTGCCAAATTCATTGTTCAAAAATGAATCTGTCAAAAATTCTTATAAATTTCCACGCCATTAAAATGAAAAAACTACTAAAATTATCGTAACTCATATTGTGGTCTATTTTTAGATGACAGATTAAATCTTATGTGAAATGTGCTTCGGAAGATCGAAAAAAAAAAAAATAAGTCCGCCTTCGGAAAACGTTGATTTGACTAATTATTTTTAATTTAGGCAACAAAATATAGTTATATGTTATGTTAATCATTGCTCCCAGCCGAGACAATTTGATGATTTTCGTAATCTCTATTACTGCTCATTGATGAATTAATGAGAATAAAGTTATTTTAAAGGAAAAACATCTTGAAAAACGAAGATCATAAAAAAGCAAATGGAATAATAACAATATGGCGATAGCATAAACATTAATTTTCCATAAGCCATTTGTGAACAGCTGTTTTGCATTCATGAAATCGCTAACAAATGCAAAACATTTGAATGCGGCTTTTATGAAGATATTTTGCAGACTGGATTGTTTTTATCTGAAGCCATTTTGCTTGATCCTATCCCGTTTAGTTTTATGGCGGCATTAATGGTGGCAAAGTTGCCTGGAAAAAGTTCCACTTCAACATTTGTTTATCTTTCGATAGTTTTGTTGTGTGCAACGATGTTCTACTCCAGAGTTGGATCAACAAGTTGCGTGACATCCTTGATAAGGACAATTCATCTATTGGTAACAGTTACCTCAGGAAGTGTATCTACGTAACTTGGAACAGGTGGAAGCTCAATCGTTCCCGAAAAGTTTTCCTTCTTCCGGATGATACGATGAAGCTTATGTGCGCTTGCTTGGAATTTTTGGAACAGTTAACCCTTTCGCCGAATGAAATCGTTGCTATGGTTCGAAAGGCAGCCCAATATCCAGCTGACGGACAGCGTTTGAAGTTTTCTGTCAGCAGTTTTCCGCAGTCCCAGTTTGGCACTGGTGCTATTCGGATCATCATCGCAACGCTGTGTATTCCCATCAATTTTAGGCGTCTACTTTGACGGCTTCCAGTGCTTCGTAAATCGCATTCACTTCGCTCCTCTCAGTCGGCTGCTTTGTTGTTGTTGGCCGATTTTGTCGGAGCCGCCCTCCCAGAAAGTTCTGGAATTTTATCCCTTTTCTCTTCCGTCGACAGCATTGCTAGAATTATTACCATAGAGGTAACTCTAAGACTAGAAGGTCCCGAAATAACGTGCTCAACTTTTTGGCTCAGCTCTGGTACTATCTTCGGTCCCAAGCTAATCGATTCACCCCTCGAAACATAGGAAAAACCAATAACCCCTCACTTTATCTGTCAAACTTTCATGGCGAATCAAAACAAACATTGCGTAGTACTAGAATTTCGACTAGAATGGGGTACGTTAATCGTTTGCTTGGGACCAATAGGCTAGTCAAGTAGTTAGCCAATTTAAAATAGTTAGTTTCGTATTGATTGTTGTTATAACTCAATTATCCTTTGGCATTTCCTTGTGATTCTGCGTTTGAAAGCCTCACTCGGTTGTTTTTCTCTGTCTCTAGGCAGATCCATCTTTTTAGTTTTATTTGTAAACAGTGGGAGGTTTTGTGATACACTTCATTGACCCCAAAATGCATCAATATAAGCTTTTTGATCCCGTTTGAAACCGAACGGTTTAATAATTGCTTTTATATTGATAAAACACTCTTATGGAGTATTTTGTCGTGACATCAATAAAACAAATACCGATTGATTTATTGAACAGTTTTATAAAAGAAGAGAGTGCTGTATTAAATTCATTTTTAAAACCAGACACTTTCTGATTTTCTCGTCAGGCTTTAAAAGGGTTTTAAAACAGCACGAAGCTGAACTACTAATCAAGAATGTTTTGCATTTTTAAATGCTGTATTCAAACAAACAAGATTGCTTATTGCCATTATAAAACCACCATAAATCAGAATGAAAGCCAAAATGCTGTTTAGTTGTTACTTGGGAGGTGTGCTTCGGTCGCTCATGTTACTGTTGAAGAGTTTTTGCTGTTTTTGGAAATGAATGCTTGTAGGAATATTATACTATACACAGAGTTTAGATTACCGAAGACGGTAATATTTTACTGGGTTTTTAAACAGCTGAGTTTTTAGTAAACAACCCAGTAGTTTTTACTTTAAATGAAAACTTCGGAAATCGCTGAATCTCTGAACTGTCAAAAATAACCGTTTAAGTCATTAAAGAATTGTTGTCTATATCAGTACTTTATTTGTTTACATGTTTATTTTGTTGAGTTTTTCAGTATTTTTCAGGACGGCCACTGAACCGGGAATCGAAAAGAACCGGGAAATAACCGAGAATTCTGCTGGAACCTCAAAGTATATTTTTATATCTATATCAGGGGGCCTCCCTAAGATCAAAAAAAAAAATCAGTTTGACCGCCCACGGTTGCTGCTCTGTTATTACCAGATCAGCTGCAATTACACAGAGAACCAACAGATGATGGACTAACATTCATCCTCAATGTGTAAGAACTGGAGATCTAATATTTAGCAATACCAGCGCCGGCCGTGTCCGAATGCAGGTCAACTAGGGAATGGGAAGGAATGTGTTGACGTGGTACTCGCTGTGTTGGAAACCGAGAAATCCTCTGCGCTTCCACGAGAAATCACTGGGATGTTGGATGTGGGGAAAGGTTGCACGCACACGCAGGGATCGTTTTTTGGTAGAGCGATTATAATATAATACACAAACACACACACACACACACACACACACGCGCGCGCACTCATCCAATTTCTATTTTTAGATCAGGACCCACACTGCGGTAAGTGATGCGATCGGTGTTAAAGAAGAATTTGTTATCATTAAAATCTAGTGGGTATAGAATAAGGCAAAGTGAAAAATTGCAAGGAAGGGGACGGGCCTGGGATTGAACTCCCGACCTTCTGCTCAGTAAGCAGAAACGGTAACCACTGAGCTACCGAGCCTCGTCAGGGGGGCTCCCTAAGATCAGTCGCTAAAGGCGCAGCTGCAAAACAAGTTTGAAGGTGGCTGGGTTCGATTCCCAGTTCGGTCTAGGAATTTTTCGGGTTGGGAAGTTTGTCGACTTCCGTGGACTTGGACTTGCCACACAATGTTACTAATGCAAAAATAGTACAGGCATCGAAAGCTCTCAATTAATAACTATGGAAGTGCATCTAGAACAATAAGATGAGAGCACGCAATAAGCTAATGAAGGAATGGTCAAAAATTGGTCGACTCAAATTTAGCGTTTTATTTAATCGTGCATTTGAAAAACTTGAACACCCCTCATTTTGTAGGTCTGTGCGTATGGAATGTTGCCTATATTTTGTTTTTTCCATTTTCCATTCAGTTGTCAAAATGGCGTCGAAGCAAGAGGAACAGCGTATCAAAATGTTACTCGCACATAAGCGAAATCCCAAAGGGTATTCAACTATACATCTTCATCCGTGTCGAAAGATTAAGTTGTGCCGAAAGCTGTGCCAACCGCTTTGCCGAACGTATCGAAGTGTGCTAATTATTATGTCATGGGATATGAGTTTGGCAACCCTGAAAGTAATAATGATTTTTGAGAGTGTGTTTACATTTTCAATTTTTCTGATCGTTCTCAACAATCATTCAGCTTCATTCTCTAAAGAACATAAGAAAGGGCAATGGGAGAGGAACTGTAAGTCATCAAACCTGTACCTGCAAATTCAACCAATTCGCAAGATTTTGGCACGATGTCCCTTTGAATTACTAATTCCTTGCAAATGTGCAGAAACAAAGGCATAACTTGATCGATGGTAGACGAAATTGCCACCTCTTTGACTATAGTAAACCCAGAATAAAAACAGGTAGGGGAAACAGCCCTATTGTTGCGGTACGTTAACACCATAGAAGTCTATTCAAGCATAACTTTTCAAAAGGACGTAAGTTGCATAAATAAACAAATCGATATTTTGCATCTAACCGAATATAAAATACATGCTTTTCCTACGAGTTAATTAAAAACAAGGTTTAAAATTGTAATGCATTATGGAAAAAATATTTAATGAACTTTCCTTCCTTCTTTCATTGTTTTTAAAATGTTTTTGATACACCTTTTTATTGTCAACATGACTTAACTGTTGAAATTTGATGATAACACAAAAACTGCAGATACGCTCACAGTGAAGCGTCGTATGTGAAAAAACAAAGCAACCACTATCAATCAGCAGATGCGTCAAGTTGTATCTAAGTAGATACAAAATGGATTTCAATGGGATTCAGCTACTGCTAGGGTTGTTTTTTAAAGCGTGGGATATTTCGAAGAAGTGGAAACAGTTCCGCAAGAAGGATTGCCTCCAAGCCTAGATCTAAACGTGCACGATGATGCTTCTCCTCTTCAGAATAATTACAACGCTTTACGACAATCGGTTGATGTTATCCGAGCCGCTTTCCAAACTGATGGTGAGTGCTTTTAAAAACGCGTAAAACTTAAAATCAACCAAAGAGGACGGCTTTGAAAACGATTTGGATTCCAATAATGATGTATAAGGCGAAGGTATGTTGCAGTGCTTAAAACTTGCTAAACGGAAATGATTGAATTCAAATTTGAAAAAAAAAACAATATTGGAAAAAAATCTAATCTTGATACTATTTTTAATTGAATGACAATTATATACCATGCACTGACACATAAATTCAATGGTGGAGTCAAATCTGTTTGTCTGTGATTAACCTTGTGATCAAAACATTCACTCAATAGCATTCTGCCTGGTAACCTTCAAGCACTCATTCTTTCTTCATTCCCAGCAGGTGAGCTGCCTCCCTGGCGTCGGTAGCATTGGTGCTCAGCACGGAAAACAAGATCGACGAAAAACAAACCAAGGAAAAAAATTATCCGATTTTATCCACTATTCATAGATAATCTTGAATGTGTTAGAATTACCGAGCATGATGCTGCTATTATTTTTAACGTGTAGCGTGATGTGAACTGTCACTTCCTGAGCACCAGTTTTTGTGATTGTTTCAAATTCTTCAATCTTCAAGTTCCCAGTCTGGAAGCAACGAAAATATCTGCACGGAGGGTTGGTGAGCTAATTGATGCCGGTAGTCAATGGTGATGGCCAAACGTGACCAAACCATAGATGCCGTCGATGCTAATGTTCACCGGATGCCAGGGTTGTCCAAGTCCGAGATGGAAAATGACAGGTGGGCAGGAACTCACGGTCTTCCAGTGTTGGTGAGTTCTTTGCCGTTAGTGTTCACGAAAAGTTCACTATTTTCCCATACAGAAATTCAAAACAAAAATTTTTATCTGTGGGTTTGAACTGTTTTTGACCTGTTTCGTACGACCGGAAGGTGTATGCTGGTCACAAATGCCGTGCCAAACTGATTTCCGACGCAATTAATCAATCTTTGATGTGAATTTCGCTAATAAACACGAGGAGCATTTCTTATAGCAAACTTGCCATAACAAAATGGGCATGGTTCATTTAAGTAAACAAACTAACACTTCTTCCGACTGTGGCACCTTTCTTACTCGCCTGGGTCCAAGTCGTAGTCCGTCATCTCGAAGTGCGTATACCCAAGGCAAAAATGAATGCAGTTTCTCTTTTTTTTTTAATATTTTTACATAGAGCTCGAATAAGGGCGTAACAGCTTTTATAACCAATGACTTCTATTGAGAGGCCCATGCAAATCAACATTACCTTCGGGAAGGCTTCCTTTACATGATGGTTATGTTGGTTTGTGTGGGCGTGCCTTGATTTCCTAGAAATCATTGAGAAAAGTAATTGTTTACAAAAGCTGTTACGCCCTTATTCCAGATCTATCAAGATTTGTTTTTGAACAAAGTTTTTCGAGCTTGACCAACAATAAAGAAGGGCGGATCAAACCAATTGTAATGACCTTATCTCGCAAACCGAAGCTCACCTAACCAATTGAACACCACTATTAAATAGAGGAGAATATTCCCTACCTGATGGTGTTGTTTGGCAACTTGAGCTACAATTCGCGAGAAAAGAGCATTAAAAGTTTTATTACAAAAGCTTATTCGCCTTTTTGTGTTGCTTTATTAACAAACGGCTGTCACTGCTACCTGTCATGACAATTATAGAGATGTGAACCGAAAACAGAGATGTGAACGATACCATTGCTCTATCTGTGCCATACACGGAAACCGCAAAATACGCAAAAATGACTATAAAGGACTCAATTTTGACTATAAAGTATGCATATTCGGCTAAAACGGGACTACACCTAAAATGTGTGTATTTTTTACACATTTTATGAGTATCTGGTACTCATAAATGCATAAAATTTATTCATTTTTGTACTAGTAATTACTCATAAATGTGTAAAATTTTACTCATTTTGTGGGTAGTCCCGTTTTCATTCAAAAATGTGTACTTTATAGTCATAAAAGAGTTTTTTGCGATTACCGTGTAGATGTGAACGATACAAAAAGGTATTATTCGTTTTTAGAGATTTAAGCTCGATTACATCGGATACACTACACACGCTAACTTGAAAGTACCCATTAATGAGTACAAATTCATCAATTTTATAGAAAAGTGGCTTAACTCATTTAATGAGTAAAACCGGCTTTACTCATTAATTAGTATTCAAGGAATACTTAAAAAAATGGGTAATTTTGACCCTTCATGTTTATTCTATACATGAGTAGAAAGTACCCATTTTATTGAAAATTTTGCTTCATGGGGCACCCTGTCATCAGAGATATAACCAAGAAATACATTGTGAAAAAAAAAAATCAAATTAAAAGGGATTGAAACTCTTTATATTGTACATATATTGATCATCAACGATTAAGATTTAACTTTTTTGATGAATTTATGACTAAATGGGCGGGAAACCTCTCCAGAGTTCCATCCACGTCCTCAAGACCGTAGTTGAAAAAATTCACCTGGCGGAAGCTTCTCCCTGAAAAATGCATTGAAATGTTGTGCTGGACATTCCCACAACGGCCTCCACCATCCAATCACGATTTCGATGTGTCGGTTGCAGCTCATGCAGTTTTCTCAGCATGATCAGCAACAAATGAATGTTCTTCTTCGTGATGGATGCTGCTATCGAATGGTCCGGTTCCTTGTGAAACTTCTTCTAAGATCTCCGCAAACCTGAAACGATACACATTATTAGAACAATTTGTATGAATGTCGCACTTCTATATAATCCCTACCTTGTAACAACTAGCTTTCCATAGTTGGAAAACTCGCGAGAACTCCCAACCAGGTAAATTTTCCTCCTGATATGCGAAAATGGCGTCTCTTTTTTGCATTGAAATATGGATGATTTTTTTACCCATTTTTATTTCAAGCCGATTTTCTCAAAATTAATAAAAAGTAAACATTTCTCATTTTGTAAAAATACCCATTTTTTGACAGCTAAGCATACATTTAAAAAATGAGTACAATATACTCAATCAATGGGTACTTTCAAGTTAGCGTGTAATCGATAAAATGGATTTGTCCGACTATGAATCGAATCATCGAACTTTAGGGTTAGTTTTGGCAAAAGTTGAATAAATCTGGGACTCAAAAATATAAACAGTTCAAAGCAAATTGACGTTCAGCATCAAATAAGGTACAAAATCTGATGGAAGGTGTGAAACGTAAAGCCCGACAGTTCGCATCAAATAATTTTCCTGTATTTTATAGTCATTGAATTTAAAAAAAAAATAACATAATGAGTGTGCACTTAATCACGGTTGACAGTTCCAACCTTTATGCGATTTCCGACAATTGGATGATAATTTAAGTGCACGGGATCTTGACAAATTTGCTATGTCTGATTTAACTAAACTATTTCTTGGGAACTTATCTCAAAATATCTTCGAAAATGTCTCACGAATTTTCGTTATGTGAATTCCAAAATATCTTCGTGATTATTTTCAGGATTCCCCTCAATAATCTTTTGATTCATTCCGCAGTATTGGAAATATGTGCAGAACACTTTAAAAATTACAATACACTACATGTATCTTTGTATTATTAATAATTCTCTCGTGAATTTACTTTAATTTATCTCCTTAATTTTCAATAAAATTTCCTTGGAACATTTCTTAGAAATCTTTTGGTTTATCCGGATTGATTCGTGTTTAGGGTGTACATGCTTTGGACTATGAGCATGAGCATGAGCATGATTGACTGCTCGAGGATGCAACTCCGTTATTGACGGATCATCTTATAACTGATGTCAAGCACTTAGCATTCACCAACTACCTACTCGGAGATCAAACATACAGCACCCGGTCGACTCAGGCGACAAGAGCAAGCTCCGGAACACCCAGGGTCGGCTAGCTACCGGGTAATCAGAGGGTTTCGCGATACAAAAACGAAGAACTTTCACTTTTCTTTAAATGCGTTTATTTGCCACTTTCTGTGTTGTGTGCGTGTTGTTCTGTGTTCATAATTTCGTGTAATATGTGTCGTGTAGCCAAATCGCGTTGTTTACTGTACCGGTACATACCGCTGCTGTCGTTGATGGTGAATCGGGATGGCCGACACAGTGACTCCTGTCCTACTGTGCGGCCGGAACTCTCGCCAGATTGGCGAAGCGAGCGGATGATAGGCCAGCGGGCGTTGCTGGACGATGGGATAGCAGGCGTCGTCCTTCGTTGGCACGATCGGCTGACCGTGGCAAGGCCACCTTGGTCAAGCCGAGAAGGGAAAACTATTTTTCGATTATGGCCTACGTTTGGCCAGATAGTAGTGTTTCGGCTCGGAAACTGTTCCAATATTTCTCGAGCCGGCCGTGTGCTGACGGATGACCTTTTAAGGTCCAATATAAAAAGAGGTCCTGAACGTTAGCTTGCCCTAGCGCACCTAGCTGCTGCTAAGGGGGGGGGGGGGGGTGTCCTGGTTCACGGTCTAAAACACCAACCACTGCACTTAGCTAATTAAATTGCGTTTTAGCACACGGACGCCTTATATTAAAAAAGAGCCCGATTTTGGGCAATGGCCGTTCTTCTCCCCAAATTTCTTTCATCCCGTCATCCTAGTTTTCTATGTTTGTTTGTAGTTCTATTGTGGACATAACGTAACGGCACAACATTTTCACAGCGGTACAGAACCCTATCACTTCTGTGGTATACTGCTGTTCTTGCACAAGAAACGTGAAGGTTCTGAATATATAACATAAATGACAAAAACCTATGAATTTGTGACCAAACGGTTACAAACTATAATTACACCGAGATCCATTAGACGGTTCTTGGGGCCAGTGTTCGGAAAAACTCAAAAACTCAAATCTCATGCCTACGAATTTTGCCTGCCAAAATTCAACATCGCAAAAATCACCGCTGAGTTTTCAGGTTCAAGTCTTTTTTTTACACGGTTTTTTTTGTCACGGTTTTTTGAGATTTATACGGTACGTTTTTAGCAATTTCTCGACAACGATACAACCTATCGACTTGATTCCAAACACATTATCCGTTTCCAGATTTCCAGTGAAATCTAGATGTATGAGTGCTCATTGAAAGACAGCGTATATCACGTGATATACGCTGTAATGTGAACGGGGTATTACATATGCTTATAATTTTTGAAGTTATCAAGTTTCGGGTTTTCGCTAAATACCTCGACTATGTCTGGATCTCGAAAGAAGTTACCTTGATATGAAGGATTTTTGGTAGCAAAATAACGTTCGGTGACATATCTTTCGGCGAAATGCCCTTCGGTGAAATGCTCTTCGGTGAAATATCCTTCGGTAAAATGTCCTTCGGTGAAATGACCCACTCGGCGAATTTTGTTTTTTTAGTTAAGTGCCTTTGAATACCATAATCAATCAATGTGGGTGATTTTAATTTGATGTACGGAATCCGTTTCATTTGCTTTTGCTATCATTTAAAAACACAATCATTTCATGATTGGCATGATGTTTATTACAGTGTATGACCCATTCCCCCGAATACCATTATACCCGCCGGTCAAACTCCGAATACCAAATCGCTAATCAATTATTCTGCTAGATTTTCTCAAGTGTTCCTGACTGAAGGCAAAAACGCACCGGCTGCATTCAAAATAATAATTTGTATAGATAACTTGTCAATATCACTTCTACGCAATAAAAAGCAGGAAAGAAAAACACACGATGGAAAAAATCTGACGTTCACCTCCGTTCGCCTCGCCGATGAACGTAAATAAATAAACGACAGTTTGTTTACATATTTATCAGTTTGTCAACTCTAATGTGTTGTTAAAGTATTTTAATTGGCCTCCGCCTCCGCCCACCGTTTATAATCATCTGAACGGTCAGTGAGGTGCGGCGCGGAGCATGGCGTGTTTATTTGTTAAAACAATTCCTACAATTTTTGTTTTGGTTTCGCCGCTCTCTTCGTCAAGCCTCTCCGGTGATGACGACGAGTTCAGGTAGAGTCGGTGGAGGTTTTATATCGCTTGCTGCGATTTGTATTCGTTCGATTCGGTATTCGATTGTGTCGCGAAAAAAAAAAACAGTATATTTGTTTTTATTTATCTCAGTCACAGTAGTACGGTAGTCATCATAGTACGCCGAAGAAGGAGAGGGATAGGTCATTGTTGCCTCGGAAACCATAGGGGACGTTTTGCCTTGCCAGATGCGAAGCTGTCGTCGTCGTCGTCGCATCGTGTGTGTAGTGTGTGCGTGTGCGGTCATCGACAAGAAACAAACCGATACCACTAGTAGTAGAGGGAGAAAAAAAGTTGGAATAATAAAATAATATTATTTCAGTGATTATAGCGAAAATAAATACAGAGTGGAAAAAAGTCCCGCCGGAGTGATGAAGTTTTCGCACGCGGATCGAGGGGGAGTTTATCTTGTCTCGGTAGCCATAGCAAATTGCATTTTGCTGTGTGTCGTCGCCGTCATCGTCGGTGAAGGAGAACCAAGTGTGCGTGTCAACCTGCGGAAGTGATTGTTCCCGTTTCATTCGGTTTATTGCACCGATCGGAAGGGATCGAAAGGGGCAGGGCTAACCGTGCATCTCACTCCGGCGCAGGCTTACCAGGTAGAGGAAAGTCAGCTATCTTTGTTGCACTAATGGCGAATGGACGTTGTAGGACGAGGATGGCAAAAGCGGAACCGAGCAATCATCGTTCGTTCAACCCCCACTGAAAAACGCATGAATGAATGAAGCCGTCTTGCTTGTGGTGAGGTACCGGCTGGACATGCGAGAGAGCAGGATGGCGGATACACGCTGCCGTAACCATGGCACGCTTGGATGTAGTGGTGTTTGTATGCGTAGAAGTCTGTTTTTACTGCTGCTCACTGGTTGCTGCGCTTCGTTAAATCAGTGTCGTCGCAGCAAGAAGTGAGGAAAAATCATCATCATCGTCGGTCCCGCTGCTAGTACGCTAATCGGTCCCAACTGTTTTTGTATATTTTTGGACGTCCGAGTGTGTTGATATGTTATTTTATCGTTGGAACCCGTCGCTGCAATAGCAAGTTTTGCTCACTCGCGCCCGCTCGCAGTGCCGCCGTGTGTTTGTGCGCCCAATTTTCGAACCAGGAACGTCCACACGGCCATAGGGACGAGCCACCAGTTAGTGTCGGTACCGCACCGATGGTGGATGTGTGTTTTTTGTTATTTATGATAATAAAGTGAAATTTTGATTGAAAACAATGTCGGTGTGATATTTACCTTCGACCGTCTCGCCTTTTTCGTAAATGCTCCGGGTTTTTATTATTATTGGAAGCAAGACGATTAGTGACAGTGAGCGGCGGGTGAACCCGTCCGACCTGCGGAGAAAAAGAGTTTAACGAAAAAAATATTTGCACAAATTTGTTGTGGAAGATAATATTGTTCGGAATAACAAATTCAGTTGTTTAAATTGAAAACAAACGTGGTTAGTGGACTGCAGAGACACGCGACTTCTTTGGCAACTGAGTGTGTTTACAGTGGAGAAGAACGAAGATGCATACTCTATTTACGGATCAAAATACATTCTCGCGGCACTATGGCCATGCACAGCCGGGATATCCTACGAACACGGCAGCCATGGCTCCTGCTCATCACTACACCTATGATCAATACTCGCGATATACCTATGCAGGATCGGCGTACGCTCTGGCGGCCCCTCACCAAAATAAGGAAATGGTGAAGCCGCCGTATTCCTACATTGCATTAATTGCGATGGCTATCCAGCAGTCGCCGGAGAAGAAAGTCACCTTAAATGGAATCTATCAGTACATCATGGAACGGTTTCCCTACTACCGGGATAACAAACAAGGTTGGCAGAACTCGATTAGGCACAATCTAAGCCTGAACGAGTGTTTTGTAAAAGTGGCCCGAGACGACAAAAAGCCGGGTAAAGGAAGCTACTGGACGCTGGATCCGGACTCGTACAATATGTTCGATAATGGGTCATTCCTCCGACGCAGACGACGCTTCAAGAAAAAGGATGCCCTCAAAGAAAAGGAGGAAATGATTAAGCGGCAAACTATGATGCTCGAAGACAAGATGGGTGATATCAAACCAATCAAGATTATGGGCTCTAGCCACCATCACCTGGACGGCAAGCAGCTCTCCCATCAATTCAAGCGGGAACCGGGACTAGATCTAGCCACTCAGTGCATGGTGAAAGACGGTCTTGCTCCGACAATCCTCAACACCTGCCACGATACACTCGCCACCCAGATGAATCACCTGTCAGCCAGCGATCACGGGTTCTCGGTAGATTCCTTAATGAATGTCTACAACCCACGGCTTCACCACACGTCCTATCCGTATCACTTCAACGAAGAAAATCTGGTGACGACCTCGAGCCAGTTACGTCATCACCACAGCACCGCCCATCATCCACCACCCCATGGAGGTTGGTACACCCCTGAAACGCCTCCGGAATCCATTGGGAACACCTCCGGTGGAAGTGCGTCCGCTCCTCACATCCCTACGTCAACGCCTACCTCGACCGGATTCCGAGATATGGTGTTCGATCATAGTCAAACCAACTGCCAAATGGATACGGGCAGCCCCAGCAATAGCATTACATCGGCCAGTCCACCGGTGATTCCTGGAACGGCAGCGAGCAGTGCAGCTGCGGCAGCCGCCGCTGCAGCCGGACACCTAACGGCCGGCAACCTGAGTCACCTAGGCCACTACCGATCACACGTTGGCTATTATCAGGACTGTGGCATCAAGTACGGCGTGTAAAGTGATCCGAGGTATTAGATATTGTAGATAAGTTGTTCAGATCTCTCACGCTCTTGTGCTGAAGAGGCTTAAAAGCATCAATCATCGCCCCGTTTCGATAGCTCCTCATTCAGACTGGGTACTCTTCACCTGAAGAAGCTTCTTCGCCAAATTCAAGCCTCAGTTGGCCTTGGAAAATATTTCCACTTGCGACGGGGGTTTCGTTTTAACTTTCCTTGTTGTGAGAATGCGGCTCTACGGTTGCTTTGTTCATTATTTATTTCGTTTCCCTGGTAATCCGTGTTAATTTTAGAACCCGATTCCGCTGAATTCTTTAGGAAAACTTTCCAGACAAGCCGCAGCACAGTTGCCTGAGTGGATCTGAACCCGACGCGAAACAAGTGAGTGAAATTAAGGCGAAAATCAATGACTGAAGCTCGAATTTAATTTATTTCTATACAAACGTTTACGTTATACTCTTAAAGGCACTGAGAGGAAACAACGCACTTGAATCGAGCATCTCATTCCCAGCTATATACCTATCAGTCTCTATCATCTCTCCGGTGAAGAGTTTATGTAGAAGTAGAAACAGCAGATTGCAATTTTGAATGATTCGTTACTAACTGTTCAAACTTAGGCATTTTATTGGACTCTGTAAATGTTACGACAATTTTTACTCCGGAAAAGAGAGCAAGCTCGTTTGGCGAACTGCGATGCAAACAAAAACTGTAAATATTAGTATTGTAGTTTTTACCGGTGTATAGTCAATCGAGAACAAACCATGACAAAATGGCTTATCTCTGTGCAAAGAAAAACAAAAAAAAGTAATCCACTTCAATTTCAACTGTCATGACCGATGAGCGAACACAATAGAGGGCTAGGTGAACGTGCAAATAGACTTCCTTTTTTTTCTCCAGCAAAGAGAAGATTAAAACGTTAGCGATGTGATGTTTCGTAATAAATCTGTGAAATTTGAATGTATGCTGCTATGCGTCCGTTGGCTGGTTGGTTGCTTGATTGGTTGGTGTGAATGTAAAGTCCTATCCGTTCCGGCGCTCGAGTACCATTTCGAAGGGTACCGAATCCAAAGCGATTCCATTGTTTGATCCCTGATTTCCATTTGTTCCTATTTTGTGCTACCGAAACTGTATAGAGTAGAAGCATTGCCGGTCGGGAACGGCACAGATGTCGGTCAGGAATCGAAAAAAAAAACAGAAAGTTTTTCAATCCATGTGGAAGGCAAAGGGTCTCTAGGCTTTGAGAGGAGCTGTAGGGAGAGAAGAGAAGGAACAGGGACTAGTTGTGACTTTAAGTTTGGAGTATTGTTCTCATCTGTGTAAAAAATAAAAAAAAATAAAAAATTAAACACTGCGAATATATTTTAAGGAATCTCTCATCTGTACGTGCATTGCAAGAAGATGTATTGTAAAATTAGTATTTAATAACAATAGATTCAAATTAATTATGGTAATAAATCAACGATGAAAATATTATATCGAGCAAAATTTAAAACAAACGGATTGATTTTTTTTTGTGGAGAGTTATTGATGACAAGACATGTTTGGATCAGGGAAAACTCAAATTTTGAATTTAGATTTAGAAAGTAACTGGGGTTTTGCAATTAAACGTACGAAAATGGTTGAACAAAGTACACAGCAAAAAAATATTTTTGATATCACATCAAAGTGGATGCACTACAATCATGTCGAAAATTTCATGTAATTTTTATGACCACATAAATAAACAAATGCAGTAAAAGCAGCGTAATGTCAGTTCATGCATTGTATTAATGATAATTTTGTCCTTTTTAGCAAGTAATATTACACCATATTTTCGACATGATTGTAGTGCATCCACATTGACGTGATATCAAAATTATTTTTTTGCTGTGTATAAACTGGGAATTGGCGTATTTCCTAAGATAAAATCATAAATAGTGTGCGCTATCTAGGTTAGCTGAAATTACATACATTTAATTCTGGGATCCAAGATAATTGTAGAACCGCTAAAAACAGAATTGCAACCGCTTGTGTATTGAGTCATATTTAACTTATTTATTAGGGTGTGTCAAACAAATGGACTGATGGAACAGTTATAACTTTTGACAGGCATAGTAAAGCATTTGCATTCATTTTGTGCATTCATTTACATTCATTTACCTCTAACTTTTTTCATTTACAGAATTCCATAAAATAATTTGTGATAATATGATGTAATGTTTTGTAGGTTTTAATATATGTAAGCTACAATTGTTGTTTTTATCTCAAATCTGTTTATCTTATGCATGATGAACCAGAGCGAACACCATTGTTTTTCAGTGAATTTACATTACATTCGCTGAAAAACAATAACAAGTTCTTCCCGCTCTAGTTCGTTATGCATAAGAGATACAGATTTGAGTTACTGATAAATCTTTTTTTTTTCCTTGATTTGTTTTCCGTCGATCTTGTTTTCCGTGCCGAGCACCAATGCTACCGACGCCAGGGAGGCAGCTCCCACACCTGGACCCTACCTATCGACTCATCAACTCATGAACCGGGGACCAACGGCTTTACTGGGACGAACCAAGGCCTGCTGGGGTGAGAGGTAATCACGCTTACCACTACACCACTGACGCCGCTACTGATAAAACTTGTACCTTATATCAAATCGTATAAAAGCCTTATACATTATTTTACGGAATTCTGTTGATGAAAAAAGTTAGAGATTAATGAATGTGAATGAATGCACGAAATCAATGTATTTGATGTTCCCTGCCTTATGATTGATTGTGCTTGCACAGATTTTGTACCTTAGATAGCCTAAGGACGGTATTTCCATGTCGAAGGTGGTGGGTTCGTATTCCGTACACAGCAAAAAAAAAATGTAATATCGATCAATGTAATTCAAGCTGATGTATGAAATAATGATGTAATAGCAAAAAGCAGATACAATATTACATCAATGGTTGTAATTTTGGTCGCAAAATCGATGTACATCTTACAACTTTATATTACACAACCGATGGATTGACCTGGTTGCAGCAGTTTGGATGTAATATTCAACAACTTTTTTTTTCTGTTTACAGTCAACTTTCGTTCGTTTGGCTAAACTCATAGCCCACTTAGTGAAAAGCTTTCGTTAGTTGGGCTGAGCTGTCAACTAAAAATTGGTTGAGGGATAAACCGATTTATTATTATCAAAATCATTTAGCAATTGTCCAAATTGTTCATTCATGTCCATTCGAAATGGAATCAGCACTGTCATAAATGACGTTTGACTTTGGTTTAGGTGGGCTACAACCCAACTAACGGGAGCCCAACTAAAACGTAGCCCACTTAAAGATAGCCCTACTAGAGAAATTCGACTGTACCCCGAATGTATTACTACCCGGAATTTCATTAAATATATTCCAAGATGGAAATGTTTCCTTCTTTATTAATAAATTTGAATAGTTTGAATCTAAATTTGTTCAGATGGGCGTTGAGAAAAATGGTTAAAGAACAAAAAGTCGAAAGGACAAAATATCGATAAAGTAACATACTGAGTAAAGCAAGCAAATTTATCTTACAAAGTTGATTTCATTTTCTTGGTGATGTCTTCTTCTTTAAAACATGAGCAATTTTTTGACAGATGCTGCTATTGAACCTCGTATTGAATATTCTAACTGCAATACTCGTAAGCCATTTCTCTCTCTTGAAGAAGACTCCCTACTTAGAAACATGAAAAATTCTTTGACAAATGCATGCTATTGAACAATCTAACTTCTGGTGAAACGGTACGTCATGCAACATTCAATGAAAGTGTTATTCATATGTGTGTTAGATAAAAATTGTAAATCACTGATTACATACCTTCAAAGAATGGTTAAAATTGTATGATTAAGTAGGATTCATATTGCAATACTTATCCTCCAAAATTTTGCCAATTTATGCCTTCAATACCTGTTTTCACTAGCTTTCACTTCTCGGAACCGTACTAAAAACAATTACGGCACGTGCTTCTAACTACACTTTCAAACTTTTTCAAAGTAGATTACTAATTAATGAATATCAATTTAATCGTTAAAAACCCATATTGATCCACCGGGCAGGTGAATTGAACCTTTGTTACACAGTATAATCAACAATCAATACAAAACTAACGATTTTAAATTGGCTCACCATTTTAGTAGCCTATTGGTCCCAAGCAAACGATTAACGTACCCTATTCTAGTTGAAATTCTATTACTACACTATGTTTGTTTTGATTCGCTATGAAAGTTTGACAGATAACATCAGGGGTGTGTGGATTCATGCAGAACATGCAGGGGTGAGTGAAATAGCTTGGGACTGCTTGGGACCGTTGTTCTGGTACTGAGTGAGCCAAAAATAATAATGATTTTCTTCGGGACCCAGTGGTCTTAGAGTTACCTCTATGGTATAATCACCAACAAACCGACTTGCCACAGGTGCATTTCGTTTGTCCACAATTCGATTTGTCAAATGTGAGCGATTCCATCTGCCAAACGGGCGATCAGAACTTTCAAACGAGGTGAGACAAAAACCAAGGCAATATAAATTCTACGTGTGTTTGTGTCCTTGCTCATGATATGACGCGATCAGATGAGTAGATGGCGGTAGTGTTTAACGTATTTTAAATATGGCGTCTTGGGCAAAAGTTTGAATGTAGCTTGTATAAGCTGTCACGTCGGTTCGTCGGTGGTAGAATCTCGTTTTTGATATACGAGGCCTTAATGAATATTTTTATTTTTATTGGTCTCAGTTTCTGCACTGGTGCGGCCTAGCACTAGGCGTGTCTTAAGTCACGAGAAAACGGGTTCGGAAAGTTTTGTTGGCAATAGCTGATGTGCTTTTTTCTTTTGTTGGTCGTGATTTGACAGATCAATTGGTCAAACAGCTTTTTGACAGCTCAATTGGTTACCGAGATTCTCTCCGCCAGGCTATGAATATAACGACTATACAGCTAACATCATCTTCTGTCGAACTGTCCTGTGAGCTTAGCGAGAAATTTGTTTATGTTGCCGTGGTAAATCAAAGAGAAAGTCGATGAAAAGAATCGATCAACGAGGATAGACCCTTTTCAAATGTTACGCGAGAATACAGAATTAAATCTAGATAAACATTTCAAAAGGTCCTATCTGCATTGATCGATTCTCTTCATCGACTTTCTCTTTCGTTAATAACGCAGCTGCAAAACCTTTCCCTGTTGTGGGATTACATTGCAGAGATCGAAGTGTGCGGTGTTCGAAGACAGACGTGATTTTTTTTTCTCTTGTCAAATATATTGATTTTGTTCCGTTTTTTCGTGTTTCGGGTAGTTTCGGTTGGAGTTTAGTACGATTTTACACAGAAAGTTTTCAAGAATCGCCAATGACGAAGACAGGTCTGCAAAATCTGAAAAAATTTGAAACTGGCTAGAAACCCAACGCAATGGAATCCCATGAATTTACCATAAAGGAATTCAAATAGAGCAAGAAGCAGCTTTTTCAACATCACAAAATTGGTGAAAGCTATCCATTTTTTTTATTAAAACACTCACACATACACATTTACTTTATATATGATATCGTAAATCTGCCAGCAACGTTTACCGAACGTATGGCCTTACCCTCCTCACTAAGAAACCTCCTAACTCCTGTGACACTTATCAGCGGTCGTAGAGTTCTCTGCATCTCTCTTAAGTAAGTGTCCAACTAAAAATCCTTCCCATCCCCAACAGTTGCAAGGACGTGGCCAGGACGGTTCTCGATTATTGTAGATACTGCTACTTTCATCTAAGAGGCCGAGATCAATCCCATATCTCGGTCAATACGGTAACGGACGGAGGTGGCAGTACTCACATAAAATGGTCTAGGACTTATACCACCTACGAATTTGTGCAACTTGCTTAATGCTAATGCTAATGCAAAACCTTTCCCTGTTGTATTTGATGTTTTGGACGCTAGATAAAAATCTCCGTTTTCAAACTATGCGGTAAAATTAGCGCGAAATCTGTTTGCATAGCAATGGTTATCAAAAGAGAAAGTCGATGAAGAGAATCGATCAACGCAGATAGACCACTTGATCGAGAAATTCAAAAAAAAAAGTGGCATCATTGCTTATGGCAGACTACGTCAACGGGACCGTTTGGTCAGAGTTTCCAGATTTGTTCCACGATGTATCAGTTCTAATAGTGATTTTTAAAAATGAGGGTGATGTCTAAAGGTCTAAAGCGCCAGTTACACTATCCTCCTTGTGAATATATTGACATGTGTAAGGTCCGCTTTAGATGTATAGATGTTTAGATGTATAGATGTTTAGATGTATAGAGCTTTTTGATGTTTAATCGGCGCACACTATTGTACCTTTTAAATCGAATGAGCGCGAGTAAGAGGGAAACAAATTAGTGGGAAAACAAACCGTCCGTTCTCCAAGTGTGCTAGATAGAGAAAGATAATTAAACGTCAAAAAGGTGTATGGGCAAAAACAGCGCAGGATGCATGCTATTCTTAAACAACCCAAATTTGAGTAGGATATCCACAAAAATTGAGTAAACAAAGTTGGGACTGACAAGATGGCGAATGAACAACATCGACCTTTTAGGTTATTTGTTATCTTGTCAGTTACAATCTAGTTTGCTCTATATTGTTTAGCGCTACTTCTAATGGAAATGAGTAGATCTTACTGAAAATTGGATTGTTTAGAAATAACGTTTCTTCGGGACATTTTTGTCTTAGAGTTACCTCTATGTTTCCACTGCTGCAAATTTCACGTTGATGGGATGTACCGTTGATTTTAATCGTTAACTAAAATCATTCTGCCCTATATATCTCCGGAACCGGAAGTCAGATCGGTATGAAATTTTTTTCCCAAGTAGATATGGATGAGGTCTTTCTACTGTTCTAATTTTGATAAAGCGTACCGTTGATTAAAAAAAATGTTAACTAAAATCATTGTGCCCTATATATCTCCGAAATCGGAAGTCAGATCGAGAAAAAATTCAATATCGATCAATGGCTCAAAGGGGTCTTTCAAACGAGATATCAACCATATTGATCGGATGAACCATCTCGAAAAAAGCTTGCCTAGATGAAACGCGTCCATAGACGTACATATAGACATCAGCAAATTTCATCTTGCCGGGTCGATTTTTGATGTTCAATTTGATTCTACGATGTCGTAATCAAACTGTCGAGCCAGATCGAGCCGAGTTCTATAGATTGAGAATGTTTTATAGGGGTGAGATAGCTTGTGTGGATGGCTATCGGGCGCAGACGGCAGACGTGTGAAAATCGATTGTAATACCTATGTTACACTAGTTGCGCTAGGTGGAATCTCCAACACCAAACGTCAGATCGGTATGAAATTTTTTTCTGCAGGCAAATATGGATGAGGTCTTTCTACTGCTGCAGATTTCACGTTGCGATGTATTGTTGATTTTTAAAAAAATCGTTGTTTTTGAAGATAAACCTAGAAGTAAACGAACCTACAAATCTTCTCTAGAAAAGTAATGCATCATTATGGTTGCACTAGCCGAAGCCGTTAGTGATAAAAAAAGACGGCAAAAGGATGATGCAAATATAATCTACACGGTAACTGTAATGTACCCATTAATGGGTACAATTTCACCCATTTTGAAGTAAAGTAGGTTAACCCATTTAATGGGTAAAAAAGGGTACCATAAATAAGTAACTGTTACCCATTAGTGGGTAAACACTACTCATTATTGGGTAGTTTTTACCCATTTAATTGGTTAACTTACCTTACATCTAAATTTGTGCTTGTACTTATTAATGGGTACTAAAAAGCTAGAGTGCAGGGTCTGAGTTCTAGAATAAATGTAAATAAATTGATGTTTTAAATCGATCAGCTATTATGTTTACTTGAGTTGTTTTGGCTTGGTTGTTAGCAACCCCCTGCAATGCAATACAGTTATTGAAACTGCCGAAAACATCAGCAGCGCTGATGATTAATAGCATATTTATTTAAGCTCCAGCCATTTAACATTAAATGCGGCAAGTTGGCAACAAATGTAATGCTTTCAAAACCATTCTTACTTTCCCGCAATGGACAATTAAAAAGTGATTTAGTTGTTTTCGAATTGACGAGCACAATTTGCGTGAATTATGCTTTCCTTATAACGTTATCTAGAAAACTCTATCTATTTTTTCAACGCCGATTTGTACCAAGCTTAATCATAGAGGAAAAGGAGGAGCTGTTAAATTCGCACCAAAGCACCAGAGAAATTTGCCTTCACTCGAGCTATTCGCAGATGACAGCGAGGGGGGCGACACATCTAAATCTCAATTCTAGATGCTCAAAAAATCTCACACTAGCGAATCAATCTTCGAAAAATCATCTTTCATTTCTCGCATCTACTTGCATCGTGCTTCATCTTTTTGCAGGAAATCTTCAAAATCGACATAAATCTTCCTTCTATCTACTCAGCGTGCGTGCAGCTAGCCACAGCAAAACACAATCTTTTCTGCATCGTAGATAGAGTCGCCCCCCTCGGATGACAGGCGTTGCCTGGGGGTTGGTAGTTAATATTGATCTTTTAATTTTGTCGAACCTCTTAACGGAATCCCTTTATGAAGGGCTTTTTGAGTGTATTTATTAATTTCCTTTTAATTCCGTTATAATTACTTACCTTTTCGAGTAATTTAAAAAAGTGACATAACTTATTTTGTATGTGCTTGTTTTGATAAAAAAGCGCTAAACGTAAACTCTTCCGAGGGGGCAGCTTAAGCACAAAAATATCATGTATGGGGGGTATTTATTAGATTAAAAGGTCCGTGAATGAGTACTCTAAAAAAGAAAATTATTTCTTTCGACTATTTCATCTTAGTATTCTTCTTTTCAATAGTGCTGAGATGAGTGACAATAACTTACTTTTTTCATACCGTGTACAAGCTCGACTGTCAAAATCAAAACAAATGGTGTACACGGAGAAAAAATATCACCCAACATTTTAGTTCTTTTAGGCTCTGAACCATTTGGTGGATTTTTTTTAACTTTTGGTTAAAATTTGACAGTTGGAAAGTTATTGATTAACCCTACTATCCGAGCGTGGTTATTTCTGACAGACGATAAGTTAAATTTTGACAACCTTGGCTCGAAAACCGGTAGATCGACAGCACGGGGATTTTCCAACGTAGAAAATATCTTTCGAAATGTCACTTTTAACCACGAGTTAAATTTGACTCGGCAAATGGTTCACAGCCTTACTAAATTTTGAGTTAAGTCTCTCACTTGCACTCGTTTATTGTTGTCAAAAAATAAACGATAGATTCTACCCAACGATATAGTTCAGCCCAATAAGTATCTTTTGAGTAAATTTAATATTCTCAAATTTACGTGAATTTTTCTTTATTTTGGGTAGAATATACTTAATAGTAAGTATTTTTTGCTTGTGTTAAATGTATTCAACTAGCGACGCCGGTGGTGTAGTGGTAAGCGTGATTACCTCTCACCCCAGCAGGCCTGGGTTCAATCCCAGTCTGCGCCGCCGGGATGTTCTGAGGTATAACATCTCTGATCATGCCGTTGGTCGCCGAACATCTGAAGTAAAGCCGTTGGTCCCCGGTTCATGACTTGATGGGTCGATAGGTAGGGTCCAGGTGTGGGAGCTGTGGTGTCGGTAGCATTGGTGCTCAGCACGGAAAACAAGATCGACGGAAAACAAATCAAGGAAAAAAATGTATTTAACTATCAAATAAGAATACTAAGATAAAACAGTCGGAAGAAACACATTTCTATTTTAGAGTACTCTTTCACGGTCCCTTTCATCCAATGAATACCCCCGTATACAAGGTAATTTTGTGGTTTTTCTGCTCCCTCGGTAGAGTTGAAGTTTTGCGCATTTTTTATCAAAACAATCGTACCAAAATTAGTGATGTCCCATTTTTTGATTACTCGATTAACAACTAATCGACTAATTTATGTTCGGTGTGATTTCATTTTTCCGCCAATGAGAGTGCAGTACACGTTTGAAACGGTGGGTGATGATTCTCTGGAAAAGTAAATGCTTTTATCGACATGATATAACCGATTCCAAATATTTTACTTTTCGGTTCGTTAATCGATTAATCGATTATTCAAATGAAAATCGGACATCCCTAGATGAATGTGAAACGTCATTTCAAATATAAGGGCCGTTCCTAAATAATGAGCCAATCTAAAAGGGACCTGGCTTATCACAAATTACGTCCCCATGGTAACTGAAAAAAAAAACCGAGTGCTGACCGGTTGCTACTATGTGCGATTTGCTCAAATTTGGGTTATTGGGCTGAACCTGGGAATTGAGGGAAACGTACTTAATTTGGGTAATATTTCATCTCCGTGTACACTAAACGAGTTCTGCACCGTTATTCGGACTTAGTATAATTGGATTCTTTGTGGGTATATTATTGCCCGTAAAAAATCCAGTAAAATTACAATGATATTCGATATAAATCCGATCGATTTTGTTCATTATCATTATCACTTCCAACATAGTTGACCCATTTTTGGTTAGGCTCAGTTTTGACCGATCTGGGTGGATTCTACCCAAATTTAAGAAGTTTTGAAATAGCGTGTAGTGTCGAACAGTGAAGTTATTATTTTGCATTAAATGTTGATTTAAAAATCGCTCATCTTTTTTAGATGATGTATAAAAATTGATAAATTTTTCTAAATAAAGAATAAAATTTTGAAGTTGATTGATTAACCATTACAATGATTAAATTTTGATCATTCTTTGTTTAGTAATATTTTTGAATTTACATCATCAAAATCCATTCACTGGCATACATAAAGAGGCTGACGCACTATGACACCTTAATATGCTCCAAATTAATTTCTCTCTCTTGGAGATGACTTCTTGTTTGCAACATGAGCAGTTCTTTGTCATATGCTGTCATTGAAAAATCTAACTGAAATACTCGAAAGTCATTTCTCTCTCATCTTCGAGTTGACCCTTTCTTGATAACATGAGCAGCTGATTATTGAACTTTTCTATTTTATATTTTGAATAGATCTATCTAATAATATTAGCAGTTTATAGTGGTCTTGATCATCTCGTTTTGACCCATTCATATACACAGTTCCACAATATAAAGTGTATTTATTTTGCACTTCACAACACTACGTGTCTTCGATAAACTTGAAATCTCTTTGTCGTACCTCCACAAATCCCCTCAATCGAAATCGATTTTTTGTCTTTCGTCCCTCTGAGCTTTAGTACTCAAATACTGTTTTAATTGATTGACATATTTAGATGCTTATTTTGACATTGGGTTAACATAACATAACATAACGATGAAACAATGGGCCGAACATATGTAATTCTTTGCATAGTTTAATAAAGAAGGAAACACATCCATACATGAATGTTTCTTTAAGAAATTTGAGGTAATAACAACCGGTGAAAACTAACGATTTTAAATTGGCTCACTACTTGACTAGCCTATTGGTTCCAAGCAAATGGATTAACCTACTCCATTATAGTCAAAATTCTAGTACTACACGGTAACTCCAAAATACCCAATAATGACTACAAAGTAAGCATTTTCGAGAGAAACTGGGACTACCCATTAAATGAGTAAAATTTTACCGATTTATGAGTAATTACAACTACAAAACAAGTAGTAAGTATTCATTTTTGAGTAACAAATACTCATAAATGGGTAATATTTTTACTCATTTAATGGGTAGTCCCAGTCTCCCTCGAAAATGCTTACTTTGTAGTCATAATTGGGTATTTGCGGTTACCGTGTAAACTATGTTTGTTTTGATTCGCTTGACAGATTAAATGAGAGGTTCAAGGATTCTCCTATGTTTCGAGGGGTGCATCGATTAGCTTGGGACCGAAGAGAGTACCAGAGCTGAGCCAAAAAGTTGAGCACGTTTCATCGGGATCTTCTGGTCTTAGATTTTCCACTGTGGTAATATTACACAACATGCGAAACAATGTGCTGTTGCTTGGATGTAATATTCAACAAATTTTTATCTGTTTTCGTCATATTAGTATGTGGTATGTCTCTCCAGCGGGATACCGGCCCCCTTATCATTTTCAAGAGCTGACATATACAAAATTGCACTGAAAAAGAACTGGCATCACTGATAATACTGAAATATGGTGGCTTGCTTAGCGCTTCAGTGGCGCCACCATGAAAAATTCGAGCACATTCCCGACTGAAACCTTATTTGCGAAGAATGTGATTGTGAGTGTTATGCTTGTGTTTGTGATTCCCTGTAGCGTCCTTTTTCATGTTACACTTCGGAAAATCACTCTCAAATCTCATTCATTGAGTCTCCCTGCGAGAATAAACTCGCATGCGAATGTAGCAAGCATAATTCATGCTTGAGATTCTCATGCATATTCACGCACTCACACTCACAACGCCAAAAAATCATTCCAGCTTTAAACTCATAAGAACCACTCAAACGTCAATTGATAGCATGCTTATGCATGTTAAATTAGTTTTCCAACCCCTGCTGCACAAATAGGAGCAATAACAATTAATAGCGCCAACATATAAAGCAATGAATTTTCGAACCTGAAAACAATGTGCAGACTTCTTCAGTGTTATACTAATACTCGTAATACTCTTCAGTGTCTTTTACTAATACTCAGTGTATTGTACTAATAGTCGAGTTTTAGCACAATAAACTGAACAAGTATGCGCATTGCAGACGAAATACGCGTATCTGTCAAGGATAAGCAATGAAGGGCATTAAATGGAAATGACTTATCCTTCTCTCTTACTGTATGCGCTTTAAATTGACAATCCATAAATTAATTTAAATGTTCGAAAATCCCTCTGTTGACCGATTTTCCACTAGATGTTTTTCAAAGTTAATTCCTTGTCTTTCAGAAATAAGTAAGCTGAAATAGCAGGGTTGTTTAAAAATCATCCATCTGTGAAAATTAAGTGAAAATTCACTTAATGGGACACAGCCCTAGTTTTTTAAAAATCCAAGCAATGTTTACGCACCTCAGGAATGTGTTTTTGCCAAGTGCCACTTTAGTCACCTGCATAGTACGGTGCTGATGAGCGGTAGAAAAATATTCGACTTAAAAAAAGTGGCAGTTAGCTACCATATGACACCTTCATTTTGTTCTAATTTTTAATTTTGTGTATATTTCAACACTTTTTGATCAGAAATGGCATGATATATTGAGAATTGACGCATGCACAGTTTAAGAATCTTTCATTGTTAAAAAATACATAAATACATAAAAACACAACGTTCTTCGGCGACACTGTCGTGGTGAGTAACATTCGTATGACATTATTTTGGTACTATACTTTGATAGCTGGGTGTTGCGAGTGTCGTAAGAAAAATCATCCGGTTATTATGGACAATGCGTCGATTACTGTAACAGCTTACAACACTGGGCAGGACAGCAAATCTGAGTAGCTACGCAGCGAAGGAGCGATTTTCAAAGCTGTAAAGAACATTTCATCGTTTTAATGGAACGTTTACATAGCTGCCGTTCAAATCTCAGCACAAGTCACGAATTACCTTAAATGTGTTAAAGTGTCTGTCAGATGGCATGAAAAAGTTTTCGCAACGATTAGATTTGTCAAACTGCACGGCTGCAATGATGTGCACAAACTTTTGATTTTATTATTGCCCTATTTGAGAACCTCTGCCCTAGACAAAGAAACGATGACACGAGACACGAACTTACTGTACGGTGTGCTGCAAGATAGTGTGTTTCCTTCGCATTTACTCCGTGTATTTACAATCAATCCATTCAGTAATTGAAATCGTACAACCGTCTGGGTACAAACTCTTCCATTACCCGGTGATCGTCCAAACTTTCGAAATTTTAAATGGGAAACTCCACACCGACACCGGTGTGGTAGCACCATGCAGTCTATAAATAAGCTCACACTCCATTAGAACAGCGGAGTCTATCCGTCTTCCAAGATCGGACGACGACGACGACGACGACTACGACTACGACGGTTGCGGATCGGATAACACACCATCGATCGATTCCCTACACCCAGGGCGGCGGTGGTGGCCCACGAGCTGGGTCGAGGGAGGAAAGTACATTTAATGCGTCCGGAAATTGCCTTAATATCTTAAAAATATACTTTCACTTTCTTTCCCATTTTCCGCGGCCATGAGGTGGACGCTAATGCTTCTACAGCATGCACATTATCGTTGCTCGATGGGCCAAATCTAAACAATCGGCAAATGGTTGTTTCCAGGTTGTGATCCAGTTTTTTTTTGGGAGGAAATTTCTTGAAGGAGGGAAATCATGATTTACTATTCTGGCCTCGGCGGCGCACCGGAAGTACCCGGAATTTTCGGTCACTTCCACTGGCCTGGGTCTCCTGCAGCACCGTTTGGGCGGGTACTTTTTTTATGATTGATTTACTTCAAATTAGAAAACGGTATCGGTGGAAAAACAGAAACCGGGAAGTGGAGTAGATCAAGAGCAATTTCATTCGAAAAGCATTTGTTATTCTTTGCTTACAGAGTGATGTTATCTTTTTTTTTATTAAAGCAATGGATCGAAACAGCGCTGAAGGAAGTCCATTTAGGTGCGTTTGCCGTTGGGTGCGTTTTCCAAGATGGAGAAAAGCTTTTTGTTGGTATTCTGACCAGATGGACGCATGATGATGAAATGCGTACGCTTCCAGTTGGTGTGCGATCATGGAGGATGGCGGTTTGTCACCGGAAATTACATGGCATTAGTGTTAATTGGGAGATGATTGACGGATTTATCGATGGCCTGCTGGGTATGTGGCGTTGTTGGAACTGCGTGGGTTGCATTTTGAGGTGCTAGGTGGGTGATGAATGATGTGGCGCCTCCTTCTTTGGTAGGTGGGCCTAGTTTGCCACAAACTTAAGATGACTACTAGTTAGGGGTCATTCATAAACGACGCAGCCCATAGTTGAGATGTTTTAGACCAATACCAGTGCATCAGGCACGACTTCCATTACAAATTGGCACAGAGCAGCTAATAGTGTTTGTTAGCTGATTTTAAACAAAAACGCTCATGGTGAACATCTTTGTAAAGGCAGCCATTTTCCAAATATTTCGAAAATAATTTCTTACAATAAGCCTATGCCATATATATTCGTCGTGTTGCTTAACATTTTCAACATGGTTTTAATCCTGATGAATTATTTTTTTTTAAATTATAGTCACTTTAACACTTTTGGGGGTGTTGCCCCCCTTGCCTGTATAGGACTATATAAGACTCGATTTACAAAATGGCAATTGTGGTCATTAGCAACGTTTCTGAAAATTTTCAGCCAAATAAAAAAATACGAAAAGTAATGGATTTGCGCATTCATCTGGAATCGCTCAGCAGAGAAATTAGTACCTGACCGGGAACGTGATGTGTTTCCTACCTGTAGCTTAGAACTCAAAAATTGGATTTGTGAACATTTCAATTTCTTAGAATCTTCCTTCTGAGGACAGTCGTCCTTTGCGTGAGAGAAATCACCACAATTCATGCATTTAGTTGATATACCTGGGTACTGCGGATTCACTCAATGTGTTTGTCAACTGGGAGCCAGCGTGAACTGTCAAACAAGAGCCAAACATTCAGAATCCACAAACGTAGTTACTCTTCTTATCCATTGCAAAATATTGTTATCTCATAGAAATCACCCATTCTTTTTCGTAACATATTTTTAATTGTAAACTCAACAGTAGAAACCAGCAGACTACGCGACGGGAACAGTTTGTATGACTCAGCTCATAATAAAACATACATTGGTGAAACAGGTACGTAAACAAACTTTATTAGAGTCATGGGGTTCTCAAGCACTTCTGGCTCAGAGTTTTTGGTGGGAATCAACTGAGAAATAGCAAAACCAATTTTAAACTTGGGAAAATGTTCAAGCAATTTCCTACTGGCTTGCAAAATGAAATCGATTGACTCCACTTGTTGTAACTTTAGATATCAGTAACACTTCCTTGAGCAAAAAGCAAATAGATCCGCACGGCAAGAGAGCACGATGCGGACGGAAGTTCCCCTAGTTAGTTTGGGTGGGTGTGTTGTCATTCGTAATAGCGAATTTGTTTATTATCGGGGTGAAACGGAACTTTTTGCCAGGGCGAACCTCAACCTGAGGTAGGTTTTAAAAACAGACGATCGAACTGACGTTTGTCGAAAAACAAGCAGAGCCGATCTTGATACCCGATCCAGGTTGGAACTGAATAATAAACAAAATCGACGATCCATGTTAGGCCAATCTACAAACTTTGAAATTATCGTCGACTTCGGTCATTTTTACCGAACTCTAGACAACTGAACGTTTCAGTAAAATTTGGGCCATTCAATTCAATTGTTTTAAAGCTACTTTTGAGCGAAATCTCCACTAAAGCACGGCCCACTTCGTAATGGAACAACATCATTTGGGTCTATTTCGGATTTGAATTAACTGATTTGAAAACGGTTTTCACTCAAGTGCATACTATTCCTTACATTTTAGGAAAAAAAAAATACGATACGAATTATTCGTCGTGGTTTCGAAGCAATTCTCGAACTTTTCCCTTAATACGACCCTTACAAGTGGCGCACAACTGTCTCGTACATTGTTTTGGCGATTTTATCCCACCAATTTGTCATCTGAGCTGCCGTTTTGATGACTGTACATTTTACCTTCAGTTTTCTCTTCATAGTTCTTCAGTTTTCAAGGGGACTGAATTGGGGACAATTGATTGAATTGAAGGTTTTCGGAACAAACTGGACTCCGTTGCCATTGTACCATTGTACCATTGTTGTACTTCCAGGTTTTAGTGACAACTCGCAAGATCCAGCCAAAATGTCACCGGATCATCATGTGAATCATGAAGGGCAGAATTCGCATTTTGAGACATTCGGTTTTGTAAACCTCCGAGTTCACCATTTTCTCAGTGACGAAAACCTTTGTCTTCTGACCGCAGTTGAAAATTCCCTGCGAGATCATGTATTTGCGTACGAATTTATCCAAAAAACCAAATTTGAATCTGCCAGGGACACCTTCTCGAGCCTTCATCTTGTAAAATTTTGATCCTGGAAGCTGTCCGAAGTCAGCCTTTATGTAGGTTTCAGGGACTTGGTCAGCAGGTTGTCATACAGCTTTCGAATAAGGGTTCTAGCTACGGTATTCTGCTTGAGTGATCGATTTAGTGGCCTACTGGCGCGGTATGCCTGTAAGCCTTCGCGGTAGAGAATTCGCTGCACTGTACTCTGGGTGGCATTATACTTTTTACTCAAATCGCGTTCGGACATACCTGGGTTGCTTCTGATGGACCTAACGACCTTTCCATGGAGCTGATAGTTGGCAGTTCCACTCCGGCGTTTACTTTGAGGCTTCCGATTTGTCGTCAAGGTTTCCCTATACGTTTTGAGCACGCGCCATACGGTGTTTCTAAGAAAATTCAACACTTTTAGCCAACTTGGACGCGGACCACGATAGATTTTCCAGGTGACTGTGTATGATTTTTTTCTACGCTCCTTTTGCATAGTGACTGTCTCCAAAACAAGAGCATTGTATGAATTGAAAAAATACATTGTTATTGTTTTAGTTGTTGTCAACAAATAGATGTCAAAAACTTTAAAAAACGTCCACTAGGAGCCATGAAATAAGCAAAAGAGTTTGTTCCATCACTAAGTGGGCCATGGTTTACAATTACAAGATTTGATCATTTGAACAAAGTTGAACGAGTTTTGAGATTATTGTTGTGTAAAATAGGCTTTTAAATGAAGGTCAAACTTTTACGCTGCAGCCCGGACATAACCTCTAAAAGTTGTATTTTTAATTCTGTTATTTTATTCTTTTCTGGGTTACTCACACATTGAATAACGTTTTCTCAAAATTTCGTCATTATTGGATAAGATTTCGATTTTTTACAACACTTGATGATTTGTATGTTCAAGAACCAACAATTAAAGGTTCACTTAAAATACCTGTTCACATTCAATTTTAACCCAATTTGATCACAACAAGTTTCATTTTGAAGAGGAGTAAAAACTATTATTTCCATGCAAATAAACTTGTCTAGGTTGCTTAAAACGATGAAAAAAACATTTCATGACATATATTTAGTGGTATGAAAAACCGAGTGTACCCCATTAGGCATAAATACGTTAGGCATACGGACGTTAGGCATACGGACGTTAGGCATACGGACGTTAGGCATACGGACGTTAGGCATACGGACGTTAGGCATACGGACGTTAGGCATACGGACGTTAGGCATACGGACGTTAGGCATACGGACGTTAGGCATACGGACGTTAGGCATACGGACGTTAGGCATACGGACGTTAGGCATACGGACGTTAGGCATAATGGACGTTAGGCATAAAGTCATTAGGCATAATGGACGTTAGACATAATATACGTTAGGCATAATGGACGTTAGGCATAAAATACCTTGCTGCTGTGCAACTCTAGAAACCTGCTTAACCTTTAAACCTGTAAACAATGCTTAAATTAGGCTTAGCGTTGAATAAAAAATGATACAAGTTAAACAAACATAGTTTATTTAATAAGCACAGTTTTATTTATCATATCATAAGTGACGTATCTACATTAGGGTGTTTCATTTTGAAAAAAGTGATGAATTTTTGATAGGCCACCCTCCAGTTCGATTCATAGCCCCAAAATATGAACCTGTGCAAAAAATGGTAAAGATTGATGAAGGTTTAGAGGTCGCGCCAATGATTTGGATTTTGTATGGAGATTTTGGTGAATTAGTATGGGAAATTATTGATTTTCGTTTACATTGCTCTAACTTTGGTTGTAGTTGTCCAAACGTTGAAAAAAAAAAATATGTGGTTGTCATGACAATGATCAACAAGCCTGTTGTTGTTGCGATGAAATTGGCGTTGTTGCCTTGTACATATTCATCTGTCAATTTACCCTATTTTGACATTTTTTCACATTTTTATAATTCTTGATACGCTGCAAAACTGAGCGTAGCAACTGTAGGCTTTTTGTTTATTGCCATAGCAATAACATAGTAAATTTTTTCGACATTTGGACAAGTAGAAGCAAAGTTATAGCGATATAAGCGATTTTTTAAATTCTTCCATAGTAATTCCCATACAAATTTCAAATCATTGGCGCGACCTCTAAACCTTCATCAATCTTTACCAATTTTTGCACAGGTTCATATTTTGGGGCTATGAATCGAACTGGAGGGTGGCCCATCAGAAATTCATCACTTTTTTCAGAATGAAGCACCCTAATCTACATATTTACTTAGATCCATGATTAGTAGCGATAGTGGTTAAGTAATCTTACAATGAAAACTCAGCTTAGTTTTGAACTATATCTTGAAATCAATCGCATCTAGAAATAAAAAAAATCACACATTTGTTGTAATATATTCTTACACACATATTGCAAAAGTCAAAGAAGAAAAGGTTTTCCTCAAAGAACAGCTCATGAAATAAAGAATGGTGAATTCTGTGATTTTTCATTCAATAACAAAAAAAAAAAAAAACAGCCAAGGTTGAGTAAAATATGATGCCAAAGAACAGCTCATGAAATCAAGAATGGTTAATTCTGTGGTTTTTCATTCAATAACAAAAAAACATACCTGCTGCTTCCAGGATTTCCTGCCATACTTTTCGATACAACGATTCTGATTGTGTTGTCATCAGAATGAAAACTAGCGGAACCGTCTGTTGATGTGAGGGAGCGATACTTCCATGAACAGTGACGAGTTGCCGAAACAAACAAGGAACTGTGGCAAACGTACCATCTGTAACTCAATACTTTGCCTGTCCAAGACGTCGTTCATGAGTTCCAAAAATTAAGGCTCTTTCATTATTGTCACCGAAGTCAGCAAAGACGGTCTCCATTATCATCCTTCTGGAATTCATCCGGTAGATTATGCCTAACGTCAATTATGCCTAACGTCCTTTATGCCTAACGTCCATTATGCCTATCGTACATTATGCCTAACGTCCGTATGCCTAACGACCGTATGCCTAACGTCGTGCACCCTGAAAAACCATTTTTTTTAAATGCTTATTGAACAATACTATGAAATGCTATGTATTCTACACAGCAAAAAAATAATTTTGATATCACGTCAATGTGGATGCACTACAATCATGTCGAAAATATGGTGTAATATTACTTGTTAAAAAGGACAAAATTATCATTAATACAATGCATGAACTGACATTACGCTGCTTTTACTGCATTTGTTTATTTATGTGGTCATAAAAATTACATGAAATTTTCGACATGATTGTAGTGCATCCACTTTGATGTGATATCAAAATTATTTTTTTGCTGTGTATGGGAAATCATCTATACTTTTCGAATTTACGGATACCAGTTTGCCCCTCGTTGCCCTAAGGGACTAAATAAAAATATCTCCGGCTATAATGAAGCTAGGGGAAATGGCTCTAATGTTGGCCCATGGATCTAAGATTGGGCCCATCGCTAATAATTTGCTATTTATCAATTTTATCTAGATGAACGCGGCATTGAGGTGGTACTAATGAATATTTTTGGTCGCTTTTGAAAATTTAGTCGATTGCTGAATTTTTGTATGGGCCCAAATTAGAGGCATTTAGGCTGACATTACATCCATTTCCCCTATATCAATTATTTTAACTCCAAATTAAAGGTGAGGAAATTTGCTTTCGATCAATTGAATACCATTTGTCAGTGAAATTAGTGATATTGGCACAACCCCTTAGCTAAAATCCTATTTTTCTTGGAAACACACGAAAAAAAAATCAGCAAACTATTCATTAACAACTTACTTACTTACCTTACCAATCAGGCAGGCCTTGTTGTCCTCTGCTGCCCGAACAAGTCGTCTCCACTCTACTCGTTCCATGGCCACGCTTCGCCAGCCTCGTTGTCCGCCAAGTCGCCTTCTACTTGGTCGATCCACCTTGCACGCTGCGCGCCTCTTCTTCTTGTTCCTTTTGGGTCGCTTTCGAGTACCATTTTTACTGGATCGTTGTGCGGCGGCAATCTTACAACGTGCCCAGCCCACCGTAGTCGCCCAACTTTTACAATGTGGATGATGGATGGTTCTCTCAGCAGCTGGTGGTTCATTCGCTTCCTCCACGTTCCGTCATCCACCGTAGATGGTACGCAAAAAACACCTAGAGCGCGTTGGTCCTTCACGAGCATAGTCCAGGTCTCGTGGCCGTATAGGACCACCGGTCTAATCAGCGTCTTGTAGATAGTCAGCTTCGTGCGGCGGTGAATTTTATTCGACTGGAGCGTCCTCCGGTGTCCAAAGTAGGCACAATTCCTTGCCATAATGCGTCTTTTTCAAATACATGAACTCATCGACCACCTCGATTTCTTCACCGTCAATCTGAACTCGGGGTAGAAGGCTAACATTGGGCCTTATTACGGGTGTCACTTCACGGTCAATATGAAGTGAAGTAACAACGTTTCACTCACGGTGAAGTGATTCCCATTTGATTTTGCCGGGAATCACATCACCGTGAATGACAACTTGTCCCTTCACATCGTTTTCACCGTGAAGTGACACCCGTAATAAAGGCCCTTGTCTTCGCTAGAACCTCTTCCTCTCATGAATTTCGTCTTCAATGCGTTAATGACAAGTCCAATCCGCATAACTTCAGTCTCAAAGTTCATCGGCGAAGCCAAGAAGCTGCATGGACTTCCTGAAGATCGTGCCGCTCGTGTCTATATATCCCAGCTCTTCTGACCACGCCTTATAACGCGATGTTGAATAGCAGACACGAAAGTCCATCACCTTGCCGTAAATAACCCCCTTCGAGATTCAAAGGGACTCGATCTCCTCCTCAACTTCTTGAAGATCTGTGGCCGGTAGCCTGTCGCCTTCTGCCCGTGCAACCTTCGTTTTCTCCTGCATCACCGTTGAGGTGCTCGTCATGGTACTGCTTCCACCTATCAATCACCTCACACTGGTTCGTGAGAAGGTTACCCTCCAAGTCCTTGTACATATCGGCCTGCGGCCAATGAAGCCACATTTTTCGATTTTTAATCTGCATTTTCATCGCAAAAAATCTTTTTAATCTATATCTGACTGACACAAATCTGTAAACAAATCTGTAAAATTTCTTTATTATGGTCTTAGTGCAGCTTTACGTAAATCTCCATTGAGTTAGTTCATAGTTCAGAAGGACTTTGTTCAAAGTTTAGAATCTTGAAAAATTACTAATGATTGCTTTCTAAAGAATTTGTCTATTTGTGACATCTCGAAATCCTACAATATTTTTAAGTGACGTGTATCTTTTCTACAGATTTAAAATACAAAACATTAAGTTACAGTTGTGAGAGGCGAATCTGTTTCCGGCTGAAGATTTTCTTAAAGAAGTAAGTATCTCAATTTTCTAGAATTTTATTTTTTGTATGTCTGTAATTACGAAAACCTTTATCTGGACATTTGTTTTCTTTTTCAACTCCGTAATGTTTTTTTACTGAAAGTTTAGTCGGATTACATGCAATATTCCAAGGGGAGTTCCACCATAGAGGTAACTCTTAGACCAGAAGGCCCCGAAGATACGTGCTCAAATTTTTGGCTCAGCTCTTGTACTATTTTCGGTCCCAAGCTAATCGATGCACCCCTCGAAACATAAGAAAATCCATGAACCCCTCATTTTATCTGTCAAACTTTCATAGCAAATCAAAACAAACATAGTGTAGTACTAGAATTTTGACTAGAATGGGATACGTTACTCGTTTGCTTGGGACCAATAGGCTAGTCAAGCAGTGAGCCAATTTAAAATCGTTAGCTTCGAATTGATTGCTGGTTCAACTCTGCACACCTAAATTTGTGCCGAGTTATGAGTTGTGCCAAAAGCTGTGGCAAGCCCTCTGCCGAACAAGGACAATTAAAGTATGCTTATCAAAGTGTTTGGCAACCCTGAAAGTTATGACTTTTGTAATTTTGTTTACATTCTCAATTTCTCTGATGGATCATGGCAGACATTCACCTCCATTCTCATTAGAGCGTTAGCGGGTCGGGAGGTGGAAGAGGAACTGCAAACCATCAAACCAATGCGGTGTTGGAGCAACATCGTCGAATCAGTTTTAAATCATCTGATCGACTCATAAGTGCGTGTCCTAAAAGATACAACCCAAGCATATCGTATCGCTGATTATAATGTCTTTCCCTGAAGGACGGTCATTCTTTGAAAATGGGATTCTCAGCCACCGCAGACTTCAACGTAAGCGCTTTATCAGGCGCGTGTAGATCTGTATAGAACTCGAGAAGATTCTGCCCACTCCAGTCAACTACACACAGATGACAAACGTGGGCGATTCGTGATTCAAGAGCATATAGCATTACAGATAAACCTTTCAATATTCTATGGACATCGCTATAAAGTCCTGTGGTTGTCCTATCAAAGTCCACACCAATTAAGACTAATGACTGACAAGAATATCCGAGGAAAAACGCAGGAGAAAATCTGAAAATTTCCGTCCCGAAGATACTCGGCAAGACCGGGAGCCAAATCTGGCCGCCCCCTATGATAAGCATGTTTTCTTCTTTATTGTTCATTATGCATAACAAAATTGTTGATTTACCTCAACTCTCGCAGAAGATGCTCTGATACTTCGTTGTACGCTTCGAGATTGGATACACACGACAGTATCAAATGTTATGTTAAAAAATAAATGTTCTGGAATAAAACCTCCAGTGGAGACAGCATGTGGGCTAGAATGTGAGCACTGGAAAAATTTCACGATATTTCACGAAAAAGTCCTAGTGCGTTTTGGTGAACTTTTCCAATACTGAATATGAAGATTCATCAAGCTATAGATGCTCGATGTTCATCGTTCCACAATTAAATCCGATCTTCGCAGGATGCATGCTACTCTTCTTTTCGTACGAATAACAGCATAGTGTAGGTGTTCTGCCATCCCAATTGTATAGTTGTGATCCATTTGCTTGATAATGATAAAATTGTTGGTGTGGCCATTCGAATTTATCATCAAAGGCAACCATCGGGCATTTTTCAGAATGATTTCATCTCCGATCGAAAACGAATCGTCTCTAGATGACTGCAGTATCGACAAGACGCTCTGGACCAGCCATGATGTACATAGATGAACTCAACTGAAGTGAGGCCCTGATAGAAGCTGGTCCAGATGAAAACACGATCCGCTGTGATTTTTGCTGTGATTCGGAAGAGACGGACTTAGCTTTGCTAGGTTTGAAGAGATTCACGACAATACTTACAGAATTCTTCGAATGATCTCCAACACCGGTGGGTATCCGTTTGTGGTTTACAACTTCTTGATTGAATCCTTATATCACCAGTTTTATGTGTGACATTCTCTCAATAGCTTCATTTGTGAGTAAACAAAGTATTGACCCGAGTAGTAAACCTTGGAAACGATTGGCAAAATGTCAACACTCATCAGTGATGCCGTTTAATATTATATTGTTTGTGTCCTACTTGTCAAAGTGTGCCTTAATGTGCCGAACAGTGTGTCATGCTGTGTTTCGGCACAGTGTGCAGAGTTGATTGCCCCTTGCAATATTCTTTATTTCTGAATTTTTGTTAATCAAATATCAATATACCCAGCTGACTCTTCGACAAATAGAAAGGGAAACTACTATTACTTACAACTAGAAATCAGAGCATCTGAACATCAGAAGTCCATTCAAAAGGTTCGAAGTCCATTCGAAGCTAAAACAATATTAATATATTTAGTGAAAAAGACGATTTGGGTTTGATGCTAAGATTAAATTCAAGCTGTTCAAAATAAAGAAAAGAACATTATTCGAAATTAAAAAATATAAAAATAGTATATTATTTGAAAAATCAGAAAAATCAGTAAATTTTTGAAAAATCTGTATATATTCGAAAAATCTGTAATCTGTATACACAGATATCTGTATCAAAATATTGACAAAAATCTGTATGATTACAGATAAATCTGTATATGTGGCATCACTGCCTGCGGCACGTAGCCTTTGTGCGAACTATTTAGCTTCTCGTAGAACTTCCGTGTGCCGTTCACGCGGTACAGATTTTCCATCGCCTCACGATCTCGGTCCTCCTGCTGACGCTTCTTCACTCGGAAAACCGAGTTTTGTCTCTTGTCAGCATCGCTCCACATTCAATCTCGTGCGGTGTTGCAGCATTCTCGCCCGTGCTGCATTCTTCTCCTCTACTAACAGTTTGCATTCGCCGTCAAACCAGTCATTTCTTCGGTCCGGGATCGCAGTACCTAATGCCGCTGCAGCAGTACTACCTATGTCGGAACGGGCAGCTCCGGTGTCCCGTAATTGCTCAATGTTAAGTCGCTGCGTTCGACTTCGACGGGTGTTATGCATCTGCAACTAAGTAGTGGTCCGAATCTTTGTTTTATACGTGCGGATGTTGATACTGTCGGAGAAGAATTTCCCGTCGATTAGAACGTGGTCGATGATCTCCAGGTGGCTTTGTGGATATTCTTGCGAGAGAAAAATGCACTTCGGACTACCATACCCCGGGAGGCTGTAAAGTTCACGCATCGTTGGCCGTTGCAGGTCTGTAAATTGCCTCCCGTCCTACCTGAGCGTTCATTTAGCCGATTACGATTTTGGAGTCCCGTTGCGAACAGCCGTCGTACACCTGCTCCAGCTGCGCATAAAACGCTTCTTTCTCGTCGTCGGGTCTTCCTTGTAGTTGAAGAAACGGCCCTTAATCCTCAGCTTGTACATCCTCGCGTTGATCGGCTACCAACCAAGAACGCGTTCACTTTCCTATTGCCAGACTGGCAACATTGCCCAGGCCACCCAGCTGTGTCTATGTTTCAGCTGGTAGTCTTTTGATATCATATGACTCGGGGAGGCGTGAGGTATAGGAACTTGTGAGGACCAGGCCTAGGTATTCCGCTCCTTCCAGGTTGTCCATTCACCACTTTGTTGCCCAACAATACCACTTATATATCACGGATAAATTTTCAGCTGATCGAAAGAAAAATTTCTCACCTTTAATTGGGCGTTAAAATAATTGATTTAGATTCTTAACAGCCGGAGATATTTGTGTTTTAGTAAAACAAGAATTTTATTTTTTGGTTGTGGCTTGAAAATTATCCTACTGAAATTTTGTATGACTAATTTTTTGTATTCAGAACAAGATCTTACATCATTCATTTGTTACATTTATTTGTAAACTAAAGTCAATGAGTTCATAAGTATCAGAAAGATAAGATCACACTTTAGAGAGATTAGTTCACATTTTTTAAGGACTTCCAACGTTAAAAATGTGATCAGAATCCCTGAATATGTGATGTTCAGTCAGATTCTGAAACATTTTAGGTTTTGTTCGACTTTTGTATGGAGGCCCGCCACTGTGCGCTGTTGAGATTTCGGTAAAAATATCGATCACAAATTTTAAAAATTTGTATTTGAACATTTGTCTACGCGGGCTAGAATCCCAAAAAACTGTCTTCATAGTTAATAAACAGTCCCTTATAAGCCAGGGATGACACCCCGCCTAATTGATCCATCCGCGGAAACGGTTTTCCAATGCGACTAATTTGATATTTTCTGACATTTTTTTTTTCAGGGCAAACTATTCTCTTTCAGTCTTGTTTCCGTCTCGCATTTCGGACGCATTTTGACGCGCTGACATGTGTTTACATTAGCGCAAACACCACAGACTGGGAATGTGTTACAGTAGTGCGGGAACCAAAAGAATGATAGGCAAAAAAATAACCCAGTGAAAGAGTTATATTTTCTCTGATTCAGATAATGGGCTAGGCACGCATCAAGACGGGGTAGGCGACGAAAACGACAAAAGAATCCATTTTCTGCTCGCACATTTGACAGCTGACGCTGATTGAGAGTATCCTGCAATTCTGAGAAAAGTCCAACATTTTTCCAATGCTTCTATTTGTCCGTTTTCTATCAGTCCAATGTCGAAGAATGAAATCTTCATCTATATGGGATAGCTGAGGAGGCTGTTTGAGCGAACCTACCGCAGAGTTGCCACGAATTAATGCATCACGTCATGTAGGAAAATGCATTTTCCACCTTTGACACTCGGCTGTCATTCCTTCCGTTACTATATAGACATAATGCACGCAGAGCGATCGTGGATGGGAAACAGGCCGCCCAAATGTCTACTACCTTTACTTTGGAGAATATCGGTTTCAATTACACATACGTGGCATAGGTTAAGTGAAATTTTTATCCCATACACGAAACATTTGTTGACTAAAATTAAAAGTTCCATCGCGGTAGGCGATACTTCTAACGGTTCTTGCATGGAACGCATTCAATACAATGTTCCACACAATTCCCGAATGCAAACAAAATTAAAACACCGACAAAATTTATCTGTTTTATTTTACCCCTCATCGGTACACTATCGATCGAAGAAATCAAAATAAAACAATTGCGATCTGATGTAATGAAGGTTATAAAAAGTAATGCATAAATAAACACACATTTTCTCATGCAAATTGCGTAAAAAAAGACCAGAATCGATCCCGAACATGACCACACGCATACACACCGGTCAGCTCAACAAAAAAAAAACGAATCACAAAGAGCCGCCCTTCTTTGTCGGAATGGCAACAAAGCAATCATGCGCGCAATCGATTTTTATGACCCGCTGCTGAGAACAATAACACGTCTCCGATGACAGCTTTTATGATGTTTTGAAATTGTTTGTTAAACATTACTTTTCATTATACACACACTTTGCTCTCTAACTCATTTTGCCACTAATTGATAGCGATTTGACGTTTACTGCACTGGTTAAATGCCATTTAGCGAATTAGTTGTCACATGCCGAACGACAAACGATACACACCCAAAGAAACAGTCACTCGGCAACAATACGGTAGCGCTAATAGACCACACGTTCCCGAAAAGCCATAATTTCCGAAGACGAAGAAGCGAAATTAAAACAACACTAAAGTGTCAATCAAAATAAACGACATTTGTTTACTCTAACCGTCAGTGAAAACGAATAAAAATGGCGTACATATCTGTGCCTTTTTTTCCCATTTCTCAATCCTCAGCCTGCGACTGACTTGCTGATAATCTCTAAGCATACGGTGCACAGAATTTGACTGTTCAAGCGAATGGGACGTGAAATCGGCTAAAAATGATACACGTTGTAGCTTTGTCTCGTTTAAAGGTTTATGTATCATGAAATACGGTTGTGGTAATACATCTGTATGCGTTGTTTTGACCTATTGTATAGTATGCTTTGACAGCCATTTTTTGGTTAAAACAGAAGCTACCTTCTAATTTATTGAGCGCAGTACATCAATTCAAGGATGGATTTTCAAAAACGAGTCTGCTTTTTAAACAAAGATTCAAATCTCAATTTCTCCAAACTCTAAACTCGCCAACGCAAACTAACACCACCAACAGGTAGCGTAAAGTTTTTCTAACATGATAGTACACAGTTAGCAATAAACGTGTGATTTTACTCTATGCTGCTATTGCAGCGGGTAGAAATCAAAATACTAACCAACGTTCTAACGGAAATTTTGACAATTTTGACTTAGGAAGCATTATTGACATGATTTCTGATATGCTTAAATCTAATCCCATGTTTGATGCTATTCAAACTGGAGTAAAATTTGCTAATAATATTGTCATGACTTTAAAATTCAGTAATGGATTTTAAAGCTTTAAACATTTTAAATTGGAATGCTCGATCTCTTAAAGATAATGAAGACGAGCTATTTAACTTTTTGAGAGTTCATAACGTGCATATTGTCGTTATAACTGAAACGTTCCTTAAACCTGACCATAAGGTTAAGAAGGAATCAAATTATTTAATTTATAGAAATGATCGTCTTGATGGACCCTGTGGTGGCGTTGCCATCATTGTTCATAGACGAATCAAACATAAAATTTTTTCTTCATTTGAAACCAAAGTTTTTGAAACTTTGGGAGTTTCTGTTGAAACAAAATTTGGACAACTTACGTTTATAGCTGCCTATTTGCCATTCCAATGCGTAGGGCAGCAAAAGAATTTTCTCAAGGGTGACCTTCAGAAACTTACCCGTCATAGGCCTAAATTCTTCATTATTGGTGATTTTAATGCAAAACATCGCTCATGGAATAATGCTCAAAGCAATTCCAATAGTAATATTCTGTTTGATGATTGTTCTGCAGGTTATTACACTATTCAATATCCAAACAGCCCAACATGCTTTTCTTCTGCAAGAAATCCCTCAACTATTGATTTGGTCTTAACTGATTCATGTCAACTTTGTAGCCAATTGGTTACCCATGCTGACTTCGGTTCTGATCACCTTCCAGTAACTTTTGAAATATCCCAAGAAATAATTTGTAATCCCAACAGCTCTATTTTCAATTACCATAGAGCTGATTGGGAGCAATATCGAACATTTATGGAATATAACTTCGATCCAAACATTCCTTTGCAAACCAAAGATGAAATTAATTATGCTCTTGAATCTCTGACTACTTCTATAGTTGAAGCAAGAGCTGCCTCAGTTCCAAAATGCGAGGTTAAATTCGATTCAATTATAATAGACGACGATCTTCAGCTCTTGATCCGTCTTAAAAATGTCCGTAGGAGACAATATCAAAGAACACGCGATCCTGCCATGAAAGTTATCTGGCGGGATTTGCAAAAACAAATTAAAAAGCGATTCTCTGCCCTGAGGAATAAAAGTTTGGAAAATAATGTTTCTAAATTAGACCTGAGTTCCAAACCCTTTTGGAAACTCACAAAATTTTTGAAAAAACCTCAAAAGCCAATTCCAGCGCTTAAAGAAGGTGGTAAAATTTTGATCACAAATTTGGAAAAAGCTCAGAAACTTGCTAAGCAATTTGAGAGTTCCCATAATTTCAGTTTGGGTCTTACTAGTCCTATTGAGAATCAGGTTGCTCGGGATTATCTGAATATTTTCTCTCGAGAAAGTATTTTTGATGATTCCTGGGGGACTGATTTGGACGAAGTACGATCTATAACTAAAAAGTTTCGTAATATGAAAGCTCCAGGTGATGATGGAATTTTCTATATCCTCATCAGAGAGTTCCTTATCTTTCTTGGTAAAATTATTTAACATATGTTTCCATTAGGTATACTTTCCTGATAAATGGAAAAATGCAAAAGTTGTCCCAATTTTGAAGCCAGATAAAAATCCAGCTGAAGCTTCTAGCTACCGTCCAATAAGTTTGCTTTCTTCAATAAGTAAACTTTTTGAAAAGATAACTTTGAATAGAATGATGCTTCACATCAATACGAACTAAATTTTTTGCAGATGAGCAGTTTGGATTTCACCATGGGCATTCAACTACTCATCAACTCTTAAGAGTTACCAATTTAATTCGTTCAAACAAATCTGAAGGCCACTCAACTGGAGTTGCTCTTCTAGACATAGAAAAAGCATTCGACAGTGTTTGGCATGAAGGTTTGATTGCTAAATTGAAAAAGTTTAATTTTCCACTTTACATTATGAAATTAGTTCAGAATTATTTAACTGACAGAACTCTGCAGGTAAATTACCAAAATTCCAAATCCAATCGACTACCTGTTAGAGCAGGAGTTCCTCAGGGTAGCATTCTTGGGCCTATATTGTATAACATTTTCACTTTGGACCTCCCTGATTTGCCTCAGGGTTGCCACAAATCTTTGTTCGCTGATGACACAGGCATTTCCGCTAAAGGAAGAAGTCTTCGTGTTATTTGCAGCAGACTGCAGAAAAGTTTAGACATTTTCTCTTCTTATTTACAAAAATGGAAGATTTCTCCCAACGCTTCCAAAACTCAACTTATAATATTTCCACATAAGCCTAGAGCTTCCTTTTTGAAACCTAGTAGTAGTCACATAGTCACTATGAACGGAGCTCCAATTTCCTGATCAAACCAAGTGAAGTATCTTGGATTAATACTTGACCAAAAATTAACTTGTAAAGATCACATTGAGGGCATTCAAGCCAAATGTAACAAATAAATAAAATGTTTGTATCCTCTTATAAACAGAAAATCCAAACTTTGCCTGACGAATAAACTTCTAATATTTAAACACGTTTTTAGACCGGCCATGCTTTACGCTGTGTCAATATGGTCTAGTTGTTGCACTACCAGGAAAAAAGCACTTCAAAGGATTCAGAACAAAGTTCTGAATATGATTTTGAAGTTGCCTCCCTGGTACAGTACTACCGAAGTACATAGAATTTCGAATGTTGAGACTTTAGCACAAATGTCCAACAAAATAATTAATAATTTCCGGCAAAAATCGTTACAATCCTCAATTGCAACGATTAATTCCCTTTATACTTAGATAAGATTTAGTTTTAGTGTTTAGTTTTAAGATATCAATTGTTATACTGACATGCAGGTTTAAAAAACCTGTTTAAAATACTGAATTGCCAAGACAGGAACAATGTAAAAACACTTAGAAATATATCATAACAATTAAGGCTGGTAATACTGTAGTAACTGGAGCACCTAGGTTAAAAATGAAACGTAATTTATTTTGAATTTGAAACAAATAAAGCGTTAAAAAAAAACAGCATGTAGAGTTCACAATTATTCATAATCACTTTTGGTTCCACCGTATTCCAGTTTTCCATAAACGGTTTCGCTGTCGGTTTGAGTTTTTGGAAATCAATACGGATCTGCAAAGTTGTAATATTTGTCTAAACGGAACAATATTTTCAAAAAACACTTGATCATTTACCAAATCTCCATCGTAGGCCGTTATAACAGGACAATCTTTTGCAAACGAAAAAAAAAGTTTTCCTCGAACCGGTATTTCTGTCGTCTCTCAAACGTTTTGTTCCACAGATCGATCACATGGGATTTTGTCTGCTGGTTTGGCACAATGAATCGTAGCTCACCTTCCTAATTAAAAAAGTAGTTTCATAAATTTAATCTTGCAATTATATTACAGATACTTACGGCTTCAACCAAATTGATTTCGGTCTCCAGATTGCTTTCATGAACTGCTTCTTGAGATTTTACTATGCGAGGATGACGCTTTGATGCTCGGTCAACGGATGTCCTAGCAAGGTACTCCATCCTGTAATGCATCAGGCCTGCGTGACGATTTGTACCTCCGGCATGGGGATGGAACCATAAAGTCTACGAAAGGAATTTAAATGCAATTGTTAAACGGCATTACTTAAATCACCACTTAGATGCTTATTCACCTGCGGAGTGTCAGAGGAGTTAGCTGCCAGTGTACGATAAGACCCTACCAGGGACACAGCTATTTGATTTTTTTATAAAAATTGCTTGGAATTCTCAATTGATAATTGTTGATTTTTTTTAAATGAAAGCAGCATGCACAACTTGCTATTTAAATGAAAATAATTTATAATAAGTTACGGTTTGATGGAGAAAACAACAAGCTAAAAGATAACACTAAATATACGCATGTAATACGGCTAGCACCAATCTCAGCGTTAGTACTTCGTGCTAATAGCATAGTTCCTTTTGCCGTAGAGTGATGTCACATATGATGTGTTGGTTATCGAAAGTCAGTTGATTTTGCGATTTGATGTTATCGTTGGCTTGTTGCTTTCACAACATAACCAATATAAAGATGAGCAATCAAAATTTTACTTACCAACCGTATAGTGCTTTCAAACAGTCACAAAGTATGTTACAGATCTGTTTAATCATCGTCTCTTTAGGCTTGGTCTGTTCTTTAAGGACCTCCATGATTGCAAGACCATTTTCTGTCATCTGGAGAACGCAGTCGATATCAATTATCTGAAATGGTATCGTTAGTTAGTACAGAATGCATATTTTAAGACAATTTATCCAAAACCTTACCTCATCAAGGCATATTCCTTGATATGGATTATCAGAGTCAGCAGGAGCAGATGGAGCTTGAAAACTGGCATATTGTGTAGCGTGATCCTTATTTTGAAATAATTCTTCGTCAATATACTCTACTGCAACTTCTCGGTATTCGTGTTGTAATCGCTGAATCAGCTTAATCATCTTTGTTGTAAGGTTTAATCTAATGAAATCTTTATCATCTAACTGTAGGAATGTTTCTAGATCGTCGATTTCTTCTCGTTCTGAATAAAAATAGACGTCAGTGAATAAGCAATACAATCTCTAGAGCGGTGATGAACGAAAATTATACTTTTAATAATCACGGTTGTAAAATCGTCTAGAAATATATTTTTTGTTGCAGCTGTACGGCGACCAAAAGGAATACACAGTATAAGTAAAGGGTGATACGGTCAAAATTTGGTCAAGGGAAAACGCGTGTAAATCGGTGAAATCGTTTATTTAAAAAATCAAATTAAATTTCTTTTTCAAGTTCAATTAGTATAAAATTCAGGAAAAATATTCAGTTAGGCTTCCGCTTTTCCAAATCCGAATTGCCGGGCCTTACGCTTGACCCCTGCCATCAGATTTTGTACAGCCACCTTGTCCACCTTCTTCGCCGCAGAAAGCCAGTTTGCCTTGAACTGCTGCTCGCCCTTAGCAGTTTTTTTGGTCTTCTTTAGGTTCCGCTTGACAATAGCCCAGTATTTCTCAATTGGGCGGAGCTCTGGCGTGTTGGGAGGGTTCTTGTCCTTGGGAACCACCTGCACGTTGTTGGTGACGTACCACTCCATGGCAAGATGCCAAATCCGGCCAAAACAGTACGGAACAACCGTGTTTCTTCAGGAAAGGCAGCAGACGTTTATTCAAACACTCTTTCACGTAAATTTCTTGGTTGACAGTCCCGGAAGCTATGAAAATGCTGCTTTTCAAGCCACAGGTACAGATGGCTTGCCAAACCAGATATTTCTTTGCGAACTTTGACAGTTTCATGTGCTTGAAAACATCTGCTACCTTTCCCCTTCCTTTTGCCGTATAAAACTCCTGTCCCGGAAGCTGCTTGTAGTCGGCTTTAACGTAGGTTTCGTCGTCTATTACCACGCAGTCAAACTTCGTCAGCATCGTCGTGTACAGCCTCCGGGATCGCGCTTTGGCCGTCGTATTTTGTTTATCATCGCGATTTGGAGTCACTACCTTCTTGTAAGTCGATAGTCCGGCTCGTTTTTTGGCTCGATGCACGGTTGTAGACGATACACCCAGCTTATTTGCGGCATCTCGGAGAGAGAGGTTAGGGTTTCGCTTGAAACTACCGGCAACTCTCTTTGTCGTCTCAGCGGCTTCCGGTTTTCGATTTCCCCCCGATCCAGACTTCCTGGCTGTCGACAAACGTTCCCCAAACACTTTAATTACATTTGTAACGGTTGATTTGGCAACTTTTAGCGATTTTGCCAACTTTGCGTGCGAGTAGCTCGGATTTTCGCGATGCGCGAGCAAAATTTTGATACGCTGCTCTTCTTGCTTGGACGGCATTTTGACAACTGAAGAGTGAATTCCAAAATCAAAATAGGAGCAACATTCTTTAGACATTTTCTCTTCTTATTTACAAAAATGGAAGATTTCTCCCAACGCTTCCAAAACTCAACTTATAATATTTCCACATAAGCCTAGAGCTTCCTTTTTGAAACCTAGTAGTAGTCACATAGTCACTATGAACGGAGCTCCAATTTCCTGATCAAACCAAGTGAAGTATCTTGGATTAATACTTGACCAAAAATTAACTTGTAAAGATCACATTGAGGGCATTCAAGCCAAATGTAACAAATAAATAAAATGTTTGTATCCTCTTATAAACAGAAAATCCAAACTTTGCCTGACGAATAAACTTCTAATATTTAAACACGTTTTTAGACCGGCCATGCTTTACGCTGTGTCAATATGGTCTAGTTGTTGCACTACCAGGAAAAAAGCACTTCAAAGGATTCAGAACAAAGTTCTGAATATGATTTTGAAGTTGCCTCCCTGGTACAGTACTACCGAAGTACATAGAATTTCGAATGTTGAGACTTTAGCACAAATGTCCAACAAAATAATTAATAATTTCCGGCAAAAATCGTTACAATCCTCAATTGCAACGATTAATTCCCTTTATACTTAGATAAGATTTAGTTTTAGTGTTTAGTTTTAAGATATCAATTGTTATACTGACATGCAGGTTTAAAAAACCTGTTTAAAATACTGAATTGCCAAGACAGGAACAATGTAAAAACACTTAGAAATATATCATAACAATTAAGGCTGGTAATACTGTAGTAACTGGAGCACCTAGGTTAAAAATGAAACGTAATTTATTTTGAATTTGAAACAAATAAAGCGTTAAAAAAAAACAGCATGTAGAGTTCACAATTATTCATAATCACTTTTGGTTCCACCGTATTCCAGTTTTCCATAAACGGTTTCGCTGTCGGTTTGAGTTTTTGGAAATCAATACGGATCTGCAAAGTTGTAATATTTGTCTAAACGGAACAATATTTTCAAAAAACACTTGATCATTTACCAAATCTCCATCGTAGGCCGTTATAACAGGACAATCTTTTGCAAACGAAAAAAAAAGTTTTCCTCGAACCGGTATTTCTGTCGTCTCTCAAACGTTTTGTTCCACAGATCGATCACATGGGATTTTGTCTGCTGGTTTGGCACAATGAATCGTAGCTCACCTTCCTAATTAAAAAAGTAGTTTCATAAATTTAATCTTGCAATTATATTACAGATACTTACGGCTTCAACCAAATTGATTTCGGTCTCCAGATTGCTTTCATGAACTGCTTCTTGAGATTTTACTATGCGAGGATGACGCTTTGATGCTCGGTCAACGGATGTCCTAGCAAGGTACTCCATCCTGTAATGCATCAGGCCTGCGTGACGATTTGTACCTCCGGCATGGGGATGGAACCATAAAGTCTACGAAAGGAATTTAAATGCAATTGTTAAACGGCATTACTTAAATCACCACTTAGATGCTTATTCACCTGCGGAGTGTCAGAGGAGTTAGCTGCCAGTGTAGGATAAGACCCTACCAGGGACACAGCTATTTGATTTTTTTATAAAAATTGCTTGGAATTCTCAATTGATAATTGTTGATTTTTTTTAAATGAAAGCAGCATGCACAACTTGCTATTTAAATGAAAATAATTTATAATAAGTTACGGTTTGATGGAGAAAACAACAAGCTAAAAGATAACACTAAATATACGCATGTAATACGGCTAGCACCAATCTCAGCGTTAGTACTTCGTGCTAATAGCATAGTTCCTTTTGCCGTAGAGTGATGTCACATATGATGTGTTGGTTATCGAAAGTCAGTTGATTTTGCGATTTGATGTTATCGTTGGCTTGTTGCTTTCACAACATAACCAATATAAAGATGAGCAATCAAAATTTTACTTACCAACCGTATAGTGCTTTCAAACAGTCACAAAGTATGTTACAGATCTGTTTAATCATCGTCTCTTTAGGCTTGGTCTGTTCTTTAAGGACCTCCATGATTGCAAGACCATTTTCTGTCATCTGGAGAACGCAGTCGATATCAATTATCTGAAATGGTATCGTTAGTTAGTACAGAATGCATATTTTAAGACAATTTATCCAAAACCTTACCTCATCAAGGCATATTCCTTGATATGGATTATCAGAGTCAGCAGGAGCAGATGGAGCTTGAAAACTGGCATATTGTGTAGCGTGATCCTTATTTTGAAATAATTCTTCGTCAATATACTCTACTGCAACTTCTCGGTATTCGTGTTGTAATCGCTGAATCAGCTTAATCATCTTTGTTGTAAGGTTTAATCTAATGAAATCTTTATCATCTAACTGTAGGAATGTTTCTAGATCGTCGATTTCTTCTCGTTCTGAATAAAAATAGACGTCAGTGAATAAGCAATACAATCTCTAGAGCGGTGATGAACGAAAATTATACTTTTAATAATCACGGTTGTAAAATCGTCTAGAAATATATTTTTTGTTGCAGCTGTACGGCGACCAAAAGGAATACACAGTATAAGTAAAGGGTGATACGGTCAAAATTTGGTCAAGGGAAAACGCGTGTAAATCGGTGAAATCGTTTATTTAAAAAATCAAATTAAATTTCTTTTTCAAGTTCAATTAGTATAAAATTCAGGAAAAATATTCAGTTAGGCTTCCGCTTTTCCAAATCCGAATTGCCGGGCCTTACGCTTGACCCCTGCCATCAGATTTTGTACAGCCACCTTGTCCACCTTCTTCGCCGCAGAAAGCCAGTTTGCCTTGAACTGCTGCTCGCCCTTAGCAGTTTTTTTGGTCTTCTTTAGGTTCCGCTTGACAATAGCCCAGTATTTCTCAATTGGGCGGAGCTCTGGCGTGTTGGGAGGGTTCTTGTCCTTGGGAACCACCTGCACGTTGTTGGTGACGTACCACTCCATGGCAAGATGCCAAATCCGGCCAAAACAGTACGGAACAACCGTGTTTCTTCAGGAAAGGCAGCAGACGTTTATTCAAACACTCTTTCACGTAAATTTCTTGGTTGACAGTCCCGGAAGCTATGAAAATGCTGCTTTTCAAGCCACAGGTACAGATGGCTTGCCAAACCAGATATTTCTTTGCGAACTTTGACAGTTTCATGTGCTTGAAAACATCTGCTACCTTTCCCCTTCCTTTTGCCGTATAAAACTCCTGTCCCGGAAGCTGCTTGTAGTCGGCTTTGACGTAGGTTTCGTCGTCTATTACCACGCAGTCAAACTTCGTCAGCATCGTCGTGTACAGCCTCCGGGATCGCGCTTTGGCCGTCGTATTTTGTTTATCATCGCGATTTGGAGTCACTACCTTCTTGTAAGTCGATAGTCCGGCTCGTTTTTTGGCTCGATGCACGGTTGTAGACGATACACCCAGCTTATTTGCGGCATCTCGGAGAGAGAGGTTAGGGTTTCGCTTGAAACTACCGGCAACTCTCTTTGTCGTCTCAGCGGCTTCCGGTTTTCGATTTCCCCCCGATCCAGACTTCCTGGCTGTCGACAAACGTTCCCCAAACACTTTAATTACATTTGTAACGGTTGATTTGGCAACTTTTAGCGATTTTGCCAACTTTGCGTGCGAGTAGCTCGGATTTTCGCGATGCGCGAGCAAAATTTTGATACGCTGCTCTTCTTGCTTGGACGGCATTTTGACAACTGAAGAGTGAATTCCAAAATCAAAATAGGAGCAACATTCTACACACACACACCTTCAAAATGAGGGGTGTTCAGGTTTTTTAAATGCAAAATTGAAAGAAATACGTCAAGTTGATATTGACCAAATTTTGACCGTATCACCCTTTAGTCCAAATACGTCATGTGCTGCAAGAGTGTCTCCACAAAACATTGTAACTACAGATTTTAATACAAATTTTTCGTTACTATAGTAGACCGTAACACCCTCTTCCAGTTTTCTCAGATCAGCAATCAACGGTTGTAGTATTTTCTGAAATCCTTGTTTTTTAACATCAATCGAATTACAAAAAAGCAGCGGGAATACTGTTTTCGGAGAGCTGTTCCACTTTTCAGGAAAATTCTGAATTTTAAAATTGAAATTGCATACTTTATTTATGCCAGCTCGTGAACTAAAGGCATTACCTAATTCAACGTCATCCTGGTACAAACTAATACGAATACAGTTGGGATTTTCCCGGAAGTACTCACTGTTTTTAAACAATTCGCCTGATTTAAATTAACTATACTCTTTCACGCATGGAGTGTCAGCTGCATCTGATTCTATTAAAAGTTTCCTATTGGAGAGATCCCGAAACAAAAACTTCAGCGTATCTATAATGCTTATGTAGGAGCCAGTTTCATTCACCAAAACTTTTTTGGGAAGTGAGTCAACGTGTCGAACATCTTGTCGGCGACTTAACAAAATATCACGAGGAATTGGAGCTGATACGCTATTTTTTTTCCAAAAACATGGTTTGTTTTTGAAACGTGTTAACCTCGGAAAACAGATCAAGCTGAAATTTGTTTCTCAAATCGATGAGATCATTGTCGGGAACATGCACATTATGTGCATTCAAAAAGGCAAGCACTTGTGCCTCCAAGTACTCAGTTACATGTTGAACCGTTGTGTCGCATAATTTTATTACTTCTGCAATTTTCGTTTGAGGCAAACTAACGTCGCTTAACAATCGACAAACACTCAAACCAATTACACTAGTTTACAAAACAACATAAAAAGTGTGAACTTTAGTGGTTGACCAACGTTTCTAATGCAAAATCCTACGCTGAATTCAATGCCGTGGTCAGAAAAAATTAAAGTAGAGCCATTTTTGAGATATACAAAAATTTTGATTTTTTGAATTTTGGACAAAAGTACGATTACTAAAATGTCAATATCTTTGGAACTAGTGCGCCAATGTTAAATGTTTTTTTATGAAAGTGAAGCTAAAAAAATTTTCTCCGGGTTTGAATGGACTTTAAGAATAAATTATGGAATGATTTTTTGGATCTTTTTATCCCATTAAAAATGTTGATTAAAACAAGATTTTTATTGAAAATTCGCAGGAAAAATAAAAAAAAGTGCTGTAAATTTTTAAATGACTTCAAAATTAAATTTTTAATTAAGACATAATATTCTAGTGAACGATAGCAAATTTATTTAGCTTCACTTTCATAAAAAAAGATTTAAAATTGGTGCACTAGTTCCAAAGATATTGACATTTTAGTAATCGTACTTTTGTCCAAAATTCAAAAAATCAAAAATTTTGTATATCTCAAAAATGGCTCTACTTTAATTTTTTCTGACCACGGCATTGAATTCAGCGTAGGATTTTGCATTGGAAATGATCATCACCTTACCGAGTTCAAAAATGCTGTAAACTAGTGTATCATCCGGATTCCCCCCAAATTTTTGTTTGATGTCGGATGGGAAGGAATTGCATATTGCTCCTGTTCAGTCAACTCCTCGAAAGTGTGATCCGGTTCATGGTTCTGCTCTAAATCGGTAGGTTCCCATGTAGTTGTAGCACTTTGCACTGGATGCTTTTCTATAATGTGCCTTTTGAGTGTGTAAAATTTAATAAATCGCGCATTACATTTCGAAAAAGTGCAATCGAAGAAAGTGTCTCCGAGGCGGAAGTGATTTTTCTTTAAATGATCGTTTATGTGACGATGAAAACCCGTCACATAACCGGGAACTTTGATCCGGCAGAAAAAAAACAGATTATCGGCAACTAAAACAAAACATAGAGTTTATAATACATATTTATCATACTTCCGGAAAATACCGACGAGTTTCTCGTTGTTCTCCTGGAGTGCTTCCAAAATGTCATCCATATTATTCACTTTAAATGGACCACTTCACAAATTGTGTTCACAAGCTGGCGCTCGCAATTGTCAATATGGCTGACAGCTGTATTTACAGAAGTTCGGTGAAAAACACAGTATTCGGTAAAAATAGCTACGCCACCGAACTATCTGTAATTATTTCACTGATTTTTGTAAACTTGTTTGGTTTCACCGATCTTTCTGTGGATTTATGTCAAATTAGTGGAAAACATATTGATTTTACAAAAAAAAAATCTGTAAAGTGTTCGTTTACAGATCAATTTCGGTAATTTTTTTCACAAAAAAGGGCGATCTATTCTTAGTGTGTAGGACCCGTTCCGGAACCATTCCCGAATTTGGCCGATTTGGTTAAAAATAGTTCTTAGCCATGAAACTGATCGAAAGAAACCTTTGATGGCCTTTTACAAGGCCTTTCAGAATTTGGTCCGGGTTTTGTCAGGAGACGCCCCACTGTACAGTCGTAGTCGGAACTTCTGGCAACGATTGCTATCAAACTTTGAGCACGCGGCAAGAGAAGTTCAGTTCACCAACCAACGAGTAATCAACAGCTGTTATTTTTCCCACTGACAGAATAATTGCAACAACAGTTTATTGTGTTTGGCGGAAAATAGATACACATTTACGTTCCCTGCGGTCGTTGTCGAACAACATTGTTCGGGGAAAAACTTTCTCTATTATTGGGGCTGTCCATAATTTCTTCAGAATGCGTCTTTAAAGCAATTATCCACAAAGCATCATACTATGAACTTCTATTGAAATTTTGTTTCAACACTGTTCAAAGAAACTGTTGTGACCAGAAGCTAACGTTTCTTGATAGTACTAATCGCGTGTTTCCAAAATATATATAACCACAGACAAACAGAGATATCACTATTTTCTCTGTAAAACATCGTCGTTAAACACTAACGCCACCTGTTGAGTACACTGTGACGGGCAGTACGCTCAACAGATGACGGTAGTGGGTAAATAACAAACGCAACGGAATTGACTATGCGTGCCACAGAACACACCGTTAAACGCGTGATCTATACACAAAATGCGAGTGATATGTCTGTTTGTCTGTGATATAACCATCAACATGCAGTCGAGAGATGTTTACTGTCTGCATCACAACACGACAGTACTCTAACGGTGGGTGTCCTCATCTGGTGCTTATCCACATCCAGACACCTTTACCTATCATTTTCCCTTAAACTCCCACCGGCTAAATCCATTCATCGATCGAAATGTGCTTTCAGATTGCTACATTTTAGAGACTCAAGATAATCCTTTCCACACCGCACACGAGGGACCAGAGACTGTTGTTCGTCTCGTCGTAACTTGTTATTTCAGCTTTCGCAACAACAGCAGCAGCTTTTCCAACCCAAAAGAGAGAGAGAGAGAGAGAGAGAGAGAGAGAGAGAGAGAGAGCAACGCACCTAATCTGACAACATAATAAAATTAGATACATCGAAACATGAACTGAAAACCGAACCAGGCTAATGACGAACCTCGATCGTTGCAATCGTCGGCACACAATTCGCACACCCCGAGGACAGATAATCTCGATTTGCTCATCCGTGACAGCGCCGTACATGTTTGATAGGTTTTTAATTGATTCTCCGGTTGGTGCAGGCTCGCTCCTTCTTTGATCCATTTGTTTGATCGGCGTTGTTTTTGGGATGGTCTTTTTTCGCTCTTAATGCTGGAAGATTTCACGCAAAAAATGATTCAATTACTTTCTTCTCTGTAGACAAGAATGAAAAGAAACAAATTTTACACCACATTTATTGGCAGCATCAGAGGAGTGTGGCCTGGTGGGTAATCCCGTTTCGCAGCAGAGATGTCTTTCTTTTGGGTTTTGGTCTGGATCTCCAGGCGGTCTGAGGGAGGAATGGAAAGAGCATTGCCAGACGAAAGAAAAAAAAGGACGTGAGAATTGTGAAAAGTGAAAGGAGCGATTAGAAGCGTGTAATGTGCTCGTAAATAGCCTTTTTGTGATGCGGTACAAAAGATACTGAGAAAAGTTTGCAAACTTTGCGGTGGTCTCTGGAGAGTGGCAAACTGCGGATCTGATCTACGAGAAGGCTTACCCACTACTAGCATACTATATTTTTATGTTCAAATTACAGTTAAAATTTGTGATAAATATAGCTGATGATGAACCTCAGATGGAATTCCGTTGTCTATTGCGCATCCTATGCTATTTGAGTTCAATGAACTATGAGGATTGAACACATCACGCACACACACATTTCATTATTCTGATTTCGAGATCTTCAAAACTTATGGTTTTTTTTTTATCTAGTTCGTTTATTTGGAAGGCTCAATCGCGTTAGCTTTACGGAGCCGATAATTCATTGTTCACTGTGTGTAACAAGATTCACTTAATTCTATGTCTAGTAGGAGTTGGGCCGATTACTCGCGGCTTACTCGAGGTTAGAAGGGTACATTTTCGAAGGATAGGATCAGGGGAGGAGCTTGGGGTAGGGTTTTGTTGTCTCATCAGAGCGTTGTCGCCAGTATGAACGGTAGTGTTCTAGCTTCGTCCGGAGTTCGACCGGCTATGGTGACCAGTGGGCGACGATGAGACTCATCGAGACGGGGGGACAAGACAAACAAAAACTAATAAAGAGAGACAAAAGACAAAAGGAATTAAATTCTTATACTAGACATTTGAAGAAAAACATAAACGGACTGCATATAGCAGAGATCACGGGTTGCCAACACGTCTCTGATAGGAACATAGGGTTGTCTTCCTTGGGCCTCGAGGGTATTCAAAAGTCGCTCTCTGGCGGCGTCATTATCCGTACATTGCCAAACTGCGTGTTCGATGTCATCGTAACCGTTTCCACACCGACAGATGTTGCTGTCCACGAGGTTTATTCTATTGAGATGAGCATCTAGCGAGTAGTGGTTGGACATAAATCTACTCATCACGCGAATGAAGTCACGACTTAAGCCCAAGCCTTTAAACCACGCTCTCGAAGAAACATTAGGAATAATTGAATGTAACCACCGTCCAAGATTTCCAGTGTCCCAATCGGTTTGCCAACTCGAAAAGGTACTCTGACGCACTAAATGGTAAAATTCATCGTGTGAAATTTGCCTGTCATACAATTCGCCTTCCTGCGCGCCCACCTTTGCGAGAGAGTCCGCTTTCTCATTGCCTGGGATTGAGCAATGTGAGGGGACCCATACAAAGGTAATCATATATGATCTTTCGACCAGCACACACATCTGCTCCCTTACCTTTGAAAGGAAATAAGATGAGTGCCTACCTTGTTTCATCGACCGAATAGCCTCAATCGAACTGAGACTATCCGTGAAGATGAAGTAATGGTCTGTGGGCATGTTGGAAATCATCCCCAATGCGAAGTTGATTGCTGCCAGCTCAGCAACAAAAACGGAACAAGGTTCCTGAAGTTTGCGGAAGGCGCTAGAGTTTTCATTGAAGACACCGAAGCCAGTGGATCCATTGAGACGGGACCCGTCTGTAAAATATCTTTTGACGCAATTGACGTGTTGGTACTTTTCAGTAAAAATACGCGGGATAATAATAGTTCGAAGTTGATCTGGAGTCCCATGAATCACTTGTTTCATGTACAGATCATATTCAATTGAGGAACTGCGATTGGTGAAGTGAGCACGGTCTGGAGTATAACAAGGAAGACACATATCCGACGATATGTAGTGGTGGTAGATTCTCATAAATCGAGATTGTGTGTTCAGCCCAAGAATTTCTTCAAAATTTGCAATTATAAGTGTGTTCGTCACTCCGCATTTGATTAGTATTCTGAGAGAGAGCTCCAAGAAACGGTTCTGGAGGGGTGTTACTCCTGCCAGAACCTCGAGACTCATGTTATGCGTTGAGTGCATACAGCCTAGAGCAATACGCAGACAACGATATTGAATTCGTTCCAATTTTATTAGGTGACATTTTCTTGCCGAGAGAAAGCAGAAAGAGCCGTACTCTAGAACAGAGAGAATTGTTGTTTTATAAAGCGTTATGAGGTCTCCCGGATGAGAACCCCACCATGTGCCGCAAATTGAACGGAGAAAGTTGATCCTCTGCTGATATTTTTGCTTCAAATACGTAATATGGGCATTCCAAGTGCACTTTGAATCAAACCAGACCCCAAGGTACTTGAAAGACAATGATTGAGTAATGTTTCTGCCCAAAAGGTTAAGTTGCATTTGGGCTGGGTACCGCTTTCGAGTAAACACTACCAATTCAGTTTTCTGCGGCGAGAATTCGATCCCTAGATTCATAGCCCAAGAAGACAAGTTATCTAAGGAATTTTGCAATGGTCCTTGCAAGTCCACGGCATGTGGACCTCTTACGGAAACCACACCGTCATCTGCAAGTTGTCTTAGCGTGCATTGTTCTGCCAAACAGTTGTCGATATCTTTGACATAAAAGTTATAAAGAAGAGGGCTGAGACATGAGCCTTGGGACAGGCCCATGTAACTAATTCTGGAAGTTGTCAGTTGTCCAAGAGAAAAGTTCATTTGCTTTTCTGACAACAAATTGTACAAGAAATTATTTAAAATTCCAGAAAGTCCACATCTGTGCAGATTGTCTGACAGAATTTCAATGGAAACTGAATCAAAAGCCCCCTTAATGTCCAAGTATACTGAAGCCAATTGCTCCTTGTGCGCAAAGGCCAGTTGAATATCTGTGGAAAGCAGCGCTAGACAATCGTTTGTTCCTTTGCTCTTGCGGAACCCAAACTGTGTATTTGATAGCAAGTTATTTGATTCGACCCAGTGATCGAGTCTCCGAAGGATCATTTTCTCCAACAATTTCCTAATGCACGAAAGCATAGCAATCGGACGGTATGAGTTACGGTCAGACGCTGATTTGCCAGGTTTTTTAATGGCTATTACTTTGACCTGTCTCCATTCAAGCCTGGTACGCAGCTGAAAAGTAATGACGTTTTTACGTGCTACGGGATAGGACACGGAATGCAAAAGAAATTACTTTTCCTCAGCATTTCTTGACCCAGTACGCAGTTCAAAAGAAATCGGTAAAGGAAAGATCGATTACATTAGTATCGTGATCGACATGAAGGTGGCGCATTCCGAATGCAATTTCACTTTCCTTGCGGAATAATGGTCTGATCAATTATTCCGTTAGGTAATGTTGGCGTTTATTGCAAAACTGATGTTTTGGATGCATTTAAACAACATAAACACTAATAAGCGTTGATTTTACAATTTGACGACATCTCCATATAATCTCAAAATTTAGCTGCCTATAGCTGTCAAATTTTCTTTTGGGAAAAATCCTCAAAAATTACTTTTCCGTTTTCTTTTCAGCTGCGTACCAGGCTTCAGGCGGTACAATGTTGTTTTCTAGCAAGGAATTGAATAAATCTAGCAAGCGTCTTTTAGCGATATCTGGGAGATTTTTCAGAAGATCGAATTTAATCATATCGCTTCCCGGTGAGGAGTTGTTCGATGAAAGAAGAGCCATAGAGAAATCCAGCATTGTGAATGGTCTATCCAGAGAGCCGCCGCTAGGAGACGCTTCTCGAAGAATATTTTGTGCTGGAACTGAGTCCGGACAGACCTTTTTAGCGAAATCGAATATCCATCGGTTGGAGTATTCTTCAATCTCATTGAAAGATGAGCGGTTACGCATGTTGCGAGCCACCCTCCACAAGGTGTTCATTGAGGTTTCTTGTGAGAGTCCCTCGACGAAATTGCGCCAATAACCGCGTTTTTTTGCTTTGATTAATTGTTTCAGCTTTGTCTCAAGCTTTGAATATTCCTCGAAGTAAGTGGAGGTTTTGTGTCTACGAAAAGCTTTGAAAGCATCAGATTTTTCTACATACAATTTTGTGCATTCTTCGTCCCAACCAGGTGTGGCTGGTCTCCTTTTAAAGGGTGCACTTGAAACTTTTCTTTTTTGTGCTTCCAGTGAGCTTTTGTAAATCAAATCGGCTAGGAATCGATATTCTTCCAATGGTGGAAGCGCATCTATTGATTCGACACCGATTGTCACCGCCTTTGCATATTTCTGCCAGTCGATGTTCCTTGTAAGATCAAATGGAACCCGAGATGGTTCTGCAGAGTGAGGGCCACACTTTATTGAAATGATGATTGGCAAATGATCGCTACCATGGGGATCATTGATAACCTTCCACTGACAATCCAATGATAGCGATCTTGAACACAAAGATAGGTCGAGTCGGCTTTCTCGAGCCGGAGGTTTTGCTATACGTGTCGCTTCACCAGTGTTCAAAATAGTCAAATTGAAATCGTCACATAAATCGTAAAAAAGAGCCGCTCTATTGTCGTCATATAGATCACCCCACCCAGTACCATGGGAGTTCATATCACCCAGAATTAATACTGGGGATGGAAGAATCGAAACTAGATTCCAGAGTTGACTACGGCTAATGGAGGTTCTTGGTGGAACGTATACTGAAGCTATGCAAAGATCTTTGTTCTTCACATTTATTTGGCAAGCGACGATTTCGACGCCTGATAGAGCAGGAAGGGAAATTTTGTAGAAAGGGTAGCACTTTTTGATCCCTAAAAGTACTCCTCCATAAGAATCGTCTCTATCCAGGCGAATAATGTTAAAATCGTGGAAGTTGAGTTCTTTATCGGAAGAAAGCCATGTTTCACAGAGAGCAAATATATCACAATCAGAATTGTGAAGTAAAAATTTGAACGAGTCTAGTTTAGGCACTAGACTACGGCAGTTCCACTGTAGCACAGTGATCATATCTTCAACCTCGTTCGACGAATTATCCATCGAAAGATATGATTGATGCAAGGAGGGGCCATGAAACAGTCAATTGCTTAAGATATGATTCTAGTGTTGGAAGCAAGGCAAAAACTAAGCTTCTAAGAGGGTCTTGTATGTTGAACATATTTATTATGAATTCCACAATGTCCGAAAAAGCTAGCAAACCTCGTTCGGACTTGGATTTCTTTTGAGAAGTTTGTGGAGCAGCTTTTTTATTTTTTTTATCTTTGTTGGGCAATGGCGGAAAATTCTTGCTGCATCCAGGGATTGGATCAGCAGGAGCCTTCGGTTTTGTTTTTTCATCCCCATTACCCTGGGAATTTGGCAATCTTCTGGAGGTGACTTTGGTTTTCTTACGGCGCACTTTCGGGGAGGGGCATTTTCTTTTTGAGGATCCGTCCATTTTTGAAGGTGCGTGTACCACCGTAGAATCACCTTCATCGGATGAGTCAGAGTCCGATTCTTCAGCTGACAAAATCGAAAATTGGTTTGCATCTTGGACGGCTGATGCAGCCTTCACCATTTGCGCATAAGTCTGCTTGGAGCGTCCAGAGATTGAACGCTGCACTTTATCGGAGTGCTGCTTGTACATCGGGCACTCCTGCAAGGGGTGAGGATTCTCGCCACAGTAAGCGCATTTTACTGATTCTTTGTGGCAAGAATCCTCTTTGTGGTTTTCACCACATTTGCCACAACGAGTTTTGTTGCCGCAATGGCTGGCCGAGTGTCCCAGCCTTTTGCAGTTGGTACAATTATATACCCTCTGTACAAACAGCCGCACCGGAAAAAAAGCACCATCAATTTTAACAAAGTTTGGGAGAACTGAACCTGCGAAAGTCACCCGGAACGAGTCTGAATGTTGATAAACTTTTTTACCGTCTAGCAAAGATGCTGAATGCAGTTGCCTTACATCCAGTATCTTCACTAGCGCGGTAGCGAATGTCGAGTTTTTAAAAGTTCCCGAGGCATGTTTCAAGTCCTCGACAGTGAGACTCGCGTCGGAGACCACGCCTTCTATCTCCACATCTCGAGAAGGGATGTAGATGTTATACTCAACACTAAAAAGCTCGTGTTCAGCAATTTTATTTGCCACATCATAAGTCGGTGCTTCTACACGCAGTTTGTTGAATCTTTCTTTGTGTACCAAGATTCCCGGATACTTACGCAGCAAATCTCTCGTTATGTCGAGAGTTTTCAAAGGTTTATTTTTGGGCCGAAAAAAGACAACCCATGGTCCTTTCGAAGACGGTTCATAGTATCTGGTTCGCGTAACGTAGGCATCGGAAGATGCCATAAGTGTTGCGCAAAAGCGGTGCGCAACCACTTAAGAAGGAAAAAAAAAAAAAATAAAACCTTCACTAATTAATTAGTTTTAATTACTAGTAATTAAATTTTTTGCCCGACGTACGAACAAATCAAAAAGAAAAAAAAAATCGAAAAAAAAAAAAAAAAAAACTTATATCTACTTGCAAAAAGTTGTCTCACTATGACCCATACTCCCCTACCAGGGGTGAGAGACAGAGTCACGCGCCACGAGGCAAAATTAAACTACAATAGGGAGGCAATGGACTTGCAAAATGTATTGTCTAATACTTATGCCGGTTGTAAACAACCTATCAGCCGTTGCAGCTAGATGGTCCGTTTGCTGCTGCTGGTGGTGATGATTGGTGTTGGTGGGTCGGCACGATGATGAAAAAATGGCTTGACGACCGGATGGATTACCGGGGTGAACTAAAGCTGGATGGCAACTCCAAGGGGCTCGGCCCATGGAATTCCACTTCCTCTGTTGCACACTGGTCACTTGGGGCACCCAATGGGGGGTGAAAAAACCGCTCGGGCAGAAAAAACACCGAAAAAAACTAGATGCCGCGCGACTGAGACCGGGACGTTGTTAACCGACTGAGTGTTCAACTAGGAATGAAAACTTATGGTTACCAACGGTCGAAACCTTATTTTGATTACAGTCAACTCTAAATATCACGATATTGAAGGGACCATCGAGATATGGAGAGATCTAGATTAGTGAGGGTCTACACACTTAGAAATAACTAATTTTAGACGTGACGGAATCCATCTTTGGCATAAAGGATGAGACGTAAACAATCATTTCATGTAAAATTAAGTGCTCTAAGACTGAAAAATTCGTTACTTGTCGAAAAGTACTGATGATTGGAGCTGAATTTCGCGGCTGCTTTTAATGAATTGTATGTCAACATTGACGCTCGTATATGTCAGTCTCAGAGCACCAAAATTTACCATAATTTTTCTAAGTGTGTCGGATAAGAGAGGAAAGGATTCAAAACAAACTGACTTGGCAACCTATGCCTAGTTGGTTTCTAGCAACACTGCCAATGCAATCAAGATAGGCGCTGCTCGATTGGTTTTGGTTTTGACAGTTCGTATAACTCAAAGCCAGCAAGTATGTTCCTCTCTTATCTATATATTTTTAAACTAGTTTGTTCATTTAATAGGCTCAGTCGTGTGTGACATTTTGCGGAGCCAAAAATCAGTAATGTTTGAATTTACATTTCAAACAGCAGTAGTTCTAGGCACAGAGAACAGACGTCCAAGCTTAAACAAAATTTTCGAAAACTTATGTGTAAAAATTCAAATTAAAATACGTTAGAAACACTACCGCCACCATACGGAATTTTGCGACTCGAGTTATCACTTTTTGCTATTAATGAGCAAAAAATTGGGTTGATCTTATTGACCGTGTATTCAAATGAACTGTCAAATCAGTTCAAAACAAACAAAACAAAACAACGGAAATCAATCGAGTTTCTGCTCATAATTGCAAAAAGTGGAGTCACTCAGTTTGTGAGTAAACATATCCTACTCATTTATGAGTAACTGAAGCAAAAATGGTGGTGGGCGTGTAAGTCTTACTCACTTATTCGAGCAATACAGCGACACGGTGAGTCTGAGCTACTCACTGTCATCAAGAAGGTTACTCAGTTGTACAATTTTTCTCTATTATTGACAAGTGAGTAGAAGTGACTCACACACTGAGTCGATATGGCTGACCCGGTAGCTCTTATCCATCTGAATAACTTTACCAAAGACAGCAACAGTCGAAATGTTGAATTCTTAAGCAAGCCTTTAGAATCAAAAATTACACTAGCGCTGCATGGTAAGTGAATTCTGAGCAGAAAGGCTAATCATTTGGTAAGTCTTGTCCATCCAAATAACTTCACTGAAGACATAAACCTGCTTTCTAGTCGTGCTTTCAAGTTAAAACATGGATTTTTATGCAAATCGCACACTGAACTTAACCCGAGAGGTGCGCACTTCTAGGTATGAGTGCGTTATATTTTAAATACATCGTATTAATTTAAATATTTTGAAGAAATTTCTCCATTTGAATTAGTAAAACTTACTCACAACTGATTAAAAGCTACTCACTCTCTGAGTTAAATTCGTTTTCAGTGTACAACACAACGAACACCCTTTTTTAGCACTCTGTAGTCAAACGATGACTGCAGTCAAATTTTCTACGTTTCCTTTACTTAAGTATTTAGACTATTATTCTAAGCCCCTCCTTTTTTCTGTATTTTGCTGAGGTCAATGAGTAGAAAAAATCAAATCAAATAAATAACATTGAGTGGTACCGGCTCGTCTCTCTGTTCTCTCGACGAACACGTGATTGGTTGATTACGGCTAAAAACTTTGATCAATTTTCAATATGATTTTTATACCGAACAAATCTTACATTCAATTTGAATAAAATGGTGTAATTAAAATTGATTTTCATTCATAAATAACCTTTTTATAAGCGTTCGAAACCTGACACCATTTCGTCACACAATATTTTTGGTTTGCACCCAAGGGGTTGGTCACTCTACACAGTATGCCAATATCAAACTTGGGCACACCCAGGCCCAGTCATTGGCGCTGTTTGGCACCCATGGTTACAATTTTTATGATCTTTAAAGTTACTGGCAACACTGAACTTTTTCTGTGCCTGCACAGTGTGCATGTGTCAAATTTTTTTATTGATGTGGACACTATATAATCAAATTATTTTCAAAACAACCGTGAATCTTCACCAAGTTATCATTCGAGCTAAAAATATGTATTTGCATAACATAACCTTGAAATTTCAGTGTTAAATCCACCTTATATTGGGAGCCAGGAGACATAGAGCGGCATCTTATTGCATGTAAAATATTTATTATTTTCATTGCAGAATATCAACTAATTAATCCATATAAATTACATTCATTATTTCATATTTAATGTTCTGATATATTTCATTTCTCCATTACGTAAACTTTCATTATATAAATTAATAATGGGCTGGGAGGGAGCATCAGGGTATCATTCAAACTTGAACTGGACGATGGTATGATTGACAGCCGAAGTCTAGGAGGGAATAAACATCATAGAGATCTTTGTTTTAAGGATTCGATCGTAGTGTTTCAGAGAGATTGACGCACCCTTCTTAACAAACCAGTAGGAAGCTTAACAAGTATTGCGAATTGCGTTATTCGATTTGTTGGATCGTATCGTTGGAAGGAGATTCGTAAATTCCCGTGGATTTCGCGTAAGTGCCACTGTTTACGGGTCCATCCCTCCGTTTTTGGTCCTTCATACAGGGATATTGTGAATTCAGATCGATAGCTCAAATTGATCTTGCTATTAGGTGGAACTGCATACAAGACAAGATCTTCGAAGGGATGGTGGCTACCTTTTCCTACATACATACATGCATTTCATAATTTGCAGGGATATTTTGATTATTTGATGAATGATCAGAGCAGTTTCATTAATTCTAGAACAATATGTGAAAAAGATCTATGTTTCAAGTATAAACAATGCCTTTCAACGGCGATTTCTCACGGATAAGAACCCATTCAGGCAAACCGACATCTGGTAGAAGAAGTTTTCTATAGCAGATAGTTTAGTTAGTTTGCGTGGGTGTGTTGTGATTCGTGAGTATTCCACATTCAAAATAATTATTTATGTTTGGCTAGAATGCACTTTTTACATATTGCTCGATAATAATTTGCAGGAATTTCCAAGAAGTTCCTAAGAATTATGGAAAAATCCAAGAGTTTCAGAAATGTTAATTACAATTATGGGCACCCCTTATAAGTGGCACATGGATTCTAGGTGAGCGGGGGAAACATATGGTATATCCACCGATAAACCGATGTGTCACCTCTTTTTAAAATTTGGCATAGGACATTTAACGGAAAATTTAAACCGCTTCTGTCAAAACTTCTGTCTGTCAAAACTTCTGTCCCGGACCCCGTGATGACAATCTTGATTATTAGGATTTGCAAATGTAAACATTGCTCCTAACCATTAAATTAAACCAACACGACATAAAATATGGGTCGAGTTTGTGCAGTGAAAAACTGCTTCAACAGTTCCTCTAAGTGTTTTAGCAAATCTTTTTTTTTCAAATTTCCCATCGACATAAGCACGTAAGTACAAGAAGAAAAACCGACAACCATTGATACAGCATACAACTATTGCAATTAATTAAAGCTGCTTGATATGGGTGAAGTTTTGCGGGTCTCCGGAACTAGAAACAACTTTTGTTGATTTCGGACCTGCTATCCTTCGGCATAAAAAAAAATTGTTCAGAAGATCTTCGCGATCCCCGTAGACCAGATAAGAGGTAAGATGAAAATTGATTCTTATGATTATTGCTAACAAATTTTGTACATTGTTTTAGTCTTAGGATTGGAGCTATCCCAAACCGAAGAGTCATTTGTTTCTAACGAAACTGAGGTCATGTGCATATGTCTTGTGCCACCTTTTGGATGTTACGGTGATCAGCAGTTCAACTCAAACGATTCGACACACTTCTGTGATGTCTAATACAGGGCCGGCAAATGTCATTTTCAATGAAAGATCTCACGCGATATTTACAGAGATACTCCTGTCACTATCATCAGATGAGAAAACGATGATAGAGATTTTCTTCAAAATCTCATCTAATTTTTCGTCATGACAAAACGTGACAGTGTTGTGATTATCGTAATGAGTAGCTCATTTATCACTTTTAAAGTTACTTGTACCGAGAAAATCGTAATAATATATTCACTCTACCGATAACATTCGGTTACATGCTTGAATTAATCTAAATCAGTTAGAAATGCAGATGTAAAAACCGTAATAGAATTATTCTCATGAGTGCTTGATCATTGGAAAATGACAAGAAAACGAATGATAGGTAGTTTCGTCTCGTGATAGTGAGAGGACCTGTTTTCTCATTCTCACATGTCGGCGGTGATATTTACCAGCTCTGGTCTAGTATTTGGAAGAAGGTACACTCGATGTGGAAGATGACGAAGGCGGTGAGATACAGGGATATCGGCAACAAGAAGCGGAAATAAGCTCTCTTGATGTCATCGAAACTAACAACCACCATCATCAACCTCAACCCGAGTAGGCCTTGGACAACGTAGAAATGCCAAGTATTCTTCGATACAATCGGTGTAAATATTTACTTTTTTGACAAATCTCAGGTAATCATGACAGCAGCAGATCTCTCTTCTTCATTCAAATTGTTTTCAATAATCAAACGTCATGATTACCTGGGTTTTGTCAAATAAGGTAAATATTTCCATTGCTTGCACCAAAGAATTGAAACGTTTGCAGGAGGAGTTGATCAGAGCTGGAAGGTGCCGTTCGAAAATATTCATGGTATGGAACTGTCTCTTCTGCATGGTCATATTTTGAAACATACGAAAGCGAATGTCTGCAAAAGCAAATAAGAAGAAGAAAATACGCGTTTCCTACAAGGGGGGGGAGGTGGCTGTCAAATACGAACAATCGTCGCCTACCTCGCATGCCTCGCATAACTGGTTCCAAACGTAAACAAGCCATAAGAAACCTACAGCGATTGTTTACGTTTGGAGCCAGTTTCATACAAGAATGATCAGTAGGCTGATTTGAAAGCACGTCCCCCCCCCAGGTTTCCTACATGATTCAACTGCTGCTCTTAAAGCACTACTACGCTCAGAAAAAGGCACACCAAGGGGTAAGACAGCTCTTAATCATGATCAATTTCAGAGTTGCTTTTGAGGCACCTCGAGTAACTCACATTGCTCATTGAGCAAGATCACTGTCATTTGCTTTCTCACTTTTCGCATCACAGCAACATATGGAGGTGCGAAGCCGGAAAGCTGCTGTCAAGCTAAACAACAACAAAAAGGAAACACCCGGCTTGATGTGGTAGAAAATTTCGATCGCTTGATCCGTCCAATTGTACGTACTCCGCACGTCCTCTGATACTCGTCAAAGCGATCTCGTTTCCATCGCTTGACAACCTGCCGCTAGATGAAATTGCAAACCAAGCACTGGACGGAAGATGCCGTTGAAGTTGACATAACTACTTTAAAGAATTTATATTATTATTATTTAGCTTTATTTAGGAGGCTTTCTACTTTAAAGAAGATATTTCATCCAGAAGGAAAAAAGTTTATTTGTTTCGTTGTTTTATTGGTTTTTTGTTTATTACTATTATTTTTTTATCGGAGCATGTTTCGTTCTTCTGTTTCCCGTCGGAAAAATCTATACCAATGATCCTGTACTTGGTTGGATCTGATTTACTCTTGAGAATCATCAGATCCCCAAGGCTCCTTTCCTTCCACTCTTTCTGAACCATCTGCAGAAGCTTGGAGCGAACGCAGAATATTTGTTCTTCGTCTTCCACACCGGTTTTCGTCCGGTAGATCGATGATGAGTTTGAGGTCCAGATGAGGATCGGAACCTCGGTGGACACCTGAAGACAATTCCTATAGTTATTTTTTGAAAACAAATAGCCTATGTCCACCTACCTGCAGTTTTGAGACGATGAATACGATTAGAGAGCATAAACAAACAGCTGAAGAAGCAGCCAATTGACACAGATAAGCGCATAAAAATACACGCCAAAGCACTGGTGACGGAGGCCCCTTTTGTACTATAAGCTTTCGATCGTCAGAACAATTCTACTTAGTTTACAAACAAGACTGACATATGATATGTGAAGGGGGTAAACGGAGACGCCGAGGAGTAAACAAACCAAAAATCGATGAACGTCGATTAAATTTTGATGTACATTGAGTTACTCACGAGTTGCTCGCAGCAAAAAAGCAACTCAGAGTGAAGCTGTCTCACCCCTTGAGGCACACGAAATGTTAAAAGAAAGCATGTAATTGCTGAAAAAAGAACTTCGGTCCTCTGAACGTAAATGGAAACGAAAAGACCTTGCCCTGAAAAAGCAACGAGCCAATATGAATATTCAATGAAATTTTAATTCCTAGAGCTGGATTTATCCAAATTTTATTTGATTGATTAACTAACCAATCACTGTTCGATGCTTTTCTACAATGATAACTGAACGTAAACAGAGCAAGCACTGTAATCGTGTAATTTGTATAAAATTTGTGATTTATTTTATTGGTGAAAAAGTACCATAAATAATGTAGTGAATTATTTAAAACAATCATGAGGTTAGGTAAATTATGTGGAGAATAGAAAAAAGTTGTGATTTGTACCAATAAATGGGTGCTTTGAAATTAAGAAAAAAATCTTTTCACATGCACACAAGCATAAATTAGAAGTGTGTACACGATCGAGTAGATGGAGCTAGTGTTTTAACGTATTTTTTTTTGAATTCTGAACCCTTGAAATTTAATAAACTTACTAAAGGCAGCCACGTCGGTTTGTCGGTGGTATATCTGTGTGCTATAAATTTACCGTGACAGCACTGTTCTTCATGTGTGATTGAGAAATGTGCTAAACTATGCTGCATTATTACTAACTATGTTATAATATAAACTATTATATATAAAAAAAACTATGCTGCACATAGGAAATATATAGTGTTTTTATTGTATAAGGGTCAATAAAACTATAACTGAATCGTTTTATAAAGTCAATCATGTTGTTTGCTTTGTCGATGATTGTATTACACTCAATTAAGGTTTAACGAAATGTTCTATTTTTTAAGATTTTGCTCTCATGCATTTTTAAACCACCTGATTTATCTTTGATTGTTTTCTAATTTCACGGTCAAAAATAGAGGCGAACAACAAATGGCATAGAACAGAATTGAGTGTATCTGTTCTATGCGATTTGAATTAATGATCATTGGCATACAATTGACCAATTTTGCGGTATGCATGTTTTACTTATTTTGTAGCAAAATATCGTACACAGAAAAAAAATCGAAATTTTAACTATCGCGTAAAATCTCCCTTCATTGAATTTTGAGCTATAGTTGGCATAAACAGCGAAATCGTTTACAAGCTTGCATACAATATTTCTAATTTTAATTATAGCATTAATTTTGTGTGCGATATATCTCGCAGAAATTTACATTAATTTTTAAAACGTATAAAACATGGACCATATCTATATTTAAATTCAAAAGAAGTATAATTAGGCTTTGAACCATTTCTCGAGTTAAATTTAACTCGTGGTTAAAAGTGACATTTCGAAAGTTATTTTCTATGTTCGAAAATCCCTGTGCTGTCGATCGACCGGTTTTCGAGAAGAACTCAGCCATGGTTGTCAAAATTTTAATAATTGTAGGTCAGAAGTAACCACGCTCTGATAACAGCGTTAATCGATAACTTTCCATCTGCCAAATATTAACCAAAAGTTAAAATAATCCACCAAATGGTTCAGACCGTTAGAGCTGCCATCTGCAACTCGAGTGACTTGAGGTGACTACAAGCCGAGATACAAGCGATGTCTAACGGTATGACAGACCGGCTACCTGTTCTCGTAAGTTTTAAAGTAGCCCTCACTTCCTGCTCAACTTGGTCGTTTCGATTCGAGTGTTGACATGGTCCTAAGTAAATCGAGCAAGTGTAAAAGTTTACAAATTTACCTCCTTTGATGGCTCACTTTCCACAACACAGTTCAAATATTTGCCGTTGGGCTTCTGAAATATTGGTGCGATGAGAAAAGTATGTGAAGAACAAACATCGCTTCTGGAACTGTTCGACGGCCAGGCGACAGACTGTCTAGCAGGATACCACCAAAAAGGGACATCCTCCTCTCGCTGTGTTGAGACATCACAATCACTTTAACACATGGTCGCAGAACAAAAAAAAATCAATTCATCCATAAGTGCAGAGCTTCACACGACTGACAGGGGGTTTCGGTTGACGGGAAACGTGTTCGGTTTCCAGTTTCTCTGCAGCTCGTAAAATTAGGAAACATTCTCAACCATGCGTAATTTATTTACTACACAGTTTAGTTACACAAAATAGGCAGGGGATGATGCGCTCCTTTACCAGAGATGTGTTTAGCAATTGTGAAACTTTCGAAACGGCACGCATCTCCGAGGGTGTCAACTGGCTGGCTGACAACAACTTCCGATCCATTAATGGAAGGGTCGCGGTTTTCTGCCGTTTCCCTCGGTCGGCTTTTGAGCCGGTAGAAGTGCGGTTGCAATAAATTGAGGCGGTACCTTGGTACATGTAGGGACGCGAGGCATCCATTTTGAACCGCTTGATTGGATTTCCAAATAGGGCTCTAAAAGCCTCCCCGTAGATGGCTGATGGCTGATGCTCTGCCGGTACATCTCTCGGCTCGAGTGCTGCTGGAGCAACAATCTTCAATCGAATCGAAAATCAATCCTCGAATTAGACGATGAAAATCAAAACAAACCGTCAGATGATCGCCTTTATTCGGAGGAAAAGTGTGAAAAATATCTCGCTTACTTTGAGTAAACAAGGAAAGGCGTGAGTACGCGCCCGCTAATTATATAAATTCGCGTCTTACTCCAGTTTCCCACCAGTGCCAGCGAGCGCGCGAGGAGACTGCTGCTGGCTGGCCACCTCTCGTAACTAAGGGGCTCTTCTTAAGCGAACTAAACTAACCGACTGAATGAAGAAGCGCGGTTAGACAATAAAAATGAAAATTTTACACCTGTTTCAGTTGCCTTGCAAAGATAAATATTTGGATTGGACAGAGCGAGCGAAAAACTGGAAGATCGATCCACATCGACCGTTTTTTTTTTCTTTCTCCAGTGGAAATTGATTTCTCTTTCACAGTGCACACTTTCATGACAGTACCTTGGTGTGATGAGCGGGTACATATCTTTGGCGGATGACTGGCGCTAAGTTACGCTTGAGAAATGGTCGATGAACCTTCATTAGTGGGAAGTTCAAACGAAACGATGATATCGACGTTGGACGACTATTTTGAAAAAAAAAAAACATTCCCATCAGATTTTTTTATTGGTAGTCGTAAACATTTAAAAAATTACGAAATAAGAAATAAATACATGAACCCGATCTTGGAACTTTTATCACAATCTCGATATCCAAATAATCTTGAATGTACTCTTAAAATTCACAGTGACCATTATTCACTAAATGTCTTATGTCTAATAAACCAAATCATCTTAAATTTTAAAATAATCTCATTCATGAATTTATTTGGCATCCAAGCATTTAGTAATCAAATAAGATATTTTAATCCCCATATTGAAGGTTTTTTAAATAATGCGTTTCTTTTTCCAGGCTCATTTGCTATAGCTTTGCGGAGCCGAATATTGAAGGTTATTTGCTGCAATTATTGTTAAATCGATGTTCATTATTATTGTAGAAATCGCTATTCCATATTAGGGGCTATCCTGATGAATGTGGGCGTCTTAGTGGAATACCTGTATAATGAGAGAGGGAGAAGGATTAGTAATTTCCATTTAATTCCACTACCTTATTTGCTTATCCTTGACAGATACGCGTATTTCGTCTACAATGTGCAGACCTAGGTAGGGCTAAAAGAAGAGGGTAAAGTTAAGGTTGAAAAAAATTTACCTTTGTGATGGTAGATCGAATAAAAACCTTTTAATTGAATATTTCTGGTGTAAAAATATCATCAAGGTGGTGCATGGCATGGAGGGAATAATCAAAATGAAAATTGGAAAAATTGAATCACGCTAAAAATTTGGAGGTGCACATTTAACTGAAAATTTCTGGTGGAAAGTTTGCTAGAAGCAAGGTTTATTCATTTTTCTGGTGCATAATTTGCATCGTTCTGATGAATGCAAGCTTCATTGAATATTTATGGTGGAAAATTTTCAGCATTCTGGTACATGAAGGGCAAAGCCTTGAAATTGCACCACAAAGGTGCATAGTGAAACAAACTTCACTGACAATTTTTGGTGCACCGTTCTGGTAAATGGAGGAGCATGCTTTATTGAAAATTTCTGGTGCAAATTTAGCATCGCTCTGATAAATGAAATGAACGGAAAATTTATGTGGGAGAACTTACACTCCGAGAAGACACAAGCTTTATTTAAAATTAATCTATATTGAAAAATTCTGGTGGAAAATCTGCACCGTTCTCGTGAACGGAAGGGCAAGCTTTTTGAAAAAAAATTTTGGTCTTAAATTTGCATCCTTCTGCTGAATCCTTGTGCTGAATAGAGAAACAAACTATAATAATAATTTCGGGTGTAAAATTTGCACCATTCTGATGATTGGAGGGAAGCTGCTTTACTGAAAATGTATGATGAAAAAAATCTAAAAATAGGGGCAAGCTTTATTTGATGGAAAACCTGCAACATTCTGTTGATAAGAGAAGCAAGCTATATTGAAAATGTCTGGTGGAAAATGGAAAAAGGAAATCTGCACCAATCAGCATTTTTTTTTATTGAACATTAACGGTGGAAAATTTCAAAATGATTTCTGGTGTAAGATTTGCAACAATCTGCTGCATGGAGAGGCCTGACGAAACAATTGCATAAATCTGGTAAATTGAGGGGCAAGCTTTATTGAACATTTATGGTAGAAAAACTACAACATTTTGGTGAATGGGCGGACAACTTAAACTTGATTTCCGAGAAGAACTTTAAGGGTATTGAATTCTGATGACAGTTCTTAAAGAAAAGATTTCTGGGGATGATTCCATGAAAATTCTGCGAATAATTTCTAGTGAATCCTACCGAGAGAATCAAATTTTGAATGAAATTTCAAAGGGATGTTGAGAAAAATTTCAATGGAGTTCCGAGGATAATTTCAAGCTCATTCTGAGAAGACTTTCTGGACAATGCAGAGGAAATTCTTCTGAAAGTTTAGAGGAATTTCAGGAAAGGTGTTCTGAGAAAAAAAAAAGTTCTAAAATATTCCGAGAAGAATCTCAAGGATATAACAGTTCCAAAATATTTCTGAGGAGAATTCAAAGAAAATTCTGCAGATAATTTCGAAAAGAATACCGAGAAAATCCAATTTTGAGTGTAATTTCTAAGGGATTTTAAGCAAAATTTCAAGGGAATTTGGAGGATAATTTCTAGTTCATTCAGTTCGAATGTGTTCTGAGAAAAAAAATCATGAAGAGCTATAAATATAATTCCAGTGGACTTCTGAGAAGAATTTCAAAAGAGCTCTTAGGAGAGTTCTAAAAAAATCCGAGAAGAACCTCAAGGATATTGAATTCTGAGGACAGTTCCAAAGGATTTCTGGGGAGTATTCCAAGAAAATTCTACGAATAATTTCTAGTGAATCCTGCAGATAGTTCCAAGATAATTCCGAAAATAATACCAAGTAAATTAAATTTTGAGTGAAATTCCAAAGGGATTTCCAGGGAAATTTCAAGGGAGTACCGATAATTTCTAGCTCATTCCGGGAATAATTTCTAGATAATACTGAGGAAATTCTTCTGAAACTCCAAAGGAATTTCAAATCCAAGGTGTTCTGAGTAAAAGTCAAGATGAGTTCTAAAAATAATTCCAGATGACTACTGAGAAGAATTTCAAAAGACCTCATAGAGTTCTAAAAATTTCGAAAAGAACCTTAAGGAATTCTGAGGAAGGACTTTTTCGCAACTGTACAAAGTTTAAAGACAGCTTTTGGATTCCCTAATTGAAAAGTGGGTATTAGTTTGCCATTGAACCTTGATTTTTTGTTGTCTTACTAAAAATTCGCCTAACAATCTTCTCTGAAAATTTCATTTTTTACCGTGGGTTAAAAAGTTACAGCTGTTTATGTGCGTTGCAATAATTTCGGGTTTTTTTATATCATCTTTAAAACATGTTGAATGTTCGGCATCATTTTCTGTCACCCCGACTGACGGTACTTGGGGACGGTTCATCATCGTCGATGCGATTAAATTGCCAATTTTCATTGGCTGTCTGAAAGCAGTTTGCATTGGAGAAGATGAACCACCACCGGAGCAAAAAAAAATAAAATTAGCTAAATTAAACATGAGGTAAACAGTGGTGGGTGGACAGCACCATCTCCCACGCACTATGGAGTACTCCCCATCCCCAGATTAAATGCAGCATAATACAAATTGCCCCTCCTTAACAAGATTCCTGTGCACGCTAGTGTTGTTGATCTCGAGGCTTTTTGCAACATCCAATTTCCATGGTGTAGATACGGTTCGTAAAATCCTGATGTCCTCCGTCGGTAGTTGGTGGTCCTCTGTGAAGATGTGTTCTGCAACCTTTGATTTGAAATCATATGTTAGGCCTTTTTCCTCTTGCTTTTTGGCCTTATTAACCTCCGCTATATGTTCTTTAAATCTAGTTGCTAAAGTTCTCTTGGTTTGTCCTACATAAACTTTGTTACAATGATTACAGCTTATTTTATATACACCTGCTTTACCTAAAACATTAACTGGGTCTTTAGTGGATCCTAACAATGATTTCAACTGGTTATGTCTACTGGTGAAAACTAAATTTAATCCGAATTGTTTTAACTGTGGTCTTAGCTTACAAGTAATATCTTGATCAAATGGAACGGACACTCGTTTCAATGGTTCAGGTGCTGCGGTGAGGGTTGTAAATAATCTCCTTTGTAGAATTCTCGCTTTTTTTTATCGATGATTGCCTGGATTGTGGTCTCCTTGTATCCGTTGAGTCTTGCTGTTTCGAAGATGTACTGTAATTCCTTAACCTTTCCTGTATCGCTGAGTGGAAGAGTCTGCATTCGGTGAATCATGTGATGAAAGGCGGCCATTTTCTGCTGGAACAAATGGTTGTAGACGAAATACGCGTATCTGACACGGATAAGCAAATAAGGTAGTGGAATTAAATGGAAATTACTAATCTTTCTCTCTCTCTCTCTCTCATTATATTAGGGGCTAGTTATATCACGTCAAATTGATGAAATTTTTAAACCCCCCCCCCTTCCATTTCCTTCTTTCTCACGTTTTTTCCTATACCTACACGCTTACTTCAGCTTACTCACCGGGTGAGTCGATTGTACTCAATTTCGTCTGATGCATTAGGTTGTCAAAATATGAGTAAACGAGAAATGTCAAACTGAGTAAAAGCCACTTAGTCAGCCCGATCCGGGACTTAAGGCCTACGCACATCAGATCCAGATCGGTCGCGTTGCGGCAAAGTGACAGCTAAATCTATTGTCTAACTGTCAAATTTACGTCAACGCAACGCAAACGGATCTAATGTGGGTGGCTCTTTAGAAAAAAATGCCAGCCGTGTCGGAGCAAACGCTCTAAGAAACGGCGAAATTATTGTAAAACACTGGCCGAAATGTATTAAGGTATGTTGGAATTGCATGCGGAGACAATTTTCAGTCGTCTTCAGCTCCAGTTAAATGAATCTGGTGCAGGTAATTTCCATTTTTTTTAATCAAAACAAACGAAAAAAAAAAACAAACTTCCCGGCTGAAAATATCACAGAGTGGTTTTGACTCACTCTGCGCGAGAACGTCTTTTACTCAAAAGTCAGTAAAAGTGCGCCTACTCACTTTTGAGTAGCCTACCTTCCCGCTAAAATGAGCATGTTCGACTCAATTTTGATTTGTTGAGAGCTACACAGCAAAAAAAAATGTAATATCGATCAACGTAATTCAAGCTGATGTATGAAATAATGATGTAATAGCAAAAAGCAGATACCATATTACATCAATGGATGTAATTTTGTTCGCAAAATCGATGTACATCGTACAATGTGATATTACACAACCGATGGATTGACCTGGTTGCAGCAGTTTCGATGTAATATTCAACAACTTTTTTTGCTGTGTACCGTGTAATGCATTGCTTTTCACAAAATCTCACACTCCCCTCACCTCTTAAGGCCCAAACGCAATGTGGATGGAAGCGGAACGGAAACGGAAAGTTTGACAGTGGTAACAAATGACTTGAAGATGCCTAACCGAAGTCGATTTGATTCCAACAAGTTTTCAATCCGACAAGTTGGCTTACTCAGATCGGGCTTTTCTGCTGCCGTTGCCGTTCCGCTTCCGCTGTCATTGCGCTTGGGCCTTTATAATGTGACATAATATGTGAATAACCCCTTACTAAATAGGAGTGATTTGAGATTTGGGCGTAATTGAATTTGTAAACAAACACGTCAATCACCGATTTCTCTCGAATAAAAGCTCAATATCGAAAACAAATAACACTATCAGGTAAAGAAGTGATTCCTCTATCATTGAGTTTGCCATGGTTTGCCACTTAGTAATGGAACAAACTCTTTTTTTGCTTATTACAGGGTTGACAACAAAAATAAAAACGACCTTGTTTTGAAGATAGTCACCATGCAAGAGGAGCGTAGAAGAAAAAAAAAAAACGTGCACATTCACCTGAAAAATCTATCGTGGTCCGCATCCAAGCTGGCTAAAGTGTTGTATTTTCCTAGAAACACCGTATGGCGCGTGCTGAAGCCGTACAAGAAATCCTAGACCATGAAGCAGAAGCCTCAAAGTAAACGCTGCAGTGGAATTGCCAACCGTCCATGGAAAGGACGTGACTTCCATCAGAAGCAACCCAGGTATGTCCGATCGCGATTTGAGTAAAGAGTACCCAAGTAACATTTTAAGTTTTATGAAATACTGCAAAGCAACTATAAAACAACATTCATAAAACCCTGGTCAAGGCTATTTTGTCATTAATGCATCCACCATAACCTCATTAAGACTAGAATATGTCTAGTTGGCCCACCCTGGAGAAGGTTCTGAAGGGTGTATTCTCGAAGCTCTTCAAGATTGATTTACTGCAAAAGGTTGTATGACGAACGCTTTGAGAACCATTTGAAAGCTACAGTAAAAGCTATTTAGCAACAATAAAAACCCTTTCCGAGCCGTTTCCCCTAGCCGCATGCTAGGAAAGCATTAATCAAGATAGAAAAGGATTTATGAATCCGATCTTTTCAAAATAGTTAAAATAGAAACTGATGATACAAAAATCTTGTTGAATATCCAAATTTATTACAATAGTTCTCATTAAGTGGCCTAGTTTTAAGTGCCATATCAAATTTTATGTGAAATGTACGTGAAAACATCGAAAAAATTAAGTCCATCCTCGTAAAACGTCGATTTGACCAATTATTTAAAATTGTAAAAAAAAATATATTCTTCAGATCGAGCTTGGCCGAGTTTTTTTTTATTATTTTCGCATTTAAATATTTGCTCAATGCTAAATTTACCAAAATATAGTTATATCTAAGGAAATGTTGATTGAAAATCGAAGATTGTAAAAAACAAGCAAACTAATTGTAACATGGCGGTGGCATAAAAGTTGATTTTCGTGGGTCATTTGTGAAAAAGTTGTTTTGCTTTCAAGAATTCCTTAACAAATTCATAAGGTTTTAAAATGGCTTTTATGAAGAAAACTTGCAGGCTGAATTATATTTATCTAAAGCCATTTTGCTTGATCCTAACCCGTTCAGATTTATGGCAGCATTAATGGAGCCAAAGTTGCCTGCAAAAAGTTAAACGTCAAAGTTTGTTTATCTTTCGATAGTTGCGCTGTGAGATCCAGGATTCTTCCAGACGGTTTTCTCCCGATGGATTGGGAGCAGTTACTAGCTTTTCGAACAGCTGGAAGCGCAATCGTTCCTGAAAAATATCCCCTTCTTCCGGATGGTTACAGAAGTGCACCATCCAATGATGCAGAGATGTACGGTTGAATGAAATTTTCGAAGAGTCGCCGAAGAAGTCGCCGAATAAAATCGCTGCGTTGGATCGGAAACCAGCTGATCTACGCTAACGAACAGATTCAGTGGTTTGCTGTCGGTTGTTATTTCGATTGTCATCGCAAGATCTGGAGAAGGCTGGTATGTTTTTCAACTTTAGACAATGTTTATGAGTTCGAGGGCCCCGCTCACTTTACTCTTGTCCGACAGATGGTCAGTCGTTGGTAGTGTGCTGGTTCTTCTAAAGAAGTAAATTTATCCGAAATTGACTTGATTTTTTCATCCTACTTCGTCTATCCTTCGAGATTTCCTTGTCATTAATTTGGCATTTATTAATTATGAGGAATTATCTTTAAAGCTCAATTTGTAAACAAAGTAATTGAGGAGTTAATGATGCACTTTAAATGCTTAAATGCTTTTTTCTCTAATGCAAAACCTAATTGTTTTATGGTTGCTTTTATAATGATAGAACACGTTTATAAAGTATTTTATCATGACATTAATAAACAATTGCTAATGACGTTTATGCTTGAATAACAGAACAGCTTTAAGGAGGGATTGATAACTGTTTTAGATTTATTTTTAAAAGAAGGCAGTTTTTGACTTTCTTGCCAGACTATGAAAGGTTTTTAAAACAACAAAAAGATGAATTTCTAAGCAGGAATGTATTACACTTTAAAATGCTATATTTAAACTAAATGGATTGCTCATTGCCGTTATAAAACCATCATAAATCAGAGTGGATGCTAAATGGTTACTGAATTGTTAGTTGGGTATGATGCCGCCCGTAGTACAGTGCAGCAAATTCGCTACCGCGAAGGCTTACAGGCATACCGCGCCCGTAGGCAACCAAATTGATCTCTCAAGGAGAATACCGTAGCTAGAACCCGTGTTCGAAAGCTGTATGACAACCTGCTGACCAAGTCTGGTTGGTGTATTCTTGTGAATGATTAAACCTATGTAAAGGTCGACTTCGTACAGCATCCAGGACCAAAATTTTATAAGGCACAGGCTCGAGGAAGTGTTCCTGGCAGATTCAAATTTGTTTTTGATCAAATATATAATCTGGCAGAGAATTTGCAACTGCGGCCAGAAGACAAAGTTTTTCGTCACTGAGAAAATGATGAACTCGGAGGTTTGCAAAACCGAATGTCTCCAGAAGCGAATTCTGCCCTTCATCCAGTCACATGAAGGTCCGGTGACATTTTGGCCGGATCTTGCGAGTTGTCACTACAGCCGAAAAGTACAACAATGGTACAATGACAACGGAGTCCAGTTGTTCCGAAAACCCTCGATCTGCCCAATTGTCCCCAGTTCAGGCCCAGTGAAAACTACTGGGCAATTATGAACTGAAGGGAAAAGTTGGAGAATTTCTTCGAAACCGCAATGAATAATTTGTAACGTATTTTTTTTTCTTAAACAGAAGGAATAGTATGCACTTGAGTGAAACCCGTTTTCAAATCCGTTAATTCAAATCCGAAATAGACTCAAATGATGTTGTTCCATTACTAAGGCTGTGAACCATTTACCGAGTTAAATTTAACTCGTGGTTAAAAGTGACATTTCGAAAGTTATTTTCTATGTTCGAAAATCCCCGTGCTATCGATCGACCGGTTTTCGACCCACGGTTGTCAAAATTTAACTTCTTGTCTGTCAGAAATAGCCATGCTCGGATAGCAGGGTTCATCGATAACTTTCCATCTGTCAAATTTTAACCAAAAGTTAAAATAATCCACCAAATGGTTCAGAGCCTAAGTGGTCCATGCTTTAGTTTGTTTATGAGATTGAACATTTATTCGAAAGAAATCGGCAATTGATATGTTTGTTTACAAAAGAAATTACGCCCAAATCTCAAATCACGCCGAAACTATCAAAGAAGCACCATGGAACACGATGTGAAAACCAGTGCTGTCATGGTAAATTTAGAGCTAGTTATTTACTAGTTTACTTTATGAGCACTTTCGCTAGCTTCAAATCCATGTGGTCCTTTTAGAGAGAGCCAAATATTGTGTGCGATTTGGGAATGTACAGACAATTCAGTTTTCTTTAACTAACTAGCGTACGCCGTACGGGTAAAACTTATCTACAATCAGCTCATCATAAAACTTACAAATACCAATGTTTTCGAGTGTTGGATTTTCAGATTACCTCTACATCAAAACGCTACAATGTTTTACGTCCAAGGTTCAATCTTTGAGCTTGACCTTCTTTAGGGTATATAAAATTGTAGCATCTTTCGTAAAGCGCAAAAAGCTTTACGATAGAAATCTAAAACTAGTCCTTCGCGGCTTCTCTGCGGCATTGTACTCGTCAGCAGAGCGAAGGACTCCGTGATTCAATATCTCGCACCCGTCTACAATCGGATGGTCCGGTTCGCCTCTTGAGCATACGTCACCAGCTCGATTCCAGCAATTATGGCTGAAGCGGGGACCTTACCGTTTGTCTTTCTGGTTTTTCAGGCTTTAGCTCGTGTTGCCATTCGTATGCTGGAGAAGGAACACAGAAATGTCGACCTTCCTGTTGTAAAACGATGGTTGATCAACGACTTCCGACCATCGCTGAGCGGACGCGTTTCACCAACCGAAGGTGGCATGAACCCAAGTCACTAATTGTAAAGGGCGTGCGATGGCAGGTGAAAGCTGGAAATCCCCCGGATACTGTGCGTCCCTTTGTGCAGGAATTATTTTCAAACCGGATCAATCGTGCTTCGGTTGTCTACACTGACGGATCAAAGTGTGACAACGCAGTAGGCGCAGGGGTATTCTGTGGCAGTCTGTATAGAGCAATAGGCCTTCCGTCACAGTGTAGCTTCTTTCCGGCGGATGCCTTTGCTATCAAAGCGGCTCTCAACACGGGTATATCGAACGAATTGGAAAGTTGCCTTTTGGTCATAGAAAGCGGCAAATCACAGCATCCCTGGATCCAAGAGATCGCAGGGCTGTTACGAAACCTTTCGATACAACCATGCCAGCATCCGTGGCCACGAAGAAGCAGATCGACGCCATCCCGAGGAAGGATGCCAACAAGACAATGAATCATGCCATTCGCCTGCTATGGAAAGAAAGCTGGGCGCAATTAACGGAAGTCTAGTTGAAAGCGAGGTTAAAGGCGAATCTAAAAAGTGGACGAACCAGCAATGTTCCGTCGACCAGCGAGTGCTCACTCGACAGTGCATGGGCCATACAAGGCTATAGGTTTCGGATGTTCCATGAAATTCATGGAATTTCCATAACATTTTCAGAAATTCATGAAGATTTTCTAATGTTAATGTAGGTAACTAAAATAAAGTTTACATTATGAATAAAATCAGTTCAGAGCTGTGGAAGAGGATCGCAGGGTGCTGTGCTCGCGGATGGATGTGTTTTTTTCGGTCGCTGTTTTTTCGTTGACTTCTGTCATTTTTTTCCAATATTTTTGCATTTTTTTTTATAAATATCTAAAGCTATACAGTAGGAAACTAGTGCCTTTGAATAGAACTTTTGATGTGTGCTGCTGCGAAAAAAGCATCTACAAGCAAGAGGAGGAAGACGATGGCGACCATAATGTCTTAAGACAGGATCTATAGACACATAATTTGGTGAGATCTTTTCATATTATTTTACTGACAATGGATATTCCCAATCGTGTTTTACAGCATGCTTTATTAAATACGCGCTGGATTCAAAGCATTGATCTGAATCTGAAAATGTGCTTACAGTTCCATTAGCCATGTGATATCGGAACTGTAGACATGTGGAGCTTATGGCTTCTGAAAGTGACTTCGGAATTGATATGAATTATCAAACATTTTAAAATGTGTTTCTGGATCAACAGAAGATCTAGCACCTTCTAATTCCTGGACTAAAGCTGCTTTCAGTTATCTCTAATATGATAATTTCAAGTATATTTTTTTCCATAATATCACTTGCAAGAAATGTTGCATACAATATTTTGAATGTTAACTTGTATGCTACATGACGCTCCTTTTATATGCATCATAGTGATAGAAATTCACATATAATTTAAAAAAATATATTATTCAGTAGTTTGTTTTCATGCGTTTATTTTCATCACTAGGGTTGGAGCAATATTTTAACTTTTCAAGAGCACCTAAGGAGCTGTTCACATACCTCGTTGACACTTTAGGGAGTGAGGTTGGCGAGTGTCTACGGTTCATAGTTTCAAAAATATGTGTGGACGATTCTCTACGGCATACAAAGTCAGTCCGAAGCATAGCACTCTCGGCACTGCTGGCACAGCTACAGAACGCGTGAGGCACACTGAGAAACAAGTTGGCACAAAATAAGTGTGTAGAGTGACCACCCGTTGATATCGGTGTCAAGCACGAAAATTGGTACAAATACCAATAGATCGGTATATTTGACAACGTTGGCCTTTGTAAAACATTTTCTATTTCAAAGATCTTAAAATTTGGCTAAATCCCTGAACCTTGAAAAGTTTTTCAAATCAGGGATCTTAAAATAAGAACAAGTTTGGGATCCTAATTTTTGTTTATCTTGGTCTCATTCCAGATCCCAATCCAAATCTTGATTTTATCTTATAGATACTTTAAAAATCGTTCTGAGCCATTTTCCAATTCATAATTTGTTTTATTTTTTTCCTTACTTTATACTTACTTGATGGGCTACGAATCGCCAGGTTGATTCAACGCCGAACGAAGTACTCTTCTCCATTGGACTCGGTCCTGAGCCAATCGCTTCCAGTCGCCATGAACGTTTAGCGACCTGATGTCCTCCTCAACTGCAAATAGCCAACGTGTCCGAGGTCTACCCCGGAGTCGACGACCTCTACCGGGTTCTCTGCTGAATATAATATTTGCTTGTCGTTGTTCCGGCATCCGCACTACATGCCCAGCCCACCGTAGTCTGCCGTGTTTTATAAGCTTCACTACATCCGTACCGTTATACACTTGGTACAACTCGTGATTCATGCGACGCCGCCAGATGCCATTCTCCTGTTTACCGCCGAGTATTGTTCGCAGCACCTTACGCTCGAAGACACCAAATGCTCTCCGGTCAGACTCTTTTAACGTCCACGATTCGTGGCCGTAGAGGGCTACCGGAAGTATCAGCGTCTTATACAGAGCGAATTTCGTTTTCGTTTGCAGGCTACGGGACTTCAGCTGGCTACGTAATCCGTAAAAGGCCCTGTTTGCAGCTGCAATACGTCTCTTCACCTCGCGGGTAACATCATTATCGCATGTCACTAGTGTTCCAAGATACACAAATTTTTCCACTACCTCAAATTGTTCACCATTTAACAACACTACACTACTAACACCACTATTGCTCCCACGCTGTCTACCGGCTACCATGTACTTCGTTTTGGTAGAACTTATCGTGAGCCCAATCCTCGCCGTCTCCCTCTTAAAAGGCACAAACGCCTCTTCCACTGCTCTACGGTCAATTCCGATGATATCGATGTCGTCCGCAAAGGCAAGGAGCATGTACGATCGTGTGATGATGGTACCGTTCCTCTGCACACCAGCTCTCCTAATCGCTCCTTCAAGAGCAATGTTGAACAGTAAGTTTGAAAGTGCATCACCCTGCTTCAATCCATCTAAGGTCACGAACGAGGTCGAAATCTCATCTGCAACCCTTACACTTGATTTCGATCCATCTAGCGTTGCGCGAATCAGTCTAATTAGTTTCGCCGGAAAACCATGTTCTAGCATAATCTGCCAAAGCTCATTTCTCTTCACTGAATCGTATGCTGCTTTGAAATCAATAAACAGATGGTGAGTCTGCAAGTTGTACTCCCGGAATTTATCAAGGATTTGACTCAGGGTAAACATTTGATCCGTCGTTGATCGGCCCTCACGAAAACCAGCCTGGTATTCACCGACGAAGGACTCCTCAAGCGGTCTCAATCTGTTAAACAGAACGCGTGATAGTATTTTGTACGCCGAATTCAGAAGAGTTATTCCTCGATAATTGGCGCACTCGAGTCTGTGCCCTTTTTTGAATAATGGGCAAATGAGGCCATCCAACCAGCTAGCAGGCAGTTCTTCGTCCTCCCATATCTTCGTTAGAATACGGTGGATTGCTTGATGCAGCTGCTCACTTCCGTGTTTGAAAAGTTCGGCCGGGAGCTCGTCCTTCCCAGCAGCCTTATTGTTTTTCAGCTCACGTATTGCCTTTTTAACCTCGTCTAGCGTTGGAGGCTCCACAGCTTGATCGTCGTCTGCGATGTTTACTCTGTTCCTCGATACTCCCTCACTCTCTCCATTCAACAATGTCTCAAAATGTTCTTTCCACCTGGCAGCCACCATTGTTTTATCTGTCAGCAAATTCCCCTCAAGGTCATTGCACATGGCGGGAGATGGCGCTGTTTTACTCCGCACACCATTGACAGTCGCGTAGAACCTTCGCATATCGTTCTGTTCCATACTTTCTTGCGCCTCAGCAATCACGCGTTCTTCGTATTGCCTTTTCTTTCTGCGGTGGGTTCGTTTCTCAGCTGCCCTTGCTACCTTGTACCGCTCTCTGTTCAGCCGGGTACCAGACACTAACATCCGGCTTCTGGCAACGTTCTTCTCATCCGTCAACCTCTGGCACTCCTCATCAAACCAGCCATTACGTGGTCGTCTTTGAGCTGTACCTATCACTTCTTGTGCTGTTGTGTTCACCGCTCCGTGGATTGTGTTCCACAGATTGTTGAGGTCCTCGTTCACGTTGATTTCGCTAGTCCGCTCATCAAGCTTCTGGCGGTACTCTGCAGCAACACCTTCTACTGACAAGCGATGGATATTGAAACGCATCGATCTCCGGTTCGTTGAATTCGTAACGGTCGATAGACGCGCCCGAATTTTGCAGACAACAAGATAATGATCTGAGTCAATGTTAGGCCCCCTAAAAGTCCTTACATCAATGACATCTGAGAAGTGCCGGCCATCCACCAACATGTGATCGATCTGGGTGCAAGTTTCGCCATTTGGGTGTCTCCAGGTGTGCTTTCGGATATTCTTGCGTGCAAAGTAGGTGCTACTGATGGCCATACCTCTAGCAGCGGCGAAGTTTATCAGTTTCAGGCCGTTATCATTGGTTACTGTATGTAGGCTCTCTGTACCAATGATTGGACGAAAGAAATCTTCCCTCCCGACCTGCGCATTTGCATCTCCGATTACAATCTTCACGTCGTGTTTTGGGCACTCATCATAAGTTTTATCGAGACTGTCATAAAACGCGTCCTTCACGTCATCGGATTTATCGTTGGTTGGCGCATAGATGTTGATCAGGCTGTAGTTGAAGAATTTGCCCCGAATCCTTAATACACAGATGCGGTCGCTTACCGGTCTCCACCGCATAACACGCTTCATCTGCTTCCCGATCACTATGAACCCTACTCCATGTTCTGCCCTATCGCCACCGCTGTGATAGATATGATACTTGAAGGAAGTGTTGGCGATGGGATCCACCGCCCGGAATTCACGTTCTCCGGATCTAGGCCACCGTACTTCCTGAATAGCAGCTACGCTCACATTCACTTTTTGCAGTTCACGAGCCAAAAGGCCCGCTCGTCCAGGTTCATTTAAGGTTCTGACATTCCAAGTACCGAGTTTCCATTCATTGTCCTTATTTCGTTGCCGGGTCGGTTGCCGAAAATTCCGTTCGTTGTTTTCTCTTTCTTCGTTTTTCTGAGTAATGTTGGGGGTTTCAGTATGCTACCTTACCGGGGTCGCGATACCTACATCATGTTGGTGGGGCTGCCACCTTAGGTGTAGCTGACGTGATACAGCATTTCTTATTCAGCCGCTCGCTCCGAGACAGACGCTGTTTGAGCCGCACCTCCATGGTGAACAGACGCTCGAGGGTCGCACCTCCTCACTTTGCTATCACCACGATCCGGATCCATGTTTTTATCGTGGTGACATTGCCCAGGCTACGCTACCAGCATCTTTTGCTTGCGGTCTTTGTCATCGGCTGACCCGTGGAAGCGTGAGGTAGGAACTTGTGAGGACCAGAGCTGTTGGGACAACACTCCTTCCAGTTTGTCAACTCACCATTTGTAGCCCTTTTTTCCTTACTGTGCGTTATTTACATATTTTTTTCAAAGATCCATATTCAAGATTTTTGAAATTTTTCTACGATCAATATTGTGTAATGACAAACGTGATTTTTCATATGCCTCCGACTAAAAATCACTCAAATATAGTTTAAAAGAAAAAAAAGCTGTACTGTATGGATTATTTTAGCAGTTTGACAGGTGCATTCATAGGGTTGTCTTTTGTAATTCAGACATTTTTAAACATATTTAAAGTCCAAGAGTGTTAAAAATTCTTGCAAAGAAAGTCCAGAGACGAACTAACCTACGACTGAAAATATCTTTATTAAAGAATAATGCATCAATCCAACGGAAATCCTAAGTTCAGTCCTGAAATTTTCAAAATTGGGCCATATGAGCCATTTGGTCTAATGCCTCTATGCAAAATCCGCTAAATTTCTCCAAACTTCGCTTAATTCCTTTAAGCTACAAAGTTTTATGAAGTTCGACAAAGTTTTCAGAACTTCTTCAAAGTATGCTGAAGTTCTTCAATATTATCAGCGCTTCCTCGAAGTTCAATTAAGTTGTACGAAATTCACTGAGCTTTGACTAAGACAGCTAAACACCTATCTAATTTATTGCACAATCAAAAAAATCTAGAACTTCAACGAAGTTTGTTAAGTTCTATCAAGTTTCCTGAAGATCTATGAAGTTTCTTGAAATTCTACAACGTATCCTGAACTTTTGCAAAGTACCTCGAACTTATACGAAGATTTTTGAAATCAAATTATGTTGTCTTAACTTCTACGCATTGCCCACGACTTCTGTAATTCAGTAGACTCAGTTTTACAAATCCAAAATATTGAACACGTTCCCCCACCCGAAAATTTAAAAGTAGCGGTGAATACATGTGAAGTCGTCGATCTTCCTGAAGATTTTTTTCTAAGGTGCCATGCTTTAATTATGTCACGCTAAATTGAGGTCAAAATAACCTCCCCTCCCCCCTTTCGTCACGTTTTTCCTAGATCTAATGCCCCCCTTAGACAGTAACATAATAAATACACCTGGTATCTCTGTCACGAATGATCTGAAACGTGTTAAAGTAACTATAGTACAAACCAATCGGTGGATGATTTAAGCTGAACATTACATCTGTTTTCCGTGATTTCCAACTTTTTCCCGCCATTTCCGATAGTCAACATCTTTTTTTCGAATGTATGCAACTCAGCTCATATATCGATTAGGATTGTGTATAACAGTTGCAACAGATTGTTGATTTCGATCCGACGGGGAACAGATCTGATCGATTTGAATGCAATGATTTGAACACCATCAAAAAAAATCCCAGAATGTCGCCAATTCAAGGAGAAATTCCAAGCACTTGAGACGGAGTTTAATCCGAAAGAATTCGTTCACCACATTTGCTGATTCACAGAGGCTCTTGAGTCGTGGTATCGCACTTACTTCATACCTTCAAGTACGGCTCACCACCACGCACTGCGCTCTCTGTCAAGGGTCTCAACATATTTCGAAACTGTTTCGTCCGTTGTTGATATCTTTCGGATTGAGCTGAAGAGCGACACGGATCGATCACAATGATTGTCATCCCGTTGAGGGAGTGAGTGATCCTTTGCTAGGTCATGAATGATTTTTTTGGAATCATTTGCGATGACGGAAGAGTGTTCACTTATCGGTTTTGGAGATTACTTTCTCGGTGATCAGTACTCGCAGAGGGAGACGAGCAACAATGCTCGGCTAAGAAAGATTGATGGCAGTGCTGCCAGCTTGGCTATCTACTTGCGTGAGAATGATATATTTTATTCTACTAAAATCGGCACTGCTGCAGTCTGCAGCATACGTTAGTGAGTCAGTAAGGTAGGTCGTTTAAATTGACCAGCTCATCCGTCCCTGCTCTGCCACTTGGCTGGACACTCCTCTTGATTCAACCTCTCCAAATATATACGAAAAGGGGAACGATGAGAGAAAGACGACGAGACCCCATAACGATGATTCGTCATAAATTCATCGTCGAGGGCTGAGAAGTCCGTATTCCATTTCCAGTTGATCGTCTTCGTTTCGCCCTGACCCTCTCAAGTGTGGAATAAATTAACAATAAATATCAAATTTAAGGGCTCTCGATTTCCGTCCCCTGCTTCGTTCGTTTACCGCAGCTGAGCTTCAACCACTGAACTGACTGACCGAAATCAATCCCCTCTGACGAATTCATAGTTTGCGTAAGTGATTACCTACTTTTCCCGCATGGATGTCATGGTGGACGAGATGCAAAGCTTGTGACGAGAAGAACTGCATCTGATGCAATCGAGCTGACTTTTTTTTTCGTTTTAAGGAAACTCTCCCTCCCACAGTCTCCTCGCAAGTCGCTGTTCAGTGTGCGGTCGAAAACGTGTTAGAAATGCATGAATAAAAAATATCCGTCTTGTTTGCAGGCGGTAAGAAAACAAATACGTAAGAGGATGAAGTGAAAAATTGCTGCTCATCATCCATCCTAAGATCCACGAAAAAAAAAACCTATAGGATGCGAACAACACTTGGCTGGGTTTCCTTTGAAAACAATCGCCAGAAAAGGAAAGTGCCAGACATTTGGGCAACGCATGGGAATTCCGGGAATTTTCGGTGAAATTCCTGATGCAGTGATGAGTTGAATGAAATTTCTCTCGGTCTCAATGAATGAGATTTTGATGCCAGGGACTATGGATGGATCAAGTGGATCACCAACGAAGATCGATAGCTAGTTTGAATTTTTCCCCCTCCCTTAATGTCATAAGCTTAATCGGAATGTGCCGTTTTGTTTTTAGCTAAGTAATGACTTTAATTAATTAATTAATTAATTAATTTAGAGCGTGGTTGGTGTCGATCAATTTTGAGTGAGTTTCCTCAAGAAAGAGGGGGAGGGAAGGAGGTAGATCACAACACCGTGTGGACCATAGTCAATTCCTAAACCCATTAACGCCCAAGGTGTTTCCCAATGGGCCATTTATTCAAGGCTATTATTAATAAATATGGTGCTGTTCCATTGGTAGTAAGTTATGAAAATTTCCATATAGAAATTTGGAAGAGTGGAAATAATATGCTTTTGATGCATATTCAGGTCAAACAAGTTGACGACAACCTAAACAAATCATTCATGGACTTTGTCGTTAATTTTTCATCTGGAGAATATTGTTAAAGAAGCTACAGTTAAATAAAAACTACAATGGACAGCCCTATGGGGCTGTACGCAATGGTGATGTAGAACTACGTGGTCATATATAATAAATCTTATTTGTTAACTGCAGCAGGAGCTTGTATTTTGTGTAGGAATAGGAATTTGGGCGGGGTGCTCATGTGGGCTGTAGCTCACTGCTTGCAAGCAGCGAGTCGTTGTGTTTTGGAGAACAATGTTCAACGCCACGTGCTGTTACCGTTTGTAACATTTGTTGATGTATTTCTGTATGTTTATCGTATTCTGCATGTCCATTTGAATTTAAATAATAATTGCCAATTTGATACCCCTAGTTTTAGTACACTATACAGTACCACAGTTTACTACCAACTGCTGGAATAGGTGATGAGCCAAAAATTTGAGTTCAGTGGAACATAAGAGAATGGGTACGAGAAGTACAGAGAAAGGGAACGGCGAGTAGCACGGAAACTTCTTCCGCCACTTGCCAAGTAACCTTAAACGAGAGCAGTTGAACAATCTAAAAAAAACCGTTAAAATTATAGAGAAGAAAAGTAAGAGTTTCATAGTAGCAGGAGTGGAGCGAGAGAGTCAGGTATGGTACAGGGATTGAGTCACATGTCACAATCGGGCCTAAGACCGTTTCTTTTGTGCACTATAGGACCCGTTAAGTTTTCCTATTAAGAACGCTCGATCGAGGGGTTCGGCCAGATCACGCCGACAGGCCTTCCGTGAGCGATTGACCGCTGGAGAGCCAGTTCCGTTCGACGGCCCGGAGGATAGGACCACTTTGGACCTTTCCGTTCCGAACGAGTTCCAACCGAATTCATACCCCGATCGTTCCCGCAGAGCCACAGAATCAGGAGAGGGACCCGCCAGTACCCCGTGTAAGGTGCCGGGACATAACCTCCCACCGAAGAAGACACCTCTCCACAGTCCACCATTGTGACTTGGCATACCTACTGGCGCCACCAAACGCCCTTAAGCAACCACCGTCACCATCACCAACACCGTAGTCTCCGGTGTAACCACGGCCAGCGTCACCGCCATAATCGCCGCCACTACGGTCGTTAACAACGCCGAATCCACCACCAGCCTGTACAGCATCACCACCGCCGTATCAACCACCACCACGTGCAGCATCACCGCACAAAAGATCCAGCAGTCGCCGGCCGGCCAGGTATCTGTAGAAAACCTCCACTATACACGCCACACACACACACACACACATAGAATGTAATTGGTAGGGAAATAAACCTCTAAAGTGTAATTCAGTAGCTTTTTCCATTCAATCACACTATATCCGAGTCCTGATTAGCCCGGTAAATCACTCCAGCCGACCTTGAGGCTAAGAATTGCCCTCCAGATCGAGCTAGCCATCAAAAGAGGTTGTTGAATAACCCACCCTCATTGGTAGGCCGTTGCTTAGCCAAGCCCGCCGAGGTGTTTGTCCTGGTAGCCCCCTAGGTACCCCACCCTAGCAGCAACAGTGCCGAATGCACTGCTGCTGCTGCTACTGATGCCAACGAACGGACACCAACAAACAAGGTGATTGGAACTGAATTCGATCAGCGGTTGTGGGCAGCCTTGTTAGCAAGCTGCTTGCGGGGAACCTTTCGTTGTATACTGGAGAAAACCACCACTCACCACGCGGTGATTGAATAAACACCGTTTGGTGAGACCGGATGGAATTCAACTTTGAAATCTGTGTTAGTGAAATCGTTGATAATTTTAATTATCATAGCATCAGTTGCACATTCGTGCAATTTTCAATTGTGACATTTTCAAATTGATAAAGTCTTAAATTTAAACATGCGTAGACATATTTCTGATCGATTGGTGTTAACATTATTGAAATTGGTCCAGGGGCAGCTGAGTTAATAACGTTCAAAATCTTTCATAATTTTGTTTTCACAAAGATTTGCTACGTCAAAAAGATTTGCTTAACCGCTTTACTACCATAGAGCCAAAACATTAAAATTTGAGAGAGAAAATTATCTCTCAACATACCATGCATTTTGATGACAATCAATTTATGATGTCCCTATTACAGACTGCATAATAGAGTACCTGACACTGCAAAGCATGTCTGGTACCTCTATGTATGCATTTAGATTAACATCCGGAGTCCCTCCTTTTGGTTCGCTTTTCAGCCCACAACTGCAGATTGCTTGCCAGACAAGGAACTTTTTGGGGAATTTGGACTACATTTTGATTTTACATTCTTCCGGTCAACCCAGGTACAAGAATCCTTCCCAGGAATTTGATCTAAAATTGCCAGGCAGTACGTTTCGTAGTCCATAACCACGCAATAGACCACAATTATCGTTTCGAGCATGCAGGATCAAATCGCGACGTACTTCTTCTTCTTCTTTCCTTTATTAAACGTCGGTCTCTGTTCCGCAATCTAGTGCCAATCACCAACGGACATCTGCAGGAAGGCTACTTCCCTTCCGAAGGAAGATGTGACCAGAGATTTTTATGCCTCAGAGAATTCTCACCGACCTCGGCTAGGATTGGACCCAGACCCATTGGGATGAGAAAGCAGTCACGCTTAACACTACACCACCGGGGCCGGCTCTCGACGTGCTTGCTCCGGTTAAGCCATGATGTAAACAAATGAACTTATCCTAACAACCAATGCCTACTGTGATTCTATGGATTCTATTACACTCTTAATTCAGTGATATTTTGAAACAAATTACTCAAAAAATGCCTTAATGGCAGTGTTCGCAATGTGTCCGAATGTTTTCGTGTTCAACCCTTAAATCATCCATATCGAACACATTCCCCCAACCCTCTCATGCCTGGTCAAAATTTGAAAATTAGTGGTAAACACATAATGGGTGTTCCTCGATATAACGTAACTGTCACTCATCGATTGGTAATATTACCCGAGTAACAATTCAGTAAGCATTTGGCATCCACTCTGATTTATGATGGTTTTATAACGGCAATGAACAATCCATGTAGTATAAATACAGCATTTCAAAGTGTAAAACATTCCTGCTTAGTAATTCAGATTTTTGCTGTTTTAAAAACCTTTTATAGTGTGGCAAGAAAGTCAAAAACTGCCTAGTTATAAAAATAAATTTAAAACAGTTCTCAATCCCTCCTTAAAACTGCTCTGTAATTCAAGCATAAACGTCATTAGCAATTGTTTATGAATGTCTTGATGCAATTGTTTATAAACGTGTTCTATCATTATAAAAGCAACCATAAAACAATTAGGTTTTGAGCTTGCTTGAGCTTGATTGACCGCCCACGGTTGCTACTCTGTTACTGCCAGATCAGCTGTAATTACACAGAGAACCAATAGACGATGCTTGGAACTAGCAATCATCCTCAATGTGTAAAAACTGGTGATCTTAAATTAGGCAATACCAGCGCCGGCCGCGCCCGAACACAGGTCAAGAAAGGAATGGGAAGGATTGTGTTGACATGACACTCGCTTTGATGGAAGCCGAGAACACCTCTGCACTTCCACGAGGAATCACTGGGATGTTGGATAAGAGGGTTGGGTTTGCAGCAGGGTTCGTTTTGGTAAACGATAAGCTGAATTGATGTCCTAACGATCATATAACGCGAAAGAGCTTGGGACTAAACCCACGGTCTTCTGCTCAGTAAGCAAAAACGTTTGCCACTAGGCAGACGAGCACCTTTTTAATCACCGAGTTGCTGTTATTACCATGTAGTCATATTAGCAAATAAAACGATTGACGAATCTTGAATGTGGATGGGCCTGAGATTAGACTCATGATGTTCTGCTTAGTAAGCAAAAACGGTTGCTCTAAGGCAGTGGCGTCGCGTAACCTCACTTTTTACCCGTTCAACAACTTTGAAAACGTTATTTAGGGTCATGTTATCATTCCAATCAGTTTCAAAGGACACAGGGTCTTCTAGTTTGACTGATTTGTATCCATTTGAACCAATATTGTTTTGTTTGTTTACGTTTTGAGAGTTGTTGAACAGGTAGATCCAGGTTAGGGCTACGCCACTGCTCTAAGGCCACCGAGCCCCTCATATCACATAATACCGTTGCTCCAATTTTTGTATCCATTCAAAACCGGAACCAACGACAACAACGAGTTTCGCAAAATACACGATACACAAGCGATTTTACCATAAATCTCTTTGATATGTAAGGACCTGGGACCGCGTTTTTCTGCTCAGTAAGCAGGCCACTGTAACCGACGATCTTTCAAATCCGAAAACTAATAACTACGAAAAAGTACTTAGGCTTTCATTAAGTTCCACTTTCACGCGACGTTCAATGACAGGGTCCTATCCAGGATTACATCTGAAAAATCCAAATCTGGCCAACGCCCACCTAAACCTGTTCTAATCCACCTGAAATGACTAACGAATGGAAGACTTTGACTACCCAGCCATGCAATAGTCTCATTCCGTGCCTTATGGCAACTTGATGATTCTATTGCGCTCATCTTTTGGCACCACCCAGGGGAGACTTGGTCCTGTACCCAATGCTTAACTTATCTCCATTCCACTCAGCTACTCGCAATTTCTTGTGATATAGTGGGCGGAATATTATTATATGAGACAATTCAATGCAGACGTCTTTCCAAATTTGGCAGATCGACAGGTAATCGGTGAGTTACCACGATAGTTGCTATTCAACAACTCGACAACGTCCCATCGTCAACGCCTGCTATGAGAATTTCCCATTGCAGACGCCAACGAAATGACGTCATCGAGCTATCGATCAACTACCCTGGTTATCGCCTGGTACACGGATAGAAATCTCCTTATACCTTTTGGCAAATTTCCATTGCTGATTATTCATAAAATGTATAAGTCAACTAATAAGCAGACGCCTTGCAAAAAGTTAATAAAGATCATGTGTCAAATGAAATGTATAAGCGGTCACACATACCTTTTATGCATTCTAATAGGACCTATGTGGTTTGTCTTATGGAATGTATAAGGCTGATGCTTTGGCAAAAATGTATAAGTGAAACACATGAATTAAATAATTGATTTTCGTTTCGTGTACCTTATAGCACGATGCTAGGAGGCGAACCGGAAGAATCGATGAGCTACCTCTCCCCCCATAAAACAATTAGGTTTTGAATTGGAGCAAAAATCATTTATTGTTGCTTTTTAGGCTTTTTAAGTGCATCATAAACTCCCCAATTATTCTGTTTTCAAATTGAGCTTAAAGATGGTTTCTCATAAATAATAAAAGCCAAATTTATGAAACGGAAATCTCGAAGGATAGACGAAGTAGGATGAAAAATTCAAGTCAATTTTACTTATTATATACTTAAATATTTAGAAAAACCAGCACACCATCAACGACTGACCATCTGGCGGAGAAGAGTAAAGTGAGCGTGGGAAGTTCAAAAACATACCAGCCTTCTCCAGATCTTGCGAATAGATGACAACCGACAGAAAACCACTGAAACTGTTAGTTAGCGGAGATTAGCTGGTTTCCGATCCACAGCAGCGATTTTATTCGGCGAAAGAATCAACTCTTCGAAAATTTCATTCAAGCGTACATCCCTGCATCGTTGGATGGTGCACTTCTGTAACCATCCGGAAGAAGGGGATCTTTTTCGGGAACGATTGCGCTTCCAACTGTTCGAAATGCGAAATGTTGTAAAACAGTATCGCAAACTATCCGAGTAACTGCCTCCAATCCATCGGGAGAAAACCGCCTGGAAGAATCCTGGATCCCACAGCGCAACTATCGAAAGATAAACAAACTTTGACGTTTAACTTCTTGCAGGCTACTTCGCCTCCATAAATGCTGCCATAAATCTGAACGGGTTAGGATAAAGAAAAATGGCTTTCGATAAATTCAATTCAGCCTGCAAGTTTTCTTCATAAAAGCCATTTTAAAACCTTATGAATTTGTTAAGGATTTCTTGAAAGCAAAACAACTTTTTCACAAATGAACAATGAAAATTAACTTTTATGCCACCGCCATGTTACAATAAGTTTGCTTGTTTTTTACAATCTTCGATTTTCAATCTATAGTTCCTTGGATATAACTATATTTTGGTAAATTTAGCAATGAGCAAACATTTAAATGCGAAAATCATAAAAAAAATATCGGCCTAGCTCGATCTGAAGAATAATTTATTTTTGTCAATGTAAAATAATTAGCCAAATCGACGTTTTACGATTACGGACATATTTTTTTTTCGATGTTTTCACGTACATTTCACATAACATTTAATAAGGCACTTAAAACTAGGCCACTTAATGAGAACTATTGTAATAAATTTGGATATTCAACAAGATTTTTTTACCATCAGTTTCTATTTTAATTATTTTGATAAGATCGGATTCATAAATCCTTTTCTATCTTGATTGATGCTTTCCTAGTGGATTTAGCATGCGGCTAGGGGAAATGGCTCGGAAAGGGTTTTATAGTTGCTAAATAGCTTTTATTGTAGCTTTCAAATGGTTCTCAATGTGTTCGTCAGACAACCTTTTGCAGTAAATCAATCTTGAAGAGCTTCGAGAAAACACCCTCCAGGGTGGACCAACTAGACGTATTCTAGTCTTAATGAGGTTTTGGTGGATGCATTAATGACAAAATAGCCTTGACCAGAGTTTTATGAATGCTGTTTTATAGTTGCTTTGTAGTATTTCATAAAAATTTAAATGTTACTTGGGTAATGTGTATGATTCAATTGTCAATGATTGACGATGGAAGTTTAAAGTGACAGTTACGTTATATCGAGGTATTCCTATAGAGAAGGTCCCGAAGAAACGTGCTCAACTTTTTGGCTCAGCTCTGGTACTATCTTCGGTCCCAAGCTAATCGATGCACCCTTCGAAAATAGGAAAATCCACGAACCCCTCATTTCATCTGTCAAACTTTCATAGCGAATCAAAACAAACCTAGTATAAAGGGTGATACGGTCAAAATTTGGTCAATATCAACTTGACGTATTTCTTTCAATTTTGCATTTAAAAAACCTGAACACCCTCATTTTGAAGGTGTGTGTGTGTAGAATGTTGCTCCTATTTTGATTTTGGAATTCACTCTTCAGTTGTCAAAATGCCGTCCAAGCAAGAAGAGCAGCGTATCAAAATTTTGCTCGCGCATCGCGAAAATCCGAGCTACTCGCACGCAAAGTTGGCAAAATCGCTAAAAGTTGCCAAATCAACCGTTACAAATGTAATTAAAGTGTTTGGGGAACGTTTGTCGACAGCCAGGAAGTCTGGATCGGGGGGAAAACGAAAATCGGAAGCCGCTGAGACGACAAAGAGAGTTGCCGGTAGTTTCAAGCGAAACCCTAACCTCTCTCTCCGAGATGCCGCAAATAAGCTGGGTGTATCGTCTACAACCGTGCATCGAGCCAAAAAACGAGCCGGACTATCGACTTACAAGAAGGTAGTGACTCCAAATCGCGATGATAAACAAAATACGACGGCCAAAGCGCGATCCCGGAGGCTGTACACGACGATGCTGACGAAGTTTGACTGCGTGGTAATGGACAACGAAACCTACGTCTAAGCCGACTACAAGCAGCTTCCGGGACAGGAGTTTTATACGGCAAAAGGAAGGGGAAAGGTAGCAGATGTTTTCAAGCACATAAAACTGTCAAAGTTCGCAAAGAAATATCTGGTTTGGCAAGCCATCTGTACCTGTGGCTTGAAAAGCAGCATTTTCATAGCTTCCGGGACTGTCAACCAAGAAATTTACGTGAAAGAGTGTTTGAATAAACGTCTGCTGCCTTTCCTGAAGAAACACGGTTGTTCCGTACTGTTTTGGCCGGATTTGGCATCTTGCCATTACGGTAAAAAGGCCATGGAGTGGTACGCCGCCAACAACGTGCAGGTGGTTCCCAAGGACAAGAACCCTCCCAACACGCCAGAGCTCCGCCCAATTGAGAAATACTGGGCTATTGTCAAGCGGAACCTAAAGAAGACCAAAAAACTGCTAAGGGCGAGCAGCAGTTCAAGGCAAACTGGCTTTCTGCGACGAAGAAGGTGGACAAGGTGGCTGTACAAAATCTGATGGCAGGGGTCAAGCGTAAGGCCCGGCAATTCGGATTTGGAAAAGCGGAAGCCTAACTGAATATTTTTCCTGAATTTTATACTAATTGAACTTGAAAAAGAAACTTAATTTAATTTTTTAAATAAACGATTTCACCGATTTACACGCGTTTTCCCTTGACCAAATTTTGACCGTATCACCTTTACTATTTAGTATGAATATGAGTGCCCTGAAAGGAACCTTTTGATATGAATTTTAGTTGGGACATGTTCAGAAATTTAACTCTTTTGGAAAATCTTGGGGGCCTTGAAAATGGCCGATGGTGGTACATGCCTTTGGAAGATGATGATGACGTGTAGGGAGCTAGATCAGCAAATCGGAAAGGATAATGCTATATTCTTCGGTTCAATGATTGTTCAGATAAATTAGTACTTTTACTTATTATCTCTACTGCACTAAATCAAACGAATAGAAATAAGAAGGGATCTCGGTTACGCGCTCGAATAGTTGAAAATTCGATAAATAGTTAATCGAATAGCTGAAAAATCTTTACGATTAATCGTTAATCGAACAGTTGGACTTTTAGGCATCCCTTGAAAATAATGTAATTTCATGTTTTTTGTGGTCCTTCGATAATGTCCAATAGCAGCTATGACGACGACTAATTAAAGGGGCTTAGAAACAGGGGGTGAAACAACTCTGTTAATCGCCCCGTAACGTGGGTAGATCACCTTTTCGTGGTACGTTACGGGATGTAAGATCTACCACCGATTCCTAGTCCTGACTTCTTCAAACTAGAGGAACAGGATTTTTCAGTAATCAAAGGAACACATCTTAGTCCTTGTTACTTTTTATGCCTTGTTGATAGTGATAAGTCCTCGGGTTGCCTGGACCGAGGATGATCTTGAAACAAGGAAAAAATTAGTTAGTTAGTCTTCACCTATGTGATTCCTAATCTTCTAATCGTTGTTCCCTAGTTTGAAGTGGTTAAGACTAGGGTTCTGATGCATGGTCATTATCGGTGTCATAGCTTGTTTTTGTTGTTAAGGAATCCAATTTTGACTGACAAAGGGGCGCGCCTTTGGAGGGTGTTCCAACTCCGAAGGGTATAAATAGCGGAACCTTTCAGTTAGAATCGATTCCTTGCGATGAAGGCAAGAATGACAACTGTATCAAAACCGAATACTTCATCATTTCTCAATAGTGATGGGGTTATACGACATGCACTAAACTAAGGACACGGGATATACTACAATAGATCAAATTACTGGTCGCAGTGGTGTTATGTCCCGAACAGAGGAAAAAAAAAGTAGAAGGGTCTGTGCCTAGGGGCACGAACGGAAGCTTGACGTAGGACCGCTAGTGGACGGAATAAATGTGAAGATCATTTAGTTCTTTTAATTGATCAATTATCTATTATCTCAACTCTTTCCGTTTTTGAATTGTAGGCGTACCAAATGTGTACTATTTTTTTTTCAAAGAGAAAGTTGATTGAGAGAATCAATCAACATCACTTGCACCCCTGCTTCCAAGTTTGGTTACAAGATTACAACTCTGGAGAGCATTTTGTGTGGTCGTTGGGGGCTTGTGGTTCTGAATATGGACAAACAAGCACAGATAAATTCTATTCCAACTCTTTACTGATGTAAGCTTGATGGCCCTGAAAAGGGTCGTTTTATTGAAGAGGACACCCATGGCCACTTACTCTTGGCGTGTTTAGTGTAAGTGACAGCATCACGCACCTCATTTTCCAGGAACACCTTCAGCACACCTCGTAGATTAGACCGGAGATACGTTTGACACAACCACGGCGAGCCAGACGACCGATGGCGGTTATCTCGAAGAACTTTGCGATGACGCTTGGCGCCTCCTTTACCAGACATTTTCCTCCTTTGCCACGACCAGTCAATTGTTAGGTGTGAAGAAGAGGACTAGCCACCACCTTCCTACTGCTGCTATTGCTGCTCACCACGCCGTCCGAAGCGAAAATGAGCTATTGCCTTTTTTGCCTTTAAATGATCTTTATTTTTTGTGTTTGTGTGGTTTACATGTATAACTTATCAAGTGACACAGATGCGTCTTTTCAACTATAGTACATTTGAGATTTTAATTATTATTTACAATTCCTAGTCCTATCAGGCCTGTTTTTAAAGTATGACCACCTTAGTGGGATTAGTTTGATTTGAATTGAAAAAAGGAGACTACTTATAACTACTACTTACAACTACAACTAACCTACAACTACTATATACACCTAACCTACTATATACAAATTGCTTATCAAAGCATGTTCTGATAAATTACATTTTTGTGCAAATTTAGTTTTAATTTCGTTAATTCTTGAATCTATTTTGGCAATGCCTGCCTCTTCGTGTAAATTTGTTATTCTAGTGTCGAAAGGACGATCAAGAACCATCCTCAGCACTCTATTCTGAGCAACCTGGATTTTGTTCCTGGAGCTAATGCCATACAGTAGGGCTCTTTTATATCTTTTCAGGTTAAAGCAGAATGATGTGCAACCAAGTGGTATAAAAGCTACAAATACTCCTCCCATTATGAGTAGTTTGCTATCAAGTAGCGACACTGGCTCTTTTCCTTTTGCGTACACGGTGACTGAGAACGACCCAAATTTGAGTTAAGTTCACTCATAATCGCCAAAAGTGCAGGAACTCAGCGATGAGTAAATTTGTCTCATGGTTTCCTGTGGAAAACCTACAAAATCTGCCTGAAAATGAGGAAATTGACGAAAACTTTATTCAGTGTCGGAGTAGTACCAATAGACTGAGTGAATCGAATCTTTACTTTTCTCAAATTATGGAATTTTCCCCTGGAAAATCCTGGGAAAACATGAGGTAAATTTACTCATCGCTGAGTTCCTGTACTTCATTTCTTATTTCTGAGATAAATAGAAATTTGGGTCGTTCTCATTCACCGTGATATCACCTTGAAAGATATCGGCGCCGGTGGTGTAGTGGTAAGCGTGATTACCTCTCACCCCAGCAGACCTGGGTCCAATCTCAGTCGGCGCCACCGGCATGTTCTAAGGCATAACATCTCTGATCACGCCTTCCTTCGGGAAGTAAAGCCGTTGGTCCCCTGTTCATGAGTTTGTTGCCAAAGTTGGTGATGATTTAACCTCCGAAACCAAACAGAGTGCGTCTCTGTCACTTCAAAACGTAGATGACATCCATGGCCGCTTACGCTTGGCGTATTTAGTGTAGGTGACAGCATCACGGATCTCATTTTTCAGGAACACCTTCAGCACACCTCGTAAATCAGACCGGAGATACGTAAGACACCGCCACGGTGAGCCAGACGACGGATGGTAGTTATCTCGAAGAATTTGCGTTTGGTCCTGAATATGGCGATGAGTGTGCAAAATATTACGAAATTCCATCCTCCCTATTTGCACGCGCCCGAGGATCGGAGGCGAATGCCACTTCGACTTGTTTCGTCTACTTACTACCTCCTGACGACTGTGCTGGGGAAACAGCATATGCATGTAGGTAATTGGTGGATTTGTTAGTTAATTCGACACTTTTGGACAATGCTGGACATTTACCAGTTTTTCAATAGTTTCTTGTTGCAAATCAACATTCGGAAGCATTGTTATCAATGCGTAGCCATATTTCTGATCGACTGGTGATAAAATTATTGAAATTGGACCAGGGGCAGCTGAGTTATTAACGTTCAAAATCTTTCTTAATTTGTTACATGTTCCATTTTCGGTTTTCACAAAGTGTACCCCCATATAGAAATCAAAGACGTAGTCCTACGTCAAAAAAAAACTCTGTTAATCGATTTCCTCTTTTGATGACCATGGCTTCACTAACCTATTTCGCACTATTTCTGCTATGCTTTCTATCATCCAGAACAACAAACGTATCAATGAATGTGTTTGCCTTGGAGCTATGAACGAAACAGAAAGTCGATGAAGAGAATCTATCAAAATCACTTGCACCCCTGCAGTTTGGTTACAAGATTACATCCCTGGAGAGCATTTTGTGTGGTCGTTGGGGCACGTGGTTCTGAATATGGCAATGAGTGTGCAAAATGTTACGCAATTTCATCCTCCCTATTTGCAAACGCCCCAACATCGGATGTTAATGCCACTTCGACTTGTTTCGTCTACTAACGACTCTCTGATGACTGTGTTGGGGAAGCATTTGTTAGTTATTTCGATGCTTTTGGACAAGGCATGATTGAAATTTACATACCTTTTCAATAGTTTCTTATTGAAAATCAATAGTCCATCGATGCGTAGAAATATTTCTGATTGGTGATAAAACTATTGAAATTGGTCCAGGGGCAGCTGAGTTATTAACGTTCAAAATCTTTCATAATTTCGTTACATGTTCCATTTTCGGTTTTCACAAAGTATACCCCCATATAGAAATCACAGACGTAGTCCTACGTCAAAATGTTTGGTAAGATCGCTTGTTTATCGTGTATTTTGTAAAACTTTTCGTTGTCGTCGGTGCCGTGTTGAGTAACGCTATAATGTAATATGAGGGGCTCGGTGGCCTTAGAACAACCGGGTTTGCTTACTGAGCAGAACATCATGAGTCTAATCTCAAGCCCATCCACATTCAAGATTCGTCAATCGTTTTATTTGTTAACATGACTACATGGTAATAACAGCAACTCGATGATTAAAAAGGAGCTCGTCGCCTAGTGGCAAACGTTTTTGCTTACTGAGCAGAAGACCGTGGGTTCAATCCCAGGCTCCTTCGCGTTATATGATTGTTAGGACATCAATTCAGCTTATCGTTTACCAAAACGAATCCTGCTGCAAACCCAACCCTATTATCCAATATCCCAGTGATTCCTCGTGGAAGTGCAGAGGTGTTCTCGGCTTCCATCAAAGCGAGTGTCACGTCAACACATTCCTACCCCTTCCTTTCTTGACCTGTGTTCGGGCGCGGCCGGCGCTGGTATTGCCTAGTTTGAGATCACCAGTTTTTACACATTGAGGAGGATTGCTAGTCCCAAGCATCGTCTATTGGTTCTCTGTGTAATTACAGCGGGTCTGGCAATAACATAGTAGCAACCGTGGGCGGTCAATCATGCTCATGCTCGACGTTTTACGAGGGCGGACATATTTTTTTCGATGTTTTCACGTACATTTCACATAACATTTAATAAGGCACTTCAAACTAGGCCACTTAATGAGAACTATTGTAATAAATTTGAATATTCAACAAGATTTTTATACCATCAGTTTCTATTTTAATTATTTTGATAAGATCGGATTCATAAATCCTGTTCTATCTTGATTGATGCTTTCCTAGTGGATTTAGCATGCGGCTAGGGGAAATGGCTCGGAAAGGGTTTTTATAGTTGCTAAATAGCTTTTATTGTAGCTTTCAAGAGAGAATACACCCTTCAGAACCTTCTCCAGGGTGGGCCAACTAGACATATTCAAGTCTTAATGTTGTTTTGGTGGATGCATTAATGACAAAATAGCCTTGACCAGAGTTTTATGAATGCTGTTTTATAGTTGCTTTGTAGTATTTCATAAAACTTTAAATGTTACTTGTGTAATGTGTATGATTCAATTGTCAATGATTGACGATGGAAGTTTAAAGTGACAGTTACGTTATATCGAGGTATTCCAATAGAGGTAACACGAAGAAACGTGCTCAACTTTTTGGTTCAGCTCTGGTACTGTCTTCGGTCCCAAGCTAATCGATGCACCCCTCGAAAATAGGAAAATCCGCGAACCCCTCATTTCATCTGTCAAACTTTCATAGCGAATCAAAACAAACATAGTATAGTACTGGAATTTATACTAGAATGGGGTACGTTAATCGATTTGCTTGGGACCAATAGGCTAGTCAAGTAGTGAGCCCATTTAAAATCTTTAGTTTCGTATTGATTGTTGGTATTCCTGTATCTCGATAACTTTTTCGAAGGGACGTATCAGCTTTTGTAAAAAAATTTATCGTCGGTTTGGCGTAACTGATGGCTCGCCCATGCATACCAACACCAATATCAGGTAGGGGGAAATTTCCCCTATCTGATGGTAGTGCTAGCATGCATGAGAGAGCGATCAGCTACGTAAAATCGACGATCAAATGCGTTGTTTACAAAAGCTGATACGTCCCTTCGAAAAAGTAATCGAGATATGAAGGCATTTCGTCCATCTCGTTGAAGATTTTTTCCAAGTGTACCTGTCAGCTCTGCGTATAAATGTAATCAAATTCAGCGTTTACATCCTGCGTGTCAATCAGAATAAGTTAATGAATAAAATTCCAAATGTTCGACGTGCACATAGCAGCAAGAAAGGAATAATCTCGCAGACCCCCCCACGGCAAGGGCAACCCCAATTCTGCAGGGGAATAGATATGTACATGGGAAGCATGTGCCAACACCCAGCCAAAACAGCACAGGGAAAACGGCATAATATATTGCTTTATTGATAGATTAACGCCTGCGGCTAAGCGATAAGTGGCGATTCCGGTCTGGTTTGGAATTCAATTTCCAGCGGTTGGGTTTCCGGATTGGCAAGCCACACACCCACCCACCCACACACACTCCTCTTCACCGAACAAAGAAGCAGCTCGGGCAATCATATTGCGCGGGAAATTAGCTATTTATATGCAGCATATTAAGCACGTCGAACGAGTGGCATCTTTCAGCAGCCCTCCTCGCCATTTCCAGCCGGAGCAGCAGCGGAGTGGCGTGGTGCGAATCCAAAGGGTTGAGGTTCGATTCAACCAGTCACCAGGCAGCTGAGAGAAGACCAAATCAAGTTCTGGAAGCAGGGCGCAAAACCCGCTCCGGGGGATTAAGTTTATCTTTCAGCATACAACATCAGTAGCGCTGGAGTTTGAGAGAGAGAGAGAGAGTGTAGCAATCATATTGTGATGGATTTCGTGCGATGCTATTCTCTTCCTTTTGAGTTTTCACTGGGCTGCTGCAGGTCACGTGCTCTGCGTGGGAACGGCTCGGGCTGAAAATTTCCAACCGGGGTGGGTGAAGGAGGCCGGTTCTGGGTGGGCATATTGGTACAGACAATGCAGAAAGATGACAAATTCTATCGAGCGATTTGATTATGGAATTAAGTCATGTACCGAGAATATTAAACGTAAACAGGAAGGCAGAAAGGATTGTTTAAGCTGGATATTGTTTGCCTCAGATTATGGTTGAATGCTGTCAAATGGACGAGCTAATTTTGTGGTTGGAGTTTGTCATAATATCGAAGTATCATCGGCATGCATCGGTAGGTAATTACGGTGACGGTGACGGCGTCAGTTTTCAAATTCTCTCACATCGAGAGCTCGGCTGCATAAACCCTGTTTACATCCCGGGCTGTCATCGTTAAATTTAATGACGGCAATTTGAGAAAGCCAAAGTCAGATTTAAGAAGAAAAAAGAGTCTCAGAGCGGTAGTAGATTCCATCGATTATTTATGTCCTACTAATAAGTTGTTATTCTGGAGGAAAATGGATTACCACAAACAGTTGCTCCGGAAAAGAAGGAGACAATGCGGCGATGAGGCACGAAAAGACGTTATTCATCACTTTTAATATCTCATAACGTAGTAGCTTAGCAGTTTCAGTCCGCTTTGCAACAGCATCAGTAGAACTTTTTCTATACTGAAAATTATGACGCGTTGCTCGTAGTATGAGTGAACAGTGGCGTGCCGAGTCGTGTTCCTAATAAGGGGCTACAGAAAATGAAAAGCTTTATGAGTGTGTTGATTTATTTCCTTTTAATTCCGTTATAATTACTTATATTTTGATTGAAACGCGTGTTACAGACTTCATTAGTGCCAAGTACTCAACACCACTGATGAATCGATCTTTTATGGAGTCGTACATTTACCTATAAAGTTTGGTTGATACCTAAATTCAGTTTCCAACAGGTCTCAAGAGTCTCGGGTATCCGTTTCCTTGATCTCTATTAAGAAATGTTGATGGATTATGTTTAAATATTTCTAAACTTTCTGCTACGTCTAGTTTTCAAGGCTTACTTACTTATCCTGGTCCGACATCCCTAAGAATTGCACCTGCATCGCAATGTTACGCCAATTCACTCGGTCCGTGGCTGCTTGTCTGCAATTTCTGGACCGTCCCACACTTCCAAGATCCTGCTCCACTTGGTCTAACCACCTTGCTCGCTGTGCTCCTCTTCGTCTTGTACCGACCGGATTCGAGGCAAACACCATTTTTGCGGAATTGTTGTCCGGCATTCTTAAAACGTGTCCCGCCCATCGTACCCGTCCAGCTTTCGCAACTTTCTGGATACATGGTTCGCCATACAGTTGCGCCAGCTCGTGGTTCATCCTTCGTCTCCATACACCGTTCTTACATACCCCGCCAAAGATGGTCCTAAGCACTCGTCGTTCGAAAACACCCAGTGCTGGCAGGTCCTCCTCGAGCATCGTCCACGTCTCGTGCCCGTAGAGAACTACCGGTCTTATCAGCGTCTTGTATATGGTACATTTGAAGTTTACCCGACCTCAGGGTCTTGTGGAGTCCTTAGTAACCACGACTTCCGGCAATAATACGCCGACGAATTTCTCTGCTGCAGTTGTTATTCGACGTCACCAATGATCCGAGGTACACAAATTCATCCACCACCTCGAACTCATCTCCGTCGATTGTCACGCTTCTGCCAGCTAACAGATAATTTGTCTTCGACGTATTCACCTTTAATCCAACCTTCTCTGCTTCACGTTTCAGTCTGGTGTACTGCTCCGCCACGGCCTGAGACGTTCTTCCGACAATGTCCACGTCGTCAGCGAAGCAGATGAACTGGCTGGACTTATTGAAAATCGTGCCCCGCATGTTAAAGCCCGCACGTTTCATAACACCTTCTAGCGCAATGTTGAACAGGAGGCAGGAAAGACCATCGCCTTGTCGGAGTCCTTTGCGAGTTTCAAACGAGTCCGATAACGCACCCGATATCTTCACTCAGCAGCACTGTACATCCCCCCTTTGAATAATAAAAAAAAAACTCGAAAACGAAATTTTTGAGAATTTTTTTTTAATTTTGACAGTGCTCAATGGAGCAAACATTATACAACACGCATACGGTATATAGATATTTAATCGATAGCATAATAAGACGTCTTCAGGCTCTTCAAATTTATCATGAGCCCAGGGATTTCTCTTCAACTTCTGGGACCTTCGTCAAACTTTAAGGAATTCGTAGAAATTCATCGTAGCAATTGAAGAAACTTAGTAGAAATTCTGGGAACTTCATAGATTTTCAAAAAAAAATCGTATAAACAAGGAACTGGGATCGTTGTGAAAATTACGAACAAATTCAAGAAATTTCGTTCGTGATACTTCGTCGAAAATCAACGAAAAACGCAAAAGTGCAGCAAACTTTGTAGATGTTTTGCGAATTTCGTAGAGTTTTCAGGAACTGCGTAAAACTTCATATAAGTGTAAGGAATTTTGAAAAAAAAACAATCAGGAAATGTCGTAGAAGATCTAAAAATAGTTCAATTAACTTCTAAGATCTTCAGGGATCCTCGCTTCGGCTTAGGAAACTTCGTTGCAGTTTGTGACAGGTCTTACTTCAAAAAAGCTCCATGAACTTCTTGGGGGTTTTGAGAATTTCGTTAAATTTCAAGGAACTTTCCAGATGTTCAAGAATATTCAGAGATCTTTGTAGAGATGGAAAAATATGGAATTTTGGATAAATTCAGGGAATTTTGTAGAAGTTGGGGAAAATTTGTAAAACTTAGGGGAGTTTTGTAGATGTTCAGGAAGCGTTGCACGATGCATTCAGACATCCTTCCTAGACAGCAAGAAATATTCAAAAGATCTCCATATAGACAATAATTAGTAAAGTTCTTTGGATATTTTTCCAAGGCTTCAGCTGGATCATGTTCTGAGGATCTACAACCAATTCAAATATTCTTTCAAGACTACAGTCAATTGTTGGTTGTTCAGGAAGTATTCAAAAGTTTACCAGCTAATTAAATCTGATGGAATCTTGAATGATGAATCTACATTTTATGGACATGTTTATACATTCTCTATATGGAAGACCCGTGCCTTGGTGATTTAGCTTTCAGTCATTCCATAGCAAAACCACAGACAAACAGACATAACACTCGCAAGGTGCTCATCGAACAAGTATTTAACGGACAATTTAAAAGTATCGTAGTTGGTAGTGCCCCCCCCCCCCTGTGACGCTCATAGTCTATTCCCTTGCGTTTGACGTTTACACACTACCGCCATCTGTTCAGCGTAGTGCCCACCCCAGTTTACTCAATCAATGGCGGTAATGTTTAAGCGACGATGTTTTACAGTGCGAATTATTCAATGTATTATGTCTGTTTGTCTGTGGCAAAACGATACAGTGGTTATCAGAATTTCGTTAAAATTTGTAGTTTTGTTCCTTATCGCAAAATATTTGATTCGTATTTTTTATTTTTTTTTTCATTAGGGTAATTATTTTAAAAAAAATGAACCACTGGGCCAACTTTGAAGTTAAAAATATCAAATGAAATCTAATGAAAAATTCTTTTTTTTTTAAATATAGTGATTGTTAAGTGATGTATTTAAATAAAGACGCTGAAATCATTGTGCATCCGTGCACCCCCTGAAATAATATTCATTTTGATAGATAGTTGTTCATTTGTGTAGAGTTTGGTTCATTGTGTAACGTATTTCTTTTCCATATGACTCTACATATAGTATTGGTTCACACTTCTAACCGTTCACCCACTTTGTATCGAGCCTTACTGGACTCAAGGTCACAGTTCAACTTCGCTACTAAGTCGCTGATGAATCGTTTAGGAGGATCCACTAACAACACTACAGTAAATGTGTACGGCTTTGGGCAAACCAAACAACCAGTTCGCGAAAAACCATTGGTTTCTATCGAGTCACGTATATCAGACTACCGCAGGACTGTACCAGTACTAGTGACGGATACCATAATAGGTAGTATCCCACCTAAAGATATCGACACGGATAATTGGAATCTAACGGATGTAAACCTAGCCGACCCTGAATTTCATCTTAGCAGGCCGGTTGACATGTTATTGGGAGTTTCAACAATGTTTGATATCATTCGCAGCGGCAACAAGGAGATTGGTGAAGGATTACCGCACATTCAAAATACAAAGGTAGGGTGGCTAATAGGTGGTGGTCCTGCATACATGAAAGCTAATCGAGAAGTAACGATGTTCATTAATGAAATCACTAACCGTCTGTTATCCATCAAATGGAATGAAGAGGAATCTTTGTGTGAACAGTTATTCGCAGATACCACCGTACGCCCTAATAAACAAATACCATAAACGAGCTGTATCCCGGATGGGTAAACTATCCCACAAATGGTTTGGATGATACCCCGAACACGTCATTAAGCTCTCTTTTATGGTTTTTTACCCTTCTTACAAAGAAGGGTATAGATATCACTTGAAAAACCGACTATCGATCCGAGGCCCGGAGGGCCGAGTGTCATATACCATTCGACTCAGCTCGACGAGATCGGAACATGTATGTGTGTGTGTGTGTACATGTGTATGTGTGTATGTGTGTGTGTATGTAACGAAATGAATGCGCTCACGTTTCTCAGCAACCGCTCAACCGATTTGGACAAACTCGGCGCCAAATGATAGGTCTTGGGGTCCCATTGAACGCTATTGAACGGTTTTGGAATCGGTAAACCGGTTCCGGAGATATGGCCGGAATAAGATCCGGTGAATATGGGCCTTCACGCTGGATTTAACGGAAAACGTATCAAAACCATCATGCAACACATCAAATTACTACAGAATTCAAAAATAAGATCAATGCAAGTCGTGTTAAGTGTTCCAGACCACATTGGACACACTTGGACATGTTCCGGGTACCCCGGGGAAGTTGCTTGAATATGAATTGAATTAAAACCCATTAAATCACATTAAAATACGATGATAAGGTGATTGGTAGCCTCACCAAATAGACTACACCCGGATATATTCCGGGTACCCCCAGGCAGTGGCGTAGCGTCACTGGATGACTCGGGGGTGGGGGGCTTGGTCACTGATAATGACAATAAAATAAATAAACTTGAATAAGTAAGAAGGGTCTGATCACACCATAGGTGGATAAATTCGGGTTTTTTTTTATTAGGGCGTACAGAGGATGGACGATTTATTGTTCGACTTCCACGACAATCAAATGCAGACCAACTGGGAGATCCGAAAACTTTGGCTTTAGGAAGATTCTTGAAGCTGGAAAAAAGGTTAGAGGGGGATCCTTCGTTGTATCAACAATATAGCAACTTTATATCGGAATACTTGGAGCTGGGTCACATGTCCAAGGTGAACGAATCCGACCTAGCTAGACTGGAGAGGAATGGTCCTATCTTCTATAGTCCACATCACCCATTACTGAGACCTGAGAGCATGACAACAAAATTAAGGGTAGTTTTCAATGGATCGGCAGCTTCTTCCAGTGGTCTGTCACTGAATGACGTTTTAATGACTGGACCCACCATTCAGCAGGATATTTTCAATATTTTGATTAGATTCCGGTTCCCTAAGTACGTTTTGATAGCGGATCTAGAAAAAAAATGTTTCGACAAATTTTGGTCCACGAAGCAGATTGTCAGCTACAATTGATTCTTTGGCGATTCTCGAGCGAAGAAGCTGTAGCCACATACCACCTCAATACAGTAACGTATGGTACATGCTCGGCATCATACGTTGCCGCGCGATGCTTGAAACAGTTAGCGATCGAATTTAAAGCATCATTTCCGGAAGCTAGCCGAAATGGTCCTTTATATGGATGACATGTTGACTGGCCTCGACGACTTAGACGAACTGAAGGAGCTTAAAAAAGAAGTTACATCGATTTTGAGCAGCGCAGGGTTCAAACTCCACAAATGGAAATCTAACTCACTTACACTGGTGTCCGATGACACGAAAGCAGATGAAGTCAAAATTCTGGATCTGTTATGAAACTCCAAGGCGGATGTTTTTGGATTTCATAGTGAACTTCAAATGAAAACAAAAATAACTAAACGTAACGTGTTGTCAGAAATTCAAAAGATCTATGATCCGCTCGGTATTCTTTGCCCAATTATCGGGCATGGAAAAAATTTATAATGCAATATATTTGGTTGCAAAAATTAGACTGGGATGAATCGTTACCAGATTCCATTGCAAGCAAGTGGAAATGGTTTTGTGCTCAAATATCTGAAATTCAAAACATCACCTTTCCTAGACGCATAACGACTACAGAACCGAACCCAAAGAACACCACTGAATTGCATGGGTTTTCGGATGCAGCCAAAAGCGCATATGGTGCGGCCATTTATGTCAGAACCGTTACAGAACATATTGTCCAAGTCAAACTCGTTTGTGCTCACGGATTACACCCACAAGAGAGAAATGTACAGATGAGAACACTACAATCCCCAGACTCGAACTGAGAGCCGCTACACTTTTGGTGGATCTAATGGCGAAGGTTAAAGCTGCGATGTTTGTTAAAACTGACGGAAAGTATTTTTTGACCGATTCTACAGTCACATTGGATTGGATAGCAAACCCAACAAAACGAAGGCACAATTTATAACCAATAGAGTTAACCAAATAAACGCAAGGACCTCAATAAATGATTGGTACCATGTTAGCTCTGGAGATAATCCAGCGGATCCAATATCGAGAGGTTCTTCAGTTAAAACATTGGCCAACAATTCCTAATGGTGGATCGGTCAAACTTTTCTATCAGAATGCAAACAACTATGGAATCAAGCTCCAGTCGAACAGCTTGTTTCAAATTAAATTATTAATTACATTCAACGTATTCCTAGGACTGCTTCATAATCCGAAATTTAAATCATACTCAGTCACACTACCAACATGATACAACGGATTGTACTTTAATCAAGCGCTATTCCAGCATTGGAAAATTGCAGAGAGTTGTGGCATATTGTTGACGGTTCAAGAAAAACTGCCTATCACGTGACAATGTAAACATGGGTTTGCTGACAATGAGCGAGCTTAAAGATGCGCTAAATCATATTATCACGATTAGCCAGAAGAGAAGTTTCCACTCAGAGATTCAACAACTTGCCACAAACAATTAAGTGAATAAATCAAGTTCATTGTTAACACTTAGACCCTTTTTAGACCAACATGGTTTGTTGCGACTTGGCGGATGCATACATGCAGCTGGATTAGATTATGATCAACTACATCCGATCATCTTACCACCCAAATGAAACATAACTCTGTTGATAGCCACAGAGAAACATTTATCTCATCTCCATGTTGGACCTCAAGGACTGTTGTATATTTATCGTTCCATTTTTATGAAATTACTGTCTAGTCAATTTTATCTTATTCTTAGAATTATAACATTTCGCATTGCATTCGAAAACTTTATGCTAAGAAAAATATCAATTTTTTAGTTACAAAATCTTGAAAACATATGGGTATGGAATGCATGGACATATATCTTGAACATTTTCATAAGTCCTACATGAATTATATTTATTCTGTGTGCACTTTACCTTGTTTCACATTCAGAACTTTAAAAAATTATAAAATGCAATCTTCTAGAATTTAATTTTGCTTCGCATATCTGTGATTTAACTGATGATGAAATATTCAAAATCTAAAAAAAAGCTAGTTGCAAAACTCATGGAATTACTTTCATAAGTTTTAGATACCTTAATTTATGAGATCCTGACGCTATGTGATTTAATTACAAATAGCGTGAACAAACGATAATTGCTTGTTCGAAATGACTAAGCTTTTAAGGCTCTCACATCGAGGTCCCAATCTTCGTTATGAAATAAATATACTCAAATTTATGTTTTAATAATTAAAATGATAGTAAGCCTCAATGTCATATTATTGGTCACAGAAAAAAAATACCCAAAAACAAGTTGCATTGACGCAATTTGATGGAATAACGTCTTCGCGAGTTTTTATTTAACCATAGTTTAACAAAATAAAAAAATGCAACAGTCTCCCCCTAGGCCCGCTCCAGATAAATTTTCTAGCTACGCCAATGCAAAATACCAAGGGATCTCAGAATGCATATGGCTCGTACCCTGCGCTGTGTACGCGCGTGCGTTTGAACCATGTTTCAAACAGTAGTGAAGAGAGTTCACGAAAGCCGTCGTCACCCACGATCCCGACCACGAGATGATGATGATGATGGGTGATCACGTCGAAGATGATCGACAACATCGCAGTTAATCGTTCTGTTAAGCCACAAATGAGTCAATGAATCGTTGGGCATACAATCGTGAGCGAGCAAGGTTTTTAACTGCTATGTTTTTGTAGTATAACTCATTATGATACCTTCCCAGTCTAGAAGGACCTTGTCGGGAAAATGCTCGAAATTTACTCGAAGAAGCAGAGATGCCAGGTATTTTTAGGAAAAATCTTCACCGAGATCGACGAAATGTTTTCACATTTCAAAAAAAAAATTCGATTTTACCATGGTTTAGAAGAGGTTTATAAGGCTTAAAATGGACTTGAAGACCATAATAAAACCAGAAATGTTGCTTGGGATGTCTTTACCGCTACTGTTCAAGAGTGTGGGAGAGGGTGTTCAATATTGCAGACGAATTCGAAAAACCGTTACTCATGCACAAAAATGCCGTTTTGCATCTTCATATATACCATATATCCCTTCAAATCTGGCATCCCTGCGAAGAAGGAAAACGAAAGAGATCAACTTAAATGAAGCAGGCGCACTGATTGCAAGACAAATGGATATTTTTTTTATGTTTTGACATGTCAGGGGCGGTGTCTGTATGGAAAACATCTGTGCGGGATTTGGCTACACTCGGTAAGCTGAACCAGTCGTTTAGTCGGATGAGTGTGGTAGTGCTATTACACTTGATTTTCGTGCTGCAAATTTAAGATGGATCTACTCGATCAGACTGTTCGTAATCAAGAGTTCACGTATAATTTATTGTCGAGATTTAAGTTTACAGAAAGCCATTTGTCAATCCACACGTCCCGGGTGTAAACCACATTGACATACATCTTCCACCTGTGTGAGACCCTTTGCCGCGACAAATCCAAGGTAAATCCCCATCAAGAGCTTCTGGAATGCACTCCAGTTGGTCGATCGTGGAACGTGATACTATTCCGCTTTGGTTTCTACAGCTGACATGTACTCCCACAATTTTCTCCAGATTCTAGTGGCATGTTCACGACCGCGGTTCACAGCGACGTAAATTTATTCGAACATCTCCCGCAACTCACGCCTAGGTGATCATCACCGTCAGCGCCGCTTACGACGACGACGACAACACCATTACAATCCCCTGAAAAGCCAGTCAGCTTTGAACCGTCGTCGACGTCGTAGGGATCTTGCCTAACATGACAGCTCATTAAATCTTTCACTCATTCTGCTCACTTACCCGTTCAGCGCCGACTGGTTCCGCACTTTCCTTGCCCATCCACATACGGTGGGCTTGCCCTTTGGCACATAGTGGGAGCGAGTTAACCATTTTGACGACGGTGGATCAATTGGACAGTTTTATGGAAAAATTTCAATCATTTGCTTAAACACGGACAAGTTTACAGCACCTATTTTTTTATTTTCTATTATTTATAGTTAATTTTTCGAAATATGCCAACGAGTTATTACATAATTTTAGAATCTCATTCGAATGGAACAAATTGTAAAGAAACTACACAGCGAAAAAAGTAGTTGAATATGACATGACAAACTGCTGCTGGGTCATTCCCTCGATTGTGTGATGTTATATTGCACGATGTACACAGATATTGCGAATAAATTAATATCCATGGATGTAATATTGTATCTGCTTTTTACTATTACATCAATGTTTCAGCATGAACTACGTTCATCGATATTATAACTTTTTAGCTGTGTTCTGGGGTTTCAGATAGATGGCTAAAATAGGATAGGATCAGCAGCGGTAGCAGCAGTGCTTTCCGTGTGTGGCGTTGAACATTGTTCTCCTGTACACAACGAAAGGTTGTCCGCAAGCAGCGAGTTGCAGCCCACATGAGCGTCCAGTCAAGATGAATACTAAGATGAAACTGTCGGAAGAAAAACATTAAATTTTAGTGTCCTCTTTCACGGTCCCTTTCATCCAATGAATAGGTTGTCTTCCTAGTATGCAAGGTAATTTTGTGGTTTTGTTGCCCCCTCGGTAGAGATGAAATTTCGCTCGCCTTGCTGCCAGCCACATCACCCTCAAAGCTCATTGATAATGTACCCAACAACCAAACGTTTGTGGTCAAATGCGTAACAGTTTTGAAGTGGTACACACAAATTCTCGCAATGACCACATAACCTTGTGAATTAACCAGAATCACTTTGAATTAAGGTAAGGTTTTCTCCAGTTCTGTTTCCGTGATGGGGAAAAGAGATGTGTTTCCGTGATGGGGAAAAGAGATGTGTGTTTGTTTCCGTGATGGGGAAAAGAGATTTCCCTAAAACAGCCGCCGAATATTGATACCGAGCACGTAATCCTACGTTAAATCTACGGCCGTGTCTTGGATACAGCCTCTTACTTTTTTGCGATACTAGTTCATAAAATTGCACTAAAGATGTCACACATGAATCTTACTGGAAGATCTGCTGCCGTACTTTTGGAGATGAGGCAAAAATCACTCTAATAAAGTTAAAAAAAAATTCCCGTACTTGCTTTTCTGAAAGTACAGGAAAAAGAAAAAGTATGTTCCCGTACTTTCTGAACCATATTGTTTTCTTCCAGCAACCTACAGAAAGCTGCAGCAACATACAGCAGAAGCAAAAGAAAAAAGCAATAACGGTAGCAGACCTATTATAAACAAAGTTTTGCAATTAAAGCATCAAAATCCGGACACACTTATACAGTGCGATGCATTCGTTTAGCCGCACCAACATATTGCTATATTTCTCTTTGAAATTAAATCCAAATGGCTTCGCCTTTCCTTATTTTATTTCTCTATTCAGCATCATACAAGTAACATACTTTCTTCAAAAATAGTTCTTCTTAAAAAGTTCGAATCATAAAAAAAAAAAAAAAAAAAACAATGTGTTGCATTCGTTTAGCCACCGCTTACTGTTGAAAAAGTAAAAGAAATTCAAATTTTTCATGAACTGTTGATTCTTTAGTAGTCGGTAGCTCCTCTTTTGTTCTTAATGATTTCGAAGATTCGCTTGGGCATAGGGGTAACAAGATTCTGGATTGTTTGTGCGTCAATTTGCTCCCTTATGTACGCTTTAAGGTCCTTCACGGTGTTGAACTGACGTCCATTTGCGTAGACCTTTGATGCCATCATTCCTCAAAGGTTCTCGATAGAGTTACAATGCGGACTACAAGCTGTCAATTCAAGAACGGTGATTTCCTTTGCCTTAAGCTATGCCTTTGATTGGCGTGATAAATCGATTGAGGCATTATCCTACTGAAAGACATCCGAATTGTCCAGATAATCCGGAATCATTCTCGTGGATATCCGGCAGATAGGAAGCTTAGCATCGTAGGAAAATGGGCCCATTAGACTGATGCAAAATTTGAAATATTCGCTCCACAATACTTAAACGATTCCAAATTAGATCCTGACTAACCTCTCATAATTTGAATCCATTTGGTGAGAAACAGAGATGGCACAAACCATTTGAAGTTTGTATGCGAATTACTATGGTAAAACCAAGATTTTTGTACATGTCTATCTAATAATTCACCACATCGGTTTGCTTCAAAAACTTTCAACTGTACTTGTAGGAAATTTTTCCAGCTACAACTTTGCTGACGATCACTTTTTGATTAAATGCAAGGATCGAAAGCTATAAATGGTTCAATGCGCTGATGTCTTATTATCATGCTCAATCAACTGCTCAGCAGGTAACATTGGTGTTTCTGGGGCGTTGAATAGGACACAAAAATCATGGCTACTATGTCACACTGCAAAATACAGTGTTGCCTACAGAGCAGCTGCTTGATCATGTCATAAGTTTACCAATCTCTTAAATAATTAATAACTTTTTCCTGTCTCGTTTTACATAGAAACGATCTTCAGCAAAGTTGTAGCTGAAAAAATTTTCTATAAGAATGGCTATCAAACTGTTTCGCAGCTTAATATGGAAAAAGAATAGAAGGCAACGAACAAAAAGTTGAGATTTCCCATAGTAATTTACATGTAAACTTCAAATGGCTTGTGCGAAGTCTGTTTCTAACTAAATGAGTTATAACTTTGGGAGGCTAATGAGGACCCGATTTGAAACCATTTAAGCACTGTGGAGCGAAAAAGTCAAATTTTGCATCAGTCTAGCGCCCATCCCTTAAATCGTGCCAATAATAGCTGTAGCAATCAGATAGCTTCCGAACCACTGGGCCGATTTGAATGATCAAAATATCAAATGAAAGGTTATTAAAAATACTTTTCAGAAAAAATATAAAAAGTTTTAAAAATTTGTGTTTTGTATAGAAGACCTTATATTTGTTTTTTTTTATGGTTTTCATGGTTTGCAGACAATAGGCGTAACACGTTTTTATTTTTTTTTTCTTTGGAAATTTTGGCATATCAAAAAAATCAGCGATGTATTTTTTTTTTCGTTTTTGAGTTACGCTTTTTTGAAATTATTATGTTTAGAAATTTCGTTCATTACTCCAATACGACTAGACTGCTTTGCGTCCTCACAAAGCTGACATAGTCACATAATCCATATCAATTTTCTGCTTCTGCTGGTATAGGCTTGTTTATTCAAAGTGAATACTTTGACAAGAAGTAAATAGCTGCCTAGACATGCTCATGCTAAAATCATACGGAATACTTGGGAGGTAAGGTGTTCGTTCGTAGGTACAATGCATGGTGGTATATTTAAGGATGAACTTAGAAGTGAAATAATCAAGCTCTGTTAATGCAAAGGTATCCTGAACAGCCAGTGTTTTATAAACGATGAATTTTAAGTGTTCTTGTTGTTGTTTGAGGGTTTCAAATGCTTTAAAAAGGAATCTTACCCAAGCCCTTCAAGTTCATGCGGTAAGGAAAAAAGTGAAATTAGATGGCAGTTCCTTCATATGCACAAATTTCTACCTCAAGCTGTATAAACCCGCACCGAAGAGCCCAACGCTGGACCATTCGGAGTTCCTGCTGTCAACAGCCAAGGTGAATATTGTATTTAAAATATGTATTTACATTGGTAGCCATGAGTGCAACGAGCATGACGTCTCATTATAGCATTCTGAAAACTTTGTGACATCAGGCTCGAATGGAGTAGGCTTTTTTGAGTATCTTCGCCGGAATTAGTGTTTACAGTAATGTCAAATATGTTTTTTTAACTTCATTTTCAGATTCACTAGAAGCACCCGGTTTACAATCGATCAGAAGTACTGACAGTGTGCCTACTACAAACGATGATGGAATCATTCAGCAACTCAAGGAAAAGTTTCTAGAAACTCATGATAACAATGAGAATTTTCGCATTCTCACGACTTTACCTAGAAGCTGATCAGCATATAAAATAATGAAGGAATTCGGTGGTAAATATATTGCGCATCGGACCAAACACTACAGGCGGACAAGAGAATAATGACGGCATCAGGAAGAAAGCTAAGCAGGGCGTCTTTAGCAGAAGAAACTTTATCACTCGTGCGTGATTACAAAAAGGCGAACTAAGAGGTGGACCAACCAATCGTCCAGCTCAAACCTTTGTAGGGGTAAGAGGTGGGACCATCATCATCATCATCATATACCAGTGACGAAATAAGCCGAGCCTGTCCAGGAAAACGCAACTCTTCTCTTCTTCTTCCTTTATTTAAAGTCGGTCTCTGGTCCGCAATCTAGTCTAGATGGACATCGATTGCCATCCATTGACGGCAATCGAATGTGCAGGAAGACAGTTCCCAAGCAACATTGCAAGTTTTATCGAGGTTTTAAAGCATGCTACAAGCCTAAATCAATGTGCAGGAAGACAGTTCCCAAGCAACATTGCAAGTTTTATCGAGGTTTTAAAGCATGCTACAAGTCTAAATCATGGTCTACAGAACCCTCATAAAACCAAAATTGTTACTTGGGTTTCCACACCTGCGTAGGATATCGCACCCATTAAACACACACATGGGCCGGGACAAACGGCTTAACTTCCCTTCCGAAGGAAGACGTGTTTATGCCTCAGAAAAATCCCACCGACCTCGGCTGGGATTGAACCCAGACCCATTTGAGTGAGAAAGCAGTCACGCTTACCACTACACCACCGGCGCTGGCTAGGAAAACGCGACTATGTTATTACAAAAAAATGTTGATGGTAAAGTTTATATACAACGAAAATTTGCAAGAGGCTTATGCCATTTTCAAGGATCAATTTACCGCAACTAAAATAGGGTTTTCAATGTTTGCAAACCTAAGTTTCCCGCCCTAAGCATTTCATTCTGGCAGGAACGAGTGGCACACATACTGTTTGTGTGTGTGTTTACCACCAACATGTTAAATTATTTTTTTAAACTCTTCAAGATAGAAAGTCACTTCCAGCTGATGTGAAATCATTCCATTTTATTTTTTTTAATTCTTTGCACCAACCTACAGAACAGTGTTGATTAAAAATGTGCGAACATTGCCCAGGTATACAAAATTTGACTTCAGAAATGGTTAATATCCTGACCGATGGAAAGTGGAATCCTTAAAATTTAAACATTGGCGTCAAGCTGAACGTTGTATCATGGATTTAGTGGAGTTGGAAACTCAAGAGTTTATAGACATGTTTTTGGAAAAGTTGTCCGATTTATGACCACATAATTTCATTGCTATATGTCAAATATGTCAAAAGAACTTGAAAGTAACAGAATGTATAATAATATGTGATTTTTCTGAAAACTTTTCATTTGTTTTATAAGACGCTGTACAAGAATATCATTGGGCAAACGCACAGTTTACTATACATCCATTTGATATTTATTATAGAGATGATCATACCAAAGATTTAATGTTTACTAGTTGCACTGCAATCGTGGAGTTTACCAAGCACAACAATGTTCCGTTATAATTGCTTATCTTTTGACAGATACGCGTATTTCGTCTACTACTTGCAGACTTCATCAGTGCCAACTACTCAACACCACCACACCAGTCTGCAAGTAGTAGACGAAATACGCGTATCTGTCAAAAGATAAGCAATTATAACGGAATTTGAAGGAAATAAACCAACACACTGAAAGCTCTTCATTACTTGATTTACTTTTTATAAAAATAAGACTTTGGGCCTTTAAACAATTCTAGATAGAGCTGGAATCAGGGCGTAACAGCTTTTGTAAACAATGACTTTTCTCGATGATTTCTCGGAAGCCATGGCTCTCCCTGGCAAATCAACATCACCATCGAGTAGAGGAAGACTTCTCCTACCCGATGGATGTATTGGTTTGTGTAGGCGTGCCTTGAATTCCGAGAAATCAACGAGAGAAGTCATATATGTTTACAAAGGCTTTTGCGCCCTAATTCCAGCTCTATCTAGAATTTTAGATTCTTGGACCAGACTAGATTTTTTTACGAAGGATTTTTGAGAAGATTTTACGACTTAGAATGAATGCCAGTTATAACACCAATGTATTTCAGAGAAAATTAAAGGGAATTTTAGAAAGAACTCCTAGGTATTTTACACTTTAAGGTGATACGATCCAGAAGTCCAAACTCTGATGTCACTTCGTTTATTCCAGGGGATAATTATTTGCTACAAATTTAATGTCTGAAATCACAATAGTGTCCGACATTAACTCCCTAGAAAACTCGAAGTGGCAGTTTCAAGCATAGAGGTAACTCTAAGACTAGAAGGTACCGAAATAACGTGCTCAACTTTTTGGCTCAGCTCTGGTACTATCTTCGGTCCCAAGCTAATCGATTCACCCCTCGAAACATATGAAAAACCAATAACCCCTCATTTTATCTGTCAAACTTTCATAGCGTATCAAAACTAACATTGCGTAGTACTAGAATTTCGACTAGAATGGGGTACGTTAATCGTTTGCTTGGGACCAATAGGCAAGTCAAGTAGTGACCCAATTTAAAATCGTTACTTTCGTATTGATTGTTTGTGCAAGTGCCTATGATTTGTGGACGCTGGATCGTATCACCTAAACGCAAAGTCACTTGTGTGAGTTCAGAATCAGAGTATAATTTTTAAGTGGCTCTGTGGAAAATTCCAAGTAGATTGTAAAGAGGACCCACATCAAGCGGATCGAATTTAGAGGGTACAATTCCAAAGGAATTCTGAGAATAATTTTAAGCGAATTCCGAGGGCATCACGAAACGAATTTCTAAAGAAGGTGAGGTGAATTTCAAAAAGAATTATGGAAGGAAGTTTCGAAGAAAACCTAAGGATGAATTTCATGCTTCTTTGAATTGATCTGCAGTGAATTACTAGACTGTTATAAATACATTATTTTTTTAGACTCCCAGAGAGAATCTTGGAGAAACTTGGTTTAGAAGAATTCTGACATAATCTCTATGAATGGAAGTGATTCCAAAAGAAATGCATGTGAATATTCTAATAACATTATGTAAAGGGTTTTGAGTATTTTTTTAAGGTAATCAAGGTAGGATTTTTATCAGAACGCAACCAAAAGCACACTAAAAACAGGGTGCACAATTTTGCACCTATTTTATACGAAATTTCGTAATTGATCGCGCATATCTCACGATCGGAACATTTTAGCTTGAAATCCCTCCAATAAATTCTCGGTATCTTTGATAATGTGGGCTACTTTGATAGTAGAATAAAATGATTAAATTAACTCTCTTCACTATTTCCGAATTGGAAACATTAGTTCCATTTTGTATCGTATGGAATTTCCAAATATTTGAAAAAAAAAAATCTTGTTTTTCGTTGGTTTAAAAAGGCACTTAAATAATCACTCATTAAATTTTTTTCCAATATAACCATCACAAATTCAATGTTGTCTTCTTATTGCATATGATTTTTATGATTTTATACTCATTCAAAGTTTCAAATTTCTTGTACTAAATTATCAAAGTAGCCCCAAAACAATAAACTGGTATTCGGTTACAAGACAAACAAAATAGTGCAAAGTTGAAAATATTACTTACGAATTGGCTCTAAGACCCTCAGTACTTGTTTTATAAAATACTATTTGTTAAATATTAATTGTTCTTAAAAAAATTAGAATATACTTGAACAAAACTATCAAAGTTACCCCGTTTTACGGTGCATCTTTTAATTATCGATTGCGTAAAATTGTTTCACTAAATATTGCTTATTTTTAGATTTCGTGCGTTTTGTCAACGCATATCCAAGCAGCATAAGACAACAGGATTTTTCTGAAATGGGAAAAAAAGTGGTTTCCCTATTACAGATTTCAGTACCAAGCACTGAATGCTTCAGAAGGTACCTCTATTCATGCTTTTAGATTAGCATTGTGGAACGGCTTGCTATGCCGTGCCTCAATTATAATATCCCGGATTTTTTGGTGATGGGAGCGGAGCATAGCAAGCCGTTCCATAGCATAATTCTTCATGTAGGATCAAGGGGTGGTCACTCTACACACTTACTTTGCGCCAACATTTTTCTCAGTGTACCTCAGTGTGCCGCAGCTGTATCAGCAGTGCCATGAAGTAGAAGAAGTAATTGAACTGACTTTTGTTTGCTTGTGAATAATGCCTTGTTTGGCAACCCGGTATTTTAACAGCTTTTGTTTTTGTTTTGATTTTCAATGTTTTCAAAAACATCCATCTTCGGCGGAAGGCCGACCCCGCACAACGAACGTCAATCATTAGTCAACCAGTCCGTCTGGGAGCCAGCGGAGGATTTGCACCGAATTTTTCACCGCCCGAGTATCATCCGTCGGAGAACTGGAAACCAACACCGGCCGGAACACACGTCGGACTGATGAAGGACGCACCGCTGACCCGAAACGGACCAGTCAACTTCATTCAACCCGCACAGCAATAGCACAAACGAAGTGACAGACGACTAACTGGCGAAGAAATCCATTAAAATAATGTGGTTCACTGTAATAGAATTTTCTTGGGAGCTTGTGCCATCATTCACCAGATGGGTTAGTTTTTTTGTTTTGATTTGAACAAAGTTGATTTTGTGTACAATGATTCTTTGACAGTGTGCAAAGAGTGTATCATTTTGTCATTTTTTTATGCATTTCAGTTTAGAGTAGAGTGAAAGAGATAGAAACAAAACATTCTAATACATTTGGTGAAAATGCTAGTACAATCCAGTAGCAGTGTTGCCATGTGGAACAATCCAGTAGTAGTGGTGTTGCCATGTGGCACACTGAAAAATTGCAATAGCAGGTTAGTCACCAAAGTTTTCAAGCCGCTTCGTCTGTCACTTCGTTTGTGGCAATAGGGCGCAGTGATGATGGTCTACGGACTCGATAACAACACAGCTAACACCGATAAGCAGTTCAATCTGTCCTTCCTGTATGGAAATGTTGCCAGAATAAAGTTCCTGAAGACCAAAGATGGGAACCAGTCGAACCAGTCGAACGTACCCCCTTGCCGCACAATTCGATCAGCTTCAAGGTCTACAACACCTCCAAGAACAATTACTTCCCAGGCCAGCAAAAATCGTATTCTCCACTTCTTCAATACCCCACCCGTATGCCGTCCGAGGATCTGCTGCTGATTGCATTCACCATCAAGGACTGCCACCCGTCGCAAGTGCGAATGTTCCCGCTGATATCGGAAATTTCCTCCTCCGGATTGGTGGAGTTCCCGAGCGTAGCCCTGGTGGTGAACATGAACGTCATCATGAAGTGCTGGTGGTGTAGTAGCGGTGGCGATGGATGTATTCGAGCAGTTCGAATGTGTCGTGACCGAACCGAGGTTTCCAGCCTTGGTCACGGCTACACGAATTAGCGATGCAGCTCCCACGGGTCATTTGTATATGCTGCTGCTGCTGTTTCTGTTGCTGCTGTTTCTGCTGCTGGTGGTGGTCCGTCACCTCCAAAATTTCTTTTGCTGCTGCTTCTGTTGCTGCTGTTTCTGTTGCTGCTGTTTCTGCTGCTGGTGGTGGTCCGTCACCTCCAAAATTCGTTACAAGAATGACTTCAACGAGCTTAGGTAGGGTAAACGCTCCTATAGTTGCGGTACGTTAGAAGCGTTAGGTTCCTATAGTTGTGTATGGAGACTCCATACACAACTATAGGAACCTAACGCTTCTAACGTACCGCAACTATAGGAGCGTTTCCCCTTTTTCATATTTATACCTGCTAACCTATCAAAATTCTCTAACCAATTAGATTCCGTTTACATACGGACTATCACGCTTCACGCTCACTCGATTCTACTCATTATTTATTCAACTCTAAGGCTCTGAACCATTTGGTGGATTATTTTAACTTTTGGTTAAAATTTGACAGATGGAAAGTTATCGATTAACCCTGCTATCCGAGCATGGTTATTTCTGACAGACAAGAAGTTAAATTTTGACAACCGTGGCTCGAAAACCGGTCGAGCGACAGCACAGGGATTTTCGAACATAGAAAATAACTTTCGAAATGTCACTTTTAACCACGAGTTAAATTTAACTCGGCAAATGGTTCACAGCCTAACTCTATCTACTACATAATGGTCGGATGGTATAGTTTTTGTTTGGTTGACTTTCCGATTAAAACTCAAGCACCGCTTGTCGTGACCGGCCCGAGATTTCCAGCGTCGGCCACGGCTACACGAATTAGCGATTCAGCTCCCACGGCTGCGGCTGCTTCCTATGCTGCTTCTGCTTTAGTTGCTGCTGCTGCTGTTCCTTCTGCTGGTCCGTCTCCTCTAAAATTCATTAAAAAAAAAAGACGGACCAGCAGCAGATTTGGAAGCAGCCGCAGCCGTGAGAGCTGCATTGCTAGTTCGTTTAGTCATGGCCGGAAACCTCGGTCAGGTCAAGATACCGCTGTCATCTGTTCTTCATCTGGGAGGAAATGTGGATGCGACTGCCGTCACGGGTGTAACGATTTTGAGAATCCATGGCGAGACTTGTTGGAGATTCACGGTTGTTTTGAAAATAATTTGATTATATTATGGCAACCTCAATAACACATTTTGACACATGCACACTGAAGCGCAGAAAAAGTTCAGTGTTGCCAGTAACTTTAATGATCATAAAAATTGTAACCATGGGTGCCAAACAGCGTCAATGACGACGCCCGGGGGTGCCCAAGTTTGATTTTGGCACACTGTGTAGAGTGACCAACCCCTTGTGTAGGATAGACTTACAATGCTAACCTAAAATCATGAAAGCAGTCAGATATAATCAGTGTGGTTAGTTCTACGGGTTTATCCGTACACGCTAAGATGCACATACCTTAAAGTCGGTAAATAATACCTAAATATCGGTAGAAATTACCGATAATCGAAGAAAGTGCACATACCTAAATTATCGGTAATCATGGATTACCAATAATTAATATTACGTTAAATATTACCTAATTTATAATAAAAAATAGCCTATTTAAAGTAAAAAGTAACGATTTGTATCGGTAGCTAAGAGTGTAGAACTACGGTTTTGTAGATTTACTACGGATCTACGGACCGACCATAAAATTTTACGGATTTTCTAGATTTTTAGGGATTTTTTTTAAAGTGCCGTAGACATTCTACGGATTCTTAAATGTTTGGTTCACCTCCATACCCGCTCATAACAATGGAAACAAATTTACCTATCTACGGATCGTACTCCATGAAAAGTTAACAACACTGGATGTAATGCGTCACCTTGTTTTCACTGGTTGGGACGCTGGAGAAGGTCCTTCAACTCAAGGTAGGAAAATCAAATTAATTTTTAACACTGCGTTCGACGCTTTACTTGATGCTTACAATCGAAATATTTAACAGGTGTAGAACCTTTAAAATAGCACCCTTTTTCTAAACAAATATAAACCATATGCTGCATATAGTTTGATGATACTACGAACACGCTGTAAAGTACATAATGATGATTCATGATCATTTTTAATAGGGTTGTCCCTTCTTCTCCTACTTCACTAACATATAAACCAATATTTTGTTCAATATTAAATGTACCGGAAAACGCCACTTTCTGTTGCGTTATAATAAAATGCAACCTTCAGAGACTTAATTTAAAACTTATGATGGAGCTACTGGAAAAAACAACGTATTTTTTGGGAATTGTTTTATATCTGGGCTACAAAATGGTGGAAAGGAATTTTTTTTTGTTTTTTTTTTCTTTATTAAAGAGACTTTTAGCCTTGGGCTGGTTCGTCTCTGGGTGGAAAGGAATACCTAGCTCTGGTTCTCACAAGTTCCTATCTCACGCCTCCTCGAGTCGTATGATAACAAAAGACTACCAGCTGAAACATGGACATGGAAACATGGGCGTAGCCTGGGCAATATTGCCAGTCCGGCAATATGATAGTGAAGAGGTGCGATGCGAACACTGGCGCGGTAACCAAAGTACGGTGATAGAGGAAATGCTTCACCAAACCCGAGCGTCTGTTCACCATGGAGGTGCGGCTCAAAACGGCGTCTATTCGCCATAGAGGTGCGGCAGATCACCGTCCAAATGCCAGCGTAGGTCTCTAAACAGAGCTGTGCACGAAGATCCCCCAACGAGACAGGGGGCTGGAGCAGGCCCAACAAGCCACCCTGAAAAAAAAAAACATAAAGTTGCAAATACTTAAGAAAGAAATACGGATCGAAACAATCGGCACAGACCTACGCGACAAAATGAGGACTACGATTGGAAACTCGGAACATGGAACTGCAAATCGATTGGTTTCCCGGGCTGCGATAGGTTAATCTATGACGAACTTCAACCACACAACTTCGAAGTCGTAGCACTGCAGGAATTTTGCTGGACGGGACAAAAGGTATGGAAAAGCGGGCATCGAGCGGCTACTTTCTACCAGAGCTGTGGCACCACCAACGAGCTGGGAATCGGCTTTGTAGTGCTGGGTAAGATGCGCCAACGCGTAGCGTGCGAAGGCATTATGGCAGGGAATCGTGCCTACTTTGGACTCCAAAGGACGCTCCGTCGCCGCCTCACGAAGTTGACTGTCTACAAGACGCTGATTAGACCGGTGGTCCTCTAGGACCACGAGACCTGGACTATGGTCGTGGAGGACCAACGCGCCCTTGGTGTTTTCGAACGAAAGGTGTTGCGTACCTTCTACGGTGAAGTGCAGATGGACGACGAAACGTGGAGGAGGCGAATGAACCACGAATTGCACCAGCTGCTGGGAGCAACATCCATCGTCCACATTGCAAAAATTGGGTGACTACGGTGGGCTGGGCACGTCGTAAGAATGCCGCACGACGATCCAGTGAAAATGGTTCTAGAAAGCGACCCAACAGGAACAAGAAGAAGAGGCGCGCAGCGGGCAAGGTGGATCGACCAAGTTGAAGGCGACATGCGGACCCTTCGCAGACTACGAGGCTGGCGTAGTGTGGCCATGGATCGAGTAGAGTGGAGACGACTTCTTCGGATAGGGGAAATGGATGTTATGTCGGCCTAAATGCCCCTAATTTGGGCCCATACATAAATTCAGCAATCGACTAAATTTTCGATAGCGACCAAAATATCCATTAGTACCGTCCCAATGACGCGTTTATTTAGATAAAATTGATAAATAGCAGATTTTAGCGATGGGCCCAATCTTAGATCCATAGGCCAACATTGAAGCCATTTCCCTTAATTATTATTAAAAACCCTCTACAAATCAAAAATTAGGGTTATTAAGGTTCCTATTTTAATATTCATATCTGATTGCAATTTAGGAACTAAATGTGAACCATACTATGAATTCACATTTTTATTATGTCCTGAATTTGGCCAAGTTTGACTAAATATGAAACGCAAAATATGTACATAGGACCGAAAAAATATGCATTTTAAATCAATATGAAGAAAAATGCACGAGAAGTTCATTAAACAGCTTAACGTAGTCTACGTCAACCATGCGGTCGTGTCTTGTACATAACCCCACCATTTCTTTTCTAAATAAATTCTAAAATCATACGCCGTTTAAGTCGATCCATACTCTCTCCACAGTCCTGGAAATGAAAAAAAACTATGCATTAGTGATTATACCTACAGTCACCCTGTACCGCAGCAATGAGGGGGAAAATATCTCAACAATTTGTCAAAGTTGATGTGGTGCGAACTGTAATATGCGTCCTTTCGGATCAGAACGTAAATGAACCCACGACAAATTGTACTTTTAAGACTGGCACGACATTACGACATATCACCGTTGACAGTGCGTTAAATCCCAAACCAAAATGTCACCTCATCTAATGGGCAATGTCACCGTCGCGTCGTTGAGTGTTGCATTCGGATATCTTCTCTATGAAGTTTACCATTTATCGACCGATTCCTTTGAACTACATCTTCATCATAATTTTATTCACACGTGCTAGGATGCACACAACAATCAAACTGGATCCAAACAGAGCGGAAGAAACGGCGAAAAGCCGGCGCTAGAAGCTCCTCCAAGCACGGTTTCCTTTGAACGCCGCGTCATAAACGCCTCGAAACTTTCCGCCTCGGGAAAACTGCAACTGCATCGCACCTCACCCGTCGCTGTCGTCGTCGGCACGTTGCACATCAAAGGCACGGTCGGGTGGCGTTTGCATTTTGGAAACCGCGCCGACGTTCTTTTTTTTTTTGCACATATGTGTGCGCCTGGATTGCTTAAATAGAGAAGAGAAGAAATGTAAACGGTGCATTATGGAATTGCGACCATCCATGTCCATCATGTGGGAACCGGGCATCAGCCGGAATTCGACGAGGGCTTTGCTGGAATTCAGTCAAGAACGGTGAGAAAAATTTGATACTGCTCCCTTGGATGAGCTTCATCGTGTGCTGAAGTGGCGATTATCCGTTGGAAATTTTATTGTGGAGAATCGTGGGGAAATATCGGAATGACTCACCTGTGCTGCTGCTGCTGCTGCTGTGCTCGCTACATGTTCCATAGACAAATCAAGCACGCGGGGGGAGATGGACAAGAATCTCGATGATCTTCACACACGTTCGGCTGAATGAGCGAGTGAGAAGAAGCTCATCTAAAAGTAAGAGTGGCACTTGATGGAAAACAATCAAATGTTTTTAATCAACGGTCCCATTCATCCATCGTTGCTCCGGTTGAAGAAGAGCTCGGCTGTTTTGGGGGAATTTCTTCGTCGATTTTGGACTAGGGCGAGCTTTTGTGTGTGGTATTTTCCCACCAGAATTAGTGAAAAGAAAAATGAAATTGTGTAATGAAAACACTTGACTGGTTAAATGCTTTCGGCGGGAGTTCGGGATGAGATGAATGTTTTTCGCGATCTGACCCTACTAAAAATGAGCGATTCTCAACCAATTTTACAAAATTTTGCATCTCCCGAATTTTTGCCAATGGCGCTTTGATTGTTCAAACAAAACCCCGTCTGGGGATCTGTCACCGATTTAGGAAAAAGAAAAGCAAAAGCAAAAAACTATTCCAACGCCAGAATACATCAGCCCGGGACCAGCGAGACAGAGCGTCGATCCATTCCCGCGATGCTGTTGTTTATTATTCCAGTGCACCATGCACTTCATGCGGTTTTGTAAACAGGAAATTCACTTTTCCTCCAAAAATAGTCTATCAAAAAAAAAAAGCTGCGGTGAAAAGCATGTGTGTGCATCAAACCTAACCAACAACAGTAGAAGTGCATTTTTCCGCGGAACTCACTCCCATTCTGGCTAACCAAACCAGTGAAGTGAGTTAAATGCACATCATCGACATCAACAGATGCAGTATCGGAGCAGTTGATCCCGTTTTCGATTGGATCAACATTGTTTCGAAGTTTATGTTGCTAAAATTGAGCAGTTCCTCGCGCTAAGACTACCCACGATGATGTGCCGTGTTTTTCGCGTTTGCTTACATAGCCTAGATCCCAATTCGACTATTGCACACCTTATTGAGTCACCTTTCAGCGAGCAATTACACTTTTGTGCAAACTCTGCGCCAGATCTAACGGATCTATTTAGGAGTCGAAATAAAGCAATCATCGCATCGTCCCCCGTGGAGACAGGATGGAGGGGGAGGTGAGGGGATGCTGCCCGCTGTTCGAGTAACGATATTCACGCAATAACTTATTGGAGTATTCGCTGAGGAGTTGCAGCAGGCGCTTCGCAGAGATGCATCCAGCCAACCAATTGTTTGTTTATGCAATAAACTGCATTCATTGTGTATACAGCAACAGAGGTAGTCCGAGCGAATGAGAACGAAAATTCAAGAGAAGTCGTGTAAATTAAAAATGCATAAATTTTTGCGAGCAGTAGTGCGAAGAAGATCAACCGTTTGTACTACACAGCAATTGCAACAAATCTCAAAGGGGCGAGCAGCAGGACGTTTGATCTTTAGATGTCTTCGTTTGAAGCAGTTTTCCAAGCGCTTCGCAGAGTTTGAAGATGATTTGTTTAGGCAAAGACCTGCCCTACAAAGGCCTGCCGGTCAGTTTTAGAGGAGATCAACTAATTAACGAAGGTTGTTTGATGAGGCCGTGATTTACAGATGAGAGAATTAAACTATGCATCCACTGTTCATTGATCTATGATTTGGATTTTGATCTAGTCTCGATTTGAATCGGTCAGGAACGATGGGACTTCGATAACGGCATGCGAAAATATACTCGTTATGTTCAGCCTCTCATCGGACGAATTAACTCGCGATCAACGTCGAAATCAGAACCGACAACTCCAGCGACCAAAATCAAACGCGTCTCAAATAACAAAATAAAGGGCGAACACGAAATTATTGCGACACATTCAACAGGGCATAACTTTTTTACCATTGGGTAAAAATCAACCAAATTTTGCACACTTTCTCATTGATGTGTATTGTGTACATGCTGTCAAACTCGAAGTCGTGTTTTTCGATTCAACGAAAATGGAGGTGAACCAACGCGAGTTGAGAGAACAAATTCTTTCCAAACACCTGGAATTTCCTGACCTGTCGCACCGGCAGTTGGGAAAAATGTTGAACATTCACCATTCAACCGTCTCCAGAGTGTTGAAGCGGTTCCAGAAACGGTTGACGTTGGACCACGGCAAAGGAGCTGGAAGAAAACCGGTACCGGAGAACAAAAAGACGGAGGGAAAGGTGAAGCGGATGATTAAAGCAAATCCCAACGTCTCAAGCCGTGATTTGGCTAAAAAGATCGGCATGTCGCAGAACTACGTCCAGAATGCAAAGAAGAGAGCTGGACTACATACATACAAGGTACAGAACTTCCCAAACCGCGATGAGTGGCAACAATCGACGGCTAAAACTCGGGCACGGAAGCTCTACGAGAATATGCTGACAAAATATGGCTGCTGTGTGATGGACGACGAAACGTATATAAAAGCCGATTTTAAGCAAATTCCGGGGTTGGAGTTTTTCACCGGCAAGAGCAAGTTCGATGTGGACGACAAATTTAAGAAGAAGAAAATGTCGAAGTTCGCCTCCAAATATCTCATTTGGCAGGCCATCTGCTCTTGCGGACTGAGGAGTGAGCCTTTCGTGACAAAGGGCACAGTAAATGGCGAGATCTACAAATCTGAGTGCCTCGAGAAGCGCCTTTTGCCGTTCTTGCAGCAGCACGACAAAGCTCCGCTATTTTGGCCAGATTTGGCATCATGCCACTATTCTAAAAGTGTCCTGGAGTGGTATGAGGCCAATTCTGTCCATTTTGTTCCAAAGGACATGAATCCGCCAAACTGTCCGGAGCTGCGCCCGGTGGAGCAGTACTGGGCAATAATGAAGCGGGAACTTCGGAAGAGCAAGAAGACAGTCAAAGACGAGAAGGACATGTTAAGAAAATGGAAAAAAAACTGAGAAACTGGTACCGGATGACACTGTAAAGACTTTGATGGAGGGCATCAAGCGAAAATGCGTTCAATTTACACTCAAGGCTCCATCGATTAACTTTTCTTTTGATTTTTGAAGTAAATATATGTATAAAACTACCCTAAAATTTTGGTTTGATTCTAAACATTATAAGAAAATTGGCATGACATTTTCGGTGTCGCAATAATTTCGTGTTCGCCCTTTAATCATTTGTTGATGATCAAACTCGAATATTTTTTGATTTGAATGTTGAATTTTGTTGTATCAAAAAACCACATTTTTTTTTATAAAAATAAACAAAGTACACACTCAATCTAACTCGGTAAAATCTCCAACAGCTAATTACCTCGGCATTTACTTTTGCTGATATCTCTGCAAAATATCTGTTTGTTAGCTGATATCTCAGCAAAATGTTATTTGTTAGCTGAGTCTCGGCAATTTGTTACCGTTTGTAACATCTGTTGTTGTATTTATGTAAGTTTATCGAATTTTGCATGTCTCCGTTTAAATTCAAATTATAATAAGCCAACAAGTTGAGTCCAGTGGAAAACAGGAGAATGGGTACGAGAAGTACAGAGAAAGGGAACGGTGAGTAGCACGGAAACTTCCTCCGCGACTTGCCAAGTAAACTTAAATGAGATCAGTTGGATAAGCTGAAAACCGTTTAAAAAAAAGTGAAGTAAAGTAAGAGTGTCGTATTAGCAGGAGTGAAGAGAGAGAGAGTCATGACTTGTTAGTTGTGATGGTAGCTTTTGGTGGAGATCTGGCCTCTCGACGGTACCGAGGTTGGATTCGCTTTTGAGTAATTATTTAATTATCCCGCGTGATTGCGTGTTAGGCATAGATCGGTTGTAGTTTCCCGACCAAGGGGTTGGAAGCTTGAAGATTAGGATTAGAGTTCAACACCAAATTGTACCGAGCAGGTCTCCACTCACCCGTAAAATCCAAGTCCGACATCTCCAGGCCTGGAACAAAAAGCTCTTAACGGAGCCAACATTTGTTCACCAGAATCCGCCATTGTGCTCACCGACCGGCGTCGCCAGACGCTTTCACCGAGTCTGCATCAGCCTCACCGTTTCCCGCCATCAAGGTAGCTACCGTCATCGAGACCCCCACCCCCACCAGTTAATTCCAGCAGCCACCGGCCGGTCAGGTATTTGTGACAAACCACCATACACACCACACCCCCACACACACAGCCTGTTAAATTAGGGAAATAAACGGTAACATTGTATTTCACCAGCTTCTTTTTACTACACCTTATCCGAGGTCTGATTTGCCGAGTAAAGTACACCAGTCGACCTTGAGACTAAGAAATAGTTTTCCAACTCTGCTAGCCATTAAAAGAGGTTGGTGGATAACCCACCCTCACTGGTAGGCCGTCGCTTTGCCAAGCCCACCGAGGTGTTTGTCCTGGTAGCCCCCTTGGTACTCCACCCTAGCAGCAGCAAAATAAATTACAACATTACTCGGCTGTCGAAAAAAATTAAGTGTGTACATTGCTTGAATTTTTGTAAAGCATAAAGTAGAAAAAAATAAGTTTTGGTTGAATGAAACTGTTCTGTTGGTTTAAAATAAGAAATTTTATAGTTTGTAGTTCGGTTTGATATAAACCATTTTTACGATTTAAACAAATTTGCATAGTTGAAATAACCTGAAATATCTTCTTGTTTTAGATAAGAATTATTGAAGTTTTTAACAAAAAGTTCTTTAAATTCAAACTTGAAACTTGTTTGTTGCTACGAAAACAAAAATACTCCGATTTGTGAAAGCTTTGCGTTATTGATTGTCATCAGCAATTATTCACATTTTTGCTAAAATACGGCCATTTTGGATCTACCAAAATTTTCAAAATGCCGTTCCCGAAAATTTTCAAAAAATTGAAGCGCGGAAACTGCATTCCTGATTGAATTGACGTCTGAGACAAAGTTGCAGTGAAATCACAGACAAACAGACATAACACTCGCAATTTGTTCATCGAACAAGCATTTAACGGACAATTTAAAAGTATCGTAGTTGGTAGTGCCACCACGTGTGGCGCGCATAGTCAATTCTCTTGCGTTTGACGTTTACACACTACCGCCATCTGTTCAGTGTAGTGCCCACCACAGTGTACTCAACAGATGGCGATAATGTTTTAGCGACGATGTTTTGCAGTGAGAAATATTCAATGTGGTATGTCTGTTTGTTTGTGGTGAAATATAAAGTCTTTCTGGGAAAAATAAACAAAACATGTCAGGTAAAATTAGAAGAAAAAAAAATGAAAAAACCTAAGTATCTCAAATTATCCTAAAAATTTTTAAAAGCTTATGAAAAATGCAAATCCATGGACATTTGAAAACTAACTAAAATCGTAGAGTATGAAATTTTGGTCATATTTTTGAACTTTTGACGTAGGGCTACGTCTATAATTTCTATACTGGTCACATTAAAAAAAATCAAAATTCAGACATGTAACGAAAAATCCCAAACACGGACGTAACGATAGAGCCGCATAGAGCGACACAATGCGCATGCTCACATGAGCGAGCTCACCGCTCGGTTGACCGCTCACCATTTTACCAATGAATTGAAGGGAGGACAAAAGCAGCGATAATAAAAAACGCTTGCAAATCGTTTTCTTCGTCAATTACTTTCGAGCAACGGACGGATAAGCGTCGGACACGACGTATGAGTGGAACAGCACGCATCACACCAATACGAAGACGACGACGACTAATGCACCCATATCGAGCGGAGGAAAGGCTTCCCGCAATAGGCAGCATAACTGAGTCGCCATCATCCAGTCGGCATCGACTTGCACTGGTGTGAAAGAGTCAAGTAGTGCTAGTTGTTCTTTCACAACAATCCAATTCAATGCTGGTCGGAACACGTCTTGCAACTAGGAATGCTGTGACGAAAAATACTCCAAAAGGGAGGGGTCTAATTAGCTATTCTGCAAGTATAAAAAGGACTGTAATTCAGTGAACGTGATCAGTTGCAATTCATTAGCTGTGGGGACAGTCGTCACAACTAATTTGAAAGACCAAAAAGTGGACGCGGACATCGGAATAAGAAGCATTACCAACGGCAACGACATCAAACGATCAAAACGACACCAGAAAAAAAAAATAACGGCCCTTCTTAGTTAAGAAGTTAAGATAATAGATTATCTATCTATTAAAAGAACTAAAGGCTCAACATATTTGTTCCGTCCACTAGCGGTCCTACGTCAAGCTTCGTACGTGCTCCTAGACACAGATCCTTCTACTTTTTGTTATTTAATAATGTATAACGAAAATGATAACTCGACTCTGTAAAGTTTATTCGATTAGGCCTGTACAAATAAAGTAATCATAAAAGAAAACTTTTTGTTTTTACGCTATTTTGTGTATTTTTTTCACATAAAATTTAGAATGTCTCAAACATTTTCTGCGTATAAATTATAAGAAAAAACATGTTTACATAAATTAGTCCATAAGTTCCTGTTTTACGATTTTTTGTCAACTGTTGAGTGTTCATAATTTTAAACATTTCAAAGGTTTGAATTGTTTAAAGGATTTTTAACTACAAACATTTCAAAAATTTAACATAGACGTTTTGAAATATTTAGGATTTAATTTGCTTTTTGATTTTTTTTTTTCTTGAATTTAAAGAATGAACCATTCTTATTATCTTATCAATGAACCGCTTTATTTAACGTCGGTCTCTGTTCCGCAATCTAGTGCCAATCACCGACGGACATCGATTGCCATCCATTGACGACAATCGAATGTGCAGGGGTGGGTGACCCCGGCGTAGTGGTTAGCAGCCATACCTCTCGCGCCAAAGTCACGAGTTCAAATCTCACCCCGGACAAGTCACGAATGACCCAAGAGCGTTAAAGTGACTATAATAATAAAAAAGAGAATGTGCAGGAAGGTAGCTTCCACACCTGCGTAGGATATCGCACCCATTCAACACACATGGGCCGAGACCAACGGCTTTACTTTCCTTCCGAAGGAAGACGTGACCAGAGATTTTTATGCCTCAGAAAAATCCCGCCGACCTCGGCTGAGATTGAACCCAGACCTATTGGAGTGAGAAAGCAGTCACGCTTACCACTACACCACCGGTGCCGGCTAGGGGTAAGACGGTCACATGGAATATATCATAATCCTGGCCATATAAAATGTTACTGTCTTCGGCAAAACTGCACAGTAGATCAAGGTGGATAGAGAACAGTAGTACAGAATTTTCTCACTATGCGGTGCTAATGCGCAAGTCAAATTCCTTAACAAAATAAATCTTGAGATCTTAACACACTAAACACTGGGTGTTTGAATTAAAAAAAAAGTATTCCAACTTGTACATACTTAGTTCTGTTAACCCCATATAATGGTAGAAAATAAAAATCATCGATTTCATTGATTCCTTACGAATAACGGTCATTTGAATTTTAACCGACTTTTTCAGCAATTCAAACACCCAGTAAAAAATACTGACTCCTGTAAAATAAGTTTAGTGTGTACTTTTTTTTTTTTATACAGGTGGGAATCTGCTCCAGACACCTGAGAAGATAACTCAGGGTGTGGGGATGGGCTCCCGACCCACTAAACCTTACCCTGTACTCTTGGCTCTTGCCCTCCCCGGAACAGCCCGTAAGCATTACATCATGGGAGGGGGGCGCCGGGTGGCGCTATGGCGCATCACACTAGTGTTTTGTCACAGCACAGACGTGACACTCACTACTGCACAGTGAGCAGCTGTGCAGGGCCTTCCTCTTATTGTTCGCTGTTAATTGTTCGCCTGAGTTCTAGAGCAGACGTGATAGCCAGCCAACTGTTCACGGCAGCACAGGACAGATGTGACCGCTTACCAGCTGCGTGTGCTTAGCACTCTAAGAACCCGGTGTCACTCCTACCTTTGCACAACGAGGGTTTGTGCAAAGCTTATCGACCTCCTGGGACGAGCTGGATGGGGCTCCAGCGTCCTTACTCTGCTGTAGTTCGTTTAGCCGCAATATCTCTCCCTTGGGTTCGATAATTAACGTTTCCAGGGTACACCACGAGGAGGCGAACTACTTCATGCCCCAGCGTGTACTATTTAGAATGACTACTTGACACTAGTCTACATGTGGACTTCACGTAGATGTCCTGACATCGTAGATTTCAAGATATAGCTACAGAAAGTTCACACGTACACTAGCGCCGCATAGTGAGGGAATTCCTAATTTACTTGGGCACCATCACCATTTGGAATGCCTTGATCATCTTACTTATATTGCCGGTAACAGAAGCTTCTTAGAAGTCCTGAACCTAGTTTTGACGTAGGACTACGTCTTTGATTTCTATATGGGGGTACACTTTGTGAAAACCTAAAATGGAACATGTAACAAATTAAGAAAGATTTTAAACGTCAATAACTCAGCTGCCCCTGGTCCAATTTCAATAATTTTATCACCAATCGATCAGAAATATGGCCTGGGAAACCATGAGACAAATTTACTCATCGCTGAGTTCCTGCACTTTTGGGGATTATGAGTAAACTATACTCAAATTTGGGTCGTTCTCATTCGCCGTGTACGCAAAAGGAAAAGAGCCAGTGTCACTACTTGATAGCAAACTACTCATAATGGGAGGAGTCTTTGTAGCTTTCATACCACTTGGTTGCACATCATTCTGCTTTAAGCTGAAAAGATATAAAAAGCACTGCTGTATGGCATTAGTTGAAAAGTTGAAAAGACGCATCTGTGTCACTTGAAAAATTCATACATGTAAACCACACAAACACAAGAAATAAAGATCATTTAACTGTTAAAAAAAAAAAAAAAAAACTGCATTAGCTCATTTTCGCTTCGAACAGCAATAGCAGCAGTAGGCAGGTGGTGGCTAGTCCACACCTTCACACCTAACAAGCAACAATTGACTGGTCGTGGCAAAGGAGGAAAAGGTCTGGTAAAGGAGGCGCCAAGTGTCATTGCAAAGTTCTTTGAGATAACCGTCATCGGTCGTCTGGCTCGCCGTGGCGGTGTCAAACGTATCTCCGGTTTGATCTACGAGGTGTGCTAAAGGTGTTCCTAGATAATGAGGTCCGTGATGCTGTCACCTACACTAAACACGCCAAGCCTAAGTGGCCATGGATGTCCTCTTCAATAAAACGACCCTTTTCAGGGCCATCAAGCTTACATCAGTAAAGAGTTTGAATAGAATTTTTCTGTGCTCGTTTGTCCATGTTCAGAACCACATGCCCCCAACGACCACATAAAATGCTCTCCAGATTTTTAATCTTGTAACCAAACTTGGAAGCAGGGGTGCAAGTGATTTTGATTGATTCTCTCAATCAACTTTCTCTTTGAAAAAAAAAATACTACACATTTGGTACGCCTACAATTCAAAAACGAAAAGACTTGAGATAATAGATAATTGATCAATTTAAAGAAATAAATGCTCTTCACATTTATTCCGTCCACTAGCGGTCCTACGCCAAGCTTCCGTTCGTGCCCCTAGGCACAGACCCTTCTCCTTTTATTAATTGACTACTTTTACGGATGTTGCCGATTTTCTGGTGGATTCCCGGGGTCTCCATATCAGGAATTCATACTGATGACAGATCTACAGGTGTTTTCGAATAAATCCTGATATATTTCAGAAGCGAAATATTGTAATTTACGCATTCAGTTTCAACCAACCAAAGGTGGCCGTCTTGCCCCAACACATGTCAAACTGTAACAGCTTCTGTAATACCTCATAATTTAATGAAAACTGTATATTTTTCTCTATAAGTACATCGAATAGACATGTATTTTCCTTATAGTACCGTTACATATACATGAGGATGATTGACCGCCCGCGGATGTTACTCTACTATTGCCAGATCAGCTGTAATTACACAGAGAATCAATAGACGATGCTTGGTACTTGTATTCATCCTCAATATGTTAACACTGGGAATCTCAAAATAGGCAATACCAGCGCCGGCCGCGTCCGATCACAGATCAAGAAAGGAAAGGGTAGGAATGTGTTGGCGTGATACCCGCTAAAGATTGTACCCGAATAAAATGCAATACTTTTTTGTGTATAACTTTTTATTGCATGGGTAAAAATTGATTATTTTTTTAGTAAAACTAGTTTAGAGTGTAATGATTGGTTTGGTTTACATGAACAAAATCTCGTCACAATCTGTCAAGTGGTTATCGAGATGGTTTCCAAGCAAGAAGCGCTTCGACAAAAAAATATGGGAGCGTTCGTGAAAAATCCAGGTCAGTCCCACAGGTGGATCGCGAAACAGTTTGGAATCGACAATTCGACCGTATCGGTAAAATCGTTAACGGATACCCAGACGACCCAGCGGCGAGCTGGAAGCGGAAGAATAGCGAATACGACCAACCTCGTGAACGCAAGGAATGTGAGGGATTACTTCAAGCGCAATCCGAACCAATTCTTCCGTCTGTTTCGTCCAGCAGTCAATGAAGCGGGCCGGACTTCATGTCTTCAAGGTAAGGAAGGTGCCTAACCGAACCGATAAACAGAATTCGGCGGCCAAATCCCGCGCCAGGAAGCTGTACCGCGAGTGGATGGTGCAGCCGAAATGCATCGTAATGCACAATGGAGACGTACATAAAAGCGGACGCCAAGCAGATCCCCGGCCTGGAGTTTTTCGTCGGTAAGGCCTGCCTGGATTTTCCCGAGAAGTTCCGGAAGAAGAAGGTCGGCAAATTTGCCAAAAAGTACTTAGTGTGGCAGGCGATCTGTGGGTGTGGCAAATTTAGCAAGCCGTACATAGCGACCGGCACTGTCCTTCCTCCGGTCTCACGAAGGTGACTGGCACAGTTGTTTGGCTGGATGTGGCATCGTGCCATTACGCGAAACCGGTGATGGAGTGGTACGAAGCAAACGATGTTGTTTTTGTGCCGAAGATATCATTCATTACGACAGTGAGGACGACAACGAGGATGACAACGAGGACGACAATGAAAACGAAAGCTAGGACAACAGCAATTCATAAAATAGGCATGTAAAAAAACTTGTATTATTAGTTAAATTTAAATAAACTAAATTGAACCCAATTAGCGAGTCGCATTTTTTTTTACTATAACGAAGATTTTTTTCAATGCGAAACATACCTTACAACTGCTTACATTCGCAGACGTTTACCAGGGGTACTTTGCCCCATTTTGCCTTCTGTTAAGTTACAAGTTCGTAAATAATGGTCAAAAAATCTACATAAAACTTCAACACTTGTTTTTTCTACAAAAAAAATACTGGAATATGGGGTGCTGCAATATTATGTATTTTGTTACTATCTACAACTTACTAGAACATGGAAAAGCCGTTAAAATTTAGACGAATAAGTTATGATGAGAAAACCATTTTTGAAGGACCGTTCGCAAAAAACGTCACAAGTCTTGATAAGTAAAAAAGATATAAAATAGACGTCTTCGAGATTTGAAATCGTGACTTTGGTATGAGAGGTATGGATGCTAACCACTACGCCGGGGAATCATGTGCATGGAATCTAGCGTACTTTGTCACCATGGTAGCAGCCAGCCAGCAGGGATTTCCATAGGAGTGAAAGGGTTAGGAAATGTTCACCATGTTTCACGCACAGACTGATGTTTGGTTATGGGATTTTAATCATTAGAGTAAGGAGCTACAGAGTGACCGAAAAGGCGAGTTGTCAATAATCAAGATAATGTACAATGAGATGTAAACAATTGAGGCCCATCACGGAGATGAAAAGCTACCCAAAATTAAGTACTTTTCCCTCAATTCCGGGGTTTAGCCCAATAACCCAAATTTGTGTAAATCGTATATAGTAGTTTCCATTTAAAACCAACAAAAAAATTACCTACTCTTAAGTATATTCTACCCAAAGTTAAGTTTAATTCACGTAAATTTGAGAATATGCACTATTTGGGCTGAACTATATCGTTGGGTCGAATCTCTCGTTCCTTTTTTGACAACAATAACGAGTGCAAGTGAGAGGCTGAAGTCAATATTAAGTAAAAATTACTCAAATTTTGGGTAGTATTTTTTATCCGTGCAGGTAGTTTGTCGTCTCTTTTGTTCCTCCGCTGTTTAAATGCTTGACGGAGTTTGACGTGAGGGCATTCTTTTTTTGGACTAGCTCGACAGGGGCTTTTCAATGGATTTTTTAACTAGTATATTAAAGTCAGTCAGAAAGAAACCAAGAGCATTGTTATCCAGTATTGCCTATTTACAGATGTAAATAACTCGAAGATTTGATGATTACGTTGAATAGGTGTAAAGCTACCATTTTATCTGTGGTGTGTTGAACTATTGTGAACTGGGCTTATAGTGCGTCAACTCATGATTACATCACGAAATATCCTGTTGATGCATATTAACGTTTACATTAAAAAAGGCATTTTTTTTCTAAAAAAAACTATAAACAAAACAACTTTCAATAGAACCAAACGATTATTTTCGTTTGTAAATAGTGCTTAATTTTGATACACCTAGCTGTGAGTCCCTTAGCCATAGTGGTCGAAAAAAAAAATCGATCAACCAGAATCATCCTTACCACGATTTTTGTTACAAAGTAATTGAAGCAGTTCTTTGTGTTGGGATTTGATAAGAAATTGACGGCAATTGAGAATCATAGTGAGTGTTGAAATCTTGGGTATTACAGGTACGATACCAACAACGCCATAGCTCAGTGTTTCTTAATCTTCATTTTCTTCTTTTCTTATTTTGAAATTTAATAAGCTTCCAAGACTTTAATATTGAGTACAGATGTTGTATATGTATATAATATAATGCCGTTTATAGAAAATTGACATTGATTCGGCTTGAAAAACATAAAATTCTCACGGTAGGTCCTGACCCACCAGATGGGTTGCGACCCATAGATTGAGAAAAGCTGCCGTAGCTGATATCTTAGAGCGGAGCGTTAAAGGTTAAAGGCTCCCAATGAATGCTGAATTTTTCTATGATTTAAATTTGATTAAATTTATGATTAATGAATAAATGTAATATAGGTCATTCCATCTCAAGTGACCGAGCAAATGCATCGACCCCAGGGGGTAAGTCACGCAGCATAGTGTGCCGAAAGTAGATTAGGCACAGTTTGGGCTCATCCATCAGCACACCTTCGGCACAATCTCGTAGGCATTGGATTGGGAGCACTTCTGGACAGCTGTCATTGAAGTTGTTCACTACATTACATGCTGTTTGACTGTGTATTTCTGAAACATACTTTAATTGAATATACTAGAAGGATTTCATTTATCGCCCTGCTTGCAAAATTCTTGCGAATGGCACGATGCAAGGTCAGCTCGATACACTGCTCCTTCAATACCACTTGAAATCACTGAAATGGGGTCGATTTTTGAAGATCGAGTTCCACATATGTTATGTTATAACCGAAACATTGAAATACCTGAAAAATTTAAGATAACGTATAATAGTCAAAAATGCATGACATACATCAATTTGGCGTAAACGGTGCCGGTGGTGTAGTGGTAAGCGTGATTACCTCTCACCCCAGCAGGCCTGGGTTCAATACCAGTCGGCGCCGCCGGGATGTTCTGAGGCATAACATCTCTGATCACGCCTTCCTTCGGAAGGGAAGTAAAGCCGTTGGTCCCCGGTTCATGAGTTGATGGGTCGATAGGTAGGGTCCAGGTGTGGGAGCTGCCTTCCCGGCACGTCGGTAGCATTGGTGCTCAGCACGGAAAACAAGATCGACGGAAAAAACAAACCAAAGGAAAAAAAAAATCAATTTGGCGTAGTTCTACGTCATACTGCGGTCGTGTCTAGAACACAACCCATTAATTTTGTTTATCTTATTTGGCCTGAAACTGGAAAAATTGTTTGTTATGGGCAATAATTCGCATTTGTCCTTAAATTCGGAGTATTCAGGGTGGCAAGTGAACCAGGAAAACTAGGAAAACCGGAAAAAAGTCGAAAATTTATTTTAACCAGGAAAAACCGGGAAAAAACCACGAATTTCATAAGTCAACCAGGAAAATAATCTTGTTTGTATAATTTAAATAGGTTTTAAATTTTATGTATGTCAAAGTTTCTTTTTATAATCAGATCAAAACTAACCATTTTGTGCAAGCTAAATCTTTCACACAACGAAACATTGATGAACAAAATTTACCCTGAGAATTTAGTGAATATATTTTGTATTTATTTTTAATTTAATTTTTTTCTCGAATCAATGATATGATGATTTGTATGATTTGTGCTTAATTGATAACATACTTAAGCAGTGCCGACGCGTAACTACTTTGAAGTACCAGTTCAACAAGTTCAATAAAAAAGTTCTATTTCTAAAAACTTCAGATAAGGCCTTTGAACTTCATGCAAGTTCTACAAAATTCGGGAAAGTCTTACAAGTTTCATGAAAATCCTGTGAACTACTGTGATGACCTACGACAGCCAGCAAATCTCTCTGAACTGTCAGAGAAGTTCTACAAATTTCATAGAAGTCTTACGAACTTCAGGGAAGTTCTTTAATCTTTGGGGAATAACTACGAATTTTACAGAATTTTCTACAGATTTAATGTAACTTCTACGACATTTAGCCATTGCTTAAAATTTAAGGATAATCCAATGATACTTATGGATTTTTTCTGAGCTTCAGAGAAGTCTTCAATACTCTTGGGAAGTCCTCTGAACATAGTTCTCTAAGCTCAAAAAACTCAAAAGAACTTTGAGAACTTCCGAGAAGTCGATTGAACTACAGGTAGTCCTACGAAATTCATGGGAGCTCTCCAAACTTCAGGGAATTTCCAAGAAATTAAGGAAAGACCCACAAACTTTTGGAAAACTTTTCGATATTTAAAGCCTTATGAACTGCAGAGAAGCTCTTCTAAATTCAGGGTCCTCATATATTCAGTTAAGTCCTTCAAACTTCAGGAAAGTCCTCAGATCTTCGATAAAGTTCTTCGAACTTGAAGAAGTCTTACGAATTTCTGAGGATTTCTACGAACTTCGTGGTACTTCTACGATATTTAAGAAATTTCTATGAATTTCAAAAAACTTCGAACTTCAGGGAAGTCTTAAGATCTTAAAAAAAGTCCTTCGAACTTCGGGGAAATCCCATGAAATTCATGCAATACAAACTTCAATGAACCCTTCAGGAAAGACCTTAACACTTCAGGGAAGTTCTACGAACCTTAGGGAGTTTCTATGAATTTCAGCAGTCAGTCTGTTCAGTTATTGTGTGGTTGGATTCGCTGGAGGAGGAATTGTGTAAAAATGACTAGAGAAAATTAAGCATCGAGAATGCGCTCCCGGATATATTGATTTGGTGAGTACGTTCCAGTTGAAGATTGTTCTCTCTAAATATCCCTTTTTTGAATACGTTTCATTAATCAAACATTATTATATGCTGGGTTTGGGGGGGCAGCCTAAGGGTTTCAATGGATTTGTAGACTGGACAAGGGTTCGTGGATTTGCCAGTCCCTTTTCACGTGTTGATAGACGTACATCTTGTCGTTTGTCTTCCAAAGGTCTTCAATGAAGTTGATTCACCCTGCTGCAACAAACCATCAGGCAGAACTTTACAACCAGTGAAGTATCTGCAGTCATAGGTAATCCTTGCACTGATGGTGGGTTCTATTCACATCACATCACATCACATCACTTCAGCAGTCAGTCTGTTTAATAATAAGAGTTGCGTCCAGCGTTGTTTATGAAATCTTTTAATCATATGATTTTGAAATCATGTTATAATCAAAATTCCAGTAAATAAGAATCGCTGACAATTTGCGGAAAATTGAAAATCCGTAAAATTGTTAGAAGCAAAGGTTTGTTTAAGGGGAAGTTTACCGGCCCGAAAATAAAAAATAAATTTTCGGAACGTTTTTATTTTTCTAAAAATATTGGGAAACATTATTAAAAATCCAAGAAAATCAGTTTCTTCCTTCCTGTCAAAAATTACATGCAAAAATATTTTTTCTATCTCCTCAAGAAAAAAACATTGGACCCTCAACAAAACCGAAAAGTCGATGTTTTGTGGTTTTTGAGTCCAACTTTACGCCATAATGGCTTATAAAAAAATGTTTTTGCACGTGAATTTTCTTTGAAAAATTAGAAAAACACGCGATGCCTTTTTTCAATATTTTTAAAAAAAATCAAACGTAATTATTTTTTACGGAGCGGTGAACTTCCCCTTAAATTCATATCACACTTCGCAATTTCACCTTGAGATAAACTAAAATCTCAATAATAAAGTTAAAAAAATCGCAGCTTCAAAAACAGAAATCTCAAGATTTAGGGGCTTATAGATCTCTAAATTTCAGACATTAGATAGGGCTCCGCGCTAGTTCGTCGTTTCTCAGCTTTTCTTCGTCATGCACCCCTAAAATCGCTCATTTTACGGGTTATCGCAAATGTTTCAGTGTCAACCGTAGTTAATCTTGTAAGCAAAGATGTTTTTGCAAAAACATGAGTGAAAACGCTTTTCTATTATAGTTTTAGCACATAGAACGGAAATAGGCGCCATGATACGACGCGGTTCCATACTAGCTTCTTTACAGCAAACAATCAGATAAAGATTTCACGGGCATTCACAAGAACCTTAATACCTATTTTGGCTTGTGAAATTCCGCATTGGGCGAAGAATGATGGTACAAGGATTCACTTTATTTTTATGATTAAAAATTGTTTTTTAAATAAATCAAAAATCATTGACCAGGAAAACCAGGAAAAAAACAGGAATTTCAAAATGGAAATGATGTCTGAGACAAAGTTAAAGGGAAAAATTAATTCTTTATTTGAAAAATATAAACACCGTTTTTTAATAGTTCTTAGTAAAAAAAAAACCAAAAGAGTATTTAAAAATTAAACATCTAATCTAATCTCCGGATAAGAAAAGAAAGACCTAAAATAACTCAAAGTGACAATAAGACAAAAAAAAAATCCATTAATTTACCTTTGAATTAAACCACATAAACCCAAATCAGTAGCGTCACCAGCGCTTGTCGACAGATGAAATGATTTGATGAAATGATGCAGAACTGCCGAGCAAGTCTTGGATATTCCATATGCATAATCATCAAAGTGACTTTGCATCAATGATTTCATCAGAGTCATCCTTTTCGCTCTTCACACTTCTCGTTTGGAAGAGTAGTTGTATTGGAATCCATTGCAGTCGTTCGTTCGTTTTTGTTATTTATTAATCCGCTAACGATATGTACCAAAGCCGAAGCACCACAGAACAGAACCGTTTGACGTTCGTTCCTTCCCCCTCCTTCCTGCTGCTTGGCGACACGCAGCAAGTCCGGAGGCACGGACGGATTTATGACTTGGATTTCCTCAAGTTCAAGCTCCCGTGTCCGTCCGCCTGGTTGCGACTGCTGCTGCGAACCAAAATGCACACTTTGCGCGATAGAGATCTCTTGGGATCAGATCTCACCCCGGCAGCGTGACGTTTCACTTTTTGCCGTCATCGTCGCATTTCAATCCCGAGTAAAGGTGCCAAAACATGGCTCCAGCGAACACAAAAGTCCATCGTAATTGTGTGGTTTTGTGCTCATTTGGGAGATTTCGGTTTATGATCGATTGCGCTTTAATGGGCTGGATCAGCAGCAGCAACTTTTCCGGAGATTCTCACGTTTCTTAGGGATTGTTCACGGCTAGGAAAACAAACATCAACAAATATTGACGTTCCCCTGTGGGACCTCGTACCTGACCTGACGGACACTAACCTGCCTCGTACCCATGACAAATGATTGTCGTTATCACGTTCCTCGTGATGCTCGTTTCAACATAACATATTTTGTCGCCTCACGATTTGAACGGCTCGTTGGAAAATCTTTCGTTATGCACGCGTTATCAATTATTGCTTTCGTCACTTGAAACGAGATGCTGAAGAAAGTTGACTCCCCCTAACTTCGTACGGGAAGCGTCTCTGCGCCGAACGAAAAGCGCTAATCCGGAACACGTGTTTCCCTTTCCACATTTGCTGGTGATTCCTTTTCCCTTATTGTCGTCCCAGCGTCAGCCAGCAAAGAACGACACAGGATCTGGGCTTAGTCAAATTACTAAATTGACCATAATGTGCACACGCACACGCACCGAGTTGAAACTGTTTGCATACAAAGCCGCAGCATAGAGTCAAGTTGGGTAAGCAAGCAACAGCACAATCTTTTTCCTCTCAACTGGGATGCGGAAGAGCTAGTTAAGCTATGGTTTGATGCTTGTTGATTTTCGGTTCGACCCAACACGCTGAAATAGGATACTTTTTTCCTGATGGTAGGTAGGTAACCGTTTCTGGATGTGGATTGTTTATTACGATCCTTGAAACGTTCAGTAGATCTTTGGACACAGTGCTTTGGGCGGCCTGAATAGTGGAAGGATGCATACTTATTTCTGCTGATCCGACGTCCTTAATTTGCCCCATAGACACTGCAGCCTTATTGTAAATTTGGTTCTTCGACTGGTTGTTGATTCTCCTTCAACCGAGCAACAATTTTGTAACTGTGTCACACCCAATCCAACCTGCTATAACGTCTTGTGTCTTGGACAACTTATGTAACACTTTTCTGATCTCTGAACTAAAATATTTCCTGATTCCCGGGTACCCAATAAGCCAAATAAGGGGTCCTTTTTGCCTTATACGGGCCTCATCAGAACTTACAAACACTGCTATAATAGCCGTTGCTCAGTGTGCCAAATTGGCTGAACCACTGTGCCATTGAAATCCTCGAAACACAATCTTTCCAAGTTAGATTATTTTCCTGGTTTATATTCCACATCGAATATGTAAAAAACGTCATCGTCATTCTCTCACTTGTGTTCAATACCCCATGCAAAAGGATATACTACCTTGAGGCAGTTCACCAGTGTCACACCAGCGACTAATCACACCCGGTTCCCTTGACACTACCGGGGAATCAATCAACACGGCTCCCGAACGTCCATGTCAATTGTCCACCACACGCCATCACTCACTGCACTCCAATTGAACTCCCCCGAGATCTCAACAGCCCCATAAACCACATGAGTTCCAACGACTCCATCGCATCCGACGCCGTTTTCTGCTGCCCTCAGGAATCTGCTGCTGCTGCCACTGCAGTGGAAATCTCGATAAATTATGCATTAGCAATCAACCGTCCCCATTCATTTCGTGTCAAGTCAAGTGTAGCATGAAATTATGTACATATTTGATGATTTGCTCACTTTCCGTGGAGGGAAGCAGCAAATGTGGCGCCTTCGCTTTGGGTTCGATGGTTTCCATCCGCCCCTGTGCAGCCGCAGTCTACTGGAAAGCTATCAACTGTGGATTGCTCCTTTTGCGCCGCGTTCCCAAGCTGAAGAAGATCTCTCCGCTCGACTGTAAGACCACATATCGACGAAAGAGGTGTTGATTCGGTGACAAAGAGATCATCAATCATAAACCCTATTCTGCCTCGTGCACTCTTTTCCTCTCTCGAGTAGCATCTTTCTCATCCGACAGACTTCCACGCGGGATCCCGTGGAAAGTGGAGATTTTTCAGAGTCTCGCCTTATTAATTTCTTCTCTGAAGAAAATCCCCTTGTAAAAACAAAACACCAAAATAGAATCTCATCATCATCATCATCATCAAGAGCATCGTCACTGCTGGTCGCCGTCGTTGCATCGCCATCGCCAAGAGATGTGGACCATTTCTCCATGGAGTCACGCCAAAGCGCGCCATCGTCCCATGTGGCGGCTGGCTGTGGTGCGTCGAGCTCTGCCTTCTGTTTACATTGCTAAAGACGCGCATCTCAATATCTGTTTCATACGGGAGATTTTTGTTATAATTTATTCAATTGATAAATCCTACGAAAACATTCAACGATTAAAAAATAAGAAGTCATATCCCGGCCTTTCCTTCCCTTTGGCTCGTATGTTCTTCTTTTCAACGAATGTGCATATTCCTGTGCTGGTTCGTTTGATGGCAACAATATGTTGAAGGCAAGAAGCTGGTCGAGTTGAATTATTATAAATGATTTCCACAACGTCATACTCTCGTTGTTTGCATTACAAGGTGGCTGACCAAAGGTTTGTAAATAGACATAAAAAATGACAGATAACTTCTATAAATTCATACGGACTTCTTCAAAAATGATCTCATTAAATTTAATGTGCCGTTGAGAGATGTTTACCAAGAGGGCCCTTCGCTGGTTGCATTCTTCCGAGATACAAACCACCCTCCTGCGGTTCGCGCCTGCGACGATGATCCGAGGTAGAAATCCGCTGCACTTGTTTCCGACACTTGCTTCTTGCTGTTTGTCGTATTCATGGGGAAGTAAATGGGAACAACGATCCGAATCTTGACCAACCCGATGCGGGAATGGATTGCGAATAACGGCAGGTCAATAAGATAAACTGTTCGGTTCATGTGAAGTGTGAACAAGCATCTGCAAAATTGCACATTCATTGCCCACTGGCAAAGACAAATGAGATTGTGAACTGTACTGAACAGACGGGGATGTGCCGATGCGGGGTTGGGATTTCACGAAACTATTTAAGCATAGAGGGCCTTATTACGGGTGTCACTACACGGTGATATGGAAGTGATACTCATAATAAGAGCCGTGATTGCCGTTCAAATCAAATGGAAATCACTTCACCGTGACGACAAGTGACAAGTTTTCACCGTGAAGTGACATCCGTAAAAAGCCCCAGAATACCTACAAACAAAAGTTAATTTACATATAATTTTAGTAAAAAAAAAATTACTTTGGAAACATTACCTAGCATTGCTCGGAGAGCTATTTGGCGGTAGATTAAAGCAATATTTCAAAAGAGCAATTACAACATCCTTGTACGCACTAAAATTCGAATAACAGGTAATAACGCATATATGAAAATTAAAGTTACATCTATGGAAGAGCAATAACTGATGACTAAATTCCAATATATTCTACTATTTTGTAACCATGACAATACGTATTTCGACTACAACATATTTTTCAAAATACATAGAGTAGAGAACTACTTCGATCTTCCATTTTGGGACTATCGAGCAGAAGATATGGCTCGTGTGACACTTGCCATCGATAAACAAAACACGTCTACTGAGGATTCATATTTCTAAAAAAATCATTTATCAATGAAACAGTCATCGGTCGTTATTTATAAGCAATGCAACTATGTTCTGTCAATCCAATTGAAACTTTTATTGGCTCTGTGAATTTAAGCTATAACGGCCTCTTTTCTGATTTTTATCTCTCAATCTATGGAATCTACACGAAAACTATGTTTCAATGAAATTTCTAGAACAGTATAAGGAACATTATGCCGTACATACTTAAAACCAAAATTTGTCCTCGGTGAAATGTATTGCGGTAGCCTACCGTAAACTGGAAATAGGCCGAAATTTCGTTAAAGATACATGATTTGCCGAAATTTTAAGTATTTTTTCAGCGAAATTTCAATAAAGTTAATCATTTACCAAGACTCGTCAAAGGTAATCACTGATCTAGTTGTCAAAGTATCAAATTACCGAAGTCTTAAAAATAATTACCGAACTCTACTGCATATTCATTTCATTTTGCCGAAAGTACATAAAATACAAATCAGAAACGGCCATATTCCATTTTTTTTTTTCAAATCGCCGAGAATACGTAAAATAGCTTTCAGAACGAAACGAACTGTTGATATGTGCGTACGCGTGTGTTATATTGTGTGCAGTGTTCGGAAAATCATTCTCAAATCTTATTCATTGAGTCTCCTTACGCCACGTGCGAATGCGGCAAACAAAATTCACGCTTGAGATTCTCATGCATATTCACGCACTCACACTCACAACGCCGAAAAATTATTCCAGCTTTAAAATTATAAAAAACCATTCAAACGTCAATTGATATCATGCCTATGCATGTTGTGTTAGTTTTCCAACCCCTGATGCACAAACAATAGTAATAACAATAAATAACACCTAAAATATAAAGCAATGCATTTTTGAACCTGAAAACTCATCGGTGATTTTTGCGACGTTGAATTTTGCAAGGCAAAACTTATAGGCGCATAAACTACTGCATGAGATTTGAGTTTTTGAGTTTTTCTGAACACTGATTGTGTGGAAGCTGCTGAAAAACGTTAAAATGGAGGAAGTACATCGTCAGCTGGATGCGGAGGAAGTTAGTGTAAAAAGTAATTAAAAAGTGTAAGTAATAAATTTGTTTATTTCTTGTTAGACTAATTCAAGATCGAAAAACTGTATAGTTTGCTTCTTTTGTAAGCAGCTGGTTCCAGGTTATGTTGACGCCTTACAACGTCATGTCAACTACCATTTAAAGCCAAACCATTTTCGTTCTGATGTTATTCTATATAATTTTTTTTTTGTAATTACTTTATTTGTACAGGCTCAATCGAATAAACTTTACAGAGCCGAGTTATCCTTTGCGTTATACATTATTACTGTCTTATATTTAAAGTTAAAGGAACTGGACCGAGTACTCGCGGTCGTCTCGAGGTTAGTGGAGATTTACAATTTTTTGGATGGGAAAAGGGAAGAAGGAGGTTTTAAATGTGGTTTACGATATAACTATTTAATTAATCCTAAAGCATGAAATTATTTCTATTCATCTTGAAAACAAACATTGAAAAAAACCCCAGACGTACAAAACACAAACTAAACACAAGGTTAATCAAACTTACAATCTAAGGTTAATATCCTTAAAGTAAACATATATGAGTTTCATAAACTCCAGATCGCGTCTAGCCAAAATATCCCGAACTGGAACATTAGGTTGTCTACCTCGAGCCCGAAGGGAATCATAAAAATGTGATCTGACTCCACGATACTCCGCACAAGACCAAAGGATGTGATCAGCGTCCTGGTAACCTTGTCCACATTCACAGAGATTGCTGTCTCCCAACCCCACACGGAACAAGTGAGCGTTTAGACAATAGTGATTGGACATGAGACGAGACATCACGCGTATGAAGTCTCGACTCAAGTCCAACCCTTTGAACCATGCAAACTTCGACACCTTAGGGATAATTGAATGTAGCCATCGTCCCAAGCTCCCTTCACTCCATTGATGTTGCCAGCTAACGAGCGACTGCTGACGATAAATAGAGAAAAATTCACTATAGGCGATCTGTCGATCATAAATGTCGCCTTCCATAGCGCCCACCTTCGCAAGTGAATCCGCCTTCTCATTGCCCAAAATTGAGCAATGCGAAGGGACCCACGCGAAGGTGATGATGAAAGAGCGCACGGATAAAGTACTAAGCAGCTCTCGTATTTTCAAGAGAAAATACGAGGAGTGCTTTACCGGCCTAATGGAACGGATAGCCTCGACAGAACTGAGACTATCCGTAAAAATAAAGTAGTGGTCTGCAAGAAGTGAAGCAATAGTTTCCAAAGTGTAGTGAATTGCTGCCAGTTCAGCCACATACACAGAACAAGGAGCTTCAAGTTTTCGAGAGGCGCTATGAAATTCATTAAATACACCAAAACCAGCGGACTCCTCTATTAGAGATCCATCTGTGAAAAACGTTCTTGCAGAATCAACATGGCCAAACTTTGCAGAGTATAATGACGGAGCAATCATAGGACGATGATTCTCTGGAATTCCGCGGATTTCCTGCGTCATAGATAAATCAAAATTCACTGAATTGCCGAAATCGGAGAAGACTACACGATTGGGAATATTTCTTGAAGGGCTGACATCCTGTGTCAAATATAGGTAGTACAAAGTCATAAAACATGTTTGAGGATTTAGCTCCAGAAGCTTCTCAAAATTTGCAATCACCAGTGGGTTCATTACTTCGCAACGGGTGAGGAGCCTCAGAGATAACTCTGAAAAACGGACGGATAGTGGCAACATGCCCGCCAGCACTTCGAGACTCATAGTATGAGTCGAGTGCATGCATCCTAACGCGATACGAATACAACGATACTGGATCCGTTCCAGCTTGATGATGTGCGTTTTAGCTGCCGACTGGAAGCAAAAACTACCGTACTCTAAAACCGATAAAATCGTTGTCCGGTACAACGTCAGAAGATCTTGTGGATGGGCTCCCCACCACGTTCCGGTAATTGATCGAAGGAAATTGATCCTTGGTCGGCATTTTCGTCTCAGATACTCAATGTGGGATCTCCAGGTGCATTTGGAATCGAACCAGACCCCGAGATATTTAAAAGACATGGAATGAGTGATCGGTTTACCCAAAAGTTGAAGCTTTGGTTGTGCTGGGCTATGCTTCCTAGAAAAAACGACCAACTCAGTTTTCTCCGTGGAGAATTCGATACCTAGCTGAATAGCCCAAGTAGACAAATTGTCCAAGGTATCCTGTAAGGGTCCTTGCAGGTCAACCTCTTTTGGCCCTGTGATAGACACTACGCCGTCATCTGCAAGTTGTCTCAACGTGCAATTGTCACTAAGACAATTGTCAATTTCTCTAACGTAGAAATTGTACAAAAGGGGGCTTAAACATGAGCCTTGGGGGAGACCCATGTAGCTAAATCGAAAAGCTGTAGAATTTCGATGAGAAAAGCTCATATGTTTTTCTGACAGCAAATTGTACAAAAAATTATTAATTAATGGAGACAATCCACAAACGTGGAGTTTCTCTGAAAGAACTTCAACGGATACTGAATCAAAAGCCCCCTTGATATCCAAGAACACAGAAGCCATTTGCTCTTTCTTAGCAAAAGCCAACTGAATTTCCGAGGAAAGCAACGCGAGACAGTCGTTCGTTCCCTTACCCCTACGGAAACCAAATTGAGTATCTGAAAGAAGGTGGTTCGTCTCAACCCATTTGTCGAGGCGAAAAAGGATCATTTTCTCCATCAATTTCCGAATACACGACAGCATCGCGATGGGCCGATACGAATTGTGATCCGACGCGAGTTTATCAGGCTTTTTAATGGCTATCACCCTCACTCGTCTCCAATCGTCGGGAACAATATTGAGCTCCAAGAACTGATTGTACAAGTTCAACATGCGCCTCTTAGCGACGTCTGGGAGGTTTTTCAGCAAGTTGAACTTGATTCTATCAGATCCCGGGGCAGAATTGCCACTCGAAAGGAGAGCGAGTGAAAGTTCGACCATTGAAAAAGGCTGACTGATTTCGTCTACCGAATTCGCGGTTTCGCGAGGAATCAACTGCGACGGCACGGAATCCGGACACACTTTTCGCGCGAATTTAAGAATCCATTGATCCGAGCATTCCTCGCTTTCGTTGTTAGTAGACCGGTTACGCATTCTTCGCGCCGTACTCCAAAGCGTATTCATAGACGTTTCGCGCGACAATCCGTCTACAAACTGCCGCCAGTAACCCCGTTTTTTGGCCTTGATGAGGCTCTTGAGTTCGCGTTCAAGAGATGTGTATGCGTCGAAATGCTCGCGTGTTCCGCGTTTCCGAAAAAGTTTAAACGCGTCGGACTTTTTACGGTAAACCTCCGTGCATTGTTGATCCCACCAGAGCGATGGTGTTTTCTTACGAATAGACGATCGCGGCACCGGTCGTGTTTGAGCTTGAAGTGCGCTGTCGACGATGAGATTAGAGAGGAAATTATATTCCTCCAACGGCGGAAGCTCTTCCACTGACGATACTGTATCGTCTATCGCGGATTGGAACTTAGTCCAATCGATGTTACGGGTTAGATCATACTCGACGTTAACGGATTCTGACGAGTTGAACCCACTGGCAATCGAAATTTTGATCGGCAAATGATCACTACCGTGCGGATCCTGGATTACATGCCAAGTGCAATCCAACGATAGTGAATTGGAGCAAAAGGTGAGGTCTAATCTGCTACCATTCGAGGATGGACCAGCCAAACGTGTTACTTCTCCATTGTTAAGGATTGTCATGTTGAAGTTGTCGCAGAGATCATAAATCAAAGTAGAACGGTTATCATCGTACAGCTCCCCCCAGCCTGTACCGTGGGAGTTAAAATCTCCCATGATCAACCATGGAGCGGGAAGTACCGCACATATGTCGAAAAGTTGTTTGCGATTAACAGAGACTCTAGGAGCAATATATACAGAAGCAATACAAAGGCTCTTACCTTTAATGGTAGCCTGACATGCGACAACTTCAATACCGGGGAATTCGGGAAGATTCACTCTATAGAAGGAATGGCACTTTTTGATCCCCAAAAGTACCCCTCCTCCACGTGAATCCTCACGATCCAATCGAATAATGTTAAAATCAAAAAAAGGGAGATCAATTTCTGAAGAGAGCCATGTTTCACAGAGGGCAAATGCATCGCAATTATTGTTATGGACTAAATACTTGAACGAATCTAATTTCGGAATAAGACTTCGACAATTCCACTGTAGAACAGTGATCAAATCCCCGACCTCGTTTGGAAAATTATCCATCGAAGGAGATGATAGCTGCAAGAAGGGGCCATTTTGAAGTCAATTGCTTCAAGAAGGATTTCACAGTGGGAAGCAATGTGAAGACAATGCTTTTCAGAGGATCAGAAATGTTGAGGTATTTGAGAATACCGTCCACAATGTCATCAAATGAGAACAACCCAGATGAAGAAGGGGTTTCTGTTCTTAAAATTGGGGCATCAGGGGTTTTGGATGTCCCCGGAAGAGGTGGAAAATCCTGGGTATAGTCAGTTCTGCGGAATCCAGGAGGAGTAGAAGTCACCTTTTTTCCACCACTCCTTGATTTGGGCAAGCTGATTTGGGGTTCTTTATTTGCAACAATCCGTGAACGGATGCGCTTTCGTTTCCGTGCAGAACCTTCCGGAAAACTGAAAGAAGTTCCCTCCTCAGCCAAGTCAGAGTCAGTCTCGTCATCTGACAAAAAAGAAAAGGGATTTTTGTCATTGGTCGATGGCGTGGCTGTCTTAAGCATTTCTGCAAAAGACCGCCTGGAACGTTCCTTAAGGGAGCGTTTCATTTTGTCCCCGAGCTGTTTGTACGCCGGGCACGACGAGAGAGCATGAGGAGGAGTTCCGTTGCAGTACACGCATTTTGGTGCAGTAGCTGCGCAGGCGCCATCCTCATGCTACTCCCCGCATGTGGAGCAGCGTGCCTTGTTGCCGCAGTGGGAGGCCGTATGTCCCAACCGCTTACAATTCTGGCAGTTCATGACCCGAGGTACAAACAACCGCACAGGAAGACGAAGTTTTCCCAGCTCGATGTATTGAGGAAGGGCAGATCCAGAAAAGGTCACCCGAAAAGAGTCTGTGGGGGTAAAACTCTTTTTACCCTCGCTGAGCGATACTGACTTCATTCTATGAACGGCCAGTATCTTTACCGGAGGAAGCAAGGGGTTCTTGAATCGGCCAACCGCTTGCTTCTCCAGTATCTCGGGGTTCAGGCTCGCCTCAGTGACCACGCCTTCGATCTCCACATCAGAGGCTGGAAGGTACACCCTATATTCCAGTGTGAAAAACTGGGAAACAGCAATTTCATTGGCCTGTTTCAGGTTAGCGACGGTCACACGAAGTTTGTTGTGCCTAACCTTCGTTATTTCGGTCACGGCAGAGAATCGCTTTGTCAGATCATCAGATATCTGAACAACATTCAAGGGTTTGTTTTTGGGCTGAAAATAGACAACCCATGGGCCAGTCGAGTCATTCGGGTAGGCCCGCAATCTGGAGCTTTTCTCAGCCTGCCCATTGTCAGACTGAGACGACGAACCATGGATGACATCATCATTTTTCTGAGATGAATGGTCATCCATGTCGTCTTCTGACAAAACATCCATTTTGTTCAACTAGTGGGAGCGCAAAACGCTCTCCCACTGTACGCACAGACACAATACACAGAAAACACTACAACACAGAAATACAAAATGAAAATTTGACTAATGGGGGAGTAAAAGAAACAAGGAAAAAACAAAAACTTATCTGATAATCCTATACTACTACCACCGAGCGTTATATGTGTAGGCGTTTACACAGATGGCTGGGAAGCGACGCGCAGCGTGGATGACCTTCGCTGTGGTGCACTTGATCGAGGCGCGGCACTCAGCGCACACAGGCGCACGATGATTGATGAACGATGTAGATGTAGAAACGGGTGCTCACACTCGATGATGATGATACGTGAGCGGGTATGCGTAAGCGCGTATGCGTGACCACGCAACGATGATGCCCAAATTTGTTTGCGAATTTCCAATAGCACGGATTAATCTTTCCGAAAATGACACTTTCTACTAAAAAAAACTCACTTTTCGATCAATTTACCGGGAACTATGCCAGGAGTCACTTAGTGAGAAAAAAACTGATAATTTATATCAAGCGAATACCGAAAAAACTTCCAAAACAACGGAGCGCGAAACAAGTCGACCGTACTTCTTGCTAGGACGCAGTGGGCTCTTCTATTCTATATAATTGCACATTTTCAAAATGCAAACTGAGCTATTCTTTACTTTTTTAAGCGACACATTCTTCACATTCTTTATTCACATCCGCTTGAATTGAGTAAACAACCGTCGAACATTCCGTTTATTGATGACACTTGTGCGTCACAAAAAAAAAATGAGGTTAGGTTTTCCGACTTCTCTTGAGTTTTCTGAACCTCAGTTGGAACACGCAAACCAAAAATCTATTACAATGAATGTTAGTTCCGTTTCCTATCATCCTCTGCGAATGTTAGAAGTTGACCTTACAGGCGATGTAATGGTTTTTTGTCTTTTTCATTTCGTGTTCTTTCTACGCTTTCGACTATACCAGTTAGCTTGTAGAACGACGCACATTGTAGAACATTGTAGAACGACGCACACACTTAACTCGAATCTCTCCAGCAGAAAAAGCATACGAAGTCGAGCATGCGAGAAAATGAGCGCTTCATGTTTGCTTTTAGGCTGACCATATTCAGAAGCATAGAGAGAGCAATGGAGAAAGCACAGGTCTGATAGTCGCAACGTCCGTGGTTCGAGTCCAGACGGCAACCTTTTTTCTATTTTTTTCGACATAATTAATTTCACTCACTAATACAACTCCACATTTTTCGGTCTCCAATTTTCTTACATCGGACCGCAGCTAGGTATATCGCATCCTCGGTTCATGCGGTCTCCACTTACATCCTCTGATGATGAATCCCACATAATTGTAAGCGAATCTTACATCCACCGGTTGGGTGAACAAATGAACTTGCCGGGTCAAAAGAATTCTTGTGCAATATCAGTGGAAGCAATAATTAAAGTAGCCTCACTAGGAATTTGTCGACTTTTGACAGACGTCTCTTTGCCTCAGACGAAGGTTGAAGAAACTATTAAGCTCTGCGAAAACTTAATCTTACTGAGAACGCAACACCTGCAGGAAGAAACAAGCCTGTATCTAAAAAGTATTAATATTGATACTAATTCTGACGGTGCGATGAATTTTTTAAACGTATTTCACCTTCCTGATTTATTCGCAAATGTGTCTACTCGAAACAAGCAAGCACAATATTTGGAGGAAATGGTAATTACTGTACCCAAACCAGAAGAAAAAATACTTTCGTATCGTGGAGATGTCCGTCACGTCTATGGACATAATAAAGTAATACGCGTAAACGAAACGTTCTCTTACATACCTATTATCGATACATTGAAGTTAATTCTTAGAAACCTAGATAATCGAAGATTGCTGAAAGAAACTGAACATCATTATCCATCTCAATCTTGGAGTACGATTAGTATTAAAGAGTATAGTTCCTTTTGCTCAGGAGAAACATACAAAAACAGGGATTATTTCATGAAGTACCCTGATGTCATAAGATTATCCTTATACCAGGATGATGTAGAGCTTGGAAATGCATTAAGTTCCCGAGCTGGCATAAACAAAGTATCGTGTATCGATTTTAAAATTCAAAACTTTCCGGATAAGTACAACAGTTCTCCACGAAGTATATTTCCTAGGGGCCACCCCGGCGTAGTGGTTAACATCCATACCTCTCACGCCAAAGTCACGAGTTCAAATCTCACCCGGACAAGTCACGAATGACCCAAGAGTGTTAAAGTGACTATAAGAAGAAAAAAAAGGGAAGAAGTATATTTCCTGTTATTTTCTGCACTTCGCTGGACGCAAAGCACCACGGATACACTAAAATAATGCAACCGTTGGTTTCTGATCTCAAAAAGATAGAACAAGGCGTAACAGTATACTATGGCTCAGAGAAGTACGTTATCAGAGCAGTTCTGTCGGTATTCTGTGGAGATACACTTGCGGCACATGAAGTATTCAATTTAATGCGACCGGAAGCTAACTTGTTTTGCAGAATTTGTACTATTTCACACGCGCTCTATAATGATAACCCTCATATAGAATTTCCACTACGAACAAGACAATGGTATAAAAGTTAGATGAAGTTGTTGGGAGAAGGACAAATCTCTCTTTCAGAATGTGGTCTCAAAGCTGTTGGTTGTATTCTAAATGAATGAGAAAACTTCCATATCACTGAAAATTTTGCATTGGATGTCATGCATGATGTTGCTGAAGGCATTGTACCGTTAACAGTACAATTGGTACTAAGTACTTAGGGCCCATGCATTAATTATGTTACGCTAAACCGAGCAAAAAATTACCCCTTGCACCCCCCTCCTATCGTGACGTTTTTCCTATACATAATGCATTGCTTGTCACAAAATCTTAGACCTCCCCCCCCCCCCCTAAAGCGTGACATAACATATGCTTCAACCCTTACACGAATCAACGGCGCCGGTGGTGTAGTGGTAAGCGTGATTACCTCTCACCCCAGCAGGCCTGGGTTCAATCCCAGTCGGCGCTGCCGAGATGTTCTGAGGCATAACATCTCTGATCACGCCTTCCTTCGGATGGGAAGTAAAGCCGTTGGTCCCCGGTTCATGAGTTGATGGGTCGATAGGTAGGGTCCAGGTATGGGAGCTGCCTTCCTGGCACGTCGGTAGCATTGGTGCTCAGCACGGAAAACAAGATCGACGGAAAAAACAAACCAAAGAAAAAAAAAAAAAAACCCTTACACGAAGGACAAAAATGTTGAAATAGACGTTTTGTATATCAAGTATCGTATCAACAGTTTTCCTTACGGATATGTCGACAGGAAGAACAAACCCTCTGCTAATTTTACAGAAGAAATGCTGAAAAAGCCAAATGTCTACAAACTGAAGCAAACTGCAACACAAACCTTCTGTTGCTTAGAGCATTTCCATTCTTGTTCGAATACAAAATCCCTAGTGATTGCCAGTATATAATGATGATTGGCCATTTGATTAATATTACTCGAATCCTCATATCAGACTTGACCAACAATTGTTCTATACAAATTCCAACAAACGGATTAATAAAAATCATCACTTGGAGCATTATGTGCATTGCATCAAGCAAAGTAGCAATATGAAACAGTTAATTTGGTTTACTTTAGAGCAGAAAAATAAGTCGTTTGAAAACCAATCAGCCACATCGGCATGAACTTTTGGACAAACGACAGAGCTTTAATATGGTTATCAATTTACTTGATAATCCATTTACTGACAAAATTGTACACAAGACCGGAAACCTAATACTACCTAAAACAGCAAAAGCAGACATTTTTTATAATAAAACGATGAAACGGTATTTGTCCCAAAAAGCGTTACAATCAATAGTGTAGAATTTCAGCCTAATTTAGCAGTTGTTTGTAAAAAACCTATCATGGATCTGTTTCCTCTATTGGTCGTAATTAAAGAAATAGTTGTAGCCGACAACCTAATTAATTTTTTGGTGCAGTAATGCAATACGACAGACTACAGTGAATTATTTCAAGCTTACGAAGTTGAAATTAATAAAAGGGAGCAATTTGTCAATACTGACGAAATTCATAAAAACTCCACCTTCACCTTTTGGATGCCGTACACCAGTAAAAATAAGTACATTTCTAGGCGCTTCTACCGCCGAGATAACTGAAAGAATTAATGTAAACACTGTGTTATTATTCATCGCAGGAATATTATTATACCTAAAATTCACTTTCAGATTATGAAGAAATCACCAGCCTTGCACTATTTATGTCGCTAGATGACAACGACTTCACACGGCTGAAATTAAAAACTAGAATATTAAAAACAATACTGAGATTACAAATGCACTTAACCGCGAGCAAGCAGATAATTGAAGAGGAATACCTTGAAACAGCAGAAGAAACAAAGGAAATCGGTGCAGCAGAACAACAAGCAAGCGAAGAATCGATTCACCTCGATAAATCCGTATGAAGAAATGACGTTGGAGCATGTAAGTTGCAAGAAAACAGCTGATTATCCAGTCCGTTCGACGCACGCCAGCCTAATTTATCACCAGGTAGAAATATGACAGGTGCAGCTGCATCCGTGCACCATGTAAACATCACATTAAGCTGCGTTTATAATATCAACAGGGGAAATAAAGTGTGGGAACCCAACGTTGAATATTATCAAAGTCACCTACTTTTGGGTACTACTAACTTACTATATGAAAACTACTTGAAGCCGGTTCACCTATCTATAGTGTCCAGATAAGTGAAAACAAGTTACTTTTTAGATACTTTTTCCTTACCGTGCAGGCGACCAATGAGAGTAATTCAGTAACTGAGTCGAATTCAACTCAACATAACAAAAAATGTCACTGACGAATTAACCACTTCATTCGAGCACTGAAAATGACGTTTACTACCACTAGAACTTTGAAATAAAACATTATTTTGAGATTTTTTCTTCTAGAACCACGAGAAAAGTAGCCATCATTTGTGCGTTTCATAAAATAATAGAAATTAGTTGGTCCGGTTTTGTGGAATTGCTGGAAGAAAGTCACGCCAAAACTGCTTGACAAAGTGGTCAATTGACGAAGAGAATCGATCAATGCAGACAGGAGCTAATGAAATCTCGCGACACCTTTCAAAAAGACCAATCTACATTGATCGATTCTGTTTATCGATTCTCTTTATCGATTCTCTTTATCGATTCTCTTTATCGATTCTCTTTATCGATTCTCTTTATCGATTCTCTCTTTCGTTAATAGCTTGGCTCCAAAAACAGGTTCGGCTTTTCTTATCGTTCAATACACTTAAAAATACTTTCTTTTAACATGTTATGTTGAAAAATTAGTTCAAAATATCACTGCAGTCAAGTTATTAACGAAAGAGAGAGTCGATGAAGAAAATTGACTAATGTAGATTGGTCTATTTGAAAAGTGAAGCGAGGTTTCATTAATGGATCAATGAAAATGCTGAGGTTTTGACAGAACTGTGCTGTGGCTACCACAGTATTTTACATTTGGTCGTCCATATACAGTAGCGCCAAAAACATGCTGTGGTGGGTTCAAAACTTGACCATCTAAAATGATCAATTCCTGTCTGCATTGATCGATTCTCTTATAGGGCCGATTTCTTGACCTCCGCTTAAGCATTAAATCAGGTTTAATTATATGGGTAAACCTGGTTTAAGATTAAGGCGGAGGTGAAGAAATCAACTCTTAGTCAATTCGACAGTGACACTATTTGTAATTTTGAGTTGGATTCGGCTCATTTGCCGTGTGCTGTTAGCTGTTACCGAGAAAATTCAAGCCAAATATTATTAATGCATTAGGTCCATAATTGATCGATTCTCTTAATCGACTTTCTCTTTTATCGAACTATGTTTAAAAAATAGCTTGAAATGTCTATACATGACCATGGAGATGCAAACAGAAAATCGACGAAGAGAATCTGTCAATGTTATTTAGGACCTAATCTATTTTTAATTTCTAAGATAATATTTTGATCAAATGCAGCTCACAAATTTCTTACCTGTGTTAAACAATGATAATATTGTTAAATTTTGTTGATAAACCCTTTTGCATACTCAATATTAACAGGGCAGAGGTATGTTAACATTATATAAATAATATTCTGAATTTTGCCAGGAGATCAACATCGATACCATTCTATCAAAAACTAATAAAGGTAAGGAGTTGATGGAAGCTTTGAAGGAAACCGCAATCTTGATGACATCGATTTACACTCCGTAGGTTTTGAAATAGTTCAAAAATAAGTTTGAATCGTTTTTCATATTCTACTTTTGGATTTCAGCCGTGCTACCACAGTCCGCAGTCGTATCCGATGTTGGCATCAAAAGTTTCCGATCCTCCTCAAGTACGAATTTAAACTGTTACAAAAACAAGGAGTGATCCCTCTTACAGGATGTTAACTACACACATTCTCCATTATTATATGTTTAGGCCATATGGTTTTATGTCGGTGGTCGGGGCCAGGACGACATGCAGGAAAAATCCATTATCATTTGGAATACCTCGCTAAACAATCTGGCCAAAAAGTTATCAACAGTAAATCGGCACCGAAAGAGGAAACTTGTGAATCAAGCGAACATCAGCCACTAGGTGAGATCGAACTGATAGCTTTGGTAGGTTATGTTAATTATATGTTCTTGGTGTATTTTATTAATTATTCTATTTACCAGATCGAGGAATTGACATTTGTCGTTCCGACCGAGGACAATAAAACTCGAATTGCATATTTATGGGATTCAACATATGACAACATTTGAATTTCCTGTTGCCTCGGCGTTTGATGGAGAGCTGGTATTCAATGTTTAATTCTCTTTACAAACTCTCGAAATGAATTTTCAACCATCTTTTTCTTATCCAGATTGATTACGACTTCAAGAAAATGAAGAAAAACACGGTGGAGTTTACCGATAGCTGGAAGCATTGGCAGGGGAAAGTTTTGCAAGGACATCGCCACCTATTCAGAGAGATAACTATTGGTTCATATAACATTCATTCATTAGTAATTCATCAACTGTATTTGCATGTGTTGTGGTTTGTTTAGATTTTGTACGTGCATTGGCAATAATAAGTGCCAAAAATCCGACACGAGGATCAAAGCGCTTGCGTGATGAGGAGTCAGCGAAGGAGAATCCGCTTAAAGGAATTATCGATCGGGTTAGCGTAAGTTGTTAAATTTTATAAAAAGAGAAATGTCAATTAAAAAGAACAATATGTAAAAATATAATATTTATATTTTTTTTTGTTTATTAATTTATTTGATAAGGCTCAAACGAATTAACTTTACAGAGCCGAGGATTCTTGGTCACTATACAATACATCTTAAAACTATTGTCAAAATGTACAACACAACAAACACTTTATCTTCCGCTATCCAAAAAGCCTCATCCATCAGAACTGGAGCCGCTTCCAATGGTTTCATTATATGACAGTTACGCCATCGGAGGTCAGAGCGCTTCCATTACAGCAATGGACGCAAAACGTGGTCAGCACTCACACATTCATCACGAAACGGTTGCTTTCTAAAGTCGACGACGCATCGACTGAAAGAACTGCTGATGAAGAACAATGAGGAGGACCACACAATGGTTGCTGCCGAGAAAACAGACGATCGCGTGGCACACATCGAGAGTGGCCTGCTTTTGTCGACAGCCGTTGTCAGTGAATATAATATTTATATGTTATATAATATTTTGTTAGTAGATGCCTTATCAATCCCAAAAGCTTTGTCAGAGTTTCGACGTGTTTGCCGTAGATTGCGTGCCCAGCGACAAGCAGTTCTTTCTTTTCTTCAAGGTGGCTGTGTTTGCTGTCAGTAAAATCGGAACTACTGGGGAAAAATTTTTGCGTTTTCTATGGCAAAATTTTTTTTTATAGAAAAATTGCAATTTTTTTTAATAGTTTTTTTTTATAGAAAAATCGCAATAATTTAGAGATGAAGGAGTACACACTTAATCTAGCTCAGTAAAATCTCCAACAGCCGATTACCTCGGCATTTACTTTTGCTATCTCAGCAAAATGTTATTTGTTAGCTGAGTCTCGGTAATTGTTTTACTGAATACCAGCAAAATAAATTGTAGAACCACTCGGCTGTTGGAATCTCGGCGAAAAAATTTAAGTGTGTATGGTCGATTACCATTTTGTTAAATCAAAATATAGAGTAAAAATCTGCCGTGTTAGTCAGGGAATGATTGATTGTCACAGAAGACAACGACTGTAAATAAAAATACGATTTAATAAATAGAAACAATGGTTAAGTTATATAATATTTCATTTTATTGAATACCAAAATGACAAATAAAAGAGAGAAAAACATTAAAAATACCGAGAACACACAAAAAAAACTACCGAAAAAACAGTAAAGTATCTTACCAGAGAAATCGGCAACTTTTGACAGCTGGGACGAATTTTGTTCTGTCGATCTCACGGCACTCAAATGGTATACCGAGATGTTTTCCGAGAGCTCGGCTTTTGGATTCTCGGCACTCTAAGTGTGTAGACTTAACATTTATTATCATATGGGTGGAAAGTTTGTAGAACAAATACTTTAAAATTCTTCACTTTTTAAGATATCTTCGAGCATGAAACTAAAGTGAACCCTACACGATTGCTTTTATTGGCAATAATCGTATTGTCAATACATGCTATATTGACGTCAATATATCGAGATTGACAATATTTCTGAATTCACATCATCAATATTATTGTCAATAATTCCCCTTCGCGTCAATATATTGATGCGTGTGGGGTTTGCTTAAGTCAAACTTCAATAAAAATCACTTTGGTCACAACGTTGGTAGATAACACATTAAGCTTCGCTATGAAAGTTGTTAAAGCAGTTTTCGTTGTTTCAGTCTCGAGATACAAATATTATAAGTCGTCAATGACCTAAAAACATAAAATTAAGTTGAAGCACCTCTAAATCATCACCTATTTTGCTGAAAATTTGCACAGAAGTTCAAACTAACATGACGAGCAGTAATCACGGTTGACCCGGTGCATCCCGAACATTTCCGTTAAAATGAACAGGCCTAATAAGTAACATAATCGGAATATTCACTTGCCTGGAAATCGGCGCTCCCGACCACTGTGCCTAAACCCCGTTGGACCACTAACATCCTGCGATGATGAATCCCTCATAATTGTAAGCAAATCTTACATCCTTCGGTTGGGTGTAGAATTGCCTTCAAACCGCATCAATAGTCTGAACAATGTGTGAAAAGCAACAAATCTCCAAACCAGTTTCATTATCATCCACTATCAACGCAATCCATTTCGAATGCCAATTCTCATGCAAATGAACTCGTCAGCACAGCGCCAAAATCCATTTATCGTACTTCACACGCGTACAGCTACCCCTCCCCAGCACTTTTCGGCTTTCCACTTGACGATCGAAATGTCCCAGCACTCTGCTCTGGCTGGAAACATTCAATTCAATGACGAAAAGATAAATTTCATGCCCAGTCACAGTTTTCCGTTTTGGCTCATCCCGGATTGGTTATTGTTGATTGTTGTAGGTAGGTAAATGCAATAAAAAAGAGGCGCGGAACAGACAATCGAAATTTATAATTACTTTTCGAAACCACGTGTCCCAGTGGCTGGGGAAATTTGAATTTCCAGGCGTTGGTTGAAATTGTTATGTTAATAAGCATGCTGGCTGATTGCTGGTACCAGTCCGATAAAATTGATTTGATGAATTTGTTTTGCAAAGTACAGAAGCTTCAGAATCTGGTGTAAATTTATCCTACAGATTATTTGATACCGTTGAATAAGTGCCAATGAACGAGTCCGTTGGTAAACACTAAAATAACTTATGAATGGGATGCGTAAGTTCATTCATCTATTCCAGTGTAATTTTCTTCTAACCTAACTGCATTGCATCAAGTTGAACTTGATCGAATTTCGGTGGAAAATCTGTAATCTCCCTTTGATCTCCCGTCCCAGTATGGACTGGCAGTGGCCTGACGGCTTTGTATATGCCATAAAACGAGCCCTGTTCGGAAGCGGAGTGATGTGTTTGATTACCGATTTTTCGCTCGAAAAGTCACACGCAACAAAAACAACACACACAGAGGCAGAAGACGTCTTAATGAGTTTATTGCTGTGCCAATGTAAACACCGACGGATCTTTCCTATGGTCGACAGGTTTTCAGCGCGGGATCGTTATTATGATTTTAGAGGTAATTCGGATGAAGTAGTAAACGTTTGCCCCTTGTGCGTTTGTGGGGTTATTTAGAGACTCGATGAGATGAGACCGACCAAACTCGAAAATCTCCGCCACTTGAAACAGATGGGATTTTCCCGGGTTCCGTTCTCTTTTTCGATTTTATCAACCAGTCAAGACGTGTTTAGAATTTGTGAACTACTTGACAGAGTTCTTAGAAACAATAACAAACCGTATGGAGCATTTCCCAGGGCAAATAAGGTAAAAACTGATTTCAGACGCGAACTTATCCGATTTCCGTGAAACATTGCATAGTAATTCGACTTACACCTAATTTTCAATACTGACTTATTCGATATTTATTTTCATCGAAATGGCATCTGAGACAATGTTGTTGGAAAATAAATAGTTTTTTCAGAAGTAAATATTCACAGCAATTTGTTTTTATTTCTTGATTATTTTGGATAAAAAAATAATAAAATCATAAAAACCATAAATGACAAATAATGGTCGCTTTTCATATTTATAAATTAAAGCTTGGTTTTCACCATAATAGCTATAATAACTTTTCTAAAATTGAGATGAAATTAACAGCACTCAACAGCAACGTTTGTTAACAAGGCCCGAGTTTTCAAAATTCCCAAGAAGTGAAACTGAACAATGCATTAGGTTCTAAGTAACATTAATCAATTCTCTTCATCGACTATCTCTTTCGTTAATAACTTGGATACTGAACCGTTTCTTGTCGTGTTTGTCGTCGATTTGTGAGCTGAAAATAGCTAGGAATGTCTTAACCTGGCCCTGAGGATGCAAAGAAAAAGTCGACTAAGAGAATCTGTCAATGTTACTTAAAACCTAATGCATTTTTCAGCTTGCAGTTTTAATAAAACCTGCTACTTCGTTCGGGTAGGCAGCCCATTTACCACAACGCCATAGTTAGCATACCTACTAACTTTAGTGCACCGGAGCAAGCCACCATAATTTCTGCCTGTTTCATATGTAAACAAAAACAAAACCGGTTGTTGTTGTTGTTGTTGTTGTTGCACCACAAACCTCAAGAGTAACTAATTGGAGTTAAATGACCCATAGTTACGATCAGCCGACATCGCATCGGGAGTACACGACGGGGGCGTCAACGGTGCGATGCAGATTGTATCCAAAACTCGCGACACAACTCGCATCCAACTCGACATCGTGGAAATGTTTTCTCAGAAAACACACCGCAGAAGCCGCTTCTAGTTACCTTCGAGATCCGTTCCGTGCCAAACAACATTCCGAAGAATCGCGCGTCGAAAATCAGGTCACGTGCTGCTGCTACGATAATGCCAAGCAGTGCAACAACGACCTGGACAAATTGAAGAATCTCCGTTGCCTCTGCGACTGTTGCCCCGCCCTCTCCCCCTCCTAGCGGTCGACGAGAAGCAACCAACCATCCAACATGACATGGGCCTGCGTGCGACTGTCGGCTGATGTGATTCTTGCTGCTCGCTTACAGTACAAATAGTAAATATTTGAAATAAAAATATGATTCCTAATGAATGCTAATATTTACTACGTCGGGGATGAGCTCTGCTCAGACTTTGCTCGACTATAAGACTTCGTTCGTTATACCAGGAAAGACAGAGGATTAGAGATCAGCAAAGGAAAAAAAAAATAACGCGGGTAACATTCATGTTGAGCAAGTTTGGGAAAATAATAAAAGTAGAAAATCGGAACGCGCTGCAAACAAAACACCAGTACTCTCCACGGAAAACAAAGAAACGTACAAACGGGAAAAGAAAAATGTAAACACACAAACAATAGTGTTGTGTTAGAAAACAAGTTTAGCAGAAGGCGAGGCCGGGAGGAACGGCAGGGGTATAATATAGTCTCTCAAGTTCACTGGTTTTAGAAGTGTATTGGCGTTCGACGTGTCTGTCAGTGCGCTGCTCAAGTGAGAGTGCAATAATTGGTTCAATCAACTTTACTTTGCGAATGGGAAATTAGTGGTTGGTAGCAGTTGTGAAAGCTTAATTGATTAATCATGAAAGAAAATTTAAATAAATCGTGCATAATATTTGAAAAGGGTCTATCTTCGTTGATCGATGGTCTTCATCGATTTTAACTTTTGTTAATTATAGTTATAAAGTGTTACGGGTTTCTGTCTACGCTACATCCGTCCTTTACACGGATTGAAAATGAAACGTAAAAATCATTGATTTTCATTTAAAATTGCGCTATTCGAAAATCTTTCACAGAAATTCTGGGGACTACTGCATGACCAAATAATAACATTTGTCGAATTGTATTAGGATGTTGAAACAGAGTACTTTAAAGAAGTAAATTTATAAGAGAAATTTTCTCTCTCAAATTTTAATTTTTTAACTTTCTCGCACTGGTATTATAGAGAAAAAAAATAACGAAATAATTTTTTTTTTTATTTGATTATTATTATTAATATTATTATAATTATGGATGACTAAAGATCTTCACTCGTTGAAAAGAACTAAGAAGGCTGCTCTCAGAAGATTTACTAAATTCCGCACACTGCCGCTGAAATGCTACTATGTCGTCTCTGTTTTCAACGCTATCAAAGGAGGATTCAACGGCGGCTAAAATCACACCCGAAATCCTTCTGGAACTTCGTAAATGAGCAACGCAGGGAAGTTGGCTTACCCTCTTCCATGATTTTTAGGCTCTGAACCATTTGGTGGATTATTTTAACTTTTGGTTAAAATTTGACAGATGGAAAGTTATTGATTAAACCCTGCTATCCTGGCGTGGTTATTTCTGACAGACAAGAAGTTAAATTTTGACAACCGTGGCTAAGTTCTGCTCGAAAACCGATCGGTCGATCGGTAACACAGGGATTTTCGAACATGAGAAATAACTTTCGAAATGTCACTTTTAACCACGAGTTAAATTTAACTCGGCAAATGTTTCACAGCCTTAATGGTGAAACTGCTGGCAATCAACAAGACATTTGCAGCCTGTTCTCAGCCAAATTTGCTATTGTGTTTGAAGACGAGCAACTCTCCGCTAATCTCATTACTACAGCACCACTACAGATACGATTTCTAGAGCAGCATCTTAACTTAAGACTTCAGCTAAGGCTGGACCCGATGGTGTTCCGTCGATTATTCTTAAAAAGAACATCACTTGTCTTTTAGATCTACTGCGCCGCATATTCCAGCTCTCTCTTTCCAGCGGCATCTTTCAAGGGAAGTAAACGTAATCGCGACGTAAACAACTACCGGGGAATCACGTCGCTGAGTGGTTTTTGAATTGAAAACTTTTTGAATTGGTTATCATAGCGTCCCTAAATGCGCATTGCAAGCAATATCTAGGTATAGATCAACACGGATTCATTAGTGGGCGTCCCACAACTACGAACCTGCTGTGTCTAACGTCTTACATCACAGACAGTTTGATCAACCGGTGGAAACTAACGATTTTAAATTGGCTCACTACTTGACTAGCCTATTGGTCCCAAGCAAATCGATTAACGTACCCCATTCTAGTCAAAATTCTAGTACTACACTATGTTTGTTTTGATTCGCTATGAAAGTTTGACAGATAAAATGAGGGGTTAGTGGATTTTCCTATGTTTCGAGGGGTGAATCGATTAGCTTGGGACCGAAGATAGTACCAGAGGTGAGCCAAAAAGTTGAGCCTGTTTCTTCAGGACCTACTAGGCTTAGAGTTACCAATATGGTTTGATTGCTCAGACCCAAACAGACGTTATTTACACATATCTTACGGCAGCCTTCGATAAGCTGAACCACGAAATTGCGATCGCTAAGCTTGAAAGGGTAGGCATCGGTGGACATCTTTTGAAATGGTTTCGTTCATATCTTACGGAGCGCCAACTGCCAGTAACTTTGGGTACTTGTCGCTCAGCAAGCTTCTGCGCAAAGTCCGGTATACCTCAGGGTAGCCATCTGGGATAATATCGAATATCGTTTGCAGACGATTTCAAAGTTTTTCTACGCACCCGCTAACTCGCCGTCTGCCGTTCTCTCAAAAATCAGATTGACATCTTTGCTGACTGTTGTAGTCTAAACCGACTGGTGGTTAACCCAGCTAAGTGTACAGTCATTACTTTCTTACGCAAGAAACAACCGATTATTTTCAATTACAAACTACTAAGCAAGACTTTCCACTTGACACGGAATATGCTTCGCTGAAGATTCTCTGCCTTTTTTGCTGACCGAAGACGCTTGACGCCCAACAGCTAAGTGTAAAATTTTAGACTTCTACATTTTTAGTAACTTGACAATCCTTTCCTTGTTATTTTCGTTTGTAACTGTAATAATATGTAGTCTGTATAATCTGTACTCTGTTTTTAAAACACATCATTGGACTATTTCTAGTCTGTTGATGCAAACATAATAAATAAACAAATAAACAAATTATTATTTGTTAGCATCAACAGCCTCAATGTGGTACCCCTACAAAGGTTTGAGCTGGACGATTTATCTTTAAGATAATTAAATATGACATTTTAACCAGGTTAGCAAACAAGACAGATATAAATTCCCTCTAGAGTATACAGTTGCTTCACAGCTATATAAATGTGGAAAAACTCAGGCCACCTCTTCGCCTTTTTGTCCACCTAAAATATTCATAAGTATTACAAGCAATCAAGAGTTAATGAACAATCAACAAAGCATCCTATTACACTAGCAACCCCGCAATCTGATGCTATCATAATTTTCAGCAATGTCAGGAATGCTCACGAACCCCCAACATTTGCCAGAAAACTTACTACTAACTCAAGGTTTCTTCCAAATAAGCTTCAAAACTGCATTTTTTTTATCACATGTTAAATTCAGTCCTCTATATCCGTAATACGCGCGCGAGGCTCATCTTTGTAGACTACTTTTTTTTAAATCTACTACTATTAAATCAAATATTAAAAATCCATCATCATCACCATCGTGGCGAACAGAAATAGTTTTTGCAGTGCTACAATAATTATTAAAAATAAAGTCGTAATGACAGCTATCCATATGAAATAATCCGTTAGAGATAACTTCGTCAAAATATATAATTTGTCAATTCATAAAAAAAATCACTAGATAACTATTCAAAAGACAGTTTTAACGTGTGAAATGCAGTGTCTTTTAAATTCTGTAAGTGTTGCTGAACGTTTGATATGTCTAGGCATAGAATTGGAAACATTTATTCCTTTATAATATAATGAATGTTGTGAAGCACAAGTCAAGAAATGTGGTGTTCTTATTTCAACCGCGTTTCTAGTGATCCCAATGATGGTTTAAAAGAGTAACTTAAAAGTAGGGTCAACATAATAAAATACATAGTCATTCACGGTTTGGAGTCCCAAAGAAAAACGCGGGCGTAGCATCTTGTCGTGGCAGGTGGAAGTCAAATATCGCTGTAACTCGGTTGAACACTCGCTGCAAGCCACCGATCGTACAGTTCATGCTGTAGTTAGCGCTACGAAGTGATAATCTAAGCATAACGTTGTTCCGTAGCACTCGGGGCTGAACGTTTACATTAATCTGCTCCAAAAGTGTGCGGCAGTCTATTCTGCCCTGTAAGCCTATTTTGTCCGAGATGAGCAGAGCCCTCGAAGTATTTCTACGAATCCGAAGAGATTCTAGATCGATCAACTGGCATCGACTTTCATAACTGGGCAGACGAAATGGGTCTCTCTAAGGGAGCTTCCGCAGAGCAAATCGAAGGAATCGACGTTGTACGGACTCAACTCTCTCAACACCATTGTTTTAGTTTGGATTGCAAACCGCAGACCAGTATTCCAGAATGGAACAGTACAATGATTTGATGCAGTAGATGTCGGAGAAATTCTTAGCTATCCTGAAGATAAAACCCAATGTTCTTGACGCCTTGTCGACAACATATGCGATATGCTGCTTGTACGTTAGTTGAGAATCCAGAACTACTCCCAGACCAGTTCGTAATTAAACGAAATTGGTTCTTTCTTCCGAGAAAATGTGATTATTGAACATTTCGCCGGGTTAACCGTCATTCGGTTCAAATTGCACCAGTTGCCAAAGGCTTCAAACTGACTATGAAGAAAGTGACAGTCATCAACCGATCCGGATCCGCAAGTAGATTTTAAGATCATCTGCATAAGAAAGTTGTGGCCCTTCGATGACGTTAATGAAGTAAAGCAAGAAGATCAACGGTCCTAGCTGACTTCCTTGAGGTATTCCTGAGGTGGCTTAGTAAATATCGGATCGGCAATCACTGACGGCAACCGACAGCTGACGATCAGTGAGATATGAGTGAAACCATCGCAGAATGTATCCGCTAACCCCAATCTATGTAGTTTGGCAATCGCAATGGCGGGGTTTAGCTTATCGAAGACTGCTGACAAATCGGTATATATGACGTCTGTTTGTGCCCGTTCAGTCATGCTTTCCGTGATATGCGATGTAAGACACAGCAGATTAGTGGTGGTGGAACGACTGGAAGTGAAGCCGTGTTGATCAGCACTTAGATACTGCTTACAATGCGAAAGCAGAGGCTCCATAATGACTAACTCAAATAGCTTCGAGGTAGCGCACAACGATGTGATTCCTCGATTATAGTTCAAGCCTCGTTTGCTTCCCTTTTTGTGAACAGGAAACATATGGACAGTGAGCATGCATAATGACCGATTCTCTTCGTCGATTTTCTCTTTTGTTAATAACTCGATAGAATTAACGTTTCTCGGTGCGTTTGCTGTTGCTTTTGATAGCCAATACAACCTGTTAAGCGCCCATTACACATGTCAATATATTGACAATAAATTGACATACTGACAATATTATTGAAAAGGTGATATTGATGATGATGATTGATGACAAGTATTGACGAAAAGCTGATTTTAATTTCACTTTGTCAATACTCAGAATATATTGACAAAAAAAAACAGTCATTTCTATCAATATCATCAATTTACGAATATTGACCTGAAGCCTTTAAACCTCAATGTATTAAAGTCAATATTACTTGTCTCAATTTCCCCACACAAGAAACGTGGATCAGCGGGTCAAAAGAGAAACGTCGTTGCTGAACCTATGGAAAATACTAACTACACACTGAATTCGGATAACCTAAGTCGGTAAAATTTTACCCGTTTTTTGAACTACTGAAAAAGTCGGTAAAATTTCAAATTACCATTACTCGTAAGAAATCAATAAAATCGACACATTATCATTGAATGATTTTAAATAGGTCCGTACAATTTCGCAATAAATTTCAAAATTGTTGGATTGGTTGGCACTAGAAATACCGTGCCGATTCAAATTTCGGACACTTAAACTCGAATTTCGGACACTTTTAAAAGTTGATTATCTCGGTCGAATATGATCCACATGTCTTGTAAATTTTAAATTTTTTTGACTAGTGCCCTCCACGATCATCTAACATTATTACTTTGTTTCTAACTGGATGTAATATTTAATTAAAAATGAAAGTGTCCGAAATTTGAATCGTCCGAAATTTGAATCGGAACGGTACTCAGAGGGAGAGATGGGCGGAGAGGATGTTTTGATCCAAATGAACTGTCAGAATCTGAGCCAATCGAACATTCCCATTAGAATTTTTCCGAGGATTTCTTATTCTTTCTAGTATTGCAAACGAACCGAAATTCAATCCCCTTTATGTTTTGTGTGCTTCTCAAATTTAACTAGTTTTTGGAACCAAAAACAATGTTCTAACTCTATTGATTAATTGATCTTCGTTGTTTAATGAATGGCACCAAGAATTGTGCGAAATATTGCTATGCAATCAATTATTATTTTGCACGTAACTCGAATCAAAAATAAAACTCATTTGAAATGCTAGCAAGGGTTGCAAGATAATTTAGGAACAAATCTCTGCTTCCGAATTGAATTTTGTTTTCTCCGCCTATCTCTCCCTCTGAGTATTTCTAGTTGGTACCTGAGTACTGCGAACTAACTCAAAATGCTTGTCATCTGGGAGCCGAGTCGAACTGTCAAACGGGAACCAAACATTAAAAAGAGCTCATAAGTCATGTGGGTAGTTACTGGCAGTAACTTACTGCTTGAACGACAAGTAAAGGTATTGAAACCTACTGAAATCAAATTAAGAATTATAATTATGAAACTGTCGAAACATCGACCTTAGTAGGCGGATATTGTAAATAATCTAATGTGATGCTCGAATAATTATTTTATATTAATAATAATGCCAAAACTGGGTTACGAATTGCTGAAATAAGAATTTAATGAAACTTTATAAGAGTCATGTGAGCTTTGTGGGCAGGTGCACTCCCAACACCATGTATTCGTTATTTGTGGAGCAGAGAAGGAGGAGCCAAGAGTTCATTTGACAGCATGTATATACGATTTCGTGAGCTGTTTCGGGAAAACAATTTGAATCTTCGAAAGATTTTCATAATTTTTTTTTGCTCACTTGAAAAATTAAACCGACAGAGTTCGCAATACCCAGGTTGGCTATCCTTTCATTCCACTGAAAGTGCCAATAAGAAACTGTCAATTTTTGTCGATTTCTCGACGGTTCTGTCAACACCAATATCAAATGTTGTAACTTTTTGACAGGACACAGAAAATACACAGGACAACATGATAACAAATTAATGGAATTGGATCAAACCGATTGACGACTGCGCGGAATTACCACTCGTGTTCAATAACCCACGTTCATGGTATGGAGTTTCCCATATATAAACTATTATGCTGATGTTTTGGTAAACATTCTTAAAGGAAAAACTTGCATATATTATATAATTTGCGTTACGTGTAGGCATGTGAAACGCAGACAGTATTTATTTTATTTTAAAGTGATTATGCTTGTGATTTTGTAGCAAATGAACATCCATATAGACGAAGCCTGGGTAGTGATTGGTGACTGTAAAATGATACTTTTTTTGTTTAGTTTGATATCCATTTTATATCACACACGAAGATTTAAACAAAATGGCAACACTGCATGCGTGAAGGTGCATTGTGAGTCAGTCGGTCTAAATGACGTACGTTCTCCCTCCTCTTGGGTAGGGGAAGAATATTGAGAAAGTGGAATGAAAATCAGTTTTCAACAATACTCGTCATAAAACCATGGTCATCAATATTACCTTTTCAATAATATTGTCAGTATGTCAATTTATTGTCAATATATTGACCTGTGTAACCAACACTTTAGTGAATTGTCATTAATGTTGTCAATATTTATAGATTGATTATATTGTAAGGAAAATTGACAATACGATGTTTGTCAATATATTGACATATGTAATGGGCGCTTTACAACTCAGCATTGAACAAATTCTAGAAAATAGCTTTAGCAATGCAAAGAAAAAATCGATGAAGAGAATCGATCATCGCGTATACGCCCTCATGCATGCTCATTGTCGATATGTCCAAATTTCCAACATGATGGGAATATGTCACTTGAGATGGACATTCAAAATAGATTATGTATTAACGGTGTAAGCAAGCTGGTGATATGCTGCACTCAAAACAATCTACACGTTGAAGTTACGTGAAAAATCACGTAAGCTCTCACTTTTTCCTCTCCTCTCAGTTTTTAGTGTTTCAAGTAGAATGTATGTGATGTTCCATGAATTTCACAGGGAGTTCCTTTTTAACATACCTACATAATCAATTAAATGTACGTGATTTTCACATAACACTGAGTCTATGTGCGTTTCACTTAAAGCTTATGTGATTTCCACATCTAAAAAAAGGTGGTTCGTACACTCAGAGCGGTGCAAATCATGGCGGCAGACTGCTTTTGTTCGGTATTTTTGAAAGAAATTGGCAAGATGTAAGTATAGCATTATGGATTATTTTATTCTCTTTAACAAAAATTAGCTGTCTATTTCATCGTGCTCAACAGAATAATGTCAAGCTGTCCAGCAGTTTTTTCCTCAGGGAAACAGTACCTCGGCCCATCTCCCTGATCCCTGAGATTGTTTGTGCTGCGTATCGAATATTAAAAAAAAAATCTGATGTGATGTATTTAGAATATTTGAATAAATTATAGGAATATTATTTAATTATATGTACTACTATGAAAACAGTAAAGGTTGTATCAACATATTATTTGTAAGTCAAAATATTGATACTAGACGCGTAACTTCTATGTGATAATCCTGTGACGGTTAAGCTTAATGAAATGAGTGCCTCTACATGAGAATCACGTAGCTCTTATGTGAAAAGTACGATGGAAAAAATCTTCGTATGTTTTCACGTGGCATTGACGTGAAAATTATTCTGAGTGTGCTTCAGAAATACAGATGCACAGCAAAAGATAAATTTTAGTATTACATCCAAGAGGATGCACTGTCGAAAATCTCATGTAATTTTTATGGTAACAAAAATAAACAAATTAATGCATCCTGATGAATGTGGGCGTCTTAGTGGAATACCTGTATAATGAGAGAGAAGGATTAGTATTTTCCATTTAATTCCACTACTTTATTTGCTTATCCTTGACAGATACGCGTATTTCGTCTACAATGTGCAGACTTCTTCAGTGTCTTGTACTAATACTCGACTGAAGAAAAACATCGCATTTACCGAATATATATTAACACAGGTACATTTTCACTTAGAAACTAGATAAACTTAAATTTAATTTTCTATAGGAACAGGTACTCTGCTGCTTACTCGTTGATGTGTCCTAGGTAAATCGATATTAGGAGATGGAGCAGGTCGCTTACGGGAACCCAATCCCATTCTACCCAGAATCAAAGGTCTCCCCAAAGTCCACAAACCAGGAAATGAAATGCGAGAGATCGTGTCTGCAGTTGGTTCCCCCACCCACAAACTAGCGAAGTGGCTAGTCAAAGAGTTCCAGAGTATGCCGAATCAGTTCCAGAGTAAAGCAGTTAGTAACACCCAGGAGTTCGCCCAGCAACTACAATCTTCAGGAGACATCAACGAGGACGAGATTGTGGTATCTTTCGACGTCACAGCTCTTTTTCCCAGCGTACCGGTCAAGGAAACGATCAACCATTTGGAGGACTGGCTGTCAACACAACGAGAGGATGCAGCATGGAGAAACAAGGTTCGGACGTACCTTAAGCTGACCCGCCTTTGTATGGAAGAGAACTACTTCTCTTTCCGAGGTAACTTCTACAAGCAGACGATAGGAGCCCCAATGGGAAACCCCCTATCCCCCTTCTTGTGTGAACTTTTCATGGCCAACTTGGAGACAATCCTGAAGGAGAAAGGACTATTACCAAACCGTTGGTGGAGGTTTGTTGACGATATCTTCAGCGTAGTTAAACGGGAAGCCCTTCCACAAATTTTAGATGAGATCAACAGAATTCACAAGGATAACAAATTCACTCACGAGGTAGAAAAAGACGGGAAACTCGCATTTCTCGATCTTCTAGTCATCAGGGAATCGTCATTATCTTCCTCGCTTGTATGAATACGAAATTTACAGGAAACCAACAAGCACCAAAAGAGTTATCCCATATACTTCCAACCATTCGTTCCAGCAGAAAATGGCCGCCTTTCACCACATGATTCACCGAATGCAGACTCTTCCACTCAGCGATACAGGAAAGGTTAAGGAATTACAGTACATCTTCGAAACAGCAAGACTCAATGGATACAAGGAGACCACAATCCAGGCAATAATCGATAAAAAAGCGAGAATTCTACAAAAGAGATTATTTACAACCCTCACCGCAGTACCTGAACCATTGAAACGGGTGTCCATTCCATTTGATCAAGATATTACTTGTAAGCTAAGACCACAGTTAAAACAATTCGGATTAGATTTAGTTTTCACCAGTAGACATAACCAGTTGAAATCATTGTTAGGATCCACTAAAGACCCAGTTAATGTTTTAGGTAAAGCAGGTGTATATAAAATAAGCTGTAATCATTGTAACAAAGTATTTGTAGGACAAACCAAGAGAACTTTAGCAACTAGATTTAAAGGACATATAGCGGAGGTTAATAAGGCCAAAAAGCAAGAGGAAAAAGGCCTAACATATGATTTCAAATCAAAGGTTGCAGAACACATCTTCACAGAGGACCACCAACTATCGACGGAGGACATCACGATTTTACGAACCGTATCTACACCATGGAAATTGGATGTTGCAGAAAGCCTCGAGATCAACAAACAACGTAATTGAACTTTACTCAACAGGGATCAAGGAAACGGACACACATGGCTTTTCAAGTTACTACCATCAGCGAGTAAGCAGCAGAGTACCTGTTCCTATAGAAAATTAAATTTAAGTTTACCTAGTTGCTAAGTGAAAATGTACCTGTGTTAATATATATTCGGTAAATGCGATGTTTTTCTTCAGTCGAGTATTAGTACAAGACACTGAAGAAGTCTGCACATTGTAGACAAAATACGCGTATCTGTCAAGGATAAGCAAATAAAGTAGTGGAATTAAATGGAAAATACTAATCCTTCTCTCTCATTATAAACTAATGCAGTTAAAGCAGCGTAATGTCAGTTCATGTACTGCAGTGTATTAATGATAAGTGTGTCCTTTTTGGCAAGTAATATTACACCATATTTTTGACACGATTAAAGTGCATCCACTTTGATGTGATAGCAAAATAATTTTTCTGCTGTGTATGCTAGACAGCACGTTGACGATACTACTGGAAACTAACTATTTTAAATTGGCTCACTACTTGACTAGCCTATTGGTTCCAAGCAAATCGATTAAAGTACCCCATTTTAGTCGAAAACTACACTATGTTTGTTTTGATTTGCTATGGGAGTTTGACAGATAAAATGAGGAGTTTGTGGATTTTTCTTTGTTTCGAGGGGTGCATCGATTAGCTTGGGACCGAAGAGAGTACCAGAGCTGAGCCAAAAAAATTAAGTACGTTTCTTGGGGACCTTCTGGTCTTAGAGTTACCTCTATGATACTACTGCTTTCTGCTTTCCGGAAGCCGTATGACACGGATGTAGAAATGTCAACAAGCGTGATTATCTTTGACAGCGACAACCAAAGGAAGGTGATGATGAACTTGCTTTACTAGTGGAGAAGATGCCGAGGAGCTGAATGGAGCGGTTTCCTGCGCGCTTAAGAAACAGATATCTAAGCTTCGATTGTTCTCGTTGACTACGAGGTTGATTTGAGATAGCGTTGCTGAACTTTAGCAGTCGAAAAGTCCAACTTTTCCTGTGTGCACTACAGAGTGTAAAGGGTCTGGGTAGAGAAAGCCGATATGAGATGTGTGCGATCACTCAGCTCTACGGCCACCCAAGCTTTTTTATGTCTCTTAAATTGACTCTGTTTTCAAATTCCTCATGAAAGCCATCTTCTAGAGACTTTTAAAACTCTTAAGGACAAATGTTTTATAGCGAAATTTGTTGTCTATATCTCTTTCAATAAAAAAAGATATACCCAAATATAGAAAAAAATATAAATACATTCAAATTGATTATATTTTTATACAAATTTATACGAGTATAAAAAATAAAATACCTCCCACTTTTCCATACTACTGAGAATGCCATACGCCTTTTCAAATGCCGTAAAAAAACTTTTTTTTTTTTGGTCACCCCAACCAGAGATATTAACATTTGAAAAGGGCATATTTTTAGTAGAAAAACGTCAATAACCCTTGATTGGCGAAAGATATTGACAAGCTTTGTGCAGCAAAAATAAGCCTTATAAAGATCTAAAAGTTAATTGAAGACATCTTTGCTGAGAAATTTGAAATAAGAAAACTAGAGCAAAACAACTGTTTATGTTTAGAAACACCTTAACTCAATTCAAGAGATGAACTAGCCTCAGGCTAAAAATCTCTAAAATAAAGAAAAAAAAAAAAAAAAAAAAACTTAACTCAATTCAAGAAAATAGCTCTAAATCAGTCAATTTAAGAGCTGCTTGTAATTAGCTCTGCTATAACTTTGCCGAAGAATGTATACCTTAATTTAGCCATACAAAAAGTTTTATTTTTGATTTTAATGATAATAAGAACCACCCTAGAATTCATTGTCATAAAAATGAGGGCCTCACTATAAGGAACAACTTTGTAGAAAAGACCTTTTGTCTAAAGTTTCATTTTCAGGCTCAAAACATATCATTCCACCTAAATGTGCAATGGCAACTACATAGCGGCGCCGCTAGTGTAGTGGAATACATCTTTGCGTGGTTGTTTTCATTACTTCTGACCTAACAACGATACTAGAAAATTTATTACATACACGCAAGCAAAAGATCGTAAGAATTCTATAAGAAACACTTATGCATTTTAGCCACAAGAAATCAGTATGAATTTCATTGATTTGCCTTATGAAAAATAATGTTGACATAAAAATAATAAATCAGAGCAGACTAGAACCGAATCATGGACTTGAGATTACGGGGCCCGTGTGTTGACCATTCATCTTTCAACGCTTGGGAAAATGAAATTTAAGAGAAGTGTAAGAGCTACCTCATGTTAGGCGAAAATCACGATTAAAAAATTCACATCGTTCATAAGTCTAGCTTTATGAAATTCTTATGTTTATTTGCCTCAGTGTACATATACAACATGTCAGTTGCATGGGTTTTTAATAACCATGTACCATTCAATCACCATCCGCTTGCCTTGCCATCTGAGCTAAATTAGAATACATCATATGGGCTGCTCAATACTCAATAAATGCTTGCTTGAAACTGAATACCTATCAGCACTCCCGATCATCCCAAGGTCCAGTGGGAATCATTAATTCATTCATCGTTGTTTTACATAAGACCAATTCTATCTCTTCACATCTCAAATTTCCATGGAAAGGATGCTGGGTTACTTATTAAACTAAATAAATGAATTTGTTGTCGTGAGTGATGTGATCAATGATTACGATTTATAACCCAAATAAAAAAAGGGTTGAGCTCGGCATTGAACTCGCGACCTTCTACTTGGATTATACGGCAATATTGTAGAGCAATGCAATAAAATCTAATAATGGAGCAAGAAAACATTTATTAGACGTTAGAATTTTATTAAATAAATTGAAAACACTCCAACTAAAGCGTCAATGTATGTTCAAATTACTCTTATTCAGTTTTTTTTATTAGATTAAACTTCTGTTTATGAATCAGGAAGGCACTCAACGTTTATAAAGCTTTTAATAAGTAAATTAATCAAATCATACAAACAGCGGAATAAAGGCGCATCTATCGATCTCAATGAGCTTTTTTCAGCACATAATTCGACATCCTGATTTGTTCAGAATTGTACACTGTTATACAGCATTTATTCAATGTGTATGCTTATTTGTGACTCTTAATTGTTTGTTGGGGAGTCTCTATAATTGGGACGCACGGAAGTTGGCCTCATGGAAGGCCTTGTACCTCCCACCACAGTCGAGCCATTCCAGCCAGTGCTCAGCAGTCGTCCCGGACTTGCGTGTGGGAGTAGTGCAGGGGTCTTCGAACTCGACAGCATAGGCAAGTCAACTTCTGTTATCGATTCAACGACACCTGATCCGCTCATTGCTTCCAGCCAATATTCGCCTGCACCATCAAGGCATCTTTCGCAAGTTGCTCAGACTCTAGGACGTATTGAAACTATACCTGCTCCTTCAGACTTGCTGCTGTATTATCAGAACGTCGGTGGTATCAACTGTGATGTTGACGATTTTCGCGTAGCTACCTCGGATCTTTGCTACGACATCATTATTCTCACGGAGACATGGTTGGATTCACGCACGCTCTCTCGTCAGGTGTTCGGCGACGATTATGAAGTTTTCCATTGCGATAGGAATGCTGCTAATAGTCGGAAAGTTAAAGGTGGAGGTGTTTTAGTAGCTATAAATTCTAGGTTTAAAGCGAGGTTACTAGAAAATAATGCTCGGACATGCTTAGAACAGGCCGAACGCCGAAGCAACCGATGAAGTTATTGTGTTTGGTGACTTCAATCTCGCGGGGATTTCATGGAAAAAAAAACTCGCAGTGGCTTCCTCTATCCTGACATGGATCACTCTGTCATCGATTCCTACGCTTCGCTCCTTCTGGACATCCACCATGGCATACGAGCGAATTTCGTCGACTGAAATCCAGAAAGAGAGCCGCTCTTAGAAAGTTCACCAAGCACCGCACACTATCCCTTCAACGTCACTATGTCAGGATCAATCACGCATACAAACGAGTTGCGAAACGGTGCTTTCTTCAGTATCGACGTGGACTGCAGAGAAAGCTTAAGTCACGTCCCAAGCAGTTTTGGAAGTTTGTCAACGAACAACGTCATGAAGCTGGTTTGCCATCGTCTATGACGGTAACGTGGCCTCATCTACGCAAGATATCTGTCAGCTGTTCTCTGAAAAATTTGCTAGTGTCTTCACGGACGAGAGACTGAGCGACGACCATGCCCGACTGGCTGCCAGTTACGTACCACTCTCTGGCCAAACCATGAGCAGAATTGACATCAATCCCGAGATGTTTTTCAGGGCTTCCTCGAAACTCAAGTCGTCGTATAATCCGGGTCCTGACGTTCCTCAAAACGCACTTGGACAGTTTGTTGTCTCCACTGCTGCACGTTTTTCAACGGTCTGAGGACATCGGAGTTTTCCCATCCTGTTGGAAGCTAGCGCACATGTTTCCAGTACATAAAAAAGGTAACAAACAGGACGTTGGCAACTACCGTGGCATTAAATCGCTTAACGCTGTAGCTAAATTGTTCGAACTCGTTGTTATGGAACCGTTACTCGCTCACTGTAAGCTGTATATTAGTATCGACCAGCATGGTTTCATGGCTGATCGCTCCACTGCCACTTCCTACATCTCTAACAGTATGTCGGATCGTGCTCAGACGGATGTCATTTATACTGACTTATCTGCTGCCTTCGATGAATTGAATCACCGCATATCAATCGCTAAACTGGACAGGCTTGGTATCCACAGCTGCCTTTTGCAATGGTTTCAGTCGTACCTCACCGATCGCTATCTTACTGTTGTCATTGGTGATCACCAGTCCCGTACGTTCGCTGCCACATCCGGCATACCCCAGGGTAGTCACCTGGGACCGCTGATTTTCCTGATTTATTTCAACGACGTGAATCTGGTAATTGAGGGACCACGATTATCTTACGCAGATGACCTTAAACTCTACCTCCGAATTCACTCAATTGAAGACTGTTGCTTCCTTCAACGCCAGCTGAATGCTTTTGCTGATTGGTGTATTCTGAATCGTATGGAGGATAACCCGTCCAAATGCTCGGTTATCTCTTTTTCGCGCAAGAAAGAGACTATTATGTTCAAGTATGTTTTGTTAGGCACTGAAATTGAGCGCGTCAGCCAAATTAAGGACCTAGGCGTGATTCTGGATACAAAACTCTCTTTCAAGCAGCACATCTCGCACGCCGTCGACAAAGCTTCCAGAATTCTAGGGTTTATCTTCAGGATTGCCAAAGACTTCATGGATATCTACTGCCTTAAATCGTTGTACTGCTCCTTGTCTCGCTCCATATTGGAATACTGCTCGGTTGTCTGGACTCCTCACTACAACAACGGTGGCGAAAGAGTTGAGTCTATTCAGCGGTGGTTCCTGAGATATGCGCTACGTAAACTGCCGTGGACGGATCCCTTCCGATTGCCTAGCTACGAAAGTCGTTTGCAACTGATCCATCTGGAGCGCCTGTCGGTCCGAAGAGATACAGCAAGGGCATTGCTAATTGCGGATATTTTGCAAGGACGCACCGATTGCCCTGTCCTCCTTGAGCAAATTGACATCAATGTTCAACCCCGAGCCCTACGGAATAATTCAATGCTGCGCCTGCCCATACAGCGAACTAATTATAGCATGTTCGGTGCAATCGGTGGTTTACAGAGACTCTTCAATAGGGTCTCCGCACTGTTTGATTTTGACCTGACTCGCCAGCTGCTCCGCCGGAGGATTAGTTCGTTTTTTTTTCTAGATCAGTTTAGTTTGTTTAGTAATGTTCCTTTTTTTTTACGAGATGACTATCTATGAGGTTGTGTTTTAGTACTTTTCGTGTTAAGTTTATGTTACATCATTCCTAGTTGAACACTCAGTCGGTTAACAACGTCCCGGTCTCAGTCGCGCGGCATCTAGTTTTTTTCGGTGTTTTTTTCCGCCCGAGCGGTTTTTTCACCCCCCCATTGGGTGCCCCAAGTGACCAGTGTGCAACAGAGGAAGTGGAATTCCATGGGCCGAGCCCCTTGGAGTTGCCATCCAGCTTTAATTCACCCCGGTAATCCATCCGGTCGTCAAGCCATTTTTTCATCATCTTATCATCATCGTGCCGACCCACCAACACCAACCATCACCACCAGCAGCAGCAAACGGACCATCTAGCTGCAACGGCTGATAGGTTGTTTACAACCGGCATAAGTATTAGACAATACATTTTGCAAGTCCATTGCCTCCCTATTGTAGTTAAATTTTGCCTCGTGGCGTGTGACTCTGTCTCTCACCCCTGGTAGGGGAGTATGGGTCATAGTGAGACAACTTTTTGCAAGTAGATATAAGTTTTTTTTTTTTTTTTTTGATTTTTTTTTCTTTTTGATTTGTTTGTACGTCGAGCAAAAAATTGAATTACTAGTAATTAAAATTAATTAATTAGTGAAGGTTTTAAATTTTTTTTTCCTTAAGTGGTTGCGCACCGCTTTTGCGCAACACCGTGAACCGTCTTCGAAAGGACCATGGGTTGTCTTTTTTCGGCCCAAAAATAAACATTTGAAAACTCTCGACATAACGAGAGATTTGCTGCGTAAGTATCCGGGAATCTTGGTACACAAAGAAAGATTCAACAAACTGCGTGTAGAAGCACCGACTTATAATGTGGCAAATAAAATTGCTGAACATGAGCTTTTTAGTGTTGAGTATAACATCTACATCCCTTCTCGAGATGTGGAGATAGAAGGCGTGGTCTCCGACGCGAGTCTGACTGTCAAGGACTTGAAACATGCCTCGGGAACTTTTTAAAACTCGACATTCGCTACCGCGCTAGTGAAGATACTGGATGTAAGGCAACTGCATTCAGCATCTTTGCTAGACGGTAAAAAAGTTTATAAACATTGAGACTCGTTCCGGGTGACTTTCGCAGGTTCAGTTCTCCCAAAATTTGTTAAAATTGATGGTGCTTTCTTTCCGGTGCGACTGTTTGTACAGAGGGTATATAATTGTACCAACTGCAAAAGGCTGGGACACTCGGCCAGCCATTGCGGCAACAAAACTCGTTGTGGCAAATGTGGTGAAAACCACAAAGAGGATTCTTGCCACAAAGAATCAGTAAAATGCGCTTACTGTGGCGAAAATCCTCACCCCTTGCAGGAGTGCCCGATGTACAAACAGCACTCCGATAAAGTGCAGCGTTCAATCTCTGGACGCTCCAAGCAGACATATGCTCAAATGTTGAAGGCTGCATCAGCCGTCCAAGATGCAAACCAATTTTTGGTTTTGTCAGTTGAAGAATCGGACTCTGACTCATCCGATGAAGGTGATACTACGGTGGTACACGCACCTTCAAAAATGGACGGTTCCTCAAAAAGAAAATGCCCCTCCCCGAAAGTGCGCCGTAAAAAAACTAAAGTCACCTCCAGACGATTTCCAAATTCCCAGGGTAATGGGGATGAAAAAACAAAACCGAAGGCTCCTGTTGATCCAATCCCTGGATGCAGCAAGAATTTTCCGCCATTGCCCAACAAAGATAAAAAAAATAAAAAAGCTGCTCCTCAAACTTCTCAAAAGAAATCCAAGTCCGAACGAGGTTTGCTAGCTTTTTCGGACATTGTGGAATTCATATTAAATATGTTCAACATACAAGACCCTCTTAGAAGCTTAGTTTCTGCCTTGCTTCCAACATTAGAATCATATCTTAAGCAATTGACTGTTTCATGGCCCCTCCTTGCATCAATCATATCTTTCGATGGATAATTCGTCGAACGAGGTTGAAGATATGATCACGGTGCTACTGCCGTAGTCTAGTGCCTAAACTCCTAACTCGTTCGCTGTGAAACATGGCTTTCTTCCGATAAAGAACTCAACTTCCACGATTTTAACATTATACGCCTGGATAGAGACGATTCTTATGGAGGAGTACTTTTAGGGATCAAAAAGTGCTACCCTTTCTACAAAATTTCCCTTCCTGCTCTATCTGGCGTCGAAATCGTTGCTTGCCAAATAAATGTGAAGAACAAAGATCTTTGCATAGCTTCAGTATACGTTCCACCAAGAACCTCCATTAGCCGTAGTCAACTCTGGAATCTAGTTTCGATTCTTCCATCCCCAGTATTAATTCTGGGTGAACTGATATGAACTCCCATGGTACTGGGTGGGGCGATCTATATGACGACAATAGAGCGGCTATTTTTTACGATTTATGTGACGATTTCAATTTGACTATTTTAAACACTGGTGAAGCGACACGTATAGCAAAACCTCCGGCTCGAGAAAGTCGACTCGACCTATCTTTGTGTTCAAGATCGCTATCATTGGATTGTCAGTAGAAGGTTATCAATGATCCCCATGGTAGGGATCATTTGCCAATCATCATTTCAATAAAGTGTGGTCCTCACTCTGCAGAACCATCTCGGGTTCCATTTGATCTTACAAGGAACATCGACTGGCAGAAATATGCAACGGCGGTGACAATCGGTGTCGAATCAATAGATGCGCTTCCACCATTGGAAGAATATCGATTCCTAGCCGATTTGATTTACAAAAGCTCACTGGAAGCACAAAAAAGAAAAGTTCCAAGTGCACCCTTTAAAAGGAGACCAGCCACACCTGGTTGGGACGAAGAATGCACAAAATTGTATGTAGAAAAATCTGATGCTTTCAAAGCTTTTCGTAGACACAAAACCTCCACTTACTTCGAGGAATATTCAAAGCTTGAGACAAAGCTGAAACAATTAATCAAAGCAAAAAAACGCGGTTATTGGCGCAATTTCGTCGAGGGACTCTCACAAGAAACCTCAATGAACACCTTGTGGAGGGTGGCTCGCAACATGCGTAACCGCTCATCTTTCAATGAGAGTGAAGAATACTCCAACCGATGGATATTCGATTTCGCTAAAAAGGTCTGTCCGGACTCAGTTCCAGCACAAAATATTCTTCGAGAAGCGTCTCCTAGCGGCGGCTCTCTGGATAGACCATTCTCAATGCTGGATTTCTCTATGGCTCTTCTTTCATCGAACAACTCCTCACCGGGAAGCGATATGATTAAATTCAATCTTCTGAAAAATCTCCCAGATATCGCTAAAAGACGCTTGCTAGATTTATTCAATTCCTTGCTAGAAAACAACATTGTACCGTCTGAATGGAGACAGGTCAAAGTAATAGCCATTAAAAAACCCGGCAAATCAGCGTCTGACCATAACTCATACCGCCCGATTGCGATGCTTTCGTGCATTAGGAAATTGTTGGAGAAAATGATCCTTCGGAGACTCGATCACTGGGTCGAATCAAATAACTTGCTATCAAATACACAGTTTGGGTTCCGCAAGAGCAAAGGAACAAAAACGATTGTCTAGCGCTGCTTTCCACAGATATTCAACTGGCCTTTGCGCACAAGGAGCAATTGGCTTCAGTATTCTTGGACATTAAGGGGGCTTTTGATTCAGTTTCCATTGAAATTCTGTCAGACAATCTGCACAGATGTGGACTTTCTGGAATTTTAAATAATTTCTTTTACAATTTGTTGTCAGAAAAGCAAATGAACTTTTCTCTTGTAAAACTGACAACTTCCAGAATTAGTTACATGGGCCTGCCCCAAGGCTCATGTCTCAGCCCTCTTCTTTATAACTTTTATGTCAAAGATATCGACAACTGTTTGGCAGAACAATGCACGCTAAGACAACTTGCAGATGACGGTGTGATTTCCGTAAGAGGTCCACATTCCGTGGACTTGCAAAGACCATTGCAAAGTTCCTTAGATAACTTGTCGTCTTGGGCTATGAATCTAGGGATCGAATTCTCGCCGCAGAAAACTGAACTGGTAGTGTTTACTCGAAAGCGGTACCCAGCCCAAATGCAACTTAACCTTTTGGGCAGAAACATTACTCAAGCATTGTCTTTCAAGTACCTTGGGGTCTGGTTTGATTCAAAGTGCACTTGGAATGCCCATATTACGTATGTATTTGAAGCAAAAATGTCAGCAGATGATCAACTTTCTCCGTTCAATTTGCGGCACATGGTGGGGTGCTCATCCGGGAGACCTCATAACGCTTTATAAAACAACTATTCTCTCTGTTCTAGAGTACGGCTCTTTCTGCTTTCTCTCGGCAAGAAAAACTCACCTAATAAAATTGGAACGAATTCAATATCGTTGTCTGCGTATTGCTCTAGGCTGTATGCACTCAACGCATAACATGAGTCTCGAGGTTCTGGCAGGAGTAACACCCCTCCAGAACTGTTTCTGGGAGCTCTCTCTCAGAATACTAATCAAATGCGGAGTGACGAACACACTTATAATTGCTAATTTTGAAGAAATTCTTGGGCTGAACACACAATCTCGATTTATGAGAATCTACCACCACTAGATATCATCAGATATGTGTCTTCCTTGTTATACTCCAGACCGTGTTCACTTCACCAATCGCAGTTCCTCAATTGAATATGATCTGACCATGAAACAAGCAACTCATGGGATTCCCGATCAACTTCGACCTAATATTATTCCGCGTATTTTTACTGAAAAGTACCAACAAGTCAATTGCATGAAAAGATATTTTACAGACGGGTCCCGTCTCAATGGATCCACTGGGTTCGGTGTCTTCAATGAAAACTCTAGCGCCTTCCGCAAACTTCAGGAACCTTGTTCCGTTTTTGTTGCTGAGCTGGCAGCAATCAACTTCGCATTGGGGATGATTTCCAACATGCCCGCAGACCATTACTTTATCTTCTCGGATAGTCTCAGTTCGATTGAGGCTATTCGGTCGATGAAACCAAGTAGGCACTCATCTTATTTCCTTTCAAAGGTAAGGGAGCAGATGAGTGTACTGGTCGAAAGATCATATATGATTACCTTTGTATGGGTCCCCTCACATTGCTCAATCCCAGGCAATGAGAAGGCGGACTCTCTCGCAAAGGTGGGCGCGCAGGAAGGCGAATTTTATGACAGGCAAATTTCACACGATGAATTTTACCATTAAGTGCGTCAGAGTACCCTTTCGAGTTGGCAAACCGATTGGGACAATGGAAATCTTGGACGGTGGTTACATTCAATTATTCCTAATGTTTCTTCGAGAGCGTGATTTAAAGGCTTGGGCTTAAGTCGTGACTTCATTCGCGTGATGAGTAGACTTATGTCCAACCACTACTCGTTAGATGCTCATCTCAATAGAATAAACTTCGTGGACAGCAACATCTGTCGGTGTGGAAACGGTTACGATGACATCGAACACGCAGTTTGGCAATGTACGGATAATGATGCCGCCAGAGAGCGACTTTTGAATACCCTCGAGGCCCAAGAAAGACAACCGTATGTTCCTATCAGAGACGTGTTGGCAACCCGTGATCTCTGCTATATGCAGTCCGTTTATGTTTTTCTTCAAATGTCTAGTATAAGAATTTAATTCCTTTTGTCTTTTGTCTCTCTTTATTAGTTTTTGTTTGTCTTGTCCCCCCGTCTCGATGAGTCTCATCGTCGCCCACTGGTCACCCACCATAGCCGGTCGAACTCCGGACGAAGCTAGAACAGCACTACCGTTCATACTGGCGACAACGCTCTGATGAGACAACGAAACCCTACCCCAAGCTCCTCCCCTGATCATATCCTTCGAAAATGTACCCTTCTAACCTCGAGTAAGCCACGAGTAATCGGCCCAACTCCTACTAGACATAGAATTAAGTGAATTTTGTTACACACAGTGAACAATGAATTATCGGCTCCGTAAAGCTAACGCGATTGAGCCTTCCAAATAAACGAACTAGATAAAAAAAAAGCATTGTACACTGTTATACAGCATTTATTTAATATGTATGCTTATTTGTGACTTTTAATTGTTTGTTGGGGAGTCTCTATAACTATAGGAACCTAAAGCTTCTCACGTATTGCAACCCTATCAGTAGAAGTGGAATTAAATTAATTTACTGATGTTTCAGATATATTTCGCAGAAATTTATTAAAAATTAGTTAAACATTTATTCTTCTGCTGCAGCTTCATCAAAAAATAAAATATTTACTGAAGATTTAGCAAAATATTGTCATTGCCGAATTGCTGCAAGTTTCAGCAATATTAGTGATTTAAATGTGTTGTGTACTGGCAAATTTAACATTGCCTTGAGAGCGATTCAATTTGACATTATGTATGACCTAATTTGTAAAAACAAATTCAATGTTTTCACGTTTTGCTACCAGAGTTTGAGTCAGTATTCTTTTCACTTTGGATTAATTATAATTCGTCCAGAATCAAAAAAATTAAAACGATGATTCGACTTTCGTTTAATTCCGCGTAAACATTGTTTAAAACGTAAGACTCATTTTGAAAGACTAATATACAAATTGGACATGACAATTTAAAGCATACGTTAATTTAAAACAATTGTATGGAATTTATTAAAAAATCACCTGTGCGCCGCCGCGCCACGCCGCCGCGCCACGCCGCCGCCGCCGAAGATTTTCATACGCCGCCGCCGCCGATGAAATTGAGCCGGCGCGCCGCCGCAGAAAAATCGTTCACGTCGCCGAATAAATTTATGTCACGCCGATGAAAAATCCACAACACCTTTTCGATAAAATGCATCTTGAACGCGTTGAAATTAGAACTTATGTGCACACTCGTTCATGGCTACTCAACATTGAGTGAAAAACCACTGAATTTCATTGAAACCGGATCTACTCTAAATTTAGTCACATAGTCAGAACTAAATTTTGAGTAAAACGTCGAAAATGGGCAAATATTTCGTTTCTTTTCTTCCTTTTTTTCTTTAGGATTAATAAACCAAAAACAGAAAAGCATTTTAATCAAGCATTTTATATTAAATAAAACAGATTGCAAAACAATTACAATTCACACAATTACCACGGTGGCTGCAATTTGCACCATTTTTGAATGATTTCCTTCGAAATTCGAAAGGCAAACTTCGTATTTTTCAGGACTGAAAAATTTCATTACAGCTAAAATAATACTAATAGGAATTATGAAGCTATGATATATTGTAATAATAATTTTTATAAGTAAGATACAAGAAGAGGAAGTAAAGTTTGTGACTGACACATAAAACCTTTTAAATTTCACTTCCAGAGTGTCACAATTAGCTATTAGTTATAACGAAGGGTACTCACTCATTGAAATATCTCATTACAGTTAAACAGCTAATTATGACCCTCTGAATGCAAAATTGACAGTTTTTATGTGTCCTACACAAACTTTACCTCCCCTTTTTGCATCTTACATAAAAAATATTATTATAATATCTCAAAGTTTCATAATTTTGAAAAGTGGCGGTTTAGCTGTATTAAAATTTTTCACGCCGCAATTCCATTTTTTTTTGAGCCAAAAAATTTGCTTAAAACTCAACATTGAATCCGCCTTTACTTATTTATTTATTTTTGCAGGGGGGACGACACTTCAGGATTATCCCATTTTTACTTAAATTACTCCTAAAATTTTCAACGTGCACAAAATTTCAATCCATCCTATCTATTCTATCTATTCCCAACTTATCCCTTAGCATGCACACAACTCATCAAGCAAGCCGTGCAGTTTTCAGGTCGATCGCGAAGCACTGTCAGTTTTTCAACGATCTCCATAATAAACATGGTGTTTAAAAAAAACAATTGACATGCGTTGAGTCGTTCAAGGTGGCGATTGTCCTGGTGAAGCTGGTGGAAATGAATTAGGGAATGAATAGTACGAAGGTAACCACCACGTATATCTATGCTGAAGGCCAAGGATGAAGTGATTTCTCGATTGGATTCCCGGGGGAGCTTAAATTAAAATAGATGACGGACCACTCGTCTATAATTGGTCGCGGGGGCAAATTCATCAAGCGCGTCATAGAGGAGACAAAAAAAAACTAATGAGAACATCTGAAATAAGAAACAGTAAAAATCGTTAAACTGTTTCATTCAAAGTGTTTTTTATGTTACTTCATACGCGAATTTAACGATTTTCAGAGTTGGTTGGAAATGCTAACATGAAGCTTTAGTGTGATGATTTATTAGCTAGAAAATGATCTTTAGAAGAGTGTAGGTGGATAGTTCCGTTAGAGTACGGCAGTATGAAAATTGAATAGAAGTTGAAAATGAGCGAAGGGCCATTAAAGCGACAGTTTTCAAGATAGACGCACATTTTTGCCTAGCCCGTACGATGTACGCGGGGACTTGAAGTATGTCTCCAAGTCCCCAGGCAAAAATGTGCGTCCCTCTTGTTGCTCATAAACTGACTGCGGCTGTGGAATAGTTCTAGCGACGTTTTCATCACTACCTAAAACCCCACGTCGCGAGAGCATTTCCAGTCGATGGTGTGTTATAATGCAGTTCTTCTTTACCCAACTATTGTGTTGCTCCTCTCGTCATGACCAACGTGATCATCTCAGAGAGAAAGCAGTAGGGTGGTTGTTGCGTGCTGTACCATCATCAGCATCGTTAACTTCGCGTATGAAGTAACATAAAAAAACACTTTGAATGTAACAACTCAAGGCGGGAGTAGCCGTCAACAACCAACTCTGTTAAACTGTTTATTTTTTAATCTGAATTTGAAAGAATTAATGAAACACACTCGATTCAGTCCAATGGAAATAAAAAAAATCATAAAATTGAAACTGAACCCCAAATTTTCAAACGTTGAATGGGAAAATTCCAAGGGGTAGGTCACTCCGCACACCAATCTTGGGTCATCTTTTTTGTCAGTGTGCCGCAAGTGTGTTGATTGTGCCGGTCATAGAGCAAGCTGTGATTGTTTGTAAAATACCCATCCCGGCAACCCGGTATTTCTGACACCTTGTATGTTTTTGTTTGAAAGCAAGGATAAATCGGATTCAGGATGACGCGGGAAGTGGCGAGTGTGCGAAATTTTGGTGTTTTGTGTTCAAAGGCTAATAAAAGTCCTGTGTTTTAGAGTCCTGTAATGCCATCAAAGGCAGAGCAGAAACCTAGCCTTTCGTGGTGTGAAAAGCAGCGGTATATCAGCGGCCGGAAAGAGTTAGAACCGGTGGGGAATATTGTTGAAAATCGACTATAGAGGATGATGAATAGACTTCTTTAGTTTGTTTTGTGTGAGTTGTAGCATTATTTGAATGAAGCGGTCTGATTAACTGTCTATTTCTCTTGAGCTCACTCTAGAAGCTATATTTCGTATTAAGATCTATAATTGAACTTCTGGTCTGAGTTCATGAGTTGGTATATTCAATTTGATGATGTTCCTGAACATAGGGTCAAACAGTACGTAATGTTGTGAACCACTTCAATGACAGTTTTCCAGCAGTGCTCCCATTTTATTCACAACCGATCGATGTGCCCAAGCTGTGCCGAATCTTATTTCGGCACAATGTGCTGAGTGACTTACCCCTTGGAAAATTCACAGATTTTGAGTGGTGCCAGTATTGTACGAGTCCGACGATATATCTCGCTCTCTCATTTGGGGAGAGTCGATCGAATATTATAAGGCAGGTGTGGGATGACCAGTGAACCGGGAAATCTGGAAAAAGCTGGGAATTACAATGACAAATCGGGGAAAAAATTACTTCATCTATTTTTCAGAAAAAAAGATTTTGGGGCTTTGAAAAGTTTTAAGATTCTTGGACCATACTAAACTTTTTTGGAATTTTGAGTAGATTTTAGAATGAATGTCAGGGATAACAAGTCATTTCAGATGATATTAAAGGTAGTTTTAGAAAGCGCTCTAAGAGATTTTCGACTTTCACTCCAAGTCACTTTTGTGAGTTCAAATTCAGGGTAGAATTTTTAAGTTAATCTGTGGAGAGTTGCAAATCGGTTGTTAAGATCACAGTATCGTGACCGGACCGAGGTTTCCAACCTCGGTAACGGCTACATGAATCCGCGATGCTGCTATTTCTGCAACTGCTGCCGCTTCTGCTGGCTTTCACAAATTTCGTTTGCGTGTTTAGAATTAAAGGTTTTTGCAGTTTCGTCGTGGAATCGATACATTCTATTAGTAGAGGGCTTTTGTAGTCCAGCTGTCACCATCCAAACATTATTTTTCACTGAGCATTGACTAAAATGGCAACTTCGATGTTTTTCTTTCGTACTGTTTCATTTCAGTTGCACGCATCCCCATGACAATTTAAAACACCCTCGCATCCAATGCAATCCCATTAGGAATCCCATATTATTTTTTCTATCCTTACTCAATTTTCGTCAAGACGACAAACTGAAAAAACTCTCTTCAATTACATTATTTTTACAGGCAAGCATGGAAAAAAGAATTCATCTGAATGAGTGTCGTTCCCCCTGTATTTTTGCGTTAATGTTACTGATATTCAAAAATCCCAACTACTCATGCTGACGTTTAAAAAAAGTTATGAAAATGAATACGTCTGACTCATGTTTGAGTAACCTCTAACAAGCCTGAGGCGCGATTTAGTGTCATTTAGTTTTTTGACGTTTGTTCGCACTTTCTCTATCTAGCACACAGGGATGTATACACGAAGATGTATACACACAGGGATGTATATACGGATCCAAGGGGTAAGTCACTCAGGACATTGTGCCACAATTAGATTCGACACAGCTTGAGCACATCGACCGGTACACCTTTGGTACAATCTCGTAGGCATTTGATTGTTGTAAATAAAATGAAAGAACTGCTGGTCACTGAAATTGTTCAAAACATTACGTGCTGTTTGGTTGTATATTCATGAACATCCTCTAATGAGATATACCTGAGGAACTCAGACCAACAGTTCACTTCTTGGTTCACTTATAGATTTAAATCCGAAATGCCACTATACCGATTTATCCTTGCGATTTCAAACCAAAACATTCCAGGTGTCAGAAATACCGGGTTGCCGCGATGAGTATTTTAGAAAAAAATCGCAGCTTGCTCTATGACTGGCACAATCGGCACACCTGCGGTACACTAAAAAAAAAGATGACCCAAGATTGGTGTGTGGAGTGACCTACCCCTTGGATAAATCATTATTTTTCCTCCAGTTCACTGGTTTCGTCTCGATGAGTTTCCTTCTGCCTCACCTATAGATCCTGCACATCGGTCTCGTCTCAGTTACGCATTTGATTTTTGACGTTTTGGTTCCCATTCACGACAACTTCCACGATGTCGAGTTTTAATTTAAATAAAATTCCTTTGAATTTTCTGTCGATTGATACTTCGAGAGGAAAAAACCATTCAAGTGATTTATGGAAATATTTTGGAAAAATTATGTATAATAAGAGTGACGTGAAAATACATATAGTGAAGAAGAAAGTGTTCTGCTAGTTATGCATGTCAGAGGCTAAGAAGAGGCCAGGTGATACCGAGGTCCGGAATTGTAAGTCGAAATAAAAAAAAAAATAATCAGGCAAATAATAACCGATATTGAAGAATCTGGAGATTGGCTTGATATGGATAAGCAACACCCGTTATCTTTTATGGAGGAGGAGCTAGATAGCCCACTTGCGAGTTTGTGTGAAACGAATATCAATGTTTAATTTGACGGTGGACCTAAATAAGCCCCAACACTTAAAACAATCAGCGTAACACGTTGGCATTACTTACTTAAGAATGCTTTATTGAACCGTTTTAATAAGCACGATATCATATTCAAAGCACATAAGTGGGCGCTAGTTGAAGACTTGCGAAACTTTCTTGAGCCGTTTGAGGTGAGTTTTTTTTTTAAAGTCGTGGTTTTGAAACTATAATTCTAGATAGAGCTGGAATTAGGGTGTAAAAGCTTTTGTAAACAATGACTTCTTTCGATAATTTATAGAAAGTTAAGGCTAGTCAACACAAATAAACATCACCATCGGATAGGGGAAGACTTCCCCTACCCGACGGCTATGTTGGTTTGCGTGAGCATGCTTTGAGTTCTTAGAAATCATTGAGAGAAGTAATTGTTTACAAAGGCTGTTACGCCCTAATTCCAGCTTTATCTAGAATTGTAAACTATTGTTGCTATATCTCGAGCAACTAAGCCTACTAATAAGTTCCATCTGACCGATTGGTGACCATATACCCAAGTAACACACATGTTATATAACAGATTATATTACCTTTATATAACTGAATTTGGTTGTAAAGAAGTTTACTCAACATAATTGCACGAAACTGTGTTACTTGGGTAGGGTTTGAAAATCAATATTCAACCAGTGCATTGAAGATCAGATGTTTGCTTACTGATACACTAGAAAATAATGTTTGATTTTCACCTAGCGAACGGAATTCACTAATATAAATGCATTTAAAAAGCATCAATGTTCTTCTAGTTGATCTTGACATTTTGAAATTGCATCATTTTGACAGAAAATGTACTTTAACTGAAAAATTGTCTAAGTCAGCGGACAAGTTAAAAACGTGCCAGTTAAAAGTCGATCACGTAGCGAAAAGTTTCATTTTAGTTCCAATGTGATTTTACTCTAGTCTGTTTCTGAGACATGGTGACATGGTGATGGTGAACGTATTGTAGTAAAATTCCGTATTGGTTAAAAGATTATAATAACCCTGTTGTTTGTTGAAAAGAATGCAACAGTTAACATTGCCATGCTCTTGCGATCTGAGATTGAAGCTTGTATTAGTGAAAAAATGAGGACTTACTTATCATCACACATATGAAACTGGGGATGAAGGAGCAACTACATAACGTATTTTTCTTATACTTAATAAAAGGGTTGTAACACTTTGCCAACGACTCCACCCCCTGCAATTTTAAAAAGCACTTGATATACTTTGAGAATGTCTCAAAATTGAGAACTACTCAAAATTGAGTAAGAGTTACTCATATTTGTGTACCGGTTACTCAAATTCGCGAAAACGTAGGTCACTCATAGAATGAGTCAATTTTCCTACGCTTTTCCGAGGAAAACATCTCGGATATGAGGAAAACTGAATATGGTTTAAGTCTGTCCACTAGTGCACTTCTAATCTGTGTAAAATTTTCTTAAATTTTCTTGATATTCAAGAAGTTTCCGCTGGAAAGTGTCGCAAAATTTATTCACACTATGAGTGACCTACGTTTTAGAGATTTTGAGTAATCTGAACTCAAATGTGGGTAGCATTTTTTGTACATGTGCGATTGGCTTGAAAAGTTTTTTTTTTCTAAATCATTAAAAATTAACTCACGCCGAACCACGCCGCCACGCCGCCGCCGCCGTTAGAAAATAACATATCACGCCGCCGCCGAATTTTTTTTTTGATCGGCGCGCAGGTCGAGGATCTTGCACCCCACAGCTATATCATTCCACAAAGCCAAAACACACACACACACTTTTCCACCCCTCTCATTCAACATCCAGACCACACCGGAAAACCACCTCGTTTGAGGTAAATATTATTTGACTAGCAATTAATTCTGCCTCCTCTATCTTTAATGTAAATTTAAACTAGAACGTGAACCCTCCCATAATAGCAGTCCCAACATTGCATTATGCGTTGTGAAAAATCGTTGCTCTTTTTCTTCTCCCTTCTTCTTCATTTTATTTTCTCTATTGAGCTTGCCGGGAGGCTGGAAAGGGAAGTGTGAGAAAGGGACCTGCTGTTCGGGGCTGGAATAGGCTAATTGAAATATGGTTTCTCCCTTCCTGGTGAGAGGCTGCTGGCTGCTGTTGCTACCGTCTGATGGAAAATCCACCGCGATGAAGGATCCGACAAAATGTTTTCCTTTGGATTACGGTTCAACTTGCGGTCGGTTTCCGTCGGCTGTTCGAAGCAAGTTTGAAATTTTGCCTAAATGTGGAAATTTCAATTTGCCTTGAAACGATCGTTGAAAACGAGTGAGACGTTTCCCAAGAAATCGAACCGAACCATAAAAATCGAAAAACGGGTTACAACGAATCTCGCTAGAATAAATACAGGGGACAAGTGGCATAAGGACCGATGTCGACGCTGAAGCAGGGGCAATTTATGAATTCATAAATAAATAAACCGATGGAGCACGTCTCGAAAATGTTACTGTTCATGGATTGAATTGGCTGCAATCCGTGTCTTGGGATAGGGGATGAATCAATCTGCGATGGGATCGCTGCTTTAAATAAAGACCGTGCTCGAAAACCTTTGCAAAATTTAAGATTTTGATGGTTCGATTTATGTAAATGGAGAAATGATCAATTTTGCAAGCTTTTTTTTTTTGAAGATATTTTCTAATGTTCTACGATACCCATGTGATTATTCAGTGATCTTATAGCACCGAAGAATACCTTAAACATTCATCTTGAAATTACGGCTATGTGAAATTATATTGAAAAATAAAATTCTGATTCACGGCGGGGCTGGCAAAATCGGGTCATTACTGCATAAGAAACGCGCGCACGTTTATCCAGCTAGTTCCCCAGATACCTTCTACCCAAATTCAGAAGAATCGGAATTCTTCAGAGCTGATTTCAAGATTTCCAACACCAAGAGCCAAAGACGTTTTGATCTCGATGTTTGAATAGACAATATTTACGATCTTAATCGAAAGCCAACAGTGTGCATTTTCTTAGCACAATAATCACCGATGCGAGCTTCAGTTCCTCCTGCTTTTGCTCTTTTCTCTCTCTCGCTCTTGGTACACCTTCATAGAGTACAGACTTTATCCTGCTCTGCCCTACCTGTATGTAGGTATCCAGGAGATCCGGTGGAAATGATGAATGTTTGCTGAGAACACAAATCACTGGCAGTGAGACAGGGGTCTGACTAAATCCCACCTGAGTTTATTTTCAGGTGTGTTTTTTTTCTGTCCTGATGCTTCTAGCAATACACAATTTTTTATCCAAATGAAAATTCAACTTTTACCCATCATAGATTGGAACAGGTTGGAGGGAAAATGCTATCAATGCTAAAATTTCCAGGAAATTTAATTTCATAATTAATCGATTTTGCACGATGGAAAAGTGATGAACCTTGCCACGCCGGAAGCTACGTCGAACACCTGTCTCAATATACGGTCGAACTCGAGAGAGAGAGAGAGAGAGGTCAACCTCAGCTACAGCGGATCCTAACCGTGTTGGTTGGTGGCTGAACGGTGCCGAGCAAAAAGGTAACACAACAAACGCTCATCATCAGCATCAGCATCAGGATCAGCATCGACAGCAGCAGCAGCTATGGAAGAGGAATAATTTTAATTAATTGATTATTTTCTTTGCAAACAAACTCCCGCGGCAATTCAATTAAACGGATATTATAATCATAAAAATATTATTTTTAATTAGGAGCCTCTTCTGCTTCGGAACAATGAGTTTCGAAGTCGAGTGCTTAAGCCTGCGAGAACATCGGCGTGAAACTGGGTGGCGATTCCCAGCGTGGGGCTCCAGTGCTTATGTATTATACGAACTAATTAGTCTCAGTCAGCAGGATAAACTTGGCTTCCGCATCCGGACCATATGTGAAGATTATTCATGCGGATGAACTGCTTTCGTTCATTGCTATGCAGCTTGTTCACATACCAAACCAGGTAAGGTATGGTATAAATGTTGTACTGAACCCCAAAAAGCCGGAGAAAGTCCGGTTAGTCTGGGACGCAGCGGCATCTGTTCAAGGGACGTCGCTCAACTCCGAATTGTTGAAGGGTCCCGATCTTCTCTCCAGTCTCCCATCAGTACTGTATCCCTTCCGTGAACGCCCTGTCGCTTTCGGGGGTGATATTGCGGAGATGTACCACCAATTCAAAATACGAATGGAGGACAAATCAGCACAGATGTTTCTGTATCGGCCGAAAGCATCATGATTTACATCATGGATGTTGCCACTTTCGGCTCAATCTGTTCGCCGTGTTCTGCCCAGTATATAAAAAAACCGAAACGCGATGGAGTTTGCCGATCAGTTTCCTGATGCTGATGAGGCAATAGTCGAAAAGCACTATGTCGACGACTACCTGGATTCAACATTCACGGTAGGTGAAGCCATCAAGCGGGCAAGCGAGGTCGCATTCATCCACTCCAAGGCGGGATTCACGTTTCGAAAATGGGTTTCGAACAGCCCAGAGTTCCTACAGCACTTTGGTGAGCAAGAGGATGACCAAATGATCCACATTCTGTGCAATAAGACCAATGGCATGGAAAGAATTCTGGGGATGTCGTGGAATACGGAAAAATATGTTTTCGTGTTCGCTACCGTTTTGCGTGACGACTTGCAATCGTTTCTGACGGATCGAAAGCTGCCATCTAAACGAACCCTGTTGAGCATCGTCATGAGCTTTTTTGATCCCCTTGGCTTGTGGGCCCTGTATACTGTTTTCGGGAAAATGATCATCCAAGATCTTTGGCGGAACCGATGTCAGTGGGACGAGACTATCGACGACAAATCGGTAAAGAAGTGGTTCGATTGGACCGCGCTGTTGCCACAAGTGCAGGTAATGGAAATCCCTCGTTGTTATTTCCTTGGCGTGGAACCGTCTGACTATGAGAATCTTGAGCTACACGTTTTTGCGGACGCAAGTGAAGATGCTTACGGGTGCGTTGCGTACTTGCGGATTCTGGTGAATGGTCAACCAGGAGTCGCACTGGTATCAGCGTAGTCCAAGGTGGCTCCCCTACAGTACATGTCAATCCCTAGGATGGAGCTTTTTGCTGCGGTACTTGGTGCAAGACTGTCCGTTGCTGTGAAGGCCAATCACTCCGTGCAGGTGAAACGTCTGGTGATACACATCGATTCCGCAACGATACTCTCCTGGATTTACTCAGACCACAGGAAGTACAAACAGTTCGTGGCATATCGTGGCATGGCATATAGCAGACGTGTTAACGAAATGGGGTAACAATGGACCGCCGTTGGAAACTGACGGAAAGTGGGTGAACGGTCCAGAATTTCTGTACCGTCCCGAAGAAGAGTGGCCCAACGAAAACTACCAGCACCAAATGTGGAAGAAGAGCTGCGGGCGCATCATTTGTTCCACGAAATTTCGTTCCCTCAGCTTCTAGTAGACACCACCCGTTTTTCGCGTTGGAGTAATTTGGTGCGCTGCGTTGCATACGTGTTCCGATTCATTTCGAATTGCCGCAGAAAGGTGAAGAAGGTGCCAATCGAAGCGATTCAGGCCACACCCGAGCTGGAAAGGTTGCTGAAAATTCCGTTATTGGTAACCAAGACTCCCTTGAAGTGCGAAGAACATCGTCAAGCGGAGAACTACCTGTGGAAAGCTGCGCAGCAAGATGGATTTTCGGATGAAGTCAAGACGTTGCTGAAGAACCAGGAGCTGCCACAGGAGATTTGGCACAACATTGAACGATCCAGTTCACTGTAAAGATTGTCCCCATTTTTGGATGAATTCGGAGTAATCCGTATGGAAGGGCGGTCGGCCTATGCAGAGTTCATTGCTTTCGAGCAGCGGTTCCCCATTGTGCTTCCGAAGGGCCACGATGTTACCAAAAAGCTTCTTCTTCACTACCATGTAAAGTTCGGCCACGCAAACCGTGAGACTGTGGTGAACGAATTCAGGCAGCGCTTCTATATCCGAAACATTCGACCAGCGGTACTACAGGCGATGAAAAACTGTACGTGGTGCAAAATCAACAAGTGCCAACCAGCAGTTCCCAGGATGGCACCTCTACCTGGACAACGCCTCACTCCTCAGCTACGTCCGTTCAGCTACGTGGGGATCGACTACTTCGGTCCGGTAATCGTCCCGGTTGGACGACGATCAGAAAAAAGATGGATTTGCTTGTTCACGTGCCTAGCGACCCGGAAGTCGCCCATAGCCTAAGCAGTCAGTCATGTGTGATGGCAATCAGGCGATTCATCTGCAGGAGAAGTGCCCCACTGGAGTTATTTTCAGACAACGGCACAAATTTTTAAGCGGCCAGCAAGGAGTTGGTGCAAGAGGTGCAACGTATCGATCTGGAGTGTGCAGATGTATTCACCGATGCTAGGACCCGGTGGACCTTCAATCCTCCTGCAGCACCGCACATGGGTGGCATTTGGGAGCGGCTAGTGAAATCGGTGGAAGGACGCACGGGAGGACACTTTACACGATGGCAGAAAATTGACGGATGAAATTCTACTCACTGTTCTGGCTGAAGCTGAGGACATGGTGAATCCTCGGCCACTCACATATGTACCACATGAATCAGCAGACTTCGAAGCCCTCACGCCGAATCATTTCCTCCGCGGTCTGCCTGCTGGGGAACGTGAAGAGGCTCACGTGCTGACCAATTCGGCTGAAGCGTTTCGGGACAACTACAATCGGTACCAGGAGCTAGCGGATATGCTTTGGCAGAGGTGACTGAAAGAGTACATTCCCACCATACATCATCGTACCAAGTGGCACGGAGAGCAGGAGCCTATTGAAGAAGGAGAACTGGTGTACGTCGTTGACGGGAACAACCGAAGAACCTGGATCCGTGGAGTTGTGGTGAAGGTCATTCGAGGCATCGATGGAAGAATACGTCAAGCACTAGTGAAGACTGGAAAGGGTGTGTATCGACGTGCAGTTGCCAAGCTAGCGGTGATGGAATTGAGGAGTAAATCTGGCAAGATCCCTGGTCCAGACCAGAGTTACGGGAGGGGGAATGTTGCCACCGCCGCTGGGCACAACACCAGTGGGCTCACTGATGGGCCTGTTAAGAAGTGAGAACAAGAGGCGAACGTCAAGGGCGGCCTAGACAGCTGTCAAACCGCAAGGATCGATGAGGAGGAAAGGAGAAGAAAAAGGAGTGGAAGTGTCAACAGAAAAGCTAATCAGTTAAAGTTAACTTACTACGATTTAATTACATTTGCTATTGCTACTAAGTGAACTTATAAAATTACTATTTCGGATTTGTAAGTAACACTATTTGAACAGATGTTATATGGAATAACTGTATTCTTTAATTTAGGCTCAGGTCAGCGAAATTAATTGAATTTGTCAGGTCAAAGACGTAAACAAAAGAATACTATTGAATGTAAGTTGAATTCTATTTTATACTACTCTATCAACTAATTAAACAATAAAAATTACAGTTTTGAGCTGTGCGATAAACGGCCTGCTTCATAAAAGGTGTTTCTTGATTTTGATCTGAACAGAGAGAGAGAAAGAATTTGGAGAAGGCAAATTGGTTAAGTCGGTTGCGCTGAAAACGGCTTAGCAACTAGGAATATCGGTTGCCCGGAGTGCACTCTTGGCGACAAGCAATACGATACCCTTAGACGCCGAGTATGGATTATTGAATTTGTTTTAGCGTTCATCGAACTGCTCCATGCACTTGCTGCGTAAGGAGTTCGATGTCCGAGTGAGGCATGGGAAAATGCTTGTTGAAATTGATGACATGTGAGTTGCGCATGTCACAAAGATGAGGGCACGGATGAAAGCGGAAGCTAAACTTATTCTTATAAATGAGTAGTACAAGACACTGAAGAAGTCTGCACATTGTAGACGAAATACGCGTATCTGTCAAGGATATGCAAATTAGGTAGTGGATTTAAATAGAGATTATTAAGCTTTCTCTCTCTCTCTTCACTAAAGCGCCCACATTCATCAGGATATGTTCCTCTTAATATGTGAATGTAATCATTAAATTATTTAGTTTATTAGTTTATGTCAGTTTTGTGCTCTGATCAGAAATGTCATGGTAATTTGTATGGTCATTCATGTCGGCTTATCGGTGTTATGAACTCGTTTGATTTAAGTGCACATTCTCTGGATTATGCTTTGAGAGAAGATTAAGCTATTAACGTGCTGTAGCTCATAACTGACTGCATTAGTGATATTGTTAAAGAAACATATTTTAAAAATCTGGGAAAATCTGGAATATATTTTATATAAAAATCTGGAAATAAACGTCATGTGTACCGTGCCGATTCAAATTTCGGACACTTAAACTCGAATTTCGGACACTTTTAAAAGTTGATTATCTCGGTCGAATATGATCCACATGTCTTGTAAAATTTTAATTTTTTTGACTAGTGCTCTCCACGATCATCTAACATTATTACTTTGTTTCTAACTGGATGTAATATTTAATTAAAAATGACAGTGTCCGAAATTTGAATCGTCCGAAATTTGAATCGGAACGGTATGTGTAAAGGGTGATACGGTCAAAATTTGGTCAAGGGAAAACGCGTGTAAATCGGTGAAATCGTTTATTTAAAAAATCAAATTAAATTTCTTTTTCAAGTTCAATTAGTATAAAATTCAGGAAAAATATTCAGTTAGGCTTCCGCTTTTCCAAATCCGAATTGCCGGGCCTTACGCTTGACCCCTGCCATCAGATTTTGTACAGCCACCTTGTCCACCTTCTTCGCCGCAGAAAGCCAGTTTGCCTTGAACTGCTGCTCCGCTTGACAATAGCCCAGTATTTCTCAATTGGGCGGAGCTCTGGCGTGTAGGGAGGGTTCTTGTCCTTGGGAATCACCTGCACGTTGTTGGCGGCGTACCACTCCATGGCCTTTTTACCGTAATGGCAAGATGCCAAATCCGGCCAAAACAGTACGGAACAACCGTGTTTCTTCAGGAAAGGCAGCAGACGTTTATTCAAACACTCTTTCACGTAAATTTCTTGGTTGACAGTCCCGGAAGCTATGAAAATGCTGCTTTTCAAGCCACAGGTACAGATGGCTTGCCAAACCAGATATTTCTTTGCGAACTTTGACAGTTTCATGTGCTTGAAAACATCTGCTACCTTTCCCCTTCCTTTTGCCGTATAAAACTCCTGTCCCGGAAGCTGCTTGTAGTCGGCTTTGACGTAGGTTTCGTCGTCCATTACCACGCAGTCAAACTTCGTCAGCATCGTCGTGTACAGCCTCCGGGATCGCGCTTTGGCCGTCGTATTTTGTTTATCATCGCGATTTGGAGTCACTACCTTCTTGTAAGTCGATAGTCCGGCTCGTTTTTTGGCTCGATGCACGGTTGTAGACGATACACCCAGCTTATTTGCGGCATCTCGGAGAGAGAGGTTAGGGTTTCGCTTGAAACTACCGGCAACTCTCTTTGTCGTCTCAGCGGCTTCCGGTTTTCGATTTCCCCCCGATCCAGACTTCCTGGCTGTCGACAAACGTTCCCCAAACACTTCAATTACATTTGTAACGGTTGATTTGGCAACTTTTAGCGATTTTGCCAACTTTGCGTGCGAGTAGCTCGGATTTTCGCGATGCGCGTGCAAAATTTTGATACGCTGCTCTTCTTGCTTGGACGGCATTTTGACAACTGAAGAGTGAATTCCAAAATCAAAATAGGAGCAACATTCTACACACACACACCTTCAAAATGAGGGGTGTTCAGGTTTTTTAAATGCAAAATTGAAAGAAATACGTCAAGTTGATATTGACCAAATTTTGACCGTATCACCCTTTATCTAGCAAGACGACTGAAAATTTAAAAAAAATCAGATAAATCAGGAATACTGGCAACACAGACCTAAAAATGAGGAGTGTTCAAGTTTTTTAAACGCACGATAAAAAATCTCCAAATTTGAGTCGACTAATTTTTGACCGTTCCACTCTTTACACAGAAATAAGCATTTTTTAATGAGCTGTTGATTGAAAAGTATTGAAAAATATTGATCTTTTGGTATATAATTTTTAAACAATTTTCTTGGTTTTCTTAATAAAATTTGTCGAACAAATCGCACCAGAATTGATATTTTTAATTAGAAGTTTCGCCATACATTTCGAACGATTTTCCACCAGGCCATACGATCTAAGCTGGCTCGCCCTCTAGTGGTGGGTATTGTCAGAACCAGCATGAAACACCTCATTAACAACTGTGGAAGTGCTCAAGAGACATTAAGTTGAGGGCCAGCGAAAAGTTGCAGTAGGATGGTAATAAAGCCATACAAGAAGCAGAAGAATAGTTAGCTCTCCCATTAATTTGGATGTACAAGAATCCCCTGAATTTCTCAGTTGAGCAGTTCCATGCCAAAAGACGAATCGGAAAAAAAAACTTGACCTTTCCGATTTGCATTATTCTTTTTTGCTAAAATTCGGCCATTTTGGATTTTTTAAGATTCACAAAATAGCGTCTATGAAATTGAAGCACGGAAACTGCACTTCTGATCGAAATGATGATTCCTCATTCGCAGAGACGCATTCACCTTCGAAGATGTGGGTGGGACAAGGTACTATCATAGAGCTAACTCTAAGATCAGCAGGTCCCGAAGAAACTAGCTCAACTTTTTGGCTCAGCTCTGGTACTATCTTCGGTCCCAAGCTAATCGATGCACCCCTCGAAAGATAGGAAAATCCACGAACCCCTCATTTCATCTGTCAAACTTTCATAGCGAATCAAAACAAACATAGTGTAGTACTGGAATTTATACTAAAATGGGATACGTTAATCGATTTGCTTGGGACCAATAGGCTAGTCCAATGTTTCGAGGGGTGCATCGATTAGCTTGGGACCGAAGATAGTACAAGAGCTGAGCCAAAAAGTTGAGCTCGTTACTTCGGGACCTGCTGGTCTTAGAGTTACCTATATGGTGTTACGTTGCGTTTCGTTGCGTTTGTAACGAAGTAATTCGAAAATTGCATACTGGCAACTGTCATGTATCTACTTTAACGTTCTTATTTTGATTGCTTAAGGAAAACTGTTTGGTAGTGAATGGCTCTCCAATCAAAGTTCAGAACAGGAAAGCACGACAATTACCATTGCCGGCAACGCCCATTTTCTCCGTTACGGGGAAAGGAAGCATATTGTTGAGCACTTCAGTCGGGATTTCCATTAGTAAGAATAGTAATAGTTTGTCATTGGTGGATCAATGCAGGTTTTTTAAATATGATCTCTATTAAATCGTGGGTGGGACAAAACTTTGACTTTCCAATCCAGGTATTTTCGTGCGTAGGACATGTCCCATCTGTCCCACCCACTCCTCACGCCTCTGCTAATTCCCATCACAACCTTAATAATAATTTAAAACAAAAATGAAAAATCCCGTACCGCTCGATGAACCTAATCACAAAAACTCATCGGCAAAACCGTTTCCTGCTATATAGCAGAACAGAGTTTCAAAATCCATTTATCGAAAATGTAATTACCTCGTCAGCATCAAGTGTCTCTCTTCCAACGCTAAACAAACCAACCAACGTCGAGCTGTCTACCATTGCGGCGGTTGTTCCGATGATGCTAAGCCATATCTCTACGAAATGCCGTTCCAAAAGCCGAGTAGGTACTTCTCTGCCCGGAGGACACTTTTTCGTCGAACATTCTCCCTAGAGGCACTTGAGTACCACCATCAGCGAGCGAGCGGGGGTTTCAACGGCTGGCTGCCTTTGGCCAACCCAGTCGTCTGAACCGTCTGCTTAGCCCACAGCGGAGCACATTGCCAAAAGCGCGTCTTATTCGAGCCAAGCTGAAAGTTTCAAAGTGACTCGAGATTGGAAAACCAGCCAGCAGAACATCTCGGGGGACGGCGGCTGGTTGGTTTGCTCTGTTTCGGTGAAGCGCGCGTGCCTCAAAATTATGTTGGTATTTCGCCTAGTTGAAGGCCGCATCACACCACCCAGCCACCACCGACCGGTGCGGTACTTTGCCATCTGCGATCATTTAAGTGCGAGAAGATGAGAGCAGAATGGCAAAAGTGCAAAAGTGATTGGGTATGAAGCGAAGGGAGACAGTTTTCGGAGTTGGCACCGGATAGAGCCAGAGGGGATACAATATACCTACCTACCTATCTACTACAGTCCTACACAATGGAAGTTGTGCCGTGTGGCACGCAGTCTGTGAAAACAATTTCTGCTACTTAAAAGTTTCTGTTATTTTAGATGAAATTTTGTGGCTTTGTTGTTTTTGGGAACTTTGCTCTCATTTCGTCGTCGGTGCGAAGCCATGCTCTCTTTTGGCAGAGTGAAAACTGAAGCGCGCGGCAATGATGAGTGATTTTGATTCGCATTTTGGCAACCATTTATTATGGTCAGTTATTTTCCAAATTTGGAGTTTCAGTCAACTTTGCGGTCAGTGGTAACGGTGCTAACACCACAAACCAAGAGCAAATTTTCATTACGTCGAAAGTAACATTCCGAGAAAAATTAAGTTTTATATTGATGACCGAAAAGTGTATTTACCAGGATATTCTCCTTACGTTCATTATTTTAGGACCACCGAAATCATCTTAGCAACAAACAGTTCGAGTTATTCACTTTAATAATGAGAAATCGAAACGACGACTGTACACTTTTCATGGGTTTCTCTGCGCTGTTACTTAAGGCAAACGGCATCTCCATAGAAATCGGGTGACTTAAGTAACATCGAAAAATATGTTGATCGGAAGGTCACACACACACACACACCAAATTTTAATTTTCATTATCAGCGAAACGGTTTGCTGGATCATGATCAACAACAAAAATTCAGCTAACATAAACGGACACCCAGTAGAGAGCTGTCAATCTGTTAGCGTCACAGTCGCAAGTATTTGCATTCGTACGATTCGTACAAACCACCGAGGAGGAGGAGATAAACAAAACTACAAACATATAAATTTATGTTGGTAAGAGCACTAATTATAACAAATTTTAATAAAGTATGCATGGAAAAGACCCTGGCGATTTTGTCTTTATTATTTGTGTATTTGTATGAAAAATCATTAATAGAAGCTGCCAGTCCCAAGTGAAAATAAATTCGATTTACTGAGTTTATTCAGCAAAATTATGTGAGCTGTCAGAAATTGTTGTTGCTGAAAAATCAGTGAATAAATATTGCTGATTATCAGTAAAATGTTGTCATTTTGACAGAAGTTGGAATTGCTGGAAAATTCAGCAGCATTATTTTGCTGGAAAGTTTGCTGATCTTTCATCAAGTCTAAAATCAGCAAAATTTTGCTGGGATTCAGTGATTTAAATTTGGTATGTGATCCTATATTCAGACCTCGATTCGGACAGTATATTAGGGAAAACATGTCAGAAGGGTATAACTCGAAACGTAAACAATGACTTTGAACGTCGATTTCTCTTGAATGACCACACACCCACGGCATCTGAGTTCACCAGCTCATAGAACAAACATTGATCTTTCAGATGATTTAGTTAGTTTGAGCGGGTGTGTTGTCATTCGTAAGAAACCGACAATCCAAGTCATTGTTTACGTTTCGAGTTAGACCCTTCTGACATGTTTCCCCTGATAGTGTAATAGCAGGAGCATCGATTGACACTGATAGCTCGCCTTTATTTACCTTTGTTACTTTCGACGTAATAAAAATTTTCTCATGAAACGAAGTGACAGGCTCGGAAACTTTGGTGACGAAGCTGCTATTGGCAAATCAAAGTTGGCTGCCGCACGCTATGTCTGAAGGCATTTTTTTTACAACATTCATGTGCCTCAGATTTTTCTTCACAGAATGGTAGTATTGATCCCAACAATCAAATCTGCGATGGTTTTAAAATAGTTGATCTTGGGTTTTTTTGAGAAAAAGTGTTTTGAAGTTTACAAAGCCAATTGTTAGGTGTATATTACAGTTATGACCCGATCCTGTCAGTCTATTCGCGCATCAGACTGTTATTTTTCAATAACTCCACATAATTATAATTTCATATCTTCCTCCTTCAAGATGGATGTTTAAGATACACATACTTTGCTAGCTGACAAAATGGGGTCATTGCTGTATAATTATTCTCTTTTTTCAGCCTTCCAGTCTGATTTATTATTGATTAAAAATTATTTAAGTTTTCTTCCAGCTTTTCGATAACGGAACATTATTAGATTTATACTGTAATGATTTACTCTTACAGCTTTCACCCTGGTTTTGTCTGTTGATTTGATTTGTTTAGCAAACCCCACACGTATCAATATATTGACGCGAAGGGGAATTATTGACATTAATATTGATGATGTGAATACAGAAATATTGTCAATACCGATGTATTGACGTCAATATTGAATGTATTGACAATACGATTATTGTCAATAAAAGCAATCGTGTACGGTCTACATTTGAATTGGTTTTCAGCGCTTTGGTTTTGGCAGTCGCGGGCGGTCAATTTTGCTCATGCTCATGCTCTAAGTTTATTTTCAGCTTTTCGATAATGGAACGTCTTCAGATTTATATTATAATGATCCACCATTTTGTTTAGTAAATCCAAATCCAAGTATAATGCATGATAACACTGATTCATTTAAAACATGGTCGCATCACTTATCAAGGTGAATCCTGATCCAACGAACCCAACTTACTAACAAAATCTCCTTTCCTGTGTCTTTTGTTGGGGTACAGAGGTAAACACGGCCCACAAACAACAAAGGTCACTCTAATATTCCTTCCCTATTCCCACCTGATTGCAAGGACGTGGCCGGCGCCGTTATTGATCTACAAAATATGGAGTCACTGAAACTTGTACAATGAGAATGGACGATCACTCCCAGCCCCATTCAGTTGATTCATTGTACAATTTCACTGATTCTGATCAATCACGGAGTAGCAACCATTGATATGTGCAGTCAGTCTAAGCTAAGCTAAGCTAAAGCCAATTGTTAGGGTGTATATGGACTATTGACCATTCAAAACTATTATGAATTGAACAAATGCAGTTAAATAAGGTTCAAAAGTTGATAGAATTAACCCAAATGGCATTAAAGAAGTTATTTTCGACTCCCAAGTAAGATCCATATTGATTATGTCGACTTTGCGTAAAATCAATTAATATTGGTTGGTAGCACAGCGTTGTCAGATATACCGATTTATCGGTATTGATACCGCTTTGCAAACTTGATATCGGTATACAGATAAGGTTTCTCAGAATACCGATTTTTGAGATTTTATACCGATATTTTTAAATAATCAAAATGTGTATTGCCTAACCACACTTAACTGTCAGGAGAAACTATTATGAGAGACTTTAATCTTTTTGAACATCTTCCGTCTTCTCACAACAGTTTTTTTTCAACTTCCCCGGAACTTCAGGGATTCCAGAGCTTTATTTCAGTTCCATTAGTTTTAGGAAATCTACAGGAACTCAGAAGGTCTAAATTTTTGGGTCACTTTAAAGATCTGTAAGGGTTGGTTTCTATAAATCAAAGACAGTTACATTAATCTCAAAAATGTCCAGGGAACTCCAGTTAACTTAAGGAAACATCATAAATATTTTGGAAACTTCACAAGTCCAAAAAACTTCAAGGAAATTGAACAGTTTTCATGACAGTTCCATTCGTTTCAGACGAATTGAAGGGAAGCTCAGAGAGCATCAGTACAGATCAATTAAGTTCAAGTATATTACTGAAACTTTAAAGTGCTTCCGAGAAATTCATGGAATTTCCGAAAACTTCAGCAAAGTTCAGAGAGGTTCATGAAAATTTTGGAAACGTAAGGTAAGTTACATGTGTTATTATAAAATGGGGAAAACAATTGAAGGAAGATCCGTGTTTGTGAGGGCAGTTTGAAGATCTTTTCAAAATCGGGAAGATCAGAGAATTTCAATGCTGATGTTCCATTAATGTCATGAACATTGTGAGAGCACTTAAGAACTCAAGCAGCACAAAGCTGTGGCAGAAAGTCCCATAAAAGTTGCCTGAAGTGTGCTGCTAGGGAAATGTTCACGAAAGTCCAGAGACCTTCAAAGAAATTTTGATATTTTCCCGTAATTTAATTGAAGCTCCAAATACTTCGAGAATGATTAGAGTACTTCTAAACAACCCCATTCACTTAAGGAAAATTGCAAGAATTTTCAAGGAGTTGCGAAGAATTATGGGAGTACATTTCAGGAATCTTTCGAAAACTTCAGAGACATTGCAACGGCACCGGTGGTGTAGTGGTAAGCGTGATTACCTCTCACCCCAGCAGGCCTGGGTTCAATCCCAGTCGGCGCCGCCGGGATGTTCTGAGGCATAACATCTCTGATCACGCCTTCCTTCGGATGGGAAGTAAAGCCGTTGGTCCCCGGTTCATGAGTTGATGGGTCGATAGGTAGGGTCCAGGTGTGGGAGCTGCCTTCCTGGCACGTCGGTAGCATTGGTGCTCAGCACGGAAAACAAGATCGACGGAAAAAACAAACCAAAGGAAAAAAAAACAAAAAAAGAGACATTGCGAGGTCTTCAGGGATATTTTATGAATATCAGAAAAACTGCTGCACAGTTCGAAAAAGTAGTGTAAATTTCTGTTCAGTATGATGCACATAAATGGAGCGTCACATATCATATAAGTTTACATTATAGGTATATCATGTAAAGTTCTGAAACATTTCATGCAATGTAGCAAATATTGTACACAAAAGCCCATTGTTGTAAACAACATTGTTTACAAGTTTCTCGGTTGCGTGAAATGAAATACAAGTTTACATCACTATTAAAATTCAGAATTTTTATCTGTGTACATTCGTCGTTTCGCTTTCTCATTATTAAAGTGAATAAATCGAACTGTTTGTTGCTAAGATGATTTCGGTGGTCCTAAAATGATGAACGTAAGGAGTTTTTTTCTGATATTAATAAAATATCCCTGAAGACCTCGCAATGTCTCTGAAGTTTTCGAAAGATTCTTGAAATGCACTACCATAATTCTTCACAACTCCTTGTACTGAGTACACTTTTCATGGGTTTCTCTACGCTGTTACTTAAGGCAAACGGCATCTCCATAGAAATCGGGTGACTTAAGTAACATCGAAAAATATGTTGATCGGAAGGTGATTGCGTCAAAAAGCCATTTGACTTAAATTTAAAAATAGAATGTGATCCTATATACGGACCGTATAATATAGTGTAATAGCAGGAGCACCGATTGACACTGATAGCTCGACTTTTTTTTTTACCATTGCTACTTTCGACTTAATGAAAATTTGCTCGAAGTGATAGGCTCGAAAACTTTCGTGACGAAGCTGCTATAGAGATTGCTGACGTTTATCATACGCACACTACGTCACGTATACAGGGTGCGTGACGAATTTTTGCAGTAAATGGCATATTTGAGAAAAAATACACCAGTTAGTTATTCTAGCAATGAATTTTGTGCGATTTATTTTCTTTCGCAACATATGGAAGTTGTAAGTAAATTTATTCAAAAAAAATTGCCTTCCCTTTCGACGACTGTAGTTAGACGCTTCCGGAAACTGCAGTATGCACGTTTTAAAATGTTTCGATCCATAGATGTCATCACTGCCTTGATTTTAGCTTTTAGCGACTTAAGTGTGGTGTGAGGGGTTCTATTGGTATCCCGTTGGACGACGCCCTATACAAAATAATCCAACGGATTGATATCGGGACTGCTTGGGGGCCAAATTTCTTCCTCCCAAATTTACGAAATATTGCAAGCCATTTCTGTGCTTTATTAGCAGTATGAGCAGGTGCTCCGTCTTATCACTTTCCCAAGCCTTTTTTAATATTATACACTGTTCTTTCAGACACATTGACCGACCGAATTATTTCTTTCATGCATACTCCGGCGTGCAACAAAGCGACAACGGCTGACAGATTGCTCTCTTGTTTCGACATCTTTACGTTTACTCAACATTGTTTGTTTAAATCTTACACCTAACAGTATAAGCTATCCAGTGCTGCCAAATATATCTAAATCATGATGCACAAGCATGATAAATTACTATTTGAAATTTACTGCAAAAATTCGTCACGCACCCTGTATGTATACGCAAAATGTTTTCATCGGGAAAAAAACTTCATAGCGATAAAAATTTCCCGATGAAAACAAATCACTGACACAATCATACTTTAGCAATCTCTATAGAGATTAGTGACGTTTAAAGCACGCACACTACCGGGTGCATAACCGTGTAAAGATGTTTATTATTTTCCTCTGGCTAACCTAAAAAATGTATGAAATTAGATCTGTCAAAATGAGTTTGACAACGATTTGTTATGTATTTTTCTCGGATTTTCACTAACACGCTCTCACATATTGCACAAATACAACCAGACGTTGAAAATCTCAATTGACAAATCAAAGCTCAAGCTATTTTGAGGCTACTCATTTTCGAGTCGAAAATCACTCATTCCAGCCAAAAGGGAAGTTACTTTTACTTAATAGAAATCCGGACTTAGGGAAAAAAATATATTAGAACCATTTACCCAGAATCTATAGGGTAGATCCCACTCCTCGGAGCAAATTCAGTTTACTCATTTTTTGTCAACTCCATACAGCATGCAAAAATGAGTTCGATCTACATACCCAGTTACTGAGTAGGGGAGCTATACGAGTACAAGCTTAAAATGCTTTTATTTTGCAAATGGAGCATTTTTTTGACGTAGGACTACGCCTGTATTTTCTATATGGGGGTACACTTTGTGAAAACCGATAATGGAATGTGTAACAAAATTATGAAAGATTTTGAACGTTAATAACTTAGTTGCCCCTGAACCAATCTCAAAAGTTTTATCATCAATCGATCAGAAATACTTCTACGCATGTGTTAAATTTAAGACTTTATCATTTTTCAAAATGTCACTCTTGAAAATTGTACGAATGTGCAACTGTGGTAGTTAAAAGTATCACCGATTACCTGCGAAAAGCGATTTCCCTAACACAGATTTCAAAGTTGAATTCCATCCGGTCTCACCAAGCGGTGTTTATTGAATCACCGCGTGCACTGAACGAAAACCTCGGCCAAATATTGTATGATTATTGATTCGATGGAGCCCTATAACACTAATCATTCGATATTTGGATGATTATCTTTTGCTCTTTCTTACACCTTATCCCATATGTTTCATATGCGTGTCATCCTGGTTTTAGAATACTAGAATACAATTTTAAAATGTTCGATATCTGAAAACCAAACTAAAATTCATCAGTTATGTTAATGAAAATACGCTTAAAACTGAACGAAATTTACCTCAAAATTTACATAATTCATATGATGTTGAATTGTTCCCAGCAGAAACATTTATAAAGACACTTTATTTTCCTTAAACAATAAAAAATGAAACTTAAGGACAATATTGCTCAATATGCTAAACACCACCGGTGGAAGTCCTACGTGTTCATGTTGGAATTTGAACCAACCCGAGTCCATAGCATGCACCGTGTTGTAGGTGAGCTGCATAATGGTTTATGGTTGCACCAGGATCAGATGATGCAAGCGTGTTGTCTCGGAGTTGTCCTCGTGCCCACGGGATACCTGTGCCAGAGAATACTGTTCCTTGTTGGCACGAATCCACTATTTGTTACGCTGCCGTTTCAGCACTCGTTGTAGTTCGTTCTCCACCTGCTGGATCTGTTCCACATTGACGTCGATCAGGATATTATTGGCAAGGTCGGTATTTGTCTTCCTGTTGTTTCGTGCCCTGAGAAAATAAAATAAATTATTGTGGGAAGCGGCATCGCTGGTGCTTTTCAAACGTTTGTAACTTTTTCTGGTATTTGAAGTGAAAACACTTTCTTTTTTGATCGTTCTGTATGGGAATAAACGAAGGCTAGATAGATCTTTCATAATAACGCGTTGCGAATTTGTTTATTACTTACCTGTTTGGATATAATCAGGTAATACCGAGGGTAATACACAAATTAAAGAAAGTTGTCTACAATATGTCTGACTAGCATGAGGACTAACAACATTTAACATTGTAGTTCTACTTCTTATCACACACCCTCACGAAAAATGAATGATTTTCGTTATAGGGTGTTTTGATCTATTTATCTGTTGCGTTTGAGATGAAGTTCTTTAGCTATGTGTCCATACAAATATCAATCATGAAGGCATATACATATCAAAGCCATTATCATCTGCAAGCAGGATGATTCGCATTTGATATAAGTAATCTGTGTCGTTTGCTTCTGTTGTCATTCGAAAACGAACCGATGGCATTACAGAGCACTTTGAATGACGATTCATTTGATATTTGGCATGTATTTTCGTTCGGTGTGGTGAGTGGTGGTGTTCTCCAGTACACAACGAAAGGCTTCCTGCAAGCAGCGAGATGCAGCCCACATGAGCATCCATAGGAGGAAGAAGCCGCACCATTATTGATCGGAATCAGTAGCTCTTCGTGAGTCGCTGTGGGTCATCTATGTCTAGCGCGTCATCTTAAAAAGTATAAACAAATAAGATTTATTTTATAAGACCACATAGTCCTACGTCGTCATTGCGTACAACCCCATAGGGCTGTCCCTTGTAGTTTATAATCTGGTTGCTGCTACGGTGGTAGAAAAGCTAAAATCTGTGTATTAAACTAAAACTTTGAAAACATATTTTCTCTATATTATATTTCTAAAGAGTACTTTTTTACTAACGAAGCATTAATTAAATTTTATTAAAATAATTTGTTCGCAATATAAATGCATTTTAAGGTTGCACTCGTATACCTCACCGTGCTAAATTTTGAAATCATCATCACATTCATATTTCTTCTATGCTCCATGGGGGCAAACTTTGATTTGCCATTTGAAATTTTTAAGTGTACCACATGGCAATACCAACCGGTGGAAATTAACGATTAAAAATTGGCTCACTACTTGACTAGCCTATTGCTCCCAAACAAATCGATTAACGTACCCCATTCTAGTCTAAATTCTAGTCAATTTAACATCGTTAGTTTCCACCGGTTGATACTACCACTCGATTGTACTAGAATTTTCTTCAAATCTACTAGAATGCTAGTACTCTTTCACTCTAGTCGAAAAAATGCACACAAATCCAACTTTGATTAAAGCAAAACAAAAAATACAAGCGCAGCAAACGGCTCGTGCCATCAGCTTCTAAGAAAATTACCACATTATTTTAATTGATTTCTTCACCAGTTAGTCGTCTTTCACTTCATTTGTGTTAACACTGCTTGACCATTTGATGCTCATTTGTTTCAACACTACAAGCACACTCTCTGCCGTTCCGTTCCGAATCAATACTCAATCTTTTCAGAATGCGACAGAAAATCCCCAAAAGTCAAATTGCTAATCCTCATTCTAATCGCAACAGTCTGTGGCCAGGCAGAAGATCTTCCAATATCTCTTTTTCTTCTTTTCACCGTGTCTACCTCCGGCGTTCACTCGTCTTTTGTCAGCCCTGGTTTTGAATTATCACTTCTGGCAGCCTTTCTTAAAATCCCACCACCCGGCGAAGAAGGAGGAGGACCCGGTACTAATGATAATGACGGCGGGTACCACCTCGGCACGTCGGAACCGGATTCCCGCAGTTCTCTCCGCTTAAGCTACCTAAGTATATGCGGCCCCTAGGATCCCGGGGGCCTCCACAAAAGTTAATCCCTTTGTTTCGCCAACAAAACGAGTTAATTCATTCACTCCGTTTTTGGCTCATTATGCTTATCTCTCTGCCTCTCTGCCCGACTCTTTTATCCGGCATTAAGCCCATCGCCTAGGAAGCCATCAGGATTGGAACAGCGGTTTTAACTCCTTTCGGTTTTCTGTCGGTCTTTTGCAAATTTGCATTTTTATGCGCAAATTTCCCACGTTTCAACAACAACGTCCGACCGACGGCTGGACGGCAAGAGAAAGTGTGAAAATTGCCGTTTTCACGATTTTCGGGCCCCGGAGATGCATATTCATGAGATTTTGATTAAACTGCAATCGTAATAGATTGATGAGAAGGTTTTGGCCAAGTCCAGTGAGTAAGAAAATTTCCTTCTCAATTTTTTGTTCAATTATTCTCCATGGTAATCTCACAAATATAAATGTCGGCTAGAATCGAGAAGAGGTGGGCAATTAATCACATCATTTGAGCAACTTAAATAGTGTTGTTTCCTACCACTCGAACTTTATTTTGAAGCAATATTTTGAGATTTCATAAAAAAATTCCTGCAATGTTTGACGTGTTCTGTTCAACTTCTTTTATCAAACTAGGGGAAATGGGTGTAATGTCGGCCTAAATGCCCCAGCATTCGACTAAATTTTCAAAAGCGACCAAAATATTCATTAGTATCATCCCAACTCATCTAGATAAAACTGATAAATAGCTGATTTTTAATGATGGGCCCAATCTTAGATCCATAGGCCTACATTAGAGCCATTTCCCCTATATGGTGAAAATAGCAAGAAATATGATTGAATTGGGTTGTTTAGGGATATTGCGGTTAATACATTTTCATTATCTGCATTAAAAATGGAACCGAAATCCAAAATGTCATCAATTTTGGTACACTACAACTATTTTAAATATCGGCACCGGTGGTGTAGTGGTAAGCGTGATTGTCTCTCACCCCAGCAGGCCTGGGTTCAATTCCAGTCGGCGCTGCCGAGATGTTCTGAGGCATAACATCTCTGATCACGCCACGGAAGGGAAGTAAAGCCGTTGGTCCCCGGTTCATGAGTTGATGGGCCGATAGGTAGGATCCAGGTGTGGGAGCTGCCTTCTTGACGGCGGTAGCATTGTTTTTTTTTTTTTTTTTTAATTCTTTATTTAAGAGATTTTTAGTCTTATTTAGGCTAGTTCATCTCTAAGACGGTAGCATTGGTGCTCAGCACGGAAAACAAGATCGACGGAAAACAAATCAAGGAAAAAAAAACTATTTTAAATAAGTACGATTACATTAGCGAAATCACCATCTTAGCGCCCCTTGGTGGGACTTTGTATGGGCTATCAGATGATGTATACAAATTGGTATATTTTTCGAAGTTAAACAACCCAATTGATTACCAAAAGAGCATTCAATCAATGAAGGGAATTGATCAATGTAGATATGATAAAAATTACCATACAATACATAATAGCAAATCAGTGTTCACTCGGCTATCGACAGAAGTAGGCCACTCTCGATGTGTGTCACGCGATCGTCTGTTTACTCGGCAGCAACCATTGTGTGGTCCTCCTCATTGTTCTTCATCAGCAGTTAATTCAGTCGATGCGTCGTCGACTTTGGAAAGCAACAGTTTCATGATGAGTGTGGTAGTGATGACCACTTTTTGCGTCCATTACTGCAATGGAAGCACTCTGACCTCCGTTGGCGATACTGCCATACAATTAAACCACTGGCTTATTGGAAAGGGTAAGTCACTCAGCACATTGTGCCGAAATTAGATTCGACACAACTTGAGCACATCCATCGGCACACCTTCGGCACAATCTCGTAGGCATTGTAAATAAAATTGCGCTGCTGGACAACTGTCATTGAAGTTGTTCACAACATTACGTGCTGTTTGACTGTATATTCAGGAACATCCTATAATTGAATATACCAGAGGAACTCAGACCAGCAGTTCACTTCTCGGTTCACTTATAGATCTAAATACGAAATGTTGGTTCTAGCGTGGGCTCTAGAGACTGAGGCAGTTAATCAGACCCCATTAACTCAAATAATGCTGTACATGTCTTGCAATGTCTCACAATACAAACTACAGAAGTCATATTCATCATGCTCTATAGTCGGTCTCCAACAATGTTCCCCACCGGTTCCAACTCTTTTCGGGCGCTGATAGACCGTTGCTTTTCACATCATAAAACCTTAAAACACAGGATTTTTACTATCGTATGACGACAAAACACCAAAATTTCGTACACCCGCCACTTCCCGCGTTATCCTCAATCCGATTTATCCTTACGATTTCAAACCAAAACATTCAAGGTGTCAGAAATACCGGGTTGCCGGGATGGGTATTTTACAAACAATCGCTGCTTGCTCTATGACCGGCACAATCGGCACACCTGCGGCCTGCGGCACACTTGCGGCACACTGAAAAAAAGGTGACCCAAGATTGGCGTGCGGAGTGACCTACCCCTGGTTTATTGTGTTGTACGTTTGGACTATAGTTTTAAGATGTATTGTATAGTGAACAAGAATCCTCGGCTCTGTAAAGCTAATTCAATTGAGCCTTATCTAATAAATTAATAAACAAACAAAAACATAACAGCAAATACACCGAGAAAGGCGTCACTTCTAAATCTCAATTCTATATGCTCGAAAAATCTCACACTAGCAAACGAAAAATAATTAAAATTAATCTCGAGCACGCACGGACGATCAGACCACCTTAGAATTGAACATTTTAATCAGTCTAGGAGTACAGCAACCTCAATATATGCCGTCCACTCGCTGCTATTTCTTGGCCGGCCTGTACCAATTGTGCTGATTTTTCGTAGATAACTAGTTTATGGTTGACAGCTGATATTGTGACGCCCTGGTTGACACTAATCACACACACAAAATCAGCGTAATTGGTGGAAGGACAGCCGAGAAATAGGTAGGACGGTACCACCCACCGCATATATGAAGAAATTACTGTATGCTAATCGACTGAGTGAAACCTCTATCGATTTTCCACATATTCCTGAAGTTTTTCCTGGAAAATTAGACTCACTTTCGAATAAATCCAGTGTTGACGAAATTGTGTCCACTCGCCTCAATTTTGAGTTGATCTGATCGTCCGTGCAGTAGCGATAGCACTCAATTATATTTATGGATAAAGCTTCTGGGGTTGTCTCGGATGTTACACGGACGATGTTACCACTCAAAAGTAAGTTGAATTCGACTCACTTTTGTCAAAGGAGGACTTACTCACAAAGTGAGCTTTTCCAGGAAAAACATTTTTAATATGAGGAAAACCGAGAGGTTTCACTCAGTCTATTAGGTGGTTTTATCATGTAATAAGAAAGTAGAGGCTAGTTGATAGTGGATAACGTTGTTATTTTAAAATTGATTAAAATCCATATGGAACTGATATGCGATTTTAGGCAGAATACATCTAAAAGGAGTAAATTTTTGATCGATTTTCATAATTTTCAAGAAGTAGGGAAATGGATGTATTGTCGGTCCCTAATTTGGGCCCATTCAACAATCGACTAAATTTTCAATAGCAACCAAAAATATCCATTAGTCCGTCCCAATGACGCGTTCATCTAGATAAAAAATGATAAATAGCAGATTTTTAGCGATGGGCCCAATCTTAGATCCAAAGGCCAACATTAGAGCCATTTCCCCTATTTCCTGTAAAACCTTGGAAAATTTTACTCACTTTGTGAGCAAATTCTCTTTTGACTAAATTGAGTGGAAATTCAGCTTACTTTTGAGTTGATTTCATCGTCCGTGAACGAGAAAAAACAAGCTTTAGCCAGAGCAGCAAGAAAGCTCTCAATGGTCGATGCTTTGTTTCTCGCATGCGGTGCACATTATATGCACGGCGAATGAGAACAACCCAAATTTGAGTTCAGTTATCTCATAAATCACAAAAGTGCAGGAACTCAGTGATGAGTAAATTTCTCGATGAACTTTTCAAATGGTCCTATCCAGGGTGCCTTCCATTCATTTTGACTAAAAAAATGTTTTAAGAAATTATGGCATGATAAGATATTATGAAAATATTTTGATTATGTAAACAACAAGAAAAGATTGTTAAGTTTGTGTTTGACACATAATACCTCCAAATTTTGCTACATGAGAGTCGCAATAAGCAATTTTGTAATTTATCTCACCCACTCTTCGCTCTTCACTCTTCGCGAAGAGGCGATCAGAAAAACGCTCATTGTGACTCTGTCAAAGCTAAATTTGCAGGTTTGATGTGTGAAACACAAACTTTACAATCTTTTCTTATTACTTACACATACAAAATATCATCATAATATCCTATTATTCCATAATTTCTTAAAACATTTTTTTAGTCAAAATTAATGGAAGGCACCCTGGTCCTATCTGCTTTGATCGATTCTCTTCAAAGAAAGGTTTTGCAGCTGAGTTATTAACGAAAGAGAAAGTCGATTAAGAGAACCAGTCAATGCAGATAGGACCCTTTGAAATGTTTATCTAGATTTGCCTCGTGTATTTCCAGGTTTATCCAGGAAAAACTTCCCAAATATGAGAAAAGTAAGGATTGGTTTCACTCAGTCTTTGGTACTGCTCCTAGACTAAGTTAACTTTTCGTCAATTTTCCTATTTTTCCGATCGATTTTTGAAACTCAAATTTGTGTTGTTCTCATGTGATGTGTGATTATTTAATTCTAATTTGAGTTTCATTCCCTTCAAATTCACATACGGCAAATGAACCCAACTTATATTTCAGTACCGTTCACTCAAATTCGTAAAAAAATAAGTCACAGCTTACTCACCGGGTGAGTCGATCGAACTCACTTGCGTCCGATGTATCGAGTTGTCAAAAACTGAGTAAACGAGAAACGTCAATCTGAGTAAAAGCCACTCAGACTTAGAAAAAATGCCTGCCATGTTGGAGAAGACGAACGAATATTTTACTCAAAACCGGCGGAAATGCCTTCAGGTAAGTAGGAATTGCTTAGAGAAACGGTGTTGAACCATTTTCTGGTCCGGTAGAATGAATCCAGGGCAGGCAATTTTCATTTCCTTGAATAAAAATCAAAACAAACATCCCCCAGCAACTGAAAATACCGCTGCGTGGATTTGAATCAGTGTACGTTAGAACGTCGAATACTCAAAAGTGAGTCAACATAAGGCTACTCAATTTTGAGAAGCGCTACTTGCCGCTGAGATGAGTACATTCGGCTCAATTTTGAGTTGACCAGCGTGGCACTCAAAGAATGAGTAGAAGATTATTACTCATATATGAGGGACATTTATTCATATTTGCGTAAACATTTACCAACTCTATGAGTGACCAACGTTTTTGTAAATTTGAGTCATTTTCATTTGCCGTTAAAAACGTAGGTTACTGACACGGCTGGTAAAATCGATGCAATATTGTGTGGGTTTCACTCAAAATCACTAAAAACGTCGGCTGCTCATAGACTGAGTAAAATTTTCCTCGGTTTCCTCAAAAATCTGCCCGAATATATGAGGAAAATCGACAAAAAAAATCTCAGTATAGGAGTAGACTGAGTGATGCCATTCTTTAGTTTCCTTATATTCCATAAAAGTTCCCTATCCTTTTCCTCTCATTTTGTTAACCGACTTTGCTCGGGTATCTTCGCTTTTCTCGATATTGCTTGATTTCATCCAAAAATTCTTTCCGATTGCATTCTCCCAGAACGTTGGCAACCTGCGCAACATCCACATTTCCCAGCTTGCTCATGCTGTGTGTAGCATGCATGAGCGATGAGATCAACTCAAAATTGAGTGGTTTTCACTCATAATCGTAATACCGTAGGTTACTCATAGCGAGCTCATAAACGGCGCCGGTGGTGTAGTGGTAAGCGTGATTACCTCTGAGGCATAACATCTCTGATCACGCCTTCCTTCGGATGGGAAGTAAAGCCGTTGGTCCCCGGTTCATGAGTTGATGGGTCGATAGGTAGGGTCCAGGTGTGGGAGCTGCCTTCCTGTGGCACGTCGGTAGCATTGGTGCTCAGCACGGAAAACAAGATCGACGGAAAAAAACAAACCAAAGGAAAAAAAAAATAGCGGGCTCATAGACTGAGTAAAATTTTCCTCGCTTATCCTCAAAAGCTGCTCGAATATGAGGAAAATCGGTGAAAATTTTATTCAGTCTTGGAGCATACCATACGATTTTCTTCATAACCGAAAACTTTCCGAGGAAAATTTTACTCAGTTTATGAGTAAGCTACGTTGTTAAGAATTTGAGTGAATGAAACTATATTCGAGCTGGTTTTGAGATTTGTTTATTTGTTTATTTGTTTATTTAATAATTCAACGGACAATAAAAGGAAAATTTTACTCAGTCTATGAGTAGCCTACGTTTTTGCGATTTTGAGTGAAAACCACTCAACTTTGAGTCGATCTCATCGGTCGTACATCCTACACACCGCATGAGCAATTGAGCAAGTTGGTAGATGATGTGGGTGATGCGCAAGTTGCTAACGTTCAAGGAGAATGCAATCGAAAAGAACACTTTTGGATGAAATCATGACACACTGCCGGTTAAATTAATCGCAACAATCTACGTTTTTTGCTGAATATATTGTTTGCTTACTGCAACCGGAATCGTATAGTAATTTTACCATTCAGATTTCCTGTGAATATTGAGGAAGTTTCTATCATACTTTATGTTGTTTTTACTGCGCATACATCGTTAGGCAAATAATAGAATCACAGACAAACAGACATAACACTCGCAATTTATACATCGAACAAGCATTTAACGGACAATTTAAAAGTATCGCAGTTGGTAGTACCGCCACCTGCGGCGCGCATAGTAAATTCCCTTGCGTTTGACGTTTACACACTACCGCCATCTGTTCAGCGTACTACCCACCACAGTGTATTCAACAGATGGCGGTAATGTTTTAGCGACGATGTTTTACAGTGAGAAATATTCAATATGTGATGTCTGTTTGTCTGTGATAGAATCATAGGTCAAACCGAGGGTCAAACATTGAAGTTATTTATTCTACTTTTATTTGTAAACTAGTGTATTTTATGAAACAAAATGTTTATTCATTTACCAAATTAAAAGCACTTTTCAATAATTCGAATCGTGACTTCAACTCCCAACGATAAGCAATAGGGATCGTTTAAGTTGGTTTTTATTTAGCTGTAGTTGAGGCATGGTGGCTTTCGATGACTGTTGCACCACCGGACACATGGTCGTTCCGGTGGTACTGATAAAGACTGTGGCTGAAGACGTTGGCGACGACGACTGGGTAGTGGCGAATAGCAACATCGGCAAACACAACCGCACCGGAAATAGGTGAATCCAATAGAAACTAAGTGATTGTTTCAGTCTCTGGCGGTGAATAGGAGAACCCTCAAAAGAGTGATGAGGGTGAATATTTTCACCGTGAAGACCACTTCCGATGTAAGTTTGCAAGTTGTGCAATAAAATGTACATTATTTCAAGTTTTCAAAATCTTCATTATGAAGTAAACAAATGGATTGGATGACATTCCCACTTAAAATCGGCTAGCGCACTCTACATTGATGGTGCATGAAAAGAGCCTATCGCTTTTGGTAGCACTTTTTGAATGCATTCAACCAGGGTTGCTTCCACTCACTTGCTATAAAAACATATTTTTTGGAATTATAATATCATTAGATGATATAATGATATGCTTTTCTTGTAAGTAACGAGACGAGGGCTTAAAGTATGTGTTTGACTCATAAAACCTGCCAATTTTGCTTTCATAGCGTCACAATAAGCGATCTTATGATTCGTGAGCGTTCACTCAGACTGAGCACTCACGAGTCGTAAAATTGCTTATTGTGACGCACTAAAAGCAATATTGACAGGTGTTATGTGTCAAACACATACCTCACGTTCTCTTCTTATAACTTACAAATACTTATTATCACTATACCATCTCATGATTTCATAATTATGAAAAACATTTTTTTTATTACAAGTGAGTGGAAGTAACCCTTCATTCAAATGCTCCTCGGTGAAGCAACCAGCCTTTAGCAACAGGAACACGTTCGTTGCATTTTCCAGAGTCTCTGTCTTCAAATCCACCGATGTAAGCAACTTAAACGCTCCGTTCCGTTTTTTTCGTTCAGTTAGGACATGTCCTTAGCGATCTTCCGCTTGGCATCCGCGTTGTCCCGGTTCTCTGTCAGGTAGCCATCGTTGCTTTTTTTATAATGCGGTTATTTTTCCAGGCTCATTTGTGGAGCCGATATTCATTGTTTGGATAGTAAAATTACTTAAAACTAACGTTAGTAAAGCGGGGGCCGATTACTCGCGGCTATCTCGAGGTTAGGGGTAACAAATTGTTACAAATGGATGGCAGGGTAGGGATTGAGAACGCAAGGTTTGGAGAGCAATGTGCCCTTGATCTCGAACTAAGCGACATACTGATGAAAAACCATCGTTGATCTCGGCAGCCAATTTAGATCCACGGGAGAGATTTTCCCGTGCCCGATCGATGGCCAGTTTCATGTTTCCGTCAATTAAATTTCTAGAAATCTTACTTTCTAAAATTGTGTAGAACCGAATCGCAAAAAAAAGGTATCGATAACGTGAACCCGTTTCAGCGATTGCAACATCAGCAACAGCGTTTTTTTATTTTATTTTTTTGTGAGGAACTTGATCGTCTTATCGAGGGCCAGTTTTGTAGGAATCCCAGTGCAGGTGTACACACGTTATCCAAACCGAACTACCGGACAATAAACACCCATCCCGGGAGTCACGTGATAACGAAGAAAAATAACAACCGCGGACTACGTTCTACGTGCGTCTTTATTTACAAGTTACAATGGACTAGTCAACACACATCAGCAATTTACACAGAAATTCAAAACAACCCAAAATTAAGTTCTTTTCACTCATCTCCCATGTTCCGTACGATAAGCCAAATTTGGGTAAACCGGCTCAAAGTAGTTTGCATTTAAGCACGGCAAAAAAAAATTACCCATCGCTAAGTTATTTTCAATTTTTTCTACCCAAAATTAAGTTCAATTAACTCAAATTTGGGTATATCGCATATTACTCAATTTTGGCTTCTCGTACGGAACTAGACGGTTGAGTCGAATCTTTCGTTCTATTTTTGACAACAATAGCGAGAGGAAATGAAACGGGCAGAGGTCAAATAACTCAAATTTGAGTTTAAAAAACCCAAGCGGTGGGTAGTTTTGTTTTTCTGTGTATGCTTCGTCAGTGTCTCTTTCTCACGCACTCATACACACTCATTCTTGCAGCTGTCATCAACGTTCCTGGGGGCTGCTATAGACACTCTTGTGATAGACACACATCCAGAGGCTTTCACTACATACTTCCAACAAGTTTGTCCAGCAGGCGATCTTATGGATCATCGTCGTTCATGTTTTTTGTATGTTTTTTTTTTTCAAAACAAAATATTATAACAGTCAACCGAGTAGCCAAATATACAATTTTTCACAAACAAGCAATGTCAGCCCGAAGACTGGCACTCTCGGCACTGACGGCACAGCTACGGTACGTGAGGCACACTGAGAAAAAAAAGTAGTGTGACCACCCCATTGACCCAGATAAATAAATTTTATTCCCATTTCATCAGTTCTTGACCAATTTAGATAAAGCAGCTTTCAATCGATTAGGAACCTGGTTCAATTTTTTAATTTTGTGGGGGTTGAGTATAGTTCATGTTAAGCGTTAAACGTATTTAAGAAATATTTGGGTTTAAACTACATGTACTAAATTGTTTAGACTGAATATTTTAGGTACCGCAAGATAATGTTTTTTTGGGGCAACGACGAGCAAACTGGGACCCATAATTCCGAAAATATTTTTTTTTTGTGCAATGACAGGACCAATAATTCTGAAAATTGAAGATAATTTCTCTTAGAATCTATAGCAGGTGACCTTTCCGAACTGTTTCAGTATGTTGTGCAGTATGCATTTACAAAAAGAATATTGGTTTTTTATAACACCAAATATATATGATGAACATTTTTTCATAGTTAAGAGCTCCCTAGAATAGTTTGTTTACATAAGATTCCCCTTCAAAATGAAATCTGTTGTAGTGAATTTGGTTCAACATTGAATGTTAAGTGAGCCTTAATTTATTGGTTTTTGAATATACAAATCATCAAATTCAGCTGACTTAGCAACGTTCAACGTGTTGTCAAAAATCGAAATTTTATTAAATAATCCCTTTTTTTTAGAAGCCTAGAAAAATACAAAATAACAAAACTAAACACATAATTTCTAGAGGTTTTGTCCGAGCTCCAGCACCTATGCGCCGTGCTGCAAAATATCGGCTATACACGCAGTGATGGCACATATACAGATTTATCTGTAACCATAAAGATTTGTTTCAATATTTTAATACAGATATCTGTATACACAGATTACAGATTTTTGAAAAATATACAGATTTTTTAAATAAAGAGAATATTTTTTATATTATTTTTATAATTGATTAATTCTGATCAATAGGGGAAATGGCTCTAATGTTGATCTATGGATCTAAGATGGGGCTCATCGCTAAAAATCTGCTATTTATCAATTTTATCTAGATGAACGCGTCATTGGGATGGCACTAATGAATATTTTTGGTCGCTATTGACAATTTAGTCAATTGCTGAATTTATGTATGGGCCCAATTATTTTTTTTTTTCAGTTTTTTATTAAGGAGATTTTTAGCCTATGGCTAGTTCATCTCCGAAGAAAGGAGAGGGCTCAGAGTGAGTAACCTCTGGATACATGGTATATTAACATTTAGTTAATAACTTTGGTTGCTGGCTCTTCAACTTATATGAAAAAATAACAATATATAAAATGATGAAACAGAGGAACAACAGAAAACAAAATGATTTAAGACAAGGTACAAACGATTAATCCTAACAAAACAGAGCTCAGCTGGCATGGGTCCAATAGGGGAAATCCATCCAGCTGAGATGTCCCGACGGCCGAAAGAAATTCCTGCTATACCAAGTGGTAGATTTTGGCTTCTTTTAAGAAGGTTACTAGTGCTGCCGAGGCCGAAGTATCATTCCCGAGCAGATCGCTGATACTGGAAGTTAGGCAGAGTGACTCCCGAAGATTTTGGAACTCCAGGCAGTTGCACAGGATGTGTTCGACGGTGTAGGGTACCCCACAGATAATGCAGCTTCTGCGGAACGGCAGGCCACCATAGTTATAGTAGAGTTTAGTGTGCCTGGTTCGAAGCCGCGAAATCACGCGTTGATCCCTCAGGTTGTCCAGTTCTCTCCATGGTTCAGTTGACCCTTTTACTTTGCGGATGAAGGCAGTTCTGTTGCGGAACCACTCAGCTTTCCATGCCGCTCGAATGGTCCGCATGATCCACCATCTGACGTCCTGTAGGGGTACCTTGTTGGTGAGTCTGGGTCCCGATGTCCCGGCTCCGGCAAGGTGATCTGCAGACTCGTTACCTGGCACTCCGCAGTGTCCGGGAATCCATGTGTACACGGTGTTCGGTGGGGCGTACTTGATAATCGCCTGGATCCATGGGTGTTTTGGTGCTTCCGAGGTGATCGCTTGAACGACGCTGTGTGAGTCGGTTAATATAAGTATCGGTTTGTTGGCTGGCGTCGTAGCGGCACGGAAGATCGCTGCACCCTCGACCGAAAAAACCGAGCATTGTGGAGGAAGACTGCTGCTTTCAGCAATACCGTCTCCAAAAATCCCGATACCTACTCCGTTATATCGATCGGGAGCCGTCGGTGTACCGATGTACGTGGTCGGCATAGTTGGACCCAAGTACCTCGGCGACCGATCTGCGCAAAATGATGGATGCATCCCCTGCTTTGAAGCGGTTCTTGATCCGATTGTCCAATTGGATTCGTGAAGAGTGCCAACTTTTCTCTCCATGCCAATGGACTTTGGCCACTGGGGGGAGGTCGATGTCGGCGGCCGTGCGGAGGACTCTGTTCCCCTCGTCGAGGAGAAAGATCCTATTGTTTCCGGAGGTCTTGGCGGAAAAGGCGGCGGCTTTTGTGGCAATATTTGCGTTTAAGCAGAACCGGAAAGGAAGAAGACCCGCTTCGATGCATGCGGCGTCTGCTGGAGTGGATGGCAGGAGACCAGATATGATGCGGATGTAGCTGTTGTAGACTGGTGCTAGGGTTCTAATCAGCTTCTCGGAAGCGATGCAAGTAATTTCCGTCCCGTAAAGCAACCTACTGTCAATAATGGCTTGCGCCACCCGGAACCGAACATCGCGGTTGTTGGATCGGTGAGGCCGAGAGATCGTTTTAACGAGGTTGAGTCTACTACGGCAGTCCTTTTCGACCTGTTGGAAATGCTGGTCGAAGGAGAGCGTTCGGTCGATCAGTACGCCGAGGACGCGAACTGTTTTCCTGTTTGGAATGGCTTGCTCGTGGATCGTAATTGGGGTGCTATTGACTCGGTGCTGAGACGGACATACGTGGCATCGGATGCTCTTCCTGGCGGATAGCTGGAAACCCATCGAGTCGGTCCATTTGACGACGGCAGAGACTGCCGCTTGCGCTTGCCGTAGGGTTCGGATCTGTGTAGGACCGGAGGCCACAATCAGCACATCGTCAGCGTAAACAAATATATAAATGCGCCCAAGTAGCCGGTCAAATACCCCGTTCATTGCCACCAGAAACAACGTGACTGCGATAACGGAGCCTTGAGGGACTCCGGTCTCCTCGCTGAAACTTTTCGACCGCGTGTTCCCCACCAATACACGAAATGACCGGACGGTCAAGAAGTTTCGTATGAAATACATCATATGCCCCTTCAAGCCACAGTTTTTTAGTTTTTTCAGGACGGCTGGCGTCCACGTCCGGTTGAAAGCCTTGGAGATGTCCAAAGAGATGATTTCAACGTGGTGTTCCTGATCGTAAGCTTCCTTGAGCACGTCGCCCAGAGTGGCAAAGTACGTGGACGTACCGAAACCTTGTCGAAAGGCATGTTGTCGGTGGTCGAGCAAGCTGTTGGTCTCAAGGAACATCTTGAGTCGACGGTTCACCATCCGTTCGTAAACCTTGGCCATGCAGGATGTGGAAAAAAAGGACCGCTGTCGGGATGAATTAGCAGTGATTTATTTCACTATCGGTCGACGGCAAACACTTCACTGTCCCAAAGGGGAATCTTCCGAATAAATTCGCGCACTAAACGATGATAAAATTAAGCGGTTAAAAAACGGAGCAAAAACAAACTCAACTTGTTCGTATGAGAGCCAGCTCATTCGGTCAAATTAGGTGCATTTAGGCCGACATTACATACATTTCCCCTACTTGTTTTTTTTTACTTTTCAGCAGTTTGAATTCAATCTGTGAGCATCAAATCCAAAATGTATTTTTCACTAAACAAAATATAATTGTATTATCTTCGAATGGGCTTGGAATCTTTTGAATGGACTTGTGATGTTCAGATGTATTGATTTATTTTTGGGAGGAATATTAGTTTCCCTTTCTATTTGTTTACATAGCCATGTTACAGATACAATATTTAATTAACTTCATTTGTAAGTCAAATCGGTAAACTAGTCAATTTAGTAAACCCAGAAAATTTTCCGTTGGAAGCAGATTTGTTTCTCACTACTACTGGAACTTAACGTTTTGTATTTTCTAAATTGTAGAAAATATACAAATCACTTATAAATCAAGATTATAGGACTTCGTGATTTAAAAAAAGGTAAATTCTTTAGAAATCAAACTTTAGTCATTTTTCAAGATTTTAAACATTTAACAAACTACTTCTGAACTATGAACGAATTCAATGAAGATTTAGGTAAATCCACACTGAGACCATAATAAATAAATTGAAGTAACCGTTCGATTTTAGCATCATGCCAAAATCGAACGGGGTTTGAAAATAATGTCCATGTGATTACAATTTTTAATAAAAGAATATCGGAGACGAGCCAGCCAACGGCTGAAAGTCTCCTTAATAAAGATATAAAAAAAAATTTAATAAAAGAATAATTATTAATAACGTCTTTGAAATAAAGATGACTCACGGTGGTTCATAATTATCGAAATCATAAATTAAATTTAAAAATAAAACCGTTCTATTTTGGCATCACTAAATTTTCGAGCTTGTTACCGATTTTTTTTTTCACAGATTTTTGTCAGCTAGATACCTACATATTAAAAAGATTTTTTGCGCTGAAAATGCAGATTGAAAATCAATAAAATGTGGCATCACTGTATACGGCGATATTGACAAAACAGCTTGCGACACTCACTCAAGCTAAAAAGCATCCTAATACCATAGAGGTAACTCTAAGACTAGAAGGTCCCGAAATAACGTGCTCAACTTTTTGGCTCAGCTCTGGTACTCTCTTCGGTCCCAAGCTAATCGATTCACCCCTCGAAACATAGGAAAAACTCGGGAAAAACCAATAACCCCTCATTTCAGCTGTCAAACTTTCATAGTGAATCAAAACAAACATTGCGTAGTACTAGAATTTCGACTGGAATGGGATACGTTAATCGTTTGCTTGGGACCAATAGGCTAGTCAAGTAGTGAGCCAATTTAAAATCGTTAGTTTCGTATTGATTGTTGCTAATACCCTGGACAGACTATGGCTTATATCATGTAATATAGACTGTCTTGCAATGAGTACTCATACATAGGATTTCCAGTGAAAACTAGATGTATGAGTGCTCATCGCAAGACAGCCTATATTACATGATATAAGCCATAGTCTGTCCGGGGTATAATACCCCGGACAGACTATGGCTTATACCCCGTTCACATTACAGCGTATATCACGTGATATACGCTGTCTTGCAATGAGCACTCATACATCTAGTTTTCACTGGAAATCCTATGTATGAGTGCTCATTGCAAGACAGCCTATATTACGTGATATAGGCTGTAATGTGAACAGGGTAATAGTCTGTACGGGGTATAAAGGGATATCATGTCAATTGTCAGTGACAATGCAAATCTAACCTGGACAAATGGTCCTCTTAGAGGTGGCGCTTAAGCCACTCATTCTTGAGTCACAAAGCGTATTCAGTGGTTAGGTTGTGAGACGCGCGTTACACTAGTTGAAAACGGAAAATTCATAGAAATAATTAAACATTACTTACTCGTTAACTAAATCATTAACATTGATTTGTATGGATTTGACAGTCGGATTATCGGATCAACCCCGCTAATCCGGTTACAAATTCGTTGGATTAGCGGGGGATACTGTAGTTGAAGACAAACTAACTCATTTTTTCTTTGTTTCAAGATCATCCCCGGTTGAGGCAACTCTTTAGCCGGCATCTTAGAAGGAAGAAATAAAAAGACAATCATTTTTTACTTTGGCATCATTTATTTACAACTATGAAAAAAACTGTATCTAAAGAACAGCTACAAACCTTTCCAATCAAGCAAAAACAAAATCCTAATAACTACACCTACACTACTAGTACTGTAAGATTCCACCCAATAGCCATTCATGCAACGTCCTTCCATCTTTGTGAGCTGACCTCCCATTATTTGATCCCCGAAGAAAAAAAAATAAACCCGCCATCAATTTGCAGCATATTTCCCATGTTCGTACTGCACGTTCGAAGTCAGCACCGTGTTCAGTCCCGAATTGGATCCATTATGATGGTGGTGGTGCGGATGGTGAGGATGATGCGGATGATGATGGTGCAGCTGCTGCGCCGTGAGCATTGCCGAATGGCTGCCACCCAGCGGGGAACCAGCATAACCGGTTATCACCTTACCGCAGCCGTGCGTCATTCCGGAGCCGACGACCGTTCCCATGGCCGAGTGCTGTTGTTGGGGACTGCCATTTGTCGGTGTCATAGTCACTACTCCTGCTCCTCCTCCTTCTCCTCCGGGTTGTGCACCGCTGCTTCCACCGGATGACGGCGATGGCGTTCCGTCGGACTGAACCATCTGCGAGAGGGGTGCCATTTTCAGACCTGTTGAATGGAACGAAACAAAGTGTGAAAGGTTTTGTTTATTGCAGTTTGAAAGGGAAAACCCATTATGAGCGAGGGGACAATGTTTCAGTCGAATATTTAACGGACCATAAATCATACAATCTTAATCGATGGCAAAGCGATGTTTCAACAGATTTTCGTTTGCTTTACTCTCGTGTTGTTGATGGTCGAGACTCTTTCCGTATCAATGTGTTCTCAAGTAGGCAATTAATGAAGTTAGGTTGAAAGAGGGGAAGTGGAGGAGGAATGGCTCAAATAACGTAGTCGTGGGGATACCGAGGGGCATATGAATGCTTAATACATAGCTAGATTAATAAATATTAAAGAGATTTTTGACGTTTAATCGGCGCACACTACTGCACCATTTAAATCGAACGAGTGCGAGCAAGAGGAAAACATATTAGTGGGAAAACAAACCGTCCATTAATCAGTGTGTGCTAGATAGAAAATGACGATCAAACGTCAAAAAGGTCCATACCTTGATATAACGTAACTGTCCGTTTTGGCTATCATCGTCGATTTCGCACAAATAACAACTCAATCATTCAAACCAACATTACCAATAGATGGAGGATTGTCTCATCTATCTGATGGTGTTTTTACGTTGCAAGATTGAATGGCCGTTTGCGAGAAAACGATGATGAAAATCAAAAGTAACCGTTACGTTATATGGAGGTATACCTGTACTTGAAACTGGAGAGGGTCTAGTATAACAGAAAGCAGACTGGCAGGTTTTGAGCTAAACGAACTGTCAAAACCGGAGCCAATCGAGCAGCGCCTATATTGATTACATTGACAGTGTTGCTAGAAATCTCCTAGGCATAGGTTGCCAATGCAGTTTGTTTGAACCAATGAAGAACCCCAGAGAGAGGTATTGACTAGGGGTATTCAACTCTGCACACATTAATTCGTGCCGAGTAATTGAGTTGTACTAAGGGGTAGGTCACTCCGCACACCAATCTTGGGTCATCTTTTTTGTCCGTGTGCCGCAAGTGTGCCGATTGTGCCGGTTATAGAGCAAGCTGCAATTGTTTGTAAAACATCCATCCCGGCAACCCGGTATTTCTGACACCTTGAATGTTTTGGTTTGAAATCGCAAAGGATAAATCGGATTGAGAATGACGCAGGAAGTGGTGGGTATCCGAAATTTTGGTGTTTTGAGTTCATAGGATAATAAAAGACCTGTGTTTTAGGGTTTTATAATGCCCTCAAAGGCATACCAGAAATCTAGCCTTTCGTTGTATGAAAGCAACGGTCTAACAGCGGCCGGAAAGAGTTGGAACCGGTGGGGAACATTGTTGGAGACCGAGTATAGAGGATGATGAATAGACTTCTGTAATTTGTTTTGTGTGAGTTGCAGCATTATTTGAATTAAGGGTACTAATGGGGTCTGATTAACTGCCTCTTTCTCTTGAGCCCACTGTAGAACCTACATTTCGTATTTAGATCTATAAGCAAACTACTGGCCTGAGTTCCTCTGGTATATTCAATTAGAGGATGGTCCTGAATATACAGTCAAACAGCACATAAGGTTGTGAACAACTTCAATGACAATTGTCCAACAGTACTCCCATTTTATTTACAACAATCCAATGGCTACGATGATGTGTGCCAAATCTAATTTCGGCACAATGTGCTGAGTGACTTACCCCTTGAGTTGTACAGAAAGCTATGCCAAGCGCGGTGCCGAACATGCCTGTCAAGGTCAATCAAAGTATGCCTATCAAGGCGTCAATATTCCATGAGTTTGGCAACACTCAAAGCTAAGACTTTTGTAATTGTGTTTACATTCTCAATTTCTCTGATGGATGGATGGCAAGCATTCAGCTTCATTCTCATTAGAGCGTTAGCGTGTCAAGAGGTGGAAGAGGAACTGGAAACCATCAAATCAATACGGTGTTCAAGCAAATTCCACAAGATTCTGGCTCGATGTCCTTTTGAATTGTTGATTCCTCCCCGACTAAAGTAAATCCAGAATTGTAGCGAGCGATAGTGTAATCCCACGCTAGGAGCAACATCGTCGAACCAGTTTTAAATCATCTGATCGACTCAGAAGTGCGTGTCCTCAAAGATATAACCCAAGCCTATCGTATTGCTGATTGCCACCTTCTAATTACACACCACCAAGCCTACCAAGCTACGATCTGATGCAGTAGAGGTACCTTCCGCACTGTACCACCGATGAAAACTACACAGATAAAAATTCTGAACATTAATAGTGATGTAAACATTCATTCACGTAAACTTGTATTTCATTTCACGCAACCGAGCAACTTGTAAACAATGTTGTTTACAACAATGGGCTTTTGTATACAATATTTGCTACATTGCATGAAATGTCTCAGAACTTTACATGATATATAATGTAAACTTATATGATATGTGACGCTCCATTTATGTGCATCATACTAAACAGAAATTTACACTACTTTTTCGAACTGTGTATCAAACATCTCCCCCTGAACATCTGTCTTGCTTCGAAAATAGGATTCTCGGCCACCGCAAACTTCAGCGGAAGCACTTTATCCGGCGCCTGTAGGTCTTTATAGAATATTCCGCCCAATCCACTCAGCTCCACACAGATGACAGACATGGGCGATTCTTGATTCAAGAACTTATAGCATTCTATGGCCATCCCTATAAAGTCCGGTGGTCATGCCATTGAAGTCCATGCCAATTAAGACTAATGACTAACAAGAATATCCGAGGAAAAACACAGGAGAAAATGTGAAAATTTCCGTGACCGTGATTCAAATCTGGCCACCCCCTATGATAAGCTTGTATGCTTCTTTATTTTCCATTCTGCATAGTAAAATTGTTAATGCACCTCAACTCTCGCAGAAGATCCTGCTCTGATCCTTCGTTGTACGCTTCGTATAAAATGCTGCGTTCAAAAATAAGAACTGTATTCTGGAATAACGCTTCCATGGGTGACCTTTGGGTAAACTAGAGAGGGTTTAGTATAAGAGAGGAGTGGACTGGCTGGTTTTGATCCAAACGAACTGCCAAAGCCAATCGAGCAGCGCCTATCTTGATTGCATTGGCAGTGTTGCTAGAAACCACCTAGGCATAGGTTGTCAAGGCAGTTTGTTTTGAATCCACTCCTCTCTTATACTACACCCTCTCTAGGGTAAACCATGTTGGCGATATTCCACGAAGTTCATCAAGGAAATCGCGAGTCGAGTCGTATTGAGTTTTGGTGAACTTTTCCAATACTGAATGTGAGGATTCATCATGATCGATGCTTATAGTTTCTTCGTAGTTCTTTTCGTACGAATAATAGCATAGCGTAGGTGTTTATTTATTTATTATTTCTTCATCAACAGGCTTCTTGGCCCCAATGATGGATAAGTTGTTGCCAATGAACTAAATTAATATACATTAAAACTACCCATATGTTTCAAGTTATCTAAAAACATTAAGAAATCTAGCACGTAGCAAGTCACGCGGAACTTTAAAATCAAATTGACTGGCAACCCGGTTGAATACTCTCTGTATCCCAGTAATGGCACTGTTCATTCCATAGTTGGTGCGGTGAGGTTGAGGTCGTAGAATCGCATTGTTCCGTAGAGATCTTGGTCGCACATACAAGTTGATTCGTTGTAGGATTTCAGGACCATCAACTCGACCCAGCAAGACATCAGAAACCAGCATAGCCTTAGCAACGTCTCTTCGTGTACTAAGTGTATCCAGACGAATTAGCTGACATCGGTGCTTGTAGTTTGGAAGACGAAATGGATCCCGCCATGGCAGTCAACAAAATGCGAATCGAATAAACCGCCGTTGCACTGATTCTATTCTTACGATTCCATTTTGGTAGTGAGGGCTCCAAACAGTCGAACAGTACTCCAATGTCGACCGAACTGATGCACAGTAGAGCGTCTTTAGACAGTAAATGTCCGCGAACTTTTTTGTTAACCGGAAGATAAAGCCTAGAGATTTTGAAGCTTTATTCACTAAGAACGACACGTGCTGCTTGAAGGTCAACTGGGAGTCGAGGATAATTCCCAAGTCCTTGATTTCGTTCACTCTTACCAGTGGTACTACAGAAAATGAATAATCGTGGAGTTTTGGATCTTTCAGTCGAGAAAACGTAATAACTGAGCATTTCGCAGGATTTACGGTCATACGATTCATCTGGCACCAATGAGCGAATGCATCAAGTTGTTGTAGAAACTGAGCGTCAGCCTCAGAACGAATCTTGAAATATAGCTTGAAGTCATCAGCAAACGAAAGCCTTGGTCCGTCCAGCACTGCATTGACATCGTTGAAATATAAAAGGAAGATGAGTGGTCCAAGATGACTTCTCTGCGGAATCCCTGACGTGATTGGAAATGAAGCTGAAGTGGATTCGCCGATGACTACTTCCGAGCGACGACCGTTCAAGTAGGACTGGAAACAATCCAAAAGAGTTCCATGAATTCCAAGCTTTCCAAGCTTCGCTACAGCAATTTGATGGTTGACCTTATCGAATGCTGCGGATAAGTCCAAATATAGTACATCCGTTTGTGCTCGTTCAAGCATACTGTCGGTTACGTAAGAACTGAGACATAAAAGGTTTGATGCGGTTGAACGACCGGGAATGAAACCATGCTGGTCTGGGCTTAAAATTTGCTTGCAATGAAAGAATAATTGGTCCATCACAACAAGCTCAAAGAGTTTGGAAACAGTGCATAACGAGGATATTCCGCGATAATTATCAACATTCTTGCTATCGCCGTTTTTGTGTACAGGGAACATGTATGCACGTTTCCAGCAGGACGGAAACACTCCGGATGAAAGCGACAAGCTGAAGATCACTTGAAGTGGCTCGAGCAAGCTGTCAATGCAGTTCTTTAAAAACACCGACGGAATTCCATTGGGACCTAAGCACGTTGACACTTTTAGTTTACGTGCAGCTGCCATAATCGCATTATTGTTGACAGTGACTTCAGGCATAGCTAGCCCTGGCGGCTGTGTGTTACTAGATGCTGATGATATTTGTCAATCGGATAGCAATTCGTTGGAGTAAATCCTAGAAAACTTCGAGGAAAACATATCACATATTTCTTGTGGTTCAGAGGCTACGGTCCCATTCCACTTCATTGAAGGAGGCAAGTCACACTCGTTACGTTGCTGTTTGACATAATACCAAAAAGATTGTGGATGGGATTTGAGTCGTCGTTGTAAGCCCGTCTGATATCGAATATAACATCTCTTGCTAACGCGTTTATAGATTATGTTCAACTTCACGTAGTGGTCACGCAGCGATACACTCTTGTTTTCCGAAAATCTTCTTAGGGTGGCTCTCTTTTGTCTTTTCAGCCTTCGGAGTTCGGGAGTGAGCCATGGGGTACGACCAACGGCTACCGTCTTCTTGGGAACATGTCGGTCGATCACATATGAAAGAATATGACAGAATGTCTGTGCAGCTATGTTAACATTGGTTCCGTCAAGAATGTTCTCCGAGTCTAGCGTCTCTAGCGTGTAGATGAACTCGACTGAAGTGAGGCCCAAATAGAAGCTGTGCTAGATAAAAACACGATCCGCTGAGATTTGTGCTGTGATCAGGAAGGGACGGACTTAGTTTTGCTAGGTTTGAAAAGATTTACGATTCAGACAATACTTACAGAATTTTTCGAAAGATCCTCAACACTGGTGGGTACACGTTTGTTGTTTTTAAATTGATTAAATCCTTGTATCACCAGTTTTATGATCCTAGGTTTTATGTATGACACCCTCTCACGAGCTTCATTTGTGAGTAAACAAAGTATTGAACCGAGTAGTAAACCTTAGCAACGATTGGCAAAATGTCAACACTGAACAGTGATGCCATTTTATATTATATTGTTTGTGTCCTACTTATCAAAGTGTGCCTTGATGTGTCCATGCTGTGTTTCGGCACAGTGTGCAGAGTTGATTGCCCCTTGGGTATTGAGGTAATTGCATGTTTCTAATCTGTATGACAAATGAAAGCGAAATCCAAAATTTCATCAATTTGGAGCACCTGAACGATTTTAAATAAATGTGATAGCATTAACAAAAATCACCATTTTAGCGCCCTCGGTGGGACTTTGTACTGGAGCGAGCTGTCAATTTATTAGTTTATTGTTGCTTTAAATCTTGATTTACAAATCGAGATGAATGTTTTTGTGTTCGAAAAAAAAAATCGTTGTGCGCAGAAAACGAAGCTCTATTATATTTAAAAACCGTTATTTTTTTTTCAAAATTATGGAACCCGGACAGTTAAAATTTTAAGAAAAGTGGTGGGTTATTCAAATTTAAGGGTTTTAAATGCTTGTTCACCAAAAATCAATTAGGTAGACTTTTTAATCAATGCATCTCCACTCTCTAAATGGGTTCTTAAATTTTGAAAAATATTCTTCTTCTTCTTCGCATTTCAAGCTTATTGGATATCGCATATTAGCTTATTGCGTGCTCTCAACTTAGTGTTCTAGATGCACTTCCACAGTTATTAATTGAGAGCTTTCGATGCCTGTACCATTTTTGCATTGGTATAATTGTGTGGCAAGTCCAATCATGCCCAGGGAAGTCGAGAAATTTTCCAACCCGAAAAATTCCTAGACTGGATCGGGAATTGAATCCAGCCACCTCCAGCATGGTCTTGCTTTGTAGCTGCGCCTTTACCGACTGAGCTAAGGGAGGCCCAGAAAAATATATCGGTTTTTATATATCATCTGAAAGAGCTTCGTTTTCTTAGCACAGCGATATTTTTTTTTCAAACCCACACGCTTTCATCTCGATTTTTAATCAAGATTTAAAGCAAAATAATAACTTCACTGTTTGACGCTAAACTGACAAACTAACAGCTAGCTTCCATACAACGTGACATCGAGGGGCGCTAATAAGGTGATTTTTGCAAATATAATAGTTCTTATTTAAAATAGTTTCAGTGTACCAAAATTGATGAAATTTTAGGTTTGGGTTTCATTTTTAATGCTAATTACGAATATGCATTTACCTCAATGCCCTTTAAGAACCCAATTGGGTTCTTTAAGGGTATCGAGGTAAATGCATAATCGTTATCTGCATTAAAAATGGAACCGAAATCCAAAATTTCAGCACTGAAACTAATTTAAATCAGTATGATTACATTAGAAAAAAAAAACACCATCTTAGCGCCCCTCGGTGGGACTTTGTAAGGGAGCGAGCTGTCAATTTGAAAGTTTACTGTCAAACAGTGAAGTTATTATTTTGCTATAAATCTTTATTTAAAAATCGAGATGAAAGTCTACGAGTTCAAAAAAAAAAAAATCGTTGTACTCAGAAAACCAAGCACTTTCAGATAATGTATATAAAAACAAATAATTTTTCAACTTTAAAGAACCAAATTTCTTATATTATTCCAGTTACAATATATGTAGGTTGCAATTGGGTTCTTTATGGGTATTGAGTTAACAACCCATTATTCGTAAGGTTCACTTCCAAAAAACCTTAATACATAAGGTTAAAACTTTACCACACAATCGTTCATGTAAAGTTCCATAACCATTTCAGTTAAAGTTTAGCAGGGATTATAAACAGTTTTTAACCATTTTTGGTAAGGCCAAGTTATGGTTCGCGTTTATCCGGGATGGAGCCGAATTCCAAAATTTTATTAATTTTGGAGCACTAGAACTGCTTTAAATAAGTGTGATATCATAAGCAAAAATTACCATCTTAGCGCCCCTCGGTGGCACTTTGTACATGGTAACCATAAAATACCCTATAATGACTACAAAATAAGCATTTTCAAGTGATACTCGAACTACTCATTAAATTTTTACCCATTTTTGAGGAATTGCAACTACAGAAATAAGTAATAAGTATTTATTTGTGAGTAACAAATACTCATAAATGGGTATTTTTTTTACTCATTTAATGGGTAGTCGCCGCCTCTCTCGAAAATGCTTACTTTGTAGGTAATATCGAGTCTTTTATAGTCTTTATTGGGTATTTTACTGATACCGTGTATCTGGGTATTGCGAACTCTGTCGGATTAAATTTTTCAAGAGAGCAAGAAAACATCTTGAAAATCTTTCGAAGCTTCAAATTGTTTTGCTGAAACAACTCACAAAATTGTATATATATGCTGTCAAATGAACTCTTAGCTCCTCCTTCTCTGCTCCACAAATAACGTATACATGGTGTTGGGAGTGCACCTGCCCACAAAGCTCACATGACTCTTATAAAGTTTGATTAAATTCTTGTTGCAGCGATTTGTAACCCAGTTTTGGCATTATTATTAATATCAAATGAAAACACTTATTCGAGCATCACGCTCGATGATTTACATTTTCCGCCTACTAAGGTTGATGTTTCGACGGATTCATAATTATAATTCTTAATTTGTTTTCAGTAGGTGGCGATACCTTTACTTGTGGTTGAAACAGTAACTACCCACATAACTTCTGAACTCTTTTGAATGTTTGGCTCCCGTTCGACAGTTTGACTCGGCTCCCAGATGACAAGCATTTTGAGTTAGTTCGCAGTACTGAGCCGTGTATGGGAGCAAGCTGTCAATTTGTAAGTTTTATGTGAAACAATGAAGTGGTTAATTTGCATTAAATTTTGATTTAAAAATAGAGATGGAAGTAAATGGGATCAAAAAATTATCGTTGCGCTCAAAAAACAAAGCCCTTTCAGATGATGTACACGGAGAAAAAAAATACCAACAATTTGAGGTTTTTTTTGCTTATTTTTGAGTTGAGCCTTTCACTTGCACTCGTTATTGTTGTCAAAGGAACAAGAGATTCGACCCAACGATATAGTTCAGCCCAATAAGTTACTTTTGAGTAAATTACATATTCTCAAATTAACGTGAATTAAACTTAATTTTAGATAGAATATACTTAAGAGAAAGTAATTTTTTGCTGGTTTTAAATGGAAAGTACTATATGCGATTTACTCAAATTTGGGCTATTGGGCTGAACCCGGGAATAGAGGGAAAAGTACTTAATTTTGTGTAGGTTTTCATCTCCGTGTATAGTAACCGATATATTTTTCAAACTTAAAGAACCCAATTCTTTCATCAAATAATATCCAACATTTTCGCACCCCCCGAATATCTGCTATCCATTCATCTTTCACTAAATATTCATTTTATTCCCCTCGGCTTAAACGACAACTTGTTGCATACGCGCTTGTCTGAATGAATTACGATTCTTCCGTCTCTCGTCAAAAGATTAACGACCTAAACGGGAAGGTCGAGGCAACAATAAGCGAAACTGTCAACAGGGCACATTCGACATCGATTAAGATTCCTAGTAGCTTCGTGATCTACTCGCTAGCTTAAAACAAAGAATCCATTCTACTGAAATCATACACAGAAACGCACACCCGAAACACTTACCATTATCGATGTTGTACGAACTGGCAGCGAACGAGTAATTGCCATAATCCAGTACACTTGAGCCTTGGTTCTGCTGCTGCTGCTGTTGTTGTCCCGGCGAGCCCGGAGGCGGCTGATGATCGTGCAGGGAGGTGTGGGTGATTTTCGAATACTGACTCAGACCTTCCGACGGGTAGTGCCACGAATCCGCGCCAAATGTCTGCCCATTTGCGTTCGGATAGTCGTACGAAGCGTACGGCTGCGAGATGTAACCGCTCGGTAGTTCGGGAACGGAAATTTCGTACCCTCCGCTCCCAGCCGGATAGAACGCACTGCCACCGGTGTAGGCTTTCAACTGTTGCTTCCGGCGGAAGCCACGTGGCCGCCGCCGTAGACTTCCCTCATCTTCGAACATGTACTCGGCCGAAGCATCGATGGTCCAGTAGTGGCCCTTGCCCGGTTTGCCGCACTCTTTCGGCAGCTTCTTGAAGCACTCGTTCAGACTAAGGTTGTGCCGGACGGAGTTCTTCCACCCGTTGTATTCACCGTTGAAGAAGTCATACCTGGAAGTGAGGAGAAAATATGGTTTAATAAACTCTCCACCATAAATGAGATCTCAGACAAGACTGCAATCCAGTGCAACCATAACCTGATTCCAGCAATTTATGCCACTGAAAAGTGACAGCATTTTATTTTAAATGCAGAAAACCGGAGAAATGCACTCTCTCCCCACTATTGAAAGCACAAAATAAATTTTCGGAATGTTGAAAATTTATTAGGTTTCAAGATCGGAATTTTGAAAATTTATGAGGTTTCAAGATCGCAAAAACTAGTTACATGGGCCTGCCCCAAGGCTCATGTCTCAGCCCTCTTCTTTATAACTTTTACGTCAAAGATATCGACAACTGTTTGGCAGAACAATGCACGCTAAGACAACTTGCAGATGACGGTGTGGTTTCCGTAAGAGGTCCACATGCCGTGGACTTGCAAGGACCATTGCAAAATTCCTTAGATAACTTGTCTTCTTGGGCTATGAATCTAGGGATCGAATTCTCGCCGCAGAAAACTGAACTGGTAGTGTTTACTCGAAAGCGGTACCCAGCCCAAATGCAGCTTAATCTTTTGGGCAGAAACATTACTCAATCATTGTCTTTCAAGTACCTTGGGGTCTGGTTTGATTCAAAGTGCACTTGGAATACCCATATTACGTATTTGAAGCAAAAATGTCAGCAGAGGATCAACTTTCTCCGTTCAATTTGCGGCACATGGTGGGGTGCTCATCCGGGAGACCTCATAACGCTTTATAAAACAACTATTCTCTCTGTTCTAGAGTACGGCTCTTTCTGCTTTCTCTCGGCAAGAAAAAGTCACCTAATAAAATTGGAACGAATTCAATATCGTTGTCTGCGTATTGCTCTAGGCTGTATGCACTCAACGCATAACATGAGTCTCGAGGTTCTGGCAGGAGTAACACCCCTCCAGAACCGTTTCTGGGAGCTCTCTCTCAGAATACTAATCAAATGCGGAGTGACGAACACACTTATAATTGCTAATTTTGAAGAAATTCTTGGGCTGAACACACAATCTCGATTTATGAGAATCTACCACCACTACATATCATCAGATATGTGTCTTCCTTGTTATACTCCAGACCGTGTTCACTTCACCAATCGCAGTTCCTCAATTGAATATGATCTGACCATGAAACAAGCAACTCATGGGATTCCCGATCAACTTCGACCTATTATTATTCCGCGTATTTTTACTGAAAAGTACCAACAAGTCAATTGCATGAAAAGATATTTTACAGACGGGTCTCGTCTCAGTGGATCCACTGGCTTCGGTGTCTTCAATGAAAACTCTAGCGCCTTCCGCAAACTCCAGGAACCTTGTTCCGTTTTTGTTGCTGAGCTGGCAGCAATCAACTTCGCATTGGGGATGATTTCCAACATGCCCGCAGACCATTACTTCATTTTCTCGGATAGTCTCAGTTCGATTGAGGCTATTCGGTCGATGAAACAAGGTAGGCACTCATCTTATTTCCTTTCAAAGGTAAGGGAGCAGATGTGTGTGCTGGTCGAAAGATCATATATGATTACCTTTGTATGGGTCCCCTCACATTGCTCAATCCCAGGCAATGAGAAGGCGGACTCTCTCGCAAAGGTGGGCGCGCAGGAAGGCGAATTGTATGACAGGCAAATTTCACACGATGAATTTTACCATTTTGTGCGTCAGAGTACCTTTTCGAGTTGGCAAACCGATTGAGACACTGGAAATCTTGGACGGTGGTTACATTCAATTATTCCTAATGTTTCTTCGAGAGCGTGGTTTAAAGGCTTGGGCTTAAGTCGTGACTTCATTCGCGTGATGAGTAGACTTATGTCCAACCACTACTCGCTAGATGCTCATCTCAATAGAATAAACCTCGAGGACAGCAACATCTGTCGGTGTGGAAACGGTTACGATGACATCGAACACGCAGTTTGGCAATGTACGGATAATGACGCCACCAGAGAGCGACTTTTGAATACCCTCGAGGCCCAAGGAAGACAACCCTATGTTCCTATCAGAGACGTGTTGGCAACCCGTGATCTCTGCTATATGCAGTCCGTTTATGTTTTTCTTCAAATGTCTAGTATAAGAATTTAATTCCTTTTGTCTTTTGCCTCTCTTTATTAGTTTTTGTTTGTCTTGTCCCCCCGTCTCGATGAGTCTCATCGTCGCCCACTGGTCACCCACCATAGCCGGTCGAACTCCGGACGAAGCTAGAACAGCACTACCGTTCATACTGGCGACAACGCTCTGATGAGACAACGAAACCCTACCCCAAGCTCCTCCCCTGATCCTATCCTTCGAAAATGTACCCTTCTAACCTCGAGTAAGCCGCGAGTAATCGGCCCAACTCCTACTAGACATAGAATTAAGTGAATTTTGTTACACACAGTGAACAATTAATTATCGGCTCCGTAAAGCTAACGCGATTGAGCCTTCCAAATAAACGAACTAGATAAAAAAAAAGATCGCAAAAAAAAGGTCAAATTATACTCCATAATTTAGATAATTTTATGGAGTCCAAAATTTGATATATTCTTAAAAGACTCGGAATTTTTAAATGTATCTAGTTATATAGCCATTCCATAGCAAAAAGATATAGTGGTTCTCAAAATTTCGTAAATAAATTGTAAATAGGGTTAATTACCCCATTTTCGGCCTATTAAGCACAACCCACACTTAGTCTTTTTAATCTAGCGCAGTTTAGCACCAAACGGAATGTTGTTATTACTGATGGCTTCCAAATTTATTTACCTCTCCGTACGTACCGTAAGATTTGATAAAGAGAAACCAATCGTTGAGATATTGTCAAAAGTCTAACACTGCTTCTTGACGCCAAACTCGGCCTACGGATTCTAAACTCGGCTTAACGCATTGAAACGCCATTGAAACGCCAATGAATTCACTTCGGCCTATCGGATGAAGATAAAGTTTGATTCGTTCGGAGCGCTTCATTTGTATTTGATAATATTGGGTGCGAACATTCATATCTCGCGTTCTTATTGACTTCGTTCGGTAGCATTTGATTTAAAGTATCGTACCAAACGCATTATTTACCTGTTAACGCTGAAATCATGGATTTATTTGATGTTTTCTGCTTGATAGGCCCAAAATGGGCGCTTAGGCCGCAGTAGTTCTCTACCCTATATATATATTTTTAAGTTATCAAGTTTTGGGTTTTCGTTCAATACTCCTATGCGACTAGACTTATGACTTAGATTATATGACTATGTTAGCTATGTATCAAAGGAGAATCATGGTAGTCTAGCATAGGATTATTGAACACCCAAAACATTGGTAACTAAAAAAATAATAACTCAAAATCAAAAAAAAAATAGGGAGCCCCACAATAAACAATAGATCAGGGCCGCAAATAGGGTTAAGACTGCCCTGTGTTGCGTATTAAAAAAGATCTCAGATTTAAAAAAAATATGTGGCTGTTGGACTTTGATTTTTGGACTATTGTAGGATTCTGACACTATGAACAACCGGTCAACACTCGTGTTTATTTCAGTTACCATGGGAACGTAATTTGTGATTAGCCCCGGTGTCCCTTTCAATTTATCAAATTATTCTTCTTCTTCTTCTTATTCGCAGTGTATATTAGCTTATTGCGTGCTCTCAACTTAGTGTTCTAAATGCACTTCCTCAGTTATTAATTGAGAGCTTTCCATGCCAATTACCAATTTGGGAGGGGGCCCAGGGAAGTCGAGAAAATTTCCAACCCGAAAGATTCCCTCGACAGGACCGAGAATCGAACCAGCCACCTCCGGCTTGGTAATACCGTGCCTTTACTGACTAGGCTATGACGCCCCTCATTATTAATGGTCAGGTCTCATTATTAATGAACAGTCCTATTGTTGCGGTACGTTAGCAGCGTTAGAAGCTTATTGTTGTGTATGGAGACCTCCATACACAACAATAGGCTTCTAACGCTGCTAACGTACCGCAGTAATAGGGCTGTTTCTCCTATTTGAAATGACGTTTCACATTCATATAGTGATGTTCGATTTTCATTCGAACAGATTAATCTATTAACGAACCGAAAAGTAAAATATTTGTTGTCGGTTATATCACGCCGATATGAGCATTAACTTCTCCAGAGGATCATCACCCATAGTTTCAAGCCTGTTCTGCAATCTCATTGGTGGGAAAATGACAGCACAGCGAACAAAAAATAATTGATTTGTTGTTAATTGAACAATTAAGAAATGGGATATCTCTGATTTTGGGTTTGATTGTTTTGATTAAAAAAGCGCATAATTTCAACTCATCCCAGGGGGCAGCATAACCACAAAAAAACATTTTGCATACGGGGGGTATTCATTGGATGAAAGGGACCGCAAAAGAGGACTCTAAAATATAATGTTTTTTCTCCTGACAGTTTCATCTTGCTATTCTTCTTTGCTATGAAGACTAGAGAATTACGATGAGAATGCCAAATAAATTTAGAGGATAGTTGAAGAGGAAATTTACGAATAATTCTAAAGGTGGAGAATTGCAATTGAATTTGGTAAGAAATTTCAGGACATTTTTAGATTTTTTCTTTTGAAAATTGTAATGACAAGTTTTAAGATAGTTCTGAAGAGACTATTATGGGAATTATGATTCTAATTCCAGGGAACTCTAAACAAATCGAAAGGATTTCAGGGATCACTCTACTGGAATTCGGAGCCTCTTTCCTTAAAAGTAAATTATCATTTCGACAATCTGAACTGCATGACTACAATCCTGAAATAATCTATTTCTGAAAATAGCTCATAAATTCTTAGCAAATTTTAGATAGTTTGATAGTTTCAAGAGAATTCCTAAGAGAATTGATAAGAATTTCGAGAAAGTTTCAAGGAGTTTCTGGAAGGGTTTGACAAAAAATGTTGCGCACATTTCCGAAGGAACTATGAGTAGTGCTCCTAGAAAATCTGAGGAAATTTTGAAGAAAATTCCAAAAGGGCATTTTGAGAAGAATTCTGATGTTATATACAAGGAATATTGGGAGAATACATTTCTTAATTCTAAATGGCATAGCAAAAGATTTCCGATGAATATTCAAAGCGAATTCTTAAGAAAATTATGGACCGAAATTAAACAAATTCTCGTGAGAATATTTAATTGTGTGAAGAATTCCTAAAGTGTTCTGCACAGAATTTCTCGATTATTATGAAGAAAATTTCTAGGGAATACTGGACAGAATCATAAGATTATTGAGAGAAACTCTGAGAGGAAAACTAATTCTGAAAACTTTTTGGAATGATCCTAAGAAAATCCTTGCAACCGTTCTGTTACAAAGGTCCAATAAGATATTTTAAATTTGCACCATGTGATCGAGCATTCAAGTCAATCTGTATAACACTTGCGGTGAAACTCACTGGGCAGACGATACGGCCATGCTTAACGGCGGATTGCTGAAAAAGGCGTGCATGGCCGCGGCTAAATGGTGACACGGCGCCACGGGGTATGAGCTGAAGGGTTCTGCGATGCTTAAGGAACGGCCGTTGTTCATGTTATCTCAGGCGAGCGTGTAGACCAGAAATGTCTGTGAAGTATAATTTTAAGAGAATACCAAGTAGTAAATCAAGGTTAAGTGTAAATCACTAATTCCGCCGATTCAGGTAAATTCTAAGCCTACCTCAAAATTGGTCGAAGAACGGCACTAATGAATTTCATCTCCTCGCCAGGACCTTTTTCATTCAATCAAATCAATATCTGGTAGACGAGTCAAGGACCGCCATTGCACGCTACGGTTTAGGTGGCGTTTTAGTTGCGTTCACCTAAACGTAAAAGACAAGTAAAGAAGAATTTCCCTTCACGGTTCGACAGAGGGGCGGCCTTGCCATCGTCGACCGGCTCCGTCAGAAGGAAGTGCCTGTGCATCGGAACCATCTCCACAAACCGCTATACCAGCTGAAACCAACCTGCATCGCACTACAGCAGACGTCCGATAGACGCACTAGTTCGATCGCCATCTCGCTGTAGTCGCCGGTAGACTAGTCAGTGGTACCGCCATGTTTCCGACAAGGTCAGCCTTGTAAAATCCACCAGTGCCAGAACTTTTATGGATTCCAGCGAGCCGTGTTACCACCATCTTGGCGACAGGATCGGCTTTTCATCATCCGCCATCGACAGAATGGTTCTGGAACCACAGCGAGCGCTCCCTGAACTTCAGTCGTCGTAGGTTTCAGAAATTCGACAACGCCACATAATCCACACCACAAGAGAAATACAGTGTTTAAATTGATCCTATCGGTGTTTCAGCTAATTTGAAACCTTGAGTGCCCTTTAGTCCGCGTAACCCCTCCAGTTTGCCCAGTGGTGCGCCGACTCTGAGACACAGTTCGAGGAGTCTCGTGCTGCTGAGTTGTAGTCGGGCAGAATTCAAGTTTCATTCTTGACAAATTTGCAAAGGTATCCAAAGATGAGTTTCTTAGAAACAATTAGTAAATCCAAAACTTGGAAAATTTTCAAGATTCCTTGCACAGAACTTCAAGATCCAGGATTCACAAAAAATCTAAAGATTCTGAAACTTCTATTGAGAACAAATTTCAAGATCCCGGTCTTTAATGTTTCTAATAATGGAGTTAGACATTTCAGAAAATTGTAAGAGTAAGGTATGTGAGAAGAATCCTCTATAGACGTGCATTCAATATCTCATAAATAAAGAAATTTTACAGAAAATTTGTAGCATGAAAAGTTGTAAAAGTTCTAAAATAATTAAAAATAAATCAAATTACCATACTCTGGGACTTTGCAATTTTTTTTTTCAGACTTAATTTTTGTTATTGTTAAACCTAATTTTGTTACAATTAAAAGTAAAGATTCCAAGCTTGAAAAAATATTCCAGTTTTTAAGAGAAGCATTCAAGATATCGGACTTAGAACGTTTATTAACCGATAAAATATTGTAAGGTTCCAATCAAATTCCCGGTTATTCCCGATTTTTCTCGGTTGTTCTCGATTCCATGTTAATTCCTGGTTCTCCTGGTTTTCCCAGTGCAGTGGCCACCCTTTAATTCATTAATCATAGAATATTAAATCATAGATAAATAAATCTTGCATTGGGAACCTTTAATCATTAACGCTTTGATTGTGATAGGTAAAGTTAAACAATAATAACAACCTTGGCAAAGTTAAAGCTTGAGCATGTGTACATGATTGAAGCTGTTTGTTATATACAACATAGAATAAAATTACGGCGCCGGTGGTGTAGTGGTAAGTGTGATTACCTCTCACCCCAGCAGGCCTGGGTTCAATCCCAGTCGGCGCCGCCGGGATGTTCTGAGGCATAACATCTCTGATCACGCCTTCCTTCGGATGGGAAGTAAAGCCGTTGGTCCCCGGTTCATGAGTTGATGGGTCGATAGGTAGGGTCCAGGTGTGGGAGCTGCCTTCCTGGCACGTCGGTAGCATTGGTGCTCAGCACGGAAAACAAGATCGACGGAAAAAACAAACCAAAGAAAAAAAAAAAATAGAATAAAATTGGGTAAATATTCGACTTGAGCTTTTCAAAGTCAGTGCTACATAAAACCCAATGCTTCTACGCTTACATTAAACTCAAAAATATAACCATCCGATTTATGTGCTTAAGGCTGACTAAAAGTAAATTGGTACGCCCCTCGCACGCCTCTAGTGATGAGAATCGAAGATCTTTGACAGTGATTTGTTTACACTTCTTCTAGAGCTTATTGACGTTTAATCAGCGCACACTACTGCACCATTTAAATCGAACGAGTGCGAGCAAGAAAGAAACAGATTAGAGGGAAAACAAACCGTCCATTCATTCATGTGTGCTAGATAGAGAAAGACGATTAAACGTCAAAAAGGTCTATAGAGAACAAATGGTCCAAGTTGGATCAGAGTAGTAGATCGCGTTCAGAAATAACGTCAAATGGAACTCGAAAGAAGAAGAAAAAATTGTGCACAAACACCTGGAAAATCCGGAGTGGTCCGGTTCCAAGCTGGCTAAAGTGCTGAAGATGCCGAAAACAACAGTTTGTCGAGTGCTCAAAACCTACAAGGAAACCCTCACTGTGGAAAGGAATCAGCGGACCTACGAAAAAACTGGAACCAGGGATCGTCAGCTGCGCAGCAAGGTGTTAAGGTGAGTTAAAACCAACCCTGGTCTTTTGATCCGAGATGTGGCCAGAAGCTACAATGCCAACTTTCAAATGGTGCGGAACATCCTTGCCAGGGAAGGATAGAAGTCGTACAAAGCCAGTAAACATACGAACCGGCACATGAAACAGAATTCCGTAACCTGACAAAACACAAGGGCTACACTTTGATCGATGACAAAACATACGTCAAACTCGATTTTAAGCAGCTTCCCTTTCAAAAGTTTTACATCGCTACTGGACGTGGAGATGTGCCGGGATAATTCAAGTTCGTGTTTGCCGACAAGTTCACGAAGAAGGCCATGATTTGGCAAGCGATTTGCAGTTGTGGCCTGAAAACGTAACTATTCGTCACATTCTCGACGATGACATCCCAAGTTTACATTGAAAAATGCCAGAAAAAGCGTGTATTGGCCGTTCATCCGCAAGTATAGGGGCAAAGTCATCTTTTGGCCCGATTTGGCCAACTTCCACTACTCCAAGGTGGTTCTGGAGTGGTGTGCGGCCAACAATATTGATTTTGTCCCCAAGCTTATGAATCCTCCGAATTGCTCTGAATTTCGATCAATCGAAAAATACTGGGTATTATTACAAAGCAGCGACTTCGACGAAGCGGCAGGGCAGTAGGATATCAAGGAAATGCGGGAAAAATGGAAGAAATGCGCTGATTCCGTGTCCGTTTCCACTGTACGGGCGCTGACGGGCTCCTTCAAGAGGAAGGTTCGAGATTTCGTTCGAACTGGAGAAATGTAACCATCTAATGCTGTAACTTTGAAGTTTTAATAAAAGTACTGTAAAGCAACCATTAATGGGCTTTTTAAACTTATTGAATCACGAATTACAGGTCTTTTTGTACGTACCAATTTACTTTTAGTCAGCCTTTAGTAATCTAGATGGATGACCAAAAATTTTTACAGTCTGGCTTAGAGGAGCGCATGTATATCGAAATGGCTGCGTCCAACAAATATTCTGCATAGCTGATTACTTATGCACGAGAACAAATCTGTTTCCATTTTCATGAATAAATAATCATGAAATAATAAAACTTGCCATCCCACGAAATTATGACAATGATTTTTGACTTCATGATGGAAATTCATGATTTCATAATGCAGCGGAATCATGACCGCTACAAGCGTTAAGGCCCAAACGCAATGTGGACGGAAGCGGAACGGAAATTGAAATCAAAATTTGCTGTTATGATGTAACTTATTTTGAATACATCAGTTGATCTCATTTTGGTTTTGGTTCACGGTTAACACAGCAAAAATGAGAGCAAAATTTTACACTGTTGAAGCAAACGGAAAACTAATCCTGCTTTCAATGAAATGATTACTGATTTTGCATTCATAATGTTTAACTGAATACGGGCCTGGAGTAAATGGTTACCATTCATGTTTCTCAAGCTTAAAGACTTGGGCTCCAATCTCACCCCGGGCAAGTCACAAATGACCTAAAATGTGTTAAACAAATCAAATAAACAATAATCATTAGTTCAACGACAGATAAATTTCAATTAAATTTTAAACAAGAAGTAAACAGCAGAACTTCAAGTTAAGTTGCTTTCATTTAAAAAGTCTTGACTGCATCATGAAAGCACAATATGATATCAGACTTATGTCGCAACATTTGAAATCAAAATGAGTTTTCATTATGATATGAACTGCACACTTTAATATCGATTTACTTTCATTTTGTTAACCGACTTTGCTCGGGGTCTTATACAAGTACTGATAGTCTGGTGGTCAATGATCCCGAGATGCTTGGTTCGAAACCAGTCTGACGCTTTATTTTATTGTATTACATGTTTTGCTTTAAAAGCTGAATGATTTCAACTAGGATGATTCTTGATTTTAGGAATTTCGGCTGCGTTACGCAAAAATAGCTCATGATATCAGGAATATTATTCATGGTGTATTTTCATAACATAAAAACAAGCTATGTTTATGAAATCATGAATATTTTTTTCTCATTTTGGAGATTGGATTTATTCCCGTGTGGAGTAACCATCAGAAACCACCATGACTCAAATGAGTAATCATCAGAAACCATCATAGCCTCAAAACCATCATACTAACAGGCAAAATCATCATACAGTAATTCAATTTTATCACTGTTACACTGCTTGATTTGAAAACTGTTTAATAATGAAAATCAGTCATTGTATACTTCAAGTCTCCGCGTACATCGTACGGGTTAGGCAAAAGATGTGCGTCTAACTTTAAAAAATGTCGCATTAATGGCCCTTCGCTCATTTTCAACTTCTATTCAATTTTTCATACTGCCGTACTCTAACGGAACTATCCACCTACTATCTTCTAAAGATCATTCTCTAGCTAATAAATTATCACACTAAAGCTTCATGTTAGCATTTCCAACCAACTCTGAAAATCACTAACTTCGCGTATGAAGCAACATAAAAAACACTTTGAATGAGTCATTGTATGCCCAAAGCACGATTCAATGGTAAAGTTGTGTTTTTAAACAGAATATTTGTTCATTTATTGTTTATAAAACAAAACATAACAAAATTATTGCTGAGTTAAATTTCTCAAAGTAAGTTCGTTCATTTTTTTTTGTTATAAATCTAAGACATTTATCAAGATAACTGGCAACCTTACCAGCATTTTAGAGTCAAGTAAAATAGCGCTACGCTTGAACTAATGTTCAACCAGCGAGTTAAAAAAATATAAATTCGGAAACCGCTCTTTTGAGGATGGAGAGTCAAACCAACCCGAGGTTGAAAATCTATTTCATGAAGTAAGTAATAAATCCATGTAAGTTGGACTTTTTTTTCAATTTTATTATAGTCACTTTAAAACTTTTAAGTTTCTTCGTAACTGATGTGATTTTGTCTGTTTTTTGCATGAAAAACTCTAAGAATTGTCACATTGATATTTGATCTTGATATAAAGGTAACACGGAATAATCCGGACACATTAAAAACGCTGCCATTAAGGCCTTTTTCCTGTAAAAGTTTTTAAAGTTTCACTGAGTCAAGCTTAGAGTGTATAGAATCACAGTTGGCTTTGATTGTAAGTTAATTTGTTTACATCATGGCTTCACTGGAGCAAGCTCGTCGCAATTCAATCCTGCAGGCTCGAAACGAAAATCCCGGTCTATCCGCTCGAGAGTTAACTAAACTTTTGTCGAAATCCACGGTGTGGGACGTTCTGAAACGGACTTAGCAAGCTGCCACTACTCAAATTTCACCAAACAGTATTACAGTGAGAATGGCGTCACAGTGGATCCCAAGGAGATTAATCCGGCCAATACTCCGGAACCAGAGCTGGTAAATATTACGGCCGTCATGTGACAATGAGAAAACAGATCCTCTCACTATCATGGTAGAGTGAATATATTATTACGATTTTCTCGGTAAATTTAAAAACAATATAATGAGCTAGTAATTACGATAAACACAACACTGTCACGTTTTGTCATGACGAAAAATTCGATGAGATTTTGAAGAAAATTTCTATCATCGTTTTCTCAACCGATGATAGTGACAGAAATATCTCTGTAAATATCGCGTGAGATCTTTCATTGAAAATGACATTTGCAAGCCCTGTCCAGAACTAAGGCTAATTGAGGAATACTGTTCAATTGCGAAGCACATACTGAAGAAAAAGGGTGGAACAAAGGGTAATCAACTCTGCACTCTGTGCCGAAACACAGTATGGCACACTGTTCGGCACGTTAAGGAATACGTTGACAAGTATGTCACGAACAATATTATATAAAACGACAACACTGTTGAGCGATGAAGTTTTCGATTCGATCGATTTACCCGTTGCTTAGGTTTGTTTGCAACCAAGTGAAAAAAAAAATTATTTATTTGATAAGGCTCAACCGAATTAACTTTACAGAGCCGAGGATTCTTGTTCACTTTACAATACATATTAAAATAATAGAAGATACAACACAATAAACCTTTTATCTTCCGCTATCCAATAAGCCTCCTCTTCCAGAACGGGAGCCACTTCCAGTGGTTTGCTTGTATGGCAGATTCGTCAACGATGGTCAGAGCGCTTCCATTGTAGCAATGGACGCAAAACGTGGTCAGCACTCACACATTTATCACGAAACGGTTGTTTTCCAAAGTCGACGACGCATCGACTGAAAGAACTGCTGATGAAGAACAATGAGGAGGACCACACAATGGTTGCTACCGAGTAAACAGACGATCGCGTGACACACATTGAGAGTGGTCGACAGCCGAATAAACACTGAGGCGCATTTTTGGATCTAGAGTATGAAATTTATTTCCTGCAGTCCCTGAAACACCTAACGATAGGTAAAATTGCTGAGGATATGCGACGTATGGCTGACCACTACATCGAGCAGCAGCTGAAAGTGGGGATCCTCTCCATGAACCGTATGGGACTTTGAATGCTAAGCAGCGCCGAGCTCGAGTTCCTGTAAGAGGAAATGATGTGCCTGCTCGATTTACACTGTACACTATAAACGCATGCATCCCACACGTATTGTTATGTTTCTAATATTAATTTTTTTTAGCATATTGATATTAAAAATAGGTGTCCTCCCTGTCTTGACTTTTTTCTTCCATGACTTGGTTTAGGTTCGCACTCTCTAGCCTGGTTTTGTTCAGTTCTGGAGGCCGTACTGATGCCTAAAAATTTTGAAGTAAGTGGCATCGTCATTCGTGTTTTTTTACCGGAGTCGAATGATAGTTTTTCTACTTCTGCCTTTTCCGAGATGAATCAAAAATCAGAATCTATGCTTGTGATGATGCTGGCGTGGTGGTACTTGAAATCGTAATCCTTGCTGTATTTTCTACTGTGATCGAATTTGTCGTTCCTTAATGAAACACTCGTTTGACACCGTCGAACCAAGAGAAAGGAATGACTCACGCGTGTTATTTTATGCTCATTTTACTTTCAATAGGACTGTGATACAAAAATACTCATATAACATATAGGTACTGTTGGGGGTAGATGTAGTGATACAGAAATCGTAGTTGAACTCTAAAATATATTGTAGATAAAAACAGGTACATATTTATTATACAGAATTGAGTATTTAAATAAAAATAACAACACGGTTAAAGGTTAGCACAACCCAAACGCTCACTGCATCATGTTTGGCAACCAGGCATGTAATTAACGCAAAGCCTATGCGTTTTGGCAAGGACACAATCTTGCTTAGTGAAAGTGTAGAAAGTTTTCCGAAGTGAACCGACATTTTTTTTTAGCTTAAATTTTCCAAATGGTGTCCAAACTTTTCTGAAGTGGTTCAAAACCTTCCTTAGGGAGTTCAAACTGTTCTGTTGAGTGATTGAATTATATTGAATATTAGTCTGAGCTTCCTGAAGTGATTTACCTAACTTTTAACGTAGATTCCGCTCCCGTAGATCCCTTCCTCGTGCTTGTGAGATTCACATCCTTTGAAAATTAGGCTGAGATTTTAAAGAATGGACCTTCGTGTGTTCATATCTGATGGTAGTTTTTTTTTAAAGCAAGCACAATTGTTGAGAAAACTGGGTTTACAACCACAAAAGTACGTATTTTTATAGAAATTTGGGTTTCTTGATCAGCCAAGTTGGATTTTGGCTCCGTCCTTTGAAAAACAGGCTTGAATGTGAATAGACCTTTGTGAGTTCATACGCGATGGTAGATTTTTTTGAATCCAGGTTGGATTTCGGTTCAATCTTTTGAAATTTGTGCTTGGATTTTATAGAATGGAACTTGTTGAATACCGGAAGGACGAACCTGGTTAATATTCACAAAAGAAGGTTTTTTCATTTGGCTTCTATCTTTGAAAGATAGGCTTGTATTTTGATATAAGTTGCTTAAGCCATACGTGAGGGTTGAATTTCTTCAACTTTTGAGAATACCGAGTTTAAATTCACAAAAGTACGTATTTTCGTAAAAACTTTGTTTTTCTGTTCTGCCAAATTGAATTTCGGCTCCGATCTTAGAAAATAGACTTGAATTTTATAGAATGGCCTTTGCTGAATCCATACGTGATGGTAAATTTTTTGAAGCATGCACATTTTTTTAGAAAACTGGGTTTGAATTCTAAAAAGTACGTATTTTAATAGAAATTTGGGTTTCTTGTTCAGCCAAGTTGAATTTCGGCTCCTTCCTTTGAAAAATAGGAGTGGGTTTTACCGAAAGGCTGAATCCATTCGTATTTTCATAGAAATTTGTTTTTTCGGTTCTGCCAAATTGCATTTTTGCTTGAAAAATAGGCTTGTATTTTTTAGAATGGACCTTGCTGAATCCATACGAGAAGGTTGAACCGGGTTTGTAATTCGAAAAGGTTTATTTTTTGTTTTCCTTTTCTGCTAAGTTGGATTTTGATACTGTCCTTTGAAAGTTATGCTTAGATTTTATAGAATTGACTTTGCTGAATTCATATGTGATGATTATTTTTTTAAGCACTTCCAAAGCCAGGTTTAAATTGACAAAACTACGTATTTTTGTTGAAATTTGGTTTTTATGTTCAGTCAAGATGGATTTTGGCTCCTTTCTTTGAATATTACGCTTGGATTTTGTTGAATAGACCTTCCTGAATCCATACGTCTAGTTAGATTTTTTGAAGCACGAACAATTGTTGAGAAAACTGAGTTATATTTGGATAGGGAGGAAGTATCGAAAACAGAACGTTTTTTTTTTTTTTCATAAAAACTGTTACGTTTGTGGTATTCCACTTGATGGTTTACCCGGAATTTATCAACACCCAAAAATCAATTCCTTTGATCCTATTCATCTACATTATTACCAATGTTCTTCCTTGAAAGGATACAAAAACTTATGCGCGAAATGTCTTGTTGATAACTCGAGTGTTACACATAATATAGTCAACATTTGTGGCATTAGTGTCAAAAATAACGGCTTCAAAGAAGTATAAGGCTAAAACGGAGGCTAAGTAAAAATGTTAGCGTTTGAAATATACGGTTTAGATATAATGTAAAACGAATTTTACATGTTTTTTTTTTTTTGGTTTATTTTTTATCCCCCCACCCCTCCTCGACTAGTGCGAGCATCGAGTGACAAAAGAAAAATTTGTGATTTGTTCAGGCCTAATATGCTGCAGAAAGTACGGAATCTTACAGAAAAGCAATTATGGGAACATACCTATTAAGGAACAGTTCTCACGAATAGATCTTAAACCATTTCTATGTAGAACCCGAAATTTCAAAGTGGTTTATTGGGCACAATAATAATTCACCATCGGTAACATTTTCTAACGATGTTTTGCAGTACATTGATGACAATAAATCAATGATAAATATAAGTTTTCAGCTCATTCATTCAATTCTGAAACATTTTTCGTGATAAAACCGATATATAAACTGAGGGTGAAAAAAAACGATCGCTGATAAAACCGAAATATCACTGTACAACCTATCTGGATAAGGCTCCCTTCATGCTTAAATCGTGCTGGGAACCGGTACTCACTTCGACTGCAAATACTTGTAGATCTCACTGAGCGTCCTTCTCCGGTGGGGCGAATCCTTGATCGCCATCACAATCATATTGATGTAGCTGAGCTGAGGCTTCTCCTGCCTTCGGCCTCCATTCGTTTTCTTCGATCCGGTTTCTCCGGCCCCGGTCGTACTGGTCAGCTGCTGTTCGCCACTTCCGTTTCCGGCGGCAGTGCATTTCTTATTCTGCCCCGCTGCCGCTGAGTTGCTCATCCCCGACGTTGGTTGCGATGAACTGGACAGAGTCGGTGATGCCGCCGGAGTTATCGGCGACGATGATTGCGATTTGTGAAGCATTGGATTTTGATTGATGGTAATGTGACCTCCACTGGTGCTACTGGTGGGATGAACCACCATCGAATGGACGTTGCTTATGGTGGGCAGAGGCGTCGAGTTCATAGACGAAGTCGGCGAAATATGACCTCCGCTGCTGCCGTTGCTTCGACAGCGCTGCAGAGACGCCATGTCTGGGTGCGATAGGGACTGATAGTTAATCAATGGCGGTATGGAAACGGAATCCGAGAGCTTCATGGTGTTGATGGAATTGTCCAGCTGAGAAAGGTACGAGGCACGAGGCTCGGCATATTCGGAATCCTCGTTCACTTGCGATATCAGATACGGCGATCGGTTGATGTAGTACGAGGAGATCTTGTCGAAGTGGTGATACATCGAAGGGATCTTGTCCGTTTCCATTTTCACATCCGTCACGTGGTAAGCCGGAGAGTTGCGATCGTCCATCTCGTTCTTCACGTCGATTTGCGACGAAGATATAGCACCATGATAATGGTAATGGTTATCCATACTTTGCAGTGCAGGGTTCTCAATAATGTGCGGCGTGGCCACCACAATGTTCGAGGAAATATTTCGATAATGGTAGCCTCCAGAAACGGCAACCGTACTGGAATCTGCGTGTTCTTCCGTTTTGATCATTTTTCCCTAATTCTAAAAATTCACCAATCAGTCACAACAAAACTCAATTAACACACAATTGAATTGCTATTTCCTCAATAGACACACCGGACGAATCCCGTAAACACACACTGGCCCTGTCTACACATGGGATTCAATAATCAAATCGACTATTTGTAAATATTTGGAGCACTTGAATCAAACAAAAAATAAATATTTGCCTCTTTAATAGATTATTAAAATCAACCACAGCAGTTCATTTGTCTACAAGAGGTCACTGGATCTCTATTCCAGCTCCGAATCCAGGCCCAGCTGGTTCCAAGTGAGAGGCGCACACGACTGAACCCGACGAAGCGAAACGATGAACTAATTTGAGAAATCCTTCGTACAAACAAAAAAAAAACCAAACAAGACATTTTCCAACTCTCCGCTTTTTTGTGCCTCGGTAAGCAATAATTTCCCTCCTCTCAACCCACGCACTTACACTTGTCGGTTCCTCCAGAAATTCTATACCGACGACGACGACGACGACGACGACGACGATCGCACGCCTTTCGGTTTTCTTCCCGCCGCCGCTGCCGTCTTGGTAGCCGATTTTCGGCAATCGCAGCACAACACCCCAAATCTCCGGGAATCGATCGCAATCACATATAGGAATAACCCTTTCCCCGACTGGTGTTTATTTGTAATAGTGTATGAGTTTGTTATTTTTAGAAATACGTTCCGAAGATTTGTGCGGAGGAATAAAGTATCGACTCTAGGATGACGACCGACCGGCTGGTTTGCTGGATAGTGGACAAGCCGAGGCAAGATCGAGCCGTTCTTGGGATGAGGATGATCATGGAGTTCACAAGCAGTAATGCGTGTGTGGCTTTCCTTCTGGCTGGACTACGATTTGATGCCCGCAGGATAGACGACGATAGACGCATGGCAGAGTTGAACGGTTTTCATGGCGTATTTTATGAGAATTTTTTACTCTCTTCAACGATCGTATAATCGGTTTTATGATCGTGAGGCGCATGAAATTATGCGTCGAGGGATAGTGAGCCAGTTGAATATTGGGTTTCCTGGGAAGTATTGTGACCAGAGCGTTATCATAAAATTATTCATGATAAATGATTAATTATTTAGATTAATGATTAGTCTTAATCCCTTATTTAGAGATTAATCATTAATCTATTGATTCATGATTGATGAGCGTTTTAGTAGAACAATTGTATAACGTTGTTTTTCCTTTTAATTCTACTACTATTGTATCACTTTCACATTCAATCACTTTCACTATTTACATTCACTATCACTTAAAAAAAAAACTATAACAGATAATTATTTCGTTTACTACTTGCAAACTTCTTCAGTGTCTAGTCTGAAGAATGTTGTAGTAAATCCATAAATTGAATCTGGCGTTCGATGACTGTTAATTAAGCCCACCGTCTTCGATTTGATGATGACTAAGCTATTCAATTCAGCGTAATCATAATTACTGCAAAAACCACCAGTTCCGAAAGTGTTCCTAAACGTTGCAACGATGTTTTCGGAAGCAATTTTAAAATTTTGTTTTCTGTATCAAGTCACATATACAGTTATACAATATTCTGGTTAAAATGTGTTATTTTGACAGCCACCATAGTAAAGGCTTCCCCATACTGGCGCAACTTCTTGTTTAGTTTACAAGCAGAGGAAACTGCCTGGACTTGTAATATAACATAATCATTTTAATAACATAACCATTGATCTTGTTGTCTCATGCGATTTGAGTTTACGGATTTTGGCCACTTTCTGTGCTGGCACATGACCAGGTTTAGCCAATGCGGTTTCGCATGATAGATTTTGTCTCATGTCAGATTTTGACAGATGGAACACAAAGCCTTACTCACGCTAACTGGGACTCATCGAGTGCAACAAAGTCGATTTTTACAGTAATTAACCTAGTCCAACAATTCAACAAAACCAACTGTCCAACAATTCAAAACACGTCTTTCAGATATTCTCGCATGATACCAGGTTACTTAAAAGATATTCCAAAGATTCAGGTGATCAGAATTGTCCATAAATTCCTCTAGATATTTATTTAAGACGTCTAAATGATCAGGTATGATACCTGAAGATATCCAACTATCCGACAATTCAAAACCCTTTTCTCAGATATTTCCTCATATGATACCATTCTATTATAGTATGGAGATATCTTGCAATCCATCAATCCAAATCACATCTCTGATATTTTCTCATTTGATAGCAGCTGACTTAGAAATTATTCCAAAGACTTTCAAGTGATCGAGGATATTGATAAGGATCGCTCGATATTTCACACTTTCGACTTCAGGATGATCAGGTATTATTCTGAAGATCGTAAACTGTCCAGAAATTATTCTAATGTTTTTCAGTTGGTCAAATACCTGCATAATGTTCTCTGGATATTTTGACAATTCTTCTGGTTGATTGATGATTATCTTGTCATGTCGCTTCGATATTCTTGCAAGATAGCAGGTTGATCAAGAATCATTCCGAAAATGTTCAATTCATCAATGATCGTCATAAAATCCTCTGGATAATTATTCAAGGCTATTAGTTTATTAGGTTTTATTTTGTAGATCTCCAACTCAAATCTTTCAGAAAACGGGTTGATCGCGCACGGACAGAACTTTTCCTACGTTGTGTTTACGGATGTATGAATAATAGACACAGTTTGCTTGACCGTCCTGCCATGGCGGAGGTATTCGAGATACTACTCTATTTATTGATAGTGTATAGGGATACAATACAACACACAGCTGGTAGGGTAGGAACTCAGGTAGAGGACGTTTGCACAAACACGGGTAGATCCGGAATTATTCTTAAAACCTTAAATTGATCAAAAAACTGCATTAAGTCTTCTTGATATTTTGTCAAGACATCAGGTTGATCAAGAATTATGTCAAAGAACTTCAGATAATCATTTATCTCCAGAAAGCTCTTTGGATATTTTGTCAAGGCTTATCTTTCAATAAACTAATCTATATTTCTTAGATATTCTCTCAATACAGAAGGATGATTAGGAAGTATTTCAAAATCTTCAGTTGATCAAAGTTCTCCATATTGCTTTCTGGGTCATTTCTTAAGACTTCAGGTTGATAAGGAACTATTCTGAAGATCTCCAATTGTTCAATAGCTCAAATATTTTTGCAAAATAGTAGGATAGTCAGAAATTATTCCAAACACTTTCAATTTTTCAAAGACCAGCGTAAAGTACTCTGGATATTTTGTCAAGGCAATGACCAGGTATTATTCTGAAGAACTGTAACTGGTCAATAATTCAAACCATGTTTCTCAGACAATTTTTCAGGATTGCAGTTTCATCAGCAATCTTTTCACAGACTTTTAGCTGATCAACGACCAGCATAAAGACCTTTGGATATTTTGTGCAGACTTTTGGTTGATCATGTTTTATTCTGAAGATCTTGAATATTCAACGTACCAAATCATGTCTCTTAGACAGTACGGCAAGATAGCAGGTTAATCAGGAATTATTTCTTAAACCTTCAATTGAAAAAGTCCTTTGGATATTTTGTCACGCCATCAGGTTGGTCAGGAATTATTGTTAAGATCTCCAACTGTCCAGTTTTTCAAATATTTTCCTAAAATACTGCGTTCAGAAAGCAGGTTGATCGGGATTTTTTTTTTTTGCACAGACTTACTTTTGATCTAAAACCTTTATAAAGTCCTCTAGATACTATGGCAGGCAAGACTTCATGTTGATCAGACAATATTCTGAAGATCTCTACTGTTCAATAGCCTAGATCATGATTCAAAATATTCTCTAAAGATCGCAGATTAATCAAAAACTATTTCAGAGACCTGTAATTGATCAAACATTTCCGTAAAACCCTTTGGATAATTACAGAATTCAGATTGATAACATATTATTCTGAAGATCCACATCGATCCAGTTATTCAAATCATGTATCTCAGATATTATGTACATATAGTGGGTTGATCAGGAGTTATGCCAAAGGCCCTCAGTTGATCAAAGATCTCTATAATGTAGCAAGCAAGGTCTAGAAAGATCACGTTTAATTGAGAAGATCTCCAAGTATACAGAATTTCCAATTTCAAACATGTCAAATAAAATCCATAACTCTCCCCTTTATACTGGGCATAAGAGCAACCGCACCAATGCGTTGCTATTCGGGCTGCTAGTTTGACAACTTTAGCAATTGCTATTTTAGTTAGCACCGGTCGTTGCTATCTTCTTCTTCTTCTTCGCATTTCAAGCTTATTGCATATTTATCGCATATTAGCTTATAGCGTGCTCTCAACTTAGTGTTCTAGATGCACTTCTACAGTTATTAATTGAGAGCTTTCGATGCCTGTACCATTTTTGCATTGGTATAATTGTGTGGTAAGTCCAATCATACTTCTATGCCCAGGGAAGTCGAGAAATTTTCCAACCCGAAAAATTCCTAGACCGGACCGGGAATTGAACCCAGCCACCTCCAGCATGGTCTTGCTTTGTAGCTGCGTCTTTACCGACTGAGCTAAGGGAGGCCCCTATGGTCATTGCTATCACGATTGTGAATTTGCGTTTTCGGCTTTCGCACCGATAGTTGCTAAACTTATCATCGAACTTCGAACTGAAATTGATCACAGAGTTTCGTGATTGTTTTTTTCGGCGATATTGATATACCTAACCACTGTTACCGTTTTGGTTCCTGTACCCTATTGATTCTCTTCGAGCGAGAAAAATCAGGAGATAGCGAGAGCGAGGAATAGGTTATATGTGTGTTCATTGTGAATTCAATCTGTATGTCAGTTTCTTGTATGCAATATTGTCTTGTTTTGAATGTAAATATAATTAAATATGTAAGGCAAATGAAAGACCACTCCCAAACCAACGTTCCAATTAAATATTGTAACCCAGTCACACCAACAACACATAACACAGAACACATAACGGGAAGGAGTAAGGATGAAGGTGGGCGTTGGAAACAGGAGAAGGATATGGACAAGGAGTGGTGGAAAAGTGGGAGGGAGGTGGAAATGGGCTTAAGTCAAGGGGGAAGCTACTGGGTCAAACTGAAGAGAAGGTTCTCTTTCACTTCAGCCATTGCGCGAGATAGTTCGATCTGCCAAGTTTACTTTAAGTTTTGAAAAATAGTGAAGAGTTACCAACAAATACCGGTTAATACCACCGAATACGGAGTCAGGTAGGACCCAATCAATAACCCGGTAGCGGAATTCCCCACCCTAAGACCACCTCTCATATTCCCCTCAGGACCCATTAATTACGGGCTAAATCACGAGGGCGTCCGTTAACACGCCAACACCCGCGAAGCAAGCGTCCATCGGTTATATACCGACGACCACTGGGAGACCACCGTCGATCACCCGATCGAGTCCCACTGCAACATCCGTCGTGCCACATGGTGACATCCGTCGTGTACTGGCATCCACCGTGAGCAGTCCGTTCATCCGCCGCCGAAAAACCCCACCCGCTGCAGAATCCCGTCATCGCTGGCCAGCACTACACACACATACACACTACAGACACCGAAATCGTAAGTAATAAAAGAGTAAAAGTGAAAAAAGGTGTTTTGTTCTTTTGATCAGTGTCGACAAGCCAGGAGCCGACCTTGAAGCTCCAGGGTTTCAAGCTCGAGCTAGCCAACTAAAGAGGCGAGTGTAGCCCACCCCAGACGATCTCCGTGGCTAGACCAGAATACGAATAGCCCAGCATTTTTTTTTAATTGCTTGTTGTGATGCTACATGAATGAATTTGAATTTGGGACCAGTATGCGCACACTAGTTGTCACAAAACTGTCCTCTGGGAGACCTAGAACATCCAAAAAAGTAGTTAATTCGTAAAAATGATCGAAATATCGATCTCCGCATGCTCCCTCCTCTTATGAAAGTTGCGCAACAAAATGCATCAAGGTATTTTCGGATGCCCATCTGGATAACTAGATTACATATTTTAGCTTATGAATGTATCAAGCTCGGTTGGTCGAATTTAATACGGTAGATCTATTAACATCAGAAAAACATAAACCTTTAAGAAGTTCTGATTGATATAAATGTGGGGAAGCTAAAAGATCTTTAAGAGTAAGTTTCGACAGCTCCAGGGCAATCTAAAAGATTTCAGGAAAATATACTTCAGCGAAGATCAAGAGCTTCTGGGCAGTTCCATTATTTTCTAAACAATTCCAGGAACATCATCAGGAAAACATAAGGGAAGTTCCGTAAACTTCAGGAAACAATATAGATCTTCAGGAGAGTCTGAGGAATGAAAAGAAGTAATGAGAATGTGAACTTCAGATAAGCTTCAGGATTTTTAAAGTTGTTCCAAAAGCTTCAGGAAACTGCAGGAACTTTTAAGAAAATTAGTGAAATTCAGGGATATCCAGAGAACTTTAGGGAAGTCAAAATAATTTCAGAGATGTGGAGATAACTTGAGGAAAATTTACATTTTAAAGAACTTCCAAATACCTCAAAGAAGTTAAACTAGAGAGCTTTAGGGAATTTCAGAGATATAAACGGCACTTCCAATATTTTCATAGCTTCAAGAAATTCAAAAAATTCCAGACTTTCAGGGATGTTCGAAGATTTGTATGCGTAAGCTCCGATAAATTCAAGTCAATTCTATTTAGTTTATTTTAAATCGTTCAACGTTCAATTGAAAAACAAAACAAACATTTCATAGATAGCAACGCTTGGGCCGGTTGTTATCGTGCTGCTATATTTGTCAACCCGCTGTTCACCGAGAGGCAGATTGTTATTTTCCGCACTTGAATAGCAACCCCTGTCGTGAACCGGGGGTAACGGCTTCACGAATCTGCCGGGTTGCTGCTCGTCAGCTGAAATGAGGGTCGGAATTCTCTTCGGCCCTCGCTGATGCATGCGGTCAATCGCACTGGCAAGAGCGGTCCGCTGCCGTTGTTCTGCTTCCATCCTTGCTGATACTGTTGTTGTTACTGCTGCTTGCTGCGTCATCATGAAAACGTGTCACAAGAATGAGCTTAGCGATTTTTTTTAGTTTAGTTTAGTTTAAATGATCTTTATTTTAGTTTAACTTGGACGATTACCATATAAATTTTTACTAAGTGATTTAATTGCTTTCTTCATCTTTAGGTATGGGCAAAATTCAAAATTTGTTTTACAGAATTAGTCCTAGACTTAGTACACGGTCGACCACCTTGGTGGGATTGGTTTGTTTTGTTTTTAGAATTTGAAGAGAAACTACTTAATACTACTATTTACAGCTTAAAACTAACCTACTCTACTATATACACTTAACCTACTATGTACAAATTGCTTATTAAAGCATGTTCAGAAAGATTGCATTTTTGAATAAATTTAGTTGTCATATCATCAATTTTGGAATCTACTTTGGGAATTTCTGCCTCTTGATGGAGGTCTGCTATTCTTGTGTCGAATGGACGATCTAGGATCATCCTCAACACTCTATTCTGTGCAACCTGGATTTTGTTCCTGTGGGTCTGAGCGCACGATTCCCACACCGGGGCGGCATAGAAGATCGCGGGGGCTATGATCTGTTTGTAAACAGCCAGTTTGTTTTGCCTTGAGAGGCGGGATCTGCGGCAAATGAGCGGATACAAACACCTAACCAAGGCGGAGCACTTAACTAGGGTTTTCTCTATGTGCGAGCGGAACAGGAGCTTCTCATCGAACAACATCCCGAGATAAGTAACATCAGTGGACCACTCGACCCTTGTACCATCCATTATTACGGTACAGGAGGGAGACGGTTTAAGTTTTAATGATTGTCTGTGAAGGAACATGATCGCTTGGGTTTTCGAGGCGTTGATTTTGATTTTCCACGTGGTGGCATAATCAGTAAAGGTGTCAAGGCATCGTTGGAGCTTGTTCGTAATTTCACGAGGCATCCTACCTTTGACGGCTATCGCGGTGTCATCTGCAAACAGAAAGAACACGCAACCGTCTCCTAGAGGAGGGATGTCCGACGTGTAGATGCTGTAAAGCAGTGGTCCCAGCAGACTCCCTTGCGGAACACCTGCTGGGATCGGAAATTGTCCCGAAAGGGAACTATTCAACGACACCCTGAACGACCTTTGCTGGAGATAGTTACGGGTGATTTTCACAAGGTATGGTGGAAAGTTGGAGTTACAAAGCTTGTATATAAGTCCGTCGTGCCAGACATTGTCAAACGCCTTTTCGACATCTAACAAGGCCATGGCTGTGGACTTGGATACAGCTTTGTTACTTCGGATGTTATTCATCACCCGAACTAGCTGATGATTGGTGGAATGCCCCTTGCGGAACCCGAACTGTTCCGGAAGAAGAATGTCATGTTCCTCCACAAACTTGTTTAGTCGGCTGAGGATCAATTTTTCGAACAGCTTGCTCAGCGCTGAGAGCAGGCTAATCGGTCTGTAGCTTGACGGTAGTGAAGGGTCTTTCCCAGGTTTGCGGATCGGGATGATTTTTGCCACCTTCCAGATGCTTGGAAAGTAGTGCAGCTCCAAGCATCTGTTGAAGGTGGCAGCTAGCAGCGAGTGCACCCTCGGGCTGAGATTTTTCAACGCTAGGTTGAATATTCCGTCAAACCCGGGAGCCTTCATGTTCTTACTGTATTTCAGCGCTGAGCAAATTTGTTCCTCTGTAATCCGTTCTTCTGGAGGGACGGCACAAGGGGAGGCATCTAACGTCAGGACGCACTGCGCAACCTGGTTCTCGAGTGGACTTGGGATTTTAGAGCCAAGCAAATGCGACTGGGCAATGTGCTCCCCAATCGCATTGGCCTTCTCTTCGTTGGTGATAAGCCGTTCGTCATTGACTCTAAGTGGTGGAATGGGCTTGGGGTGAGACTTCAGCACCTTGGCAACCTTCCAGAATGGTCTGGAACGGTCGTCCAGGTTCTGAACGAGCCGCCCGAAACTCTCGTTCCGGATTGAGACCATTCTGGAAGCGATCTGCCGATTCAGATCGACCATTTCGTATTTACGCTGCAGATCCCCAGTCCGCTGAAACTGGCGTCTACGAACATTTCTGAGCCGAATCAAGAGTTTGGTGTGGGAATCAATTGCTTGAAACTTACCCCTCACAGGAACTCGTCGAACGCACTCTTCGTCAGCCACGGATATGGCTTGATGGAGACCCTCCAGGGCCCGGTCGATGTCATCCACTGTGTCGAGCGGTGGGTTGTCGTCGATGTGGCGGTCGACCACGCGTCGAAACTGGACCCAGTTGACTCGATGGTAGTCCTTCCGCTGGCACGGTGCAGGGGCCACGTTGTAGCCCAGCTCGGTCAGCACCGGTTGGTGGTCCGAACTCAGGTCGTTGACGGCAACCGGCTTGGCTAATCTGGTGTTTGCCAAGAACAGGTCCAGCGTCGATGGGTTGCCCGTCGGTGATGTGAAGGTTGGTTCGTCCGGAAACCAGACGGAATAGAGACCATGCTGGGAATGGTCGAATAGCAGGCGGCCGTTCTGGTTCTGCTGGTAGTTCCGCCAGGCCTCGTGCCGGGCGTTCAGGTCCCCTCCGATTACAAAGCGGGCATTGGTGTGGGTTATGATGGCAAGGTCGTTCTTGAACTGCTGTGCTGTACCATTGCTAACGGTACATTGCCGGGGGCAGTAGACAACGATGAACCGGACGTTTCCGGTCGATGTTTCCACCTCAACGCCGACGGCCTCGATGATGGAAGTGCGGTAGTGGGGTAGGGTGCAGTACTTGATGCCTTTCTTGATGATGACCGCGACACCGCCCCCCCTGGAGCTGGTGCGATCAAGCCGGACAATGCTGTGGTCGGGTAGCCAGAAGCTGTCACCGGTCTTGAGGTGGGTCTCGGTGAGAAGGCCCACGTCGATGTCGTGCTTGCGGAGGAAGTCTGCAAGCTCAATGTTTTTTGCCCCTACGGAGCGAGCGTTCCAGTTGGCGATCTTTATGGGTTCACGCACAGAGTTCACGGTCCATAATTAGCGACGAAGGAGATGATAGCTTGGAGCTGTTGTGTTCTTGTTGCGCAGGTGCGCTTGATGATGATGGCCTGGGCCAACAGTGTGACGATCTCATCCGTTGACAGCGGAGAATCGTCTGTAGCTTCACCGGTTGTACCGGCCAATTCCGGAGCAGGGGGATCCGTCGATGGCCCGGAGGCTTGACCGGGTACTGCAGCGGCAGCCAACTGGGCAGCAGCCAACTGTTGGTTGAGCGGGAGCGGCGGCAACACTGGAATTGGCCGTGATTGGACCGGTGATAATGAGCTTAGCGATCACAGGTACCTCGTATTGATACCCCATCTAATTTCGCCTCTATTTGCTAATCACCAATCAGGGAGCTTTCTAATTTCCCCTCTTTAGGCAGAATAGGTATTCTCCGCTTTCAGATAAGGTCGCATGGAATGCAAGGTAGAAGTTCTCAAAAAGGCTTATCGTGATAATAATTCATCATTAGCATTTATTTTTCTTTTCTTCTCTTTCTTCTTTTTTTTGTTTTTGTTTGTTTATACAACCAAGCTTTAACTTGATGTGTTATTTAAAGATATTTAATTTGTTCTTGTTTATTCTGGTATATTCTACAACCCCCAGTGCGGTTATTGCGTTATGGTGAAGGTTGCTAAAATACTTTAGCAACGCATTGGTGCGGGTGCTCTAGGGAAGACGCATAAGTGACGCAGAATTTTAGGGTGACCAGCCATACAGCCAAATACTCAAGGCACAGAACAGATAGATTTCAATTGGTAGTGACACCTAGCGGTGGAGAGAACGCTTTTTACACTCAAAATTTAGTTACACTTATACCACCTTTTACCATTTATACCAACTTTACTGGTATGTACAATTCAAACATACCCAAGATTTATATATTGAAAGGTGTGTACGCTTCTGTTGGTGCTTATGTATAGAGTGTCTGTAGGCAACATCTTATTCACAGATTTCATCAATGCTTCCTGCAAAAGCAAAGGATTAGTAAAATGCTAATCGTGGAGTGAGACATGTATTTATGATTTTTCTGCTAATTCTAGTACGATTATCATAATTCCATACTTTTGGATATTCAAAAACACATTTGGAATAAAACACATTCAAAGATTAACGATAGAAAATATGGGAAATGTCGGATTCAGCACTTCTTTGCCTATTATCATTAGCGGGTATTTATTTGCATCATGTTCCAATGCATTGTTCTGCAAAAAAAATAACACTCTAAGTCTGGCCATGTGCGTTTGTGTTAAAAAGCAAAACATCTTCCTTCTTTCACTTTTCATGCGTAAAAACCGTCGTCCAGAAAAAGCGAAATGATAATGCATTTCGTCGTAGAAAAAAATCGTTCCATTCACGACGGATGACCCCATTGTTTACGATTTATGAGAAGGAAAGCGAATACGAGCTTATCTGTCATGTAGCATATACTTGCCGTCTCTTTTGTTCTTTCAGTCCTCCTGGTAGCAGTTAGTGGGACACCACACTCGACATAGGAATTGGCGTTGACGAGAGCTCTGTAACTCTTTACTCCTATCATGAAAAGCAAATTAGTGGCGCCTTGTTGCCAGTTTTCCTAGACTTTCCGATACGTTGCGTGTGTGATAATAATTTTTGCATTCCTTTGCTTAATGCCTTTGATGTTTTGATCGAATAATTCAATGAAACAATTAAATAAATGTTGTCATGTTACTTTGACATGTAACATTTGTATGCTCATCAGTACATAGTGGCTTTAGAAGTTTTTAATCCAAGGTTAGTTGTGTACTATGATTTAATATTTTTCTTTCAATCTGGCATTGCTGGTACTGGTAAAATTGACAACAAGAATCGTACAGTACTATCCTAATATTTTGATCATGTGAATCAAATGAATACTTTACCGTTTTATTAAAGTACGTTAAATTAATTTTACTAAAAATTGCTCGTATTGAAAAACCAAACGCAACAGATTATAATTATGTTATGCATGCACAACTTATTTGACACATGATCTTTATTAGCATATTTGTATAGCTATAGCTTATTAGTGAATTTATGAATTTAATGAATAAACATCAGTAGAAATTCATCAAAAAATATTTGAAATTATATATTGCACACAAGAGGGTGTCAATGCAGTCAGATTTTAGTTTTGTTTCAATAGTTAATATTTTTGGGCTATTTAACATGACGTAAATTACAAATAATACACGCAGTCGTGACCCGCAAATTATTAAACTTCCAACAGGCGCGCTGGTGCACTTGATGAACGCGCAAAAAAGAAGTTGGAGGGTAAATTGGGCCAAAACCACACAATTTTAAGTTCCGTTCCTTGTCAAATTCATATTTTAGCGCGGAAATTAGTTTTAAGCATGTATTCATCAATAATATATTTACAACTGTTGAAGAGATGGTTGATTTAAATCAAAATCTCATTTTACTAAAAATCTATAAAAACTGGACCATTGACTTTGGGGCAAAAAAATACATTTGACCATAAATCTCAAAATAAGTAAATGCAATGTAACTATTAGGAGTTCATTTGGAAATGATCATAATTTCAATCGTATACATGAATAAGGATCACGTTTAATCCATGTCTATCCACATAAAAATGTGTTAAAATATGTGATTATCAATGGGCAATTTTAAGCAACGCTTTTTAAAGGTAGTTATGGCACTTAACTTTTGAACACTATTTAAAAAACTTGCAAAGCAAGTAATGAATGTAAAAATCAGTAAAATTGTGGGTAAAGTTTCTAAAAAATTCTGAGACTCCTCTTTGGCACAAACCTGCAGACAGATCTTTTGAACCATATCATTTTTTCCGCGCACGGACTTTAAACTTTTACGTTGCGTTTTCGTTGTTGTGTAGTTGAATTGAACAAAAAAAAATACACCAATTGCTTGACCATGAATGGTTAAATGGCGGAGGCATTTTACCTTATTATTATCATACAGAGTCAGAACAGCAAGTAGCATAGTTGTACATACATACATAGTTGTTACATAAACAAATTTGCAATCACCATATTTAAAAACGAGAGATTTCACCAACATCCCATCAAATATGTTTATAATTGGTTCAAACAAATTGTAATATTAATAGTGATTATATGCAAAGCAATGTAATACCCCATTCACGTTTTCAAACAAAACCGCTGGAATTACATCAATAATGATTGGCCAAGCATTGAAAAAAAGAAAAATTAATCATTGCATGTTCAAACAATTAGGAGCGTACTGTAAGCAAAATGTTTTAACGGTTATTATACCAATTTATACAAGATTTAAAATCATCATGTGCACTGCGAAATGGAAATAGAAAGGAATAGCGAAAATCACAAGAAAAGCATGAACTCAGTTTCAGATGAAACCGTTTGCTCTGAGTTACCTATCTGTTCTGTGCACAAGGGGAAGGAGATCAAAGTTGGTGCTTCATGAAACAAAAAAAAAAACACGTTAACCGTTTGTTTACGTTTGTTTACGATTGAAGAAGCACCAATTCTACTACGTCATTTATGCATCTTCCTTAAAAGGTTTTCTTGAGAATTTTTAAAGATATAATTATTTAATTTATCAAGCTTACACAAAAATTGAGCACTTTTCAAAACTGTTAGAGCGCTCAGTTACAGAGAAGTCCATCAATTTGACCTAAGCGGCCGATTTTTCTAGTTTCATAACTAGAAATTATGAATGAGTACAAAATAATTGGATTTTGAAAATCTCGTGCAAAAAGTTTACTGATTTCAGCGAACTTGCTCAATTTTTTTGGAAGCATATTCAAAGAACAAATTATAAAATAATAAACTATTGAATGATGAGACCAATGGTACACTATATTTCAGAGAAAGCAGAGATTTAAAATATCTTTGCCCTCATTTACCATTTTCTCCTCATTTATAATGAGGATATACATTTCAATACAGGTATACCTCGATATAACGTAACTATCACTTTTGACTTCCATCGTCAATATCTCCCTAATAACAATTGAATCATAAAAATTAATATTACCAATAGATGGAGGAATACTTCATCTGTCCGATGATGTTATTACTTTGCTTGTTTGAATGATCGTTTGCGAGAAATCGGCGATTTTTTTTTTTTTATTCTTTCCTTTATTTAACGTCGGTCTCTATTCCGCAATCTAGTGCCAATCACCGACGGACATCGATTGCCATGCATTGCTTCCACACCTGCGTAGGATATCGCACCACTTCAAACACTCATGGCCCGGGACAAACGGCTTTACTTCCATTCCAAAGGAAGACGTGACCAGGGTTTTTTATGCCCCACCGACCTCGGCTGGGATTGAACCCAGACCCATTGGGCTACACCACCGGTGCCGGCAGAAATCGGCGATGGAAGTCAAAAGTGACAGTTACGTTATATCGAGGTATACCTGCCACCATATTATTATCTAATTTTTTATTTAAACAATTTATTTAACTAAATTTGATTGCAATGTGAGGTCCGACGATCGAAAATAGTGAGTGTATATAAAACAATATTTAAGTCACGCAAATTCCGAACCTCCCCACGAGCACATGTTCTTCAAACTTAAACCTCAATGTGCATCCAGCGTGAAACAGAACACCCCGTGCGAAAGAAGGCAGTAATAAAAAAAAACAGAAACGATCACCACACCGGTTTCACCAGCCAGCAGCATGGGGCTGCAGCAGCCAACGATGCAGCGAACACTGCGCAAACTCGTCCCATCACCTCTACCGACTCAGCGATCTCCTTTGTGTTTGTGTGCTGCCGCTAACGAAACTTGAAAAATGAGGGCGGAGTTTCAGGCGATGGCTGACGTGACGACGACGACGACGACGACGACGACGACGACGTCCGTCGTCATCCGTTGATCGATTGTGAGCACACTGCTGTTGAAATCGTAGCAGACGCTTCGCTAAAGAAGAGATCAATCAAGATGAGCTACAACAACGGCCAAGAACGGAAACCCCCTCGCAGCTCACACAAAGGCAGAGACGACGGGCGACGATTGGTTGGTTGCTCGACGATGTCGTCTGCCTTGCGGTTGATGTGTAACATCTGGATAATGATGGGGTGATGCGCGATGCAAGGGAGTCTTCTGTAACGATCACTACTACACATCACCCCGTTTCAACGGATGGGTGGAAAATTGATTGCTGCCATTTTTTATTTTTCTGGTAAATGATTTTGTGGTTGAATGGATAGATTAATCCCATTTTAAATTAGTTTGTTTTTTATTGGAATTTTTAACACTGATGGGTTTATTTGGCAGCCTTAAAAAGTAATTTTGTATTTATTACTTGCAGAAAGCTTGAAAATCAATCCTAAAGAAAATACCATGAATGGAGCCACAGGTCTCTGAGAGAGTAACTATATGATGGTGACTCGAGATTTATTCGTATCGTTTTGGTTGAATCTGTAAGAAGTTCGAGCAATTTCATCATACGTCATCTATATTGTTCCATAATAATGAACAGCAAAAGGCATAATTATATTGGAGCATATTTCATACAAGATGTCAACAAACATTGTTTTTATATACCTCTTAAGAACCGCTCATGTTTCAAAGATGGAAAAAAATTAAACTCGAAAAAACTGAAGGAGAAGAAGGAGAAGGATAAATCAGTTATGAAAAATCGGAGGCAAAAAATTCCTCAGCTGATATTGTTTCTTTATTCAAAAACACAAGATTTTCTTCTAGCCTTAATTCTCAAAATCAGAATCTTAAATAGTTTTCGAAGTCGGTTATCTCATATTTCGGATCAAGTACACGATCCATTCGATTCTTTGAAATAAGATTTGAAGTTTTTGCATTCAACGTATGTTCAATGAGAATAATAAGTATAAGAATTCAGAATCTCCCAGAGTCCCATAGTGTTTAAGAGTGTTTTGAAAAGCATTCGATATTCGATGGGGCCTAAACCTTTGCATACAACCCTACCCTGATGGCCCTACACCTTTGCAATACAACCAACCAAATATTTTCAATGCATCCTACACATACATTCTATGTCTGAGAATCAATTAAATGAGTGATCACAGTACCTTTAGGGTAAATGGTAGGGTGAACGCTCCTATAGTTTCGGTACGTTAGAAGCGTTAGGTGCCTATAGTTGAGTATTGAGTCTCCATGCCTAACACTTCTAACGTACCGCAACTATAGGAGCGTTTCCCCTAGTCATGAATTTCATGGCACTTCACTGTGCTTTTGTTTATGTGATCCCAATGAATATTATGTCGACAACATTGTTCTGCATAGCATTCCCAATATATTCCCGAGATTGGGTGAAATTTGAGCAATATTTGAATTTTTGGCAAGCAAATGAATACGTAACTAAATTAGTTCAAATTTAGCACCGTTGTTGTGGACCTCAATACACATCGGAAGAGCAGTGGTCCACCATACAAACTTGACCCACCCTAGTCATCATTAGAGTGATGCGAAATTTTAAATTTTTAATTTTTTAAAGTTAGCCTCCCAAAACTTGAATTAATTTAGTAACGAACTGACTGAGGCACAAACCATTTACAGTTCATATGGAATTTACTATGGGAAAACAATTGTATATCTAACAATTCACCATATCGCTCTGCTTTAAAAAATGATGGCTATGTTTATAGGCAATTTTTTCAGCTAAAACTTTGTTGAAGATCACTTTTGGAAAAAAAAAAACTACAAGGGACAACCCAATGAGGTTGTACGCAGTGGTATTATATAATAAATGTTATTTTTTAACTGCAGAAGGAGCTTGTTTTTTGTGTAAGAATAGAAATTTGAGCGGGGTTCTCTCTGTTTATGCTCTTTAGTATGATTATGATTGCCCTGAAAAGAACCTTTTGATATAAATTTTAGTTGGGACATGTTCAGAAATTTAACTCTTTAGGAAAATTTTGGTCAGAGCGTACAATTATTGACTGCTTAGGCTGAGTGTGAAAGCACTGCACTATTCAATCCAGTGCTCTGTGCAGACCGTTTGTACCAAACGGTAAAAGACGAGGCAAAGCTCACTCACGAACAGGCGACTCACACCGCTTGCCTTCGCTCACACAGCGTGTAATTGAGGCATTTTTCCATAAAAAATGTACGCTCAGTCATTCAAAACAAATATTGGGTAACATCACAGAAGAATAAACGTGCTAACTGAGCTACTGACTGAGTGCTCTGCTGTCAGTGACTCGTTTACTTCCCAATCATGCAGACTCTCACGAGGCAGTGAATGATGAGGCAGATGGCAGTTCATATTCATATGAAAATGACTCATTGAACCTGACTGTTTTGTGCACTGATCTTGGTGGCTCTGAAAAGGGCCGATGATAGTACAGGCTTAAAGCCTTTGAAAGATGATGATGACGTGTAGGCAACTGGATCAGCAAATCGGACCGGACAATCCCATAATCTTCGGTTCAATGATTGGGCACTCGCAAGAGTCTCGGCCCGTCTGCTGCTGGATAGGGGTTGTACTGGTGTCTGCGACAGGTTGAAAGGCTGCAGAATATCAGTGTCCATCCATCTAAAGCACCTCTTAGTTTTTCTATAAACTCCTTCTTTCATCATGTTGGTAAATCTTAGCCTTTAACAGAAAGACACTTAACACTTTTTTCGGCGAATTTATGATCCTGTTTCACGTCATGGTTCTTCTCTATGCCTGTTCAGATAAATTAGTACTTTTATTTATTTTCTCTAATGCACTAAATCAAACAAGTAGAAACATTTTCTGCCGATTGAACCACCTTCCAGCAGCATTGTCGTATCATGGAACTTCTCTTAACTCCATGGCACTATCGTATCCAGAGATGACAGCACAATATGTTTATAAACATAGAGGTAAAAAAAAATCTGGCAAAGCGTACTATGAAATATGCCCTATCAGCATACCTGCTTTTCTGCTCAAATCAAGGAAATCTGCAATCTGAGTTCCGAAAGCCAATTTCTGTTTTCTGGAGCATCAAATTGACTTGCAGCCTTCAACAAAGTTGTTTATTATAGTTTTAAGTATAACATATTTTAATTTCATGCAAATCGGTTCATTAAGAAAAAAGTTAGAAGGATTTTAGTGGGGTCATCATTTTCTCCCATACTAGTTTGACGAAAATCCCAAACAAAATTGAAATCGTTGGCGCGACCTCTTAACGTTGACAAATTTAGCTGATTCTTTGCACCGATTGTGTTTGTGTTTGTGTTATGAACTGAACTATGGGGTGGCCTATCAAAAATATCAATCTTTTTCCAGAATGAAACACCCTACTGCGGCACACTTGCGGCACACTTGCGGCACACTGACAAAAAATATAACCGATGGTATGCGAAGTGACCTACCCCTTGGGAAATGTACAGTAATTCGGGAAATTTTCTTCAGCAAAATTAGTAGACACCCTGATCTGGTCACCGGATAAAAATATTTCCCGACTCCCAGGAATTCTCAGGAAGAGCCATCCATTGTTTCTCGATTCCCGAACAGCCAAAAAGGTGCCTCCCTTAGTTCTGTCATGCCCGCGAAAGTCGAAAAAACAAATCATACCGAAATAATCCTAAACCGAACCGGGAATCGAACCCAGCCGTCTCCAGCTTAAAACTCTTAAAAACCGCTCAAACGCCAATTGACAGCATGCTCGTGCATATTGGCCCTTATTACGAGTGTCACTTCACGATGAAAACAAAGTGAAGTGTCCAGTTGTCACTCCAATGAAGTGAATGCCGTGTCAATCAAATGGGAATCACTTCACCGTGAATGATAAGTTGTCACTTCAGCGTGAAGTGACATCGGTAATAATTTTCCATACACTGATACAAAAACAACAGTAATAACAATGGTTAACGCCACAACATAAAGTAATTAATGTTTTATCCTGAAAACTAATTCGTGATCTTTGCGCAGTTGAATTTCGAGAGATTTGCGTTTTTGAGTTTTTCGTCAGAAAATTGTGTCAAACCAGCCTTGCCATTTTTGTAGTTGCTTGTTAACGATCTAGTGGACTGTTTTGCACGAACAACTTCGGTTTGACAGCCTCAAACCCGTCCTAACTATAGATACTATAGATTCCATAGATAAGCGGAAGAAAAGTATAATGTAGCCAAACGAACTGTCAGTTAGTGTAGCCAAACAACGGCGCCGGTGGTGTAGTGGTAAGCGTGATTACCTCTCACCCCAGCAGGTCTCAATCCCAGTCGGCGCCACCGGGATGTTCTGAGGCATAACATCTCTGATCACGCCTTCCTTCGGATGGGAAGTAAAGCCGTTGGTCCCCGGTTCATGAGTTGATGGGTCGATAGGTAGGGTCCAGGTGTGGGAGCTGCCTTCCTGGCACGTCGGTAGCATTGGTGCTCAGCACGGAAAACAAGATCGACGGAAAAAAAACAAACCAAAGGAAGTTAGTGTAGCCAAACGAGCATGACGTCATCATGGTGTTGTTTGAGGGAGAAGTATTGTAATATTATGAGCACAAAACGCTTTCCACACTCCACATTCCGATTTATTTCGCGGGCAACGCAAGAAGGAAAGATAAAGCAAACCATTCCTCGATACATTGTTGCAAATATTTGCTTTGCACTTCATTTTGAACTTTTACGCACGAAACAAAACAAAACTGCTCAACGAAGAGCTCTATGATGGAAAGAACTTTTTTCACGGATGCCAGTAAGATCATTTATTTTTCATGGTTGTCAAAACAACTTTTTGTGCCTCCGCTTATCTATGGAATCTATGGTATCTATAGTCCTAACTTTCGAATGACATTTGTTAAAAAATTAGGCAAATTTACTCATCACTGAGCTCCTGCACTTTTTGCGATTTTTTTTTTTTTTTTATTTTATTTTTCTTCATCGGACTTAACGTGTCTAAATGAAGCCTGATGAGGAAAAGCCTAGAAAAGGCGTAAAAACCCCATATCTTTTCGAAATACAGGGTGCGTGACGAATTTTTGCAGTAAATTTCAAATAGTAATTACTCATGCTTGTGCATCATGATTTAGATATATTTGGCTGCACTGGATAGCTTATACTGTTAGGTGTAAGATTTAAACAAACAATGTTGAGTAAACGTAAAGATGTCGAAACAAGAGAGCAATCTGTCAGCCGTTGTCGCTTTGTTGCGCGCCGGAGTATGCATGAAAGAAATAATTCGGTCGGTAAATGTGTCTGAAAGAACAGTGTATAATATTAAAAAAGGCTTGGGAAAGTGATAAGACGGAGCACCTGCTCATACTGCTAATAAAGCACAGAAATGGCTTACGGAAAATATTACGTAAATTTGGGAGGAAGAAATTTGGCCCCAAACAGTTCCGATATCAATCCGTTGGATTATTTTGTATCCAATGGGATACCAATAGAACCCCTCACACCACACTTAAGTCGCTAAAAGCTAAAATCAAGGCAGTGATGACATCTATGGATCGAAACATTTTAAAACGTGCATACTGCAGTTTCCGGAAGCGTCTAACTACAGTCTTCGAAAGGGAAGGCAATTTTTTTGAATAAATTTACTTACAACTTCCATATGTTGCGAAAGAAAATAAATCGCACAAAATTCATTGCTAGAATAACTAACTGGTGTATTTTTTGTGTATGTATGCCATTTACTGCAAAAATTCGTCACGCACCCTGTACATGAATCACAATAATACAATACAATTACAACGAACACTAATCAAGTCTATAGCATAAAAAAAGTTATCCTCCTATGGCATAGAGTTGTCCGTGAATCAGGTAGAAGTCCTCGTCATGCAGTTGAATCGGAAACAAAAAATAAACAGGTATCACAATCCTTCACGTGTACATTAAATGGACAGCTTCTCAGGAGTCTGCGTTGAATACGGTGACGAAAGGTTTCCGCTGCACAGTTAAAGTCGAAAAACTCGTAAAACTCGTTGAAACGCTCAGACATGAACCGTATTGGGTCATGCAAGCTGTAGTTCGCAGCACGAGGTCCAACATGCAGGAAACTCCTCGACCGAAGAACTCGTTCGGGTGCGTAGATTTCGAATTCAGCCAAGATTCCTGGAGAGTCGATATCACCAATAAGTACTTTCGCTGCGAACACGGCCTGACTAATCGTCCGCCTATGTTCTAGTGTTTCAAGACGCAGGAGTTGACAACGATCTTCGTACGGCGGAAGGTTCACAGGGTCATTCCAAGGAAGGTGACGAAAGGCATACCGAACAAATTTCCTTTGAACAGATTCAATCCTCGCTATCCAAACTGCTTGATACGGGAACCATACTACCGAGTTGAATTCCAAGATCGATCGCACTAGAGAGCAGTATAGAGCTTTTAGACAGGCAGGATCGCGAAACTCGTCAGCGATCTTGAAAATGAACCCGAGTTGCCTGTCAGCTTTCGCAACGATGCCCGAGTAATGAAGCTTGAATGTTAAGGTGCAGTCCAGCGTGATTCCTAGGTCACGAACATTGTCCACACGTTGCAGAAGGTGGTGATTTATCGTATGGTTGAATGCCACTGGTTTCACCTTGCGATGAAATGAGATAATAGGGTAAATGTCGGCTTCGGCACCCATTGACTGTTTTCGGCAACCAAAATTTAAACGTTAATTTCACTATGTTTTCCCATAAACTCACGTCCCTGAATGCACCCAAACGATTCTTTAGTCTTTCAGCTTCAATCTGATTGTATTTATACGTCTGAGCAGTCCTGTTATGCCAGATTTTTATTAAAATGAAACATACGTACTCTAAAATGGGGTTGATTTCAAGTTGCCGATAATAGAACAGCTGGTTAACACGCAGTTCTAATGGGAAGGTTGCCGAAGAAAAAGAGGCTGCCGACAATAGTCACACTCACCTGAGAAGTTTGGAGCGTTGTAAAAACGCTTTCAAACAGTTTTGAAGAATTCTGTCGATTGGAATGGATATAGAAGCAAGCAGCAGATGAATGTAAACCAACAAACACGTCATATATGTGCGTGACGCTGAGAAAATGCTAATAGAAGTGCGGACACTGCTTAGATTAAAGAGAATACGTAAATTCCCCTATTACATTTTTGTACATTCAACGTGAGATAGTTTCTTGAGCACCACTCTTCGAAAGTATCGATTAAGTGCTGATACCGCAAGCAATCGGCGAAGCTACGAACAATCACATAGATCTTCACATCATCCGCGTAGAACGATTGGCAACCGGTTGGGAGGATCAGTCCGGCCTCATTCACAAAAATCGAGAATAGCAATGGTCCCAAGTTGCTACCTTGAGGAACACCGGAGCTGTTTGTAAAATAGTCCGATTGCTCTGATCCGATTCTAACACAAAGTTCCCGATTGGTCAGGTAGGACTTGAACCAACGAGTTAAACCCGAGGATACACCGAGTTTTTAAGTTTAGCTAGCAGTATGGAGTGGTCAACCCGGTCGAATGCAGCCTTAAGATCTGTATATACAACGTCCACCTGCGCTCCAGCTTCCATACTCCGAAGACATAAAGAAATGAACGGAGCTAGATTTGTTGAAACTGATCTCTTGGGATAAAAACCGTGTTGGACAGGAGAAATGTAATTTCTGCGTCGTTGATGATGATTTCGAAAACTTTAGAGCAGGCACTGAGTGATGTGATCTCTCGGTAATTTTCGACGTTTCTCTTGTCTCCTTTCTTGTAGATCGGGAACATGAATGACGATTTCCAACGCGTAGGGAACTCCCCCTGCTGTAATGAAATATTAAACAGCTTCGAAAGCGGTGTTGTAAGCTCTGAACAGCATCGCTTCAGGATGCTTGAGGGGATATAGTCAGGGCCAGCAGCATTAAAAAATTTCAGCTTCTTGATGGCGGATTCGACGAGGTCTACTGTAACCGAGGTAATCAAAAAATTGAAAGCATCACTGGGAGTGTCCCTCACCGCTTCAGCAACTTGAGACAACGAAGCCGTTGTGTCATTGAAAATGCTTTTGAAATGTTCTGCCAGAAGATTACATTTCTCAAGGGAATTGCTGGCGATTCTATCACCCAGGTGAATTTCGACTGGTAGCCCCTCCTCGTTTCGTTTGGTATTCACGAATGACCAGAACTGCTTTGGATTAAGCCATAAATTAGCCTGCACACGCCTTGTGTAGCTCTTGTAAAGAATGCGGTTATATGTGCGATATTCGTTGCTCGCTGTTGAAAATAATCGTTTGGTGAATGGGTTACGAGTACGACAGTATTTACGGAGGGCCTTCGATCTCAGACGCTTCAAATTCCGTAGTCGAGCATTGGGTTTGGGAGAGGGTCTCCTCAATGGGACAGAATCAGTTATTGCCCGGTCAACGACCTCAGCGAAGTAGTTGACGGCTTCATCAATAGATGAACACGTGTCAAGGAACTGCCAATCTGCCTGGGCAAGCGATTGACTCAGCGCGACGAAATCTGCTCTACGAAAGTCGAGCTCATGTACATCAACAGGGGGGTTATCGTAGCGAACAGGAACAGATAGGTTGATGGAAACTTCCAAAGCAGGATGATTGGTGTCAATGCCAATCAAAGGCTCTGGAGCTTTTAGGATAGAACATTCCAGTCCTGCAGCTTCGTTCGCCAGAACGAGATCAAGCAGCCGAGAGTTGCTATTCAGTATCGAGTTGATTTGCGTTAAGCCATGCAGGTAGAAACCATCAAGGAGAGCACAACAGGATGCGGGCATGTTCGAGCAAAGAACATCAATGCTAGGAAGATCGTTTGCAGGAACGTTCCATGAGAGCCCAGACTGATTTTAGTCACCAAATACCAGAGCTAGGTCGTTTTTTTCTAGTCGAGAGAACACGGTACCAATCGAACTGATGTGGTTTGCAATGCTGCTCGAATCAGATTTCCGGTCTGGAGGTAGATACATAGCGCCAATACTTATTGATCTACGAGGCGTCGTTATTTTGACCCACAGCTGCTCTAGAGAAGTGCAAACTGGAGCAGGATCGATGCAGGAGCTTAGGTTTTTGAATACCGCAATCAAGACGCCTCCCCCATGCGATTTGGTACTATTCTGGTGGTTGCGATCGTTTCGAAATACCGATAATAGGCTGCCAAATAATTGAGATGAATTAAAGGGTTATACGGTCAAAAATTGGCGTGTAAATCGGTGAAATCGTTTATTTAAAAAATCAAATTAAATTTCTTTTTCAAGTTCAATTAGTATAAAATTCAGGAAAAATATTCAGTTAGGCTTCCGCTTTTCCAAATCCGAATTGCCGGGCCTTACGCTTGACCCCTGCCATCAGATTTTGTACAGCCACCTTGTCCACCTTCTTCGCCGCAGAAAGCCAGTTTGCCTTGAACTGCTGCTCGCCCTTAGCAGTTTTTTTGGTCTTCTTTAGGTTCCGCTTGACAATAGCCCAGTATTTCTCAATTGGGCGGAGCTCTGGCGTGTTGGGAGGGTTCTTGTCCTTGGGAACCACCTGCACGTTGTTAGCGGCGTACCACTCCATGGCCTTTTTACCGTAATGGCAAGATGCCAAATCCGACCAAAACAGTACGGAACAACCGTGTTTCTTCAGGAAAGGCAGCAGACGTTTATTCAAACCCAGCTTATTTGCGGCATCTCGGAGAGAGAGGTTAGGGTTTCGCTTGAAACTACCGGCAACTCTCTTTGACGTCTCAGCGGCTTCCGGTTTTCGATTTCCCCCCGATCCAGACTTCCTGGCTGTCGACAAACGTTCCCCAAACACTTTAATTACATTTGTAACGGTTGATTTGGCAACTTTTAGCGATTTTGCCAACTTTGCGTGCGAGTAGCTTGGATTTTCGCGATGCGCGAGCAAAATTTTGATACGCTGCTCTTCTTGCTTGGACGGCATTTTGACAACTCAAGAGTGAATTCCAAAATCAAAATAGGAGCAACATTCTACACACACACACCTTCAAAATGAGGGGTGTTCAGGTTTTTTAAATGCAAAATTGAAAGAAATACGTCAAGTTGATATTGACCAAATTTTGACCGTATCACCTTTTAATGCGGTCATCGAGCCAAGTTTCCGTAAGAACTACACACTTAGAAAAATCATGTAAATTTCGGTGCTCTGAGAGTGACATATACGAGCGTCAATTTTGACATAAATTTGAGTCATAGCAGACGCGAAATATAGTGATTGAGTGAACGTACTTTTCATCGAGCAACGAACTTTTCAGTCTCGGAGCACTTAATATTACATGACATGTTTGTTTACGTCTCATCTTTTATGTCAAAGACGAATTCCGTCACGTGTAAAATTAGTTATTTCTAAGTGTGTATGACATCGTAGTCAGAGTCAACGGCAGTCAGGAAAAAATCATCCATCTTTGTTCGCAGGCCACGAACGTTCTGTTAATACACCAACAGGTGGTCGATCATGAGCATACTGAACTCAAATTGGGGTTGATCTCATTGGCCGTGTATATAACTGAATAAAAGTGACTCACTCGCTGAGTTTAGCCTCAGTGGCCTCCTATGACAGCTCCGATAAATAAACAACTATCTTTAATTGAAGGTTTCATCAAGTCACATTAACCTTCCTAATGCATTAGGAAAAATGTACTCCATGTTTCTAGGCCAAAGATGACCCCACTTCGAAGGTTAAAATTTTCCAAATTGTTAAAACAATATTGATATGATATGCCCTGCTGTCAAATCCGTTTATTACAATACCTATAAATAAACAAGTATGCACCAAATTTGCCCGAAGTAATCATCTACCTCCAGTTTTATGTAAACTTCCAACGATCTTCTTGACCTACGCCAATCTTAAACCGTCCCATTATAAATCATTACAATTTGGAATAATCCCTCGGTCTGTATACACAAAGAACGCTACGTAATCGGACGCTGCCGGCTGGGGTAAATATTTTCCCGATAAGTCTCAGTGAATGAAAAACCTCCAGTTTATTTGTTAGTAAACAGTGCTCCACCCATCATCGCCTAGATTGGCCCATACCAACTACTGGCCAGCGCTGGATCGACGACGACGACGACGACGACGACGACGACGACGACGACGACGACGACGACGACGACGACGACGACGACGGATTTGCCATAGTTTATCCCAATTATACACAAAACACTCGATTGGAGAAATATCAGTCAGCTGTTTGCTTACAACAAGGTTCAACTTTTTCTATTCCCCGCTGGACCATTCACCGGAACGAGCATCCACAACCGGATCTCCCGCTCCAAGATGATAATATTTAATTCCACAGGAATTTGTAAATGTTTATGATAGCCAATACTCGGCACGAGAGGGCTTTCCCGAGCTATTTGATAAACAGTTTTATAATTTATAACAAAATATAAATTGTTTACCAGTCTGGAGTGGAGCGAATTTGTACACAAAATGCGTAGCCCGGGCCCGGAGGAGGATGAGAGAAGGAGTCAGTTTGGACTTACCACATATTGTACAATCTTGTTGTGGTGTTTACTAGCGTAGAGAGAGGAAGGCTGCATATTATGATGTTTGTGATACTTTTGCTTATTTCACACACCGAAACCAATCACTATCGCGTGCCAACACCACGTGCAATTGGTTTACCATATTATTGGTGCCCGAGGGTGGATGAGATCTTTTGTTTGGTACACAAACATAAGCCGAGGTTATGCTGGTATGTTACCAGTTGTAAACAGCTACTATTGAAGAGATTGTTTGTAAACAGCCTCCAGGTTTTTACTGCCGTTGAATGGAGGCCCGATTGAAAGCTGCTAGATTGTTTGCGTAGTTCAAGGACGCTTATGAACTATTAGGAAGTACATATGATCTTCATTTGTAAAACTATCAATGTAGTTGGTAATTATAATTATTATAGAAAATCTCACCACATGATCAATCAAATTCGAGCATCACCAGTTTTTGAAGCTGATCACTAAAGCGTGTGAACTGTTTTGACTGCGGTTTTGAACGCCTTTTTTAAGGTCTCATTTGTGCCTGCGTAGGCAAGCACATATTTGGACGGCTGCATGGATGGTGACACCCGTCGTCGCAAAGGACAATATGTTGACAAAAATCCACTTGTCGTCGTCGTCTTCGTCGTCGTCAGTCGGTGTCAAATGTTCGACTGATGAACTGTCCTTGTGCTAGAGTTGGATTTCAAGTTAGCAGTGGGTGGTCGTCGTTTTGAAGATATAGCCTCTCTCGACGATAGCACGCAATTCTTTGGCATTGTTTGAAGAATAGGAACACACAAGGAGGTATTCGATTCGAGAAATCATGGCAATAGATATTGTTTTATTTAATTTAAATGGGACATGTCCGATAGATAATTCAATTAATCAGCCTTTAAAAATCATGGACCATATTTGTTAATTTTTTTTTTTTCATTGTCCTTATTCTTGAATAATAAGGACAATGAAAAACGACTGTGATTTTTGGGCTTGACAATCTTCAAACATTATAAATTAACAAATATGGTCCACTTCCCGAATTCCCATATGCATCTGAAAAGACGCAACAGTAATACCATAGAGGTAACTCTAAGACCACTGGGTCCCGAAGAAAATCATTATTATTTTTGGCTCACTCAGTACCAGAACAACGGTCCCAAGCAGTCCCAAGCTATTTCACTCACCCCTGCATGTTCTGCATGAATCCACACACCCCTGATGTTATCTGTCAAACTTTCATAGCGAATCAAAACAAACATAGTGTAGTAATAGAATTTCAACTAGAATAGGGTACGTTAATCGTTTGCTTGGGACCAATAGGCTACTAAAGTGGTGAGCCAATTTAAAATCGTTAGTTTCGTATTGATTGTTGGTAATACTGTTGGTAATACCCTCTCCCGATGAGAAAGGTGACTAAAACCATTCGTGGATTATTTTTTAAGTGTGTAATCATTTCACAAGTTTAGTCAAATAAAAGGTGTGACAAACAGTATTAGCTTTCTTATGCATTCTAACACGCCCAACCTGACGTCATGACATTGTACAATGCTCAGAATATAGTTGATATCACGTAATATAATATAATATTAAGAAAACCTACATTACGTGACATCAGCTATAGTCTGAACAATTAATACTACTATTAATACTGCTAAAACTATTAATTTAAAAGCGAACCAAACAAATGAGGTAAAAGGCAGATTATATCTGCCATCCCTCTTTACATGCCAGATTGGCAACTTCAGGAAGCTAACTGTCAAAATGCTAATAATCTTTAACCCAAATTTGAGTAATCGATTTCCACGGCCACTCGGAGAATAACTCCGAGAGAGAGTCAGTTCTACTCAGAGGTATTGATAAATGTCTAAAAACTGCAGGAACTCAGCGTTGCGTACTAGGGGCGTCTCACTTTTAGAATGCCAATTAAATATGCAGTTAATTTAAAACATTGAATTTCCATCGTTTGCATCAACCATTCAGTGGGATGTAGGAAGTTCTGCACAGTTTTGGTGCTACCAACGGAGGTTCCTGGGAATTTGAACGTAGTTAGGGTAACCAACTGATTTTGGACCCCTAGAGGAAGTGAGATCACGTTTATGTCAAAATAGTATTATTTGTTTATTATTATTATGCAATTTACATGCGGTTGTGTTCGAAAGCTACTCATATTGGATGTGAAATGTCACTAGATGTTTTATTTATTGATATATACTCGAAAAATAATTCTTTTCACATCATGATATTCACATATTTTGGACCCTTCCACTTGATTTTGGACAGTGTCCATAATATATTTTGGACACACTGAATGGGAACGAATATATTTTGGACATGCTGAAGTTCTTTCAACCTATGAGCCTAAAATTAATTACGACGGTCACTTCTTCCTATCTCGCATTTTCTAGGTCCGTCTAGGTGGGAAAATTTTCAAAGAAGGTGCCGTAAAACGGGGTGAAATTGATCAGCGGGGTGAATTTGATCGCTGAGTATACCCAATATTGTACTTATGCATAATATTTTTACAATGTATACAAAGATACATTCGTACGCTTAGTAACGAAAAACATGTTACACATGAAAAAATATCACGAGAAATTTCAGCGATCAATTTTGCCCCGCTGATCAATGACACCCCGTTTTACGGTATGCATAAAAGTTAACCCCGCGCTGTTGTACTTTGTACAACACATATGATATGATATGTTTTCCATTGCCATTTTGTTGCTGCCAATCGATCTGAAACCAACTTGTATTCCTCAAAAAACTTGTTTTGAACTAAAAAAGCTAAACTTTGATTACAATTAACCCCCAAAATGCGGATAATAGAGAAAATGTAAATGGAAACCGCGTAAACGGTGTCCATACTACGTGGGATTGACTTAATTGGTTACAACATGGAATATCTCGAGATCCTGACCAGATAGAAAGTTACTGTCTTCGGCAAAGTTGTTCAGGAGGTCAAAGCCTATTTTTTAATGTACAATAGTTCAGAATTATCTCACTTCGTGGTGCTAGTATACATGTGAAATTCTCGTGTATAAAATATCTCTAGATCCTGACCAGATAGAAAGTAAATGCCTTCAGCAAAGTTGTTCAGGAAGTCAAGCTCTTTTTTTTGGTGGAGTAGTTCAGAAATGTCACACTACGAGGCGCTAGTATATACGTGTAATTCTCGCATATACAATAGCTCGAGTTCTTGACCAGCTAGAAAGTTACTGTATTGGGCAAACTTGTTCAGGGGGTCAAGACTTTTCGACTGGTAGACAGTAGTTCAGAATTTTCTCACCACGTGGCGTTTGTATACATATACACTTCTCGCATATGATATATCTCAAGACCTGCTAAAAATGTACTGTAATCGGCAAAGTTGTCCAGGAGATCAAACCCTATCGTTGGTGGAAAGTACATAACTTTCTCACTAGGTGACGTTGAAAGACACGTGAAATCCTTGCATATAAAATATCTCTGAATGACCCGCATACTAGTGCCACGTAAAGGGAAAATTCTGAACTACTGTACACCAACGAAAAGATCCTAACATCCTGAACAACTTTGCCGAAGACAGTATCTTTCTGTCTGGTCAGGATCTAGAGATATTTTATATGCGAGAATTCCTCATGTATACTAGCGTTGCAAAGTGAGAAAACTCTGAACTTAAGTCCACCAGCAAAAGGCCTTGACTTCCTGAACAACTGTGCCAAAGACAGTAACTTTTTATATGATCATGATTTCGAGATATTTTATATGAGAATTTCACATATATACTAGCACCATATAGTGAACAAATTCTGAACTATAGACTTTGAACTCCTGAACAACTTTTTCGAAGACAGTAACTTTCTATCTGGTCAGGATTTTGAGATATATCACATGCGAGAACTTCACATGTATACTAGCGCTATGTAGTGAGTAAATTTTGAACTACTGTCCACCAGCAAAAAGGTTATGATCTCTAGAACTACTTTGGCAAAGACAGTAACTTTCTATCTGGTCAGGATCTCGAGATATTCCATGTTGTAACCAATTAAGTCAGAACCCTCGTAGTATGGACACCATTTATGCGGTTTCCATTTACATTTTCTCTATTATCCGCATATTTTGAGGGTTAACTGTAATAAATAATTAGCTTGTTTAGTTAAAAGCAAGTTTTTTGAGGAATACTCGTTGATTTCAGATCGATTGGTAGCTCGGCTGCAAAATGGAAATGGAAAACTCACACTGTTGTACAAAGTACAACGCGTGAGTACTCGTGTTACAAAATTTGGCGCGAGTAACGGAGGAAATATAATATAACATAAGGAAACAACTGATCTTACCATAAAAAAATCATTCAGAAGTAAATCTTAATACGGAGACCTGACTCTATGCTTGCAGTCCATATTATTTTTTGTATGGGCTGTTCATAAACGACGTAGACGGTTTTTGAGAGATTTCAACCCCCCCCCCCCCCTTCCGTAGAAGACAGTCTCAAACACTAAATTTAAAAAATTGTATGGACCGTAGACATCTGCCAAGCGCTTCCACCCCCCTAAAGCGTCTACGTAGTTTATGAATAGCCCCTTAGTTAAATGCGTTTGGGAGATAGGAAAACTTTTGTGGAAAACTAGGAACTTGGAAAACTAGGAAAACTCAGAGTGGACCACTCTACGTGTTTTGCCGTTTTTCCCATTTTGAATCGCCTGATAAACAAGAAATATATTTAAAAACAATGAATTCATATAATTTTGATTGATTTACTTACCAATTTAATCAGAAATCTGAGATAATAGCACGATCGACCAACCGGAATTTTTTTTTTGTCACTCTTTTGATGATTCTCATTTGATAAGTGTCCAAAATAAGTTGATAACATTTTTTTACGATCTTTTTTGGACACTTTTTATTTAATACTTTTTTAGTAAAATCTTAAGGTGAAATCTTTATAAACACGTGAAATACATCTTCCAAAGTCAGATAAACTGGTTTGATAAAAAAAATCATTGAATTGTATATTTTAGACCAAATTTAAAACAAGTACACTAACGCCGATTCCTCTTGACAAACGTCGAAACATGAAACTTTTTCGATAACATTTTCTAAAACTGCATAAATTGAGCAATTGTAAGCAATTTGAGGTGAACTAATGATCTTGAGACATAGCAAGTAATTGAAAGAATGTAATTACAACATCAACCCAGATGAATTTGAAGAAACTAGACAGTAAGCGAGGAAAATATATGAAAAGGGTCCAAAATATGTAGGGGTCCAATTCAAGTTGGTTACCCTATCGCGCGTTTTTTGCGGGGGAGCTTCCACACAATTTCGGTGGAGATTTCCAGGAGCGTCTGAAATAATTTTCCCGAGTCAGTAGTGTGGATTTGAGCGAACCGAGGCGAACAACAAAACAGGACAAAACCTTTCATCTTAGTCCTTGTTACTTTTATGTCTTGTTGATAGTGACAAGACTCGGCTTTGCCGGGGATGATCTTGAAACAAGGAAAAAATGAGGTAGTTAGTCTTCATCTATGTGATTCTTAATCTTCTATTCGTTGTTCCCTAGTTTGAAGTGGTTAAGACTAGAGTTCTGATGCATGGTCATTATCAATGTCATTCCTTAATTTTGATGCTGAGGAATTCAACACTCCGAAGGGTATAAATAGCGGGACCTTTCAATTGGAGTCGGATCCTTGCGATAAATGCAAGAATGACAACTGTAAAAAATCGAATACTTCAAAAATTCTCAATAGTGATGGAGTAATACGACATGCACTAAACTAAAAACACGGGATATAGGGGAAATGGATGTGATTTCGGCCTAAATGCCCATAATTTGGGCCCATATATAAATTCAGCCATCGACTAAATTTTCAATAACGACCAAAAATATCCATTAGTACCGTCGCAATGACGCGTTCATCTAGATAAAATTGATAAATAGCAGATTTTAAGCGATGGGCCCAATCTTAGATCCATAGGCCAACATTAGAGCCATCCCCAAGTAACCAAAAGTTCCGCATTCAACGATAAAACACACTTTCAAGTTGCATAAAGTTCAAATAAAGTTCCGACAGAACATTCAAGTTGCATAAAGTTCAATTAAAGTTCCAACAGAACTTTCAAGTTCCATAACGTTCTGACAGTACTTTCCAGTACAAGCAACCAAACGTCCCGCATTCAACGATAAAACCCACTTTCAAGTTCCATAAAGTGCACAACTTTCTGTCTAATTTAGAAGCTATAGTAAGCTCACTAGGAACTTCAGGCTCCAAAACATTCCGATGCGTACTCCTAGCAACTCGTAGTTCAAAAAAAGTTCCGAAAAGCATCCCTAAGCACTTCTTAGGAACTTCAGGCAAGGCTGAAAACATGGTCATAACAAAGATCCGAGCAAGTTCCCTGCGGAATTTCTTAGCAACATGAATGTTTCTTAGGTACAAAAATTAATGTACGTAAATATGAAATGATCCGTGGCTCAAATAAATTATAATTCTTATATTTATGCAGTGCATCAATATTCCATCCAAACATAAAAAAATAAAGAGCAATTTCTTGGATTCGAACCCGTGTATTCGAACATGCGATCTACGAACGCTAACCACTGCGATGCAAGTGTTTTGGAATTCCATGCGGGCAAACACCGATTTCAAACTCGGCAAGGTGTTGTGTTTCGTATTCCAAGTCAGTCAGCCGGCACTGAAAACTCCAAGAGTAGGCGGGACAACAGTTCACTTAAATATATCTCAGATGACGTAGCGGTTTGTGCTGGGGCTCGCATGCAGAAGGACTGGGTTTAATTCTTCGAACAGCTGCAATACTACTACTAATGTTGATAAATCAATACACGATCATACCTGCCTTTAGGAATAACTTTCATAAAGACCTGACTTTCATAAAAGTGCGAACTAAATATAAAATTGGTGTAGAGGACAAAAGCTTTTTTTAACTTATTTTCTAAAAGTTCCGTTCAAGTTCCGCCAGAAGCTGCTTAGAATGCTCTTCAATTATGGTACCGGAACTTTCAAGTTCTTATAACGACTTAAAAATGAAGCTGTTTAAGCCACAAATAGGCTTTTATCAGAACTTTTGGTTACTTGGGTTTCTTCTATTTACTACAATAGATCAAATTACTGATCGCAATGGTGTTAGGTCCCGAACAGAGGTAAAAAACACTTTAACGGATGTTCTGGATATTCCGGAAGACCATCCAATGGACCCTGGGGTCCTTTTTCCAGTCGCAACTTCGAATTCATTCCGATGAGACGTCTATTATTTTCCAGAGGGGCGCCTACGATCTTCCAGAGGAGCATTCATGGTCCCCAGGGTCATAATTATAAGTTTTCCAAGTTTTCGAAAAAATACGGAGTTTTTGGATCAGTTTCATGAATTGAAGCCTTTTACAGATGTTCCGAATTTAGCGGTAAACCATCCCGTGGTCCTAAGGTTTTATATTTTGGACACAACTTCAAATTAATTCTGATAAAACGTCTATGAGTGATTTCAACAAATCCGCGGAGCTATAGGATCAGTTTCATGAATTAGCCACATTTACGAATGTTCCGAATCTTTCGGTCGATGAGTAAGTGATCCCCAGGGTCCAAATTCCGGTCATAACTCCGAATTCATTATAATAAGATGTCTACACGCTTAGATTATTTTACCGAAATCTGTGAAATTTTACCGAAATCTCAACAGCTGAACGTTCGGTAAACAGTTCGGTGATTTTTCACAGATTTTCTGTGATTTTTCACAGATGTTCGTTAAAAAATTACAGGAAATCTGTGAAAAATCAAAGAGCTGTTTACCGAACGTTCAGCTGTTGAAATTTTGGAAAAATTTCACATATTTCGGTAAAATAATCTTAGTGTGTATGAGTGGTTTTGAAAAAAAAACCACGTAGCTCTAGGATCAGTTTCATGAATTAACCACTTTGATGGATGTTCCGAATCTTCCGGTGGACCATCCCGTAGTCCCCAGGGTTCATATTCTGATCACAATTTCGAATTTATTCTGATAAGACGTTCAGAGTGGTTTAGAAAACAAAAACCACGGAGCTACAGGATCAGTTTCATGAATTGACCACTTTCGCGGATGTTCCGGATCTTCTTGTAGACTATCCCGTAGTCCCCAGCGTCCATATTGCGGTCACAACTCCGAAGTCATTCTGATAAAACGTCTAGAAGTGGTTTGGAAAAATTCGCGGAGCATTAGGATCAGTTTCATGAATTGATCACTTTTACGGGTGTTCCGGATTTTCCGGTAGACCACCCTGTAGTCCCTAGAGTCCAAACTCCAGTCAAAACTCCGAATTTTTTGTAATAAGACGTCTATGAGTGGTTTAGAAAAAAAAACGTGGAGGTCTTGGATCAATTTCATGAATTGACCACTATTAAGGCCCACGCACATTAGATCCGAATCGGACGCGTTGCAGCAAAGTGACAGCTAAATCTATTGTCTAACTGTCAAATTTACGTCAACGCAACGCAAACGGATCTAATGTGGGTGGCCCTTTAGGGATGTTCCGGATCTTTCGGTAGACCATCCCGTAGTCGCCAGTGTCCATATTTCTAACGCAACTCTGAATTCATTCTGATGAGATGTCTATGAGTGGCTTCTAGAAAACCGCGAAGCTCTAGGATCAGTTTCATGAATTGACCACTTTTACGGATAATCCAGATCTTTCGCAGGACCAGGTTTATGCCCTACCGGAAACTGACTGTTTCTTAAAGGTGGCCAACTATCTACTTAACAACTTCTCCAAACTCATCAGGAAGTTATCTCTTCAAGTTGACGTACAATCAGTATTTGGTCCCAATTAGCTCTAATATCATATGCTACGTGTATTCGTTAATGCCGGTTCCTATTTTGCGGTCTCTAAACCGTACTATAGGAATCTTGACTGCGGTACCAGACATGTTTTGCACTGCACTGTCCTCTGGGAACAATCAAAGGAAATCAGATTCAACGCATCTGATGAAATGAAAGCATAAGCTTGACAAAATGGTTGATTATGGTTATAATTATCGATTGAAATCAAACTGCGGCACGCATTTTCCCTGAATAGAAAAAGCTTCTCCTGAACAATTTTGATTTTGACGTCACATTGCTGTCACATGGCTGACCGTACCTTAGTAGGCGCCACGCCGTGATTAAACAGATCCAGCGCAATTTGCACAATGAACCAAATGAATGGTGCTTGGGATTAGCAATCAATTATCAGCCAAAAAGGTTATCTTCCATTTAATTCCACTCAATTAATGTTGGTATCTATGACAGATACGTATTTCGACTATAATGTGCAGTCTTCATCAGTGTCATTGCCACTAAAGACTTATCAAAATCTGACCCCCATAAGTACTCATCCCCTAGGTAAAAATGTCAAGATCACAGGTACTTCATTATGATGATTACCAAGTCTTTGGGGTTTTTCCTTAAAGTCTGGACCGCGCAAAAATTGGTCAACTTCAAATTGGTATATTTCTGTTAAAAATGCATTAAAAAAAACCTGAAATGCTGCATTTGGAAGTTGAGTGTATATACAATGGTTGCTATGATGAGTTTTCACCGTTTGCTCTCCATTTTTCAAAATGACGTCCATGCAATAGGAGCAGCGTGTCAAAATTTTGTTCGCGCAGCAAGAGAACCCGACGTTCTCACACGCCAAGTTGGCAAAATTGCTGGATGTGGCCAAATCGGCCGTGACAAACGTTTTAAAAGTGTTCGGGGAGCGTCTGTCGACCGCCAGGAAGCCTGGAAGCGGCAGCAATCGTAATCTAGACGTGGCAGCGACGACGAAGAAGGTAGCGGAATCCTAACCTCTCCATCCAGGACGTCGCTGGGTAGCTCAATGTCTCCCATACTACTGTGTCGGCCTGATTGTCCCTAATTTGGGTTCATATATAAATTCAGCAATCGACTAAATTTTCAATAGCGACCAAAAAAATCCATTAGTATCGTCCCAATGACGCGTTCATCTAGATAAAATTGATAAATAGCAGATTTTTCAGCAATGGGCCCAATCTAAGATCCATAGGCCAACATTAGAGCCATTTCCCTTACTACAATAGATCAAATTACTGGTCGCAGTGGTGATAGGTCCCGAACAGAGGAAAAAAAACACTTTAACTGATGTTCCGGATATTCCGGAGGACCATCCAATGGACCCTGGGGTCCTTTTTCCAGTCACAACTCCGAGTTCATTCTGATGAGACGTCTATTATCTTCCAGAGGGGCGGCTATGATCTTCCAGAGGAGCATTCATGGTCCCCAGGATCATAATTATAAGTTTTCCGAGTTTTCGAAAAAAAAAATACGGAGTTCTTGGATAAGTTTCATGAATTGAACACTTTTGCGGATGTTCCGCATTTACCGGTAAACCATCCCGTGGTCCTAACGTCTATGAGTGGTGTCTAGGAGTGTACTACGCACGGAAAATACCATCGGCTGTCCCCTTGATCGATGCAGCAAGGATTGTGGAACATGTTGTGCTGCCACTGTATGCGAGATCTATCAACCACCAGAAATGCCAGCGAGAGAGCACAACTACAGCCACCGAGCCGAAGAGAATGTAAAAAGGGAGAAAATATGCACTTTATATAGGTCAATAGTCTAAGGGTAAATAAAATATTAATTAGATAGAGAAGAAAAAAAGACTTCAGATAGCCAGGTCGATAGATGGTCACGGGACCGAATTTGTGATGTAGCTAATAAGTTTAAAAATAAATGTTAGATGTATAGTGTAGTGTTTAAATAAACTGTTTGATGTTTAATAAATGTACTTAATAAAAAGTGAATTGTGTCGTGAAAAGGAACTGGAATTAAAAAATTCACCACGCCGGAAGAAATCCCAAGGAAACGGTTCTCTGACCGTATAGGAAGGATCCTCCAATTCCACCCAAGGAGGAAGAACCAGACCCCAGGTACAACAAGTGGTTTCAACAAATGCGCGAAGCTGTATGATCAGTTTGGCAGGCCATATTCACGTGTGGTCTAAAAAGCGGCATTTTCATTACTACGGGAACCATCAAGAGATCTACGTCCAGGAGATCCTGGAAAAGCGGCTGCTACCATTCCTAAAGCAACATAATAGACCTGTGCTGTTTTGGCCGGACTTGGTGAGCTGCCACTATGGAAAAAATGCAATCGAGTGGTACGATGCGAACAACGTGGTTGTGGTACCCTAAGACCACAACCCACAGTGGTTCCCCTTAGAACAAAAGTTGGCCAAAACCTCAAATAGGTAAAAAAAACAGTTGAAATAAATGTTTTTAGCTGTACGAAGAAAACTTGACAATCAAGACGTCACAATTCAATCTTTTTATGTTCGTAAAATTAGGGTGGTCCATAAAATTGGTGAATTAAAAATATAAACTTTTTTATTATTTGAGATAGACCAAAGCAGTGTTCTAAACAGTTGTAGAACAATCAATTCAAAGCAACTTTGTTGAAGACACATGTTTTTATCTCTTATTGTTCATGAGTTATGATTTTTTTAAACAAGCAGGTTAGGGTGGCCACTTAAATCGGTTTTCTTTGAATATCTTTTCATGCGTTAATATCTAGTAAAACATTGTTCTGATTACATTTAGAACTTTTGATGACGCATATTTTTGCTCAAGCAACTAGGTTACTACCTTTTTTATTAGAAAGTTAAAGGCTATGTTCTTCGAAAAAATGGATCTTTTCAATTGTCAATATCTCAAAATGGAGCAAACCGGTTTCAAACATTTAATTTCATTGGAAACATTGTTTTTTTTTTCATTTTTGGTAAAAAAAACTGCAAGAGCTTTATCTGTTTAAAGCATTTAATTTAATTTAAAAAAGTACATTATTTTTCGGCAAAAGCTAGCCATAGCTTTTCAAATAAAAGAGATAACAACTTAGCAAAAATATGCGTCATAAAAAGTTCTTAAAGTGTCTAGTATAAAAATTTCACGAGAAATGAACGTATAAAACGATATGTAAAGTGGGGCTACCCCGGCGTAGTGCTTAACATCCATACCTCTCACGCCAAAGTCACGAGTTCAAATCTCACCCTCGAACTCAAGAGTGTTAAAATGACTAGTATGAAAAAAAGATATTTAAAGAATGCCGATTATCTAGGGGCCACCCTAACCTGCTCGTTTATAAAAATCATAACTTATGACCCATAAGACATAGATATATGGTGCGTGTGTGTATGTGTGTGCGTGCTGGGGTGCTTTGAAAAAGTCATTGTGAAGCTTGCTACAGTATACACCGCAAATTGTATAACTTAGAAACGGATATTTTCCGTGTACTGTGTACTTGTTATTCCTAATTTCAACATCTTTCGCAAAAAATCGCAAAACACATTTAAGCTAACTTTTCTAGCTATGTTTTGGTTACTAAAGTATAGTGGGCGGATGTTTTGCTTAGTCTAAATGTGAAAAAGTATATTTTTGCTAATTTTTTACTGTCACTGTCACTTAAAACAGTGCAGACACTCTTTTTTACCATCCATTTGACGTGAAATAATCCGAGGAACAAATATTTAATTCTCAAGAAACCAAGTTGATAAACACATTATTTTTTGCTATAATTGAGCAAAACAGTAACAAGAAACATTACGATTTTTTTTTTCAAAAATTTGTGATGTCGCTACACTATAACAACCATAAAAAATATGTAATCAACAAAACTGCACAAATCATTAAATTTAAGATACTCTTAACATGTAAAAATGATAAAAAAATATTGAAATACAAAAATATCAACTTTAATTTTTGAGGTTTTGACCAGCCAGGAACCACTGTGCATCCCTCCCAACAGCCCAGAACTCCGCCCTATCGAACGGTATTGGGCCTTGGTCAAACGGAATCTAAAAAAAACTAATAAATCCATGGAAAACGAGCCGCAGTTTAAATCTAACTGGCGTTGGGCGGCGAATAAGGTCGATGAGACCACTGTGCAAAATTTAATGGAAGGGGTTAAGCGGAAGGCACGGCAGTTCGGATTTGACAAACCAAAAGAATAAAAGATCATTTTTTTCCTTTATATTATTATATGTTCAACTCAACAAAAGAAAAATAAGAAGATTTTGTGATATGAATTTTGACTGCAAGAAACGATATTTTTGTCGACCAATTTTTGCGCGTTCCAGTCTTTATTACAGAGTTGTATGGGTTTTGCTCCTTTACTTTACTTGAATTAGTTATGCAGGTTCCGATTCTACACGTTGTAGTTTCATTTTTATCGGTAATCGAGAAGGGAAATCCAAGTAACAATTGGTTTTACGAGGGTACTGTAGATTTTGATTTAGACTTGTAGAATGCTATAAAACCTCTACAAAGCTGGCAATGTTACTTTTGAAAGGATTGTTAGTTCGACACCCGAGTATACTTCTGCATCTCCACGGTTGTCACGAGAAGGGCGTTTTGTTAGTGAGAAGGGTGAATTAGATATGGGTTAACTGTGGAAAGTGAAACGATCATTTAAAGCATGCGACCCTATCCAAACAGTAATTTTAAGGGGTTTGGGATAGAACCCACGATCTTCAGCTCAGTAAGCAAAAATGGTCGCCACTAGACCACCGTGCCCCTTACATCACACAATAATGTACACGCCGAACACGCTGACCGGCTAGAAAGAGTTCAACGTTATTTCATCAGATTTGCTTTGCGGAATCTGCTGTGATATGAATCTCTTCGACTACTTCCATACGAACACCGATGTTCTCTTCACCAGCGCAGGGTTTACTTGCATATTGTTTTCATTAGACGTATTAAGTAACCGCTTGGTCTGTGTACATCTTCTGCAACAAGTAAACGTTTTCCTGCATGCAGCTTCCGACAACTTCTGTGGATTCCGACGCACCGAACCGAAGTCTCCGGTGAAAATCATCCGTTACAAAGATGCCTCAGAAGATTAAATAAAGTAAGCTGACGAGAAATAAGTTTAAGACGCTAGTTAGATAGTTATGTTTTTTATCAGTCTGTACAGCATACTGAAGACTGACGTCTGGTCGAAAATCGGTCGATGGCAAATGGGACACAGCCTAAGAAAACATGCAATTGTTGACAACTTGACCACTATAGCAGTGATGCCATCCGCTACTGTGAGATGATAAATCACAGCATGTTTAAAACAAATTTAATTCCATGCCTGTCAACTTTTTTTTTTCCATACCCAGATCCATCAGCCAACTTGATAGATTGCATTCACATATGTTTATTTTTAAAAATTCACCCAATCGATCAAGGTTAAATTATCAATTTCTTCACACCATCTGCGCCCAGCAGATCGAAACTTCTTGTTAACTAATCGTATCACATATGGAATCCAGTAAGGTAAGTGTGCCAGTTTTGGCACTAGTGCTCCCGTTTTCGGCACTAGGGCCTAAATCAAGTTTGAATAAAATTGAATGATTTTATCTGCGTAGATATGTTCTAAAAATTTGTATCGAAATAAACGAAGTAAACTTATTTAATTTCTGTTAGGGCCAATTAGAGAACCACTACAGCCAAAAACTGGTTCACTTACCCTAGTGGGAAAAAAAAATCGAAAACAGTCAATCAGTTAACAGCTAAACATCGTGGTCGACGAAAAAAAAAATCTTCGAAGATCAAAGCGTCGATTATGATTTACTTTTTCACTTTCATCACCGGGGACCGGGAACCGGAGTACGCACCAGATTCATAATTAGAGAGTAATGTGGGAGAAAAAAGTCTGATGCACGTGCATCATTTTAGCTTGGAAGCGGTGTTATTAGAAAGAAAAAAAACCAAATTGAGCTTCTTTGATAGTTTTTCAACCAGTCAATGCACTTTTTCAGTAAACAACAACGTTGTTGTGTCCCTCTTGGAAGTAATCATTTAGTTGCTAACCTTTTGGTGATTCAGAATTTGAATTAAATCAATAATTTGTTACATAAGGTATTTCGTATTTCCTGACATTTTTGGATCATTTGATCAGTTGCAATATACGCGGTTCATCTTGTCCATGGCCTGAAGAAAGTCACGGAGAAAAATAGAACCAACGTTTGTTTTTCTTCAATTGCTTCTAAAAACCCTGATCATGCTTTCTTAACAGCCAAACGCCAAAAGTGTGGCGCCACAATCCACGAGAACCCGGAGAGGAACGCGAACATATGGTCCGAAACAATTACTGTTCGTATTGCTGCACCGACTGCCTTAAGACTACATGGGTTCATCTTGTCTCTTCTGGTCCGTTCTGATGAAATTCGATCTTCAATCGAGTTCGATCCTATCCCATGTCCCAGTGGTCTAGGGTTTTGGATGGCGATCATGACTTTAGAAAAATACCCTTTGGCGGCATCCATTATGGGACGTGATGGATTTCTATTTTTTTTTTTTGCTAGAACTTCAATTGAATCGAGTACATACGAGAATGGAGTGCGTCGTCGATGTGGCAACGAAAAGCATCCTACACTACAGAGGCAAGTTCGGAACATCTGAATCCACTAGCAGCAAGCAGGGGCAGAAGAGTGCGAGCGTGAAGATGCTCACCAAGACGAGGACGACGACGACGACGACGACGCCGGTGTTCACGCGTCTGTTCTCTGTTCCACACTGCGTGTAAGGGTAATTAATTTTCCTTCCCGGCTTGACTCGGCAGACAAATTGATGCTAATAGAATTAAATGGGTTGGAAATAAATCTTTTTCCCCGAGGGAAAGTCTTTCTGGAATATTTAACTCGGTAGAAATTTGTTTAACTTTTATTAGAAGGTTGCTGGGTTTCGATAATAATCGTTTCAGCAAATTTCACATGAAAATGGTCTAGTTTTGAAGGTTAAATCGTAGTTTTAGCAACATACATACAATTCGAAACGCAATTATCGGGAAGAAGGAAACTTTCGTTTCACACATTCCGAAGCACGTCATAATCGTCGGGCACCAAGCCAAGCCAACCAATAACGGATGCCGCTGCCATAAGGCGCTCTCATATATACCAACTCAAGCTGAACAATGCATTAGGTCCTAAGTAACATTGACAGATTATCTTCGTCGACTTCCTATTTACATCCAGCTATTTCGATGAAAGAATCTACTATCCAGCTTCTAATACGACAAACACGACCAGAAACGGTTCAGTACCTAAGTTGTTAACGAAAGAAAAAGTCGATGAAGAGAATCGATCCATGTTACTTTGGACCTAATGCATTGTTCAGCTTGAACTCTTTTCCGACACCTAGAAAATTTTCGAAAATTCGATCACTAAAACTGAACTTTGCTTTAATCTTCGCGCCAAAGTGAGTGAAAAGTGAAACGCACCAGAACCACCGAAATGAAAGAGAAGCGCTACAAAGGCGGAAAAACCTTTGCCTGAAAGCAGCAACAACAACAACAACGAGGCAGCCAAACGATTTTCAGATGAAAAATGATTTTCCTTCGCACCCCGATCAGCACTAATATATTAAGGGACGACCGAAAGGAACGATCTGCCTGTCGTCGACGTACGGGGCTTTTGAAATACGCGGTCGATGAAAAGAATCGGTTTTTGATCCATCATCCATAATTGATCGGCGGCTGCACGGGAAATGCAAGTTCGGATCAGAGAGATCATTCAAAGGAATCGGGGATGCCACGGTTCCGGAATGCATTCATCCGACCAAGCCTGCATCCGAACCAGGCCGATTTATAAATTAATTAGTGTAAAAACATTAAAATGTCATAATTTCGGAGCCTGTTTACATTACGGCTAATTATAAGCTTTATTTACGCTGGGAACGTTCGCTCGATCGGGGAAACGTGTAAACAACAATGCCCCGACGCACGCGGTTTTCCACGGAAAAGCCGTGAAAATAGATAGGTGGAGCTAGAAGGTGAAGGAAGAGCGATATGCTGGCCTTCCACGGATGGTGATGACGATGGGCGATGGATCGATGCGAGACAAGTCCACACACCGTGGCCAGAAGCTAAGGCAGGTTACAAAAAAAAATGTGTTCGCTTTCAATTGCTTGAGCACAAATTGGGAGAAGCTAGACGTTTTACGCTATGATCTAAGGCTCCATACAGTTTTAAACAGACTTAAATTTTCATAAAAATTTGGCATTTTGATCAATCAATTTTGGTGATTTTAAGGACATTGTGGTATTTTTGAAAGTAGGCTAGAAATCTAGGTAATTTTTACTTTTTTTTTGCGTGTTTTGGGATTATTAACAAATGTTTGGGCCTTTCTGACGTATTTGGGCCATGTTTGGCGTTTTTTATATGATTTTTGGAAAGTTTTTGGATTATTTTATGCGGAATTTGGGCCCACAGGAAATTGTTGTAAAGGGCATCTTGTCATTGCGACCCTACCAACTCAATAGTTTTAATGGGCCTGCTACCGTATGCGTGATAATTGCACCATTGAGCAATGTCAAATTTAAAAAAATTCTCTAAAATTTAGTTTTTTAGTTTGTTTATTATTCAGAGTCATAAAACTATGCTAATCACCGATCGAGTTTCCACTTGCTGCAACGGCCTCCACACGCTTCCGGAATGCACGGCAGGTTCTAATAATGTAGTCTGGATCCATTTCTCTCCAGGTACGGGTCAATGTTTGTCTGAGGCTTGCTGTACTCGGCGTTTAGAACAGGCATTGGCCTTCATGACGCGCCATATTGAGTAATCCAGCGGATTAAGATCGGGGCTGGATGGCGGCCACATATCCTTCGCCCAGAACGGAAGATGTTCCTGCAACCACTTTTGAGTGCGGTTCGAGGTGTGGCACGGAGCCCCATCTTGTTGAAATACAACATTTGGCTTCGGACCGTACTGTTCTTTGATCCACGGAAGAACATATTTACTTAAAATCCCGATGTAGACCTCCGTGTTGACCTTGTCGCCTTCTGGAATGAACACCGGGTCCATTTTTTTTGCCATCGGAAGCCACCAATCCGAACACCATAACGCTAGCAGGATGCTTGATCAGATACACGTTCTTGTGCTCGTCGGCCACGTGTTTATCGGAAGAGAACTAATATACCGGTCGGTTCTGGAATTTGATACGGGATCGACGGTAAACATGCTCTCGTCGGTGAACAGGATTACCGGATTTTTTCGCTTAAGAAAGTTCAAGATTTTCTTGCATCGTTCGACTCGTAGCTCCCGGATGCGGTTGGTAATCATGTGAGTTTTTTTCCGTGTCCTCGACTTCGCCCCGCAATCTTCCTTTACGATCTTCCGTGTCGTAAAGTCACTGATCCTGTGTTCCTATGCCATTTTCTTTATTGAACGCACTGGATTCACCCGAATCTTCCTTTTGATAGCAGCGATAACCCTCGGAACCCGAGCTGACCTCGAACGACCTGTGGCCACCGTCGCGGATAGTTGTCCTTTCTTTTCTCGGTCTAAAACCCTTTTGACGGTCCACCGGGACACTCCCATGTCGCTTGAAATGTCTTTTTGCAACATTTGCGCGTGGGACCAATCACGAATACGCTGCCACTTCGTCATGGTGCAAGTGTCAAACTAAGTAAATCATTTTCTTTTATACACAGCCTACTACGGTATGAGCTATAGGTTACGTACATGCAAAGAAAACCAAGGCATTGTATGCACAGGTGAAACGGGAACCTTATTTGTACCATGGTGCAAACATTATCACGCATACGGTATAAAACCCACGATCTTCTGCACAGTAAGCAAAAACGGTTGGACTAGACAACGGAGCCTCTGGTAGCCGAGACTGGTTCCTCCGTGAACCGATTTGTCCGTTTCAACACTGTGTCGACAATCGGAATCGTCCGAAGACGTTGACCAGTGTCTGCGTTCTACCGTAGAGCCGATATCCCGGGCCAGGGATCAACACATGCCAGTATCCAGACCGGTGAGCAATACTCTGAACCTTGACAGATATTTCAAAGACCTTATAAGACTCCGTAACACTACCCGAAGGCAGTACCAACGCTCTGGTTTGCCTGTCCAGCATGGATGGTGGATCTTTGAAATAACGACTTTGCCAGTGAGATCCGCCTTCTCCCAGATAGTGCTAAGACATTCTGGAAACTTACCAAAAACAAACCTAAGCTCATTCCACCACTGATACCGCTGAATCATTCCGACGATTCAGTGGTTCATCTGATAACCCATTAAGGAGAAGACTGCAGTAATAGGTCAACACTTCGTCAGCTCCCACAATCTCGGACAGAACAGCAACAACCTTAGTGTGACTAATAAACCTCATTGTACCTTAAAAAGCACAGAAAGTGGAGTCTCTGTGCAACTTGTGTTGGTTACAAAAGATGTTGCAAATAAGGTGCATGTAACATGATATTTAAATGACACAAGTTGCAAATGAGATTGCTGTAATGATTAACTGAAATATATAAAACAATACAGTAATGTTTTCGAATATATGTAAACGACATTCCAGTTAACAACAGAAATGTATCGGATATTTGTGTGTGGAAATGCGGAAAAAGCATACTGATGTTTTTATTTGGAATGAAAAATCAGAGATGAAAATCGTAGAGAAAGTTATTTGAAATTTAAGTTTATGAAATTAATGACTTTAAAATACTGATAACTAGTCCATTTTTTGAGATGCATTTATGGTGAAATTTAACATTTTTCTTCGATTAAATAGTCGTGCTTTCTGAAAATTGTCAAGCAGTTTTGGCGTGACTTACTACCACCGATTTCACAAAACTGGACCAACTAATTTCTATTTTTTTATGAAACGCACAAATGTTGGCTACTTTTCTCGAGGTTCTAGAAGAAAAAAATCTCAAAATAATGTTTTATTTAAAAGTTCGAGTGGTAGTACACGTCATTTTAACTGCTTGAATGAAGTGGTTAATTTACAAATTGATACTACCAATTTGCAACTTAAAAAGTATCGAAATATTAAATTGATCCCTTAAAAAAATTAAATTCAAACTATTGGAAAACATTATAGCTGTAATAAGTAATTCATGTTTTTTATGTTAATATGGTGTGAAACATTAATAAATTGAAAAATATGTTCATTATATTTATTTCTGGTGGATTACATATGGCTGCCTGTCTTACCAACTGCATTATAATTGTGTACATAGCGGGTCAGAATTTTCAGTACAACAATATGTATTTGTGTGCGGGGGTGTTTGTGTATGTGATTAATTTTTAATATCATTCTAAGCGAACGATTTTAGCATGAAGATGAGTTCTTAAAATTCAAAATTATATTTAATAAAAGTTATATTCAATGGGATGGTCAGAGGTCAAAAAATTAATAATGTACCCAAGCACTTTTTCGGCTCTCTAAGGCGATCACCAACAAGATGTTGCGACCAAAACACACATACCAGCACCCTATTTCATGAACTGTCCAACCCTAAGCCACAAACCTAAATTCTAATCAGCATATCTAATTTAAAATTAATACTTTCCAAGAAACAATTAAGGGTTAATAAGTGATTGTTGTTTAACCAAATAAGCGATTTTTATGTAGTACTGATAGTTCCTATTAATTATTTTTTTCTATTTTTGAGCTGACAGAAAGTTTATTGAACGCGCAACTGCTGAAAAACTAATTTAAAGAATTTATTTTCAAAAATAAAATAAATGTTATAAATTATATTAATTTCAAAAATCAATCAATCAATAAAGCAACAAGTAAATAATTAAATGAAAAAAAAAAACAAATAAAAAAACTTATTTACCAATTGGAATTAATGACTTTAACTCTCCGCCTATTACTAAAAAAAATGCTAAAACTTTCATATTTTCGTCATTTTTACAGATGTTTTATTTATCGATTGCAAAAGAACCGCAAACTCCGCAAGTTTTGATGTGAATTGCAGGATTTAAAAAAAAAATCTTTTGATTCTGAAAATATTATCAACTGAAATAGTGTAATTTTTTTTACGTTGGGGGCTTAAAAATCAAACAGAAGTTTACCGGTTCAATTTTCTAAAAGGAGGCCATCCACAAATTATGTAAGGGTCAATGGGTGATTTGTAAATCCTCCTCCATTCCTTGTCAGACCCTGTAAAGTTTTCAGTTGGCAACCCTTCCCCGGAAAATCTTCCTGAGATTTTAAAATTTTCAGAAAATCGTTAGATATTGATTTGGGTAAATTTGTCCATGCAATTGCTCATTTAATGTATTTGGAGCCATTAAATCGCTTAAGATCGAATTAGGTTTATCACCTACTAAATTGTATGTATGAAAATTTCAACCTCCCTCACTCAGTTGTGAGACTCGCACTCTAGCCAATGTATTTACCCGTCAATGTTATCTAAAAAAAAATGAGAAAACTTAAGCGGTTACGGATTCCGAAGACGGTCGGCGGAGATCAGATGTGGGACTCGTATGACTCCCGGAAACATCATCGTATCATCAATTTCTGGTAATTACACAAATCCTTCCTTTTTTACCCTTTGATCGATCATAGTATTGCAAGGCCACATATATCCAGTTATTAGTGAATGGGATCGATATTTCAACGCTTAGAATTCTTGAAACCATGAGGATTCAAACTTCAATTTTATTGTGCGAGAATTAAAGCGATTTCACTACGTCGTTTACACAAGCCGTAAGACTTCTTTTCACAATCAATCAATTAATGCAAAGCTTTCTATCGAAATTTCGACAACATACAAATCAGAGCCTTCACCTGAATAACATTACACCATAAAAAAATAGATGGTTGACTCTGGATGAGGAACTTAATAGAGTTCTTTAATGTCATGCACCCATAACAAATCAAAACACCCTCACAAACGCATTAACAAGTACGACATTATGAATCGATTTAATTTTTTAATGTTTGGAATATTTGTGAACATTCTCTGTTATAGCAACATCGGTTTAGAACTGACTTGCCTGTCTGCTGATAGGTTGATTTCCAAACTGGCTCCAGTGTATTATCAGGCCATTAGGGTCATATCAGATCTCCTCCCATCCACCCCCAGGTTGGCAGCCTGCCTGGAGAGTGGAAGGTTGCCTTTTGAAAAGTACATTGTTGCATCTGTTTGCAAGAAAGCGATTGGCTTTGCAGAAAAGACTATAGGGACAAGTGACGGAGTATCCCTTCTCATGGAGGCGAACGATCTCCTGAATATTACCGCTAACCTGGAGCTCCCCCTGTAGCCAGGGTCCACTGGTGTGGAGCCAGAGGTTGGAACTCACCCGGCCTGTCCATCGATACGGCGAACAGTTTCCGGGCGGGAACCAACTACCCTGCGCTAGTGAGAACAGTAGCCGAATTACATCAAACCAAATACAACAATCATCAAGTACGATACACCGACGGATCCCGAAGTGGCGGTAGAGTTGGTATTGGAATTTCCGATCCGGAGCTGTGCACCTTTTACCGACTACCAGACCCATGCAGCGTTTTCACTGCTGAAGCAGCCGCCATTCTCGTAGCTGTCACCCTACCCTCGAACAAACCGATCGCCATATTCTCCGACTCTGCCAGTGTTTTAGCAGCTCTTCAGACAGCTAAACACCCCTGGATCCAGCAGTTCACACCTAAGTAAACAACCTTTGTCTGGGTCCCCGGACACTGTGGGATCAGAGGTAATGAGGAAGCCGACCACCTGGCGGCATCCGGAAGACAGTCCAACTTTTACACCAGAAAGGTTCCGGCCCAGGACATAAAGCAGTGGATCACAATCACTATATGGAACTGCTGGACTAACGAATGGATGCGATCTCAAGACTTATTTATCCGGAAGGTAAAAGGGGATACCAGGAAATGGGAGGATCCACCTGAACACCGACTTCAAGTCATTCTATCTCGGTTGAGAACCGGTCATACCAAAGTCTCCCACAACATGGGAGGCGGAGGCGGATTCAGACGGCAGTGCGATACGTGCAATGTTCCACTTACAGTGGAGCATTTCTTATGCGAATGCCCCTTTACGGGATCTCAGGTAACATCAGGGGTACCCTGAGGGATGACCCATCCAGCATCGCTGCACTATTCTGCTTCCTTCAAGAGGCAGGTCTGATTAACCAAATTTGAACACCCAAGCAACGACAACGGACAATGATTCGGACTCAAAACTATACCTCGGCAACAAATACTGACTCGGACACGGATGAACGAAGATATTGAACCAAGCAAAGCACGTACAAGGACACGGAAATGGACGAATGACGGCACTAAAATTAAACACAGCGACTACAAAGGAACAGGACACGGAACTTGACCACTTGACCACGATTATTCAAAAGGACAGTAACATCGGTAGCATTAAAGGAAAATTCCCAACTTTGAAATATTAAATCTCTTTTATTATAGAGACTCCCTTCTGGAGCTCCCGCCCATCTCCTAACTCCGTATCCTCGGGGTTCTCTTCTAGAACCTCATCTCCCTTTCCTATTAGCTCTTTAATTAGGGGGACTCCCGTCTGAAGTCCCCACCCCTCGTTTTTAAGAGATGAACCAGACCAAGGCTGAAAATCTCTCTAATAAAGCAAAAAAAAATTATAGCAACATAAATTTGGCTGGTATCGTACGTTTTATTTAGATATAATCCAACTCACCGAACTGTTGCAAACATGTTAAATAGTATGTTAAAATAATGTAGCTATTTTTCAAGACATCATTGGAAGTTAACCACAAGAATTGTTTACGTTGCAGATGAGTGGAAATTAAAATGAATGATTCTTACTAAACTGCAACAACACCACAACGATTTGCTTGTTGTCCTCTGCTGTCCGAAGAAGTCGTCTCCATTCTACTCGATCCATGGCCACACTTCGCCAGCCTCGTAGTCTGCGAAGGGTCCGCATGTCACCTTCTACTTGGTCGATCCACCTTGCCCGCTGCGTGCCTCTTCTTCTTGTTCCTGTTGGGTCGCTTTCTAGAACCATTTTCACTGGGTCGTCGTGCGGCATTCTTACGACGTGCCCAGCCCACCGTAGTCGCCCAATTTTTGCAATGTGGATGATGGATGGTTCTCCCAGCAGCTGGTGCAATTCGTGGTTCATTCGCCTCCTCCACGTACCGTCATCCATCTGCACTCCACCGTAGATGGTACGCAACACCTTCCGTTCGAAAACACCAAGGACGCGTTGGTCCTCCACGAGCATAGTCCAGGTCTCGTGGCCGTATTGGACCACCGGTCTAATCAGCGTCTTGTAGATAGTCAACTTCGTGCGGCGTCGAATTCTATTCGACCGGAGCGTCCTCCGGAGTCCAAAGTAGGCACGATTCCCTGCCATAATGCGTCTTTGAATTTCTCTGCTGGTATCATTTTCGGCGGTCACCAGTGTGCCCAAATACACGACCTCATCAACCACCTCGATTTCGTCACCGTCAATCTGAACTCGGGGTGGGAGGCTAACATTGTTTTCCCTAGTACCTCTTTCTTTCATGTATTTTGTCTTCGATGCGTTGATGGCAAGTCCAATCCGCCTAGCTCCAGCCTTCAGTCTGATGTACGTTTCCGCCATCATCTCAAAGTTCCGTGCCATATTGTCAATGTCATCGGCGAAGCCAAGGAGCTGGATGGACTTCCTGAATATCGTGCCACTCGTGTCTATCGCAGCTCTTCTGATCACACCTTCTAACGTGATGTTGAACAGCAGACACGAAAGTCCATCACCTTGCCGTAACCCCCTTCGAGATTCAAAGGGACTCGAGAGTGTCCCCGATACTCGAACAACGCACATCACTCGATCCATCGTTGCCTTGACCAATCGCGTCAGTTTGTCCGGAAGTCCGTACTCGTGCATAATCTGCCATAGCTGATCTCGATCGATTGTGTCGTATGCGGATTTGAAATCGATGAACAAATGATGTGTGGGCACGTTGTATTCGCGGCATTTCTGCAGAACCTGCCGAATCGCGAAAATTTGGTCCGTGGTAGCGCGGGCACCCATGAATCCCGCCTGGTATTGCCCCATGAACTCTCTTGCATATGGTGACAGACGGTGGCATAGAATTTGGGAGAATACCTTGTAGGCGGCGCTCAGCAGTGTGATCGCGCGGTAGTTGCAGCAATCCAACTTGTCGCCCTTTTTGTAGATTGGGCATACGACACCTTCCATCCACTCCTCCGGTAATATCTCCTCCTCCCAAATCTTGGCAATTACCCAGTGCAGCGCTCTAGCCAGTGCTTCACCACCGTATTTTAATAGCTCACTTGGTAGTTGATCTACACCAGTTGCTTTGTTGTTCTTCAGCCGACCGATCTCCTCCTCAACTTCTTGAAGATCAGGAGCCGGTAGCCTGTCGTCTTCTGCGCTTGCTCCAAGGTCTGTTGCCGTGCCACCTTCGTTTTCTGCTGCATCACGGTTGACGTGCTCGTCATAGTACTGCTTCACAATCACCTCACACTCGTTCGTGAGAAGGTTACCGTCCAAGTCCTTGCACATATCGGCTTGCGGCACGTAGCCTTTGCGCGAACTATTTAGCTTCTCATAGAACTTCCGTGTGTCGTTTACGCGGTACAAATTTTCCATCGTCTCGCGATCTCGGTCTTCCTGCTGACGCTTCTTCCTTCGGAAAACCGAGTTTTGTCTGTTCCGCGCTTGTCTGTATCGCTCCACATTCAATCTCGTGCGGTGTTGCAGCATTCTCGCCCGTGCTGCATTCTTCTCCTCTACTAACAGTTTGCATTCGCCGTCAAACCAGTCATTTCTTCGGTCCGGGATTGCAGCACCTAGTGCCGCTGCAGCAGTACTACCTATGGCTGAACGGATGTCCCTCCAGCCATCTTCAAGAGAAGCTGCGCCAAGCTGCTCTTCCGTGGGTAGTGCAACTTCCAGCTGCTGCGCGTAGTCCTGGGCAACTCCGGCGTCCCGTAGTTGCTCAATGTTGGGTCGCGGCGTTCGACTTCGACGGGTGTTATGCACCGTCGAGAGTTTTGAGCGCATGCATACTGTAACTAGGTAGTGGTCCGAATCTATGTTCGCACTGCGGTACGTGCGGACGTTGATAATGTCGGAGAAGAATTTCCCGTCGATTAGAACGTGATCGATTTGGTTTTCTGTGTGTTGGTCAGGTGATCTCCAGGTGGCTTTGTGGATATCCTTGCGGGGGAAAAAGGTACTTCGAACTACCATACCCCGGGAGGCTGCAAAGTTCACGCATCGTTGCCCGTTGTCGTTCGATACGGCATGCAGGCTGTTTGGCCCGATTGCCGGTCTATACATTGCCTCCCGTCCTACCTGAGCGTTCATGTCGCCGATGACGATTTTGACGTCCCGTTGCGAACAGCCGTCGTACACCTGCTTCAGCTGCCATAGAACGCTTCTTTCTCGTCGTCGGGTCTCCCTTCGTGTGGGCAGTGTACGTTGATGATACTGTAGTTGAAGAAACGGCCCTTAATCCTCAACTTGCACATCCTCGCGTTGATCGGCTGCCAACCAATCACGCGTTGGCGCATCTTACCCAGCACTACAAAGCCGGTTCCCAGCTCGTTGGTGGTGCCACAGCTCTGGTAGAAAGTAGCCGCTCGATGCCCGCTTTTCCATACCTTTTGTCCCGTCCAGCAAAGTTCCTGCAGTGCTACGACTTCGAAGTTGCGTGGTTGAAGTACGTCATAGATTAACCTATCGCAACCCGGGAAGCCGAGCGATTTGCAGTTCCATGTTCCGAGTTTCCAATCGTAGTCCTTATTTCGTCGCGTAGGTCTGTGCCGATTGTTCCGATCCGTATTTCTTCCTTCAGTATTTGCAACTTTGTTTTTTTTTCAGGGCAGCTTGTTGGGCCTGCCCCAACCCCCTGTCTCGCCGGGGGACCATCGTGCACAGCTCTGTTTAGAGTCCCACGCTGGCACTAGGACGGTGATCAGCCGCTCCTAACATGGAGAACAGACACCGTTTTGAGCCGCACCTCCATGATGAACAGACGCTCAGGTTTGGTGAAGCATTTCCTCTATCACCGTACTATGGTTACCGCGCCAGTGTTCGCGTCGCACCTCTTCACTTTGCTATTGCCGGACTGGCAACATTGCCCAGGCTACGCCTCCCAGCTGTGTCCATGTTTCAGCTGGTAGTATTTTGTTATCATATGACAAAGGAGGCGTGAAGTAGGAACTTGTGAGGACCAGGGCTAGGTATTCAACTCCTTCCAGGTTGTCAACTCACCATTTTGTAGCCCACAATGCTCAATAGGTACAAAAACCATATAGTTCACGCTATGTGGAATTGCCCGGAATTTCGACCAATCGAAACATACTGGACAATTTCAAAGTAGCGACTTTGACGAAGCGGCTGGGCAGTCAAGGACATCCAGCAAATGCGGGTAAAATGAAAGAAATGCGCTGATTCCGTGTCCGTTTCTACTGTGCGGGCGCTGTTGAACTCCATCAAGAGGAAAGTTCGAAATTTCTTTCGATCTGGCGAAATGTAGTCATCTAATGCTGTAACTTTGAAGTTTTAACAAAAGTCCTGCAAAGCAACCATTTTAAACTTATTGAATCACGAATGCCAGGTCTTTTTGTGCGTACCAATTTACTTTTAGTCAGCCTTTGCATGGAAATACAACAATGCACTTAAACAAATTATGACAACAAAAAACCGGCATTCAATGAGCATATGAACTGGGTTTATTTATGTGTTTAAAAATGTTCTACTATACCTACAACAAAATATTTAACAATTTTCCGAAAATTTTGAAATCATACCAAGATGTAAGGGTGGGAGGGGGTTAACTAAAAATCTTCCAGTGTCTTCCAAGGGAGGAACTCACAACCCCTTACATAATTTGTGGAAGACCCCTTTCTACAATGCAAAATACAACCCAGCACACATGCGCTGCAGTCATTTGCGTTCATCTCTGCTGGGGATATATTAATTCTCCCACAGTGCGAAATCAAACTGTCAAGCCATCTCTTTGTTTGAATCAATTTTCACTTAACACCTCTATCGATTACGCATCAAGTCGAGATCTTCCCACACGGAATCAAGGGAACAACCATCAGCTCGACCGACGTCACTCGTGGGCCCATCAAGATGTGTTTCATCTCCTTCAACCCTAATAATACTCACGCTGGCTGACTTGGCTTGGCTTGGCTTGGCTGTATGGCTGCTGACTCGACGGATGCATCCGTCGGTCGACATACCATCGAACCTGCTCCGACCATTTTCGTTGTTCGCACCACCGAGTGAAACAGTCCAGACCTGGGAGACACGGGGTATTCCAGTACCGAACGTGGTAACGTAAATATTTAGATTATCGACCGGGTTTAATAATTCATAATTCGAGAAACTCTTCCTCTCTCTCTGGATCGGTCTTGGTTCTCCCATCACACCGATCACTGATGCTGTTGTGTGTGGCTGTTTCCACTGGGTGATGATGACGGTTCGAGGTTAGTTCTAAAGATCGCATACACAACCTGACACCGATAGCGCTTCGAGCTTCCCGTTTGCAATTGGCCCCGAGGACCTCCTGAAGAGCTTCGAGTTAAACCTCGTCATCGCCTCAATTTGATATTCATTAGTTCGCTACCTATCTTCAAGTGGTTCAAGTAGCGTTAGAAAATTTGTCAAAAGATCAACTCCTTCAGAAAGCGATCTGTCTGGTTTGCTGTCGTGGCTAGGACCAGGGCGTCATTAATCAAATCCGTTCGCATGAGCCTCGTTCGAGGGTCATTCTTCAACTTGTCGTAACTAACGCAGTGCTTGAACGCGTCGTCAGAAGAAGGGGAAGTCTAGTTTTATTACCTTTTCTGGTGTAAAACAGATAAACAGTAGTTTGCTCTGCCTTTGTCTGGTGCACTGCAATAAAGAAAAACACATGTTACATGTTACAAGGCATTCGAACATGATGTATTGTAATAGTTCAAGCAGACTTGCATCGAAGCAAGCGCACTGCAATACAGGAAAGACAAGTTAATCATAACAGATTTTTTATTAATATTAATGAAATTATTTTTTCGATGTAGAAGTCAATAAGATCATTTTTTTTTTTATTTTGCCTGGTCTCCTTTTTTGAACGAACAAAACGCAAGCCCAACACCCCACCCGTTGGGTATCATAAAAATATCCCGTTGCATCGCTCAATGTTTCGCATGTTTCGAACTATGGAATGCATATTGCCATGTCATAAAACTATCCAGCTTCATTTCGGGATTGGTGAGCAACCGCTTGCAATCGAAATGCGATCGGTTTTCAAAGTCCAACCGAAATAAAGAGCAGAATGATATTGGCACTTGAGCGGCACTTGTAGCCGCCTACGGTAGAAGGGCGTAGAATGCTGTCATAATTGTTTGAAATTTCATAATGCTCAACTTTTGCCGCCGTCCGACCGGCTTGCCGTTTTGATGTGGAGCGGAGTGGCACCCTTTGTGGCGAAATGCGCGTCCAATATAAATTCAAGTCAATGCTCATTTCAAGACGATTATTTTTTAAAGTCGAATCCTGGATGATCTTGATGAGCATGTACAATTGAATGGCGAGTTTATTTACTTAAAATCTTCGTTTCAATGTTTGTTTGTCGTCGCATGATACCACTTCTCAAAACAATATGTTGTAGAATAATAATAATAATAGGAACTAAAGCATCTTCAAGACCACACAAATCTGGTATGATGCATCGATGCATGTGTGCGTCCTTTATTTCATCGTCGGTTTCTACATTTCCATATTGTTACTTTGGAAGGAAAATATAATAATAAACATTAACATTCAGGGAATGCATTCGTTGAAATGACAAACTTCCGGAGGGCTAGAGGCAGAATGCGGAATGTTGTTTCAATACAATTTTGAAAATATAACCCGTAGCATGGATGATGTTTTACGTTAAGTTTGATGTTTTAGTGGTAGGTAATCCAGGATTTTTAACAATATATCCATCGTTCGATGATTACGCACAACAAAGAGATCCTGATTTTCGTAAGACTTATAGGTATTATACTTTATAGTTTACACAAAAGGCTTTGATGATGATGATGGTCCCACCTCTTACCCCTACAAAGGTTTGAGCTGAACGATTTATCTTTAAGATCATTAAATATGACATTTTAACCAGGTTAGCAAACAAAATCGAACTGGTTTCAGTTACAGTTATAAATTCCCTCTAGAGTATACAGTTGCTTAACAGCGATATAAATGAGGAAAAGCTCAGGCTTTCACCTCTTAGTTCGCCTTTTTGTCCACCTAAAATATTCATAAGTATTACAAGCAATCAAGAGTTAATGAACAATCAACAAAACATCCTATTACACTAGAAACCCCGCAATCTGATGCTATCATGATTTTCAGCAATGTCAGGAATGCTCACGAACCCTTAACATTTGCCAGAAAACATACTACCAACTCAAGGTTTCTTCCAAATAAGCTTCAAAATTGCATTTTTTTTTTTATCAAATGTTAAATTTAGTGCTCTATATCCGTAATACGCGCGCGAGGCTCAAACCTTTGTAGACTACTTTTTTAAATTAATCTACTTTAAATCAAATATTAAAAATCCATCATCATTATCGTGGCGAACCGAAATAGTTTTTGCAGTGCTACAATAATTATTAAAAAAGGTCGTTATGACAGCTATCCATATAAAATAATCTGTTAGAGATAACTTCGTCAAGATACATAATTTGTTTTTTTTTTTTTTTTTTTTTCCTTTGGTTTGTTTTTTCCGTCGATCTTGTTTTCCGTGCTGAGCACCAATGCTACCGACGTGCCAGGAAGGCAGCTCCCACACCTGGACCCTACTTATCGACCCATCAACTCATGAACCGGGGACCAACGGCTTTACTTCCCATCCGAAGGAAGGCGTGATCAGAGATGTTATGCCTCAGAACATCCCGGCGGCGCCGACTGGGATTGAACCCAGGCCTGCTGGGGTGAGAGGTAATCACGCTTACCACTACACCACCGGCGCCGTTGACATAATTTTTCAATGCATAAAATAAAAAAAAAATCACTGGATAACTGTTCAAACGACAGATTTAACGTGGGAACTGCAGTGTCTTTTGAATTCTGTAAGTGTTGCTGAACGTTTGATATGCCTAGGCATCGAATTGAAAACATTTATTCTTTTAAAATATAATTAATTTTGTGAAGCACAAGTCAAGAAATGTGGTGTTCTTATTTCAACCGCGTTTCTAGTATTATATCTATGAAAGTCACTTCCTCTTTCAATTCGATCAAACAAATATCGAGGCAACAAACCGTTAACTACTTTAAAAATGAACACCATAGTCAAATATACAATTCTCTGCTTCACCGACAACCATTGTAAGGCGTCTAGCATCAAAGTTGAGGAAGTGAATCTATTATATCTAAAAAGCAAACGCATTATTTTATTCTGCAAGCGCTGTAATCTCGATATTTGTGTTTCATTGGACAGAAATAAAATGGATGGGCAAAAGTCTAGATGAGGAGAGATGATTGATTTGTATAGCTGTATTTTACTGGCAATAGTTAAATCGTTTTTCAATCGACATAGAATTCCATACTTCTTGGCAATTTTCTTGATGACATTGTCAATGTGAGAGTTGAACTTAAGCGAAGACAACAAATCAAGAAGACTGGCAACTCTTTCATTTTCTCATACAAACGCTATGAGACAGGTACAATCGCGTCATCTGTCGCTCAAAGGTAAATGCTTCGAACGAATTTGATAGCAAAGATTACATCCTCAGAAGAAAGGTTTGTGTATTTGCTAATTTTTCTAAGCGTTGCTTCCACCTTCACTCAAGCGCAGCGCTATTGTATCTGTCGCTTTGATTCTGGAAAAGTTGCCAGTCTTCTTGATATGATGTCTTCGACTTAACCCGAATAGCACACTTTCATCACAATAAGTTACAGCAACCTGTTTATGAATGAAATAAGTCGTATATAAGTTTCTACAATTGATTTGTAACAAGCGTGATACTAGGGAAGTGTGTCATCAATAATCACGCCAAGATATTTAATCTCGTGAACGCGATCAATAGTCTCATCATCAATTACAACAGAGACGTTCTCATTTAATCGATTCCGCGAAATTACCATAAATTAATTTCTTCTAATTCTAGCATCACTGCTCTGTGTGTATAGTATTCGAAATTCCCGGTCTTGTTTTTTCCTGTTATTTTCTGTGTGTTTTCAACTCGGTAAATTTTGATTCCGATCTTACGACATCCGGTTAAGCTCCGTTAATAAAATCTGTAAGTGTACGATCTAGTTCTTCGTGTCGTGGTGATATAATATCACTTTCCGCGAGTGTTTTGTTTTCATTGGTGTGCCTAAACAACAAAGGCCTAGTACCATAGAGGTAACTCTAAGACTAGAAGGTCCCGAAATAACGTTCCCAACTTTTTGGCTCAGCTCTGGTACTCTCTTCGGTCCCAGGCTAATCGATTCACCCCTCGAAACATAGGAAAAACCACTAACCCCTCATTTTATCTGTCAAACTTTCATAGCCGCCGATTTTTTTTATTAGAAGCGACACCTGCTGGTGAAAAGTGCAAACTACTACTACTGAACTTTGCATCTTGCGTGCTTTTATCTGCTCGAATCTCACAAATTTGCTTGCGGACGATGTAAGCGTAGGCGCATTACCATGGAGAAACACTGCGGAAAGTGCTATGAGGCGATTACGGGCATCGATGTGGTTATTGTGGAGCTTTCTTCTATATCATCACCTGCTCGGGAGTATCACGTGCGTTGCAATCATATTTCACATCCAACAGTAAAAACCTGTTCTGGATGTGTGACAACTGCGCCGAATTGTTTCAAAACTCTCATTTTCGAGTTATATCGAGCCAAGTTGATAAGAAATCACCTTTAAACGCGCTTTCGACTGCTATTTCTGAGCTACGAACCGAGATTAAGCAAATGAATACAAAGCCCATTGCGCAACTCCTTCCAGCTACAAACTCTCTCTGGCCAACTATCGATCAACGTAGGGGAGCTAAACGTCCCCGTGAAATGGAATCAACTGCACGGGATCCTGATAACTGCCATATTGAGAGCAAACAAGTGCAGGATAATGTTACGTCAGTTCCCATTTTCAAAAACGATTTGGAATCAACATTTTGGCTATATCTGTCCAGACGTCACTGTGGAAGCTGTACGCGCCATGACGAAAGCCAATCTCGAAATCGACAGTGATCCACCGGTAGAGAAGCTCGTGCCGAAAGACAAAGACACCAACACGCTTTCGTTCGTGTCTTTCAAAATAGGACTCGATCCTTCGCTTAAAAGCAAATCACTTGACCCTGCTACTTGGCCTGAAGAACTGCTGTTTCGAGAGTTCAAGGATTACGGGTGCCAAAAATTTCGTTTCGCTCTGAAGACCAAAAAACCAATCACGCCGTTAGTACCGCCGGAAGCTCCATCATCCCCGATTACTCCCATTATGGAGCAGAGCTGATCTCTTCTAGCCCGGGACGCAATAAATCAAGCGATTTGGAAGACCTTCATCCCCCCACTACAGTCCAGCCTCTCCTGCCAGCGCTCTTCAGTTGTCCCGGCCCTGTGTTTGGGTGCGGAGATGGGGTCTTCCACACCGCTTCAACAGGCAAGTACACAATCGATTCAAACAATTAACTTCCGGTAATGCCCATCGCTTCCAGCCGTTCATCGCCATCAGATTTGTTTACAAACATGGATGTTCATGGCATATCCAGTCGATCAACATTATCATCGTCATTAGTTATGTCACCGGGATACACGCCTGCAAATCTCACGGAAGCTCCTAATCCCCTCGTCACAGTCGAGCCACTCCTGCCAGCGTCCATCAGTCATCCCGGTCCTGTGTACGATATTGGTAAAAAGGTCTTCCAGCCTGTTATCTCAGGCAAGTATACACTCATTATGAACGTCTCACTTCCGGTAATGCCAATCGCTTCCAGCCGCACATCGCCAGGATATTTCAGTTCAAGCTGTCGCCGTTGCTTCTCAGATTATCTTGGCGAATCCAGTCGAACGTTGTTCCCTACTCTCACATCATCAGCACTGACGCCGCCGGGATACAAGCCTCACGGAATCCCCTAATCCCTTCGCAACAGTCGAGCCACTACCGCCAGCGATCTGCAGCCATCCCGGTCCTGTGTGCGAAGTTGGTGAAGGGGTATTCCACTCTGTCGCAGCAGGCAAGTACCCCCACAACATGAACATTCCGCGTCGAGTGACGTTTGTCGCTTCCAGCCACCTGTGCTCGTCAACTCACTTCGACTCAGCCACACGTCGATGCATCACAGATGTTCCAGTTCCGGCCGTCACAGCAAATCCAGTCAACCTTAAAACGTTCCATCAATGCCAGGGAGATAATTCCCCCGCTGCTCCTGAATTCGAAACGCAAAAAACATCTTCTCAACGCCTCATTTCTGTGTACTATCAGAATGTTAGAGGCATGCGAACCAAAATTATGCAGTTACGTTTGCTTCTTTCCAGCTGCGACTACGATGTGCTCGTCTTCACAGAAACTTGGCTTCGAGCCGATATTGATAGTGCTGAAATTTCATCCGACTATACATTTTACCGTTGTGATCGTAGTGCGTTAACTAGTCAGCATTCTCGCGGAGGAGGAGTATTAATTGCGGTCAAAGCTCATCTCAACTGTGAGGCTATTCCACTGTTGAATTGTGACCACCTTGAGCAAGTCGCCGTCCGTGTATGATTGGATTCTCGGTATCTTTATTTTGTCGCTATTTACCTTCCATCAAACTTATGTGCCGACCTGTACTCTGCACACGCTAACGCAGTGCAGCATATTGCAAACTGTGCTTCTGCCGCTGACTTAATTGTATCTCTGGCTGACTTTAACCTCCCCAATTTGCGTTGGCAATTGAACGAGGATGTAAATGGTTTCATTCCCTTGAACGCTTCTTCCGAGCACGAACAGGCACTCACTGAAACTATGTTTGCTACTGGTTTGCAGCAAGTTAACCGATATGTGAATGCGAACGGAAGGCTTCTCGACCTTGTATTCGTCAGTCTTCCAGAGCAACTAGACCTCATTGAACCCACCACGCCTCTGTTGCCCGTAGACAATCACCACGTACCTTTTGTTTTGCTGTTCGATGAGAGTATCGACGATTTAGTAGTATAGAACTAGTCGGACGATAATCTTTACTACGATTTCCGCTCGTGTAATTTTGGCCAGTTGAAAACGGCTCTAGCTGCCATTGACTGGGATTCCTTACCGCTAACCGGGCCATTGGATAGAACATTATCAGCATTCTATGACAAGCTTTATGCAGTGCTTAACGACTATGTTCCTCGGAAAAGACGATCGTTCAATTCAGTTTTCAGCAAGCCATGGTGGACCTCTGAACTACGGCATCTTCGTAACATCCTAAGAAAAGCACGTCACCGTTTCTTCCTTTCGAAGTCTGAGAGCGACCGTAATTACCTTCGTGAAGTAGAGCTGCAGTACAAAACAATTCTATTATCCACGTACGATAACTACTTACTCAGGATCCAGGACAGCGTAAAACAAAACCCATCGTGCATCTGGGATTTCGTGAAAAAGCGGCAAGCATCTTCTCGCATCCCATTCTTCATCAAAACAGAATGGAAACTGCATCATTGGAACGTGTGTCGTCCATCTGTGACCTTGGCGTTACCATCGATTCAAGGCTCAGATTCAACGAACACGTGAGCATTACCACTGTCAAAACTTTTTCTGTGCTGGGATTCATCCGTCGCCACGCTTCCGAGTTCACCGACATCCACGCTTTAAAAACTCTCTATTGCTCGTTGGTTCGTAGCATTCTGGAGTACGCTGCTACGATTTGGTCTCCTTATTATGTAGCTCATGTTCTCACGATTGAACGGGTGCAGAAAAGGTTCTTACGGTTTGCACTGAGAAAACTTCCTTGGAACGATCCGACCAATCTTCCTCCTTATTCTGACCGATGCAAGCTCATAGGATTGGAACCACTATCTGTCAGACGAGTAACGATGCAGCGGCTATTTATTTTCGATGTCATTGGAGGATCTATAGATTGCCCTGAACTTCTCGCACAGATCCCGCTCAACATTCCTCCTCGAAGGTTTCGGAGCTCAGCTTTAATAGCAGTCCCATACCACAGAACAAACTACGGCTACAACAACCCTTTCGATTCGTGTCTTTGCTTGTTCAATGTTGTCTGTGACGAATTCGATTTTAACCTGTCTAAAAACGTTTTTAGAAATAGGATTAGTAGTAATTTCTAGTTTATAAGTAAAATAGTTCACTCTGTACGACTAGTCGAAGACGGTGATAAATAAATAAATTTAGTTTTACTTGTATTCAATTTTAACTGCTTACACTTCAACCATCTACTTAGATACTGCAAATCTTGATTCAAGTGTGAGGCGGCAACTTCTAAATCCTTAGCTGCAATGAATAACACAGTATCATCCGCAAAAAGATTTATGTCGCAAAACCGTAAAACACGTCGCAAGTCATTAATATACATAATAAATAAAAGGGGCCCTAATACACTTCCCTGGGGCACTCCAAGGTTATTCCCCACGGGACTGGAAACAGCATGATTAAAAACAATCCGTTGAGCTCTGTCAGACAAATAGCTTTCAAACCATTTATATGCAGTACTCGTAATTCCAAAGCGCTCGATTGCACTTAACAGGAAGGGCCTAGAAATTGTTTCAAAAGCGTGTTTCAGATCCAAAAAACAGCAACAATCGTATCTTTACGCTCCAAGTTATTTTTCCACTTCGCTTCCACTTCCACTATTTGCAAACAGTACTGCGAAGACCGTACATGTGTTACTTTCCACTCTTCACTCATCTTGATAAGATCTGCTTTGGATAGTTTTGAGTTCTCAGGCTCAATGTATTCGGCGAAAACTGGGTGTCCGTCGATATCGTGCTCAGACCATATTTCTGCTAAAGCCTCACCTGCGTTCTTGAAGTTCCGTTTTTCCAACTCCACATCAACCGTATTTCCCCGACCGTCAAGGTGGTTACCCCACTTGTCGTGAGGAAGAATTACACCGCAAAGTGAGCGTGATAAGGGTGCCATTCTTCTCTCAACAACATTAAAGGCGGATCTTCCTGCAGCATTTGTTGCCATGAAAAAAGCATCAAGTTTGTAGAACTTAAAATGATGAATAGCGACCTCTATTGTTTTGGTGTAACGACTGTTACAATCACAATTGGTTTGATGTCTCCAGACGATGTTTTCAGAACTGAAGCAAAACCAGGCAGTTCCGTGAGACGATTAAAATCGAGAGCGTGTGCGGTTGACGAAGAATGTTTCGCTGAACGCACAGCAACGTATGTCGGTCCAGACGATTCCACGAAGCCAGGTTCTCCAAATCCATATGGCTATATTGTCACGCCTAATAAATTGAATAGATACAACACTCAAAAATTAGCGTTCAGTGTCCATTTCAAAATTTCAATTACCTGCAATGACGGATGGTATCAATTTATGTTTGTTCGCTGCCACCCACTCGTGATCTGGCAATCGAACACGGTAATCAAGCTGCATTAGCATTGGTGCTTGGTTTTTTGCCGCCGTCACACCCAAGGGCACACGACCTTTGTCATCTTGGCTTAGTCTAGCAACATCTGTAGGGCCGAGAAAGCTGGCCAACTCATCCAAATTCCGAATTGTTGAAGTGCAAAACCAAGTATCCTCATGAAATATATAGTGGTCGTTGGTGGCACGAAAAAAACCGCACCGGGACGGTGCTGATGTGTTTCTTGGCTTCGTGCGAACCATCTCTTCGAGATCTCAAATGATAATAAAGGTAAGTTCGAGAAAGGTTGTGCCCGTAATCTCTGAAACAATATAGATAAAATGTTACTTCATGATCACATCAACATAGAATAGTATTTACTTCACTTTCTCGACAAGATCATCGAGAGTTTTAACAGTTCGCAGCTGTTCGAAACGGCGCCGTTCATGGGCAGAAGCTCCATACTGTGCGATTTCCAAAATAACCTTTAGTATTTCATCTTCATCGTCCCGGCGAGGTCTTCCCGGTGCTCGATGGATGTTCATTTTTGCGGCTTTAGCTGGTTCGTTTTCTAGAATTTCCTCGGTCTTGCGCTTTTTCTCACTCCGAAAATTTTGCTGACGTTGCTGATTGTCGATCAGTTTTTTGAGCTCTTTCTCCAGGTCCGTTTTCTGCTGCCGAAACTGGTGCAAATCCTTCTCTTGTTGCAAAGTAATGACATTATTTTGCAAACGAGTTTCAGCGTTGAGCACATTCAATTTTGAATTTAGCTCTTCCTGTGTATGACACTTGTACGTGCGGCTCAGGCCTGGCTGCGCAGGAAGTGGCTCCGTAACTTTTTCTGGCGTCGGGTCTTCGAGTGCTGGGGGTGTAGTTGTTTCCACGCATTTTTGGGATGATCTTTTTTCTGCAGCTTTTTAGAAGAATTGCAGATAGCGATTCTTTTTCTCCGTAGCCAAACGAATCAGATCCTTCTCCTTATCTTCCAATCGTTTGGGGAAGTCTTGTAGATGCTTCGAATTGTTCCAAAACTCTGTGCAGCATTTCTGGATTTCCTGCTTGTTTTTGTGCGGATATGCTTTGCAATAGCGATCAAAAAGACGTTTGAATGACAAGTTTTTGTCCATATTAGCCTCACTAAGCACGAAAAACACGGTTTGAATTTGAATTCTTGAGCAACACAATGCGCGACCGGAGTACTCGAAACGTCAAAATTGAAGCAACACGGTCATACATTGTTAACACGAAAAAGGTAAAATACACTCAGAAAAAAATCTACCAAACAATGTGTCAATCTGAACTAATTTTTTTTTTTTTTGAAAAGGGACTTCGCGTTACGTAACCAGATTCTAAAATACCACCACCCCCCTCTTATAACGTAACAGAACATAACACAATGCGAAACCCCCTCCCCCCTTAGCGCGTTACGTAATATGCAAACGAACCCTAAAAGAAATGAACAAAAATTGTCGATTTTTTATGGGTTTACCTTCACCCGTACTGACGAAACTACCCATGCAGCATCAATCATAGTAACTTATGAGTCAGCAGACAAAATTTGACAGCTCTATCAGTCGAACTATAGCCGTGATGGCAAAAACAGTGAAGCACCTCCGTTCAGAAGTGTGCGCGTTCAAAGAACGGCACCCCGCCGCGTCGAAAACGTACATCGTGCGGCACTTTGTGGACGCCGGATACGTCCGTTCTGGCATCTACAACATCTTGGCACTATTAGAAAACAATCAGAGCATCGAAAGAAAGCCCGGTTCCGGACGGCCGACGACCCTGAGCGACAAGAAGCTCCAAAGGATGTTGAAGAGGAAGACCGAGGGATAAGTGGCTACATCGCTGCGTGCGCTTGGCCGGGAGGTCAGTGCAACCGGCCAAACAGCGAAAAAGTACCTGGCGAACATGAACATACATGTCAGGAAGCGAAAGTCACGTCCACTGGTTTCGGAGCTGCAGGCAATGACGCAGCGGCAGCGGCTGAATATGATGGTCAACTCGTTTTTCCCGGCGAATCGCGACGTGACGGTGGTGATGGACGACGAGACCTATCTCACCCTGGATGACAACGACTGGCAGGGCACTTCGTATTTTATTTCCCCCACGAGGTGAAGTTCATTTCACATACCAAGTTCCCCAAGAAGGTGCTGCTGTAGCTGACAATCAGCGAGAAGGGGATGTCAAAGCCGCTTTTCTTTCGCTCCGGACTGGCCGTGAACGGGGAAATTTACAGTGCGAAATGCCTGCCGGAAGTTGCGTCGTTCATCAAAAAATACCATAAGGGCGAAGACGCGGTGTTCTGGCCGGATCTGGGCGTCGGCTCACTACTCGAAGCGATCGTTGGGGGAGATGGACCGGCTGAATATCGATGTGGTACCCAAGTCGGCGAACCCGCCCAACGTTTCCCAGCTGCGTCCCATCGAGAATTTCTGGGCCAACATGAAGCGTAACCCAACAAACAATTTTAGCTGCAGCTTAGCTTATACAGGCAAAAATTAGCTGCATAAGGCAAGTTTTGGCTGCATAAGCTAATCTGCAGCTAAAATTGTTTGTTGGGAAGATCTACTCCAACAATTTTGTCGCGAAAACTGAGGAAGAATTGATAAATAAAACGAAGAAAGAACTCAAAAACATGCCTACACGCATGTTTTCGTCCGCCATGCCGATTTTTCCGGTTAACAGTCGGAAGGCCACTCGCAAGGGCGTAGAACTTTTTTGCAGGTAAGCTTAAAAAATTACCTTCCATGGGAAATTTATCAAAAGAAATTATCTGTCTTAGTTTTTTTATCACCATCCGAAAAAAGTCCATTTTTTTAATGCAAACGTTAATCGTTCCAGCAACTTTTTGAATAGATACCACTAAGGGTTCCTTCCAAATTTGTGGCACATGTCCAGTTTGCAATGATTCAATAATAAGGTCCAGCAAGATGTGGCCAATGACATGAAAGCAATCTTGAATAACTCTAGAATTAACATTAGCTACTCCAGCCGATTTTCCTAATGAAAAACAAATAACTGTTATTGGGTGAAAACCTTCGAATGTACAACTATTATTAACTGGCTGTTTTATTTCGTCAGGTTCATCGACCAATTCAATGGATTGATTGATCAATGAAACACTGTCTAGCAAATAATCATTAAACTTAGATGCAATTACTTGGTCTGACTGAAAGCTATGGACCGCGGTTTGCAATTACTAGGTTTTAATAACGATTTCAAAAATTTTCAAAACCCTTTGCTGTTGTTTTGATGCTGATCAATCTTCCTTTGAACATATTCACAAAGAGTATTCTTTATCGATTGTGAATACTTATTACGCGCGATTGTGTACCTACTCCAATGCTTGTCATTATTTGATCTACAAAACTTTTTGTACCAATTGTCCCTTTTCCGTTTAAGACGCAAAAGATCCAGATTCTACCAGCTGTTCGAAATTTTCAAAGAAACAAACTTTTGCTCAATTAGTTGATTGGTACACGTTTTCAAAGCGTTATTAAGAACAGCTGTAGATTCATCTAAGTTACCGGCCGCGAATGGAAAATCCACGCTCCTCTCAACAAGATTCGAAACTTTACAAATCGTCGTTAGCGTCAAAATGGTCTAAGACATTAATCATTAATGTCTCATGATCGGTTATTTTAAAATCAGTATCCGCAACTGTACAAATGGAATCAAAATTTGAATAAACGTGGTCAATTATTGTGCCTGGAAATACGCGAATAATCATTTACCGTTTGCTTTAAATTGAAAAACTCAGCTAAACGCTTCAAACGATTCGAATTATCGTTATCACGCTAGTTCTCTAAAACTTCAACAAAACGCTGATCACTAGAACTGGAAGAATGATACAAAACACCATAATTATCCATCTTCATGCCATTGGATCAGCGAAGGGTTCCCACAAATGAGAAGCTACTCTACCGTAAAACGCCAAAAATTTTATGTTTTAAAAAATAACTACCCACAATGTATTTGTAATATGTAATCATCCAAAATAAAATAAATTTAAAAATTTCCAACATTTTACCGATTGTTACTGATGAAAATCAAATCCTGGTCCATCCCGGTTTCTACGATTTAACACTTTTGACAACTGCACAAAAATAAACCATATAACTGCCATTTCAAATACCCGCCCACAGTACATTTCGCACTGGAAATCATCCCTCCAGCAGTGCTTCCAGCTAAACTTCCCCCCATAAAACGGCCGCAGCCAGAAATGGTTCCCACTGGCGACGAGGATGATACACAAACACAACGTCAACGGCAACGGGCGAAAGTAAAGCAAAAAAAAAGTTATACTGAACTGCTTTCGTGACTCACACATCACATCACACCAAGCAAGGCGAGGCGAGTAAACTGTCCGTCAGTAGCGAAAAGCGAGTCCCGCGAGAGAGAACCATATTTTCAGCCGTCGTCCATCCATGCGTCGTCGCCGTCGTTGTCGTTGTTCTGTGCCCTGTGCTTCTTCTTCACCGCGCTGTTATTAGTTGTTCTCCGGGATTATTGGGTTCGGTTCCCAATATTTTTTAGTATTATTTTTTTAGTTTGTGGTATATCTCTTACCAAAGTGCAAAAGCAGTGCATTAGAAAGGGGTTTCAGCGTGTATAGTGTTCAACAAGTGTTCCCTGTGTGTGGAGTGCAGCGAGAGAACCTCCCGAAGCGTTAGGTCCCCATTGAAGCCTACTGCTTGGGGCACCTACAACAACCACCAGCGAGGAAAAGCGAGTGAAATTTCCAGTGTCTGTTACGGTGGTGTGCGCTGGGTCTGGTGCTGATTCAAAGAGCGAGTTTGGTGTCGAAGAAAACCACGAGCGCTAAGAAGAGGTGAAAGAAGCCGAGCAAGTGAAAGAAGAGTGAAGCAAAAATGGGTTGTGCAGTTAGTAGAGATAAGGAAGCCATCGAACGTTCGAAAAACATTGACAGAGCCCTGCGAGCCGATGGAGAACGTGCGGCCAGTGAGGTGAAGCTGCTTCTGCTAGGTAAAGATTGATCCTGAATTAATTCTAAGAAGGTGAAACCCGGTACGTCTAGCCAGCGGATAGGAAATCGCTGGGGACAGCGGAATCGCTTGCCGTACAGAGAAGAAGAGTAGCTGTTAAAACGTTATACAGATACACACCCATAAACTGACAGCCGATCTAACGCACACAAAAGCACGCTGAATCACAGTGTTGTATTTTGCAGTGTTGCTAGACACGGCACTAAACTCCATTCAATGGTATGTTTTTGTTTTGGGAAAATGCATTGGATTAGTTCACTTCTCTGTCAATCTGTCAATATCTGTCAACGAAGTCACAACCAAACCCAAGCATCGCCAACGACAAAAACACCTTAGAGGTTTTCTCAAACAATTAGCCCTCAGTTTGATCTGGTTGAATAGATCACTCAGCTGGCAACCGCCGTGTGCCACAACGTAACCCCACACGTAAACATCGACACCGCATCGGGTGAAGAAAAGAGCAACAGTAACAACAACCAAACCAACAGACAGAAAACGCGTCAGTTGGTAAAGAGGGGAAGTGAAGCTATTTCATCACCGAAAGCTTCCGCTGTAATTAGTAATCCCTCATGCAATAGTAATTCCGTTGAAACGCCACTGCCACCGACCTGTTATGGGAAATACGTTGCACAGGAATATTCCAAAAAATTTCAAATCCCATCCAAAGAACAACTCCAAACCTTCCATGAATGTTCCCGAGTCACGAACATCCTCGTCCCCGTTGCTCCACAACTCACCCGTTCTCTCTTCTCCAACGTAGCACGTAGACGATCATCAAAGTAACAGTTCGCACGCCGATTGATCCAATTTTTCCAAGAAAAAGAGAGAAGATTCGGAAACTGATTCCAATCTGATTCAGTTTTATTTTTTTTGCGAAAAGTCTGAATCACCCGTCAAAGACCGAGACTCTTGTTTGCCGAAAGAATCATGCGTCCCAGTAGAGGGAGATCGGCCTCAGATAAATACTAAACAAAGCTGTTACGTCGACAGGGCGATTGCATCCAATCCTCTCCGACTAACAGAGTGATTCATTTCAACCACCAGGAATGGAATTTATAAAAACAATCCCGCTGTGCTAGAAAAAGGGTGATCTCCGTTTACGGCTAGAGACAATCGAGCGGGGAATTACGTGTTCGTGCCATTTAAGGGTACTGGCGGAAAAGTTTATAGGTCGAGTTTTACTTCGCGTGGACCGGAGTCTCTTCGATAGGAAGAAAACAAGATTTTCTGTGTTTCAAAGTTACAGACACAAAGAAATTATCTAGAAATACACCGAAAACGTACGACACATGACTAAGGTATCTAGTTTATGTTCATGGACAAATTTATCGCTAAGCCAGTACATTAACTACGATTTTTTCCACAAATAGTTTGTCAATGGTAGTTAAGATAGACCATTTATCATGTAAATTTATCTGGATTCAATTGGTGACCAAATCATTATTAGACTCATGCACTAAAAATAAGTACCCAATGAAATTAACGAACTGGTCGAAATATAGAATTTTTTTTCAGTGGCTCAGCCGGCCGCATATGGTTGAAATCGTCGAATCGCTTGGGAGAAAATCGAAAAAAAATTAAGTAAAAACTGACCTAACTAAAATGACCTAGTTCAAAATAATTTCCATCAATTCATCTTTTTTCCATGATTGGACCTTGTCGACCTTGTTTCCCTATTGAGTACCAATGGTACCGACGCCAGGGAGGCTGCTTCCACACCTGGACCTCATCTATCGACCCATCAACTCATGGACCGGGGACCAACGGCTTTACTTCCCTTTATGCCTCAGAAAATCCCGACAGCGCCAACTGGGATTAAATCCAGGCCCTTTGAAATAAGAGGCAGTCACGCTTGCCACTACACCACCGGTACCGCTTATTCATAATGAAAATTCTCGAACCTTGACACAGAAAGTTTGCACGGTTGTTGAATTAAATTGTTCGATTAAAGGACTGGTAGCAGGTCACTTTTTAGTGGTTCAGTCACTATTTTCTGGTCTGGTCTGTCGCTAAAAAGCCATTTTCGTCCCCAAAAAGTTACTAAAGCTACTTTTTACCACCATTGTTGAGAGTAAATAATTTGTCTTACAAAAATCACATCAAATCAAAACTTGATTTGGTAGAAAATTTGTGTTAAGAAGATAAATTAAAAATCAGCATGTAAAGTCAGTTGCGGGAAGAGTTGCTAACAAACATGCACGTTAAAGGGCCACCCACATCCGTTTGTGTTGCAACGCGGTGAAGTAAATTTGACAGTTAGACAATAGATTTAGCTGTCACTTTGCCGCAACGCGTTAGATCCGGATTAAATGTAGGGGGCCCTTAACTGTCTAATTGGTGTTGACAAAATCACTAATAATTGGATTTTTGTTTTCTCTTACTCCGTGATCTAGACTTAAATCCAGTATGTCCAAAACGTGCCAGATTTTTTTTTTTAATATTTGTCCTGCCTGTGATCTCTAAATTGTCATAGATTTATCACAAATATTCTGAGGTATCAAAACAAAATTCAAACTTCGTGATTTTAAAAGTTTTCCAAGCCTAAGATGTCAAAAAATGGCCTAGGAAAATGTTCAAGCTCTAGACATTTTTCAAAGACCAGTATTTTGAAAAATCTTTGAAGCCCGGTAGCTTCAGTATTCCAAACATCTAGGAAAAAATGCATTGCTGAATCTTGAGTTCTATTATAAGTCAGGGCTGGTAGCAATCACTAATGTTAAAAATAGTGATTTCAGTGACCATTTTGATGAAATAAGTGACCAAATAGTGACTTATACTTGTAAAAATAGTGACTTTTTTTTTTTTTTTTTTTTTTTTTTCTTTATTAGAGAGATTTTTAGCCTAAGGCTAGTTCATCTCTTTTAAAAATTACAAAAAAGAATTGGGACCTCAAAAGGAGGATCCCAATCTTGGCAAGTGGGCATTTAGTTTAATTATATAAAATATTGTAAAACACTACCAAAAGGGCCAACGAATTCAAAAGCACAAACAGAAAACACTCAAATGTTGTAAAAAAGATTCGCGATGAGGGCGTCTGCTGAAGGCGATGAGGGCGTCTGCTGCCGGGGACTCGTCGCGAAGCAGACTTTGTATGCTGGTTCCCTCCAGACCGAAGGCAACCCGAAGGTCCTCGAGCTCCACACAGTTGATGAGGATGTGTTCTACGGAGGCTGGCACTCCGCAGGTTTCGCAGGTTCTCCGGAACGGTGTTCCTCCGAAATTATGGGAGGCCCTGCTATGCCCGGTGCGCAGCCTGGACACCACTTGCTGCTCCTTGAGGCTCGGTCGATCCTTCCAGGGATCGGTGGTCGCCTTGATTTTTCGTAGTTGGTGAGTTCGATTGTTCCTCCACTCGTTGTCCCACGCTCTCCGAACCGTCCGCTTGATCCATTTTTTGATGTCCTGGAACGGAACATTGTCAGAGAACCTGGGTCCGATGGGGCCTGAGCCGGCGAGGTGGTCGGCGATCACGTTCCCCTGGATGCCACAGTGCCCGGGTACCCACATGTATACGGTGTTGGGCGGCGCCTGCGTTACCGTCCCTTGTATCCACGGATGCTTTGGTGCTTCATCGGTTAGGGCCATTATTGCGCTTTGTGAGTCGGTAACGATGAGGATCGGCCGATTGGCCGGAAGGGAGGTTGCGTGAAAGACGGCCGCTGCCTCAGCGGAAAACACCGAGCACTGGGCCGGAAGTGAATTGCTGACGACCAAACTATCTCCTGAAACCCCCATTCCCACTCCGCTGCTGGAGAGCGAGCCATCAGTGTACCTGATTTCGTGATCTTGATAGTGCGCCCCGAGAGTTTCGACGACTGTCCGGCGCAAAGCCAGTGTATTGTCTCCTGCCCTGAAGCGGTCCTTGATTCGGCTGTCGATTCTGATCTGATGTGATTGCCAACTTTTGTCTCCGTGCCAGTGCACCCTGGCCACTGGAGGGAGATCTACGTCGGCGACCGTGCGGAGGAGTCGGTTCGCCTCGTCGAGGAGAAAGATCCTGCTGTTTCCCGACGTTTTAGCGAGGAAGGCAGCGGCTTTGGTAGCGGTAGCTGCGGTGTAGACGAGCCGAAAAGGCAGAATACCGGCTTCCACGCACGCGGCGTCGGCCGGGGTGGAGGGCAGGAGACCGGTTCCAAGATTTGGACGGCTTTCTCGGCGAAAAATAGTGACTAAAAAGTGACCTTAAAGTAAATTTTAATGAAAACTCTTAGTAATTTCTGAGGAGCTTCAGAGGGAAATTCCAAGGGCATTCTGAGCATAATTTCATAAAGTTTGTGGGAGAAAATGAATCCGGAGCATAAGTCCTTGGATTTTTTTTTTAAATACTAAAGGAGGATTACAATTAAATCTGAGAATTACTCCAGGACATCTTCACAGGAATTTGGAAAAAGAATTCAGGAGAGTTTGCCAACCAAATTATGAGAAGAAATCGAAGTAATTTGTGAGGAGAAATGCCAATTAATTCTTAGGTGACTTTCAATGTGAGTAGAATTCCAAGGGAAGGAGTGAGATTGAAAAGGAAATCTGAAAGAAATCTGTAGTTTGAGAAACTAGCCTGAGACTCACAATACTTCTCATCAAATTCTTAAGCTTCCCTGAACTTTTTAGGACTTCCTAATGTTTCCTAAATTTTTTCAATGATCATGGATCTCCTCTAAACGTTTAACAATTCGCTGAAGTTCTCTAAACTTCTTTAAGATTTATGTGACTTCTCTACTGTTAACGGAACTGCTCTGAGGTTTTTTGTTCTTTTCTGAATTTATCAAAACTTATCTAAAGTTTTAGCAGTTCTCATGAATCTTGTTGTATTGCGCTGAATTTAATTGAACCGCCCTAAAAATGATTAAGGTTCAGTGAGCTTCTGAACGTAAGCGAAGACCTCAATTAACTTTTTAACGTCTCTGAAGTTATCTGAAAATCTGGGAACTGCTTTAACTTCCCACTAATTTTCTAAAACTAAAGGAACTGGCCTCCCCAATGTTCATAAAAAATCCGGAAGTTCACGGATCTCTCCTTAAGCTCCATAGATTTCTATAAAGTTCTCAGAAGGTTTGTGAAGACCACAGTCTTTCTGTGAAGTTTTCGAAGTTTTTTCGAAGTTTTTTCTAAATTTCTGGAACTTTTGTGCTACCGCAATTTTCATGGAATTAGAACGAAATAATTAATATAGTTCTATGATTTTCATTAAAGTTTACTTCCCTTAAATTATCGACACTTATTTAAAACTTCTTTTATAGTCTAGACTTTTTTGGTGGTATTTAAACTGCCTAAACGATTATTGAATTTCCTTAAAGTTCTCTAGACATCCCTGAACTTTCAGTATTTTTTTAAGAACCCGCAACTTTACTGAAATTCAATTATTTGCCTTGAAGGTTCGACAATTTCCCTTAAGTATTATAAACGGTCCCTAATTTTCCCTGAACTTATCAGTGGTTACCTAAAGTTCTCTTAATTTGTTGTTTAATAATCCGGCAATTTGTTTGATATATATTCATAATTCCCTGAGTTTCTCGCAACTTCTTTAAGGTTTTTACAATTTTCTTGAAATTGTTTGAACTGCCCTTTGATTCTATAATCTGTCTTGATGTTCTCGAAGCTTCCCTAAAACTTTCAATTCTATTGAAGATCTCGGTTCTGCTGCTTGAAAATAAATTGAATTCCCGTAAAAACCTTTAATTTCCCTGAAATTCTCTGAACTTCTGTGAAGTTTCTGAAATATTTCTGAAGTTTTCATAAATTCTCTGAAGGCCTCTGTACTTCCTTGAAATTCTCGGAACATCTTAAGGGTCTCGATTTTTTTTCAGCATATTAAGAACCGCTTTGATGTTCTTAAGGGGAAGCTTACCGGCCCGAAAATAAAAAAAAATTTCGGTACATTTTTATTTCTTTAAAAATATTGGGAAAAAATATCAAAAATCAAAGAAAATCAGTTTGTTTCTTAGATTTTTGTCAAAAATAACATGTAAATTTTTTTTTCTATCTCATCATGAAAAAAAAAATTGGACTCTCAGCAAAACCGAAAAGTCGATGTTTTGTGGTTTTTTGAGTCCAACTTTATGCCATAATGACTTATAAAAAATGTTTTTGAACGTGAATTTTCTTTGAAAAATTAAAAAATATGTGATTTTCTTAAAATTTTGATATATTTTTCCAATATTTTTAGAACAATCAAAACGAAATTATTTTTTTCGGAGCGGTGAGCTTCCCTTTAAAGCTTCCAGTAAGTTCTCCATATTTTAAGCGTATCACCTTCGCTTATGTTCCCGCAGTTTGTTTATGAAGCTTTACTGAAATTCTCATCATTTCTTTTCATTGCTCATTAATTCGCCAAAGTTCCTACGAGCTTGAAATAAATCATTAATTTTTTTCCTTGATTCTGGCACTTTGAAAATTTTTAATATCTTGAACTTGTACATGCAATATACAATTGAATAATTTTAGATCTTGGAATCACTCAAATTGGGTAAGTTTTTTACAACTTTATTAAGTGAGAAATTAAGTAAGTGTTAAACTTCAACATTCAATGGATTTGAATGTAAAGCTGTTTCTTTAAAACTGATTGACATGTCTTAAAAACTTTTGGGTAAATTTCTGTTGTTTTTGATCTACAAAAAGTAATATTTTTAACGCATTTAAAAATTTAGCTTCATTATAAACCTGGAATTCATCCGTTAAAATATTGGAAAAATCTGGAAGTCAGATAATTTTATTAAGACAAATGAATAGACACCCTGTAGATAGAGAAAGACGATTAAACGTCTGAAGCAAAGAATGATCAATCTTGAAATAAATTCACGCTAAAAAAGTTGAAAAAAGTGACTGATTACAAGAAATAGTGACTTTAGTGACTTGGCCTTTAAAAAGAGACTTTTTAGTGACTGGCTTGAAAAAAGTGACTCGCTACCAGCCCTGATAAGTCCATTAAGTCTTTGTATTGCATTTTACTGGAATCAAAAATGTCCAGATTTTAGAAAAAAAAAGTATCTTTGTCCAAGCATGAGCATCAGCATGACAATGATTGACCGCCCGGGGATGCAACTCCGTTATTGCCTAATCAGCTATAATTACACAGAGAACTAATAGACGTTGCTTGGCAAACATCCTCAATGTGTAAAAACTAGTGATCTAAAACTAGGCAATACCAGCGCCGGCCCAGAAAACTTTGTAGAAACTCAGGAAACTTTGAAGAAGCTCAGAGAACTTCGTAGAACCTCATAAAAACGTAGCAGCTCAGAGAACTTCGTAGAAGCTCAGAGAACTTCGTAGAAGCTCATAAACACTTCGTAGAAGCTCAGAGAGCTTCTTAGAAGCTCAGAGAACTTCGTAGAAGCTCAGAGAACTTTTTGTAAGCTTCGAAAACTTCGCAGGAGCTCAGAGAACTTCTTAGAAGCTCAGATAACTTCGTAGGAGTTCAGGGAATATCGTAGAAACTCAAAAAGTATTGTAAAATTCAGCATACTTCATAGAACTCCAGGGTTTGATTTGGGAACTTAGTTTCGCTCAGATGTTTAGGAAAATTCATAGAAAAAATTTAAGGTTTTTCCTGAAGTTCAATAAAAATTTAAGCATTTTTTCCGCCCCTCAGGAATTTTTGGTGGCGAATCCCGAGCAAAGTCGGTTAACAAAATGAAAGCAAATCGATATTAAAGTTTGCAGTTTCCATCATAATGAAAACTCATTTTGATTTCAATTGTCGCGACATAAGTCTGATATCATATTGTGATTTCATTATGTAGTCAAAACTTTTTAAATGAAAGCAACTTAGTTCTGCTCTTAACGTCTTGTTTAAAATTTAATTTAAGTTCATCTGTTGTTGAACTAATGATTCTTGTTTATTTGTTTTGTTTAACACATTTTAGATCATTCCTGACTTGCCCGGGGAGAGATTTGACTTATTTAACTTTTAAGTCTTTCAGCGTGAGAAGCATGGATGCTAACCATTTATGCCAGGCCCGTATTCAGTTAAACATTATGAATGCAAAATGAGTAATCAAATTGATTTCATTGAAAGCAGGATTAGTTTTCCGTTTGCTTCAACAGTGTAAAATTTTGCTCTCATTTTTGCTGTGTTAACCGTTAAGTCAACCAAAATGAGATCAACTAGAGTATTCAAAATAAGTTACATCATAACAGCAAATTTTGATTTCAATTTGATCTTCAGCTTTGCTCGGGATGCCCCCTTTGCCACCTGCTGAGTACGGTGCTGCTAGTAAAAATTGGCAAAACATTATTTCGAACATTTACTTCGAAAATTTTGTATGGGCCCAATATTAGGGACACTTAGGCCGACATTGGGGCCAATAATCCTACGATTTACATTTTCATTGACCATACACTTTATTTAAGTTGTGCATTATCTGTAATAAATTCCTGTAAAGGTCTGATTTTCCGAAGCGTTTGAAGTCCTACGTCCAAAAACGATAAAAATACACGACCTCTGATTTGATCGGATAATTCTCAGACAAATGTCAAAAGCATCTGGCTTTGATTACAAGCGGCTCAGTTATACATTGAAAACTGCGTCCAAATACACTTTTAACCAGACTTCATCAAGATTCTGCATTAGCATAGCATAGCATAGCATATGCGATTGTACAAATCGTGGGTGGCTATATAATGGTCAACTAATACGTTTTGCAGAAAATATCGAGTGTTGACGCAGAAAATATCACTTGGGATTAGTGATTTTCCCCACACGAAAATAAAATCTACAATACAAGCATCGCATTATACACCTGGCCACATCCTTACAATCGCAGGGGAAGGGAGGGAAAGTTAATCCAACATCTACTTAAGAAGGTGCAGGGAACCCATACTACCTTCATAGGTGTCACAGGAAGGAAAGAGTTGTGTTAGTGGGAGGGTGAATGATTTGGCAACTCTATTCGTCAATATAGAGCATTTGATAAATCAGTGACAAAAAATAAAATATAAATAGATAAAATGGAAAGATCTCACCCGATTGGCCTAGAGACTTTGCAGCGTCATGTTTTCAGAAATGCTTTATTTAATTTTCCTTGAACCACCGTAATCACTGATAACGCTCTTCTAGCTGGTACGTACAAAAGAACGCACTCCACGCATAATCAAGGTCATGTATTTTCGGACTGTCTTCTTTAACACCACACAAAGAAGTTGCTCATCGCAGCAACAGAAAAATATATCAGCATGATAGAGGTTGTACGGGGCAACAAAGAAAAACGCAAGACCACACCAAGCACCATTGCATAAGCAACAAGAGATCAAAAAAAAAATCACGGTATTCAAAACTTTTAAATGCGATCACCAGTTCACCTCCAGTCACTCGAGAACAAAACGCATGCGAAAAGGTTTTCAGCAGCAAAAAAAAGCACAGAAGAAACAAAACACATCCGTTTCGGTCGCTGGTTCAATCAGCACCACTCATAACTGTTTCCGGAGATATGACCGGAAAATGTGCCGGTTTGTAGAGGCTGTGACTAAATTTGACCTGAAACGGCAAACAAACTTTTGAATTTAAAAACCAATAAATGTTCCATAACAAATTTAAAAACGCTGACTTCATCAAGATTCTGCATTAGGAAAAAAATCCTTGATTGGCTGTGGGTCTGGACGATATTATTTCAATATTCTAAGCACTCTGATTAATTTTTAAAATCTTAGGCATACCTCCAGGCACAAAAACATACAAATCAAGATCTTTCGTAATCCCTTACATCTAAGTACTACCACTCGTTTTCAAACAGATTTGAACAAAAATATCGAATGTTTCTACTGAAGATGACTTCTAAACTCATTTACCTTTCCATAAGTACCGTTGGATCTGATAAAGCGCCAAAAATTGCTGTGTGCTTTGTTAAAAACTATCTCTGAACTTGATTCCAATTTCGTCCAAAACTTCTTTTGTTTTTGAGAACAATGGTTGTAAATATTCCTACTTTGCGCTCTTAAAGATTCTGTTTTGTAGCGTTTGAACTATAGTCAGCGTTTCAAGATATACCAATTTATCGGTATTTGAACCGTTTTTAAAACTTGATACCAATATATCGGTTCCTAAAAATACCGATTTTTGAGATTTTATACCTATTTAAATATTATTTTTTTAATAATCAAAATGATTATTGCCTGCCTGCGCTTAAATGACAAATGTGAGAGACTTTTATCTTTAAGAATATGTCAAATTTAAAATACTCAAAAAATTCTCCTCCTTTAAAAATTTCTTATTCTTGCTACTCATTCGACAAGTGATTCCATTTCCTCGGCGTTTTTGGTTACCCAGGAATCGGAAAACAGCTGATGGCGCATCCCGGTAATTCCAGGGAATCGAGAAACACTTTTATCGTTTCTGTGACCAAAAACATCCGTCAGAATCTTCATTTTTTTTTAAGCTTTCTGAAGTTTATTTAATAGAGGGAAGACCCTTGCAACTTTCTTCAAACTTTCTCCTGGAATTTTCTTCAACATTAGCCTTTCGGAAAGTTATTTGACTTCCCAAGGAAGCTCCTTTAGGCTTCGCTCGAAAGGGCTTTTCCCACCAGACTTTCTTAAGAAGTTTTTTTTTCCCAACTTCCGCAGGAACTTTCTTCTAGCGTCTTCAGGCAGTTTCTTTCGTCTGCTCCAGGAAGTACCTTGAAACTCCTACCGGAAGTATCTATCAAATCTTCCCAGAATGTCATCCATTAATCTCAAGAAGATCGCGATTATTTGGTTGAATTCCTTTAAATTAAGATTTAAGACATTAATAATGTATAACGGAAATGATAATTTGGCTCCGTAAAATTTATTCGATTGAGCCTGTACAAATAGAGTAATAAACAAAAAAAATCCCAGATGTTTCTTTCGACCTTCCTCTGGAAGTTTCTCCATGAACTTCTTCTGGAGTTTTTTGCGGCTTCTAATGGAAGGTTTTTCCGAGCATCCCCCGGAAATGGCTACTCCAGGAAATCACTTCCGAATTCCGAACCTTTCTGGTTTCCTCTGGATGTGTCATCTGATTTCTTCCGAAAGTTTCATTACAAAAATTTCTCAGCATTTTTCTTGAAAGTTTCCCGGATGTTTTTCCTTCAGAAGCTTATTCAAACATTCCTGGAAAGTCCGTTTTTAGTCCAAAAGATTAAATTTTCGCGGAAACGGAAAAAAATGTGAATACCGATAAAGACCGATTTTTTAAAGAACCTTTGATACCGTTAGGTTTGAAAACAATCTGGCAACGTTGACTGTAATTGCGAATCAATCATACTGACACTACTGATTAGTGTACGCTGAAATCATTGATGTTTTCTACTCGATAGAACGGAAATTGGCGATAACGACGAAGTAGCATACTACCCTACTGATGTTTAGTGATTGTTCAAATTTCGATTTAATAGCCTATTGATCTGGTGATCCATTTGGCCTTATTGCGTTCGGCCCAGTGAAAAATGGGCTAACCGAGCAGGAACCAGTATCTCGATACCTTAAATTGGTATAGATTACCCAAGTAACAATTTAGCAGCCTTTTGGCTTTCGCACTGATTTATTGTTGTTTTATAATGGAAATAAGCAATCTTTTTAGCTTAAATACAGCATTTAAAAGTGCAACACATTCTTGGTCAGTAGTTCAGCATTTTGCTGTTTTAAAAACTTTTTAAAGTCTGACGAAAAAATCAAAACGGGTCTGATTTTAAAAATGAATTTAAAGTAGCAATCTATCCCTGTATAAAACTGTTCAGTTAGTCAATCATAAAATTAGACCAAAATACTCCATAAAGGTATTTTATCATTATAAAAGCAATTATAAAACCGTTCGGTTTCAAACGGGAACAAAAAATGTTTATATTGCTGCTGCGGTAGTAGGAGGAATAATTGTAGCGATGCTGTCGGCGGAAAGGAAAAGGACTCCAATTCCAGCACTTCCTGGGAGGCCCAGCAGCTATGACTTAACCGGTCAACAATGACAGAACAGCCGACTGAGAAGAGTGAGTGAATGCGGTTCACGAAGCACTGGAAGCCGTCAAATTAGACGCTTAAAATGGATGGGAATGCCCCAAATATTGTCAATGGCGTTTGCGACACGATCTGAATAAACACAGACCAACCTTCTCCAGAAACGCGTTTCGATGATGATTCTGCCGACAGGAAACTTCAGAAGCTGTCACTCAGCTGGAAACTGACTGCCTTCCGAACCATAGAAGTGGCTTCATTTGGCGAAAGGGTCAACTGTTCCAAAAAATCCAAGCAAGCGCACATTAACTTCCTCGGATCATCCGGGAGAAGGGAATCTTTTTGGGAACGATTGAGCTTCCATCTGTTTCAAGCTATGCAGATACACTTCCTGATTAACTGCTTCCAATGGATGATAATCGCCTTTATTGAGGATGCCACGCAACATGTTGTTCCAACGCAGGAGTAGAAGCTCGGTGCAACAAAACTATCAAAATAAAAACAAATTTTAACGTTTAACTTTTTCCAGACACCATTAATCCCATCATAAAACCAAACGGAATATAATCAAGTAAAATGGCTTCAGATAAATACAATTCAGCCTGCAAATTATCTTCATCAAAGCCAAATTAAAACGTTTTGTACTGTTAGCGATATCATGAAAGCAAAATAGCTTTAGCCATTGGAAAATCAATTTTTATGCCAAATGGCTTTTATTGTAGTTTTGATAAGGATTTCAAATGGTTTTCAATGCTTTCGTCGTATAACCTTTTGCATCAAATCAATCTTGAAGTTCCTCGAAAATATGCTCTTCAAAACCTTCTTCAGGGTGGGCCAACTAGACAGATTCTAGTCTTAATGAGGTTTTGGTGGATGTAATAAAGGCAAAGCCGTCTTGACCAGGGTTTTATGAATGTTGTTTTATAGTAGCCTTGTAGTATTCCATAAAACGTATAATGTTACTTAAGGGGGTAGTCCACTCTGGTGGCATGAAAAATAGGTCATTTTCACGATTTTTTTTTTTTTAGGGTAAATAACGATCAATTCAAAAAAGGAATGCATGGTTTTGTCAATTGAAATGTCCTCTTTAATTGAGATTTTTTTGGCGCGATTGGATGTCTCCAGTAGCCACTGCACCAGGTTCCCCAGGAGACATCCCGTCTGAGTCGTCGTGGGGCGGGACGTCTGGTGGTCACACCACTGGAGCTGGAACAACGAATTTTTTTTTGTGGTTATTCTCTGATAGATGACCCAGTCTTGTACGTAGCCGTTTTTGATTTGGTTGAAAAATAAAAATTTGGCGACGTTTTGAAAAAAAACAGTCCATTTTTGTACCCTAAAATTGGAGATGCAAGCTTTTACCAAAAATCCATTTTTGATTCTTTTGAAAATCGGCTACGTACAAGACTAGAAAAAAAGGTACTTAACTCGAAAATTCAACCGTCGTTTAAATCGAATGAGCCGTTTCTAAAATACAGCGCCCGCCAATTTTGAAAACATCGTTTAGAGATAATCGCGGCAGCAGTTGGAACTACTAAGACACGCCGTTTCGCCGGTAACGGGCGGGTACTCCGAGCGCTCACCTGAGCGCGCTTGGAGCGTCTGGACACGAGTCCACTAATCGGCCTATAACTTTGGAACGATGTCACTTGCGGACTTGCGGTCAAGTCTATGTCAAAGTAAACATTCCAAAGTATTTTTTAAGCAAAAAAAAAAGATTTTTTGAAATTTCCAGAGTGGACTACCCCCTTAAGTAGCCAGACCAGCTCAGTGGTAGACGCGTGGGCAACATGTTATACCGTGACAGTGGGCCCAGCACAGCAAAATAAACGATGCTGCCTACTGTCAACCGCTGCTGTTAGTATAGGTCTTACCATAAAATGTAGCATTATAAGACTTCAAGATAAAGTTCAGAGATGCTTTCAGAAAACTTCCAAGACCAATCCAGTGAAGTTCGAGGTCAACTGTAATGCAGCTTAATAAAAAATATGCTGATGGGAAATCCTGAAGTTATCTATTCAGTTCAGACAACTAGGACCTATAACTACAAACAAAGTGACATAGGACTAACTACCGTAGAAATCAATTAAAATAATGTGGTTCTCGGTAGTAAAATTTGCTTATCAGCCGCCAAATGCGCTAGTATTTTTATTTTTAATTGATCAAAGTTAGACTTATGTACGATGCTCTTTGACAGTGTGCTAAGAATATATCAATTTGTCAACAAGGTTTATGCGTTTCAATTGTGAAGAGTGAAAGTGAAAGAGATAGAACCAAAACATTCTAGTACATTTGAAGAAAATTCTAGTACAATCGAGTGGTAGTGTCAACAATCAATACGAAAGTATTAGCTGCTTCAATGAGCTTGGAACTGAAGGTTTGGTACTTCCTGAGCCAAAAGATTAAGCATGTTTCTTCGGGATCCCCTGGTCTTAGTGTTAGTCTATTGTAGTGTTGCTATGTGGTACACTGAACAGCAGGTTCGGCAACAAAGTTTTCGAATCACTCCGTCTGTCACTTCGTTTGTGCTATAACAATATTGAGCCAAAATCGTATTTATGAATGACATTCATAGCATGTCGTTCAATTTTACTCGAAATTTTGGGTTATGGTAAGCCAAAGGCAATCACTATGCCATCCATATGACAATATGGTGACAGCAAGCAACAAAACATTTTGATGACACAAACAAAGTAATGGGCAAATTTTAGTTTTGTCACGTTCCGATTCAATTGTTTCGCAAATGCATGACAAAGATCGCCTAAAACATTGCCTTTATTGTGGCTCGTTCTTCGTCACCTTTTCGAGTACATAGATCTACGGGCGAATCTAGTGGACCATTGCCATTAAATCCATAAAACTTCTGAGACAAGTACAGAAAACCTAGACGCAAGACCAGTGATCCGTTGATTTAGCCCAGTAAAAATGAAAGGCTAGTCCAGATTGTTCCTGGGGATTGATTTTGAGAATTTAGAGCTTTTAATAGCTAGCTCGAATACCTTTCTGTTTAATCTGTTCTATCCGTTTACTTCGGGATTTACATATTGTCGTTCGTTTTTCGTCTTCTGATAGAACTTGTAGATTTATTACGAAGTGGAAAATACACCAGTTGTTTAAATCTGTCAAAATTATCATGGTATTCTACTATATTGGGGCGCTTCAAATATAGCATCCACCAGAATTTCGATTTAGTTTTCCAACCCCTTCCCATCCCCTGTTCCACGCATTTCCAATTCCTAAATATACTGTCACAACTACAAGGACCCCTCCTCAAGAGTCGACGTCATATTTGAATCGCCCCAAATGTTCATACAGCACAGCTATCGGCTGTTCTGGAGCAAGTGTTGATTCCTTATTGTTCGAATCAGTTTGGAAATCACCTATTTGCAATTCCAACGACCAATTAACCTTGACTCACATTTGACGTTGTAAAATTCTGTCAAAAATCAAACCTCATAAAAACCATCCCCAAAAATTAACCTTGCCGATGCCGTTGAGTTTTACAACGTCGGATGAGACCACACCAGTTGGTGCGTCAATGTTGTGGACATGACAGCACTGCCCTCCATTATATACACGGCTGATGGCTATAGAGTACAAATTGCTTGACACGATGAATTGGCCTTTCTCTGAATATAGGGTAGGTGTACCAGCTATGGCTGTACGTTCCTATTGTTGTGTGTTGCCATTATGGCCTATGGAATTCCCACAGGCCATAATTGCAACACACCACAACAGGAACATATAGCCATAACTGGTACATCTACCTTATGTGTCACACACATGAAGTCAATTATCGCACCCGGCAAAGTCAAACCTCTCGGGCGCGCTTCTCCCTAACTACATACGATTTGTTTCATTCATCACATCGCATCGGTGCTTGATGGTGTTTCTCGTTTCTGGATATCGCTGACAGACACCGTCGCCGGTTGGCGAAAAATTAAACAAGTGCCCCCTTCATCCATCGCACCACAATTTACACACCCACCCGTCAAATGGGCAAGTGCAAAGGGTCGTCACTTAGCTGCACATCCTCGCGCTCTCGTGGGGGTTAAGCACAAGTGAGCAGCATCTTCTTAAGTGGTTAAAAGGGCCACGCGCTGGAAGTGTGGTTTGCGACGCAATCCCAGGGCAGGCAGGCACAGTGGGGAAATGTGATTTTAAAATTTCTAATAACTTAAAATCTCAACTTACTTGGTTCCCAATCAGATTCAGTCAAGATTATGATGGGCTGTAATTTTTAAAATCCCACACGTGTGGAATGAATGCACAGCATATTTTCAATGAACTGTTGAGCAGTTTCACGCCAAATAACGAATTGGAAATACTCGACTCTCCGGTTTGCATGAAATTCTACAGAATTATTTGCTCATTCACATTTTTTCTAATGTTCAGCCATTTTTTGTGGGGAGGGTGAGGTTATACGTTCGGTAAACGTCACTGGCAGATTTACGATAGCATTGGTTATGTTATATTTACAGTACTGGACAAAATAAATCATACACCCATAGAATTTTTCTTTGGAGCTCGATATATCAGGTAGATTCAAGCATGCAATAATGGTTTGTTCTGCAATACTTCTGTATGTTTTTCGCTAACACTGTGCAGGTAAAGAATATATTCAATATATTGTATGACTTTCTCAATCATCATTTATAAGTTGTAAAAGAAGAATTTCGAGTTGGACAAAATAAATCATACGCCTGATTTCTTATTGAAAATTCTTGTTTAATTCAACTTTCAACTTACATTTTAACACTCTCAGTATTTGGTATGACCACCCTTTGCTTTCAACACTGCTTCCAACCATCTTTGCATACTTTCGACGAGGTTTTGTAGATATCCTGAATCGATATTCTCCCACGCTGCTTCAAGTAAAAAAAACGTTTTTGTTGGAAACCGATGCGTTATCCACTTTGTTGTCCAAGTAAGACCACAAATTCTCAATTGGGTTGAGATCGGGAGATTGGGGAGGCCATTCCAGCGTTTTGATCCGATTTGATTTGAAAAATGCCGTTGTTTTCTTCGCTGTGTGCTTTGGGTCATTATCTTGTTGGAAAATGTAATTGGATTCCAGGCCAGTTTTCAGTAGCGAGACTTCCAGAATTTCACTTAACAAGTCAATGTACACATCTGCAGTCATTATTCAACACCAGACCACGCAAATGCTCCCCATACCATGATATTTCCGCCTCCGTGTTTAACCGTCTTTTGAATGTATGGTTCCTTAAGAGTGTCACCGGAACCTCGCCAAACCCTTGATCGCCTTTTCTGTCCTAATAACTCAAATTTGCTCTCATCCGTCCACAGAACTTGTTTCCAGCAGTCCACAGTCATTCCGGCGTACTTTTTAGCAAATTCCAGTCACTTCCGTTGGTTCCGCTTGTTGATAAAAGGACGCTTCGATGCCAAACAGCTTTTCAAACCGCTCTTTCAAAGTCGCCGGCGAACAGTACGTCGACTTACATTGAGATCCATCGATTCCACAATATGCCTCGACGAATACTTCGGATTCTGCTTAGCCATTCGAACAATTGTGATGTCATCACGATTACTTGTCGCACGATGCCGTCCTTGTCCGGATAAATTCCTCACAATTCCTCGTTTTTCGCACTTTTTCCATATGTGCTGAACAGCTCCAACTGAGATCGAGTACTTTTCGGCAATTTTCCGAAAAGAAATTCCTTTTTCACGATCGCGAATCACCAAATTTCTAACATCGAGCGAAATCTGCTTTCCCGACATTTTTTCACTTTTCAAATGACGCAAACAAAACACAATGGTGCGATGCGCACGCTTCCCGGAACAAGAACTGTCAAAAATTACGCCGTGATGCCAAATCTTTAGATTTTGTTTTTATTCGATGGCTAAAAAATAAAACCTTAGGAGTGTATGATTTATTTTGTCCAAGCACAAAAGTGAGCATATATTTATTTAAATTTGTAACAAAAATAGCAGAATATTATAACAATTTTCATTCAGCTAATTGAATGCACCATGAGAAATACTTGAACTCTTCTGAATATACTGCTGAAATTGCGTGCAAAATAGCAAAAATATAATATAATGTACTTTTTTGGGTTGAGCGTATGATTTATTTTGTCCAGGACTGTATATTTATATTTATAAAGTAAAGGTGTATGTGTGTGTGAGTGTCTGTGTGAGTATTTTAATAAATAAAAATGGATAGCTTTCACCAATTTTGTGATGTTTAAAGCTGCTTCTTGTTCTATTTGAATTCCTTGAAATTCATGGGATTCCATTGGGTTGGGCTTCTAGCCAGTTTCGATTTTTTCCAGATTTGGCAGACCTTTCTTCATCATTGGCGATTCTTGAAAAATTTCCGTGTAACATCGTACTAAACTCCAACCGAAACTCATCAGATTCAGTTAAGATTCAGATGGACTGTAATTTTAAAATCTCAAACGCATTCCGCACAGCTGATTACTGTAGTACTATCTCACTTTTCTAACGCATTCTTGATGGATGACTAATAGCGTTGACATTATTCCAACCCTTCGGCGCGTCAAACTATCAAGGATGTATTTCACACAATTAATACTGCGTAGCTTCCGAACATTAACTCAAACACAACTTTGTTGATTGATGATAAGCGTTGGATTGGTGGGTTTATATACTGATTAAATGGCAGTACCCAGGGCTGTGGAGTCGGAGTTGGAGCCAGACGCATTTTTGAGCATAAGAAAAAAAAACTGAAGTTTCTCGGAAATTGGTCGACGCTCAACTTTTTCGGCTCATAATAATTCGATTGGATTTGAGTGTCTTTCATGAAAATTTACCAGTATCATCTACGCATCTAACAAACCTCTTCGTCAGTGATGGGCAACTGAACCAACCGGTGCGCACTGCGTGTACCCAGGTCCGCGCTAAGTGACAGTTATTTTTTATGTACGTCTAAACTAAGTAAAGGGCAAGTTAGGCGGACTGCGGAACCGAAATAAAAAGATCACCGTTTTTGTTGTACTTCCAGAGTAAACTGAGCCCAGCTCTATGTATTCAATGTATTTTTATGCAGCTGGCCGTGCTGCCAGTTTAAGGTTTATAAACATAGTTTCGTCAATTGACGTTTGGTATCTCGTGAAATGTGCAGGTATACAACAATTCTTCCCCTTTCGAAAGTTAACAAATTCTATATTAAAAAATGGACCATTGTCAAACAATTCAAGATTCAATTTATACAATTCCTTAGTCGTAGTAATAATCTTCGAGCTTTTTTTCTTTTCTAGCCCTCTTTGACCTTCTTGGTTCCTCCTCCTTTGTTCCCAGCTGCTTCCTTTTTCTTCCCCCCTTTGGGGCCCTAACCTCGTCGGATCTGTCGTCTCCTGCTCTTCTATCACTAGCTTCCTCTATCGTAGTACTGTCGGGTTCACAGTTCGTGTCCGTTCGTGGTGTATTCACCGTCACTACCAAGTTCGGGAAGTCCCAGACAACCTCCCGGTACGGCCTAAGCTGAGAACGGTGCCTGGAATATATTGTGAGAGTACTTTTTAATAAAGGTTGCTTTTAACCATCTTAAAAGAAGGGAAGGATTGTGGTTTCTATACCACACTTCTTCTCCAGCCTTCAGTTTATCAATTGCATCATTTGAATGCCTCGGGATTGTCCCGACCAACTCTTGCTGGATGCTTTCATCCTCAGGCTGTGGTAAAGCTAATTGTTTTTTGTAATGTTTCTTTGGGTTTACCAAATCCAAAAGTGTCTTTGGTGCATAAGAGAATATTCTTTCTGATGGAAAATACCCATCACTAGTCATGTTTTGGTTTCTGAAGTTAAATAAGAAGAGGTTTATCTGATCCTCTATGTCTATCGCTGCTATCTCAGGTTCCAATAGGAATCTCTTCAGTGTCTCTTTAACTGTTCTAACTAATCTTTCAGCTTGCCCATTACTAGCCGGATGATATGGTGGACTTTTCATCACCCTGATACCTTGCCTCTCGAGAAAACTTATAAATCCATGCGAGTTGAAAGGAGGACCGTTGTCCGACACTAACACATCTGGCAATCCAAAACGGGCAAAAAACGCCACTAGTCTTTTTAATACCTTATTACAGTCTGTTCCGTGCTTCATCCATTCCACTTCAATCCACTTAGAAAAACTGTCAACTATCAACAGGTAGGTACGATGCTCAAAAAAGAAGAAATCCACATGAATTCTACTGAAAGGCCTTGTCGTCGGTGTCCATTTAGACATATCCTTGGCCTCCTTGTAAGCAGTCATGCCATTGCAAGCGTCACAGCCTGTCACATACCTTTCAATGTCGTTATTAATGCCGAACCAAAAAACCATGCGTCTCGCTAATTGCTTCATTTTCACTATGCCCGCATGATTTCTATGCAAAAGTTCCAGTATTTTCCTCTGATATACCTTTGGTATAATCACTCTGTCCGCGTAAAGCAAACAGTCATCCACTAATTCTAGGTCTTGCTGATTTGCGTAAACATCAGCAAAACGCCTTTCCACTCGATCAGGCCAACCATTGAGCATAAAACCTTTGATTTTCTGCAAAAATTCATCATCTTTAGTACCTTCAGCTATCATTTCTGAACTCATTGGTATATTTTTCCCAAAATTTATACTCTTTATAACGTCTACATCCAATTCCTTAGGAACACCCTGCTGTAATGGGAATCTTGAACAAAAGTCGGCGTTTCCTAACTTGTTTGACGGCCTATAAATGATATTGAAGTCATATATTGACAAGTCCAAAATAAAACGTTGAAGTCTGGTAACATATATCGAGTTTTTACCCACCTTCCCAAAAATTCCTACCAATGGCTTATGGTCCGTGTAAACAGTAAAAGGTTGTCCATAAAGGTACTTATGAAATTTTTTTATAGTGCATACTAAAGCTAACGCTTCCAAATGTAAAATGGGGTATTTTCTTTGTGCCTGATTCAATGAAAAGGACGTGAAGCTTATTGGTTTCTCAACTTCATCCACTACATGAGCTATTAATCCCCCCAGACCATAACTTGAAGCATCTGTAACAACCACTATTGGTTTCTTTGGGTCAAAAAATTCCAAAAGGTTTGCCCTCATCAATGAGGTTTTACTTTCCTCAAAAGCCCTTTGGCAATTGTCATCCCAGATATACTTGACATTATTCTTCAGCAAATTGTATAAATGATATAATTTAGATGATAATTGGGGGATGAACTTATGATAATAATTAATTAAACCTAGAAAAGATTTCAGTTCAGATTTATTTTTCGGAGCACTCGCTTTTTCAATAGTAGAGATTTTGTCAGGACAAGGCATCAATCCTTTCTCACTTATAATGTGCCCCAGATATGTAAGCTCTGTAACAAAAAATGGCATTTTTCAAAATTTACCTTTATGTTAGCAATGGCTAATCTTTCTAAAACTAAAAGGAGCTTTTTCTGGCATTCTTCCCTCGTTTTTCCAGCAATTAAAACATCATCTAGGTAGCATGACACATTTGCAATCCCTTCCAACACTTTATCCATTACCTGCTGAAAAATAGACGCACTGGAAGAAGCGCCTTGTGGCAGTCTATTGTAGGTGTACAAACCCTTCATAGTATTGATCACCACAAAACTCTTGGACCTTTCCGTTAGTTCTAGTTGCGTATAAGCACCTTCCAAATCGAGCGCGCAAAAAAAATTGCATCCCGCTAAATTGGCAAAAATGTCCTGTGCTGTTGGTAAAGGATAGGTGTTGGGTACGATTGACTTGTTAATTGATACTTTACAATCAATAACCAGCCGTATATCATTATTTTTCTTCATCACAATAATGATAGGTGATGCCCATTCGCTGGTATCTATAGGTGTAATGACTCTTTCTTTTTCTAATTTGTCTAAATATTCACCAACTCTGTCCCTCAACCTATATGGAACATCATACGCTTTTTTAAATATAGGAGTCTCATCTCTCAGCACCAATTCTGCTTTAAAACCATTAATTGGTTTACAAAAATCCTTTTCAAATACGTTACCGAAACGCTCTCTTAAATTTGTTACAGTACTTCCCCCAGATTCCTGATTCAAATGATTGATTACCAATGATTCAGTGAAGAAATTCCTCCAACTGGGATAAAAAACGTCTAGCCAAGTTCGACCTAATAATGGAAAAAAATCATTTTCACAATCGAGCACCAGCAAAGGCATTGGCTCCTTATTTCCATTAAATTTTACCAAAACTGTTGCTTCACCCATAATTTTCAGCTTAGCACCATTTACAACAATAAGCTGTTTCCCATATCCTCTCATAGGATTGTCAAATTTAGTTAGATATCTCTTTCTACTAATAACGGAAACGGAAGAACCACAATCTACTTCCATTTCAAGGTCTTTACCTTCCACATTTACTTGCACTAAACAAGGATTGCTTATTTTGTTAATGGACGAAACCAACATACATTGCAAATCACCTGAGTCACTATCCTCTTCCTCCGACTCGTTTGTGCGCATCCGCTCGAGCAGCTCCGTGATGTGCCTATCCGCTGAAGGTCCTGGTCTATAGAAATCCACCAGATTCACTGCGTCTCTGTGAAGGTTTTTCAGTTTAAAACACTTCTTCTTTATGTGACCCTTCATCCCGCAGAAATGGCATATCATCTCTGAATAATCCGGCCGCTGTCCCTGTCTAAATTTTTGTCCATATCGGAATTCACCGGACCCTGTTGTTGTGTTTCTTCCGTCACTCCTTTGTGGTGTCGTTTGGTAAGGCGTGTACCCTAGACGGTTTTTTACCGGTCCCTTGTTATTGCCTGCCTCGTGACGCGCCCAATCGTAAGTCCTTTCTAATTTCCTTTGTGCATAGCCTTTACCAATGGCTCCTACCAGTCCTTCATCCTTATGACCGTCTGCTGTTCCGGCATTTGCTCTAGCAACCTCCCACGTGGCTATCAATTTCTCAGCATTTTTCAAAGTCAGTTTTTCCTCACTTAATAGCTTTTGTCTTAGGCCTTTGTCCCTCATTCCCGCTATAATACGGTCCAATATGGCCACTTCCTTAAAATTGTTAAAGCCGCAAAATTCAGCTTGAAGCTTGAGAGATAAAACAAAATCTTCCATAGTCTCATCTGTGTTTTGCATCCTCGTGCTAAATTTATAGCGCTGGACCAAATCTGGATCTATTTTGTTAAGACGACTTTTGAGCTTGGAAATCAAGTCATTAAAAGTCGCCTCCTCAAAATTACCCGCGGGATAAAGTAGCTTGATCTCTTCAAACATGACTGGCCCACTTAACGTGATGAAGTAAGCCATCTTGTCCTCATCTTTCACTTTATTTACCCGAAAAAAATATGTCAGCCGAGTGAACCAATCGCTGAAGGAAGCACCACGACGATATGGTTCAATCGTGAAAGCCACGTTAGAAGAACTCATGATTTATGGCAATATTCGAGGAGTTTTTGGATTAGAACACAATTTCAGGCACCAATCTTTGATAATATCACCAAAAAAAATATATAAGGTATTTGCCGAATAATAAAATGATCATATAATGAATTTCAATGCCGAAAACACAATATAGTCGTGATAATAAAAGGAAGAAAAAAAAATAAAATGGACCCTATTTGAAATGGAACTTAGACAAAAAGGATCAGGGAACAAAACGTTTTGACTCACCAAACGAATCCAAAATGTCCCCGCTAACCTTCAGCTGACCTCCACGTTCCGAGTATGCCACCAACGGAACGGGTTTGCAGAACTTCCTGCTGCGCACAAGTGGAGCTTTTCCACCACTAAAAGCCGTTGCTTCCTTCTTGATTAATTTAGCGGCCTCCGTATAATCACACTCTGTGATATGAACACTAGGGACAAACTAATTGGCTGCCGCCCGGAGCACTTTTCGCTGGACCTTTATTAATTAGACGAAATAAAACACTCTTATAATTTGTTCAATATAAAAACCAAACCTAAAAAGAAAAGGTGTTAAGTCATTAAAACCACTTCTGGTCACCCTATCAACCAGTCGTCACAATGGAAACGCCTGAACAAAACACTATTAGAGAATCCTGTCTCTCTCCAGAAATAATGTCGGTGATGGCGATTTCTGCCAACAAAAGATTTCACCGCTTTAACCTTTTCACTTTACACTCTACTTACGGTTTTCCACCCTGCCTTCGATACCCGGAAAGTTACCGGCAAATTTTACCTTCAGCGCAGTAACCCAAACGGAGGAACAATTCTGGTGTAGGTGGGCACTGTCGCCGTCGTTGATAGTGCACTGCCGTATGACAGCTACACACCTCGCACCACTAAGCTCCTTTTTTTTTCTCCTAAAACTTCACTTTCACTTTTCGTGACCCCACTATTGCACGCGAATGTTCTTTTTTTTGCTATCGTCGCCAATTTTATGTACGTCTAAACTAAGTAAAGGGCAAGTTAGGCGGACTGCGGAACCGAAATAAAAAGATCACCGTTTTTGTTGTACTTCCAGAGTAAACTGAGCCCAGCTCTATGTATTCAATGTGTTTTTATGCAGCTGGCCGTGCTGCCAGTTTAAGGTTTATAAACATAGTTTCGTCAATTGACGTTTGGTATCTCGTGAAATGTGCAGGTATACAACAATTCATAAACAATTATTACAGAAGAAAACGAAGATGTGATTTGATATGCCGCTTGATATGGTTATGAGAGTTGTCCCAGTCTTATTATCCACCAGTTTCTGTGCTACATGCCCCTGCCCAGCCAGCATTTGGTCAACCGTTCGAGAGTAGTATCTGAAGGAGGCTTCAGAAACCTGCTTCCTACCTAGCTCCTTCCAATCGAAATTGTTACCCATGAACCTCGACCCCGCCACGAGCAATTGGTACCCAATACTAACCTAGATTTACTGCTGTTTAAAATGTTAATTCAAAAATTACGGATTTTTGGCTCCGCAAAGTGTCACACACGTTAGCAAATTTGACCATATGGAACCATAATCCGGAATATCCAGAATAGCAATGAAATCAGGAACTTTCCTACTGACCGAGTGGCAAGAAATTTATGTGAATGATTGATTTTAATTTGTTTGAACATTTTTATCAACATATTTGGCAACACTGAAGTGACCCCCGTGTAAACTCAAACAAAAATTACATGAAGGCATCTATCTCCGAGCTACACACTTAGTTTTTTCTACCGAGCTCGGCTGTGCAAATCTCGGCAAAATAAGTTTCACTGAGATCTCAGCAAAAGTGACATTTGATTGCTGAGTCTCGGATAATGCTTAGCTGAATCTCAGCAGACAAATGAAATGTTTGCCGATATCTCAGTAAAACTTTTTTTGCCGAGATTTGCACAGCCGATCTCGGTAGAAAAATCTAAGTGTGTAACACCGCTTGTCCTAGGTTTTACCGGAATCGGGGTGACGTCTAGAGACTGGTTACAGAAAAAGTAAGAAGTTGTATCCAAGACACGACCGTAGATTTGACGTAGCATCACGTGCTCGGTATCAATATTCGGCGACTGTGTTAGGGATACCACCTTTTCCCACCACGGAAACGCCTCGTTTTCTGATGACACAATTACGCATTTTCGACGATTTTTTTGGTTTATTCAATAGATAATAGAAAATGTAAAAATCGTTTGGAGAAATTTTTTGCTAAAATTTTCAATTCACCAGATATTTGCGATCAATCATTTAAATTCGAGATTTTTTTTATAGTTGAAGATGCTAATTTCAAATAACAGACTAAAGTGGTAATTTTTATACGATAGATGGAGGAGATGAAAGTCTAGAGTTGATAGTTCCATTAGAGTACGGCAGTGTGAAAATTGCATATAGATAGTAGATAGCGAGCTAGGACAACTTTTAAGCAAGGTGCAAATCGTTTTTTTCATCTCTCTTTACCAAACTCCCCCTTTGGAGAGGGATGGTGAGGGGTGTAGTAGCGGTGCGGTTTCTTTCTCTTTCTTCAGCGAATGGACGCTCTTGCGGGCACATTTCGTTGTGTACTGGATACCAATGTTCAACGCCACGTGCCAAAAGCACCGCTGCTACTGCTGATGATGACGACCGACCGGACACACACACGATGATTGAATAAGCACCGTTCAGCGAGAGCGGATGGAATTCGATTTTGAAATCTCTGTTAGGGAAAGCGCTTTTTGCAGGATATCGGAGATAATTGTGATCACCATTGCAACAGTTGGACATTTGCGCAATTTTCAATAGTGACCTATTGAAAATTGATAAAGTGTTCATTTTAGCAGGTTCGTAGAAATTTTTTTAATCGAAATTAAAATCAATCCGAGATTGTCAAAACCTGACCACTTTTCGTAACGCGGTCGATTGTAGTTTTTTTTTTAAATTGCACCTCCAATATGTCAACCCCACTGTCAACCTGGGGTGACGACTTAGACCTGTGCGCCGGTCATTTCATCGGCGTGTCAGGCAGAACATCCCGGCAGCGCCGACTGAGATTGAACCCAGGCCTGCTGGGGTGAGAGGTAATCACGCTTGCCACTACAAAAGTGGTTGTTCTACAATTTTCGTCAATTTTCTAGTGTCCATGATTTTAAATACTCCTATAGTTTGCATTTTTATTAGAGTCATTTAAAATGTATATTATACACCCAACCGGGGATGTAAGATTCGCTTACAATTATGTGGGATTCATCATCAGAGGATGTTAGTGGAGACCGCATTTTCTCGCATACTCGACTTCGTATGCTTTTTCTGCTGGAGAGATTCGAGGCAAGAGTGTGCGTCGTTCTACAGTGTTCTACAATGAGCGTCGTTCTACAAGCTTACTGGTATAGTCGAAAGCGTAGATAGAACACGAACCATTACATCGCCTGCATGGTCGATTTCTAACATTCGTTGCGATGAACAGAGGATGATAGGAAACGGAACTAACATTCAGTGTAATAGATTTTTGGTTTGCCTGTACATGCTGATGCGGAGCCAGAGGTTGAAACCTATGCGGACCCACTACCGACTTGACGATAAAGAGGAGAGGAACTTCAAAGTAGGAGATCGGTCGCAGAGCTCCAGAGAACCAGGTATAATAATCACATCATCCGGTACTCCGGTGGCTCAGTCTCGTGTGGTGGTGGCAGCATCGGAATCTCCGATCCCCATATGTCCATATGCCATCTACTACAGAATCAATACTCCATCTTCTGGGCGGAAGCTGCCGCTGCCTTCATCGCCGCCACTACTCCATCAAATAAGCCGATTGTCGTATTCACTGTATCCGCCAGCGTAGTACAAGCCCTCGACTCTGATCTAGCCAAACACCCGTGGATTCAAGCCATCCAAAAATACGCACCCCGAAACACCACCTTTGTCTGGATCCCTGGACACGTTGGCATTCGCGGAAACGAGAAGGCACACCATCTAGCGACCTCCGGAAGATAAGCGGCACTATTCACCCGGGAGATCCCAGATCTAAAAAAAAATGGGTTAAAAACTCTATCTGGAATTCATGGTCAACCTCATGGTCCCGATCGAGGGACCTTTTCATTAGCAAAACTAAGGGTGACACTCGTAAGTGGCAGGTAATCATGTCGAGGCTCAGAACGGCTCACACTAGAAAATCGCACAATTTCTCCGAAACGGGCCTTTCCGGAAAATTTTTAAACTCTGTCGAACGCCTTACTCGGTGGAACACGCTATCTGCACACTTCGTGGCAAAAAAAGTTTCACTGAGATCTCAGCAAACATTGTTCTCTAAGTTCTGTGCAAAGTTATCCTGAATCGGATACAGGAGAAGATCGACGCGACTCTCCGACGGCAGCAGGCAGGAATCCGTGCCGGAAGATCTTGTGTGGATTATATTGTCACGCTCCGCATCATCCTGGAGCAGGTCAATGAATTTCAAGAGTCCCTTTATTTGGTATTCATTGACTACGAAAAAGCTTTCGACCGTCTCAATCACGAGAATCTGTGAGGAGCCTTGAGACGCAAGGGAGTCCCGGATAAAATCGTCAACCTCATCGAAGCGCAGTATGAGGCTTTCACGTGCAGAGTACTGCATAACGGAGCCTTGTCCGACCCTATCCGGGTAGTCGCTGGTGTGAGATAAGGATGTATACTATCACCGCTACTGTTTCTCATCGTAATCGACGAGATCATGGTAGGTGCAATAGACCGTGTACCGAACCGTGGGCTGCTTTGGCAGCCTATCACCATGGAGCATCTCAACGACTTCGATTTGGCTGATGATGTTGCTCTACTAGCACAATGGCGCTCTGATATGCAGAGTAAGCTCAATGACCTAGCCGAACGCTCCTCTGCGGCGGCTCTCACCATCAACGTCAGCAAGACCAAATCGTTGGATATCAACACGGGCAACCCTTCCAACTTAAGTTTCCAATATCTTGGCAGCCAAATAGCGTCGGACGGCGGGACCAAGAGCGACATAGGTGCACGAATCAAGAAGGCTAGGGCTGCCTTTGCGAGTTTACGAAACGTATGGAGATCCAACCAGATAAGTCAACGCACCAAAATCCGAATTTTCAACTCGAACGTGAAATCTGTGTTGTTATACGCCAGCGAGACGTGGTGTGTATCAGCGGAGAACACTCAAAAGCTGCAGGTCTTCATCAACCGATGCCTGCGATATATAATTCGAGGTTGGTGGCCTCACAACTGACAACTCACTCGAATGTCGAGCTCCATCCTCGATGTCATCTTAAGCCGATAGCAACAGAAATTCGAGAGCGAAAGTGGAGTTGGGTCGGCCACAGACTTCGACGGGGCGGAAACTAAATCTGCAAGCAAGCGCTGGATTGGAATCCGGCAGGACATTGCAGCAGAGGCAGACCCAGGGGCTCATGGCGGCGGAGCCTCAATAAGGAAATTAAGCAAGTCGATAGGAATCTGACCTGGGCCCAGGTCAAGGCAAAAGCGAGCAGCCGCCCAGGATGGAAGTCTTTCACGTTGGCTCTTTGCACCGCTGGTGGTGCACAGGATCCTTAAGTAAGTAAGTAAGTCAGCAAACATTTCATTTGTTTGCTGAGATTCAGCTAAGCATTATCCGAGACTCAGCAATCAAATGTCACTTTTGCTGAGATCTCAGTGAAACTCGGTGGAAAAAACTAAGCGTGTGCCACTGCCCACAATATCAGGGTCCCCAGGGGCTCTGCGTACCTACCCTGCTTTACCGCAACGAAACAGGACCTTCCACATAACATCACAATGACTCCCGGCAACCACACAACAACTCTCGAATATCTCACAGAAGAACGCGATTAAGGAGACTTCTAGGCAACAAAATGACTACAACATTGACAGCAAACAAACATTTCAAACTCTGTAAAAGAACCCCTCTGGGGCCTCACTTGTTTCTTGAGACCCCCTTCCGCAATCCCCTACACCAAACTCTGTAATTTGGGGAGTTCCCTTCTGGAACTCCCAGCCTCTCTCACTAGAGAAACCTCGTTCTGGGGTTTTCAGAGACGAACCAGCCCACGACTGAAAGTCTCTCTAATAAAGGAAAACAAATATACATGCTGACGATATACTTTTTGAAATACTTCAGTTATTAACACTTGTTTTAATGTTTACTCAAAATTACAAATTACCGTTTATATTTTCCCAGAATTACTTTACTTTTCTAAACAACTTTGTATCACACGTCATCTCGATCATAAGTGACGTTTTAGTGCTACAATTTATTGCAAAATGCCAAAGACGCCATTTTGAGAAAAAAAATACAACATCCAAAATGACCGTATTTTTGCAAAAATATGAATGATTGCCCATAACGCATAATTATACAACGTTTCATGCAAATCTGAAAAGGTGAATTTTACCAGACCTCACGGTTTTGTGGAGTCCGTAGTAAGCACGACTTCCCGCAATAATGCGTCTCCGAATTTCTCTGCTGCAGTTGTTATCCGACGTCAGTAATGATCCATGATAGGTACACAAATTCATCCACCACCTCGAACTCATCTCCGGCGATTATCACACTTCTGCCAATACGAGCTCTATCGGGCTGGGTTACTCACCTCGGATGCCTCAAATTGAAGAGTTTTTATTCAGCTTGCTTGATGGGATAATCATTTTGGCTTTCCCGAAAACAGACTCCTAGGGATTCTCCTAGTGTTTGTGCAGAATTAATTTTCTTATTTCAAGTTCCAAAATCTATTTAAAGTTACGCGTTGGTCAATGTTGAAGAAAGATTACTTTCAACCAGGTTTTAAAAATGTCGCATAGGTCGAAATCTTTTATTTTGTCAAAGGACAGCAGTCAAATCAACGATTTTCTCTAAAGCTGGATTTAGACAGGGTAAGTCAATTGATCAACTCACTTGAATTGAAAAAAAGTGGAACCAGGCTCAACTTTTCAAGCCAATTGAATTCAACTGAGTTGATCATTTGACTTGCCCTGTCTAAACCCAGCGTAACGGTTCCTATCTAGGAAATTCAATTTGAAACCGTTCCAAAAAATGATTGCTATTCCCAGTTACTAATATTCAAAGGGATTTACTTCTTCCATCAAACGAGAGTTTTACACGCCTTTCATGCCAATGTCAAAAGTCCCCATCCGCGCAGTTCACCGAAATTCCTTTCAACTCCAATATGGCAATCTGCACCACTGGCTTACGGGTTGTGTAGTAGCCTCCGCCAAATACCAACATTGGCGAAAAGATAGAGATGTTGTCTGGATTTATTTATTTTTTTCGCTGCCGATTCTTTCTTTGCGCTCTCCCGGCTGTATCAGTAGAAGATGCTACTGAACTTGATCGCGGTCGTTTCATATCGCACTTTGCTGGCGAACTTATGCCGTTGTCTATCTGTGACTGCTGCTGTTGGTTGAAGCGAGGTTGCAGCAACATTGAAACAAAAACAAAAAATAAAGAAAGACAAACAAAGACGGCCGGGAGGTGGTAGGGGAAGAGCATCGTCGTGTCAAGTGGCAAAAATCCTACTACACTTGGCTGCTTGCTGCTGGTGGTGCGATTCATTCATTAATTTAGCCAGCTCACTTTACGCGTGGCATGTATTCATTGAAAGGGGGAAGATAGGAATGCATTGTGTGCGGAAGTCAGTTGCCATTAAAAAAAAGAACTAAGTACGTCAGTACAGTGGTTCTAAATTCGCAGGTTTTTGGTGAATTAATTATATGATTTGAATAGTAGCTATACTGAAGATCCGAGAGATGTCGCCCCTTCAGTGGTAGGAAAATCATTTTTGCAGTATGGAGAATATCAGAAAATCCACGATTTGTGACTAAATATGCTTTCACAGAAAGAAACAAATAAACGAGTGTTTACCTTATCACCATAGTAATGTACTCGTGCAATTTTCATGCATCTAAAACTGCCCATAAAGACGATAATGAATAAAAACTGAAAATTTCCATGTATTTCCAAATGGTTTCCTACCATTCCCATACATTCGAAAGTGACTGGCCCTCTGGATGTGGATGATGTCAAAGACAACAAAACATGATTAATTTACCGACTCCGACTCCAACTGCTCGGAATTTAACATCGCTAACTTCGATTTCGAGTTCGAGTTTAACTAAATACATTAAAATTTAACTACAATTTACGTTTGCTCAAGAATTCAAGACAACATCAGGAAAATGAGTAAAATTTTCAAATCAATGTTAGGTACATTTTCAAAAAAAAATTCATGGGAAATGAACTGAAAATTTATTAATTGATTTGGAAGATATTTACTCGACTAAGATAACTTATTCACAAGTTTCTAAATAATGTTTTTAAAATTACTTAACTATATATTTTTAAAGATCCTTAGCGGGCGATGTAGTGCTAAGCGTGACTGCCTCTCACTACAAAGGGCCTGGGTTCCATCCCAGTAGGCGCCGTCGGGATTTTCTGAGGCATTTAATCTCTGGTCACGCCTTCCTTCGCAAGGAAAGTAACACCATTGGTCTCTCCCAGGTCGATTAGTTGATGGGTCGATAGGTAAGGTCCAGGTATGGGAGCTGCCTCCCTGGCGTCGGTAGCATTGGTACTCAGTACGGAAAACAAGATCGACGGAAAACAAATCAAGGAAAAAACAAGATCCTTGCTTGCTAATAAAACGAGAAGGTAATGCTTCAATGGCTTTAAAGGAATATGGCCGATCAAAACTTTGCTTTAATGCCGGTAAAATTTATATTTTTTTTTATCAAATCTGTGGCCTTAAAATATATTAGACAAAAAAATTAAAAACAAACCCTCACTACGTTTGCATAGAAAATGAATACTAATTAAATGACACAGCTTGTAACGCGAAAGGTGAAATTTCTTTCAAAATTGATAACATTTGGCACAAATTTAAACGAAATCGGTCTCAACTTTCCGATCACATTTTCCAACATAAATGGTAAGACGTTTAAACGGAATTTGCGCATCTCACAATGAAATTATCAATTTTTTTATTAAAGAAATTGGTGCAAACTCAAAAGAAATGTTCTGCAACTTCTTAGTAAACTGAAAACAATTGTTTACCAATTTAATCGAAAATGATCATAGCTTTTGTAACTATCGGTCAGAATTCTCAAATAAATCAAAAAAAAATATTTTCAAAGAAATTGTTAATGAGATTAATCATTTTTATTTTTAAATCAGCAACTTTCAATGAAATATCTAACTTTTAAAGAATTAGATATCATTTCTTTAAAAAAAATGTCTCAGTTGCTCAAAGTAGTGAATTATGTTAGTAGGTCAATCACAGCTTCTATCAAAATCAATCAAAACTTTCAGCCTAATTGATCTCACTTACTAATAAAAATGGACATTTTAACTAGAGTCTGCATATAAGAGTCACGTCAAGATAAAAACAGTGGAACTCGCATCAAGGTTTTCTAAAGATTTCCTTCCCGAACTGCATCACGACTTCTGCATCAACTTCAAATGACTTCTAGCGAGAAAACAAATTGACGGCTGTAGTAAATCATTATATCAGTGACTATCTAAACAACAAATATTACAAATTCTCATTACTGATCATAACCAAACGCATCCCATGACAATTTAAAGCATCTTGTTAGTTATCATTTAAATAATCGATCGATTATATTTTATTGCATTTCGATTTCATAGCATCGTAAGCTTTGTGTTTATTTCGTACGATAGGTAGCCGGTTCAGCGGGGTAAAGTTTGTGTATGACAAATAAAATCTGTCAATTTCACTTCCAGAGTGTCACAATTAGCGATTAGCTAAAAACTAATAGTACGCACTCATGACGATTACTCATTACAGCTAAAATAGCTAATTGTGACCCTCTGAAAGCAAAATTGACTGGTTTACACAAACTTTACCTCCTCATCTTGCATCTTATATATAAAAATTATTATTATATCTCATCGTTTCAACGGCGCCGGTGGTGTAGTGGTAAGCGTGATTACCTCTCACCCCAGCAGGCCTGGGTTCAATCCCAGTCGGCGCCGCCGGGATGTTCTGAGGCATAACATCTCTAATCACGCCTTCCTTCGGAAGGGAAGTAAAGCCGTTGGTCCCCGGTTCATGAGTTGATGGGTCGATAGGTAGGGTCCAGGTGTGGGAGCTGCCTTCCTGGCACGTCGGTAGCATTGGTGCTCCGCACGGAAAACAAGATCGACGGAAAAAATAAACCAAAGGAAAAAAAAAAAAAAAATCTCATCGTTTCATAAATTCGAAAAGTAGTATTTTAGCTATAATGAGTATGTTCAAGCCTGCTTCTCAGTGCTCAATATTACCCGTAATTTTGCCTACCTTATTCCTCTTCTTCGATTCTCTTCGATCCTTGTTTGGACCCTACCCGAAGAAATCCTGCTTGGACATCGACTTGGAAAATTCCTCTTCAATCCTCCAGATTCTTATAGTAATCTGCTTAAAAGTCGACTCGGAAAACGTTTTACTGCCACCTAAACGCAAAAGAAAAGGGCAAACTCTTGATCCCCTTCTGATGAAATTTATTTAAGCAATCATGCTCACGGATGATGAGAATGATCCATCATCCAGGAAACAATTACAGTAAACTTTTCCGGCTTACTACCAAGAAGGAAAAGGTCCCCCCTATTGTGATAACTACTTCCGATTTCTATGCTCTTCGCATGGACCTTTTAAACTTCGTTAAATTCAAGTTCTCACTGCAAGACTCCGTTGAGAACGCAGGACATTAAGATTCAAATTTCAACATAATTTGGAGATCCCGAGCACGTTGTCACAACAACTATATATATCACATGATATGATGGGATTTCACGAACGAGAGAGGAAATATTCAGTTGAGAAATCATAGAATAGCTCGTTAATCTGAACTGCAGGATGATTCAGAGAATCTAAGATATCATTCCAGGGGCCTCATAGCCTAGTCAGTAAAGGCACGGTAATACCAAGCCGGATGCGGTAAATTTGATTCCGAAGGAAATTTGTACGACGTTCCTGGACATAAAGTATCGTTGTGCTTGCTTCACATTATACAAATTCATGCATTGGTATTAGCATCGAAAGCTCTCAATTAATAACTGTGGAAGTGCATTTAGAACGCGTTAATAATAAGAAGATGAAGATATAATTCCAACCACACCAATAAATCTCACACCTCAAGATCCATTCTCCATGACGATTTGGGGATCTTTTGATGCCACGTAAATGCTGTTTCGAATTTCGCATGTTGAATACAAATGTTTCGACAAAACATCCTATACGCCTCTTTAGAACCTGAAACAATTAATCAGATCAGTGGTTCTCAAACTATCGTTGACTGCGACCCTCTTACTCATAATCTCACGACCCACCAATATTGTTATAAAAAAATGGACCCAATGTTAAAAAGGCTTCAGATACGCCAAAAATGACAAAGAGCATGAGCATGAGCATGATTGACCGACTCTGTTATTGCCAGATCAGCTGTACTTACACAGAGAACCGATAGACGATGCTTGAGACTAGCAATCATCCTCAATGAGTAAAAACTGGTGATCTCAAACTAGGCAATACCAGTGCCGGCCGCACCCGTACGCAGGTCAAGAAAGGAATTGCTATGAATGTGTTGACGTGACACTCGCTTTGATGGAAGCCGAAAAATCCTCTGCATTTCCACGAGGAATCACTGGGATGTTGGGTAAGAGGGTAGGGTTTGCAGCAGGGTTCGTTTTGGTAAATGATAAGCTGAATTAATGTCCTAACGACAGGGAGAGGTTACTGTATAAATAAATAAAAAGGAATGATCTCGCCCAAATAACCAAGTGGAGCTGTACCAACAGCAACCGGTACAGCCTCGTAGACTTTCTTCGACCCATCCTTCAAACACAGACGTCAAAATTCCGGATAGTCGTTCGTCAGATACCTAACCTAAAACAAACAGAAAATTAGCAAGTTTTCTTAACACTCACCTGCAATCGGAATCCAACTTCCCTTCGGACCCGTGTCGAGTTTCTTCAATCCGGTCGGTCGGAACATTCTTTTTCCTCCTCCAAGGGCACATCTCCGGCACAAACGGCTCATGGAATTCATTTTCCGCTTCCGTCCGATCATCACAAACTTTTCCAGTCTCTAAAAAATGCTACGAAATTTCACGAATGGAGACCTCCTTCAGCTTCTCTTTGATGTGGACAAATGATAGGAAGTTGGAAGTTCACTAGAGATTTTGTTCGTAACTGCCACTTGACTCTTAACTCGAAGTAATTTTCAGCGACTGCAGCAACACTTTATTCCATACTTGAACTATTTATCTCACCAACAAATTTCTGTGCAGACCAGGTTTGCGATTGTTAAACGCCAAAAATGACCAAGAGTCGATAAATTAGTCCTAAAACTTTAAAAATTTAAAGTAAAATATGGCCTAGAACCACCAAAATTATTCTACAAACGCCAAGAATGCTGTGCTGATCAGGGCTCTACATTTTCGAAACTCTAAAATGAACCCGTGTTTTTTTTCTCTCATACATACGTGTTCGACGCTTCATTGCTATAACGCCTAGCTAGACTATCAGCAAGAAATGATAGTGAAAAAGAAACACGCTTAGAAGGAAACGCTGACTGTGGAACTTCTCGTCGTTGCTTTGCTCATATGCTCATCGCTTTCAATGTAACTAACGTCGATTTTCTAGTTAAACGAACCTCATTATGGCTTTCAATCCCCTTTCACGAACACTCTATCACCGATCTTTCAATTTGTTTAAAATGCGTTATGTCCCGTTTTTGATCATTTTTTTTTTGATAAATATATGGATGGAAGATAAATTAAAAAATATTACGTGATATCTTCACGTGTTTTCACGTGAGAAATGCTTTAAATCTGTTATTTTATTTTCCGTCATATACGTCATGAAACCTCTGTTGATGTGTTTCACGAAAGAGAAAACTATCAAAGTCGAGCGCTCTTTCGCTCATCCGTTTCACCGAAGCTTGAAAGGAAGACCAATTGACGAGTGCACGGATGGATTTGAGTTCACTCACTCGACAAAAAGTGACACAACAGCGGGGCCCTGTTTACTATAAATGAACACATATGTGTTCATTATTAGTAAACAGGGCCCCGCTGTTGTGTCACTTTTTGTCGAGTGAGTGAACTCAAATCCATCCATGCACTCGTCTATGGAGCGACGGGAGAAAGAGAGACAAGCGATTGAACTTTTGTTTGTGAACGCCGACTGAGGTTCTAGAATGCTGCGAAGCTGTTCGACTTTAACAGAAAAAGAAAGCCAGCAGTCTCTTCGTCGCATCGATTTGGTCGATTGAAGCTGATATTGTGACGCCCTGGTGCTGATGAGTAGTCAACGGCTACTTAGCATCAGCCCAAAAATTAAATAATTTTCAATGACAACACCAGGAAAAGCGCAATCGAATTTGGAGTAGGGTAGATGTTCATATGTTCAGATGCCATACTAAACGTATTTTTGCAACGAAAACACGTAATAAGAGATAATTTGGCAAAACAATAATGAATGAATTAACATAATATCGATAGCTGGACTTCTTTTTCAAATTAAAATGCATTTTCATTAACAAATTGTAACTATCTGGCTGTTTGAGTACTTTTTTTGAAACACATATTTGTTTAAATTTTCGCCACCCTTGAGATCTAATTTTCGCCTCAATCAGGAAATGCATGATCCTAGCACAGACAAACAGACATAACACATCGAATATTTCTGCATCGTCGCTAAAACATTACCGCCATCTGTTGAGCACACTATGGTGGGTATTACGCAAAACCGATGGCGGTAGTGTGGAAACGTCAAACGCAAGGGAATTGACTATGCGCGCAACAGGTGGCGGTAGTACCAACTAAGATACTTTTAAATTTACCGTTAAATGCTTGTTCGATGAACAACTTGCAAGTGTTATGTCTGTTTGTCTGTGATCCTAGTCTAATGTTTCATCGTTTAACTACTCAGCCACGAAAATAATGAACAAAAATAGCTAATAAACCAAAGTAACGTTTATTTAAACTTAAATGACAACTAAAATGAGAAACATATTGCTAGTTACATTAGTTGAAGCATAGATCACCAATACAGCTATTGAGTGAGTAGATCTAGTTACAATTAAGCTTTCTTTCTGCGTGCTTTATCCTTCAGATTTTGCATCAAGACTTTTTCTTTTTGCTTCGTTTTCTTTTACGCTTCTGCTTAATTTTTTTTTCTGCATTCGAATGAGTTTCCTGTGCTTCTTATCTTCCTCAGTTCGCCTTTTCCCTTCTTCCTTTTGCGTGAATTCTTGAACAAATTCATCGGAAGTCAACACGTGATAGCGTTTTGATTTATATTCTCGCTTAGAAGACCGTTTTGGAGATGGCGGTGTATTTAAAAAAAATTTCAATGGTATTCTGAAAGGTCCTGGAACTGCAGCATCAGGAGTCAACATTGGTGTTTGGTCAAGACTAGTTTGTGGTGTTCCTGACTCTTCAGGTGTATCTTTCTCACCTGGAGGAGCTTCAACTAGCTCAACATAATAAAAGTCACATAGTTGTAAATTGCCTTCGATGCTCTCTCTATCTGTTTTCATTATGTCCGGGTAGTTTTGCTCTATGACTGAAAATATTCTATACAATGCCGTATCTTCGTCGCTGTCCAGGCAAACAAAATCTGCTCTGTACTTTTTCATCCTTGCCCCACCAATAGCTACGGCGCATTCTTCGAGTGTCCTTTTCGCTTGTTGTAACTGACGAGACATCTGTGTAGGTTCCGGAGTCGACTCACGTTGCCTAGGATCAGACGGCGGTTCTGAAGACTCATCATGAACGGCAGCCTTTTTTAAGTACTTGGATGAATCAATTGCATTTCGATTCCACGGATGAAGTCCTGATACTTTGAATCCGTTCTGAATGGATTTCACAGTAAGAGAATTCCGTTGACAATCTTGCAATACTGTGGCAAACTTGTGCGCATTAACAGAACTTTCAGGATTTCCATCGCCGAACCGTTCTACAGCATTTTGCCAACCATTTTTCAATGGTTTAAATGCAGCGACATCTGCCGGCTGCATTATCCTGGTAACATTACATCAAAATGATATTCAGCTCTCGACACATTTGTGAAGTCTCTACATTTATATGGCCACTGTGGCCGTCAATGATGAAAATGGCAGGTTTTTTCACCTGTTTAGCCACCAGATGGAGATCCAAGACATTTCGAATGTAGTCACGAAAGACATTAGCAGTCATTCACCTGCTATCAGACTTGGCGATGGCCCCATTTCGGGGGAACTGAATCCACCACAGATTTTGGTATTGTTTTATAGGGGTAAATGATAGTGGGAGGAATAGTTTCCCCAGAAGCGAAGAACGAAAACATTGTCGAGTTTACTGGAGCATCGCTCAACATCGTAAACATTGCGACTCCCACATAAAGCGAGACAGGTTTTTGTTTTGGGGTTCAATTGAAATGAAGTTTCATCTCCATTTATAATGCGCTGCGGATCTTGAAGTATTTCCGTAAGTCCTTTCGCAGCCAAGAAAGCTTCTATCTTATCGAACCATGAATGTATATCAGAAATTTTTCGATGCCGTTTCAAGAGCAGCTGCATCCATGTTGACCTAAAATAACAAATAATACATTAGTGATAATCTCATGAAGCCAAAAATAATTCATTTTACCTGGAGTGATTTTGGGAAATTTCTTTGCTCTTGGGTTGGAATTCAAGTATTTTTTCACACTGTCCAGCAGCATCTGTTTCGATACGGGAAAACCCTGGTTCTGCATATCAAAGATCCATTCTACAAGCTCGAGTTCTTCCTTTTGGGTCAAAACTGTAGCTGGACCTGGACGGAACACTGTTTGAGTTTTCTTCGCAAGCCGCGATCGAATTGTCGATCGTGGGATTCCGTAATGTTTGGATGCCTCAAGCAAGCACATCTCCTTGCGCCGAATTTTATCAACCGAAGCCGCAATCTCAGCCTCAGAATATGTGTTCCGGTAATGTTTCGGCCTCTGAGTCTGATGTATAGTGACTAACTGGCTAACAAACTTAGAGATTATAAGCAAAATTTGCTAATAATTACCATTTTTACACAGCAGCGGAAAGGTGCAGCTCAACACATGACTCAAAATTTTTGTTTACAAATAATTTCTGATAGTTCACACAGAGGAGGCGAAAATTAGCACTAGGCAGGTTTTCAATTCGAAGATTTCGCCCGGGTCAAATTTTGTTTGCTATATTTCGCCACCTTTTATTTTCTAATTTATCTTTAAAATAAATAGTCTTTGCACTAACCGTAACTGAATTTGTGCAGTAAATGATGTAAAAAAGATAATGTATGTGCACTTTACGTCCAATATGATTGGTTTGTAGAACTTTCCCATTGATTTCTCAATTGCTATTTTTTCAATGGATCGTAAAATAATGCAATATTGAGTCACTATTTTTTAGACACAAAATTTTTCGACAATAATATCAACTACCGTATAATTTGAATATATTGAGGTATCAATAACAATTTTGTGCATCCATTTGCAGTGTGGTTAGAGTTATAAAATTATTGTTAATTAAATTAATCGTAAAGGCGAAAACCAAAACTGTGGCGAAATATAATATTTCTACCCTACAAGAAGCGAATCAAGTTTTACTTGGCAATAGAATTTGGATTACGAGAAGCGAAGTCAAATTTAACTTGGAAAAGTGCAATCGAATTTGGATTACGAGAAGCAAATTCAAATATAACTTGGAAAAGCACAAAGAATTTGGAATACGAGAAGCGAAACCAAATTTTACTAAGAAAACCGCAACGAATTTGGAATACGAGAAGCGAAGTCAAATTTAACTTGGAAAAGTGCATTCGAATTTGGATTACGAGAAACGAAATCAAGTTTAACTTGGAAAACTGCAATCGAATTTGGATTATGCGCAACGAAGCAAAATTTTACTTGGAAAAACACAACGAATTTGAATTACGAGAAGCGATGTTAAATTTGACTTCGATAAGCGCAACAAATTTGGAATACGAGAAGAATTTAACTTTGGATTTGGATTAAAAAAGCAAAGCCAAATTTAACTTGAAAAAGTGTAATCGAATTTTACTTGGAACAGCGCAATCACATTTGGATTACCTGAGGCAAATTTCAATTTAACATGGAAAAGCACAACGAATTTGGATTACGAGAAGCGAAGCCAAATTTTACTTCGAAAAGCGCAATGAATTTGGAATACGAAAAATGTACGAATTTGGAATACGGGAAAAGTGCATTCAAATTGAGATTACCAGAAGCAAAGCCAAATTAACTTGAAAAAGAGCAATCGAATTTGGATTACCAGAAGCGAAGCCAAATTTTACTTCGATAAGCGCAACAAATTTGGAACACGAGAAGCGAAGTCAAATTTAACTTGGAAAAACACAACGAATTTGGATTACAAGAAGCGAATCAAATTATTCTTGGCAATAGAGTTTAGATTAACAAAAGCAAAGGCAAATTTAAGTGTAATCAAATTTTACTTGGAAAAGCGCGATCACATTTGGATTACCTGAAGCAAATTTCAATATAACATGGAAAAGCACAACGAATTTGGATTACGAGAAGCGAAGCCAAATTTTACTTCGAAAAGTGCAACGAATTTGGAATACGAGAAATGTACGAATTTGGAATACGGGAAAAGTGCATTCGAATTGGGATTAATAGATGCAAAGCCAAATTAACTTGAAAAAGTGCAATCGAATTTGGATTACCAGAAGCGAAGCCAAATCTTACTTCGAAAAGCGCAACCAATTTGGAATACTAGAAGCGAAGTAAAATTTAACTTGGAACAGTGCATTTGAATTTGGATTACGAGAAACGAAGTCAAATTTAACTTGGAAAAGTGCAATCGAATTTGAATTACGAGAAGCAAATTCAAATTTAACTTGGAAAAGCGCAAAGAATTTGGATTACTAGAAGCGAAATCAAATTTTACTTCGAAAAGCGCAACGAATTTGGAATACAGGGTGCCTGACGAATTTTTGCAGTAAATGGCATATTTGAGAAAAAATACACCAGTTAGTTATTCTAGCAATGAATTTTGTGCGATTTATTTTCTTTCGCAACATATGGAAGTTGTAAGTAAATTTATTCAAAAAAATTGCCTTCCCTTTCGACGACTGTAGTTACACGCTTCCGGAAACTGCAGTATGCACGTTTTAAAATGTTTCGATCCATAGATGTCATCACTGCCTTGATTTTAGCTTTTAGCGACTTAAGTGTGGTGTGAGGGGTTCTATTGGTATCCCGTTGGACGACGCCCTATACAAAATAATCCAACGGATTGATATCGGGACTGCTTGGGGGCCAAATTTCTTCCTCCCAAATTTACCAAATATTTTCCGTAAGCCATTTCTGTGCTTTATTAGTAGTATGAGCAGGTGCTCCGTCTTATCACTTTCGAAAGCCTTTTTTAATATTATACACTGTTCTTTCAGACACATTTACCGACCGAATTATTTCTTTCATGCATACTCCGGCGCGCAACAAAGCGACAACGGCTGACAGATTGCTCTCTTGTTTCGACATCTTTACGTTTACTCAACATTGTGAGTTTAAATCTTACACCTAACAGTATAAGCTATCCAGTGCTGCCGAATATATCTAAATCATGATGCACAAGCATGAGAAATTACTATTTGAAATTTACTGCAAAAATTCGTCACGCACCCTGTACGAGAAGCGAAGTCAAATTTAACTTGGAAAAGTGCAATCGAATTTGGATTATGCGCAGCGAAGCCAAACTTTACTTGCAAAACACAACGAATTTCGATTACGAAATGCGAAGTCAAGTTTTATTTCGAAAAGCGCAACAAATTTGGAATACGAGACGCGAAGCCAAATTTAACTTGGAAAAGTGCAATCGAATTTGGATTACCAGAAGCGAAGCCAAATTTTACTTAGAAAAGCGCAAAGAATTTGGATTACGAGAAGTGAATTGAAATTTTACTTCGAAATGCGCAACGAATTTGGAATACGATAAGCAAAGTCGAATTTAACTTGGTAAGGCTACCATCAGGTTTAAAATCTGCATAATAAATTTAAAAAAAAATATGTTCACCTCGAAAAGCGATACACTAAAATGGCACTTTCAAATGCTAGTGTTAAAAAAACAGCTTTTATATCAGAGTATATTATGAGATACTTAGTTAAAAATTTGAAATTTAAGCCGTTATAAGCAAATTGGAGCAAAGTTCGTCTCAGTTTTGAGTTCATTTAATTTTTATTTTTTAACTCCTACGACCAAGGCTGGTAGTGCTGATGCGACATACTAGTAGTGACTTTAGTGACTAAAATTACGAAAATAGTGACCAAATAGTGACTTTTATATAATGAACAAGTAACCAATAGAGATATTTATATGGTGACTCAGAAATCCAAATACGGTTTGATATTGAAATAAACTAAATTTTTTGCCATGGAACCTAAAATTACATTTCATAAAATCCTCTAATTATATCGAATCTCTCAACAGCAGTTGAAGTGATTTGAATAATTTTCTTTTGATGACGTTATTCATGATGACCAGAAAATAGCAATTTGAAATTTCCCGGATTCTCTGGAGTTTTGTAAATTATACTGGTTGTGAAATATACATTTATACTAATGTATAAACCAATGAAGCCATTAGGTTAAATAGGGCTAAAGGGATCATTAGTAAAACAGCAGTATTTTTCGTAGATTCTGCTTTCGAAATATTAAAAAGTTGTATGTATCTATGTAAGTTAACCTTGATAATTTGCTATCCTCCTTCTCTTAAACTTTCCTCTGAAATAAGCTGAATAAAAATAATACTGCATTCTTGAAATACTCTGCAGAACAATCCACTAAATTGGAACTTCTAATGTTTCTTCCAGGAATTCCCTGAAGGTTCAGTTCAAAAACCATTTTAGATTTACTTGACTTCTCCCATGGTATTTCCTCAGAATTCTCAAAACAAAAATCCATCTCAGAAATCACACCAGACTTCCTTTATAACTATCCGCTGAGTTTGGAGACCTTTAGAGTTCACGGGATTTCCATGGAATTCCCATCACAGCTCTTAAAAAAATATCAGAACTTATCTTAATTAGAATTTGGAGCAAAAATCCTCATCCAATCGTCATAAAATTCTTTTTTTTTTAACTAGTTCGTTTATTTACTAGGCTCAGTCGTGTGTGACACTTTGCGGAGCCAAAATCAGTAATGTTTGATTTACATTTTAAATAGCAGTATTTCTAGGTTAGTGTTGGGTACCAATTACTCGTGGCGGGCTCGAGGTTAATAGGTAACAATTTCAATTGGAAGGATATAGGTAGGAAACTGGTTTCTGAAGCCTTCTTCAGATACTACTCTCGGACGGTTGACCAAATCCTGGCTGGGCAGGGGCAAGTAGCACAGGAACAGGAGGATAATAAGACTGGGACACAATGGCGGGAAATTGTTTGGAAAGGAGGGGATAGTCACATCAAACTCTAACATCAGACAAACAAAGGAATTCGTAGATCGCTTGCATGTAGGGAAGATCACGTGTTCCCAATACATCTCTTACTTCACGGAAGGGTTGTCTACCTCGGGCCACTAGGGTATCCAATAGTCGTGCTCTGGAGGCGTCATTACCCGGGCAATACCAAACTGCATGATCGATGTCATCATAACCGGTTCTGCACCTACATATATTGCTGTCAACGAGGTTTATTCTATAGAGATGTGCGTCTAGCGAGTAGTGGTTGGACATAAGTCTTGACATCACTCGAATGAATCCCCGACTTACATCCAGACCTTTGAACCACGCTCTCGAAGAAACATTTGGAATAATGGAATGTAACCACCGCCCAAGAGAATTATTTGTCCAATCGTTTTGCCAACTTAAAAGAGAACTCTGACGTACTAATGGGAAAAATTCATCATGTGAAATTCTTCTATCATAAATCTCGCCTTGTTGTGCGCCCACCTTTGCGAGAGAGTCTGCCTTCTGGGATTGAGCAATGTGAGGGGACCCATACAAAGGTAATCATATATGATCTTTCGACCAGCAAACTCATCTGTTCCCTTACCTTTGAAAGGAAATAAGATGAGTGCCTACCTTGTTTCATCGACCGAATAGCCTCAATCGAACTGAGACTATCCGAGAAGATGAAGTAATGGTCTATGGGCATATCGGAAATCATCCCCAATGCGAAGTTGATTGCTGCTAGCTCAGCAACATAAACGGAACAAGGTTCCTGAAGTTTCCGAAAGGCGGTTGAGTATTCATTGAAGACGCCGAAGCCAGTGGATCCATCAATGCGTGATCCATCAGTGAAAAATCTTCTATTGCAATTGACTTGTTGGTACTTTTCAGCAAAAATGCGGGGAATTGAGATAGGTCGAAGTTGATCTGGAACTCCTTGAATAGCCTGTTTCATGGAGAGATCATAGCCAATGGGGGAACTGTAGTTAGTAAAGCATACACGAGAGGGGTTATAGCAAGGAAGGCTAATATCCGATGACATATAATTAAGATAGATTCGCACGAATCTAGACTGGATGCTCAATTCGAGCATTTCTTCGAAGTTTTCCATCACAAGGTTGTTACTGACACTACATTTAATCAATATTCTTAATGAGAGCTCCCAGAAACGGTTCTGCAGGAGTTTTATGCCCGCTAGTACCTCTAGGCTCATATTGTGTGTTGAATGCATACAGCCAAGGGCAATACGTAAACAACGATATTGAATGCGTTCCATTTTAATTAGGTGGGTTTTTCTTGCCGAGAGGAAGCAAAAAGAGCCATACTCAAGAACTGAAAGAATAGTCGTTTTATATAGTTTAATGTGGTCTTCCGGGTGAGCACCCCACCATGTCCCGGAAATTGATCGTAGAAAGTTGATCCTTTGTTGACACTTTTGTTTCAAATACGTAATGTGGGTACCCCAAGTGCATTTTGAATCAAACCAGACTCCAAGGTATTTGAAGGTTAAAGATTGGGTAATGTCTCTGCCCAAAATATTTAGACGCAGTTGGGCTGGAAACCGCTTCCTTGTAAACACTACCAATTCAGTTTTTTGCGGTGAAAACTCGATCCCTAAATTTCTTGCCCAGAGAGACAGATTATTTAGGGAATTTTGCAATGGTCTTTGCAAGATTTCTGCACGTGGACCTCTCATGGAAACCACGGCATCATCTGCAAGCGTGCATTGATTATCTAAGCAGTTATCAATATCTTTGACATAGAAATTATAAAGTAAGGGACTTAAACATGAACCTTGGGGTAAGCCCATGTAGCTAATTCTAGAAGTTGTCAGTTGACCTAGATTGAAGGTCATTTGTTTTTCTGACAGCAAATTATACAAAAAATTATTCAAAATACCGGGTAATCCACTACTGTGCAAATTGTCTGACAGTATGTCTATGGAAACCGAATCAAATGCGCCCTTAATATCCAAAAAGACTGAAGCCAATTGCTCCTTGTGCGCAAAGGCCAGTTGAATATCAGATGAAAGCATCGCTAGACAATCGTTGTTTCCTTTACTCTTCCGGAAACCAAATTGCGTATTTGAAAGTAGATTGTTTGATTCAACCCAATGGTCAAGTCTTAATAGGATCATTTTTTCTAATAATTTCCTCAGGCATGATAACATAGAGATCGGACGGTAAGAATTGTGATCAGACGCTGGTTTCCCAGGCTTTTGAATAGCTATTACTTTAACCTGTCTCCATGCTGGTGGAACTATATTGAATTCCATAAATGAATTATATAGGTTAAGTAATCGTCTTTTAGCGATATCGGGGAGGTTTTTTAGAAGGTCGAATTTGATCATATCGCTTCCCGGAGCAGAGTTATTCGATGAAAGAAGTGCCATTGAAAATTCCAGTATTGTGAATGGTTCATCCAGAGAACCGTTACTTCGGACTGTATCCCGTAAAGTTGGTTGTGCTGGAACAGAATCTGGACAAACCTTTTTAGCGAAGTCGAATATCCATTGGGAGGAGTATTCTTCACTCTCATTGGAAGATGACCGGTTTCGCATATAGCGAGCCTTTTTCCAAAGCGTTGTCATCGAGGTTTCTCTAGAAAGTCCCTCGATAAAAGTACGCCAGTAGTTTCGTTTCTTTGCTTTTAGTAAGTTTTTAAGCTTTTTTTCAAGCTTTAGATACTTTTCAAAAAGCTCAGATCTTTCATGTCTACGATAATCTTTAAAGGCATTGGATTTCTCAAGATACAACTTTGTGCATTCGTCATCCCAGCCAGGGGTGGCGGGTCTTCTTTTGAGGGATGCACTTGGAACACGTCGTTTCTGAGCTTCTAATGCGCTTTTGTAGATTAGCTCGGTAAAGAAACGATACTCTTCCAGTAGTGGTAGAGGATCGGTAGAATCAATACCAAGAGTTACCGCCGATACAAATTTTTGCCAATCAATGTTCCTCGTGAGGTCAAAAGGAACTTGAATTGACTGATCTGTTTTTAGAAGACCACTTTTGATTGAAATAATAATTGGCAAGTGATCACTACCATGGGGATCATTGATAACCTTCCACAGACAATCTAATGATAGTGAGTTAGAGCACAAAGAAATGTCAAGACGGCTCTCTCGAGCAGGAGGGTTTGCTATACGTGTTGCTTCACCAGTGTTCAAGATAGTCAAGTTGAAATCGTCGCACAAATCATAGAAAATACCCGCTCTATTGTCATCGTATGATTCGCCCCAACCAGTACCGTGTGAGTTCATATCGCCCAGTATTAGAACTGGAGATGGAAGGATATTAACTGAACTCCAAAGCTGACGGCGGTTTATGGAAGTCCTTGGAGGGACATATACAGAAGCTATGCAAAGATCTTTGTTCTTCACATTTATTTGGCAAGCGACAATTTCAATGCCTGAAATTATTGGGATTGAGATTTTATAGAAGGAGTAGCACTTTTTGATCCCCAAAAGTACGCCACCATATGAATCATCTCGGTCCAGGCGGATAATGTTAAAATCGTGGAAGTTTAGTTCATCTTCAGAAGAAAGCCAAGTTTCACAGAGTGCAAATATATCACAATCAGAATTGTGAATCAAATACTTGAACGAGTCTAATTTGGGTATTAAACTACGACAGTTCCATTGTAATAAAGTGATCATATCTTGATCCTCACTCGACGAATTATCCATCGAAAGATATGAATTCACCAATGAGGGGCCATGATGCAGTCAATTGCTTGAAGTAGTTTCCGACTATAGGAACAAGCAGGTCAATAAGCCCTCGAAGTGGCGATTCGTCGAGAAAGCCGAGGGCATTCAAAATGTTATCCACAATGTCCTTAAATTTAATCTTTCCTCGCTTGGACGGGAGAGTTTTCTTTGAATTGCGAGTAGACGTGGTGTTTATTTTTGGTAATCTCTTACGATTACCTTTATTAGGTAGCGGCGGGGTGGAAAAGCTGCAGCAAGGATCAGATGGAGCAGCAATTACCGATTTGTTCGGCTTTTTCAATGAATCCCCGCTACCTTCAGATTTTTGCATGCTTTTGAGAGTGGTTTTATTTTTTTTCCGGCGCACTCCCGGGGAGCTAGTCGGCTTCCTTTTACCAGGGGCGTGTACCTCCGGAGACTCACTCTCAAAAGTGTTTTCATTTTGAGCGGCTGATGCCAACGAAGCAGAGGTTCCATTTTGCAACTTAACCATTTCTGCAAACGTCAGCTTGGAGCGTTCTTTTATTGAACGCTTCACATTGTTGGTACGCTTCTTGTACGCGGGGCAGTCCTGCAAAGCATGAAGAGGTTCTTTGCCACAGTAAGCACATTTAGTTGCTTCCTGTTGGCAAGCACCCTCCATGTGGTCTTGGCTACATTTGCCACAACGGGGCTTGTTGTCACAAAAAGCAGCTGTGTGTCCCAACTTTTTGCAGTTGGTACAATTGTATACCCTTGGTACAAAAAGTCGCACCGGGAAAAAAACATTTTCAATTTCTAAAAACTTTGGGAGAACCGATCCAGCAAAAGACACCTGTAGTGAGCCTGAAGGGGAATAAGTCTTTTGACCATCTACCGTGGTCGCTGAATACAATATCCTGCAACCCAGAACGTCCACGGTAGATGTTGCAGCATTTTGAAGGCGCCCCATACCTTCCATGACGTCATCACACGTCAGGCTCACTGCAGAGACCACGCCGTCTATCTCCACATCTCGAGATGGGATGTAGACGTAATACTCTTCATTATAACCCTCGTCGTCAGCAATCTCATTTGCGACTTTATATGTGAGTGCAGTTATACGCAGTTTGTTCCGATTGAATTGACCTGATGAAATTCGGTCCCCGGGAAACGACGCGTCAACGTTCTTTTAATCCCTAAGAAGTTTAGGGCTTTCTCTTTCTGCCGACAGTAGACAACCCAAGGCGAAGCAGAAGACGCCTGGTAATGACGCTTTCTAACTTTATCATTGGGAGGCTTGACGCCCCCCTGTGCATCATCCATACGAAATTTAAAACTTTCGTTAGAAAGTAAATAATTTTATTTTTACTTTTTTTGATTTACGAACCACCCTATGTGGAATCGTTTACTGGGGGAGAGACAGACGATTCACAAGCAAACAGTCAGAGGAATGGGTATACAAAAAAACAGATACGTGCTACTATTTGCCCTTACCGTTTCTACTGCTTTTATTGTTGCTGCTCTGCCACAATAGATGCCGGTCGTACACACCGTCCGTGCGGTGGCTCACTGCTTTCTGCTGGTTATTGTTTCCAGTTGTACACACCGTCCGTGTGTTTTGCCGTATGCCGAATTTCGATATCGTCGAAGCGGGTTTTAAAGGTGGACAGTCCGACCGTAGGCTTCGCCAGGATCGGCTGCTTGCTCCAGAAATGCGCGAGTCACCTGAGGCACAAAAACTTTTTCCGGAAAATAACGTTTCGCGGTGAAAAAAACACTTTCAAAGCTATGCCTTGTGACGAGACAACAGACCCTGATGTTGCTCATTCGCTAGCAGAACGAGGAATGGTCATAAAATTCTTCTCAGAACTCTCTTTAACATGCACCTGGAGCTCGTCTCTCAATTATCATGGCATTCATCCAAAAATTGTTTTGGAGCTGAATTTTGCGTTCTAATCCGAGGGGGGCGACACATCTAAATCTCAAGTTTAGATGGTCAACAAATCTCACACTAGCGAATCAATCTTCGAACAATCTTCTTTCATTTGTCGCATCTACTTGCATCGCTCATCAATTTTTTGCAGGAAATCTTCAGAATCGTCATCAATCTTCTTTCTATCTACTCAGCGTGCGCGCAGCTAGCCACAGCAAAACACAATCTTTTTTGCATCGTAGATAGAGTCGTCCCCCTCGTTCTAATCCCAGTTTTAACTATATGGTTAAACGTGGTTTAATATTTAAGCGGAGGCCCTCAGAGCACCTAAATTTACATGAGACTTTCGTAGTGTGTAGTTTGGTATTCTTCTCTGAAATATTTTGGTGTCATCCGTAGAATTCCTTTGAATTCTTTGGAAATTTTATTAAAATTTCTAGATAATTTTTAAAAGACTTCTGAAAATCAAGCACCGACCGGTATCCTTGAAAAGTTTCCAAGGTTCATAATGTATTTTCGGATAAAAACGAAGTTTATTTTCCCCGATTGTCCTCGAAATTCAAGGTTTTTCGCAGTTTTGTGCACGGTGTTTTAAAGTTCCTTGGTTTTTTTTTCCGGTCGCCTTGGTAATAATTGTTTATTTTTAAACAGATATGCATATTTCTACTGTAGACTTCCCAAGTGCCAAGCACTCAATTTAAACATTTTGATAATGTTGTTGACATGAGAAAAAGTGACTTAAGCGACTATTTTTAGGGAAATAGTGACTTTAGTGACTTTTCGGCGCAAAAAATGACTGACTTAAAAATAGTGACCTAGTCTGACTAAAAAGTGACCTGCTACCAGCCCTGTACGACCTACTTACGAGCAGCTCGCGACCCAAAGGTGATTGAGAAACACTGTCCTAGATCATTCCCAAGAAAAGCTTTCCAGAACTAATTTAATTTTTGTGAATCTATATCCAAAATGTTACATAAAGTGATAAAAGTTGTTTTAGCTTAAGAAAAAAATTAGACTGAAACGGTTAAGGAAAAAACAAAATAAGCGGATTTGCCTAACGTGTTTATGCCTAATGGGGTACACTCCATTTCTTTACGTATTTTATCCAAATTTCCCATACAAAATTCAACCTAAAAGCGCCAGCTCATCTTACAACCTAAAGGGTGATACGGTCAAAATTTGGTCAAGGGAAAACGCGTGTAAATCGGTGAAATCGTTTATTTAAAAAATCAAATTAAATTTCTTTTTCACGTTCAATTAGTATAAAATTCAGGAAAAATATTCAGTTAGGCTTCCGCTTTTCCAAATCCGAATTGCCGGGCCTTACGCTTGACCCCTGCCATCAGATTTTGTACAGCCACCTTGTCCACCTTCTTCGCCGCAGAAAGCCAGTTTGCCTTGAACTGCTGCTCGCCCTTAGCAGTTTTTTTGGTCTTCTTTAGGTTCCGCTTGACAATAGCCCAGTATTTCTCAATTGGGCGGAGCTCTGGCGTGTTGGGAGGGTTCTTGTCCTTGGGAACCACCTGCACGTTGTTGGCGGCGTACCACTCCATGGCCTTTTTACCGTAATGGCAAGATGCCAAATCCGGCCAAAACAGTACGGAACAACCGTGTTTCTTCAGGAAAGGCAGCAGACGTTTATTCAAACACTCTTCACGTAAATTTCTTGGTTGACAGTCCCGGAAGCTATGAAAATGCTGCTTTTCAAGCCACAGGTACAGATGGCTTGCCAAACCAGATATTTCTTTGCGAACTTTGACAGTTTCATGTGCTTGAAAACATCTGCTACCTTTCCCCTTCCTTTTGCCGTATAAAACTCCTGTCCCGGAAGCTGCTTGTAGTCGGCTTTGACGTAGGTTTTGTCGTCCATTACTACGCAGTCAAACTTCGTCAGCATCGTCGGTACAGTACAGCCTCCGGGATCGCGCTTTGGCCGTCGTATTTTGTTTATCATCGCGATTTGGAGTCACTACCTTCTTGTAAGTCGATAGTCCGGCTCGTTTTTTAGCTCGATGCACGGTTGTAGACGATACACCCAGCTTATTTGCGGCATCTCGGAGAGAGAGGTTAGGGTTTCGCTTGAAACTACCGGCAACTCTCTTTGTCGTCTCAGCGGCTTCCGGTTTTCGATTTCCCCCCGATCCAGACTTCCTGGCTGTCGACAAACGTTCCCCAAACACTTTAATTACATTTGTAACGGTTGATTTGGCAACTTTTAGCGATTTTGCCAACTTTGCGTTCGAGTAGCTCGGATTTTCGCGATGCGCGAGCAAAATTTTGAGACGCTGCTCTTCTTGCTTGGACGGCATTTTGACAACTGAAGAGTGAATTCCAGAATCAAAATAGGAGCAACATTCTACACACACACACCTTCAAAATGAGGGGTGTTCAGGTTTTTAAAATGCAAAATTGAAAGAAATACGTCAAGTTGATATTGACCAAATTTTGACCGTATCACCCTTTAATGAGCTTAAACTTTCAGAGAATGATTTTCTCACCTAAAGAAACAACTCTAGGGGTTGGCCCGTGGAAAATTAGAACTTTGATTTGTGTGGGACAGTCTACTACACATAGAATGCCAAGGCAGTCTGGTTTGAAATCGCTCTTCTCTTATCCTAGACACCTACATGTATCCATTATGAAACTTATTTTTTTAAATTATACAGTTTGGTACAGAGCTAAAATAACCTTATTTCCTCATATCAATGTGTAATCAAGTTATTCAATGTTTGAGCTGGGAAAACTTTATGGAATACCAAGAACTACCGGAATCGATGCATTAAATGGTTAAAGGCTCTGAAGCAAATCAAATACGAATCGTTCTTACCAAGTTGACTTTCCTTTGCTTCCTATCTCCCCGCAAAACCCTATTAAACTCCAATAAGATGCAAAACGGAAACGCGAAACTCGCACCAGGGCACAGATGTCACAAAAACAACCGCCGCCGCCACCGCCGTCGCCACCACCTTCTTCGTGAAGAGCATCGGGTGATGCGTAACAAACGAGCGATTAATTGCCGCCTGTAGAAATGGCGCTTGGGAATTATTCACTTCAGCTTGGCTATGTACTGTGTAGTACTGATAGCTGATATGAGAGCGGGTGAGTGTTTGTTCGTGTTCATTCTCTTCTTGGTGCCAATTTTTTTTTACTCGATCGTAAAATAAATGGCACACGAACTAAATTGCAGTCCGGATTTGGATTTGGTGCTGACGATAGCTATGTTTTTTTCGGTTAATTGATTCCAAAATCAAAGTGATGACTGATTGCCTGGAAGATACAATCGATGGATTATGGTTGCTTATCTTATCTACGTACTGCAGCCAAAAATGGATTTCAATAATAGCGTCTAGTCTTGTATTAAGACTGTTGCGAATGAACACCGGAATTTTAATATTAATCACTAATTGTTGGAAATCCTAAATGCCGTATCATCCATAAAATCTTTGCATCAGCACAGTAAAAGATAAGCTACTCAGAACTGCACCTATAAAGCTCCAGTGAATCATGCTCTTGATAGATTCATCACGAGTCCAATTAAACTCCCCACAGCCACGCTTGCTGATGACTGTCAATTGCATCCATGTCCCCTTTGGCGAGAAATGCACTTGACTGAGGTTAGAATATAGCAGTTGGTCGGTCGGTCGGTCGGTCGGTCGGTCCATACAGCAAACTTCAGAACAAACACCATTAGATTGATCCCTTTGCACATCGCTGCAGCATTCCACATTCTCAAACACGTTACATGATATCAATCTATAGTTAGGTCTGCCTTCGATACCCATCAGCAGCCATCAGTTGTGCTTGACTCAAATCAACCAGAGCAAACACACGATAAAAAAATCACGTTTGATTAGAAGCGCTGTGCACTCTCCTTGAACTCCTCGATCCCATTAGGAAAGTTTTTCTCTTTGAAACTGGAAACCTCTCGTCTGACGAAACTTATCAAATGATCTCAATTATTGTATTCCCATCCAGATCGGTCAATGTAATCCAAACATTCATTCGCCCTTGAAAATCCAACACGTTAACACACACACACAAAAATACTGATTGCGATTATTGTTCGCATTCTCTCCATTTTTCGGTTTATTTTTAGGAGCGGGCGAATCCGGCAAATCTACGATTGTCAAACAGATGAAGATCATCCACGAGACGGGCTACTCACAGGAAGAATGCGAACAGTACCGGCCAGTAGTGTATAGCAATACGATTCAGAGCCTGATGGCGATCATCCGGGCGATGGGCCAGCTGCGGATCGACTTTGCCGACCCGAGCAAGACAGTAAGTGTGCAATCTGAGTCATAAATGCCGTTTTTCTTCTTTTCCTTTTTTTTTCTCTTTTGATGATGGATTAGGCATTAGGGTGGTTCAAATTATCCAATTTCAACCTTTTGCAAAATTGTGTCGCTACAACTTTGCTGAAGGCTACTACTTTTGCAATCTCAACATCTTGACCAAATCGTAGATTTTGAGTTCCTTTTTTTCTAAGTCTGAATTATCTTGATAAATCACTTTTGCTTAAACCTTTTGCTGGATTTCTATGGAATTTCCTCAAGAATTCCCAGAGTTTATTTTAAGAAAAAATAATAAAGTAATGATGGTATATTGTAATTCACTTCAATTTTGTAAGCCATAACACTCAAGGAACTCTCAGCAGATCACTCTGACAATTCTTTTCAATTTGTTAATAATTCTCACAAAAATCCGCATATTTTTTTTCTTAACCATTTCAGTCCCAATTTTTATCTAAGGCTTGTTTTACGGAACTTTTAACACTTTGTGCAACATTTCGGCTATAGATGCAAAAAAAACAGATTATTTTAGAAAGCATTTTTTATGGGATGATCTAGGTCGTCCTAATTATTCTGGAGATTTGTTCTTCATATTTTCAGGTTCTAAAGAGGCGTATAGGATATTTGGAACGATATCTTAGAATCATCCTGCAGTTCAGATCTTTATATTTCTCAGACTCAACGAGGCATTCAATGATTTCTCAACTGAATATTTCAACCCTTACATATTCGTGAAGTCTCATAACATCATGTGAGATATATGATTGTTGTTACAACGTGCTCGGAATCTACAAATTATGCTGGAATTTTAATCTTAATGTCATGCGTTCTCAATGGAGTCTTGTGCAGTGTCCTGAGTTGCTATACGAATCTGGGGAAATGCGTGGGACCTCACCAAATTATGTGGGACATGATCTGTATAAGAACGTATAAAGGACACTGGCGTGCACAGAGTGGGGCAAGGTGGGGCAATTGCCCCTTTTATTGCGCCAATTCCTGAAATTTGCACCACAAAGGTGCAGGAATGGACAAACTTCAATGAAATTTTTTGGTCAAAAAATTGCACCACAGTGGCGCATACAAAAAAATTCTGGTGTAATTTGTTTTTTTCAAGGGTGTTCATGCAAGGTTAAAAGAAGAGGGTAAATTTAAGGTTGAAAAAATTCACCTTCGTTGTGGTAAATTATATAAAAAGCTTTTTATTGAATAATTCTGGTGTAAAAATATCATCAATGAATACATCTGGTGGAAAAATTGAATCACGCAAAAAAAATTGGAGGTGCACATTTAACTGAAAATTTCTGGTGGAACGTTCGCAACACTGTGGTGAATGTAGAAGCAAGGTTTATTCATATTTCTGGTGCATAATTTGCATCGTTCTGATCAATGCAAGCTTCATTGAAAATTTATGGTGAAGCTACCATGAAGAGGCAAAGCCTGAAAATTGCACCACAAAGGTGCATGGTGAAACAAACTTCACTGACAATTTTTGGTGCACCGTTCTAGTGAATGGAGGAGCATGCTTTATTGAAAATGTCTGGTGCAAAATTTGTATCGCTCTGACAAATGAAATGAACAGAAAATTTCGGATGGAACACTTGCACTGGTCTGGTAAATGAAAGCACAATCTTTATTTAAATCAAGCTATATTGAAAACTACTGGGGGAAAATCTGCATCGTTCTGGTGAACGGATAGGCAAGCTTTTCGGAAAATGTTTGGTCTCAAATTTGCATCCTTTTGTTCAATAGAGGAACAAACTTTAATAATAATTTCTGGTGTCAAATTTGCACCATTCTGATGATTGGAGGGAAGCTGCTTTACTGAAAATTTATGCTGAAAAATCTGTAAATAGGGGCAAGCTTTAGTTGGTGGAAAACCTGCAACATTCTGATGATAAGAGAAGCAAGCTATATTGAAAATGTCTGGTGGAAAATGGAAAAAGGATATCTGCACCAATCAGAAGATTGGAGAACAATTTTTATTGAACATTAACGGTGGAAAATTTGCATCGTTCTGGTCAATTGAAATTTTCTGGTGTAAAATTTTCTGGGGACAGTTGTATTGAAAATTTCTGGTGCAAGATTTGCAACAATCTGCTGCATGGAGGCGATAGCTGAATTGAAAATTCCCGATGTAAACATTGCACAGATCTGGTGAATGGTGGGGCAAGCTTTATTGAACATTTCTGGTAGAAAAAAAACTACAACGTTTTGGTGAATGGACGGACAACTTAAACTTGACTTCCGAGAAGAACCTCAAAGGTATTGAATTCTGAAGAAAAGTTCCAAAAGAAATGATTTCTGGGGATGAGGAGATCGAAGTAGGCAGCGCTGCGAAAATGACGTGTTTTGTTTTGCTGCGTCGTTTTCGTTCTTGTGAAAATGTGGAAAATTTACAATTTCAGTGTTAAAAAGTGTTAATTGAATGTACAGAAGTTGTGAAAAGTGCATTAAGTGAAAATCATCAAATCCTTCCCTTTCCATTGCATGAGGTGCCCTCCGTTCCGAATAAAGCGCAGCAACGTTCAGCTAAGTTTATTTATTTGCCTTTTAGTTCCTCTTTCCTCTATAACAGCACTTCCCAGCGTGCGGCCTGCGGCCCGGACGTGGTCTCTGGATCTCAGCAATGATATAACTCTAGTGGAATTTTGTTCATCATTATGAGTTTTAGCCCAGGAGGAATCAGAAATATTCAAAGATGCAGCCATTTAAAAAATACAAGATTAGGAAGATTGGACAGGACTTATCCCTCTAAATTGAGACGATCATTTAAATTACTAAATACCCGTCAATCTTTTATCTAGAGGCTATTTGAGCTACGGTCTAACTCCCGGGTCCAAGCTTCTTGCGTTCATAAGAACTTATTTCATACATAATGCCACTGCCAGACAGTGGGAGTTAGATTGTAAACAAACACACGTGGCATGGCAGCCGTTTGAAATGTCATTGACCAATTCAAACGGGGAAATATTCCGCCAGAATTAAGGAGCGAGCTTTTCCATGATTTCTTGGATTCTCAGGACTATCCCGCACGGCCAATGAGATCAACTTAAATTTGAGTTCAGTTTGCTCATAATCGCAAAGAGTGCAGAAACTCAGCGAAGAGTAAATTTGCCTCATGTTTTCCGTTGGAAAAACTCAAAAAAAAATGGCAAAGTTTTTCTTAGTCTATGAAGACTGAGAGAATCCAATCTTTACTTTTCTCATATTCGGGAATTTTTTTTCCTGGAAATCCTGCAAAAACATGAGCAAATTTACTCATCGCTGAATTCCTGAACTATTTCCGATTTATGAGTAAACTGCACAACCGTTTAAGCAAACTCAAAATTCGCTTCTTCTCGTATACGGGTAGATTTTATACATAATACCACTGCCAGACCACTGCCAGACACGAGTGTGATTGTAGATACATACAGTACATACAATAAATGAACGAATGAAAAATTGCATCAGTCAAATGTGTCAAAATTAGTCTGTTTTTTTTATAAAATCTTTATTCTAATCCTAACATATAAACATGTCTTACAAGCTAAGCTATTCTAAACTAATTACAGGCATTTATTTCTAAGAAGAATTTGAAGCTAGGCAAGGAGATCATATGTCGTTCTGTTTCCAAAATATATTGACTAAACTGAACAAATTTTTTTAGAATCATAATTTTGTCATCCCTGCTAAACTCTTCTAAGGTTGGAGCTATCAAACTGGAAAAGGTTAAGAAGCGCATTAAACGAGGATCAAATCTGTTTAGTAAATGTCTAATAAAATAGTTCCATGACTGATTGACCGAAAAACGTTTACAAAATATATGCTCAAGATCTTCGAGGAATCCGCATGATAAGCAATTAGGGTTGTCAGCAATACCTATGCGATACAAATGAGCTCTGTGATCAATTTTCCTATTATAAAGTAAATTAGGAATAGATTTTTCATTTGAGTTCAGGTTCTTTAAGTTAATATTATTCCAGACACGTGGCCAATTGTTTTGTTCTTTAATTTCAATAGTTGGTCTAGGCAATGATCCAATTTTATCAGAATATAGTTTTGTCATAGAAAAAGGTTGTGTTAGATCATGTTCGTAAAACAAATTCATGAAAGAAGGATACATATGTGGTAATATAGTAACAGGTTTCCTAATGACTACTGACTACTGATATTAGGCAGAATATAATTTTTCAACAAACACGTGTCGGTCGAATTAGGATTTATCCCAGGCTACTATTCTAGAAAAACGTAATTGATAGATATTGGGCGGAACGCGTCGGAATGTTTAGAAAAATAGGGCGCACGCTTGATCCGGTTTAAGATACTTTGTTGACTGCTTTCGGGAACATGATTTCATTTTAATAACTTGTTTACTTGTTTAACCAGGGCTTAAGCAATCGTCACGTCGGTCATAGCTTGTTATGATAGCCTGAACAATGCGTAAAGAGCAAACCGCGAAACATTGAACGTCGCGTGAAAGTGGAACTTAATGAAGGCCTAAGTGCTTTTTCGTAACTTTTAGTTTTCGGATTAGAAAAATCATCGGTTGCAGGACAGTGTTACCGATTTATATAGGATAATCCAAAGCTATGTTGATCATTATAACATTAAATTTTGAATAACAAATGATAAGACAATCTTATTCAAATGTCGTAATAATACCTCTGACCAAGGAAAAATGATTTATATAGTTTTCATAAAAGTTGACGATACAAATACTAATGAGGAAAGGAATTCCGCATTTCCTTTTCCCAAGTCCTTTTCCTCTCCTTCCCTTCCCTTCTTCTCTTTTCAGAAAGCGAGTAATGGCGCTATAACCATATGCCATATAGGGCTAGGACAAGAGTTAGTGCTCAGGTCCCAACCGCTAGAAGAAAATGGTAGCGAGCAAGGGCGCTATAACCTAGGCGAATACAGCATTCCCTCCGTATAGGCTACGTCCGCACACCGCTCTCTGTTGTCCTTCGACTGAGGTCGGCTGGATCAATTGAGGGATCGCAGTGGGTTGGCGGTGCCGTCCACGCTTGTACGGAGGGAGGACTGTACGCTCGAACACAAGGGGTAAATACCTGTGTTCCATCCCAGGAGATCGGACAACCAAGGAGTGTACATTAACTTTCTTAGCTCTGTCACTCCCAACGATTTATATAGCCTATTTTCAAATCCTGCATACGGAGCGGTTGGTACGGTATGTCCCCGCTCTTTGATTACCTGTGGATTAAATGTTAACCACTGTCTATACTTATTAAGTAGACATGGTAAACATTCACTTCCACAAAAATTAACTAAACGCTACACAGTAGGCCTGGCCGCTTTATTGTTTGTTTCACATCCTTGATGTGCAGCAGGCATTAATAATGACAAGAAAAATGATAGATGTATCATTTTCCAGGATTCTTTCAAGTACTGGCTGTGTATGTGTAGACTAGACTAGACTAGACTAGAAAAGAAATGATTTCTGGGGATGATTCCATGAAAATTCTGCGAATAATTTCTAGTGAATCCTGCAGATAGTTCCAAGATAATTTCGAAAAGAATACCGAGAGAATCAAATTTTGAATGAAATTCCGAGGATAATTTCAAGCTCATTTTCATTCTGGAGGATACAGAGGAAATTCTTCTGAAAATTTAGGGGAATTTCAGTTCCAAGGTGTTCTGAGAAAAAAAAAGTTCTATAATATTCCGAGAAGAACCTCAATGATATTGAATTCCTAGAACAGTTCCAAAATATTTCTGAAGAGAATTCAAAGAAAATTCTGCGGATAATTTCCAGTACATCCTGCAGAAAGTTCCAATATAATTTCGAAAAGAATACCGAGAAAATCAAATTTTAAGTGAAATTCCAAAGGGATTTTAAGCGAAATTTCAAGCGGATTCCGAAGAAAATTACTAGCGCATTCAGTTCCAAGGTGTTCTGAGAGAAAAAATCATAAAGAGTTCTAAACATAATTCAAGTAAACTTCTGAGAAGAATTTCAAAAGAGCTCTTAGGAGAGTTCTAAAAAAATCCGAGAAGATCCTCAAGGATATTGAATTCTGAGGACAGTCCCAAAGAATTTCTGGGGAGTATTCCAAGAAAATTCTGAGAATAAAGACCTAGTGTTATATTTCCAAGATAATTCCGAAAAGAATACCGAGAAAATTAAATTTTGAGTGAAATTCCAAAGGGATTTTGAGGAAAATTTCAAGGGAGTACCGATAATTTCTAGCTCATGCCGGGAATAATTTCTGGATAATACTGGGGAAATTCTTCTGAAACTCGAAGGTAATTTCAGTTCCAAGGTGTTCTGAGTAAAAGTCAAGGAAAGTTCTAAAAATAATTCCAGAGGACTTCTGAGAAGAATTTCAAAAGAGTTCATAGAGTTCTAAAAAAAAAGTTTTTGGATTCCCTAATTGAAAAGTAGGTATTAGTTTGCAATTGAACCTTGGTCGATTGTTGTCTTACTAAAAAATCGTCTAAGAATCTTCTCTGAAAAGGTCAATGAACAGCTTTAAGTGTGTTGGTTTATTTCCTTTTAATTCCGTTATAATTGATTATCTTTTGACAGGCACGCGTATTTCGTCTACTACTTGCAGACTTCATCAGTGCCAAGCACTCAATATCACTGATCAAGATTGGATTGATCAAGAGCAATATACTGTTTGTTCACTGCTATGTGCACTGTTTGAACCTTGTACTTGTCGACGCAGTGTGCATTCATCTCGGTTTCGTAGGGGATCAAGAAATTACCATTTTCTTTTGCGGTTAGGTGCCAAATCGACTTCCAAGCAGATTACTATAAGAATCCGAAGGATCGAAGAGCAACTTTCCTATTCGATATCTAAGCAGGATAACCTCGGATAGGATCAAAGAGAAATAAGAATCGAACAAGGTAGACAATTTGGGGGAATATTTACCACTGATAACTGCTGTTTAAATGTGTTGTAATGCTCATTAGGTAGCAGTAGCACGATGCAGACTGATTTGTTGATTGTACGAATCTGAAGATCTATATCAGAACATATGACATCATGTAAGACATGTTGTATGTCATGGCAGACAAAACATATTTGGAAGGCTTCGTTATCTCTAAAATATCTTCAATACTCTTGTATTGACAAAATATCATAGGTTATCAGATAGTCTCTTATCACATCAGGTTGATCAGTCCTTCAGATATTTTCATATTTCATCAGGATCACCAGGAATTATTCCGCAGACCCTCAACTGATCAAAAAATCAAGCGAAATCCTTCAGATATTCTTTGATTATATCCGGAGAACTTTGAGATTTGGGCGTAATTGCTTTTGTAAACAAACACGTCTATCGCCGATTTCTCGTAAATTGAAACTCAATCTCGCGAACAAACCATAACAAATGATAGATGAATAATTTCTCTACCTGTTTGTGCCATTAATTTTTTAGATTGAGCTTTAGTTTGCGAAAAATTGGCGATTGTAGTGTTTTTTTACAAAAGCAATTACGCCCTAATCTCAAAGTTCTCCGGATATCTGACTGATGACCTTCAGTCTATGAGATAGTTTCTCATTATATAACGTTTGGTAAGGATTTATTCCGAAGAACTTCAAACATTATCTCATCATACTTGGGTGTTAAGGAATTATTTTGGAGATCTACAACTAATCATGAATTCAAACGTCAGAATCAGAATTATATACTTTTATTTTGAAGCCCCGAGAGATCCCAAGTAACAATTCAAGCTGAACAGTAAGAACATAAGCTGATTATTGATTGATTTAAGGTGTACAAAGCTGATTAACAGCAGGCTGAATATACAGTTGATTAGTAGTGCATGAAGCTAATTTTATCCCCATAATTCAACCTCAATAAGTTAGCTGATCTAAAGATTGAACAAGCCTTATTTTAGCGCAACACTACTCCACAGATTTGTGTCATTGAGCAATGCACTACAAATATTTTGATAGCCTGGTTTGTTAAATGCAATCAGTGTCACTCGTTGCATTTCCGACATTTTAGTTCTTCTAAATTCACTGCCTACCTTTCTAATTCCAAGCAGCGGTAGCAGTAGAGACAAGGTAGAGGAGCTTTTTAGGAATAGCTACAGGTAGAAGTGGGCTGCAATGACGTCGGAAGTATTAACATTTATATTTATGTTTTTTGACTGCTATATTGCACTGAATTTTCAGACAGAGTTCCAAAAATACAACTCAATTATGGCACTAAAATAGTTTCCACATGACCATCGCAATAAATCGCGCAAATGTGTCCACATTGAGTTAACTGCACTTGAAAATGAGAGGAATGTTTTATTGTCACCAGTAGTGGTTTACAATTCTGCATTGCTACTCTTCCGGTTGCTGTTGTTCAACTTAAATTTAACGTGTTCCATGTTAATGATCATAATTTTGCCACATATATGCTTAAGTGGTCTAGTAGGTTTGATTGATGCCTGTGATCAGCGACTCCTGGTTCGAATCCCGAAATGCAACGGTAATTTTTAAACTTATAATAACAATATAAATATGTAAATCCAATTAGTCAGCACCAGTGTTGGGAAAATATCAAAAAATCAAATCTCACCAATGCCAAAGATCACGCTTGATTTTCGTAGACAAAAATCAACAAGCAAACAACTGCGGTTGATTTTGCAAGCTGTGATATCGCAGCTCGGAACATCAAGCTAACAAAACTCACCAACTGCAAATTTCACCAAACTGTGGTGAGATTGAGTTTAATGATTTTTGTTTTACACCCAAATGCAACTTCCGTAACTTCCAATAACGGCTTGCAGCAGTCCCTTCGCGTCTGCCATCGGTGCAGATTAAAAAGAGATAGCAAACTATGCTTTCTCTTTCTAAGAAAATGATGTGCAATAGAATCATTTTTGTGACGAGTCAACTCTCAGCTTGATGTTTGCACGTTGTGAATAGTCTCGCAATATCAAATGAGCTTGTAAAATCAATAATCAATACCAATATTTTGTTCCAATATCACGCGTGATATTCGAGCCCATGAGAGTGGAAAAATATCAATTTATTTCTGATTTTGCCAACACTGGTCAGCACCTTGTTGCAGTCCCATTAAAAATATATAAGATATGAAACGGTCTTTCATTATTATTATTTTCTTTATAAAACTAGAAGGCTGAACAAGGGTTGGAAAAGCCTGTTATTTAATGCATTAAAAAGCATATAATTTATATAACTGTTAAGCTTTTGGCTGATTAAAATCACCAGATTTAGATATTTAAAAGCTGAACAAAGGTTAACGTGGTATATGTACAACAATTATTCAAACTAAGGCTGAATTAAAATCGATTCAACAACACTTGTTAAGCATCAAATTGTTACCTGGGATGATATTCTCTCATCATATTAGATTAATGGGAAATTATTTTCAAGACCTTTTTCATCTCGTTCGAAGTCTTTTACATGTTCTCTGATCATAGTTATCAAGTTGATGAGAAATTATTTTGTACATATTCAGCCAAAGCATATGCTCTCATTATATTACGTTGGTAATAAATTCTTCATATATGCTCTCAATGTATAAGATTCATTGAGGATTGTTCTGAAGACTTTGAATTGAGACCATAAAAGCTTCAGAAATTCACTCACTATCTTAGGTTGATCAGGAAATATTATGACGACCTACAACCGTTAATAAATTTATCCTAAGTCCTTCAGATATTCTTTCTTCATGGAGAAAATAGCTCTAATGTTGGCCTATTGATCTAAGATTGGGTCCATCGCTAAAAATCTGCTATTTATCAATTTTATCTAAATGAACGCGTCATTGAGATTTTTGTACTAATGGATATTTTTGGTCGCTTTTGAAAATTTAGTCGATTGCTGAATTTATGTATGGGCCCAAATTAGGGGTATTTAGGCCGATATTACATCCATTTTCCCTAACAAAATTATCACAAATTATTCGTACGGCTTCAGTCCTTCAGATATTTTTTCATCATAGGGTTTTTGATCTAATTTCCGTCCTACTAATCAGAACCCGCACTTTACCTATTTTTTCTGAACGAGTTTAAACAACGAGTGGAATATTTCTGCCAAAGATGACTTCTAAATTTATTCACCTTTCCATACGCACCGTTGGATTTGATAAAGAGTCACACATTCGTTCTACGAGTTTCAATTCCGTCCTAACGCATTGAAACGCCATTAGATTTTCTTCGTCCTACGGAAAAAGGGGATTCGCTAGGAGTGCTTCTTTTGTTTTGAGAACAATGAACGTAAATATTCATACAATGCGCTCCAATAGGATTTATGTTGTAGCTAATGAACTAACGCATCGGAACAAACCTATAATTGGTTTTTGCACGGTAACATCATTGATATTATTGATCTTTTCTGATCGATAGAACGGAAATGGGCGATTACGACGAAGTAGCGCACTACCCTACCTATAGGTAGATCAGGAAATTACTGAAGAGGGTTACGGAAAGTACAATGTTCAACACCACCATGCCACGCTCAATGTTCACTCGGCTGTCGACAGAAGCAGACCACTCTCGACGTCTGTCACGCGATCGTCTGCTTATTCTGTAGCAACTATTGTGTGGTCCTCCTCATTGTTCTTCGTCAGCAGTTCTTTCAGTCGATGCGACGTCGACTTTGGAAAGCAACTATTTCGTGATGAGTGTGTGAGTGATGACCACGTTTTGCGTCCATTGCTGCAATGGAAGCGCTCTGCCCCTCGTTGGCGATACTGCCATACAATGAAACCACTGGAAGCGGATCCCGTTCTGATGGAGGAGGCTTATTGGACAGCGGAAGATAAAGTGTTTATTGTGCTGTGCCTTTTGACTATAGTTTTACGATGTTTTGTATAGTAAATAAGAATCCTCGGCTCTGTAAAGTTAATTCGATTGAGCTTTATCAAATAAATAAATTAACAAACCACCATGCCACGCTGTCTACCTAAGATGTGTTGCCAATACAGCTTCTACTCCACATGATATACAGTGAGGCCATGCGAATTTCTGTGGATTTGTTAATGGGTCATTGTCTGGACTGTAAAATGGTTGGGAGAGCCCGAAGTGATTTGTCATTACAATTATGTGCCTCACATGATATTTTGGAGCACTACAAGACGCTTCGGGTTTGAAAATTTGATCAGAACAACGCACAATACCTCGTTGAGATTGTGGAGCGTCAGGATTTGATCTTCCGGATCAATGGGAGAAGCATGGTAAATTCATCTGTATATCTCAAATGATGTTATGAGGTCCCACAAAGTTCTATAGATTTGCATACTATATCAGGACATCGCGTAAGACTTTGTTGAGCCAGTGGAGTTCAATATCTAAGCTACAGGATAATTTGGCTATCTTAAAATACGTTGTCATTATAACTATGCCCGAGCAACACACATGTTATATATCAGTTTATATAACCTTTATATGACTGGATGTGGTTGTAAAGAAGTTTACTCAACATAATTATATGAATGGGTGTTACTTGGGTGTATTCCACCTTATAGCATGGGGCTCCACGACGCTCTACGGGTTCAATTATCCTGTAGGATCATCTAAACTCCAGGCACTTTGGAGAACTTAAGATATTTTGCCAATGCAAGTCTTCCACATGATGTGATGAGGTAGACTGAGCTAAGGTGAGTCCCCATTTAGGTGTAAATGTAGAAGACCAGGTCGAATAGCCCTATTCACTACATCACTAGTTCTGGGAACTACAGAAACGACCTGAGGGGCCTTGAAGAGATGAACCAGCCTCTGGCCGAAAGTCTCGCTGATAAAGATAACCTAACCTAACCTAACCTGAGGGAACTTCCAAAAATTTCATCTTTAGGGACCTTCGAAAAATTCTATCAAACACTGCGATCTCACAATATCAGAAAGATATTAAAATATGATTGCATTAAAAAAACTTTCAAAATCGTTCCCAAGACATTATCGGAGTTCTTCCAGAGCACTTGCAGTGAGAGGGTGAGAGGGGTCTTCAATAAAAAAAAATTGTAGAATCACGACTCCGTAAAACTCCCGCGATTGAGCTTTTCAAATAAATGGATTTTAAAAAGAAATATTGATCAACCTCTTCCACAGCATCTCAACGATGCACTTCCAGTAGCCACCACACAAGCGTACGTACTGCTACCGATATTCTTATTGCTTTCGAGCTTTCTGTTAGGGGCAGAGGATTTCATCCGGTACACCTCCGCCTTACATATATCCCTATTCCTAGCATAAAATGTAGCCCCCTTCCGATTGAGGAAATTAAGCGACCATGCATACACCTCGCAGACCTGTGTACATGTCGCGGTCCAATTCCGCAGGGAACTTCTCCTGGATGACAGGCATAATGCATACTTGTTTCAAATTTGAACTTGATGAAGATCACCTTCTCCTCCGCAATCCTGTAGGGGAGAATGGTATAGAACGCACCCCCTGGGCAGAACGCACCAGCTGACTTTCATTTGTGTTTTTCATGGCTTTTAAGTAACTTTTTTGTTGTCTTATCAAGCAGCACTTCTAGCATAGTATCTGAACTCAAAATCCTGCATGATAAATCCTAGAATTGGATTTAAAATTCCAAGAAAAACTCAAAATAAAATGAAAAAGTGCGTCTTACCCCGGGGGTGCGTTATGTACTGTTCTCCCCTACGTTGCATCCATGTTAACAGCATTCGCAGCCAATGATTTTACGAAATTGGTTATCTGCCCATGATGCTTTGCCGCTCCATTTGGATAGGCAAAACAAAGGGCGCACTTTATTTCTACTAGGGTTAACTACCCCATTTCCGGCCTATTAAGCACAATCCGCACTTAGTCTTTCTTAATCTATCGCAGCTTAGCACCAAACGGAATGTTATTATTACTGATGGCTTCAAAATTTATTTACCTTTTAATTTTTATTTAAAATTTATTTAAATTTTGTATGAGCCGTGGATAATTGTCAAACCTCCCCCACTGTCTACGTAGTTTATGACTTACTTACTTACTTACTTAAGTGTCCTGAGCGCCATCCCTGGCGCAAAGGGCCAACGTGAAAGATCTCCATCCTGGGCGATTGTTTGCTTTCGCCTTGACCTGGGCCCAGGTCAAATTCCGGTCGACTTGCTTAATCTCCTTGTTTAGGCTTCGCCGCCATGAGCCCCTGGGTCTGCCTCTGCTGCGATGTCCGGCTGGATTCCAATCCAGCGCTTGTTTGCAGATTTCATTTCCGCTCTTCCGTAGAGTGTGGCCAACCCACCTCCACTTACGTTCCCGAATTTCTGTCGATATCGGCTTCTGGTGACACCGTCGATGGAGCTCGGCATTCGAAATCCAGTTGTGAGGCCACCAAGCACGAATTATATACCGCAGGCATCGGTTGATGAACACCTGCAGCTTCTGTGTGATCTCCGCTGATACGCACCATGTTTCGCTAGCGTACAGCAGTACAGATTTCACGTTAGAGTTGAAAATTCGGATCTTTGTGCGGAGACTAATCTGATTTGACTTCCAGATGTTACGTAGTTTATGAACAGACCCCTATTAGGTGAAAACAGTTACACTTTGATAACAAAAAAAAAAAGGGCTTTCAAAGTGGTTTTATGTTACTTCATACGCGAAGTTTGCGATTTTCAGAGTTGGTTGGAAATGCTATCTAACATGAAGCTTTAGTGTGATCATTTTTTAGCTAGAGAATGGTCTTAGAAGAGGGTAGGTAACGGAACTATCTACCTACCCTCTTCTAAAACCATTCTATAGCTAATAAATTATCACACTAAGCTTTTCATGTTAAATAGCATTTCCAACCAACTAAAAAAAACAAGTTACTGTTTAAATTTTAACAAGTCAGTTCGATCGCTAGTTTTAAGTTGTTCAACACTATTATTCAAGCTAGTTTTAGTAACCTGATTCGCTGCTGTTCGGAAAAAAATCCCTTAACCTAACTAAAGACTGGACTCGGAAAAAATGAGACACACAAAAATGATCACCAAAAAATCATTTTAAATCGGATACTTCTCAAATTTTCAGGGATTAAATAACTATATATTAGCTATGTTTTGGCATAATTTATTTATTGAATTTCCTCCCCCAAGCTGAATGCTCGTACATTTCTCTTAACACTGCTCATGAGATCTTGGGCGAGGCTTTGCCCATCTTCCTTACACAGTTTCTCCCAGTTTTTCTTGAAAGCTTCACCGGTTTTGAATGTTTTTCCGCTTTTCTTCAACTTCTTCTTCATTATCGCCCAAAACTTTTCGATCGGACGAAGTTCTGGTGTATTTGGCGGGTTCACCTCCTTCGGGACCAAATTAACGCCCTTCGCTTCGTACCAATCCATTACAGGCTTGGCGTAATGGCACGAAGCGAGATCCGACCAGAACAGCGTGGGACCACGGTGAGAGCGGAGGAAGGGCAGCAAGCGCTTCTGCAAGCATTCCTCTCGATAAATCTGCCCGTTTATGGTGCCGGTTGTAACGAACGGCTTGCTGTACCGTCCGCACTCGCAGATCGCCTGCCACAACATGTACTTCTTCGCGAATTTGTCCATCTTTCTTTCCGGAACTTTTCCGGAACCTCCATGCGGGACGTACCGACAAAAAACTCGAGGCCGGGGATTTGTTTGGTGTCCGCCTTGATGTATGTCTCGCCGTCCATGACGAGACAGCCTGGCTTGACCAGCCACTCACGGTACAGCTTCCACGCACGCAATTTGGCCACCGTGTTTTGCTTGTCAGTCCGGTTTGGCGCCTACCTGACCTTAAAAACACGTAGCCCAGCCCGCTTCATGGTCTGCTGGACGAACCACTTCGACGAATTGACCTTTTTGGCCACGTCTCGGGTGGAAAGGTTCGGGTTATTCTTAAAGTACTGCCTTATCTTCCGCGCCTTCTCTGGGTATTCCGTTTTCGGTGGTCTTCGTCTCCTGGAACATCTTCACAACGCGGGACACGGTGGAATGGTGGATTCCAAGCCTTTTGCCGATCCATCTGTGCGACTGACCAGGATTATCGATCACCGCGCCCAAGATTTGCTGGCGTAGCTCTTCTTGTTTCGAATGCATCTTGAAAACTAATTGACAGATAAAATTTTGCACACATATACTTAACACTCTAAACTAGTATTACCCAAAAATTTCATTAATTTTTACCCACGCGATAAAAAGCTACACCCAAAACAAAGTATCGCATTTTTTCCGAGTCCAGTTTTTAGTTGCGTGGGCGAGAAAACTGTCGTGAGAAATTGACGATTTAAGTCATGTTTTTACATAAGCACTTATGTCTATTTAATAATTGGCCCTTTGAATTGATTAGAATTGAGGCTACAAACAATTGAAACTTAGTTAAATGCGCTTGAAATCCACGAAAATTTCGAAATTTGCGACACCCAAGTAGTCGTATCAACTCTGCATTTTGGCCAATATCTGATGAATAAAAAAAATATTTTAAGCAAGTAAATTTACTACTGAACCTTTAAAGATACTGATATTTATTAAAAAAAAATAGAGTCAGAATCACTGTCTGTTTTTATCATTTACCATCACACACAAGGAGTAACGCTACAACCCAGTGTACATGAATTGCGTACGTTTTGAATATCTTTGCTGTGAAGTACGAGCGAAACGAACAAATGAGTTCATTAGGGGTATTCACGTAGGGTCGTATTATTAACTAAGCATATTTGCTAAAAGTTTACCACTGCTTGTATGTGAACGAACCATGGTAACATTGCTATGTTTGGATGCGTAAAGTACGGACTGTCAAAATCATCTGCCATGACTACCACTCGTGCAAAAACAAATTAGATGCCGGCTTCTGTTTACAGTTTTGATGACGTACGGCGCGAGCGGCACGAGAAACGAAACGAAATGCGAGAAACGAAGGGTGCGCTGATTTTGTTACGGTCATGACATTATTTTTTGAACTATTCAATTGCAAAATTGGATTTAATTTTTAAAGTTTTCTTTTCGTTTGATAACATATTTCCAGTCACATAAAACGAAGAACAACAACATCATGAACTCATTTATGTTGGTGATTTATTAATGTAAAAACTACATTTTAGAACCCCTCAGACGTGGTATTCTAAAAAGACGTAAATGAATACACATCAAAATCGAGGAGTATTGACAGACAGCCCTCGTAAGTCTTTTTCCTTTGAAAATAAAACGAGCTCGTAAACATTTGGGTATATATACACGGTATACAAGAAATACACTAAATACCATTCGCTACGTGAATACCCCTATTATACATCTACGAATACGCGTTTGTTGATATTCACCATTGCTTGATTATCCAACCCAAAATTGTCAATCCCTACCCTGCCATCCATTTGTTACCTCTAACCTCTAGATAGCCGCGAGTAATCAGCCCCCGCTTTACTAACGTTAGTTCTAAGTAATTTTGTTATCTAAACAATGAATATCGGCTCCGCAAAGCTACAGCAAATGAGCCAAGAAAAATAGACGCATTATTAAAAAAAACCAAAATTTTCAAAATCAGAAGCGATTCTCAAAAGCAAAATAATCAAATTCATTTTGAGCAAAATGATTATTTTTAATATTGTCGACTCCAGAGTCTAAAACCTAGATATTATCATCAATTCAGCATGACGCAATAATTTTCCATCGATCTGTGTGTAAAGACCAACACGACACGTTCTTCAGAGCTACATATGTGTAAAATGAAAATAATAATTTTGCAATTGATTTTCAAAATCATCCCCACCAAGATGAAGATGAATAATGATATTGACAACAGCACATGCAATTAAACATCCAGCCACAAGTGAACAAAAACAAATGTTAACTTCGATAGTCAGAGATTGCCTTGATCAAGAGAATGTGTTTACGTCAAAATTCAAATTAATGCAGGTAGTTGATCTATCTGTTAAGGCTGTCTTCATTTTCAGCTAAGTTGAGTGTAGAAGGAATGATTTTTATCAGCACTGGTCTGAATCATTCAGATGTTCAACAATTCGCACTCTGGGCTATTGAAAATTTATCGCGACTTAGCAAAAACAAAATATCCTGAGCTTTCCTGAAATTAAGATTCCCAGACGTAAAATTTTGTGTGAATCCAAAAAATGCCCTTCTTTATTTTGATACTAGATGAGACTCACCCTAGTAGCTCAACCTAGACTCCCGGATAACTAGCTCAGTAGCATGAGACCCCTGAACTGTGTCACAGGGCCGGCATGTATGCTACTGGGTAATTCGGAGGGGCTATGCGGAACATAGTGTGCAGATATGGGATTACTCTAGTGATGGTGAAATTAATTGAAAGCTAAAGTGTGGGTGGACAAAGTCTAGAAATTTATTAAAATGGTATTATGGTGCGGATTGTTTTATTGGGCTATTGTGGGGTGTGTTCTATGGGTTTCTGCTTCTTTGGTACGTACCGGTGGGGTTTGCTCGACGATGGCGAGCGCTCGCGGGTGGTGATTGTCCTGAGGCCGATGTTGTTTGATCGCGATGGCGGTCCGTGGCTTGATCACTCCGTCGGCAATGGCGGATCGGTGGCTTCAACTGGGCTGGAAGATGGCGCCTGGTGACTGGAGCTGTGGTCTCGACAATGGCGGATCGGAGGCTTGTGTTTGAGCGTTGCAATGGCTGTTCGCAACCAGGGAATGTAGCGATCCCTGTGCAGCTACCGAAGTTGATTTTTCTGTTAGCAACGGCGTATCCCTTCGTTGGCAAATATCCGCTGACCGTGACAAGGCCACCTAGGTCGAGCCGAGAAGGGTCTTCCTCCTTAACGATTAGGACTTCCGAGTCCGAGGATGCTCTCCTTTCTGGCAATTACAAGCCGGAGAGTGGAAGGTCCTTGAGTTTTAGACCAAGACAGTCGAGACTGACTTGGTCGAAACGTGCCGATTGTGAGGATATTCGTGGAACAAATAGAAAAGGTCCAGAACGGAACAGAAGGAGGTTGTTCACTGAACTTTGAGGCACTTTGTTCGGTTCACTATAGTCTTGACTCCACTCACGACTTGTCACGACCATCCCAGCTATCAAAAGCCCTCCTTTTCCCATCCAGTTTTCAATTCGTTCCTTATTTCCTCCATTTTCCTTCCTTGTAGCTTATCACACCCCATCCAAATCATCTCCTTCGCCTTTTCAGTTTTTCTACCACAGTTGATCACAACACCCTTTCGATCCTGTCTCGTCCAATTAAGTTTATAAAAATATCAATTTCAATCTAATCCTACTAACACAAATTTATACATTTTTCAATTTATAGAAATTTTACCAACAATCCTACTAACCTAACACTGACACTAAACAAACACTACAGTTTCCTAAAACAACATGCACAAATTAAAACCTAGGACATTGTAACTAAACGGTTACAATTTCAAAACCTGACCCGATTTTTTATCGCTGACCCTCACTACGACGCTTGACCCAGAATCTTTAAAATTTGCTGAACCACGATAGGTGGAAAATTTAGTTAAACCCCCCCATAACAAATGACGCAACCGTAGCGTAAATTCTTCATTGTATCATGTTGAGCTAAGCTTGGCAGAAAAAAACGTATTTGTTAAAAAGCATGCATGCAATAAGGCCAATTTATGTTATATTTTTAATTAGACCAAATTGTGCTTGAACATTTAGCTAAGTAGCATCCGGAACAATTTGTCCAAGTACTTATATCTTGATTATTGGAGAAATTTGGCTAAAACTCGGAGCCTTTAGTTTTTCTAAGTCCCAGAATCTTGAAAATATAGTCAAGCCCAGGAAGAATGTTTACCATATGCACCAGTGGAGGTGCCCAGGATACTTGGGTGCGTGGAAGATTAACAATTTTGTAAAGATCTTGTTCTAGAATGACGCTCATGATTGTCGAATGGGTTGGTAAATTTCAATGAATATATTATCTGATAGAGTTACATTGATATTTTGAATAGCTCCCTTCCATCAGAACTTTATTTCGACTTGCCAATGTAATAGGATTACTTATTTGAAATATTTCCACTGTTCCGACATTGATGAAAATTTGGGTTTGAGCTGTAAGTATGTATCATCAAGTCAACTAACAATGTTGAATATCCCTCTCCCCTTCCAGGACATTGCCCGCCAATTCTTCACATACGCCTCCGCCACCGAGGAGGGCGAACTGACGCCGGAGCTGGTGTCGCTCATGAAGAAACTGTGGACCGATCCGGGCGTGCAGCAGTGCTTCTCCCGGTCGCGCGAATACCAGCTGAACGATTCCGCAGCCTATTACCTAAACTCGTTGGACCGCATCTCACAGCCAAACTACATCCCCACCCAGCAGGATGTCCTCCGGACGCGGGTCAAAACGACCGGCATCGTCGAGACGCACTTTAGCTTTAAGGGTATACACTTCAAGTGAGTATGACACGAATAACACCCGGTCCGACGACGACGCCTCAATCAAAATATCCGCTCATTTTATTTATTCGGCAACTTGTCGCTTACCATAATCTCCCTATTGTGTTTGATTGCAGAATGTTTGACGTGGGTGGTCAGCGGTCAGAACGAAAGAAATGGATACACTGCTTCGAAGGTGTAACGGCAATCATTTTCTGCGTGGCGCTGTCGGGTGAGTTGAATGGTTTTTGTATGCTTACTATGCAAATTCCTAATGATCTAATCCCGTAGGGTACGACCTGGTGTTGGCGGAGGATGAGGAAATGAATCGAATGATCGAGTCTATGAAGCTATTCGATTCGATATGCAATTCAAAGTGGTTCGTCGACACGTCTATCATTCTGTTCCTGAACAAGAAGGACCTGTTCGAGGAGAAGATCACCCGGTCACCGCTCATCATCTGCTTCCCGGAGTATACCGGTAAGTGAACCATTTGCAATGCATCTAGATTCTAGAACATTAGACAGGGTGTCTACTACCCTGAATTACCTGGAAACCCGGGAATTTTTTTCCTACAAAAACCAGGAATAACCAAGGCATTTTGAAACTCTCGTATCAAGCATCAAGCAATACTTAAAAACAAAAATACAATACATGTATTAAAGTACGCCAATGAATTTCAAAACATTTTAAAATACAACCACTGTTTCTTCCTCGCTATTAACTTTTACTCAATTCCTGGATCTCAACTTGTTCAAGCCCGACCAGGAGAAAATAACTTATTAATACCAAAGTCAGGTATGAAAATAGCATAACTGGCAACCTTAATATGGTATTGACTAGCCTGGCATAAGAGTTACCATACCAAAAATAATACCTCAAAAATGTTCTACGAACTAATAAATAATATATGTAGTTATTATAATAACTGGCGGATAGTTAACGATTTTTTTTTTTTGAGTCCAGAATACCATAATTTGTTATTTAAAAAGTTGTTTAATACCAATCCAATAACTCTTTTAGGTGTTATTGTTTAAAAACTAAAAGAGCGTGTTTTGTTATTTTGGTATTTATTTTATATTTTTCAAAATATTTCGATAACTGACTAAAATAAAAACTAGTAAGCAAAAATAGTACCAAAATCATACCTATCATGCCTAATTAAGACATTCATATGTTATCGATTATTTATCGATTCTTGTTCGGGCATGGCCAAACCTTTTAACTCTTCTTTCTCAGGGTGTCCAGCCATTAGGCCGAAGGTTATTAGGCCGGATGGGCATTAGGCCGAATGTTTTTTTTTTTTTTTTTTTTAATCTTTATTTTAGAGATTTTTAGCCTGAGGCTAGTTCATCTCTTATTAGGCCGAATGGTTGCCATCTTACCCAGACTTGAATAAATTTTGACGAGCTTCCAGAAATACTTATGATAGTTGAAGATGCTTATTTCAAATAACAGACTAAAGTGGTAATTTTTATACGATAGATGAGGAGATGAAAGTATAGAATTGATAGTTCCGTTAGAGTACAGCAGTGTGAAAATTGCATATAGAGAGTAGAATTTATACGATTTGTACCTTCTTAAAGTTGTCCTAGCTCGCTTTCTACCCTCTATATACAATTTTCACACTGCCGTACTCTAACGGAACTATCAATTCTATACTTTCATCTCCTCATCTATCGTATAAAAATTACCACTTTAGTCTGTTATTTGAAATTAGCATCTTCGTCCGGTCGTTGCTATCACGATTGTGAATTTACGTGTTTGGCTTTCGCACCGATAGTTGCTAAACTTATCGTCGAACTTCGAACTGAAATCGATCACAGAGGCGATATTCATATACCTAACTACGAAGACTGAAGATTGAAGGTTAAGATCCAACTACAGACCCAGGTACTCAAGAAACGGTCCTCCGGAAGATCCGAATAGCCCAGAGATTTTTGTTTTAAATCACTTGTTGTGATGCTACATGAACGAATTTGAATCTGGGACCAACATGCGCACACTGGTGGTCACGAAACTGTCCTCTGGGAGATCCGGAACATCCATAAAAGTGGTTAATTCGTAAAAATGATCGAAATATCGATCTTCGTATGCTCATCTTATAAAAGTTGCGCACCAAAAAGCATAAAGGCATTTTCGGATGCCCATCTGGATTACTAGATTACATATTTTAGCTTGTGAATTTATCAAAAAATCAAGACCAACAATTGAAATGGCCTTAACTTCATTTTGTAAACAAACCTTGTAAGGCCATTTTCTCGAGAACCGAAGTCCGCAAAGGCAAACCAACATAACGAACAGGTAGGGGAAATCCTCCTCTACCCGATTGTGGTTTAGGTTTGCGAATGAAGGTTTCGGTTCGCGAGAAAATGGCCTTACAAGGTTTGTTTACAAAATGGAGTTAAGGCCATTTCAATTGTTGGTCTTGAAATGTTGAAACCTTTAAGAAGTTCTGATTGATAGAAATGTGAGGAAGTTAAAAGATCTTTAAGCAAGGCAACCTAATAGATTTCAGGAAAATTTACTTCAGCGAAGATCAAGAGCTTCAGGGCAGTTCCATTAAATTCAGGAAAATTTAAGCTTAAAGACCTATGAGTAGATTACGTGAACTTCGGGTAAGTTCTGAAAATGTTAGGGCAGTTCCATTCGTTTCGAGAACTTTATGGCAGTTCCATTTATTTCAGTAAAATAAAGGAAACCATCAAGAAGTTCCGAAAATTTAAGGATAGTAAAGAAAAAACTTCAGGGAATGAACTTAAGAACATTAAGAAAGCTACACACAAGATCCATGTTTGAAGGGAAGTTTAAAAATCTTCTGGGCAGTTCCATTAATTTCTGAACAATTCCAGGAACATCATCAGGAGAACATAAGGAAAGTTCCGTAAACTTCAGGAAACAATAGAGATCTTCAGAACCCGAGCAGGAACGAATATCTCGATACCTTAAATTGGTATGGATGAGCCTGACATAAGAGGTAAAATACCAAAAAATAATACCAAAAAATGTTCCCACAATACCATTCCAATACCAAATTATGATAATGCAATAACAAAACAATACCACCCAGGTATTCTTTCGGTATCCAAATATCAATTTTTGGTATTTACAAAGTATTTTCCATGTAATTTTTTGGTATTATTCTTTGGTATTTTACCTCTTATGTCATGCTGGTCAATACCAAATTTTGGTAGCAAATCAGAATTAGGTATTCATTAGTTATTTTCTCCTGCTCGGGAAGAGTCTTAGTAATGAAAAGAAGTACGAGAATTTCAGGAAATTTTTTAGGCAAACTGTGGGAACAAAAGAAAATTTGAGAAATTCAGGAATAATAATTTAAAAAAAAAAATTCAGCGATGTGAAGATAACTTGAGGTTTAAAGAACTGCCTAGTACCTCAAAGAAGTTAAACTAGGGAACTTTAGAGAATTTCAGAGATATTAACGGCACTTCCAATAACTTCATAATTTCATAACTTCATGAAATTCAAGATATTCCAGCCTTTCAGGGAAGTTCGAAGATCTGTATGATTAAGGTCCGATAAATTCCGGTCAATTCCATAAACTTCAGAAAAACTTAGAGAATTTTTTTGACAGTTCTATTTAGTTCAGGGTAATGCCAAGAACTTATAGAATTGAGAGTACTTCAGGAATGTTTCGAGAGCAGAAGGACTGATTAGAGAAACTAAGAACAGTTCAACTAATTTAAATGAAATTGAAGAATGTTTAAGAAGTTCCAAGAAACTCAGGGTATTTCCGAAACTTCATCAAAAACTTCATCAAAGTATCATTACCTTTATTTAAATTTCAAATACATAAGAGATTTTACATGAGCATCAGGAAAATGTGAGATCGTTTAAAGTGAGTTCCATGGTTTTCAATGCAGTTTAAAGAACTGAAAAAATGTAGGAACTTCAGCAACGATCAGATTATGTTCAAGAAAATCACAAGATCTTTTAAAATGTTCGGAAATCTTCAAGAACGTCTAGAGACCTTCAGAGAAGTATATAGATTTTTTGGTAGTTTCATTTTATTTTGGGAAATTCTCGGAACTTCGTAGATGATTAGATATCTTCATATCAGTTTCATTTATTTAAGGAAAATTGCAGGATATGTCAAGAAATTCAAAGGAATTATGGGATATTTTAAGAATTTCATGAATTTTGCGATGCTTCAGAAACAATGTGAGGTCTTCAGGAAATTTTATAAATATGATTATAATTTCACGAACAATAGAAAAATCAATGAACTTCAGGGAAGATTCAAAACCTCACTTAAGTCCCAATAAACTTTTGTGGACGTTTAAAATCTTCCAGAGAACCACACCGCTACCTGATTGCATATACTAGTCCTAAATTCTAATTCATACATGTAGCTTCAAAATAAGTGAATCGTGAAACTCTTGAATCTTTTTTTATGAATTGATCACTTTTACGTCTGTTCCGGATCTCCCGAAAGACCGGGTTGTGGCCAGCAGAGTTCGCATGCTGGTCCCAGATAAAAATTCATTAATGTAGCATCAAAATAAGTGATTTAAAAAAATACGGAGCTCTAGGATCTTTTCTATGAATTGGCCCCCTTTACGGATGTTCCGGATCTTTCGAAGGACCGTTCAATGGCCACCAGAGTGCACATACTGGTTTCATATCCACATTTATGGATGTTCCGGGTCTTCCAGAGGAATGCTTTGCTGTCCCTTGGGTCCACATTTTTGTCCCAGATCCAAATTCATTCATATATCACAATTTTCAAATGAAAAACAAAACACACATTTCATAGATAGCAACGCTTGGGCCGGTTGCTATCGTGCTGCTATATTTGTCAACCCACTGTTCACCGAGAGGCAGATTGTTATTTCCCGCACTTGAATAGAAACCCCCAGTGCGGCTACTGCGTTATGGTGGAGGTTGCTAAAATAGCTTTAGCAATGCATTGGTGCGGGTGCTCTAAGGGAGGGTTTACAAATGTAAGATAGACAATGCATTAGGTATTGGAAAAGAGTGACAAAAGAGGGGAAGGACAGTTGATTTTCCCTAACATTCAGATAATGTATGCTCCCTTAGATATGTTTACAGACTATTGCAAATATTGTTAAGAGAGCTCGGGCTGTGATTTTTTGATTTGAGATTTTCCGGAATAGACCTATTCCCTGAAGATTGGAATATTCAGGTTTGGCAGTGTGGTAAGCAATTAAAATGTGATGTTTTTAAGTATTTTTATTTTTTTCTTCAAACTTGAGCAGCTCTTTCGAGCTATACTGGTTTTGTAATTTTTCTTCTCTAAATTATCTTCTCTAAGTGTTCGGTCATCTTCCCTAATAGCCCAGCGTCGTTTCTTAACAACCACTGAACCAAATTGAACGCAACAACCACCTAACGAAAGGTTCCATGGTTCTATAGGATGCAATTGAATATTTTTTGGATTTTCGAGAGAAGTTGAAAGAAACTTTCGTACGAAGTCGGAAATAGCTTCCGAAAGAAGTCGGTATAAACTTCTGTTGGAAATCAGATGAACCTTTCCGGAGAAGCTGTAAGATACTGCCAGAGGAAACCGGTAGAAACTTCCGGGGCAAGGTAACAACAATTTCCGAACAAAGTTGGAAAATATAATTAATTAATTTGCCTTGAAGTTTCAATAATTTTCCTTAACCATTATAAACACTCACTTATTTTCCCTAAACTTATCTATTCTTACCAGAAGTTCTCTATATTTGTTAAATAATCCAGTAAATTTTCTGATATATATATATATATATATATATATATATATATATATATATATATATATATATATATATATATATATTCATAATTCCTTGACGCTTCTGACGTTTCGGATCAATCATAGAATTCTTGGAATACCCCATAATTCCACGGAAAACCTTGTAAGTCGCTGCAAATTTGCTCAAGTTAATGGGATTATTCTGAAGCGGATCAGGACTTGGTGGAACATTTCTTTTATGTATCCACTGAATTCCTGATCCGGAAAAGGGATAAACAGGCACAGAGGTTCGTATTCCGAGAGTGTCCAGGACAGCCACCGCAGATTTTCGTGATGGATGTTGCCACATTTGGCGCAGTGTGCTGACCGTGCATCGCACAGTATCTGAAAAACAGGAATGCATAGGGAGTGTTCACTCGGCTGTCGACAAAAGCAGGCCACTCTCGATGTGTGCCACGCGATCGTCTGTTTTCGCGGCAGCAACCATTGTGTGGTCCTCCTCATTGTTCTTCATCAGCAGTTCTTTCGGTCGATGCGTCGTCGACTTTGGAAAACAACCGTTTCGTGATGAGTGTGTGAGTGCTGACCACGTTTTGCGTCCATTGCTGCAATGGACGCGCTCTGACCCTCGTTGGCGTACAACAATTTGCCATACAATGAAACTACTAGAAGCGGCTCCAGTTATGATGGAGGAGGCTTTTTGGATAGCGGAAGATAAAGTATTTATTGTGTTGTACCTTTTGACTATAGTTTTAAGATGTATTGTATAGTGACCAAGAATCCTCGGCTCTGTAAAGTTAATTCGGTTGAGCCTTATCAAATAAATTAATAAACAAGTAGGAGTACACGGACCAATTCCCAGATGCAGCCAGGGCCATCATCGAAAACCATTACGTTGACGACTATCTGGATAGTGTGGAGACGGTAGAAGAAGCGGTAGAGCTGATAGAGAAAGTGAAACATGTGCATTCCAAGGCTGGGATGGAGATTCGAAACTTTTCGTCGAACTCCTCAGAAGTGCTCGAGCGTGCCAAGATGCTTCTTCTCCGGAACAAGAGCTACACCGAAAGATACACAAATTCATGTCTTTGTCGATTTAGCCGCATCTTCGGAGCACGAGTAATGGGAAACCTCAATGCACACTGATGCACATCGTTGAAACCCCTCTCAATTCCGAGGCTTGAGTTGCAAGCAGCTTTAATCGGCTCACGACTGCTGGACAGCGTTTGCAAGGCGCTGACATTGCCAGTGGCCGCTCGATTCCTCTGGTCAGACTCGACAACCATTCTCGCTTGGCTGAAGTCCGAGACTCGACGATATCATCAGTTCGTCGGCTTCAGAGTAGGAGAAATTCTGAGTACGACTACCGTTGATGAATGGAGAAAGGTTCAATCGAAGGTAAATTTAGCGGATCAAGCGACGAAGTGGAGAGACGGACCCAGTTTTAGACCCGACGACTGGTGGTATGTAGGGCCGGCTTTCCTGATGGAACCGGACGAGAGCTGGCGAAAGGAAAATTCGGAGGAGTATTCGACAGCAGAGGAACTGCGAGCAGTCTTTCTACATTATCGAGTCATATCGCCACTGATCATAGATGTTCATCGATTCTCCAAGTGGTCGAGGCTTCAGCGGACGCCGGATACGTTGTTAGAGCGTTGTTAGTGTTCCTAGGCCTGAACGCTGAGGGCCCACTTACGCAAGGAGAGCTGCTGAAGGCCGAATCCCTGATCTTTCAACAGGTGCAAAAACAAGCATATGCGGATGAATACGTCACGCTTAGCTACAACAATGAACACCTAGACGCGGAACCGAAGCAGATCGATCGCAAGGTCGAGTGCATTGTACAAGTTGAGTCCGATGCTGGACGACGATGGAGTTCTTCGGATGAATAGCTGTATCGCAGCAGCACCGATGGTAGCCAAGGATGCGAGATTTCTGATCTTCCTCCCCAAGGGTCATCGGATGACGGAATTGCTCGTAGAATGTTATCATGTTCGTTTTCTACATGGAAACCACGAAACGGTAGTCAACAAGATAAGACAGCGGTTTCGGATTCCCCATTTCGCTCGGTGGCCTACCTTCGCAACAAACAGCAAAAGCAGTGTCAGCATTGTCGTGTTCAGAAGGCAGTGTTCAAGGGCATCGATCATGGCACCTCTTCCTGGGATCCGGCTGACTGCCTATATACGACCATTCACGCACACTGGGGTGGACTACTTCGGTTCCGTCTTCGTAAAACAAGGACGAAGCACGGTCAAGCGTTGGGTAGCGCTCTTCACGTGCCTGTCAATCAGAGCATTGCATCTCGAGATCGTCCACAGCCTGTCCACCCAGTCGTGCGTGATGGCCATTAGAAGGTTCGTGGCACGCAGGGGCACGCAGGGGTATTCAGACAATGGAACCAACTTCGTAGGAGCGAGCAACTTGCTTAAGGAGCAGCTCAAGGCAATCACCGAGCATTGCGCTGTAACCTTTACGAACGTGAGCACGAGATGGCTATTCAATCCACCCCTAGCGCCACACACGGGAGGACCGTGGGAGCGCATGGTCAGGTCGGTTAAGGTGGCAATGGCGGCGATCGCAGATCTTCCACACCACCCCAGTGATGAGGTCCTGGAGACTGTTGCGCTCGAAGCCGAGTCGATAGTCAACTCAAGACCGCTAATTTACATCCCTTTGGATCATGCGGATCAAGAAGCCCTCACACCGAACCATTTCCTGCTCTACTGGACACAAGGCATCAACCAACCTAGTCGGGACCTACAGCACGAGTATGCAACTCTGAGGGACAGCTGGAAGCTTTCGCAGTACCTGGTTGATATGTTCTGGAGCCGCTGGCTACACGAATACCTACCTACGCTAACACGCCGCACCAAATGGTTCCAGCCAGAAAAAACCGTTGAAGCCCGGTGACTTAGTGGTTCTGGTCGATGAAGGCAAGCGCAACAGATGGCTGCGAGGGCGAATTCTGGATGTCGTGACAGGAAAGGATGGGCAAGTTCGCAGAGCAGAAGTGCACACTTCCCGGGGAATGGTTAGTCGACCAGCAACCAAGTTGGCGTTGCTGGAAGTTCGTGAAATGCCTGAAAAATCGGAAGAGAAGTGTTCGAGTGAACCGGAACTACACGGGCGTGGGAATGCTGGCGAACCCACTGGGCAGACTCCGCCGGCAGTCAAGTGAGTCCCGGTTACACCCTTTGCGATTTGTGCGGTCGAGCATAAGTGGCAGCGGATTAACTGTCAAGAATAATGATGATTGAAACGGAAGGAAAGAGAGACTGAAGATCATAAACAAAGTAAATGTATTGTGAAAAGAAAAACGATTTTCCAAATTGAAAAATTGTGAAATTTAATGAAAATTAAGGTTTATTCCTGGTTGAATTTATAAAACTATTGTATCGAAAAGGTAACTGCTGAAATGTAAAATGAAGTGTATCTATTTAATTTAATAATTGTTGGAAACAGATTCGTACGTGGGAAGTAATGAGAGAAAGCTAACAGATAGGATCCGTTAAAATACCAAAATGTGAGTTTTGCTATCAATACCAAACTAAAGCTAACACAAATAATAAAATTCCAGCTTTGAAGCTGCTAGCACTATACCGAAATACTTCCCTCAACACCTAGCATCACTGGGCTGAACAAATCCCAGTATATGTTAGGGAAAACAGATATAACAGTTTGAATTTGTTGCAATATCTCATTCTCTTTTACGCTACCCTTCCGGAATGTGATGAGGGTATCATAAAAGTGTAAAAGGGGCGCAACACTGAGAGTTCGCCACCTAATCAAAAATCCTGAGTACGGTTCGGCCAATGTAAACAGGAATTCAAATGGGACTCTCCGGATTTTAACGACCTGTCCACATAAGCTCTGTAAACAGTTCGCGAAACTTCAATGAGTTGTTAACTGAACTTCTACGACAGGTCTAGAAGACTAAATAGCTATACGTATAGCAAAAATTGAATTTCGTCTCCGAGAGTTCTCTGGAAAGTATACGGAAATCGCAACGCATTTCTTCACGCAGATGTTATTTACAGTAAACTAATATAGTCGACACTCCTCTTTTATTTGCAGGCTCCAACACGTACGAGGAAGCATCCAGCTACATCCGGATGAAGTTCGAAAACCTGAACAAACGGAAAGAGCAGAAGGAAATCTACACCCACCTGACGTGCGCCACCGACACCAGCAACATTCAGTTTGTGTTCGACGCCGTATCGGACGTGATTATCAAGAACAACCTCAAGGACTGCGGGCTGTTCTAACTTTACAGAAAGGGGAGTGGCCAGGAAAATGCGCACAAAAAAGCAGATGGAAACACTTCGCTCTACTCTGTACACTTTATCTCTTTCTCCGTCTTTCCCTAAACCATCATTGAGCAATCGTCTTAGCTAAATAGGGAACGGGTAGAAGGCACAAAGCAGGCGTGTTGATTCTGATTCATTTTCTGCGAACAAAGCAAGTTGTTTCTGTTACTATGGAGCTTACTTTCGGTCGTTATGCGCCGAAGATGATTGCGGAAGAAAATTTACACTGAGAGTGGAATAAGTTAGTTACATTGGCCTTAGAGCGACAAGATCGGACGCGCCCATTCGCGATCGTGAAGAGGAACACGCTTATGTTTATAAATAATTTCTACTTATGGATCTTAATTTAAATAACGGAACGACTAATTTAAAAGATTAACGTGGAACAGTTTAGGGGAATCCATGAGAAGCTGAACGAAGAAGAAAAAGGATAAATGTTTGTAAATCAAGAATCGCTACGGACAAGAAATACAGTAAATATATTTTTATATTGTATAGGGAAAATATATGGAATTCGCTGTACGTTGTTCAATTAAAAGAAGAAGAAAATATTAAATAGTGTCCACCTTGTTACTGAAAAAAAAACAAGCAAACACGTGCATGTAATTGTTATACTACATCAGAAAGATGAATGATTTTCCTCCAATCGAAGCAAAACAGCGCAAACAAACTAAGTGAGAATAAGAACATATTTATACCTTACTGTTAGGTGTTATCTAAGAAACCATGATAAGCAAGAGACGAATTTAAGAATGTATGAAAACAGGGCTCTCGCCATATATGACCTTCACTTCCGATTGCCCGCTTCAGTTAGCAAACACGAAACCTAAATATCATGCGCTTTCGCGCAATGATACAAACAAATCATATCCACTGTGTAGCTATTTATTATTTTAGCTTTTAGAAAATGCTTTCACCCCTCCTCGGTTACGATTACGTTCGCAGTGTATGCAGACATTCTAGCTTCAGATGAAATATCTCATTCCAGTAGAAGCATTTCATTTTAAAGTATCGTGCTATGACTGTATTTACACCCGTTTTCGATAAAAAATTTAATCTACTGTAAACCTTAGGTTGAATCAAACATTTCTTCAAAGACGAAATTATCGCAAATTTACAGGTTGATAATCCTCTCTCTAAGACTGAAACTCTTTCTCACCCTAGAAGAAACCCGTTTCGTTGTACTTTATACACCAAACTCGATAGATTATTGGCAGAACTGCTGAAAGGCCCATTTGGTGATAGTTACATTAGAACACGCAAAAAAAAACAACGACAACATTTTGATAAAGGCAAAATATTGTGTTAGATTATATTTTTCGCCCAGGAAAATTCGAAGCAAAATTAAATTTGAGAAAAAGAGCCAAACTATAAAGAATCCTTGACAAAGCTTATAATAGCCCTAAAGCTGTCCAATCAAAACTGTAGACTAAATCCAATGTCAAATTTATAATGTTAATAAATACCTAAATAACGTATATGCAACTCCTAGTTACTGTGAGAGACAAAAAAAAACACACCGCAGCATGCAACTATCCACTAAAATGATAAATTATTTTGTACTACCTGTACGTACCTACGTATACAGATTTATTTTTTTATGACACTACAAAGATCACTCTCTCCTCTCTTTACGAAAGTATACATTTAATGCACAAGAATCGAACAAAGAAAAAAAAGCGCAAAATCCACCTGATTATAAATCAACTATCTCCAGGGTAACTATTAACTAGCACAAACTAAACTCAATTGATCGTAAACGTTTTAAAAAAAAAAATACATGTGGTAATTAAACTCCTCACTGACAAAGAAAAAACCAAGCTTAAACAAACAGAACAACTACTGTGTGTATTGTGTAGATGTCCTTCGCTTATATACGTACCTATAAAGAGAGCAGCAGATTATAGAGAGCAAAAAGAAAAGAAACAAAAACAGGAAAACATCAAAACAAAGCGAAACTCACATATTTTGGAAGCAGTTTTATTTTACCCCCAAATATTTTTCTTCTTCCTTATTATCTGAAATAAAGGCAGGAAATCATGTTTTGATAAGAATATATATCTATATATATATTTGAAAAATAAATCGTTGTATTTTTTATTAAACTAGGAAATGATCGAAAAATCCAAATTGTTCAATTTACAAACAGTAAAATCAACCGGTCAGCACTCGTGTTTATTTCAGTTACCATGGGACGTATTTTGTGGTAAGCCCAATGGGTAGGTCACTCAGCACAGTGTGCCAAAAACACAGTACGGCCAACCGGTGGAAACTAACGATTTTAAATTGGCTCACTACTTGACTAGCCTATTAGTCCCAAGCAAACGATTAACGTACCCCATTCTAGTTGAAATTCTAGTACTACGTAATGTTTATTTTGATTCACCATGAAAGTTTGACAGATAAAATTAGGGGTTATTATTTTTCCTATGTTTCGAGGGGTGAATCGATTAGCTTGGGACCGAAGAGAGTACCAGAGCTGAGCCAAAAAGTTGAGCACGTTATTTCGGGACCTTCTAGTCTTAGAGTTACCTCTATGGTACGGCACACCATGGCTCACTCGTTTGGCACCCATGGTACATATTTTTTGTGATCTCTAAAGTAACTGGCATCACTGCATTATACTGTGCATGCGCAGTGACGATGTGTCAAAATGTGAATGTTGACACAAACAATTTTCGGTATTCGTAACAAATAATTTCCAACTCACCCTTACCATAGAGGTAACTCTAAGACCAGAAGGTTCCGAAGAAACGTGCTAAACTTTTTGGCCAGCTCTAGTACTCTCTTCGGTCTCAAGCTAATCGATGCACCCCTCGAAACATCGGAAAATCCACGAACCCCTCATTTTATCTGTCAACCTTTCATAGCGAATCAAAACAAACATAGTGTAGTACTAGAATTTCGATTAGAATGGGGTACGTTAATCGATTTGCTTGGGACCAATAGGCTAGTCAAGTAGTGAGCCAATTTTAAATCGTTAGTTTCCATCGGTTGCCCTTACTGCTATGATCCGTAACCGGAGCAACGGAAGATACCAACATCACGACGATGGCCAGGTAGAATAAAATATGAATCTTTGAAAGCCAACGCAGGAGTGCAGAAACTGCCACGGAATTGGGAAGTTTCCCAACTAACATTTTCAGCTTTGTAAGCCAACTTTTCCAGCGTTGTGCTGTAAAGTAGCTGAAAAGAAGCTGCAGATACAGCTACAAGCAAAAGCTAGCAAAATAGTTTTGGACAGCGTTTACTCAACTTTCTCGCAACCATTTTTCAATTTGTCAGTCGCACTGAATAACATCAGCCAATAAACGCTAATGTCACTTCTATACACACACTAATCAACTTTCAACTTGTAGCTGCAAAACAAAGCGAACAAAGTGAATATATTACTCATTTGATGGCTTCTAAACAACCAACCACTCTTGCTGAATAACATAAACATCAAAAGTGCTTTTTCAACAACTAAACAACCTGTACTCAGCTTATAAACTGTGTTAGAGCAACTTCGGAAGCATTTTCACAGTCAACTAGGTTTATTTTTAGACGTGTGCAGTTTTACAGCTTTTATAACTAGTCGACAAAAGTGATTCGTGTGCACTATTATAAAGCCTCTACTCAGCGATTTTGTTGTAGAAGGGAATGTTGTGTGTTGGGCGCCGCACGCTTTGAGTTGGAGAAGGCTTTCTTTTAGTTCAGATCGGTAACCGAACCATTGAGGGCTTCGAAAAGTAACCTCCTGTTCGGACCGAAAGACTGTCAGAGTCAGCTCTCAGTCAAAGATTGTCTTTATTCAAAAGAATTATTCATTTATATATGTTTTTACATTTTGGTCTTAACCTATGCTTTGTATATGAGTGAGCGAGACATCTGGAGTGACTATCGGCAAAAAGGTTCTTGACTGCTGTGTCAGAATTTTGGTGGACTATGGATCTATTGAGTTGTGCAATTTGACGCCACCCGTTGGAATGCCCATCGGTACGGCCACACGCGGGGCGAAAAGAGGAGAAGGAAAATAGCGCTTATCGGTGTGTGGTATTGCTGTGTCACATATGGTTGCAATTGAATAATTTCCTAATTTCGGTTACAATGCATTTTTGAGGCGGATGGCCTTTACGACTGGTTGTTGATGTTTGGTGTGGATTGATATGGATCGACAGTGGTTCTCAAATTAAATATTACTACAGTTGATTTGTTTACATAAGTTCAATGTGTTGGCGTAGCACAGTTGGTAGTGTCAAGGTTTGCCAATGAGGTCGTCTTGAGTTCGATTCCAGGCTCCGGTGCAGGGTAAATAATTTGGTGATGATTTGTAACTAATTTCGATTAATTTGATTCACAGCAAAATAAACTCAATAAATTCCTTCATAAAAAAGCGTAAACAGTATTTAACCCGCCTTCAAGAGAAAGCTGTGTAGTGATTATTGGATAACCGGGAAAAGGTTGAATAAGCGCCTTTCAAGTTCACACACAACTAAACAGCAGGATAACAGCTGTATAGAAACGTTAATGGATATGCAATAAGAGCTTCTCCCGACCGTTCCAACAGCCATAAGTAGCTGACTAAGTTCGCCAGATTTGCTTGTATAGAGGTTGAGTAAAGGTTTCCTCATATCGTATAACGTTTGAATACAGCTTGAGGCTGTATAAATGAAATGAGTAAAGCGTTTACATTGTGAAAATTGTTAGTTGGGTTATGCACTTCTGTATTGACTTCCAGATGTTTCACGGATTTTGAAGCAAAACAGAACCACCAACCGGCCAAATCACCAGGAAGCATTTAACGCTCAACCTGGACTAGTTCAGATCAGCCCAGTGGCAGGCGCGTAGGCAACATGTTATACAGTGACAGTTTTACACTTTGAAAATAAATTATAGTTTTTCTCGATTGATCGACGCATCCCGAAATTACGGATCATGGAACTTGAGAAAAGAAAATTAATTGTGCACAAACATCAAGTTCTTCGTGGTCTGCCACAAAAATAGTAAAAGTGTTAAAATTCCCAAAGTCAACGGTGAGTCTTGTAATCAAACGTTACAAGGATACTCTGAGTGTGGATCGAGCACAGCACATCTATCATAAAAGTGGCACTAGGGACAAAGAGCTGAGGAGAAAGGTGTTGAGGTACGTGAAAAACAACCCAGGTGTCTCCATACGTGATTTGTCAAAGAAATACGATTCCAACTTTTCCACTTTGCGTGGAAGTCTTTTTGTGCCAGTAAACATCCGAATCGCTCACTGAAACAAAATTTAGTGACCAAAAAGCGAGCACGATTACTAGACGAACGAGTTTTGACGAAATTTGATGGCTGTATTTTAATGGATGACGAAACATATGTCAAAATGGATTATAAACAAATCCCCGGACGAAAGTTTTACCTGTCGACTGGTCGTGGGGATGTCCCTTACAGGTATAAAATTGTTTTTGCTGATAAGTTTGCTCAGAAACTAATGATTTGGCAAGAGATCTGCAGTTTTGGCTTTAAAACCAAGGTTTTCATCACATCTCACACAATGACGTCGAAGGTTTACATTAAAGAGTGTCTGAAAAAGCGGATTTTACCCTTCATTCGGCAACACAAGACCAACGTTATGTTTTGGCCGAATCTAGCCAGCTGCCACTGTTCTAAGGAGGTACTAGAATGGTATGCTGCAAACAATGTTAATTTCGTCGCCAAAGAGATTAATCCTCCGAAATGCCCTGAGTTCAGACCGATCGAAAAATATTGGGCAATTGTCAAGCGAAAACTTCGAGAATGCGGTAAAGAAGTGACAAATGCACAACAAATGCGTTTAAAGTGGAATAAGTTCGCCGGTACAGTGTCACCAGCGACTGTGCAGCTCATGATGGCATCGATCACAAGTAAAGCATAGTATACAGATCGAAGCAAAACGAAATTTGAAGCACGTGAAAAATCATGAAATTTCGCTAGCGAAAAAGGTTGTGAAAAAATGTTTGTGGAACATTTTCCAGTTTCCTTTTTTCGCAGTTTACAGTTCATGTGAAACGAAATCGATCAGTTTACACCTCCGGTGAAGTGAAAATCTGACAAATACGCTCTCCCGAAACGTCAACTTTTCGCTTAGCTGCTGCTCTTTTCGCGAGCGCTACATGCGCGAAAAAAATAAACGTAAGCGAAAAAGATGCGATCCACAACATTAGATTTCGCTGGATCGTATCTGTTTACAGTTCAAAGCGAAGTGAAAAAAATTCCAATTGCGTTTTTCACGCTGGTGAAAAATTTGGCTTTTTTTATAAGATTTTCGCTTCGCTTCGATCTCTATACAGGCCTTAAAGTGCGACAGTTCGTTCGAAACGGTGAAATGTAATAACTTGTTATATATCGTTTGAAAGCTGAATAAATACCCTTTTGTTTGACGTTTTGATCAACCGTGTAAGTTATTTAATTCTTGAGTTATGATCACTTGAATGCGTCCAAATTTACTTTGAATCGGGCTTTATTTGAAAAGTTTACATCTGTCAAATTTAAATGAAAATTCACCATTGGAACATAACCTTAGTAATCTTGTTTTTATCATCAATTTATTTGTAAAGGCTTAAATGCGGTAGCTTTGCGGAGCCAAATTAATTTAAATGTAATTTTTTATAATTTGTTTTACAACTAAAGTTAGTAGAATGGGGGCCGAATACTCGCGGTTTACTCGAGATTAATAAATACGTTTATTTAGAGGATTGGAAGGGGCAAAGGGAAAGGGACATTGGTAAATCTTCTTTCTGCTTCATTCGACGGATGAGTGTCTAAGATGGTCTGCTTTCTCATTGCCCGGGATAGAGCAATGAGAAGGGACCCATACTAAATATGTGAGCTGTTTGATAAAGCACTCAGTGACGATCGTATTTCGTTCAGGAAATACGTCGAGTGCTTCATCGGCCTCATAGAACGCATAGCCTCCAGAGAACTTAGACTATCCGAAAAAATGAAATAGTGATCAGGGGGACGTGAGGAGATCTGCTCTAACGCATAAAATATAGCTGCTTGTTCTGCAACGTATACCGAACATGGTTTTTCAAGCTGATATGAGGCACTATGGAGATCATTGTATACACCAAAACCAGTGGACGTATTTATTGAGGACCCATCAGTGAAAAATCTCTTCTCGGCATTGACGTGGCGGTATTTCTTCGCGAAGATGGATGGTACAATCAGGGGCGATGGGGCTCTGGTATTCCTTGAATTTCCTCCCTCATTGAGAAATCGAATCTTACGGAATAACAACTAAAATCGTGGGATACTTCATTGGTATTGAACGGGGAGGGGCTAATTTCCAGAGTCATGTATTCGTAGTACAAGCTCGTGAATCGTGTTTGCGGATTTCGCTCAAGCAGCTTCTCAAAATTCTCGATCACCAACGGGTTCATGACTTCACAGCGGATAAGGAACCGAAACGACAATTCCGCGAACCGATCTGGTAAGGGAAGTACGCCCGCAAGTACTTCCAGACTCATTGTATGCGTCGAATGCATACAACCTAGTGCGATTCGTATACAACGATATTGAATCCGTTGCAGCTTCAAGATGTAGGTGTTCGCCGCCGATTGGAAGCAAAAGCTACCATACTCCAAAACCGATAGAATGGTGGTTTTGTAAAGTCTTATCAGATCTTCCGGATGGGCTCCCCACGAAGTGCCCGTAATACAACGAAGAAAATTGATTCTTTGTTGGCACCTCTGACTCAGATACGCAACGTGTTTTCCCCAAGTGCATTTGGAATCGAACCAGACACCTAAATACTTGAAATACATGCTGTGAGTGATTGCTTTACCCATAAGTTGAAGCTGCAACTGTGATGGATAAAGCTTCCTAGAAAAAACAACCATCTCAGTTTTCTCCGGAGAGAATTCGATACCCAGATTCATTGCCCATGTAGACAAATTGTCCAAGGTATCTTGCAATGGTCCTTTTGGTGGTTTTGGCCCAACAACGGAGATCACGCCGTCATCTGCAAGCTGCCATAGCGTGCAATTTTCGGCAAGACAATCGTCAATGTCTTTAACATAGAAGTTGTACAGAAGGGGACTCAGACATGAGCCCTGAGGGAGGCCCATGTAGCTAACTCGTGAAATTGCCGAGTTGCCATGAGAGGAGCTCATTTGTTTCTCGGACAATAAATTGTACAAGAAATTTTTGATAATTGGTGAAAGCCCACTGGTATGGAGTTTGTCCGAAAGGATGTCGATGTAAATCGAATCAAAAGCCCCTTTAATGTCCAAGAAAACTGAACCCATCTGTTGTTTTTCAGCGTAGGCTAATTGGATTTCAGTTGAAAGCAACGCAAGGCAGTCATTCGTTCCTTTTCCCCTTCGAAATCCAAATTACGTATCTGAGAGTAAGCTATTCGCCTCGACCCACTTTTCCAAACGAAAAATAATCATTTTCTCCAACAATTTCCGAATGCACGACAGCATCGCGATGGGACGGTACGAGTTATGATCCGACGCGGGTTTACCGGGTTTCTGAATGGCTATAACTCTCACTTGTCTCCAATCGTCCGGAACAACGTTGTGCTCCAGGAATTGATTGAACAAGTTCAACAAGCGCCTCTTAGTGACGTCTGGGAGGTTCTTGAGCAAGTTGAACTTGATTCGATCCATTCCTGGAGTCGATTTGTTGCATGAAAGAAGAGCAATTGAGAATTCAAGCATCGAGAACGGGGAGTCCATGTTATTCTTTTCCACCGACGTATCGCGAGTGTTGTTTCGAACCGGAACCGAATCAGGGCAAACTTTGCGCGCAAAATCAAAAATCCATCTGTTATTTAGAGTACTCCTTGTCCTCATTGACCGACGATGGCGCGTTACGCATTCTCCTGCCGACATTCCAGAGCGTTTTCATGGAAGTTTCTCGCGTTAACCCTTCGACGAACCGACGCCAGTAGCCGCGTTTTTTTGGCCTTGATCAAGCTCTTAAATTTTTCTTCCAGTGCCGTGTACCGCTCAATGTATTCGTAGGAACCGTGCTTACGAAGTTGTTTAAACGCAGCTGACTTCTCATTATTTGCGTTGGTGCATTCCTTGTCCCACCACACAGTGGGAGGACGTTTACGAATGGAAGCACCAGGAACTGGCTTCGTTTGAGCTTGAAGCGCGCAATCCACTATGAGCCGCGATAGGAAGGAGTACTCATCCAACGGAGAGAGAACGTCGACCGATTCCTTAGTAATCTTGAAAAACGTTCAAAACCTATGTTTTGTTTTCAGTTTGATCGAACGCGATTTGTTTTGCAGCTCCAAATGGTGCAGGAACCCAAAAGTAAGTAAAGCGGGTCAAAGTAGTTTTCATTTACTAGTGTGGAATTCGTATGGCATTTTCCATTAGCTTTCTACCCAAAAGTAAGTTAGTTGTATCCAAATGTAGGTAAATATGATTATGCTCAACGTTGGGCTCCCACACTTTACTACCCCTGTGGGGTGGTTTTGCTCCTCCGTTTTTGACAATATGGATGGAGAAATTGAGACAAACTAGTCTAAAGTAGGTAAAAGTCAACTGGCTGTTGGGAACTTTTTCTTACCGTGTACGAATGAATTTTTTTACGTTTAATCGACTTTCTCTGTCTGATGCTATTTTCTGATTCTCCCTTTTTTGATTTCGTGTTCCGTTCGTCCTACTCGCACTTACTTGTTATTGTTAATATTCGCTTATTTTTGAGGGCTAAGAATTACTCATATCATTGAACTCGATGGCTGTAGGACTGATCTCTTTCTGTTTACCTTGTGTACCTAATAGAATGTCGGACACCTAGGCAATCGTATGAGGAAAGTACACCAGTATTGGGCATAGGTTCCTATTTTCGCCACATCTCAGAAAACCGATTAAATTACAATATTCGTGCATTTTGTGGTCAAAATGTTTTTGTACACCCATGAATGTGATTTGTACCAACAAACTGAACGCAACTGAACATCTCAAAATTGTAAACAACGTGAAATATCGTCTAAAGGTGGCCAAAATAGTAACAGGGCCAATACTGGTGCGTTTACCCAATTTAAAAAAAAATCGGTTCGAAAGTCCGAAATTTGCGCATCAAAGCAAAGCCAAAACTGGTCATGAGACACTTAGTTTTAAGATCCGCAATTACAAAAATGATGATGCTAAAAAAAATGTCATGCAAAAATCGACATCTGTGATTCAATCGTTACTTTGATTCTTCAATTGCGCATGGTTTGTTTTCATTAATCTCCACTCACAAATGTTTCAAGTTTCGGAAAAACCTTCTTAAGGCGGCCTACCGATAATTACCGATAAAAGTTTTGAGAACCTACCGATAATGAAAAAAATAATCTGGCCACCCTGGATTCATCCTCTTGCGACTTTGCATCGCGTCAGCAGTGATCACTGCGTTTGAGTCCTTTTTCGGTCGTTGGTTGTTGAGTAGGCAACACGTGTGTGATTGCTGCACCGTGCTGGGTGATTCTCACCCGGAGCAACAAGTCAGTTCCCACACAACGTAACACTTCTACGGATTGATATCGTGCGGTTACCAGAGGATGATTTTGAGAAAATTGAACTGTAACGAATTGATTTCCTGCGTCATCCATTCCGCCTCCAGTAGTTCCTGGATGGTGATCCGAGTTTTAGGATTCTTGTCAACGAAGAACAACAACACGTACAGTGTCACACAGAGAGCCCACATTTCCAGTACAGGGCAGGAGTAGCGGTTGCCTACCAACACTTCCAGACTGCAGTACTCGGTCGTGCCGTAGAAGGTAGAAAAAAGTAACCCTTCCTGTACGAACGTTGCCGATCCGAAGTCATTCAGCTTGATACGGAAATGGTGATCGATGATAACGTCCTCATCTTTGATGTCTCGGTGCAGAATGTTCAATGAGTGCATTCCCAATGTTCCTCACCAGCGTGTAATGTTTGCTGTACTCTCCGTGGATCAAATCTTCATCGCACTGCGACATACGGGAGACGAAACTGGGCCGACCAGAGTGCTGCGCAGCAGCAGTATTCTTGATGGGCTGGCCATTCTGTTGATCTGGCATTGGCGTGGCCATTGTCTTCGACAGCTCGTACGGTTTGATATACAAAAAAAAAACATTTGAATTGTCAAAATACCGGGTTGCCAAACATACAATTATACCCAAAAAAATCATTCCGAAGACATGGCACTCTTGGTACAGCGCGGCACACTTGAGGCATACTGAGAAAAATGTTGGCGCAAAATAAGTGTGTAGAGTGGGACCCGGTTCCTTTCAAATGGTCTCATTATTTATGAACGGCCCTTATATTTGAAATGACGTTTCACATGCATCTAGTGATGTCCGATTTTTACTCGAATAATCGATTACAGTACTTGTTCGCTAACTGGCCGTTCGTTAACTGGGCTGTAGTCCAGTTAAAAAGTAGTTTATTCGTCAAAAATAGACATCACCTTTAGTTTGACGTTTCGTTGTCAATATTGGTGAGGGAAATTCGAATGGAATATTAAGTGTTGATATAAATAAATTAGAAATTATTTTCATTTCACACTGATATTAGGACTTGAAAGCGTTTTTAGCGAAGCCTGTCTAAACTCGTGAAATCAAGGGTTAATTAACTCTGCACACTGTGCCAAAACACAGCACACTATTCGGCGCAATAGGGCACACTTTGACTAGTAGCACACAAACGATATAATATAAAATGACATCACTGTTGAGTGTTGACGTTTTGCCAATCATTGACTACTCGTTTGAATACTTTATTTATTCAAAAGTGAAGCTAGTGAGAGAATTTAATGTCATATATAAAACTAGTAAAACAACGATTCAATCAAGAATTTAAGAACAATAAACCGGTTTCGAGGATCGCTCAAAAAAAATTTGAGAGTATTCTCTAAACCGTGAATATCTTTAAATCCAGCAAAACTCAGTCCGTCTCATCCGATTCACAGCAAAAATCCCAGTGGCTCGTGATTTCATCCAGAACAGCTTCTATTCGGGATTGACTTCGATCTAGTTCATGGCCATGGACCATGGCCGGTCGAGAGGATCTTGTCGATACGGCAGTCAAGACGGCTGAAACTGGTTACCTCCAGCGACCGACGGTTGGTCAAAAGCTACCTATGGTGCAAACTAGTTGGATCCCGTGAGTGTCACTTCACGGTGAAGTGACAACTTATCACTCACGGTGTAGTGATTCCCATTTGATTTACACGGAAATCACTTCACCGTGAGTGACAAGTGGTCACTTCACGTCGTTTATAACGTCCGTTTATACATGTTCGCAGTCATTGGTATTCAATTGATATTGGCTACGATGGGATAGTCACAGGACTTTATAGGGATGTCCATATAATTTTGTGTGAAGTTCCAGTACTGCTGGGGGAAGTCAATAGGTATTAACCTCACATATTCCATCAGACCTGGATTGGAGTACGATTACCTTAGTGCAATAGTATAGGATTCATAGGAACGGATCATTGCAGTTAAAAATGCAATTACATTCTATTCCACGAGTCCGACATCCGGTAATTTTGCTGCTGCATCTCTGTCATCATCCTTCTGTAGAACTAGCTCGTATCAAGGGACCCCAGAACGATGGGTGGTCTACCGATCGGTCAACTGTAAGGCCTTGCTCATTACTGAAAATTTGATTTGAGGCTTTATTAAAAACTGGCCCTAGGATGTTGCTCCTAGGGATTGAATTCTTGCCCGTTCAAATTCTGAGTTACTTTAGTCGGGAATAATTGGACGGAGAGCAGGTGGTAATTTCAGCCATTATCAACCGGGTTACGCCTTCGTTTCTGTACATCTGCAAGGAATCAGCAGCAGTGAACGGGTTGAACACCGTACAGGCAACCGGTGGAAACCAACGATTTTAAATTGGCTCACTACTTGACTAGCCTATTGGTCCCAAGCGAATCGATTAACGTACCCCATTCTTGTCGAAAATCTACTACTCCACTATGTTTGTTTAGATTCGCTATGAAAGTTTGACAGATAAAATGAGGGGTTCGTGGATTTTCCAATGTTTCGAGGGGTGCATCGATTAGCTTGGTACCGAAGATAGTACCAGAGCTGAGCCAAAAAGTTGAGCACGTTTCTTCGGGACCTGCTGGGCTTAGAATTACCTCTATGGTACAGATTTGATGGCTTCCACTTCCTCTTCCACCTCCCGATCCGCAAAGGCACTAATGAGAATGAAGGGAAGCCGTATGCTTGCCTTGATCCATCAGATAAATTGAGAATGTAAACACAATAAAAAAAAAGTTTCTCGGGGTTGCCAAACTCATGGAATATTGACATATTGATAGGCACACTTTGATTGAAACCACGTTCGGCATAGCGCTTGGCACAGCTTTCGGCACAGCTCAATCATTCGGAACGGAAATTGAAATTGAATGCTGTGAATATAACAACAAAACACTGCTTCAATTCAATGCGCATTTTTATTGCAGGATCGACAACGCAGAGAACCCATACTGTTGGAGACGGTGTGCGTGCTGGCGGAAATGTGCGATCATTTGGCTATTCCATGAATGTTCCGGCCATTGAGAAGCTGAAGGGACGGCAGAATTACACATCGTGGGCGTTTCTCATGAAAATGACGCTGATTAGAGAAGGCACCTGGAAAGCGGTCAAACCTGCGGAGGGACAGGAAGCTGATCCGGAGCTGAGCGATCGAGCGTTGGCCACAATTTGCCTGAGTGTCGAGAGGAAAATTTTTAGTATCGTGCAAAAGGCTACTACAGCATCGGATGCGTGGAGCAAGCTGCAGAAATCGTTTCAAGACAACTTGCTGATCCGAAGATTCGGTTTGCTGGACAAGCTGACCGGAGTGAAATTGGGAAATTGTAGCTGTGTTGAGGACTACGTTGACGAGCTTGTGAGGCTTTGAGGTGAACGACCAATGGTTGGCGTAACTATTGCTAAAAGGACTACCGAAATACTACAACCCAGTGATCATGGCTTTGCAATCATCGGGAATCGAGTTGACGGCGGTACTCGTTAAGGCAAAGGTACTTCAAGATGTGCAGTGGCCGCCAGACCAGCATTCTATTCGAAGCAGAAGTCGCGGCGTCCGAAGAGTGGAGCAGATAAGAAGGAAGGTACGTGCTTCAATTGTAAGCACCAGAAACAAAGTTTATCAAGAGGGAAGGCTCTGTGCGCTACGCTGGCGGTTGGAGAAGAAGAAGACTGGTACTTTGACTCCGGAGCCACTCCGCATATGACGAGGACGATGAAGAATTTTGTGAAGCAGGAAACTTTTGTACACTCTATCGAAACGGCAAACAACCAAAGCGTGAAATCAACATCGAAAGGTCTGGTGAAGCTGGAGTTGCAAGAAGATTTAATCGAAGTTCAGGATGTATTGCAAGTTCCGGATTTGGCAACCAACCTTTTATCGGTGAACCGAATATGTGAGGCTGAGTGTAATTTTTACGGCTGAAACTTGCGAGGTTCGTGACGAGGATGGTGATGTTATCGCTTCTGGAATGGAGACTGGAGGCTTATACCGACTGAACACGAAGAGACCGGAATCCTCTTACTTGATAACTGAGTCCTATATCTGGCACAAGAGACTTGGGCATTTGAATCAAGGCAGTTTGCGGAAACTTGTCGCGATGGTTGATGGCATGGATTTGAAGAATGAACTGAAAGTGGACTACGTGGCAAAGGGTTAGCATGCTCGAGACTCTTTTCATTCTAGTTCATCCCGAGCAGAAGGTCTGCTAGACCTTGTACACTCCGATGTGTGTGGTCCAATCGAAGAAGCCTCGTTTAGAGGGAACCGTTTCTTCGTTACCTTCGTCGTTGATGCGAGTCGAAAGGTTTTCGTTTACTTCCTGGAATCAAAGAGCCAAGTAAAGGATGTTTTCGAAAGGTTCAAGGCCATGAAGGAACGGCAAACTGGACGAAAGTTAAACATATAGCGTTCTGACAACGGTCTGGAGTATATGGTGATGAAGAAAATATTGGAGCGAGACGGCATTATTCATCAGACGTCCTGCCCCTATACTCCGGAGCAGAATGGTATCGCTGAGCGCATGAACCATACGCTCGTGGAGAAGGCGCGGAGTATGATCAATGATGCGGGACTGTCGAAGAAGTTCTGGGCGGAAGCAATCTCAACCGCCGCGTATTTGGTCAACAGAAGTCCATCACAAGCGCTGCAGATGATGACACCAGAAGAAGCGTGGTCCCTAAGGAAGCCGATTCTTAAACCATGTGAAGATATTCGGTTCCAAGGCGATGGTCCATGTGCCGAAATCGAAGAGGAAGAAGTTTGATTCAAAATTCGTGGAAGGCATTTTTGTCGGGTATGCGGAGAATTCGAAAGGATACCGGATTTATCTTTTGGAGAACGATGACGTAGTAACCAGTCAACATGTGATCATCATCAACGAAGGTCGAGCAGTGATGTCAACCGAGAAGCAGAAACCGGTGGAGTTCATGGAAATTGTCACCTGGATTGATGAAGTTTTCGATGTACCGGAGCAACCAAACGTCGAGAATACTATCCCAGAGGAGCAAGATACGGAAGGACCGTCTGAGCCTGATAATCTGATGGAAGGTCCGTCTAACGCTTGTACGGTTTCTGAGATTGAGCATACTGATTCGTTGAAAGGTCCGTCTAACGCCGCCTGCATCAGCGCTCCTACCGCAACAAGATAGACCAGCTGGTAATGAGCAGCATGTGTTAAGGCGCAGCGGTCGGGAGCGCCAAACCCCAGGCAAGTATTTGGATTTTGTATGTTTTAGTCCATTGTCTGGCCGCGTTATTTCCCCCACAGTGTGCGGACGAGCATATTATTGTTGACAATCCCACGAGCTACCAAGAGGCGATGAAGCGTCCAAAACGTGAGCACTGGATTGCGGCCATGAAGGAGGAAATTCAAGCGCTTGAACAGAACGAGACGTGGACGTTGGCTGACTTACCGGCCGATCGGAAGTGTATTCGCAACAAGTGGGTGTTTAAAACGAAGCGTGGACCGGATGGAGCAATTGAGCGAAACAAGGCACGTTTGGTGGTCAAAGGATGTTCTCAGCGACCGGGAATCGACTACGACGAGGTTTATTCACCGGTGGTCCGTTACTCCACCATTCGATATTTGCTGGCATTATCTGTGAAACACGACCTGGAGGTGGAGCAGATGGACGCAGTTACTGCATTCCTGCAGGGGAAGCTCAAGGACGAAATCATATATATATGGATCAACCTGAAGGCTTCGTGATCAAAAGCGGCAAGGTATGTCTGTTGCGGAAAGCACTCTACGGCTTGAAGCAATCCAGCAGGGTCTGGAACAGCCAGCTCGACGAGGCGTTAAAAGATTTCGGACTTACACGCTCGGATGTCGATACTTGCTTGTATTTCAAGATAGAAGGAGGAAAGATGCTTTTTTGTGACCATCTATGTTGATGGCTTCCTCATCTTCAGCAACGACCCTCAGATGAAAGTCAAGCTGAAGAAATGTTTGAATACCCGTTTTAACATGAAGGACATTGGTCAAGCGAAATTCTGCTTTAGACTGAGAATATCCAGGGATAGGCGAAATGGTAAGCTTTGGCTTGACCAGCAGCATTATATGGAGAGTATTCTCTAACGGTTCAACATGGCGAACTGTTGTCCAGTTTCGCCTCCAGCTGAACCTAGCTTGAAGCTCCACAGTAAGATGTCACCAAGCACACCAGACGGAATTCAGGCGATGAAAAATGTTCCGTTCAAGGAGGTAGTTGGCTGTTTGACGTACTTGGCGCAAGCGACGAGGCCTGATATAAGTTATGCTGTCAATCAGGTCAGCCAATTTTGCAGTAATCCTGGGCAATGCCATTGGACTGCTGTAAAACGGATCATGAGGTACCTAAAGGGCACAGCTGGACACCGGCTTCAGTATTGCAGAGAGGAAGTTTCCCAATTGGTCGGCTATACAGATGCGGATTGGGGAGGAGATCTCGACACGCGAAAGTCGAGGAGTGGATAGGTGTTCACGTTCATGGGCGGAGCAGGTTTGTGGAACGTGAAACGACAGCCGACAGTTGCACTCTCAAATAGCGAATTCGTGCGAAACCGAACTTTTTGTCAGTGCGAACCTCAACCTGAGCTAGGTTTTAAAAACAAAAGAGCAAACTGACGTTTGTCAGAAAACATGCAGACCCAATCTTGATACCCGATCCAGGTTGGAACTGAATAATAAACGAATTCGCTAAAAGTGTGAAGCCGAATATTTGGCGCTTTCAAGGACCGTGCAGGTGGCAGTATTTTCAATCGCAAATTTTCGGGCAGCAAGTCATTTCAATTCGATGTGACAATCAATCCGCTATCTGCGTGGCGCGGAACCAAGGATATAACCCCCGGCCAAACATTTGGACATCAAGCACCAGTTTGTGAAGGACACTTTGGATCGTGGAGTCATCGACCTTGCGTACGTTAGCACGAAGGAGCAACTCGCCGATGGTCTTACGAAGGCTTTATCGAACATCAAACTGGAAGCTTTCAGAACATTAATAGGACTCGCAACATAGGAAGGAGTGTTGTGATCTCAATCTAAGTAATCCGCGAGTTCGTAGTAACCACTGTTAGTTTGTTAGTCAAATAAAACTTTCATTCATTTCCAAGCATTCCTCAAGATCAGACGTCTTTTATTTCACTGCATTTACAAGTGAATTACTATTACATGACACCAACAAAGTTGACATCAGATCTCTGGGACGATTTGGAGAATCAAAGATATGTTTTTAACACAGGTATATATCTTCTTTTTTACTAGTTCGTTTATTTACTAGGCTCAGTCCTGTGTGACACTTTACGGAGCCAAAAAGCAGTAATGTTTGAATTTACATTTTAAACAGCAGTAGTTCTAGGTTAGTCTTGGGTACCAATTACTCGTGGCGGGCTCGAGGTTAATGGGTAACAATTTTGATTGGAAAGAGCTAGGTAGGAAACAGGTTTCTGAAGTCTCTTTGAGTATTGTATATAGATTGCTTCTGTTGAGTTTCTCTGTTTGTGATACACGGGGACGAAGAACAATTGTCACAAAGTTCAAAATCAAACATTTTGGGCCATAAAATGTACTTACTGTGTTCCACTTATCTAACTAACGAAAAACCTTCTTTTGAATACGAGGATATTTTTAATCATTTGAGGTGGTGAAATTCAGAGTACTTTGGTTTGCAATCCATGTTGCACAAGAAAAATTTATGGCAGCCCTATCCCTTCACTAATTAGGCTATTATTTACCGCGGATAGAGATAATCTGTATATAATGAATTCAGATTGCAGAAACCCCAATCGAGTAGCCAATTGACGATAACAGGCATTACCTCGCCAGCAATGCCCGTGGACGCAGGACCTAAGAAGTAGCATCGAGTGTTCAACGACTTCACCCAAAACAAAACATGGCCCGTGCATTCGTCACACTACTAATCTGCGTAATAACGTCTGGTAAGTCATTCATTCGCGCACAGATTTAGACAGATAAGCCAATCGTAACATATCAATCACCTCACCTACGCAGCACAATGGATCGTGGCCGAGAATCTCCTCATGAACCACCACATCATGCAGGGATTCATTTTTCCAACCAGCGTGACGGTGGCCGTCGGTGAAAGTGTACACCTAAAGATCGTGATAACCATGGACGAAGGCGACCGCTGTCTGTACCGTGAGCCCGGGTCCGACGAGGACGTCGACGTTCATGCTCCGGTCACCTTCCGACGGCAGCAACGTATTATTCCGGTGAATGCTAGCGACGAGACACGCGATTTGAATGTGGAAGCTACCGAGTGTGGGATCAAAGTGCTCAACGTCAATCACGAAGATGCCGGGTTCTGGCGATTGACGATGATGCGCGGAGCTCAGCTTATACGGGGTATCTCGATGGTCAATGTCATAGACGTTCCGACGGTGCCGGATACCAGCGATAGGGATTCGATTGTCGGTTTGGAGGAGATAACACCCGCCGGGACTGACTATTGCTACGTACTACGGGACAGCGACACTCAGACCAAGGACGTCCCGATGTACGAACAATGTTCGCTGGAAGTGTCCGAGATGGATCCCACCGGAACCGGCCATTGGAATGTGATCGCCGGCGTTCAGGGATACATGCGGGAGATGCATTTCGCCATCAACATCGAACATAAAGGTACACTCAAAACATTTAAAAACATCTCTAATGGATGAAATCCATGTGAATTTGACATAGCTTTCCTGGGATCACATAGCTACAAATCCCACCACAAAATCATATGAATATTATGAGGCCGATGAAATGCATATGAAAAATCATGTGATGTAATCGCATAAAAGTTATGTGAAATTCAGTGAATTCTATTAATTTTGATTGTGGATGAAAATCAAGTGCGTTTCCAATGGAAGCTACATGAAAACTATTTTCGGTGTAGGTGGACATAAATGATGGAGAACTGATTAGATTAGTGCGAGGGCGAACATCAATCAGGAAAAATCTAGACTATTGAACTTTTAACAAGCGAGATTTAAACACGGCAATCGATATGGCTAATTGAGTTGTTTTGTGCGTCATCTCGAATATGGTCAATCAATCAAATGTGTGCTAAAATCCGGCCAATTTAGCTGCGGCCTTATTTTTCAAAATGGCGTATTCGATAGTGTATTAATAAATAATAGCACAAAAACGTTTCCGCTAAATCGAAATGACGTCTTATTTGTTTATTTGGTTCTACATCAACAGACTGGGTTTAGTCCTAATGATGAATTAAGCAATACTAGGAAATACAATATAGTCAACGAGCTGCAACGGCCGCGAAGTCCAACTTAATTCCTAATTCTTAAAAATATATCACGGAATCTCTGACGCAGCGTCTCGCGTGCCAAGTGAAAATCAAATAAGGAAGCAACACGATTGAAACCCCTTTGTAGCCCATTGATAGCATCATACGAACTATAGTTTGTACGACGAAAAGGTATCCTCAGCATTGCGTTGTTACGGAGTGCTCGTGGTTGAACGTTAACATCGATTTGTTGTAGAATAGAAGGACAATCGATTCTGCCCTGTAGAATGTCTGCCACAAACAGGGCCCTTGTCGTATCTCATCTCAAAGGATCCAGGTGAATTAACTGGCACCGACTTTCGTAGCTTGGAAGGCGATAACGATCCCTCCAAGGCAATCGTCGAAGGGACTCTTTGTACACTGTTTTGGAAATTGGGATTCCATACAGGGCAGCAGTATTCTAACACCGACCGGACACCTTCTCCACTCGTAAAGGAAGTTCCTCATCATCCTCCTTTGGTTATTACTGTTGAAGACAATCACATTCGGGATCTCGAAGACATCTCCACTACGGTGTCTTACAATTTCCGGAAAGCCGATCATCGTAGCATTGCCGATGTGCTGTCAAGCCACAGACAAACAGACGTAACTCTTTGAAAAACTTGTTCTTGAAAACATAGTATCTCAAAACATATAACCTCAGTAGCGACATCTATCTGGCTTCTCGCGGAAAACAAGCTTGCTCGCTAACTCGTAAACAATATTGCATGAAATTTCTATAGAATATATAGAAACGTCAAAGTGATCCAATGCCAGCGCTGCGGCGAGTAGTTCGCGGAACTGATAATATTCAAATCAACCGTTAAATGCATGAACGAAGATACACAATGAAGAGTTACGTCTGTTTGTCTGTGGTCAAGCATTGATTGGGAAAACATACTCGATTCTGATAACGTCGAAACCGCTGGTCTAACTTTTTCACATGTCTTGGCTTATGTCATTGACAGACACGTACCTAAGAGCGTTCACCAGATTGCATCGCACCTCCCTTGGCAGACGAACGAATTGAAGAAGCTGAAATCGATCAAGAGAGCCGCGTTGAGGAAATTCACTAATTATCGAACGATGTCACTGAAACGTCACTACGTTAAGCTCAATTATCAGTTCAAGCGAGTCAGCCGTCAATGCTACTTGCATTATCTGCGAGGGATTCAAAGGAAATTCAAGTCGCACCCGAAGTCTTTCTGGAAGTACGTGAAGGAGCAGCGCAGAGAGTCCGGTCTACCATCATCCATGATATTGAACGGCGAAGTCGCTTCTACTCCACAGGAAGTCTGCCGCCTGTTCTCCAACAAGTTTGCAAGTGTCTTCTCTGACGAGAGCTTAACCAACGAATACGTGACTCTAGCAGCAAGCAACGTTCCACTTTCCGGTCAAGCGCTGGGTGGAATTGTTGTCAACGCTGAAGTGATAACGACTGCCGCACTAAAACTAAAGCCTTCTATCAACCCTGGACCGGATGGTGTCCCTTCAGTCTTTCTGAAGAAACATATCGCTAACTTACTGTCACCGCTACAACATCTGCTCCGATTGTCCATATCGTGTGGCATTTTTCCATCGAACTGGAAATTTGCGCATATGTTCCCTGTGTATAAAAAGGGTAGTAAACGGAACGTGGATAATTATCGTGGAATTACATCGTTGTGCGTAATTTCGAAGTTATTCGAGTTAATCATCATAGAGCCTCTGCTCTCCCATTGCAAGCAGTATCTAAGTGAAGATCAACATGGCTTCACCTCTGGTGGATCTACTAACACAAATCTACTGTGTCTGACATCGTACATCACGCAAAGTATGGTTGAAAGGTCACAAACAGACGTCATCTACACTGACTTGTCTGCTGCCTTCGATAAGATAAATCACGCCATCGCGATCGCCAAATTGGATAGACTTGGGATTAGCGGAAATCTCTTGAGATGGTTTTGCTCATATCTCGCCGATCGTCAGTTGGTGGTAGCCCATGGTGACTGCCAGTCCGACATTTTCGCAGCTGCGTCAGGAATACCTCAAGGAAGTCATCTGGGACCGTTGATTTTCTTACTCTACTTCAATGACGTGAATTTAGTTATCGAAGGTCCACGACTATGCAGACGATCTCAAAATCTACTTACGGATCTGCTCGATCGATGATTGTCAATTCCTCCAACGTCAGCGTTTGCCAGCTGGTGCCATTTGAACCGAATGACAGTAAATCCTGCGAAGTGAAAGAAAGAACCAGTTATTTTTCACTATGCTCTCCGGGACACCATTATTGAACGTGTGAGCCATGTAAAAGATCTAGGTGTCATCCTGAACTCTCAACTTACATATAAGCAATACATCTCGTACGTCGTCGACAAGTCGTCAAGGACATTGGGCTTTATCTTCATAACAGCTAAGAATTTCTCCGACATCTATTGCCTCAAGTCACTGTATTGTTCCCTGGTACGTTCCATTCTAGAATATTGTTCTGTGGTCTGGAGTCCGAACTACAACAATGGTACTGAGAGAGTCGAGTCCGTTCAACGCCGCTTTCTGCGATACGCGTTGAGAATGTTACCTTGGAGAGACTAGTTTCATTTGGCCAGCTATGAAAGTCGCTGCCAGCTGATCGACTTGGAGCCTCTTCGCACCAGAAGAGATACTTCAAAAGCCCTGCTTGTCGTGGACACGTAACATGGCAGAATCGATTGCATGGCAATCTTGGAGCAAGTAAACATTAACGTCCAACCCCGAATGCTTCGTAACAATGTTATGCTGAGAATGCCACTACGTAAAGGGTGATACGGTCAAAATTTGGTCAAGGGAAAACGCGTGTAAATCGATGAAATCGTTTATTTAAAAAATTAAAAATAAATTTCTTTTTCAAGTTCAATTAGTATAAAATTCAGGAAAAATATTCAGTTAGGCTTCCGCTTTTCCAAATCCGAATTGCCGGGCCTTACGCTTGACCCCTGCCATCAGATTTTGTACAGCCACCTTGTCAACCTTCTTCGCCGCAGAAAGCCAGTTTGCCTTGAACTGCTGCTCGCCCTTAGCAGTTTTTTGGTCTTCTTTAGGTTCCGCTTGACAATAGCCCAGTATTTCTCAATTGGGCGGAGCTCTGGCGTGTTGGGAGGGTTCTTGTCCTTGGGAACCACCTGCACGTTGTTGGCGGCGTACCACTCCATGGCCTTTTTACCGTAATGGCAAGATGCCAAATCCGGCCAAAACAGTACGGAACAACCGTGTTTCTTCAGGAAAGGCAGCAGACGTTTATTCAAACACTCTTTCACGTAAATTTCTTGGTTGACAGTCCCGGAAGCTATGAAAATGCTGCTTTTCAAGCCACAGGTACAGATGGCTTGCCAAACCAGATATTTCTTTGCGAACTTTGACAGTTTCATGTGCTTGAAAACATCTGCTACCTTTCCCCTTCCTTTTGCCGTATAAAACTCCTGTCCCGGAAGCTGCTTGTAGTCGGCTTTGACGTAGGTTTCGTCGTCCATTACCACGCAGTCAAACTTCGTCAGCATCGTCGTGTACAGCCTCCGGGATCGCGCTTTGGCCGTCGTATTTTGTTTATCATCGCGATTTGGAGTCACTACCTTCTTGTAAGTCGATAGTCCGGCTCGTTTTTTGGCTCGATGCACGGTTGTAGACGATACACCCAGCTTATTTGCGGCATCTCGGAGAGAGAGGTTAGGGTTTCGCTTGAAACTACCGGCAACTCTCTTTGTCGTCTCAGCGGCTTCCGGTTTTCGATTTCCCCCCGATCCAGACTTCCTGGCTGTCGACAAACGTTCCCCAAACACTTTAATTACATTTGTAACGGTTGATTTGGCAACTTTTAGCGATTTTGCCAACTTTGCGTGCGAGTAGCTCGGATTTTCGCGATGCGCGAGCAAAATTTTGATACGCTGCTCTTCTTGCTTGGACGGCATTTTGACAACTGAAGAGTGAATTCCAAAATCAAAATAGGAGCAACATTCTACACACACACACACCTTCAAAATGAGGGGTGTTCAGGTTTTTTAAATGCAAAATTGAAAGAAATACGTCAAGTTGATATTGACCAAATTTTGACCGTATCACCCTTTAGGACAAACTATGCAATCAACGTTCTCTTCATTCTTGTCCAGAAATCGAAACAGTCAATGATCATGTTTTAATGTTTTGTAGTTTTAACTTATGACTTTAATTTTAATTTTAAGTCAAACCATCATTGGGACCATATCGAGTCTGTTGATGCTGACAAATAAATAAATAAACGAGGGAGCAGTAAAGCGACTTCAAACAGCAGATGTCCGTGAAACTTTCAGCTATCCTGAAAATTAAGCCGAGCGTTCTGGATGCCTTGTCGATCACGTACGAGATATGCTGGCTGTATGTGAGTTGACCTATCTAAGATGACTCCCAGATCCTTAATGTGATTCACACGATGTACGTCAACGCCTTCTAGGATATAACTGAATGTAATTGGATGTTTCTTCCGTGAGAACGTGATTACTGAACATTTTGTTGGATTCACAACCATGCGGTTCAGTTGGCACCAATTAGCAAAAGCGTTGAGTTGGAGTTGGAGAAGATGGCAGTCAGCGATGGCTCGGATTCGGAGATAGATTTTCATGTCGTCTGCCAACGACAGTCATGGACCGTCGAGGACGAAATTGACGTCGTTGAAATACACAAGAAATATCAACGGACCGAGGTGGCTACCTTGCGGAATATCCGAAGTGGCAGGGAACGAAGGAGATCGGCAGTCGTCGATTGCAACTTCCAACTGACGATCAGATAGATAGGATGCGAACCATCGTAGGAGACTGCCGTTCATACCGAGCCTATCCAGTTTGGCGATCGCTATAGGATGGTTCAACTAGTCAAAGGCGGCTGATAGGTCAGTGAAGATCACATCTGTTTGCATGTGGTCTGTCACTCTCCGTAATGTACTTGGTGAGACACAGAGGTTGGAAGTAGTCAACCGCCCTGCCATGAAACCATGCTGGTCTTCCCTCAAGTGCTACTTGAAGTGAGAGATTAATGGTTCCATAACGACCAAGTCGAACATTTTCTTCTGCACTGGAAACATCTCAGCTGATTTGCAGCAGGAAGGAAACACCCCACTGGAGAGGGACATTTCGAACAGAAGGTAGAGAGAATCAACCAGGCTATCGATGTGTTGCTTGAGAAAGACGGAAGGAACTCCGTCAGGTCCAGGCTTAAATGAAGACTACAGTTGCGAAGCCGCCCTAGTTATCATAGCGAGGTCGATGTTGATAGCTGCCAAAGATTGACCAGACATTGGAACATTACTGGCTGCTAGAGAAACGTGCTCGTCAGGTAGGTGCTCATCCGAGAATACACTCGTAAACTTTGTTGAGAACAGACGGCAAACGTCCTTAGGGGATGAAGCTTCTTCGCCTTTCAGTACCATACTCGATGGAAGGCCAGACTCATTTCGTTGTTCATAGACAAAGTTGTAGAAAAACTAGGGTAGCGACCGGTTTTCCTGGTCAATATTGCAAAAAAAAATCCCATGTACTGTGAGATCTGGGGCCGTGGATGGTGGTCCTGGGTTCTTAATGTGACCGGCATGTTTTAGAGTCCTCATGTAATTTTGTGAATCGCATGATGGCTTTTGACTCTAGTTTGGAACTGGCAACTCCTTCAGGAGTACCACAAGGATCCGCGGGTGACCAATGAAGTCCTCTCATTTTCGACCTTGACTGTCTTCAGTGTAGTATCTTGGATCAATTAGGACTACAATTTCATGGATAAAAATAGTTCAAATTTTCGCCGCAAAGATGGCGCAGCGATACAATTTTTTTTTTATTTCACAAGATAGAGGTTTTCTGTTCCCGGCAAAGTTGTAGAACGTAGAATTTTATGAAAGGTTGTCGAAGACATAAAAGCTGTACATCTTCTAACAACTGAGATATACGGAGTTTTATATAATTTGCCTGAAATTCGCGTTTTTAGTATTATATTTTGAACAATCGTTCAAAAGAATACTTTTATCATTTTTCCTCGATCGGTACTGATCAATCCAATCTTTCCAGATTATTATTATTATTTTTAGAGTACTGAAATTAAATTTGAAAATAAAAATACAATATTTTCTGAATGAATTTTTATAAAAAAGCTCAAGTGAACGCAAAATGTCATCAGTTATTCAAAACACGACTTCAATTTGAGATATATTTGAGATATTTGGATTTGAGTCAAACAATATATATTTACACTTCCAGTACACTCTTCCTGCTTTGTGCGTGACTTTATCGTTGTTTACGCTACGAGTTTGTTTGTTTACGTCGTTTGAATTCTCAGTGAACTGGTGAACTACTTTTGCCAAGTTTTGCCCTAACTGCTGTTGTGGAAGTACTATGCATAGGATTACTAGCTCAAATGCCTTGAAACTTACATAGGCGTCAAAACAAAAGCCTTTAAGCGTAAACAAAAATAAAAATTAAGTAGAAGGGTCTGTGCCTAGGGGCACGAACGGAAGCTTGACGTAGGGACCGCTGGTGGACGGAACAAATTTGTTGATCATTTAGTTCTTAACTCTTTCCGTTTTTGAATTGGTGATCCTGAAAAGGGCCGGTTGTTTTTCAAATGGTGGTCACAGCACGACCGGATGACGGCGGCCTAATCATGCTTCCTATTGCGGGAAGCCTTTCTTCCTGTCGATGTGAGTGCTTTTCGTCGTCTTCGTATTAGTACGATGCGTGCTGTTCCACTTATACGTCGTGCCCAACGCTTCTCCGTCCGTTGCTCGAAAGCAAATGCCGAAGAAAACTTTTGACATTAAATGATCTTTATTTCTTGTGCTTGTGTGGTTTACATGTATAACTTATCAAGTGACACAGATGCGTCTTTTCAACTTTAGTGCATTTGAAATTTTAATTATTAATTACAGTTCCTAGTCCTATCAGGCCTGTTTAAGAGAATGACCACCTTGGTGGGATTGGTTTGTTTTAAATTGAAGAAGGAAACTACTTATAACTACTATTTACAGCTATAACTAACTTACAACTACTATATACACCTAATCTACTATATACAAATTGTTATTGTTATTGTTATTGCTCAGTTCACACCCTGGCAGGCTACTGCCTACCGATCTGCACTTAAGCCAGGCATGAACCTACGGAAATTTAGTCGTGGCCTATGCTAGACCGTATAGCATAACGACTTTCCTTTCACTAGCAGGCTTTTTGGTCCCACTAGCGTCCGATTAGGGGATAGTAAGAGATTAAAAGAATAAAGAAGAGAGATAGAGGATGCTGTTTTGCTGAAAAAAAACGCGTTGGCTTGTTGTGCAACATTAAGTTTGTTCGCTTTCATTCCGTTCCAAGGGGCAACGGCCTTCGTCGTCGTACTCAAATACCTGGGAACATCCAGAGGTGCACAGGGCCAACGTGAAAGACTTCCATTCTGGGCAGCTGCTTGACCTGGGACCAAGTCGAATTCCTATCGGCTTGCTTAATTTACTTGTTGACGCTCCGTCGCCTTAGTATTTGCCTTTGCTGCGATGTTCTGGCGGATTTAATTCATAATCAAATGCTTGCCTGCAGACTTCGTTTCTATTGCTATCGGCTTCTGATGACATTTACATCTGAGATCCATTTGTGAGGCCACCAGCCACCAGTTATATACCGCAGGCAGCAGTTGATGAGACCTGCAGCTTTTGAGTGTTCTCCACTGGTGCTGCACAGATTCCACGTTTTAATCGAAGTTTAGAATTTTGGTACGTTGACCAACCTGATTTGATCTCCGCTTTTGTGTAAATGTCATATTATCACCGACCTTATTACCATCACCTTAGTGTGTGACATCAGGTGTACGCTCCTCTGTGTTTTCGTTACCAATGCAGTTAATTTGACACGTTTGTTGCATTCCAGTACGTCTCAATATAATTCTTGCTGAACCACCGTCAAACCCACTATCCAGAGGCAGCAAGCCACCTTAACACCTGAAATTATACAAAAACAAATCAAACATTAGCACCAACCCAACCTCCCCCCCCCCCCTTCCTCGATTGCAACAGCTCCAAGCCATGCAACAGGATCATTTCGTGCCCCATGACAACTTGATCCAGTTGCTTACAGGTTCATTGTTTTGGCGCCAGCCGGGAGAGACTTGGTCCTGTACCAAATGCTTTCCTTGTCTCCATTCCGCTCAGCTACTCGCAATTGATTGTGATATAGTGGGCGGAATATTACAATGTGGGACAATTCAATGCAGACGTCTTCCAAATTTGGCCGATCGTCAGGTAATCAGAGGGTTACCACCTGGCACCTCTTAGCAAGCACTATGCTACGAAGCGGACCGGAAGTTTCAATGAACAACCTCCCCCACCTAATCTACTATATACAAATTGCTTATCAAAGCATGTTCTGATAAATTACGTTTTTGTGCAAATTTAGTCTTAATTTCGGTAATTCTGGAATCTATTTTGGCAATGCCTGCCTCTTCGTGTAAATTTGTTATTCTAGTGTCGAAAGGACGATCAAGTACCATCCTCAGCACTCTATTCTGAGCGACCTGGATTTTGTTCCTGTGAGTCTGTGCACATGATTCCCACACCGGAGCTGCGTAGAGGATCGCAGGTGCTATGGTTTGTTTGTAGACGGCCAGTTTGTTCACCCTTGAGAGGCGGGATCTGCGGCAAATCAGCGGATACAGACACCTAACCAAGGCAGAACACTTGACTACTGTTTTCTCTACATGCGGACGGAAGAGGAGCTTGTCATCGAACAACATCCCGAGATAGGTTACTTCGGCGGACCACTCAACCCTTGTGCCATCCATGATTACAGTACAAGAAGGAGCCGGTTTTAGTTTGGGCGATTGCCGATGGAGGAACATGATCGCTTGTGTTTTGGAGGCATTGATTTTGATTTTCCACGTGGTGGCATAATCAGCAAAGGCGTTAAGGCATCGTTGAAGTTTGTTCGTTATTTCGCGAGGCATCCTTCCTTTGACGGCTACTGCGGTATCATCTGCGAACAGGAAAAACACGCAACCGTCTCCGAGGGGAGGAATGTCGGAAGTGTAAATGCTGTAAAACAAGGGGCCCAGCAGACTGCCTTGCGGGACTCCTGCTGGGATGGAAAACGTGTCTGAAAGACAACCATTCAACGATACCTTAAACGACCTTTTCAGGAGGTAGTTACGGGTGATTTTAACCAGATGTAAAGGAAAGTTGAAGTTACAAAGCTTGTACACAAGTCCATCATGCCAAACATTGTCAAACGCCTTTTCAACGTCTAACAAGGCCATGGCTGTGGACTTGGATACAGCTTGTTACTTCGGATGTTATACATCACCCGTACTAGCTGATGATTGGTGGAGTGCCCCTTTCTGAATCCAAACTGTTCCGGAAGGAGAATGTTGTTTTCCTCGTCAAACTTGAGCAAACGATTGAGAATGAGTTTCTCGAACAATTTGCTCAGTGCTGAAAGGAGGCTGATTGCTGGTCTGTAGCTTGAAGGCAATATTGGATCCTTACCGGGCTTGCGGATTGGTATGATTTTTGCTACTTTCCAGATGTTTGGAAAGTAGTGCAGTTCCAAGCATTTGTTGAATATAGTGATTAGAAGAGACTGCACTTTCATGCTGAGTCTCTTCAAGATCAAGGGACCCGGGAGCTTTCATGTTCTTGGTGCATTTCAGCGCTGAGCAAATCTGTTGTACTGTAATCATATCCGCCGGAGGCACGACACAAGGGGAGGCATCAAGGTTTTGAACGCATTGCGCAACCTGATCTTCGAGCGGACTTTGGATGGTCGAGCCAAGCAAATGCGATGAAGCGACATGCTTGCCGATCGCATTTGCTTTCTCCTGTGGGGTGATTAAAAGCCGATCGTCATCATTTTCGACTCTGAGAGGTGGAACGGGTTTGGGATGATTTTTCATGACCTTGGCTACCTTCCAGAATGGTCTGGAGCGGTCGTCCAGATTCTGGACGAAACGCCCAAAACTTTCATTCCGGAGTGAGTCCATTCTGGAAGCAATCTGCCTGTTCAGATCGGCCATATCACGTTTTTTGCCCAGGTCTCCAGTCCTCTGAAACTGGCATCTACGCACATTTCTCAATCGAATCAATAATTGGGTGTGGGAATCAATAGCAACAAACTTACCCCTCACAGGAACTTGTCGAACGCATGTCTCGTCAGCCTCGGATATGGCCTGTTGGAGTCCTTCCAACGTCCGGTTGATGTCATCTACGGTGTCGAGCAGTGGATTTTTATCGATGTTGCTGTCCACCATTCGACCGTACTGCACCCAGTTGACATGGTGGTAGTCTTTACGCAGGCAGCTTCTAGCAGGAACCACGTTGACACCGACTTCAGTCACCACCGGTTGGTGGTCGGAGCTGAGATCGTTGTGCGCCTCCGGCTTGGATAGTCCGATGTTCGACAGGAAGAAGTCCAGGGTGGAGGGATTTCCCGTCGGAGAGATGAAAGTTGGTTCGTCCGGAAATTGCACAGTATACAGTCCATGTTGTGCGTGGTCGAACAATAGACATCCGTTCCGGTTCCGCTGGTAGTTCCGCCAAGCTTCATGGCGGGGGTTCAGGTCGCCCCCAACGATGAATCGGGAGCTAGTAGGTCAGGTCGTTCTTGATGCCAAGGCCGTTGCTTGTGGTACACTGGCGTAGGCAGTAAACTGCGATAAACCGGACGTTTCCAGCTGGTGATTCCACCTCCACACTAATGGCCCCGATGATAGAAGTGCGGATGTGGGGCAGAATGCAAAACTTGATTCCCTTTCTAACGATGACCGCTACACCACCTCCCCTGGAGCTGATGCGATCAAGCCGGATAATGTTGTGGTCAGGCAACCAGAAGCTGTCACCGGACTTTAGGTGGGTTTCGGTTAGAAGACCCACGTCGATGCTATGCTTGCGGAGGAAGTCGGCAAGCTCAATCTGTTTAGCTCTTACAGTGCAAGCGTTCCAGGTAGCGATGGTTAGCGGTTTAGACACCATATGGATGATGAACACTTGGATCTGTTCGGGCTTATTGCGGCACTTACGTAGAGCACCGGTCATGTTGATAAAAATCTCCATCAGTTCATCTGCTGAGAACAGATCGTGATTATTTGTTTGAGCTGTTGGTTGCCCCCAGAATCCAGGGGGGATGGAGAGCTTTGTCCAGCAGAAGATCCAGACGTTTCTTGAGGGGGCACGGATCGCACCCTTGGATTCGCTTGTCCATGAAGAGGCGGAAAGTCCTCCGTCCTGAAAGCCGGAGCCTTACCCTTCCTTCGTGCTGGTTGATTGTTGGTGGACGCTTGATTTCGGATGCGCTTGAAATCCTCGCGTTTAGGGCACTGCTTGTTGGATCCTTGGTGAGCACCACCACAGTTGGCGCATTTGAACGCCACAGCTTCATCCGCAGCACATTCGGAGGTGACATGGTCTTGAGCGCAATTTCCGCAGCGTGGCTTAATTTTGCAGTTGCGGGTACCGTGTCCGAAGTTCAGACACCGCTGGCACTGAGTCACATCGCGATGGCCACCGCGGTATGGCTCCCAGCGAACGATGATGGAATTGATGGCCCGGATGGCTTTCAGTGCGTTGAGCGTCACCGTTCCCTTCTGGAAGTGTACCAGGAAAAGGCTATCCGGATACGCCTTCACATTCTCGTCTCTTCTTGTCATTCGATACACGGCACTTGGGGCCAGCTTGTACCGGTTCGATAAACTTCGGTTCGAAATTTGGTAGGCCCCTGATGACGACCTTGAACGGGTTTTCACCGGGGATGTCGTGGGTGAAGAATTCCGCCTTGTAAGTCCTCAGGTGGGCGATGACCAAGTCATACTTCGCTTTGGTACAGAGCACCATCTTGGTGCCGACTTTGCTCAATTTGAATTCGACTTTGACGCCCAGCGACGCCAGATCCGCGATGAGCTCGTTGAGATGGGCATTTTTCACTACCAGCGGAGGTAGCTTCAATCTTGCCGCGCTCATGTCGGCAGCATTTTCTTTATCGGCAGCGTCACCGAAATCTCCGTTCGTCACAGAGGCATCGTCTCGACCAATCGTGCTATCGGACTGGCCTCGATTCTTCTTCCTCTTCTTGCTGCGTTTTTCCAACACAGCTGGCTGGATATTCCCATCCATGGGGAGAACAGCAAACTTGTTCGAGGTAGGCACACCGGAGCTTCCTTCACCGGGGTTCTGGACCTTTGCCGGGCTTCACGACCGATGTTTGCCCATTTCGGGGTACACACTCACGCACAACTTTTCAAACAACTCGAGAGAGCGAGCTAACACCGAACTGAACTGCTTGTCGATCAAGCAGAGAATGACGAAGAAAACGATTTGGCGAGCGTTTTTATTATCGCTGCTTTTTTCCTCCCTTCCTTTCATTGGTGAAATGGTGAGCGATCAACCGAGCATTCAGCTCGCTCATGTGAGCATGCGCAATGTGTCGTTTGTTCGATTTGATTTTGATTTCTTTTTTTTAATGTGACCCCTAGTATAAAGACGTCAAAAAACCTCAACCTCAACTTAAAAAAAAAAGAACAAATCTTTCAACTTCCCTTTAACGTAACTACAATTTCCGTTGAGAAAATAAAAAAAAAATGCACCTGCTTTTTTCTCTCTTCAGACGAACAAATAGAAACCTCGATTCACCGGGGTGCGACATTCCACGTGCTGATGTGCAATCTCCGCTACAGCCGTATGATGATCCGATTCTGCCGGTTCGTACGGGTGGCCGACAACCAGGGCCTCAACATGCTGCAGGGTGTCGGATGGGACCGGTACCGGTACTACGGCAATGGGTTCGACACCGGCGATTGCGGACTGGAGATTGAAGACCCGGATACAATCGACAAGGGACTGTGGAAATGCTTGGTCGGCTATGGCAACGACGAGATGATGAAGGTCTCCGGAGCGATCATGGATACCGGTGATTGGGAAGCAGACTTGGCTATAATCTCGGCGGAAGATGTGAACGTGTTGAACGGCACGGAGATGACGCTTCAGTGCAATGCGAACAAACCGCTGGATTACTGTTGGTTCAGGGATCAACACGGGGAGATTTATTCGGTTTCCGAAGGTTTGCCGCCCGCCGAGGATGCGCATTTCTGGTACAGTGGAATATCGTTGTCTTTGGGGGACTGCGGAATTAGGTTGAAACCAGTCACGGAGGAAATGGCAGGGCAGTGGAGCTGCCATGTTGGAAGCAGTAAGTACACGCCATTGGAGGTATCCACACGTATTAACGTTAGAGTTGGTCTATCTCAAATCTTTCCTATGGCGGAAACGGTTGTAGCCACATTGGAAGGCGCCCTTGTGGTGGAGTGTTCTTCCATTCCTAAGAATACACCCTTCCAGTATTGTCGGTTTGTGGCACCGAGCGGACAAGCATTCAGCTTGGACGAGAGTATAACAGTAGATCAAGCGATTCTGGACAATTACTATTCGAATCCATCGCACGAACCGAAGAAGGGATTCTGCTCACTGGTTATTAAGAATGTTACCACAGCCGACCTGGGGGAATGGATCTGTGCGGGCAAGATAACAGGGCACTCGATGGAACATTATACAAAGTTCGAAATTACAGTGTTAGAATCCAGGATGGCCGCAGCTGAGCTGACTGTAGCGTCAATCGTTGGGATGGCAATCGGTGGTGCCATTATGCTCCTGGGAGCTGCCGGGCTTGGCTACTACAACTTCAGACGGCGATTGAAACGGCAAACGGCAGCAGTGAACCATGAAATCGAGCTGGAGGCGAGGAGCATCGACAGACAAGCCGTCGAACGGTTTAGTATTGCCAGCAGATCGAGCGACGGTAGCCATGGAAGCCAAAGAAGTGATAATCAACTACGCAACGAACCAAGCACTTGAAACCTTGCCTAAGTAGGTACTTGTCAATCGAATAAAAGTAATTGTTTTATTAGATTCCCTTCTCGAGGAAGGAATCACCTGTCGTAATACGTAGAAGAACGAAAATCCGAATAAACATAGTCTTACAGCTACTTACAGTTTAATACTATCCTTACGCATCTGGATGTTCCGGAACAGACACAGATCCGACATGGCAAATTGCCTGCCGGAAGCGGTGTTCAGATCGTACAACCTGTAACGAAAGCCCTTTTAGTTCAAAAACGCCCTATCCAATCACACTATCCACCATTACCTCAGAATAAATCCAACGGTCATATCGTCCGTGGCGTTGATCTTCATCATGTTCTGAATCAGCCCGTTCGGAATCAGCTTGAGGACTGGCTTGATCCGGTCCTTTCCCACCTCCACCAGCAGCGAGAGGAACTGAAACATGAAGAAGATCTTCGGCGACAGTTCGTCCGATACGATGTACTGTGAAAAAGTCCGGAACAACGCCTGCAGGCAGCCTTGGAGGGGTTCCTTCAGGTTGGAAGCACCTTCCCGTGCGGCCAGGGCATGTTCCAGTATGAAGTCGCTGGAGCTGGAGTCGCACGACTCGGAACCGATTTTGCGCATCTTTGGCGTCGAGCAGAGGGCGTCCAACTCGTCGCCTTCGGTGGCGATTGCCGTGCGGGAACGTTTCTTGGTGGGTGTGACCGGTGCTTCCATGGTGGCAATGATGCAGTAGACGCACAGCTTGGCGAACACCCGCGAGAAGGGATCGACGATTTCGGAGATTCTAAAGGTGGAAAAGGAAAGGCCGATATGCAGTACAGTGTTGACATACAAACTTGAGGTTTTAGGTTTTCTGAGATTTTAAAGTTGAAATAGTAAATTTGTGATTCTGAGTTTTTATTATTTTAAGATTTTTAAACTTTTCTTAAAAGACTATTTTGTCACTATTCGCATAACTGTCCCATGTGACATTTTAAGTTGTCTTCAAAAATGTGATCAATTTAACGTCTTTGAGAATTACTAATAAAAACATAGGAATTGTCCTATGAAAACTGTTGTCTAAATTATTGACATAACCGTCCCATACCCTAATAAGGTCATTTGGGGATTGGCGCTAGTTTGAAGGCATACAAGATACCTATACTATAGGTCCTATAGCTATGTTTATGAAAGTATCGATTTCAATTTTTCACCACTCCGTGTTTTTAGACATGGGACTGTTGTGCGAATAGCGGCAGTATAGAGCTATAAACTTTAGAAACTCTTGAATACACCTCGTCAAGGTGACCTCGAAGAACCCATCTTACATCGAACATTCCCAGAAAACCAATACTTACTGTAGCTTGTTCAGCAGCATCATCGGAACCAGCTGCGAGAGAAGCGCGATCGTACAACGTTCCATATCCAGATGCATAATGGCGAAAACGATGTCCATGGTTTTGTTCATCTCCTGAAAATAACAACCATGTTCAGTTCCATTCCAACCGTCCGTCAATTCCGTTCCTTTCCCATACCCTAATATATTTGCAGTGGAATATCTGCTGAACTAGTTTATCCACCAACCAGAACGGTCCGCACGATTGCAGCAAGTTCTCCAAGACCAACGTTGCATCGATCGGTAGCCAGCCCCTCTCGAGCAATCCCTTCCACACTTCCTCGAACTGTTCCTCCAGTGGAGCCTGCGAAATCAGACTCTGCGACTGCAGCTGCGTCCTCATCTTGGGACTAGTCACCGGCAAACGTTGGAAATCCTGCTGCATCTTCCGGATGATTTGCACCGTCAGCCCCAGCCGCTCCTTTAAGTACTCCTGCTGCATCATGTCCTCCGGGCTAACGTTGGTCAAAAATTGCTGTATCATATTCATCGGCTTGAGCAGCTCGTCCTGGCGGATAATTTGCATATAAGCGCACAGCCACGAAGCGGCACAAATCGAGAAGCAACAGAACCGCGCCTTCAGACTGTCCAGGAACTTTTTGATCTCTCCCGTGGAAAGCGTTTCGTTCTCCCATGCGAGCAGCACCTGATAGAGCAATCCGGGGATGTTGGCGCAAATCTCCTGCCACTTGAGCGAAGTCGCCTTCAAGCCGTCCGGTGAGTTGAGGCTCACGATCAGCTCGTCGACCTTGTTCTGATCGCACAGCTTGACCATATTCATCGGCGATTTGGACTTGTGCTTCTCGACCATACACTCGCGAACCCATTTTTCGAAGAACGAATCATTGCCATCGGAGAGCACGACATCCGACCCGTAGTTCTGTACGATGAAGACCAACATCAGGAAGGACACGTCGAACAGAGCCGCCCGAGTCATTGCCGGTTTGCCCATTTCTCCCGGCACCTGTTTGGAGCTTTCGTTGCATTTGATCAATCCGGAGACGAAGGTTTTCAGCTTGCCCTCAACGGTGGCCACCGATAGGATTAGCTCGAAGCTGTTACCAGACAATACCTGGCAGAGCATTCCGAGCAGCGCTTCCTGTACCTTGTTGTAATCGGAGCTCAACGTCTTCAGAATCCCAACCAACGGGGGTTCCGCGCGGAACACAAACTTCACAATCGAGTGCTGGCTGGTATTCAAATCCAGCTTTTGCATTCCGCTGGTTATCATATCTCTCTTGGCAGCAATCATCTCCGAGTATTTCTCATTGATCAGATGGTGCTTGAGCATCTCATTCAGCAAACATTCCACCGTATTGCAAGCACACTTCGCATCCATAAAGTCCAAGATGGGCGAATCCTGCAGCAACAGCTCGAATGCTTCAACGACCTCCGGTGAGTAATCGAGCTTGGCGTCTTCGAAGTCGCTCGGATTCAGCAACCGTGACTGCAGGTGGATTTGCCTCAAAATCTGCGGCACCTTTATGAAAGTAAACGCACAAATGTACGACTCCCTGCTCGTCCCGCTGACGTTGTTCAAACAGGTCAAACAAGCACGAATGATCTCACAGTACAGCCTCGATAGCGAATAGCCCTTCAGAGTTTGTATCGACAGAAACTCCGAAACGTAGGTCTGGGTGTCGCAGTTGGGATTGAACAGAATGTCGATCGCAATCAACGGCTGCAAACAGTACGTAATCGGCTCCACACCCCTTCCATCGAATGCCTTCATGTCCAAAGTGTCCGCATCGATGCAACCCACCTTCCGGATGTAGTCATTCACCGTCACATTCTTCTGGCTGCCCACCGGCGGAACGAATCCGGACGAGGCCGTCAGGTTATCGATGCGGTGGCACTTTTTCTTCAGCATGACAAACAAATCCGGATCCTCGAACTTGCCCACGTAAACAACACCCACCAGAAACTGACTTTGTACGATTTTCTCCAACACATTGACCATCTTTTCCACCACCTGCTGCTGCTCGGTGGTCAGCGAGCGATGCTCACTGTAACTCTCAATAGCATTCTCGTAGATCTGCATCAACCAATAGACCAGCGAAAGCATGGCTTTGGTGAGCAGCCCCTCCTCCTGCTTGCCACGGCACGTCACTCCAACGATGATCGATTCCAGGAACTCCAGCAAGGCGATCAGGCAGTGATGCATCTCGAAGTGTTCGTACTTGGAGATGCGCTTGAGGACGGCCGCGTGCGAGATCAGGTGGGCACACAGCGAGTGTTTGAGGTAGGACAGAAATAGCTGGAATAAAAGAGTGGATCGGTTTAGAACGAGCTGTAGATGGGCATGGTTTGGGAACTTACTGTATTGGCCCCGGAGCCGACTACCGCTTGTTGCAGGATACAATCTGCCAAATTGTAGACGTCGCCACTCACGCCACGTGTCAGGACCTGCGATAAATAGATGATTATAAGTGAAGCAGCGGTTGGGAAAATGAAATGGCTAAAGGCGTATAAGCATAGAGGTAACTCTAAGACCAGAAGGTCCCGAAGAAACGTGCTCAACTTTTTGACTCAGCTCTGGTACTATCTTCGGTCCCAAGCTAAACGATGCACCCCTCAAAACATAGGAAAATCCACGAACCCCTCATTTTATCTGTCAAACTTTCATAGCGAATCAAAACAAACATCGTGTAGTACTAGAATTTTTACTAGAATAGGGGACCGTAAATCGATTTGCTTGGGACCAATAGGCTAGTCAAGTAGTGAGCCAATTTAAAATCGTTATAACATCGACAGACATACAAATTAGTACCAACTGGTGGCAACTAACGTTTTTAAATTGGCTAACTACTTGACTAGCCTATTGGTCCCAAGCAAATCGATTAACGCACCCCATTTTAGTCGAAATTCTAGTACTACACTTTGTACTTGACTTTGTATATTTTCCCAAGAAAGACTTTATTTTTTTTTAGTCTGAACAAATCCGAGCAACCCACCAAAAAAATAAAGACTCGTCACTTGCAGAGGTTGTCATCCAAATTTGAATCAAATCATTTGCCACCCGATCTACCGCACATCTAAACATGATCGACAAATTCAAGCTCGGTTCCGGTTTGATTCGGTACATCCGTGGTGTGCCTCCGGCACCTGCCAAACCCAAATTCAAATACATCCAACCGTCGACGGCTCCGGCTCCGGCCCCGAGGCTCCAGCAAGTGACTGCCGTAGCGAAAGACTACTACAGCATTCTGGGAGTGAAACGGTCGGCCAGCTTCAGGGAGATTAAACAGGCTTACTACGCATTGGCCAAAGAATCGCATCCGGATCTGCAGCGTCCCGGTTCGAACCTACAGGCGCCGGTTGATGAAGCCAAATTCAAGGAGATTACCGAAGCCTACGAAGCGCTGATGAACGAGAACAAAAAGGGTGACAGCGTAATTGCCCTCAATCCGGAATTGTACAGGTAAGCGTAATCGATTGAGATGATTGAGATAACTCCTAATTTCAAAATGCTCAGAAATGTCACCCGGGAGCGTCACAAATCGATCGCATCCACCTGGAACACGGTCAACGAACTCAACTACAAGGACGTCATTTTGAGCATCTCGTTCAAGGAAGCCTTCGAAGGCGGTAGGCGTGAGGTGAAGCTACCGATCGGATCCAAATGCGACAAATGTTCCGCCTGGGGCAGTTTCCCTCCGCTGGACAGCGAAGGCTTCTGCAAGGTATGCCAGGGAACTGGGAAACAAACTCTTCAAACCGAAAACGGCACCCTCTGGATGACGTGTAAATTTTGCAAAGGCATACGTACCGCTCCGCAGAAGCTGATCTGTCCCAAATGTCTCGGCAAGGGAGTGACACTGAAACCACACCCCATCTCGGTTAACATCCCCAAGGGATCGAAGAATCGAGACGTCATCAAAGTTCGCGTCCCGGGCCACCAGCGGTCGGTCAACATCATTCTCAACGTACAGGACGTGGACCGCTTCCACCGTGAAGGGCTCAATATCCACTCGACCGAGCAAATATCGCTGACGCAAGCGATTCTCGGTGCCAACATCCCCATCAAAGGGATCAACGGTATCTTCAACGTGCACATCCCACCGGGAACGCAACCAGACACGGAAATTCATATCCCCGGTAAGGGCGTTTGGGACCTGTCTTCGCAGGAACGAGGTCAACATATTGTGAGAGTAAAAATACGCATTCCAACCAAAGTGACCACGCACCAGCGGCAACTTCTTGCAGAGCTGGACGCATCCCTTCGTGCAGGTCACGAGAAACTGGACTCACCGTTTTTACGTTGATTCCCCACTGGCAGTCGGTCCAGCGCTCCTTCCAGGCTCGCATCAACATCAGTTTGAGAAGCGTTGTTTTGCTGGTCGTTTTCTGATTGTCCATGATCATGTTGCGAAAGGAGCAACCTGCTGGAACAATAAAGCCATTTTTTAGCATGATTACGAACGGTTTTGTTACAAGAAATTACCGAAAATTACAAACTAGTCCACAAAACTACACCTATTGTGTTAACTACTGTATACCGAGGAGAGTATTATGTTGATGTTGACGAATTTTGACATTTAACGGTCGGCTGCTGGCAGTGTTGCCAAATTGAAATGAGTTCACTTGTTGGAACAAGGGTATCATTCTTTAGGGCGACCCAGAATATGTACACTGAAACAAAATTCATTTGAAAAAATACTAATTGAAGGTTTAAATTAAATATTGCGCGAATACATTCACCAATAGATTTTGGCAGAAAACAATTTCATATAATTTTACTATTATTTCTATCAAAATTACTATGCATTTTAAGCAAGCATAGTAGTTTTGCCAGAATCATAGTAATTTTATTAACATTCATAGTCAACTATACTGAATTCATAGTAGATCAGGTAGTAGATTTAACGGTAATAAGCGTGGTTATATGATATTATTATGTTTAATCATTTTTGTATGGTTTTTTTTTTAAATTGTTAAATGACTGTACAAATATGATTAAAATTTATATGACGGACAAGTAACCGACATTTTTCAGAAAAAAATATTAAATCGACAGTGAGCTTCCATAAGGACGTTATTGCAATGATCGATTCTCTTCGTCGATTTTCCGAGCGATTTTCTCTATTGTTAATAAGTTGGATTAACATTTCGACAGTGAGCATGCATAAGGGCCTATACGCGATGATCGATTCTCTTCGTCGATTTTCTCTTTTGTTAATAACTCGCTAGATTTAACGTTCCTCGGTGCGTTTGCTGTTGCTTTTGATAGCCAATACAACCTGTTACTACTCTGCATTGAACAAATTCTAGAAAATTGTTTTGCTTAGCTGTAGCAATGCAAAGAGAAAATCGATGAAGAGAATCGATCATCGCGTATTCGCCCTTATGCATGCTCACTGTCGATTTGTCGGTGCGTTTGCTGTTCCTTTTGATAGTCAATACAACCTATCGCAGTACAGAATTATACAAATTTCAGAAAATAGTTTCGTTTAACTGTAACAATTTAAAAAGAAAATCGATGAAAGTCGATCATTGCAATTCTCGATGAACATTTCAAATGGTCCTATCTGCTTTGATCGATTCTCTTAATCGACTTTCTCTTTTCATAACCACTGCTATGCAAACAGATTTCGCGTTAATTCTACCACATAGTTTGATAAAGGAGGTTCTTATCTAGCGTCCAAAACGTCAAATACAACAGGGAAAGGTTTTGCAGCTGAGTTATTGACGAAAGAGAAAGTCGATGAAGAGAATCGATCAAAGCAGATAGGACCATTTGAAATGTTCATCGAGAATTAGTCTCTTTTAAACGCTCACTGTTGAAATATGAATGGTTTTCGTTTTCCGTGTTGAGAAACAATCAATTCAAGCTGAAAAATGCATTAGGTCCTAAATAACATTGACAGAATCTCTTCGACCATTTTTTCTTAGCATCCTCACACCGAAAAAAGTTTTCATATAGTTTCCATTGGGAACGCACATGATATTTTTCTAATAACAAAATTAATGATTTTTATCTGAAATTCACATAACATTCATATGATAACATGAATTCTATGTGATAAAACACATAAATTTCATTGGACACATAAGGTTCATGTGATTTTGTAGTGCGATTCCCAATTATGAGATCACATGAAAGTTATGTGAAATTCTAATTGATATTTTCCATTGGAAATGTGATTTCTCGCGTCACTTTTCAAATAGACCAATGTAACTTATCCTCCATTTTGAGAAAATCGAAGTTGAAGTTCGACAGATTATTATTTTAACTGTTAAGAAGCAATACATTTTGCAATGCTATTTTTAATGTAGTCAGTGAATAAGAACGTTTAAAATTCAGTAGAAACGGTAAAATCACAATTTTACTTTGAATTTCACGCTACAATATAGAAAAAAAACCACATGGGACGTTTTGACAAGTCAAGTTGTACATCAGACATGCTACATTGGACGATTTTTCTCAATGACATAATCAATGTTTTGTCTACATGATACTAAATTCCCTTTCACAGATTTCAGAGTAGAGTACCTAACTTTAGATTGGTCACGCCTTTGGAAAATGAGCACCAATCATGTTAGGCACTCCGAATGACCGAAGTAACAAACATGTACCCATCATTTCAAACTGTACATTGGACAATTTTTGACCTATGATTATCTTAAATTGAAAGTAAATTTGGATGGTTGTTTTTGTATCACATACAATGATAGAAGAGCAATATATGCGTATTCGGTTTCCCCATCGGGATCCGTATTCGGTTTCCCCATCGGGATCCGTATTCGGTTTCCCCATCGGTATCCGTATTCGGTTTCCCCATCGGGATCCGTATTCGGTTTCCCCATCGGGATTCGTATTCGGTTTCCCCATCGGAATCCGTCTACGAAATCCCCATCGGGATCCGTCTACGGAACCCGTCATCGGGATCCGCCTACGGAACCCGTCATTTTCCACTTTATTTTAGCTTTTAGTAGGGGTAAGAGGGGCATAGTGAACAGGTGGGGCATAGTGAGCATCCAGCTTGAACTTCCGGCTGTTCGGAAAAAAAAAAATTGTTGGTGGTAGGATCAATATCATAATGATATTGAACCTACTACCAGTTGATTTGTTTCATGCAGCTGGAGATCCAAAGCCAAACTGCGGGATGCTCACTATGCCCCTCTTCCCCCTATTTATTTATTTATTTGTCAATCAAATAAAAAAAAACAATAAACACATTCACTAACCTGCAAAGAGATCCGGCTTCGAATTCCCCGCCGGGATCCAGCTTCGGACTCCCTACCGGGATCCGGCTTCGCACTGGTGCACTTTCCTAAAAAAAACATAATTACAGTACATTAATTTAAAATTTTAAATTTTACTTACCTGAAAAACAGCCTTCCTTTTCCAAGGGCGATCGCGGGACTCGCAATCTTCGAAACTGGCGGGGGTCCAGGTGTGGGAGCTGCCTTCCTGGCACGTCGGTAGCATTGGTGCTCAGCACGGAAAACAAGATCGACGGAAAAAACAAACCAAAGGATTTGCCGCAACGCCGGACACCGAATCGCCACCAAAACTCGCGACGGACACAGCGAAAAAAAAACTGTACACGGCCAATGTGATCAACCCAAATTTGAATACAGTGTACTCAAAATCGCAAAAAATGCAGGAACGCAGCGATGAGTAAATTTGCCTCGAGATTTGCCTCATGTTTTCCGGTGGAAAACTTCAAAAATCTTCCGGAAAATTAGGATTGACGAAAATCCCTCGGAAAATCCACAGAATCCAATCTTTACTTTTCTTATATTCGGAAAAATTTTACTGGAAAAACCTGGAAAAACAGAGGTAAATTAACTCAAAACTGAGTTCCTGTACTTTTTGCGATTTATGAGTGAACTAAACTCAAATTTGGGTGTTCTCATTCACCGTGTAGTGCTGACTCAGGACAAAACAAACTTTGCATGCGACGAGGGACCGAAGGACAACAATTTACATCGTGATGAAGTTTGATTCTAATGTAACGTTAGGTTCTGTTGTCATTGGATGTATTCTGATGTTTTATGCGTGCAACAAATTACATCGTGATGAAGTTTGATTCTTATGTAACGTTTGGTTCTGTTGTCATTGGATGTATTCTGATGTTTTATGCGTGCAACAAATTACATCGTGATGAAGTTTGATTCTTATGTAACGTTTGGTTCTGTTGTCATTGGATGTATTCTGATGTCAAATTTTACATCGTCAAGACGTTTGATTCTGATGTAACGTTTGAGGCTAATGTATTTTTATGTACTTGGATGTCACACTGAAGTCTGAATACATTAAGGGTACAGCAATACACATTAAAATTTAATGTATTGAAGATGTCTGCTGATGTTTCCTACATTACAATTTCTATTCGGGTAGTTTGTATCGCTTAACTCGATTACATTTGTTACATTGGTCTATTTGAAAAGTAACACGAGATTTATTTTTTGAGTGCACGGCCATTCTCAGCTATTTTCAGCACACAGATCGAAGAAAGAACCTATAGACCTTTTCGACGTTTAATCGTCTTTCTCTATCTAGCACACATGGATGAATGCATGGTTTGTTTTCCCACTAATTTGTTTCCCTCTTGCTCGCACTCGTTCGATTTAAATGGTGCAGTAGTGTGCGCCGATTAAACGTCAAAAAGCTCTATTAAATTTTCTAACACCGACAAACCGACATGACACTTAATTCTGACTTATGCCCGAAAATCGGAAACGGCTGATTTAAATCTGCAGTGATCCGAACTGTCAAAACCATCTCGAAAACCATACACATTTTTGATCTAGATAAAAAATAATTTGTCCAGAATTGATCAGACACGAACCAATTCATATATTTTGCATGCGGGTTCACTGCCGTTCTACGCATATCTGTCCCATGTTCTAAAAGTAACATCTGAGAAAATCGCGAATAATGTTTCGAATCATTTCTGCTCATTGGAAGAAATATAAGTTAAAATAAGTTAGTGTATTGTTCACATTTCAACAGAATCAATTTGTTCGGCGTACTACCCACGATGGTGTAATCAACAGATGGCAGTAATGTTTTAGCGACGATGTTTTACAGTGACAAATATTCAATGTGTTATGTCTGTTTGTCTGTGCTATAAGTATGGGCATTAGACTGATGCAAAATTTGACTTTTTCGTTCCACAGTGCTCAAATGGTTTCAAATCGGGTCCTGATTAGCCTCCCAAAGTTACAACTCATTTGGTTAGAAACAGACTTCGCACAAGCCATTTGAAGTTTACATGTAAATTACTATGGGAAATCTCAACTTTTTGTTCATTGCCTTCTAGACTTTTTCCATATTGAGCTGCGAAACAGTTCGATAGCTATTCTTATAGAAAATTTTCTCAGCTACAACTTTGCTAAAGATTGTTTCTATGTAAAACGAGACAGGAAAATGTTACTAATTATTTAAGAAATTGGTAAACTTATGACATGATCAAGCAGCTGCTCTGTAGGCAACTCTGTATTTTGCAGTGTGACATAGTCTCGGACATAGTAGCCATGATTTTTGTGTCCTATTCAACGCCCCAGAAACACCAATGTTGCCTGCTGAGCATATGATTGAGCATGATCATAAGACATCAGCGCATTGAACCATTGATAACTTTCGATCCTTGCATTTAATAAAAAAGTGGTCTTGAGCAAAGTTTTAGCTGGGAAAATTTCCTACAAGTACAGTTGAAAACTTTTGAAGCAGACCAATATGATGAATTATTAGATAGACATGAACAAAAATCTTGGTTTTACCATGGTAATTCCCATTCAAACTTCAAATGGTTTGTGCCATCTCAGTCTCTCACCAAATGGGTTCAAACTTTGAGAGGTTAGTCAGGATCTGATTTGGAATCGTTTAAGTATTGTGGAGCGAAAATATCAAAATTTGCATCACTCTAATGTGCATCTTGAGAAACAAATGATGAATGCTCTGTGCAGAACACAATAAGATTGTCAACCGATGATTTCAAGAAAGACTTTGAAAAAGTTAACATACACAGTAAGGATTTCATTATATTCAACCAAATGCATCCACGGCAGTATATTGAGAACATTCTAACGACTGAATTTACGAAAGGACTATACGACAACAGATATTCTGAATCAGTCAACAGGAACCTTATTTTAACTCCAAAATATGGTAGCAGCTATTAACTAGATGAATAAACACATCAAGTGACAGAAAGTGCCATCATTGTTAACTGCGTTGCTTCGAGTTGTTTTAGACAATAATACGTACTTTTTCAATCATGTCAATATTGTAAGATGTTTATACATCGTTGCTACAAACAATTAAATTTTAAATCATGTTATTTTGTCTTTGGTTTATTGTAAGATCATTACACTGCTTCTTATCTTATGCTTCTTAAATCTGAACTATAATCTGGTGTTTTAATATGAATTCCCGTTTCTCTTAATATTTTCCATCATAAAATAAAGCTTCTACTTCTATTTTTCATCATGAAATAAAGCTTCTACTTCCCGAAATGACTCATTGAGTTTCTTTTGATCATATTTATAAATCCTGTTTCAATAATTCATGCACTCAAATCGATTCGTTAATAAAAGATTCAGAAAAAAATTCTTTGTGGGACAGTTATGCGTAGAATTTCAACATGGGACAATGATGTTGTTTTTAAATAAGGCCAAAACAAATAACATGTTTTCTATTTTCATTCGAAAGTTTACCTAAAAATGTATTGTTTTATGAACAGAAGTGAAAAACGTCCAAAAGTAACATGGGACAGAAATGCGTAGAACGGCAGTTCATGGCTTGGCTAAATATTTCCCACGAACACGGAGCGTGATGTTAGAAGTGTGCTTTGGTCAGAAATTTTATTGTTATTCATGTCGGTTTGCCGGTGCTTCTAATACGACAAACACGAAAAAACTGTTCTTTATACCCGTGTTACTAACGAAAGCGAAAGTTGATTAAGAGAATCGATCCATTTTACTTAGAGCCTAATGAATTGCTCAGCTTGAATCGACTTGCATGCAACAAATTTAAGACCCTACGATTTGACTAAACCTTTAACTTCAGCCATCCTTGCCGTCGTTCCGTTTCACTCGGGCGTGTTTGTGTTTGTGCGAGCGCGAGTGTCTCATCCTCATCTCCTCGTCCGTCGTTGTTGATTGATTGTACGAGTGGCGATCGCAAGAGAAAGGAAAACTGCAGCGACGAAAAGTGAAAAGTTACCACGGAATTTTGCCAAAATAAATACCTTTGCCACCAGTACTGCGGGCAGCGAGCGCGGAAATCTTTATTTCCCGTCACGGTTCCCAACCCGGTGGCCAAAGCAGTGTCGAAAAAGCGGTCCACAGTGAGTAGTGGTGCGTTTATATCCGCGAGAAGCGTCCGTCGTAAAATCTTCTGCTTTTCCCCGTCCTCCGTCATCGCATCGCATTTACTTCAAAAGAGCTGCCTGGGACACCATCCATCATCGTCTTCAGGGTGAAGAACTACTCCCCGCCGTAGTTTTGACATAACAGAAGAGCATAATAATAGTGAAGAAAATCGCGACCAGCTCACCAGAAGCAGGAAGAGAAAAATCCGTCTTCTCTTGGAAGTGGCTGTCAAAACTTGGGTTTTTCTTTTTTCGTCCGCTGTTCCACACCAACAACAGCTCCGTCGTCGTCCGTAATCAACAACCAGTAGGCAATCGCAGGACAAAATGATCAAACTATTCTCGCTGAAGCAACAGAAGAAGGACGGTGAGGCAACTCCAAAGTCTGGCCCCCAGAAGAAGGCCTTCACCGCAGCCCAGCTGAGAATCACAAAAGGTAAACAAACAACCAATGGTTAATCGATTTCGATTATATTGATTTCCGTTCCGCTTGGCAGATATCAATGAGCTGAACTTGCCCAAGACGTGCGCCACGGAATTCCCCGATCCGGATGATTTACTCAACTTCAAGCTGGTCATCTGCCCGGACGAAGGATTCTACAAAGGGGGTCGGTTCGTGTTCAACTTCAAGGTGAGCGCAGTGTAGTCATTCTTTTTTTTTTTTCTTTGCTTGAGAACGTGCGGGCATGGGGATAGGCTGCAGTGATTTCAGGGTCAATGGCACCACAGAATTATCGGTATCATTGAATGAAATTTTCTCGATTACTTTTTCGAAGAGGCGTATCAGGGGAAATTTCCCCTACCTGATAGTGGTGTTAGTACGCGTGGGCGAGCTACCAGTTACGCCAAACTGACGAACAAATGCATTGTTTACAAAAGCTTATACGTCCCTTGGAAAAAGTAAGCAAGAACTTTATATCGGGTATCATTTTGAGATCGACTTCAAATCGACGCACTATACTGCCACTGTTGATTTTCGGTCCCATAGTCGTTTTCGTCAAAACTGAGATTTTCAATGGAAATGGTAGCTAATTACCCATATTTTCATAATACTGGATGAACTCAAAAACTTTGTTCTGGAAAAGTTTGGAAAGACAGTCAAATTGGTTGTCCCATCCAATGGTTCGAAGCAAATTTAAAATGCGATTTCTCGCGTAACATTTGAAAAGGGCCTATGTCCAAAATGTAAACAATCCAGAAAATGAATTGTAAATTTTTCCGCCAGTATTTAATTCCTATATAAATAGATTGAAGTATTTTAGGCATTTATATTGTTCACAATAACAATAGTAACTATATCTCAGTACACAACATCCAAAACATGCGAAACGTTTTCAAAAATACATGAAAATCGATAAAAATTTAATATCACAGTAATAAGCCTTTTTGTGAATCTTTAAATGGTTAGGCCCTTTTTGTTAAGCCGTTGTGCTTGTCATCATAAATTGTAGGCCCTTTGCTAAGCCTTTTCTTAACGTCAAATAAATCATCGGCCCTGCCTCAAGCAGTAGGGCTTAGCTTTGATTTGAAATTTTTCAATCATCGGCCCTTCTACGTCGCTAGGCTTATGAATGGAACCTCATCGAACGAAAAAAAATATATTTTAGGCCCGAGGTTAGGCCGTTTTAGCATGAATGATTGGAAAAATTTGGTGGATCGGCCGTTTTTAAAATCAAGTTATTTTTAATGATTTTTATCGATAATGCGGAACATTCCTATACGACTGGTAGCTAATTACCAGTGCTACAGAATGGTATCAAAAATCGGTTTGTTTACATTTTGGACATAGGCCCTTTTCAAATGTTACGCGAGATTTCCTCGGTTTGCTTATTTTCGCTATAGGACGGACATGCGAAGAGCGGCAGTATATACTAGAATTGATGAAATTGTTTATCTTCGGTAAAGTTGTTCAACATTTATTTGATAGTTAGGTTTATTTCTAAAGTCAGTGTGAAGTTATGAAATTGCGTTGGGTAATTAATGTTGATATCCATGACAGATACGTATTTCGACTACAATGTGCAGTCTTCATCAGTGTCATGCCCACTAAAGAACTTATCAAAATCTAATCCCCTTAAGGTGATTCCTTGTAGAGTCTCAAATGGCTGCCACGTAGGCTATATATGGACTTCCACTTCGAATTTTTAATTACACAGATCAGTGCTCCATTTAATTTGAAATTGCTACTTCATGTATGCTGCAGTGCAGCAAACGTGAAGTAACAATTTGAATGTTGCACGTGTCGTAGAAGCTGATATTTGTGCACTCAAAGTTTTGAAGTGGTTACGAGAATAAGGATGCCACAGCGAATAACCTTAAGTACTCATCCCCTAGGTAAAAATGTCAAGATAACAGTTTCATGTTTATTCCTGTGGAGACAATAGTCGATTCTATGCACACAATAACAATAACAAACCAAAACAAATTGGCTGATTGTTCGGCTTCTTACTCTTTAATATCTATCTCTATCTCTATCTTTATCTATGTCTATCTCTATCTTACGCACATCAAATCAGTCAATCACAAGCTGGTTCACGTTTGTCAGAAAAGTGGTTCATTTTTGCCCCCGTATTGTCACCTCTTCTCTTAGATAGAAACGCGAGAATTTTTACATCAGGTAATCTTTTTTCTTGTATTTTGACAGTCGACTGCGTCGCCCATAATGAAATAGTTTTGGCTAGAGTCGGTGTATAATGAGTCACGCCAAGAGAAAAACAGTTGAACTTGCATCACGGTTTTCGAAAGAGTCCCTTTCTTTTCACTTGGCAACAGAGGACTTCTACATCAACTTCAAATGATTTCTAGCGAGAAAAAAAAGTAGCGGCTGTAGTAAATCATTATATCAGTGATTTAGTCAAATTATCTTAACCAAAAATAGTAGAAATTCTCATAAGTGATCATTACCATACGTATCCCATGACAATTTATTGCTCACTGCGTGTTTATGATCATTTCTTCGATTATATTGCGCATTTCACACCAAACTGGACTAGTAAGCGCGTTTTCACTTATTTAAAAGTGTGATTAAAGTGCGAGCTTCCTTCTAATCGTCTTGGTATGTTCCGTGCACTTATTTCTTATGATGCAAGCAACAAGTGCTCCGAAGACACCAAAACGATTTGACGCAAAGGTGCACTTTTATCACACTTTTTGTATTTTTGTAGCAGTCCAGTTTCAGATGCAATCAGCAATATTTTATATTTTTTGCAATACCTTTCGCGGACCTTTCATAGCATCGTAATGTATACACCGACTCTAGTTTTGGCAAGTTCGTTTCCGTGAGGCAAGAAGAACACGTCACAGACAAAAAGAAGCCAGTTGTCTCTTCCTCTTAGGTTACAATATTCGCGGATTTCGTGATTTTCGCGGATTTGATCTTTCAGTCGTAAAAACCGCGGAAATTAAATGATGTAACGAAAACCGCGAGGGGACTGATGTGCTATCACCCAGGGGTAGGTCATTCCGCACATCAATCTTGGGCCACCTTTTTTGTCAGTGTGCCGCAGGTGTGCCGATTATGCCGGTCATATAGCAAGCTGCGATTGTTTGTAAAATACCCATCCCGGCAACCTGGTATTTCTGACACCTTGAAAGTTTTGGTTTGAAATCGCAAGGATAAATCGGATTGAGGATGACGCGGGAAGTAGCGGGAGTGCGAAATTTTGGTGTTTTGTGGCCATACGATAATAAAAGTCCTGTGTTTTAGGGTTTCATGATGTGAAAAGCAACGGTCTATCTGCGGCCGGTAACAGTTGGAGACCGACACTAGAGGATGATGAATATAACTTCTGTAGTTTGTTTTGTGAGACTTGCAGCATTATTTGAATTAAGGGTACTGCATTTGACACGTTCCGAAAAAAGTTCCTAAGCAAGGTAATCATCATCCTTGGCAAACAAGTTAACTACGTTTGTTGAAATCTTCCAAAAGATCCGCGCCTAGAAAATACATCAAGTACCACACCCTACAACTCAAGGACCATTATGCGAGGATCAATCATGCATATCAACGAACCAGTCGCCAATGTTATCGGCATTATCAACGAGATGTTCAACGGAAGCTTCGATCTCACCCGAAAATTTTTAAGAATTATGAGAATGAGCAACGAAAGGAGTCTGGCCTTCCATCGAATTTGGTACTGAATGGCGAAGAAACTTCATCCCCTCAGGACATTTGCCGTCTGTTTTCAACCAAGTTTGCGAATGTATTCTCGGATGAGAACCTATCTGACGAGCACGTTTCTCTAGCAGCCAGTAATGTTCCAATGTCTGGTCAATCTTTGGCAGCTATCAACATCGACCTCGCTATGATAACTAGGGCGGCTTCGCAACTGAAGTCTTCATTTAAGCCTGGACCTGACGGAGTTCCTTCCGTCTTTCTCAAGCAACACATCGATAGCCTGGTTGCTCCTCTCTACCTTCTGTTCGAAATGTCCCTCTCCAGTAGAGTGTTTCCTTCCTGCTGGAAATCAGCTGAGATGTTTCCAGTGCAGAAGAGAGGATGCAAAAGAAACATCAACAACTATCGCGGCATCACATCGTTGAGTGCCACATCTAAACTGTTCGAGTTGGTCGTTATGGTACCATTAGTCTCTCACTTCAAGCACTTGAGCGAAGACCAGCATGGTTTCATGGCAGGACGGTCGACTACTTCCAACCTTCTGCGTCTCACCTCGTACATTACGGAGAGTATGACAGACCATATGCAAACAGATGTCATCTATACTGAACTATCAGCCACCTTCGACAAGTTGAACAATCCTATACTGCCGTTCTACGCATATCAGTCCCATGTTTCAAAAGTTGCTTCTGAGAAAATCGCGAATAATGTTTCGAATCATTTCTGCTCATTGGAAGAAATATACGTTAAAATAAGTTACCGCATTATTCACATTTCAACAGAATCAATATGTTTTAGTGAAAACTACAGAAATTACCTTCAATGAAAACAGTTAAGCCTATTTTTATACGAACAATATTTAATGGGACTGTTATGCCTAGAAATTTGCAATGAAGTAGGATATTCTACGCATGTTAGTCCCACTAGGAACTGTTACTTTCAGTGTTGCTTTGATGGCTACGTTGCGTTTGACGTCTTTTATCTTGTGCTTGCATGAGCGTGCTTGCGTTCTCCGCGAAGTTTTGGAAGATCCTGGATCATTTGTATAGCTTTCCATCATTAAATTATACCAACTATAAATTTGTTGACGTTGCTACTTCTATAAAACTATTAAAGGTATGGGCATTTCAAGCAACTAATGATGAATGCACTATTTAGAACATAAACTTCTTAACATCTTGTTCTACTTCTTAGCAAGATTAACGTAGGCCTAAAGAAGATTGTGCTTAATAATTTTGAGTCCAACTATAGATTTATGGTGGCTGACATGCTGTGGACAAAAGATCAATACGTTACACGATCGTTGACCGTGGGCTTCGATGATTTCAAGAAATACTTTGGATGAGTTGACATGCACATGCAAATTACTTCCGTACGGAGTCGACCTTTATGCTGCGTAATATCATATTATAAAAGGGGCTTTTCATGAAACACGTAGACACTATAGGGGGAGTGTGAGGGTGGAGAGTGTCTAATAAGGCATTGTTTGAAATTATAAACTGGTGTTTTAATATGAAATCCCGTTTTTCTAAATATTTATCAACATAAAATAAAACTTCCACTTCCCAAAATGGTTCAGACCGTTTCTTTTGATTATATAAATCCTGTTTCAAAAATTTGTGTACACAAATAGATTCGTTAATGATAGATTCAGTCAAGATAATCTTTGTGGGACAGTTATGCGTAGAATTTCAACATGGGACAATTAGGCTTGATATTGTTTTATACAAACCCAGAACAAATGATACGTTTTTCTATTTTCATTCCAAAGTCTACCTAAACGAGTACTGCTTTATGAACAAAAGTGAAAAACGTCCAAAAGTAACATGGGACAGATATGCGTAGAACGGCAGTATAGCGATCGCCAAACTGGATAGGCTCGGTATAAACGGCAGTCTCCTACGATGGTTCGCATCCTCTCTATCTGATCGTCAGTTGGAAGTTGCAATCGACGACTGCCGATCTCCTTCGTTCCCTGGCACTTCGGGTATTCCGCAAGGTAGCCACCTCGGTCCGTTGATATTTCTTGTGTATTTCAACGACGTCAATTTCGTCCTCGACTGCCGTTGGCAGATGACATGAAAATCTATCTCCGAATCCGAGCCATCGCTGACTGCCATCTTCTCCAACTCCAACTCAACGATTTTGCTAATTGGTGCCAACTGAACCGCATGGTTGTAAATCCAACAAAATGTTCAGTAATCACGTTCTCACGGAAGAAACATCCAATTACATTCAGTTATATCCTAGAAGGCGTTGACGTACATCGTGTGAATCACATTAAGGATCTGGGAGTCATCTTAGATTGTCAACTCACATACAGCCAGCATATCTCGTTCGTGATCGACAAGGCATCCAGAACGCTCGGCTTCATTTTCAGGATAGCTAAAAGTTACACGGACATCTACTGTTTTAAATCGCTTTACTGCTCCCTCGTCCGGTCGGTGTTAGAATACTGCTGCCCTATATGGAATCCCAATTACCAAAACAGTGTACATACAAATAGTAGAGTCTATTCAACGACGATTCATCTGTTTTGCCCTTCGACGATTGCCTTGGAGGGATCCTTATCGCCTTCCAAGCTACGAAAGTCGGTGCCAGTTAATAAAGGGTGATACGGTCAAAATTTGGTCAAGGGAAAACGCGTGTAAATCGGTGAAATCGTTTATTTAAAAAATCAAATTAAATTTCTTTTTCAAGTTCAATTAGTATAAAATTCAGGAAAAATATTCAGTTAGGCTTCCGCTTTTCCAAATCCGAATTGCCGGGCCTTACGCTTGACCCCTGCCATCAGATTTTGTACAGCCACCTTGTCCACCTTCTTCGCCGCAGAAAGCCAGTTTGCCTTGAACTGCTGCTCGCCCTTAGCAGTTTTTTTGGTCTTCTTTAGGTTCCGCTTGACAATAGCCCAGTATTTCTCAATTGGGCGGAGCTCTGGCGTGTTGGGAGGGTTCTTGTCCTTGGGAACCACCTGCACGTTGTTGGCGGCGTACCACTCCATGGCCTTTTTACCGTAATGGCAAGATGCCAAATCCGGCCAAAACAGTACGGAACAACCGTGTTTCTTCAGGAAAGGCAGCAGACGTTTATTCAAACACTCTTTCACGTAAATTTCTTGGTTGACAGTCCCGGAAGCTATGAAAATGCTGCTTTTCAAGCTACAGGTACAGATGGCTTGCCAAACCAGATATTTCTTTGCGAACTTTGACCGTTTCATGTGCTTGAAAACATCTGCTACCTTTCCCCTTCCTTTTGCCGTATAAAACTCCTGTCCCGGAAGCTGCTTGTAGTCGGCTTTGACGTAGGTTTCGTCGTCCATTACCACGCAGTCAAACTTCGTCAGCATCGTCGTGTACAGCCTCCGGGATCGCGCTTTGGCCGTTGTATTTTGTTTATCATCGCGATTTGGAGTCACTACCTTCTTGTAAGTCGATAGTCCGGCTCGTTTTTTGGCTCGATGCACGGTTGTAGACGATACACCCAGCTTATTTGCGGCATCTCGGAGAGAGAGGTTAGGGTTTCGCTTGAAACTACCGGCAACTCTCTTTGTCGTCTCAGCGGCTTCCGGTTTTCGATTTCCCCCCGATCCAGACTTCCTGGCTGTCGACAAACGTTCCCCAAACACTTTAATTACATTTGTAACGGTTGATTTGGCAGCTTTTAGCGATTTTGCCAACTTTGCGTGCGAGTAGCTCGGATTTTCGCGATGCGCGAGCAAAATTTTGATACGCTGCTCTTCTTGCTTAAACGGCATTTTGACAACTGAAGAGTGAATTCCAAAATCAAAATAGGAGCAACATTCTACACACACACACCTTCAAAATGAGGGGTGTTCAGGTTTTTTTAATGCAAAATTGAAAGAAATACGTCAAGTTGATATTGACCAAATTTTGACCGTATCACCCTTTACACCTGGATCCTTTGTGGAGTCGAAGAAGAGATACGACAAGGGTCCTGTTTGTGGCTGACATTCTACAGGGCAGAATCGATTGTCCTTCTATTCTACAACTTATCGACGTTAACGTTCAACCACGAGCACTCCGTAACAACGCAATGGATACCTTTTCGTCGTACAAACAGACGAAGGACAGAAGGAGGACCTCCAACAGAGTAGTTTTTATAGTGTTTACTTCAACAGAAAATTGGTTCCTGGCTCGATCGTACATTTACACAACACACACACACAACAACATTAAAATCTGAAATAGACAGAGCTCCACACCGTGGGAACCGGAAGGGCCCCCACCAGGCAGAGATGTCCCAACAGCCGGAAAAAATTAAAAAAAGACTAAACTTTAAAATACAATGCAGCATCCTTTAAAAAACGCATTACTGCTGCCAGTGTGGAGGGATCATCACCCAGCACGTCGCGTATGCTATTTGGAAGCCCGTGGAATTCCCGCCGGCTCTGATACTGAGGGCATACGCATAGAATGTGCTTGATTGAGGCTGGAGTTCTACAACCGATGCAAGTCCTGTGGAACGGCCTTCCACCGAAATTGTGCGAGATCTTCTCTTCTGATCCCGCTGGTTCAACTGTTCTATCCATTTCCTCGTCGTCCCTTTGATCCGTCTGATGAAGAGGGAGCGGTTTTGGGCCCACTCTGCCGTCCCAAGCTTCCCGTACTTTGCTCACGATCCAGCGCTTGACATCGTGTAACGGTACTTCGTTAGTATAGCGAGGGGCAGATGGTCCTGCCTGGTATTCCGCAGAATACCGTGTTTGGTGGCGGATGAGTCGGGGCCTCGGATGTCAGGGCTTGTATGACGCTGTGCGAATCCGTGAGGACCAGGATCGGTCGGTTGGAGAGCGTTGTAATAACGATGAAGATGGCAGCAGCTTCAGCAGAGAAGACAGAACATTGCGGCGGTAAGCTGCAGCTGGTTGGTGTGATGTTTCCGGCTAGACCGATACCGACCCCGGCCCGAGCGCGAGATCCGTCCGTGTATCGGTGAGTGTGCGTAGGGAATTTTTTTTCCTAACATTTCAGCTACAGTCCTTCTTATGGCCACGGAATTGTCTCCGGCTTTGAACCTGTCCTTAATCCGGCTTTCGATTTTCGGTAATGATGTTTGTCAGCATTTGTCTCCATGTCAGTGGACCCTGGCCACTGGGGGGAGATCTTCGTTGGCAGCCGTGCGGAGGAGTCTGTTCCCCTCGTCGAGGAGGAAGATTCCTTGATTTCCCGATGTCTTCGAGATGAAAGCTGCTAGGCTTTGGTTGCGATAGCAGCGGTTATACGGAAGCGGAAGGATGCCTGCGTCGATGCATGCAGCGTCAGCAGGCGTGGATGGCAGCAGACCAGAGACAATCCGGACGTAGGTGTTGTAGACTGGTGCTAACGTAGCTAAAAGTTAGCCGTTGTGATGCAGGTCATCTCCAACCCGTATAGAAGGAGACTGTCGATAATTGCACTCGCCACGTGAAAACGGATGCTGCGGTTGTTCGATCTATTCTGTCGGGAAATGGTCGGTATGAGATTCATTCGGCTGCGACAATTTTTCTTGACTGCACTGAAATGCTGTTCAAAGTTGAGGAATCGGTCAACGAGAACTACTAGAACTCGGACGGTCTTCTTCAGCGGTATGGACTGGTCGTCGATTTTGATCGGTGGAGACTGCCGCTTGGGCTCTCATCCTTGTACGTACTGGCGTGGGTCCGGTGCTGATGATGAGGATGTCATCGGCGTAGACGAACACATATATGTTCTTCGGTAGTTGACGGAAGACTCCGTTCATCGCCAAGAGGAGGAACAGGGTAACGGCGATAACCGATCGTTGTGGGACACCCGTTTCCTCGGGGGAAAAGTCGGGATTTGGTGTTGCCAACTGCGACTCGGAATGAGCGGTTGGAAAAGAAGTTCTGGATGAAGTGAACGATGGGTCCGTTAAGACCCCAGTCGATTAGTTGCTTAAGGACGAGGGGCGTCCACGTTCTGTTGAAGGCCTTCGATATGTCGAGCGATACTATCTCGGTGTGCAGACCACTGTCGTAGGCGTTCTTGAGAACTTCTCCTAGGGTTGCGAAATTGGTGGACGTTCCGAAACCTTGTCGGAAAGCGTGCTGTCGGTGATCAAGGAAATTTCCAGCTTCGAGGTGTTGCTTCAGTCTTCGATTAACCATACGCTCTAGGACTTTGACCATACAACATGTTAGCGCTATTGCACGGAACTTTGCTGACTTCACGGGTGGCTACCCCGGCTTTCGGGATGGGAACTACCAAGCTTTCCTTCCATACTGCTGGGTACCCGTTAGTGAGCCAGAGCTTGTCAAAGAGGTCTAGCATCCGTAGCTATCCTGGTAACGGTAACCTCTTGAGTAGAGGATATCCGATTTCGTCGGGTCCCGCCGACTTCCCGTTGCTACAGCGAAGGGCAGGCTGCAGTTCCTGCCAAGAGAAAGCTTGGTTTATACCGGTACTGGCGGTGTCGGGGGGTACTATGACGTCTGCGATGGATGCGGTCGATGGCTTGGTTTTCTGCTTGAACTTGTTGTCATACTTGTCAATGGTTGCGAGCTCGGCGAAGTAGGTACCGAGTTCATCAGCTACCGTTTCCGGATCGGAAACCGTGGAACCATTAACCTGAACGTGAAGTGGTGCCGTGCGTCGTTTCCCACTAAGGGCGTTGATTCACTGCCAGAGATCGCCCGAGGATTGCGATGCGTTCATCCCTTCCAGGAGCTCCATCCAGCTGGATCGCTTGGCATCACGGATTTCTTGTCGGCATTGGCATCCTCTCTGTCGTGGTGTCCTATGGCGAGCCGCTTTACACGTCGAAGTGCCTTGCGCCGGGCTTTGACTGCCTTCTTCGTATCTTCATTCCACCAGCGGAACTGCCCTCTGTAGTAGTAGAGTCGGCACAGTAGCGCCGTAGCTTTCCCAGTCCGCTTGTTCATACTGCCATCGCGGTCTCCGTGTTACCGCCAGGACGAAGGTCGCCGAGAGTTGAATTTGTATGGAGTAGTGGTCACTGCCGTACAGGTCAGAGTTTACGTTCCACTGCGTTTTACCAGCGATGTGGTGACTGGTGGCTGTTACGTCGATCCCGTTGAAATACGTTGGAACACCATCGTTCAAGATTCCTTCTCGAATATGTCCACGAGGTCCGTGCCACGAAAGTCCGACCGAGGGCAACTCCAATTTGAATGGTGCGCGTTGCGGATGCGTGGTTCAGGTAATTTCATTAGGGTCTCGCTGAGTTGACAGTTGAGGTTGCCGATTCGTCCACATGGCAAATAAACGCAGGCAACGGTGATGTTGACTGATTCTGTAAGTTGAACCCCGAGTATGGGTAATTGTGAGTCCAAGTCGATAACCCGGAAAGGTACCGTATTTAGTACCCCAATGGCTACAGAGTGTCGGAAATTTCTACCGCTTTTCTTTGTCCAGTTGTATCTTCCGCCGAGGGAGCGGTTCATCTGTTCGACGGAGGCTTTGTTTACCTCCTGCAATGCGATGACCCAGGGGGGATCAGCTTGGCAGAGAAGCTCGAAGTCTCCAATCCGCTGCAGGAAACCGTTAACGTTCCATTGGAGTACGGGCTGTTCGATACGCTGTTTTGACAGCTGAGCGATCTGCTGTCCTTGCTTAGTCATTTCCTTCCTAAGCTCAGTGTGTGCGACTTCCTGTTTCTCGGTGATAGAATTAATCGCACTACCAAACGACGAAAGTTTTGAACCGGGCACATTCATCAGCTTCGCGCACTCGTGTCACATCCAAAACAAGTTCAGGCTAGAGTGGACAATGTTCAGAAAATCCTTGTTCAACTTTGTGCCGCCGCATTTCAGGTGAATCATCCTGTCGCAAAAAGCCATGCAGGAGACGGATTCTTCATCGCCTTTAACTGGTTTAACGCATTGGTCACAGGCGGAAGTCATGCTGACTCAGTTTCCAAATCTTATTTAGAAACAGCGGTGGAGATGCTCTAATGTGCAAGGAGGAGTTGGATTCTGCAGAGCGTCTGATATCGACAATAACACAACACTGTTTTCACAACAAGGAATATGCTCCAACTAGACGATTATCGCAACGAACTGCACTTTCCACTAATAACCGGCAAAATTGTGCAAGTCTACAGAACGGCAAAAACAAAGAACGATAGCCCGTGTTATAAAAAATCATCAAATTTAACAGCGCTGAATCACGACGACGTGAATCAGAACGATTGTCGACCTCCTTATAAAACATACACCACTGTGGTAAAGTATACAAAAATCTTCAAAATTATATAAACTCTATTCATATATCTCACTCGTAAACTGTTGACTTCGACCAGCTACGGTCAGAACAAAGGAGATAGAGGCCAGTATCGGTAAGCAACTATAAACTAAAATGATTCTTCGAACACAGAAAACTTACACTATGATTACAACAGGACTTGCTCAGACTAAAACACGTCCACTAAAACTAGAATCGTGAACCTACACTAGGGGAACTAAACGTAAGTGTTAACTTTCTTAAGCTAAATTTGATAAACTATTGTTAATTGATATAGTTGCTGTCGTAATGAATTACACTATAAAAGACAATAACCTACTTTAACATGTATATTGAAACCATAAATACTAGTAGGGGAATTTACGTATTCTCGGCAACCTAAGCAGCGACCTTCTTTCTATAGCCTTTTACTCTATGGAACGCACACATATGCAGTATTGGTTTGTTTACAATCTTTTGCTACCAGCTGCTCTAACAATTTCTGTCGAAAGAATTGTCAAAAACTGTTTTGTAACGCTTTTACAAAGCTCCAATCTTCTCTAGTGAGAGCGAGTATTGTCGGCAACCAGTTTTTCTTCGGCAACCAGTTTTTCTTCGGCAACCGTTCCATTTGAACTGCATGTAAATCTGCCGTTCTATTATCGGCAACTCGAAATCAGCTACAATTTGTAGTGCGTGTGTTTCATTTCAAGAAAACCCTGCTAGATTGCTTTTTCTCAGTGGTAAAAATATAATCAAATTGAAGCTGAAAGCATAAAGAATCGTTTGCATGCATTCAGCGAAGTGTTTTCGTAAGAAAATCCAGTGAAAATAGTGTTTCAATTTGGGTTGCCGAAAATAGTCTGTCATGCCGAAGCCGTAATTTCCCCTTTCTAATACTTATCACAATGTATTGAACACAGGTAAATTATATTCTCCCATCATCAACGGATCATCCGAGTATTTTCATTTCCGTCCGGAAAATAATAATTTTGGAAACTCCCCGTTGAAATCGATTTTCAACAGGTACCTGAAAAAAAAACATCGAAAACTAAGGGAATTTAGGACATTTTGAGTTGCCACTCTAATAGAGCCAATGTCGTCTCACTCTGCCCATAATCGCATATCAGCCTCATCTTTGCTTGATTTCCTACCCATAAGGGACTGTTATGCGATGGAACTGCTAATGATGTCATTGGCTCTATGAGTTTCCCGTTTTATCGCGCGCGCACACACACACTTAATCATTCGGAGCGAGCAAGATGGAGACAAATGTAAAACATACACCACTTATGCGAAATCTGGTATCCTTATTCCTGCTGTCTACTTGGTTGTTCTTTTAAGCCCTTTCACAGTGGTTAAGTGAGAGTTTTCCCTTCCTGGGACAGGGAATCGAGACCGGGAATCGTGTGCTTTACGCCTATGGGCTAATCAGGCGTGTACCTATATGTTATATCCGTAACCAAGGCCAACAAGTAAAACAAGCTGTTGTTAAGAGCTACTATTTATTACGTCTATCTTGGTTGGTGGTCGGATAAAGAATCAATCTCTAACTTATGACAGTCAGGCAAGGCCTACTACATCTAGGCCTACTACATCTCCCCCTTTTAGAAAATGTCATAGGAAGAGAGCCATCTTGGAATGCGGCAAAGTGACAGCTAAATCTATTGTCTAACTGTCAAATTTACGTCAACGCAACGCAAACGGATCTAATGTGGGTGGCCCTGTACAGAACGTCGAATAAAGTCTCCACTGCTTCAGATGACACGGGCTTTTGTGCGGACTGAAGTTCTCCATCTTGAGCAGCAGGCTCATGATTGATTGTCGAAAAAGGATTTTCGCCAGACGTACTTGCCACTTGACCATCAGCTTCGAGTGATACGGAACCAACAGGAATAGGGACATCGTGATTGAATGGCACTTCTGGATCCAACGGTACAGCTTCATCTTGAATTCCATCAAGCAGGATTTCCCATGGTAGTTGCTGCGTCGCTTGCTCTGGATCATCAGAAGTGTGACGAGGGCGCATTTGGTTTACATGCGACCTCACCAGCTTCGGTCTCCCGTTCATGTCCAGTGCAACGATATAGTTGATGGAACCTTTCCGTTCGATGACTCGACCAGGAATCCAGGACTTGGCGTTTCTGCAATGCTGTTCAACATAGACCAGGTCATCTTCTTCAAACTCGCGCTTGGCTGCTCCATGCCGCCAATTGAACTGTTCGTTTTGTTTGTGGTTCTTGACAGCTTCAGTTACAGGAACAGGTTTCTTCAGTAGGTCCAAAGTGGTGCGCACTGGTCTTCCGAGGAATGCTTCTGCTGGAGACGTCGACTGCGGTGTGTTTCGGTTTGGGATTGAACGATACACCGAAAGGAATGTCTGCAGGTGCTCCAGTGTGGGTGATCCTTCCCCCTTGGCTAGCTTCTTGAGGCCACGCTTGAGTGAATCAACGAATCGCTCCGCTTGGCCGTTGGACTGCGGGTGGTAGGGAGCAGTGCGGAGATGGGTGATACCATTTGCACGGCAATACTGTTGAAACTGCTCGCTGGTGAATTGCGTTCCGTTGTCTGAGACCAATGTGTCTGGGTTGCCGTAACGAGAAAACGTTTCACGCAGCATATTCAGGGTTGCAGTTGTGGTAATTGATTGAGTGTGAGAAATTTCGGGCCACTTAGACAAAGCATCTACCATGACGAAATAGTAGTATCCATGGATCGGACCAGCAAAATCGATATGGACACGTTGCCATGGCTTGTCCGGGAGAGGCCATGACTCCAAGGTTGCTTTTGTCGGGGACTTCGCTGCTTCAGCACATGCAGTGCACTGACGGACAAATTGCTCCACATCGTCGTCAACGTTAGGCCAGTAGATGTAACTTCGGGCCAGAGACTTCATTCGGTTCATTCCTGGGTGTCCACGATGCAGTTGACGAACGATCCGCTTTCGAAACTTTGATGGGACGACGATTCGATCGCCGAACATAACGCAGTTGTCGACAACTTGAAGTCCATCTCGTCTGGCGAAGAACTTCTTGACATCAGGATCAACAACTTGCTTCGCATTTGCTGGCCAACCTTCGTTAAGGAAATTCACCACTTGCTGAAGAACTGGATCCTTTCGCGTCTCAGCCACAATCATCTGGTGCGTGACTGGAAGGTTGCTGATGGTGTCGTCGAGAATTGCTTTTGCTTCAGATTCGACGCACACGGCGGCTATGACGTAATCCTCATCTGGTCTATGCTGCGATGACATTAGCCGGGATAGAAAATCTGCATAGCCAAAATTCGTCGATGAAACGTGTTGGATGTCGAAATCGTACAGCAGAGTGTCAAGGCCCAGCGCTGCAAACGGTTTGCTGTGTAAACAGGAATACCTTTCTTTGAGCCGAAAACCTTGAGTAGCGGTTGATGATCGGTTTGCAGGAGGAAGTGTCGTCCATACAGCATTCTGTGGAAACGGGTGACAGCGAATATCAGGGCCAATGCTTTTGAAGTTTGACTGCTACACCATTGAGCTCGACCGGGATGAACTTCCGCTTGCTTTCGATGTTGCGAACCGTGTAGATGCTTTTTGTCTTCACGTTCTCTTTGGATTTGGCCTGTTTGAACGTTTTCGACAGCGCATTCTTGTTGCTGTTGCAATAACCTTCCTTGTGTCCTTGTTGCTTGCATCTGGAACAGGTGTACGAAGCGAACGGACATTCACGAACATAGTGCTGGTCGCCACACTTCCAACATGGCGTTTTCGGCACTTTTTGGTTCTTTTTTGAGGCAGGATTATTCTGGTTGCGAGAAACAATGTTGACGTTGCGTGCTTCTTTGTTCTCCACCATCAATGTGTCCTGCTTGAGATTGGCCACGCGATGACATTCTTCCACGAGGTTCTCTCAACCTAGCTCATATGTCCGCATCCCGTGGCGATTGGAGTCCACAGACGAAACGGAGAGCTTTGAATTGGTCCGGTGTGAGCTTGGACAGCTGAAACGCTTCACAGTGTTTGTTCACCATGGCAGCATACGATGTGAAGTCATCCGCGTCACTTTTTGCATACTGGCACTGGTAACGGGAATGAAAAACCGACTTCTGTCGACCGAACAGTTTCGTGGCGGTTTCGTCCAGGGTGAAGTCCCGGGGATGCTTGGGAAGAATGGTGTTGACGTACTTCTCGTGCAGAGGCGTGCTTAACTTGCGAAGAAGCAATCTCACACGAGCGGCGTCATCCAGGGATTGGCCGTCCTTTGTAAAGACATCCTCGTACCTCGCATACCAGCCATCGAAGAAAACTCTTCCGTCCGGATCGTACTGGAAATCCTGGATCCCGCTTGCCAAGGACTCAATAATCTTTTCAATCTGCTGCTGCTGCCTCGTGATGAGATTCGTTAGCTGCAGGATGGCGTTCCGAAGATCCTCGTCAGACATTTTCTTGCTTGAGGTTTCTTGCTTCGAGGTTCGAGGTGCTTCCAAAATTTTCCTCGTCGCCAATTGTTATATCCGTAACCAAGGCCAACAAGTAAAACAAGCTGTTGTTAAGAGCTACTATTTATTACGTCTATCTTGGTTGGTGGTCGGATAAAGAATCAATCTCTAACTTATGACAGTCAGGCAAGGCCTACTACATCTAGGCCTACTACACTATATAACACATACCCAAATTCTAGGTCGGCCCCAACTACCCACACGAGCCGCCGAAGGTGAAATGCGAAACCCAGGTGTACCACCCGAACATCGATCTGGAGGGCAATGTGTGTCTCAACATCCTGCGCGAGGACTGGAAGCCCGTGCTGACCATCAACTCGATCGTGTACGGATTGCAGTACTTGTTCTTGGTGAGTGTTCGAACTTCACTAGGTTAGACGAGCCCAAGTTTTTCTAACCCCATGTTCAACCCCTTTGTAGGAACCCAATCCGGAGGACCCGCTCAACCGAGAGGCAGCCGAAGTCCTGCAGACGAACCGACGCCTGTTCGAGCACAACGTGTTCAAGGCGATGCGCGGCAGCTACATTGGCGAGACCTATTTCGAGCGCTGTCTCAAGTGATATATAAATTCAACACTCACCCTCAAATGTTGCGTTTATTTAATTATTCTTACGATTGGTGGACGCTATTACATAGACTTTAAGTATAACTAAATGGCAAACAAAAAAACACAATAGTGGAAGGCGGCGACGAAATAGTGGGCACACGAGAGCACGAGCGCACCTAAGTCGAAGGACGATCTAAATTTGAGACAGGTAGAGTAGGGTATTCGAAGAATGCTTTAGAAGATTGAGGAATGCGAACCGAGAGCGAAAGAGCAATGCGTAAAAATAATGAAATAAACCGTTGAATGAAAAACCCGAACATTCATTAGAATGACAACCAATTGAAAATTAATATAAAAATTACAGCAAATGAGAAAATGTATTTGTTAAAACAACCAGATAAATAAAAACAACAGCAACAAGAACTATGAGACAAAACTGCAAACCATCTCCTGTACCATTATCTAATAATACTAGATCGAGTTGCTATCCAGCAGGGGGCTGTTCAGTTCCATCATAAAAAGAGATAAACGCGAAGCCAGATAATGCAAACACACAAACGTGAAGAACGAAGAGAAAAATTAACACAAAATTCGACTGTACGAAAGAAAAAAAAAATCTATGATCTTAGTTTAATTATCACAATGAACAGGAAGAAAAGTAAATAAACGGTATTTATATAGAAAGGTCACACAAAAGCAATCTTGATTTCTTTCTTTCTACCTACCAACCGACACTTGCAATGCTCTAGTTCTAGCAATTCTTGAAGAAGTTAAATTTCCTATATAAAAACAGAGAAAGAAAAAAAATAATCAATGATCAACAGCAGCCCGTAACCGACAAACAGTTCATTAATTGTACTGAAATTAGCTGCAGAGAAAGTAAGCTACAATTAAATATGAAAATTTTACTCGAAACAACGGTGTTCGTGCGTTTTTAACGAAAGTAATCCTTGCTTCTTTTAGGCCGGTTTCCTGGAAAATTACATGCTGCTGCTTCTTCTTCCTGGCTTTGAGGCCCTTAGGCGAGTATAAGTCCGCTCGAAGCACTTCCACAGTTATTAACCTGGTGACGGTATTCAAAAATTGCAATCTTGCCCTGTGGGTCTTTTTAGACCCAAGATTGTTACATCTCGACAGCAAGCCAACCTGCGGATGGATTCACGAAACCAATGACCCTTTTGAAGCAAGCTAAGTTACGCCAATTCTTAGGCATCGTGGATTGAGGAGGAGTGAAAACCAAGCAACCAGCGATTTTGTTACGTTAGCAAGTATTTAGAGAATACACGCCCTAATAAAAAATAACCATAAACGAACGATAACCCAAATCATTGAACTATTCCACAAATGGTTTGGATGATACCCAGAACACGTCGTTAAGCAAATTAACCATACAATTTTTATTAGGGCGTTCATTACACTTTATTCCTTCAAACCTGAAGCACCGTTTTTTCCTTGTAACTCCGCAAGACTACGCCTATGAGATTGAGCAAGCCGGCGCCGGTGGTGTAGTGGTAAGCGTGACTGCTTTCTCCCCCCAATGGGTCTGGGTTCAATCCCAGCCGAGGTCAGTGGGATTTTTCTGAGGCATAAAAATCTCTGGTCACGTCTTCCTTCGGAAGGAGTAAAGCCGTTGGTCCCGGCCCATGTGTGTTTGAATGGGTGCGATATCCTACGCAGGTGTGGAAGCTGCCTTCCTGCACATTCGTTTGCCGTCAATGGATGGCAATCGATGTCCGTCGGTGATTGGCACTAGATTGCGGAACAGAGACCAACGTTAAATAAAGGAAAGAGATTGAGCAAATATTTTTGAATACCACATCCGAACATACCAACTCGACAAGATGAGAAACTCCAAATTTATTTCAGTTTGAAGTATGACATAGATTTCTATACCACCGTTAGTATTAGCATAGAGGTAACTCTAAGACTAGAAGGTCCCGAAATAACGTGCTCAACTTTTTGGCTCAGCTCTGGTACTATCTTCGGTCCCAAGCTAATCGATTCACCCCTCGAAACATAGGAAAAACGAATAACCCCTCATTTCATCTGTCAAACTTTCATAGCGAATCAAAACATACATTGCGTAGTACTAGAATTTCGACTAGAATGGGGTACGTTAATCGTTTGCTTGGGACCAATAGGCTAGTCAAGTAGTGAGCCAATTTAAAATCGTTATAGTACGTTCAGACTACAGAGTTATAACATGTTATAGCGCTATCTTGATGGTGGTTTCTGTGTTGCAATTATTTGACAACCGTTATAACATGTTATAACTCTCCAGTCTGGACAGCGTTTTAGTTTCATATTGATTGTTGGTATTAGCACAAACGAAGTGACAGACGGAGCGGCTCAAAATTTGATTTGACGCACTTACGTTTGAAATTTTCGAGTGTACCTCACTGCAACACTATCTACTCATATGTACTAGCTTAAAGTATATAGTTGATGCTATTGGCCTTGACGGCGAATCTATAGCTCTTTACTCCTATGGTAAAATCCGTAAGCAAACGTCAGACTGTGCGTGAAATTTACTTTCAAAAACGAAGAGGTTCGCAAGTGGTGCTGGTGCTGAAGAGTATGAACTGCTGTTGGATGATCAGATTGATTTCGTCCAGGCACTCCGAGTGGATGGAACTAAAGAAAAGGACCGGAAAGCACCGGTATCTGAGGCGGAAAGGAAGAAGATGGACATTGAGGAAACGAAGAAATCACTTCCAGTTTTTCCATTCAAGGAGGATCTCATAGCCGCTATAAAAGAACACCAGATTCTTATTATCGAAGGAGAAACGGGTTCGGGAAAAACGACACAGATTCCACAGTATCTCTATGAAGCTGGGTTTACAAACGACGGCAAGAAGATTGGATGTACTCAGCCTCGTCGCGTGGCAGCGATGTCCGTGGTGGCACGTGTTGCACAGGAAATGGGCGTCAAGTTGGGCAACGAAGTTGGTTATAGTATTCGTTTCGAGGATTGCACATCCGAGCGGACTGTCATTAAATACATGACAGATGGTACGTTGCAAAGGGAGTTTCTTTCGGAACCGGACCTAGCTTCGTATAGTGTGATGATTATCGATGAAGCTCACGAGCGTACGTTGCACACGGACATTCTGTTTGGATTGGTGAAGGACATTGCGCGGTTTCGGTTGGATTTGAAACTACTGATTTCCAGTGCCACGTTGGATGCGGAAAAGTTTTCGGATTTCTTCGATGATGCGAACATATTCCGTATTCCTGGTCGTCGTTTTCCGGTACGTAGTTAGATTTGACTTGCTTTGTGTTTTGCTGTAAAATCTAACTTTTTCTCTTCTAGGTTGATGTCTTCTACACCAAAGCACCGGAAGCAGATTATATCGATGCATGTGTGGTGTCGGTTCTACAGATTCATGCCACTCAGCCTCTTGGAGACATTCTTGTATTTTTAACTGGTAAGTGGGTCTATTTCTATGCGATGTTAAAAAATTACATTTTTTTTTCGTTCCAGAACAAGAGGAAATCGAAGCCTGCCAGGAGATGCTCCAGGATCGGTTGGGTTCCAAACTCAAGGAACTACTCATCCTTCCCATTTATGCCAATCTGCCGTCGGACATGCAGGCGAAAATTTTCGATCCAACTCCACCTGCCAATCAACGTGCAGGTCGAGCAGGGCGCGTTGCCCCTGGCAAGTGCTTTCGTCTGTACACAGCCTGGGCATACAAACACGAGCTGGAAGACAACACCGTCCCGGAAATTCAGCGCATAAACCTGGGCAATGCCGTGCTAATGCTCAAAGCTCTTGGAATCAACGATTTGCTTCATTTCGATTTCCTCGATCCTCCACCACATGAAACGTTGGTTTTGGCATTGGAGCAACTTTACGCCCTAGGGGCATTGAATCACCACGGTGAACTGACCAAACTTGGACAACGGATGGTGGAATTTCCGGTCGATCCCATGATGGCAAAAATGCTGCTTGCTAGTGAAAAGTACAAATGTTCCGAGGAGGTGGTGGCCATCGCTGCAATGCTATCGGTGAATGGAGCCATTTTCTACCGACCGAAAGATAAAATCATCCACGCAGATACGGCCCGGAAGAACTTCAACCACATGCACGGAGACCACTTGAGTTTGCTGCAGGTCTACAACCAATGGGCCGAATCGGACTACAGCACTCAGTGGTGTTACGAAAATTTCATTCAGTTCCGTTCGATGAAACGAGCTCGCGATGTCCGGGAGCAGCTGGTTGGGTTAATGCAGCGAGTCGAAATCGAAATGGTTTCCAGTCTGCCGGAAACGACCAACATCCGGAAGGCTATTACAGCCGGGTACTTTTATCACGTCGCTCGGCTCTCCAAGGGGGGTCACTACAAAACGGCCAAGCACAATCAGACGGTGATGATCCATCCGAATTCGGCACTGTTCGAAGAACTGCCTCGTTGGGTGCTGTACCACGAGCTGGTGTTTACGACGAAGGAGTACATGCGGTCGGTGATTGAAATCGAAAGCAAGTGGCTGCTGGAGGCGGCACCGCATTACTACAAACCGAAGGAGCTCGAGGATTCCACCAATAAAAAGATGCCGAAAACGATCGGTCGGGCCACGCTGACCGAGGCGTAGGTTGTGATGAGACGGTTTGGGGTAATTCAAGAGCATTTTTCGCACTATGTATTCAACGGGAATTGTTGTTATTTGCGATGACATTATCCTACCTAGGGTGTCGGGTGTAAATTAGTGATCTTTAGGGACAAATAGGTGAAATATAAGGTTGCTGCAACCATGCTATATTGTATGTCAGTAGAGAGCTTCATAAGGCTAGCCCGTCTAATCCCAGTCGCGCTCCTTTCCGTTTCTTCAGGTCCGGTTAGGTGGATTAGGTATTCTCTGGCACGCCGAAGCCAACTGCAGGGCTGTTACAAGTGTCGCAAATTTTGTGCGGTTTTATAGCTTTTGAAGTGCGGATTTTGCGGAAAGCTTATCGACATTGAACACATTTTTTTAAATGATATTTTAGCTTGCCCAACCAACTATTAATAACTTTACTGCTTTACTTCTTTATTAAATAATAGAAGGTCTTTCTAAACGTAGATTTTCCTGGAGTCTTCAAATAATTAGAATCGAAACTTAGTTGAATTAACCCTAAGTGGAACTAATCCGCGCCAAAGCAAATCTGAGATGGCAGTCCACGAATACCTCAGATTTGCGAATTTAGCGTAGTCGTAACAACGCCGTCCTTGACGGGAACTAACAAAGTTTATACTATTTCAAACAATCGCTGATAGGAAGTTTTTTCGCCAAGTGAATGATGAAATACTCACAATGATTTCACTGTCTAAGATTTATTGCTGTCTCTAATAGCATATGTAGCAAAGCTATACATTATTTTTCTCTCGTCTCAATACCTACTTACTACCAAAAGTGGATGTGTTAATAACACAATCAATGATTAACAATTAAAAAAAAACTCTCACTGAATTCAACCATACACAGCAGAACATACAAAATCAAATCTCTCTTTAAAATATGCCCCGACCCGTCCGCTCTAATGCTGCGACCACTGGATCGACTTGATGTCGATACCTTCCTGGACCATCTCCCACAGCGGGGACATCTCTCGGAGTCGAGTCACGTGCTTGATGCACTTTTCAGCTATGTAGTCGATTTCCTCGATGGTGGTAAACCGTCCGATGCCAAAGCGAATCGAGCTGAGCCAGATCTTCGTCGGCACCAATCGCACGCAGCACATACGACGGTTCCAGCGAAGCCGAAGTGCAAGCCGACCCACGTCTTTCAGCGCCATCAACAGCGATTCACCCTCAACGTATGCAAACGACAGATTGATACATCCGGGATAAGAATGAACTGGATCGCCATTGCGGATGACTTTCGGTAGCGATGCGAAGATTTGGTCCATCAGGCGTTTCGAGAGGAACTCCATCCATTAGTGATCGTACTCCATTTCACGGCTAGCGATTTCACAGGCTTCCCCCAATCCAACGACCAGTGGAGTCGGAACGGTTCCACTTCGAATGCCACGCTCCTGGCCACCTCCGCTCTGAATGGCTTCCACACGAACTCGAGGACGAATGCGAGTTGAATGCGAGAGGCTCCCAAACATACAAACTTTGCTCTTTCATTATCACGACGTTCTTATGCATAATCTAGTGTGACGTAACGTTGGATCATGCGTAAGAACACCGTGAGAACGAAGGAGTCGACTACATTCTTTCTGCCGCACCTATAGTACCGCACACGGTTCCCGCGCTGACTGTTCCTTACTTTCTCACTCTAATCAAAATTTCCTTCGATGAGTGAGAAAACAGCACCCCGTCAACGCGAGTGAGAACGCGAGTTGCCAGATCATTGCACACAAAACCAACTTGAATTAATTCAAATCAAAAATACTAGCGAACCTGGCGGTGAGCGGCGGAAAGTGGTCTAAAATTCTATTACAGAGAACCACCTTATTTTAATTAATTTCTTCGGAGAAAGTCGTCTGTAACTTCGTTTGTGGTCCGTACGGTCACAAGGTTTTCCACAAAAGAGGCCTCATCAAGCGGTCGAGAGCCTATTTATCTCCTCCCTCGCTCGCAATGGGAGGACTGAACTTCCTTCCACACACGTTTGCCAACCGTTGAGAAGGGGTGGTAGTCGTCTACTCGAGCAGTTTTGGTAGCGGACGACGCTCAAATAGGCGAGTTTATTTTAAATATTCTAACAATTTCTAGATCTAGCTCCTATCTTACAAACAATTACAATAACAAGTATATTTTATTTTAATGGGACATGCTCTAATGTTACATACTAGAGACTTTCTTGTACTGTACATTATCTTTAGCAAAGTTGTTACACTCTAAATCGTAACGTGAAATATCACGTAGCTGATTTGTATTTAGAAAATCTCAAATGTTACGTGACGTTTGTAATTTTTACCTGCATTACACGTCATGTCCTCTAAACATTTTGGTGAAATTTACCGTATATTCACGTAAACTGATTTAATGTATTTGGGTTTGTGTGTGTGGAAATTCGATATTTCCGTGAAACGAGATTTACGTGATTTTCAGGTACGCAAAAAAAAATCAATATGGCGTCACCGAGCGTGGTGGAAGACACAAACGTTTGTGGTGGAAGAACTCGTCAAAGATTCAAAATTCCTCAGCGCTTGCTGCAAATGTTGGACGGTAATTAGATTCTTTTACATCAATTTATTTATTATTATATGTAGCCTTTTTCAAGTTGTATAATTTCAGACGGTGACATAAGCATTTTGAGTGTGCAAACAGGTGTTAATATTTTGTCAGAACTAAAAAAGGTCATATACGTTTCTACCTAATAATAATCAATTAGTCAATATTTTACAATTTTATGCGTAGATATAAGTATTAATTTAAACACGTGAAATTTATATCTTCCCGATAAAATTGCATAATATTAACTGCTTCTTTATATACTTCCCATTATTACATGAAACTACACGTACAAATTACATGAAAAGCATTTTAAACAAAACGGAATGTCACGTAAAAGTTACCAGGTGTCCAGTAGTTTTCACCCCGATTTCACGTAAGCAGTACGTGGAAATCAGGTCTTATTTACCTGACTAATCAATGCAATTCCGGTAAAAGTTACGTGAAAAATAGGGTGGATGGAAACCACCTATGTTTTCACGTCAATCGGACGTGAAGATTTTTCAGAGTGTAGGCTTACCAAATTATTAATATTAGTGATGAAATATTATAATATTTCGTAAAACAGCGGAAAACAAATAAAGTTCTTAGGTTGTTTAAAAAGCGAGAATTCTCATATTTTGACAATAGCTCAATACTGAGTGTACTTTGTATGTCTGTACAAGGTATTATCAATTTTGTATAATTGTTCTTCAAGCACCTGTTAACTTAAGCTAACCCTTGAAGAGTCTGTAAGATTGTAGGAAGAATTATTTACTGATCATAATAGTGAAATTTTACTCGATTTGACTGTACCACTTTCGCCTATTACTGTATTACTTTCAATCGCAACTTCTGCTCAAGGTTTGTCCAGTGTCCACACAAATTTGAAGAATTTATTCACCCCCGCATGGAACGTATTGCCATCCCCACACATTCGCGACCCGATCACGTGCTTCGATAAGCATGCTCGTGTAATTACTCAAGCAGCACATGACTCCTTGCGCGCCAGTCAGTGGAACCGATTCACACACAAAAAAGGGTCTGGGGTAGCCGTTGCTAGGGAAAACCTGCCACCTCGGTATCCTAGCATGGTAGGTGCAGTTTGTTTCACTCTATAATATCGGAAGACGGCGTCCTTTTCGATTTTGTAAAGACCTGTGAAGAATTTTTTTTTTTCCGGACCAGCTGCAACAGTAATGACTTCGACGGAGGGATGCGAGATTATCAAGCTGCAGCCGGCGGCGATCATCGGATTCGATGGTATGTTTTGGGCAAGGTAAAATTGCAAAGTACATAATTGCTCCTTTCCTGTAATCAGGTCACGTCATCGCCGGACTGCGAGTTCACCCGGATCAGAGACATCTGGTGTTTCCGCTTGGGAATGAAATTTCCGTCTACGAGCTCGAAACCAACAGACAGACGTTCCTGCGTGGCCACACGAATACGATTTCGACGGTAGACATTTCCGCCTCAGGCAAGATGGTCGCTTCCGGCCAGACCAACCACATGGGATTCCGCGCGTACGTGATCATCTGGGACTGGGAAAGCCGGAAGGAGATCTCCCGGTACGAATTGCACCGGGTCAAGGTGCAGTCGTTGTGCTTCTCGTCCAATGAGCACTATCTGGTCAGCTTGGGTGGAAAGGACTGCGGATCGATAATCGTGTGGGATATCGAACAGAAGTGAGTTTGATTGAGAGTATTGTTGCCACAGATGTATTGATTTCCTATTCCAGCATGGCCATTTGTGGAACTATAGCAACTAAGGAAACCACTGGCGATGCGTTGAAGGTTTGTGGACTGAACCAACGGTGGACGACATTCGTTTCCGGGGGTGATCGTAAGCTTTGATCTAAATGAGGCCATACCAAATTTCATTCACATTTGAACCTGCATTTCAGAAAATCTCCGAGTGTGGCACATCGATCGGGATCGCAAGCGCCTCAACGTTCAGGACGTAGCCGTCGGGAAGCTGAGACGGGAATTTACGGGAATGCGCATTACGGAAAATGACGAGATCCTGTACGTTGGCACCATGAGTGGAGATATTGTCAAGATTCGACTGAATGTTAGTTCGGATCCGAATGCTCCGATGCAGGACAAGATTCCGGTTCTGTTGGGTTGCTTCGGGAAACACAATCCCCGGAAACCGGTTGGGAAGGACTGCGAAAAGTACCACTACGGGGTACGGGATTTGTTGATCCTGCCCAACGGAAGCTTGATCATCGGAGCCGGGGATGGAACGATCGAAATGGTTCACGAGAGGAACGTCAGCTTTAAGAACTACAACAGCCCAACGTGGCCGCAGTTGAAATCGGTAGGTGTTTTAGGCTAGGATGGCAATAGGAATGTGTGCCTAATTTGTCCTATATTCGCAGCTTCAATCGGCTAAAGTGGGAGGCGTGATCACGTCGCTTCAAATCGTCAACCAATACACGTTGCTGATCGGTACCGATGGATGCGAGATCTACTCGCTTGAGCTGCAGAACTTTAGCTCCAGTCTGCGATTGCTCAAGACCTGCCACACCAACGCAGTCTACGATATCGCGTTCCCTTAGTAAGCCCAAGAACACGATTTTCCTTCCAACGAATCTCAACAAATGATCATACGTTTTATGCCTTTTTCAGTAACTTTTCTCTGGTCTTTGCCACCTCAAGTCACGAATCGATTCGGATTTGGTCGACCTCCCGGATGCAGGAATTGCTTCGTATCGTGGTGCCGAACTTTGCTTCGTCCTCGATTGTGTTCAGCCGTGACGGGAAGAGTATCATCTCGGCGTGGAACGACGGGGTGATTCGGGCGTTCACTCCACTGACCGGCAAGCTGATCTATGCCATTCCGAATGCCCACAACAAGGGTTGCTCGTCAGTGGCCGTGACTAGCAATGGGAAAATGCTCGTCAGCGGAGGTATCGAGGGCCAGGTGCGGGTTTGGAAAATTGAATCGTACATGCAGAGCATGATCGGGGTGCTGAAGGAGCACTACGGACCAATCGAGTCCGTGCACATCAACAGCTTCGATACGGAGGTGGTTTCGGCTTCGCGCGATGGAAGCTGTGTGATTTGGGATCTGATTAGGTTAACGCGAAAGCACGTGATCTTTGCCCACACACAGTTCATTGCAGCGCAGTACTACCCAACGGGAGTGCAGATATTGACGGCCGGGTCGGATAAACTGATCGGATACTGGGAAGCATTCGATGGCAGTCTGGTGCGGGAGGTGGAAGGCTCCAAGTCCGGACCGATCAATGCCATCGATATGAACATGACAGGGGAGTACTTTGTGTCGGCCGGTACGGATCAGGTGGTCCGACTGTGGGACTACCAACTGGGAGTGGAAGTGGCTGTTGGAATAGGGCATGCCAGTGCCATCACTTCGGCGAGATACAGCCCGAATGGAAAATTTCTGGTGACCGGATCCAGCGACGGTGGAATTTTTGTGTGGACCGTTCCGGAGGTAAGACAACTTTGATATCAACCTCAGCCTTCACCATGCATTTACATTTCCACAGAAATACCACATCAAAATGCCATTCGCGGAACAAGCTGCCCACAGCAGTAACAACAACCGCAAGACGAACACAGACAGCGGCAGCAAAAGATCGGTGCCATGTCGCGCTCCGAAGGCTGCCAACGAAAATGTCCGCCAGCTGGAATCGGCTCAGTCAAACCGCTCGAGCCAGATCGCCAAGTGCCCGGCGGTGGATCTCAACTCTCAGCCAACGATCGATCCATGTGTCGATACGGCATCCCTAGCGGACGACAAAGAACTGCAGGATCAGCTGGAGACTAGGTCCGTTCACTCTCAAAAATCGCAAATATTCGATTAGGGCCATCGAAGAGGAGAATGCATTTATATTTCTATAATTCGTTTACATAGAGAGCGATTTTTTTTTTTGACACGTCAATATTGTAACCTAATCGTAGTCCATTTTCAACAGAGTGCCAATAAAGCTACTGATTTGAGTTCGTGCGGATTTCAGCTGTGGGAAATCGTCCTCCTTGGGTTCGTACATGTTGGCACAGTGAGCAGTTCCGTCGATGAAAATGGTTGGCATATTGATGTCGCTGCTGTCCGTCAAGCCCAACCGATGCCACGGATCGATCGAACCATGCACGTATAGGACATTGGTTGTCGACGGATTCAGCGCCCCGTAGTTGTTGTTGGTTCGATAGATGGCACGATTCAGCGCATGCTGGTCAAACCTTCTGCCGTATACATCAACGCATTGGCGTACGAAAAAGTCAACCGGGAAGCGATCGCCAAACACCGAGCTGGGATTGTCCGACGTTTGATAGAAGCCAAATTCGTTACAGGTTTGGTAGATCCACTGGCGAGCTGAAAGACGAATCAATTTAAAAAAATACATTCCCCCACTTACGTTCCTATCCAAACTAACCTCCCTTGGCAACATCCGAGTTCCAGGAAGTGTTCTGCATCTGCATAATTGTCTTGTCGTACACAAAATCCAAACATTCTTGCTTCTCCTGCTTCATAACCATCGCGTTAACTGCAGCCAATCTCGAAACTGGTGCCCCAATGCTATTGTTCGTCATAACATCGCAAACTTCATCAATCGTGAGCCTTGCATGCGGGCTGTTGTCCTTATTGTACTGAACCACCCCGGCAAAGTTGGAAGCAATTGCCTCGAACAAATTCGATATATCCAAACCATTCGAAATGGACTTCTCCACCGGATCGCAGAGCTTAAACTTCTCATTTAAATTGCGCTGGCCAATCATGTGCTTGAGTAGCGTTTCCACCTGGGACATTGCACTCTGCACATCCTCGACACACTCGGGCGAGTAGCGCTTCAGTGAATCGACCACCACTTCATAGTACTCCTTGAAATCGATTTTAGCCAACAGTGGACCACTGGTACTGATGGAACCATGCACCAAATATGGGTACTTTACACGTACCCAAGCGGCCAACGAGCCGGGATACGACCCGCCAAAAGCAATCCAACGATTACTCCGGTTCAGTTGGTACTTTTCGTTCATCGCTGCAATGAAGTAAGCCAAATCGGCAAGCGCTTGCTCCGAGCTTAAGTAAGCCAAATTTTTAGTGGACAAGTCCTCCGTAGGACGGCTTTTGCCGTAGAAGCGATGCTCCAGTTGGAAGCAAAGTGCACCATACTGCTGCGCATAATGAATCCAAGCGCCTTCCGTCATCCAGCGTTCCGTGGCTTCACCTTCTCCTCCGATCATCAGAAACACCGGGCCGGTACCGTTGCTGTTTTTGAAGAATCCATCGTTCACGTAGTACCGTTGCTTCCAGGTGGTCGGATTGGTGGGATCGTTATGATCCAGCAGCTGATCGAACCAGAGGCTTTGAACGTCGGAGTTGACTCCTTTGAAAACCGGGTGTTTCGTCGGACCATCTAGAGTAAACTTTTGACCACGCCAAAAATTGCGACCGGCACCGTAAGCGGGACACCCAATTAGGCAAAAAGTTAACAGAGCTAGCTTTATCAGCATTTTCTTGAATTTCACGCAACCACTGTCCAGGGCAAACTGATTAACAGACACTCTTTCCACTTGCAAATGAGGTCCACGATCGATGTGTAAAAAAGCGATCGAACAAAACACTGCTGATAGTGGCAAATTTATTGACGATGATGACCCTTCGATAGCAACACTATGTTGTTGTTAAATATTTTGAATTGAATCGATTCAATTTAAATCGCCGATTGTCATTGTTGTTTCTTACAACACCCAAGGTGAGCCGAGTCCGAACCGAACGATTGTTATGTACTTTTCATTCATTGGTAGGTGAATATATAAAACGGTACAATACGAACACATCTACTCACACTTCGCCACAGAAAGCTTTCCCATTCATATACAAGGTGTTTCCCAAAGTAAATAGGACTTTAAAAAAAAGAGCAAAGACTCTTATTCCTTCGACGAATCGACTTTACTTTATACAAATTAGTCCTCTTCGGGCTGAATACAACGATTTGCACGATCTAAAAGCATATCAAACGAGTGTTTTATGGCCTCGATAGGAATGTCCTTCAGGATGGTGGTACAAGCCTTTTGGATGTATTTAATGTCCTTATAATGCTTTCTAATAGTACGTTCAGACTACAGAGTTATAACATGTTATAGCGCTATCTTGATGGTGGTTTCTGTGTTGCAATTATTTGACAACCGTTATAACATGTTATAACTCTCCAGTCTGAACAAGGCATAAAGAGCCTAAAACGCTGGCCAGACTGAGCAGTTATAACATGTTATAACGGTTGTCAAATAAATGCAACACAGAAACCACCATCAAGATAGCGCTATAACATGTTATAACTCTGTAGCAACGATGCCAGATATACAGACTTTTGTGCACGATAAAGGTGGACACTATCTTTTTTGAACCCTTGTAACTTTAATTATAATAACGATTTTTCTAATCTCATTAGATATAAAAATAGTTACATACATTAACTAGTTATTGCATTAACTGTAGCTTCACAAAATACTTCATTTGATATTTTTTGGATAAAATTAAAAAGCGGTGACCACTTTTTTCGTGTACAGAAGTCTGTATATATGGCATCGTTGCTCTGTAGTCTGAACGTACTATAATGCTTTCCTTTCATCGGAAAATCTAGACTAACATTTGAAAAGGGCGGAATTCCAAATTCACCATATCGAGAAAATAGTCGCTTCCGAATTTTGATTATCTAAAAATTAATCCTATTTCATGACTTTCCATTTTCTGGGTGATTTTAATAGCTTGACATATAGTTAATACACAGACAAACAGACATAAAACATTGAATATTTCTCAATGTAAAACATCGTCCCTAAAACATTACCGCCATCTGTTGAGTATACTGTGGTGGGTAGTACGCTGAACAGATGGCGGTAGTGTGTAAACGTCAAACGCAAGGGATTTGACTATGCGCGCCGCAGGTGGCGGTACTACCAACTACGATACTTTTGAATTGACCGTTAAATCCTTGTTCGATGAACAACTTGCGAGTGTTATGTCTGTTTGTCTGTGGTTAATAGTGCAGTTTTTCATCATGCATCACTAAAAACTCCAAAAAAGGTTTTTTGTCTTGAAATTGAGAAGAAAACATCATACGACCCTCGATACGACCTGATATTTTTTTACATATTGTTACCCCCGGATTTTCCACCCTTTGAACTGCCAACACTGGCGATACGCCGTGACAATCCGAGGTCCTGGGCGTGTTTTTGGAAAAGTGTCTCAGAAAGCGACAGACTCTCTAAAACCAGAGAAGAAGTTAAGTAGCTGTTGGCAGCGACAACTGCAGTGGCCCCCGTGTAAACTCAAACATAAATTACATGAAGGCAGTGAAAACTGATAAATTAAACTATTCCCATTTTGATTAGAATTTAATCAATTTGACCTTAAACTCAGTTCGAATGGTTAAAAAATAATACTCTCTTTCAAGGAATCAAAAATATCTCCAAATGACAAAATGACAAGCGATACCGGACCGAATAATAACGCTATGTCAGAAGTGCAAAGCAATAATGATATAATCTTCTTCCTTCTTTTTCATGACAACCCGCATAAGCGCGAACCATAAATTGACCTTACCTAAAATGGTTATAAATTGTTTATAATCCCTGCTAAACTTCAACTGAAATGGTTATGGAACTTTACATGAACGTTTAATGATAAAGTTTTAACCCTAAGTATTATAGTTTTTTGGAAGTGGACCTTACAAATAATGGGTTGTTAAGAACCATTACCATTCAAAATTCTTGTTTTCTCCATACATTTTCGGAAAGAAAACTATACTAAAACCTTTTAACTTATGGTTTGAGAACATTAATGGTAATGGTTATGGTAACCAGTTAGGTCCATGAATGGTTTTGTAACATCGATCAACTTTATGTGGAATATATCGCGAATTGGTTGCCTGTAAATTACTGATTACCAATTCAAGATATATTTCACGTAAAGTTGAGCGATAATACAAAACCATTAATGGACCTTACTGACTACCATAACCATAACCATTAATGTTCTCAAACCATAAGTAAAAACGTTCTAATATAGTTCTCTTTCCGAAAATGTATGGAGAAAACAAGAATTTGAAATGGTAATGGTTCTTAACAACCCATTATTTGTAAGGTCCGCTTCCAAAAAACCATAATACATAAGGTTAAAACTTTATCACACAAACGTTCATGTAAAGTTCCATAACCATTTCAGTTGAAGTTTAGCAGGGATTATAAACAATTTATAACCATTATCGGTAAGGTCATGTGATGGTTCGCGTTTATGCGGGAAGCAGCGCGTGCGACACAACTCATTCGGGGCATTAGAAGGAAACGAGCAAATTGTTGGAAAGCTGCTTCACGAAGTAAAGCCGAATTTTTGTGTTATGTCTTTTCTCGATTCATATCAAGATATGTCCTCATCCGTGTAAATATATTGCAACAAAGCAGGCAAGCAATATATCATTATCATTCTACCTCGCATTCTACCACTCGGATCGAGCTATGTTACAGAGCGAGTTTGTCATGGTATTTTTTTTTTATCTAGTTCGTTTATTTGGAAGGCTCAATCGCGTTAGCTTTACGGAGCCGATAATTCATTGTTCACTGTGTGTAACAAAATTCACTTAATTCTACGTCTAGTAGGAGTTGGGCCGATTACTCGCGGCTTACTCGAGGTTAGAAGGGTACATTTTCGAAGGATAGGATCAGGGGAGGAGCTTGGGGTAGGGTTTCGTTGTCTCATCAGAGCGTTGTCGCCAGTATGAACGGTAGTGCTGTTCTAGCTTCGTCCGGAGTTCGACCGGCTATGGTGGGTGACCAGTGGGCGACGATGAGACTCATCGAGACGGAGGGACAAGACAAACAAAAACTAATAAAGAGAGACAAAAGACAAAAGGAATTAAATTCTTATACTAGACATTTGAAGAAAAACATAAACGGACTGCATATAGCAGAGATCACGGGTTGCCAACACGTCTCTGATAGGAACATAGGGTTGTCTTCCTTGGGGGCCTCGAGGGTATTCAAAAGTCGCTCTCTGGCGGCGTCATTATCCGTACATTGCCAAACTGCGTGTTCGATGTCATCGTAACCATTTCCACACCGACAGATGTTGCTGTCCACGAGGTTTATTCTATTGAGATGAGCATCTAGCGAGTAGTGGTTGGACATAAGTCTACTCATCACGCGAATGAAGTCACGACTTAAGCCCAAGCCTTTAAACCACGCTCTCGAAGAAACATTAGGAATAATTGAATGTAATCACCGTCCAAGATTTCCAGTGTCCCAATCGGTTTGCCAACTCGAAAGGGTACTCTGACGCACTAAATGGTAAAATTCATCGTGTGAAATTTGCCTGTCATACAATTCGCCTTCCTGCGCGCCCACCTTTGCGAGAGAGTCCGCCTTCTCATTGCCTGGAATTGAGCAATGTGAAGGGACCCATACAAAGGTAATCATATATGATCTTTCGACCAGCACACACATCTGCTCCCTTACCTTTGAAAGGAAATAAGATGAGTGCCTACCTTGTTTCATCGACCGAATAGCCTCAATCGAACTGAGACTATCCGTGAAGATGAAGTAATGGTCTGCGGGCATGTTGGAAATCATCCCCAATGCGAAGTTGATTGCTGCCAGCTCAGCAACAAAAACGGAACAAGGTTCCTGAAGTTTGCGGAAGGCGCTAGAGTTTTCATTGAAGACACCGCCCGCATAATTAAATACCATTTCGATAACCGGTACAACTTTATCCCAACGGTTCGAATTGAGGTTACCATATTGATTATGGTTTCTGTATACTTGATTCATTACAGTAATATTGTAATTCAACTGTACAAGATATAGTTACCATATACAAAACCTTTATTAAATTGTTGCGTATACTCCTTAACCATAAGAAACTTTAACATTCCTGTTAAGTGTCCTTTTTTACCCATTAATGGGTACTGACCTGTTTCAGTGTAGTCCAATTTGGGTAAAGTAAACCTACATTTGAGTTATTTGTTCTTAGTGTGCAGCACTGCTTCCGCAACTTTGATTCAGAATCAGAAAAGTTAGCCATTTTTGCGCAGTATTCAATTTGAAAAAAAAACCTGTCGCCGAAGAAGAAAGCTGCTCGCGAGCATTATAAATCACGCAGCATTAAGCGTAGGTATTTTAAACTATTAACAATACATTTTTAATAATGAAATGTACATATTTTCCCACAGAACCAAGAAATGCACCCACGCTGGTCAATCGAAAATTAAACCTGCTGGAGGAGCGTGCAAATTCTCAAAATGGAGGAGAAATTAACGACGAAGTAAGTTTAAATAATTATAAGATAATTATGTCAAGTGTAACACCTTAATATGCTCGTTCTAGCTGCAGAAACTGCTAGCTGCGCATAATAAGCAAATCAGCAGTACCGGATACGTCTTCGTTGCAGTGAAGCAGACGGAGACTCAGGGCCCCCCACAGAGGGTTGACGATCCATTTGAACCAAATCCGAAAACCATGTTCCCTGATGCTCAAACGGTGGACGAAGATCATAGTTCTCCCTGCTCGGCAACTTGCAACTTGCAGTCTTTTTGTCTGCAATCTTGCTATTCATTTCTTTGGGACGGAGAGATTAATGAATATGAGCGTTACCGGAAAGCAAACACCAAGATTTAAAAATCTTCAGCGAGAAGATGGGACCCCCTTATATCCAGCACGAGAACAGATCACTCCAAGCATTTTCCAATTTATTTGCGGTAAGTTCATGAGTTAAATCTTACCGTGTTCTCTTCTGATGCATTTTTTATTTACAGAAAAGCTTGTAGAACGTGTGGCCATGATGGCCATCCAAAGTAAAGGAAATAACGTATTTTGCCAACGAGAAGAATGTGCGCAAATACCTTGCGCAAAAAATAAGCAACCTAAATAAGGCGGCTGCTCGACGCACCTAGAAAAAGGCCTTTACAGGATACAGCTGGTGCCTACTAAATATAAAGACGAATATTTTGTTATTTTTTTTTTATTTGAAATGATTTTCTCCATTTATTTAATAATGTTTTTATGCTCAATCCAACCATTTGCTTGGTACAATGAATAAAACTGATTTAATCCATTAAAAAGGTATTTAATTTGATATGACAATATTATAGATCACATTGTATATGGTACGTATAGAGTGGGAATGCATTAAAATTTCAGCAATAATGGTTAAATTACACTACGGAAGCCATAAAGCGGGGATATTATTTATGGTTATAACGAACGATTTTACAATACCACGACTGTTGTGAATAATGTTTTCTACATATTGGAGAACCATAAACGATGAAGTTTCAATACACTTGTTGTGTTGAAAGTACATGAGGATTTGTGATTTTTCGTACGGTAAACGTTCTTAACAGCCCATTGATGTTATGGTCAGGTCTGTAAAAACATCAACCAATATGGTCAAAACAATAACCAGCTATGGTTCGATTATGTTCAATGGAACCATATCCATTATGGTCTCGGAAGGAAGATAAACCATTATTGTTAAGGTCATAATGTGGTTAACGTTTATGCGGGAAACCATTATTGTTAAGGTCATAATGTGGTTAACGTTTATGCGGGCGAAGCCAGTGGATCCATTGAGACGGGACCCGTCTGTAAAATATCTTTTCATGCAATTGACTTGTTGGTACTTTTCAGTAAAAATACGTGGGATAATAATAGGTCGAAGTTGATCGGGAATCCCATGAGTTGCTTGTTTCATGGTCAGATCATATTCAATTGAGGAACTGTGATTGGTGAAGTGAACACGGTCTGGAGTATAACAAGGAAGACACATATCTGATGATATGTAATGGTGGTAGATTCTCATAAATCGAGATTGTGTGTTCAGCCCAAGAATTTCTTCAAAATTTTCAATTATAAGTGTGTTTGTCACTCCGCATTTGATTAGTATTCTGAGAGAGAGCTCCCAGAAACGGTTCTGGAGGGGTGTTACTCCTGCCAGAACCTCGAGACTCATGTTATGCGTTGAGTGCATACAGCCTAGAGCAATACGCAGACAACGATATTGAATTCGTTCCAATTTTATTAGGTGACTTTTTCTTGCCGAGAGAAAGCAGAAAGAGCCGTACTCTAGAACAGAGAGAATAGTTGTTTTATAAAGCGTTATGAGGTCTCCCGGATGAGCACCCCACCATGTGCCGCAAATTGAACGGAGAAAGTTGATCCTCTGCTGACATTTTTGCTTCAAATACGTAATATGGGCATTCCAAGTGCACTTTGAATCAAACCAGACCCCAAGGTACTTGAAAGACAATGATTGAGTAATGTTTCTGCCCAAAAGATTAAGATGCATTTGGGCTGGGTACCGCTTTCGAGTAAACACTACCAGTTCAGTTTTCTGCGGCGAGAATTCGATCCCTAGATTCATAGCCCAAGAAGACAAGTTATCTAAGGAATTTTGCAATGGTCCTTGCAAGTCCACGGCATGTGGACCTCTTACGGAAACCACACCGTCATCTGCAAGTTGTCTTAGCGTGCATTGTTCTGCCAAACAGTTGTCGATATCTTTGACGTAAAAGTTATAAAGAAGAGGGCTGAGACATGAGCCTTGGGGCAGGCCCATGTAGCTAATTCTGGAAGTTGTCAGTTGTCCAAGGGAAAAGTTCATTTGCTTTTCTGACAACAAATTGTACAAGAAATTATTTAAAATTCCAGAAAGTCCACATCTGTGCAGATTGTCTGACAGAATTTCAATGGAAACTGAATCAAAAGCCCCCTTAATGTCCAAGAATACTGAAGCCAATTGCTCCTTGTGTGCAAAGGCCAGTTGAATATCTGTGGAAAGCAGCGCTAGACAATCGTTTGTTCCTTTGCTCTTGCGGAACCCAAACTGTGTATTTGATAGCAAGTTATTTGATTCGACCCAGTGATCGAGTCTCCGAAGGATCATTTTCTCCAACAATTTCCTAATGCACGAAAGCATAGCAATCGGACGGTATGAGTTATGGTCAGACGCTGATTTGCCAGGTTTTTTAATGGCTATTACTTTGACCTGTCTCCATTCAGGCGGTACAATGTTGTTTTCTAGCAAGGAATTGAATAAATCTAGCAAGCGTCTTTTAGCGATATCTGGGAGATTTTTCAGAAGATTGAATTTAATCATATCGCTTCCCGGTGAGGAGTTGTTCGATGAAAGAAGAGCCATAGAGAAATCCAGCATTGAGAATGGTCTATCCAGAGAGCCGCCGCTAGGAGACGCTTCTCGAAGAATATTTTGTGCTGGAACTGAGTCCGGACAGACCTTTTTAGCGAAATCGAATATCCATCGGTTGGAGTATTCTTCACTCTCATTGAAAGATGAGCGGTTACGCATGTTGCGAGCCACCCTCCACAAGGTGTTCATTGAGGTTTCTCGTGAGAGTCCCTCGACGAAATTGCGCCAATAACCGCGTTTTTTTGCTTTGATTAATTGTTTCAGCTTTGTCTCAAGCTTTGAATATTCCTCGAAGTATGTGGAGGTTTTGTGTCTACGAAAAGCTTTGAAAGCATCAGATTTTTCTACATACAATTTTGTGCATTCTTCGTCCCAACCAGGTGTGGCTGGTCTCCTTTTAAAGGGTGCACTTGGAACTTTTCTTTTTTGTGCTTCCAGTGAGCTTTTGTAAATTAAATCGGCTAGGAATCGATATTCTTCCAATGGTGGAAGCGCATCTATTGATTCGACACCGATTGTCACCGCCGTTGCATATTTCTGCCAGTCGATGTTCCTTGTAAGATCAAATGGAACCCGAGATGGTTCTGCAGAGTGAGGGCCACACTTTATTGAAATGATGATTGGCAAATGATCGCTACCATGGGGATCATTGATAACCTTCCACTGACAATCCAATGATAGCGATCTTGAACACAAAGATAGGTCGAGTCGGCTTTCTCGAGCCGGAGGTTTTGCTATACGTGTCGCTTCACCTTGAACACTGGTCAAATTGAAATCGTCACATAAATCTAAAAAATAGCCGCTCTATTGTCGTCATATAGATCGCCCCACCCAGTACCATGGGAGTTCATATCACCCAGAATTAATACTGGGGATGGAAGAATCGAAACTAGATTCCAGAGTTGACTACGGCTAATGGAGGTTCTTGGTGGAACGTATACTGAAGCTATGCAAAGATCTTTGTTCTTCACATTTATTTGGCAAGCAACGATTTCGACGCCTGATAGAGCAGGAAGGGAAATTTTGTAGAAAGGGTAGCACTTTTTGATCCCTAAAAGTACTCCTCCATAAGAATCGTCTCTATCCAGGCGAATAATGTTAAAATCGTGGAAGTTGAGTTCTTTATCGGAAGAAAGCCATGTTTCACAGAGAGCAAATATATCACAATCAGAATTGTGAAGTAAAAATTTGAACGAGTCTAGTTTAGGCACTAGACTACGGCAGTTCCACTGTAGCACAGTGATCATATCTTCAACCTCGTTCGACGAATTATCCATCGAAAGATATGATTGATGCAAGGAGGGGCCATGAAACAGTCAATTGCTTAAGATATGATTCTAATGTTGGAAGCAAGGCAGAAACTAAGCTTCTAAGAGGGTCTTGTATGTTGAACATGTTTAATATGAATTCCACAATGTCCGAAAAAGCTAGCAAACCGCGTTCGGACTTGGATTTCTTTTGAGAAGTTTGAGGAGCAGCTTTTTTGTTTTTCTTTTCTTTGTTGGGTAATGGCGGAAAATCCTTACTGCAGCCAGGAAGTGGAGCAGTAGGAGCCTTCGATTTAATTTTTTCATCCCCATTACCCTGGGAATTTTGCAATCCTCTGGGAGTGACTTTAGTTTTCTTACGGCGCACTTTCGGGGAGGAGCATTTTCGTTTTGAGGATCCGTTCGTTTTCAAAGGTGCGTGTACCACCGTAGAGTCACCCTCATCGGATGAGTCAGAGTCCGATTCTTCAGCTGACAAAATCGAAAATTGATTTTCATCTTGGACGGCTGATGCAGCCTTCACCATTTGTGCATATGACTGCTTGGAGCGTCCAGAGATTGAACGCTGCACTTTATCGGAGTGCTGCTTGTACATCGGGCACTCCTGCAAGGGGTGAGGATTCTCGCCACAATAAGCGCATTTTACTGATTCTTTGTGGCAAGAATCCTCTTTGTGGTTTTCACCACATTTGCCACAACGAGTTTTGTTGCCGCAATGGCTGGCTGAGTGTCCCAGCCTTTTGCAGTTGGTACAATTATATACCCTCTGTACAAACAACCGCACCGGAAAAAAAGCACCATCAACTTTGACAAAGTTTGGGAGAATTGAACCAGCGAAAGTCACCCGAAACGAGTCTGAATGCTGATAAACTTTCTTGCCATCTTGCAAAGATACTGAATGCAGTTGCCTAACATCCAGTATCTGTACCTGCTGACCGATTTTCGAGTTTTTGAAGCAACCCGATGCTCGTTTTAAATCCTCGACACTCAGACTCGCGTCGGAGACCACACCTTCTATCTCCACATCTCGAGAAGGGATGTAGATGTTGTACTCAACACTAAACAGCTCATGTTCAGCAATTTTATTTGCCACATCATAAGTCGGTGCTTCTACACGCAGTTTATTGAATCTCTCTTTATGTACCAAGATTCCCGGATACTTACGCAGCAAGTCTCTCGAAATGTCGAGAGTTTTCAAAGGTTTATTTTTAGGCCGAAAAAAGACAACCCATGGTCCTTTCGAAGACGGTTGATAGTATTTAGTTCGCGCAACGTAGGTATCTGAAGACGCCATAAGTGTTGCGCAAACGCGGTGCACAACCGCTCAAAAAGGAAAAAAAAAATACTTCAAAAAACCTTCACCAATTAATCTACTTAACTACTAGTTGTTAATATTTTGTTGCCCAGTGTATGAACAACCAAACAAAACAATACCAAAATTATCAAAAAAAAAAAAAAAAACTTTTTATTAGTTGCAAGAAGTTGCACCACTATAGCCCTCACAGCCCTATCAGGGGAGAGGGCAAAGCCACGCGCAAAATTCAATAACAAAAGCGCGGCAATGGGCTAGAGAAGACTATTGTATAGTATACTTAACACCGGCCGGTGCCGGCTGTGTGAGCTGGTGCAGCCACTCCGTTTGCTGCTTTGTTGTTGTTGCTTGCTGCTTTGGAGTGGTGATGAGATGATGACGGTGAGATGATAGTCCACCTATAGCGTCGCTAAAGGTGGCTACTTCCTCTGCTGACTGCGGTTGCCTTGGGCACTGAACTTCGTCCACGGTAGGTAAAACGCGCGATATAAAAAAACCACTATGGTGGGAAAAAAAACTCCACCGGCTACGAAACCAATACCCGCAACGGAGACACGAACAAACTACGTCCGGCTACTTCAAGCTATCGGCGAGGAATGAGTTTGTCATGGTAGTCGTAGCAACCGTTTTGTCTGTATCGTTGGTTGCTTTATGTTTTTGGATTCGCTTGGATTCAGCGATGTCTTAAAATGTTGTATGGCATTATCATGGCAATATGAGTGAGCACAGGGATCCCAATGTCCTTCAGAAAACGCTGATGTTCCATCTGCAGTTCTATCAACAATCAATACGAAACTAACGATTTTAAATTGGCTCACCACTTTAGTAGCCTATTGGTCCCAAGCAAACGATTAACGTACCCTATTCTAGTTGAAATTCTATTACTACACTATGTTTGTTTTGATTCGCTATGAAAGTTTGACAGATAACATCAGGGGTGTGTGGATTCATGCAGAACATGCAGGGTTGAGTGAAATAGCTTGGGACTGCTTGGGACCGTTGTTCTGGTACTGAGTGAGCCAAAAACAATAATGATTTTCTTCGGGACCCAGTGGTCTTAGAGTTACCTCTATGGTTCTATGCTGTCCACTACGTCCGATGTAACATCCCACATCAACATTTCCTAGATAAGCCTATTGTTTTTTGATAGGATTGAATAAGATGCTTTTATTTTCAAATATTTCATTTTTCTTACCTTTCCAATTTACGAAACGAATCCTTATCTACCTCTGCAGCCACTTGATTCACTTCTTTATTCTAAATTTTCAAAACTTCAAAGGGAAATCGGAAGTTTAACCACCAACAAAAATTTTCACTTTTTTTACAAGTATTTGACATAAGCATGGTGAGTAACATTTGTGCAGGATTACTCAAAAATGAGTAAACAATGTTTTTAGACAAACAGAGGAGAAGTTACTCACTTTGCTCAATCAATGTTACTCAGATTTTGACATTTTGTACAAAAATACCAAACTGAGTAGAAGTTACTCACTTTTGAGTAACATTGAGCGAGCGTGTCGTTTTCGTTTTTGCGGTGTATCACTGGTGTAGTGTAAGCAGGAATAAGCGCGAGTCTTTGACAGCTCAACATCATTTGTTTGTAAACAAAGGTGCATTCTATATCTACACCCTAAAATATTTCGGTGTACGGCAGTGTAGCACCGGTGTAGCTAGCTTTCATGCTAAAAAATACTGGTTTTTGAGTCAAAAGTTATTATACGTCGTTTGGTGGCCCCTATTGTTACTTAAGTCAAAGTGTATTTACCAGGATCTTCGGGAGAATTATCAATTACGTCTCCTTACGTGCAGCCCATTTATCATTTTAGGACTACCGAAATCATTTAAGCAACAAACAGTTCTATTTATTCACTTTAATAATGAGAAATCGAAACGACGAACGTACACTTTTCACTGGTTTCTCTGCGCTGTTACTTAAGGCAAACGGCATCTCCATAGAAATCGGGTGACTTAACTAACATCGAAAACTATTTTGATCGGAAGGTGATTACGTCAAAAAGCAATTTGACTGGTAAATAATTTTAAAAATGGGATGTGATCCTATATTCAGACAGTATGTAGTGTAATAGCAGGAGCATCGATTGACACTGATAGCTCGACTTTGTTTACCTTTGTTACATTCGACGTAATGAAAATTTGCTCTTGAATTTTAAAAATTTTAATAATGTTTGATTGAATTTTAAGCTTTTTTGATTATACATATATCAGTATAGAAAAAGAATAAAATTTAAGACTGGAAAGATTATTTCGAATTTATTCATGCATGAATTCTGCCGAAGTAATCATGGCTCGGACTCAATAAGGTGAAGTGGGAATCTGCATACTTTTTAAGCTTTTTTGATATAATTTATCTTTGAGTGAAGGCATCTATCTCTGAGCGGACATGTCCTGTCCTAGGTCAACGTTATTATCATACAGTGGCGACATCTACGCTGAGCTTTTACTGAATTCTCCCAATCATCTGTTGCTTTTAAGTTGGCTGCCGTAGTATTGGTTCATTCTAGCCTGTTTCACACGCACACATTATCCCGTTAGCTGGTCCGTCGGATTAGTGATCGGCGCTACGTTACGAACGGCACAGGGCGACAACGGTGTGTATGTGCGTACATATTTACTCAACATCCGTAATCACAAAATCAGTAGAATCGTTCGTGGGGTTCGCGCTCGCGAATGTACGTGTGAGATCATCCAATTTTTCCTCATCATCGCAATCGTACTTAATAAATAATACTCGTACAGTATAGGTAGAAACTCCATCACCAAAACCAATGGAGGCAATCGCGTAATTAAATGCAAATAGCGACGAGCGAAGAGAAGAACAAACTCGTCGTCGGTCGTTGTTCACAACGCACAGTGTCTGTCTGTCAGTGTCAGTTTTTGTCGGATGAAAAATAGGAGCGAATAACCAACCAGTCCAGCAACAGTCGAGTGGTGTGTGTCGTAAAATTCGTGTGCTGATTTGAAATTATTTTACGTGGAAAATTTGGCACTTTACGCGTCTCGGAAACGTCGCGAAAGTCGGTGGAACGTATCGGCCAGGAAGTGCGTTTGTTGGACGAACCGGGAGTTGGCTGGAATTTGTGCGTTTTTTTCCATTCGATTCCGGAGGGTCGGGGAGTAAATTGGTTCGTTTCTCTCGTGTTGGTGGTTGTATCGCTGCGCTGCTGGTTGGCTGACTGGCTGGTGTCAGGAAAAAGGAAGAAGGAAGTGCTGTGCGGGTGGCAAGTGCGGAGCGGAAACCTCAATGACGAGACTCGGCTGATGTGAAGAAGACTACAACAGCAGCGGAGCGGGCGGTTGATGACGGTGATGATGATTGTGATCGAGCAGCAGCACCAGCAACAAATATAGCAACTGTTTTCTGATGAAAAGTAATGGACGAAACTCGGTGATCATTTTGATGCGGCGTGATAATTGTGTTAGTGGAGTTTTTCTCGATCTCGCTGGTGCTTGTTAATTGGTTCAGAGAGCAGCTACTGGAAAAAATAGTAGCCAAGCGAGAAAAAGTTGTACAATCCGAATATAATACGCGAAAGAGAAGAAAAAAGGTGTTTACTAGGTGTGATTAGAATTCGCATATATTTTTCGTTGTTTGTGTGTCGGAACGAAGAAATCACTCTTGAAGAAAATGAATGAAATCGAAGCTCTTCGAGTTGAGGCGGAGCAGCTGAAAAATGCCATTCGAGATGCACGGAAAGCAGCTTGTGACACATCGATCCTGCAGGCCACCAGCCATCTGGAGGCCGTTGGGCGGATTCAGCTTAGAACCAGGCGAACCTTGCGAGGTCATTTGGCCAAAATCTATGCTATGCACTGGGGTAGCGACTCCCGGTACCTAGTGTCTGCATCACAAGACGGAAAGCTAATAGTATGGGATTCACACACCACCAACAAGGTTCATGCAATTCCACTCAGATCGTCGTGGGTTATGACGTGTGCATATGCTCCATCCGGGAATTACGTTGCCTGCGGTGGCCTGGATAACATCTGTTCCATCTACAATCTCAAAACTCGCGAGGGTAACGTACGAATTGCTCGGGAATTGGGAGGCCACACGGGTTACCTATCCTGCTGCCGATTCTTGGATGATAATCAGATTGTAACCAGCTCGGGTGATATGTCTTGCGCCCTGTGGGACATCGAAACCGGTCAACAGTCCACGTCCTTCCAAGGTCACACCGGTGACGTGATGGCCCTTTCGCTAGCGCCCCAAAATAAGACATTCGTTTCCGGAGCCTGTGATGCTACTGCCAAACTGTGGGACGTTCGTGAAGGCCAATGCAAGCAGACATTCCCTGGACACGAGAGCGACATCAATGCCGTTGCCTTCTTCCCGAGCGGTCAAGCTTTTGCCACCGGTTCCGATGATGCCACCTGCCGTTTGTTCGACATCCGTGCAGACCAGGAACTGGCCATGTACTCGCACGATAACATCATCTGCGGCATAACGTCGGTAGCATTCTCCAAATCCGGTCGACTACTGCTGGCCGGGTACGATGACTTCAACTGCAACGTGTGGGACACGATGAAGGCCGAACGAGCCGGTATCCTGGCCGGCCACGATAACCGCGTATCCTGCTTAGGGGTCACCGATAATGGCATGGCCGTGGCGACCGGCTCGTGGGATTCTTTCCTGCGCGTGTGGAACTAGGTGAGTGTGTTTGCTGAGTATTTTGAGGATATCGCTGACGCTGGATTTAACAACATTTCATTTTTCATTCACAATCATGATTGTCCCGAATGTCCCGTCTCCGAACGCCACATTACCATTACACCGATTGTTAACAGAAGGCAGAATATCTTTCGGGAAAGTAGCCATTAGGAGTAATGGCGTTTGGGGAATTGACATTCGATATCTATAATTGCATATCAGTCCCATATGGAGTTTCGTCAATTTTAAGATAGCAACGTTATCCACTATCAATTGGCATCAAATTTCATATTACGTGGATTATGAAAATGTGAAAACAACATCAAGGCAGTTTGTCCCATTGAGCAAAGTAATCGCATATCATCCCCATCCTGAAATTCGATCGTACAAAGGTCTAGTTACAGTTCTGTTATTTAGATTGCCATATTTTTCGCTAATATGTATAACAAATAATGCCAGCTCCATTGTAACTGATTTTAACTTGATAAAATATCAATTACAGGACTGATAGTAGGTCACTTTTTAGTGACTTGGTCACTATTTTGAAGTCAGTCACTAAAAAGTCACTTTTTACATCCAAAGGTCACTAAAATCACTTTTTCACAACCAAAATAAATTGAAACCTTTTAATATCAACAAAATGTTGAAATTGAGTACTTGGCACTAAGGAAGTCTACAGTAGTTATGACAAAATATGCGTGTATGTTAAAAAATCTAAATTTTAACTAGGGTGACCAGTGAACCAAGGAACTTTCAACACCAGGAAAAATACTGGGAAAAGCCTTCAATTTCGATTACAAATCGGGGAAAATATAGCTTCTTTTCCCGAAACTAAATGCTATACCTTCAAAACTTTTCAGAAGAATTATCAAGTAATTTAATTTCTAGGCACGACACCAAGATATTTCAGAGAAGAATACCGAGTCTGCACTACGAAAAGCTCATCTAGAATTAAGTGCTCGGAGGGCCAATTTCTTCACCTCCGCTTAAATCTGAAACCAGGTTTACCCATATAGTTAAACCAGGCTTAAGGCTTAAGCGGAGGTGAAAAAACCGGTACAGTTGAAAGTAGTGCTCCACGTGCGTTTTATTAAGAGTTCTGAGAAGAAATCTATGATGATTGGATGAGGGTTCTTGGTCCTATTCTAATAAGATTTCAAAATTAGTTCTGTGTTTTTTTGATTAAGAGAGCTCTGATGAGAATTCCCTGGAACTCCCGTTGACTCCAAAGATGATTTCTACGTATAGTTCTAAAAGAATTCTGGGGTGATTTCAGAGGATACTTACAAGAGACTCTAGAGAGTTCGAAATAAGTTCCGAGAGGAATTCTAATGGAATCGAATTTTGAGGGTTCAATCTCAATGGAATTCTGAGAAGAGTTTCAAGGGTATTCTGAGATAGATTTTTGTTTTGAAAATTCTGAGGTGAATACGAATTAAATTTGCAATAAAGTTCAGGGTAGAAGTCTATGATTATACTAAGCAAAAATTTATAACATTTCTGAGGTTAACTGCACGGGAATTCTAAGCAGAGTTCAAGTAAATTTAAAATGGCTTTATGGAAGGAACGTTCAGAGAATTCATGGAACAGTCATTAACATATTTAAAATAATCTACTTTATGATGGAGAAGTAACCGATGAATTAGCTACAAGCTGTAGCATGCCATGATAATATGTAGTAACGAATAAATTTAGTTTTCAATTCACACCAAGCAGACCTATTCACTCAATTGTACCATTACTTTAACTAATCATGTGTTATTACTTCATACGTGAATCTAACGGTTTACATAGTTGGAGATGCTTATCGTCAAATATTAGACTTAAGGTGGACATTTGATACGATCGATGAGGAGATGAAAGTATAGAGTTGATAGTTGTATATAAAAAGTAGAAAGCGAGAAAAGGACAATTTTGAGGAAGGTTCGAATCGGGTAGATGCTTACGTCAGAATACGTAAAGAGTGGAACGGTCAAAAATTGGTCATCGTAGTCTTAGACAGACAGCTCTAGTGGCAGAAAAGGTTGGTTGATTTCTAGTGCCTGGTCGTCCTCAGGAATGGAGATGTTATCCAACAAGTGCGTCGACACATCATTGGTTCGTACGACCGAAGCGGTTATCGCACCCGTCCAGATCAAAGATAGAAACGAAGGCCAGGGCTGGTTCTTTCGAGGGATGGTTCATGAATAGCTGCGTGCTAGCCCTCAGTACATGTCTCCTGACTTTCATTGCAGCTTTAATCTCGGGGAATCACCATGATAGTGACTTGGGTCACGGAATGGATCTGGTGTGTACGATAGACTAGTGCTGCTTGATGAATGGAGTTGAATGCTAACCGCAGGATGGCCACTGAACCGGGAATCGAAAACAACCGGAAATTTGACTGGAACTTTAACATATAAAAAATCCGATCTAATCTTATAATCTTGAATCTAGCACCATAATTTTGAACAGTTTTTCAATACCAGGATCTTGAAATTTGTACTCAATCGGCGTTTCTGAATGTTGAATTTCTATACACGGAATCCAAACTGGATTGTTTCTTTGGAACTTATTTCAGATTATTTTTACGAATTTCACAAGGATTTCCTTAGAATAATTTCAAAATATCATCGAGAATTACTTTAACTTTTAGGATTCCCCTCACTTGTGATTTTGTCCAATATCGGGAGTACCCACTATTCTCCATAAAGTTTCAGGATTCTGTGCAAAACACTATAGGAATTCCCTCCAGAAAAAATAATATTGGAATTCATTCTACATTTATCTTTGTACTTGTACACTTGAAATATTATAAAAAATCTCTTGGTATGCCATTAAAAATTTGGAATAGTAGAACCAGTATTGGAGGTACTAAGAAAATGTATTTATTAAAATATAAATAACGACATTCATGTAATTTTTATACGCTTTCAATCTATTTTGCTAGCAAAATATTACATTGTGATTAAATTGAATACGTTTTTCAAAAACTCGTCTTCCATTAATAGGAATACTGTTCCAGTAGTTGTGGTAGTTGATAACTTTGGTTCCTAGTGGAACGCATTGGCTTCTTATGGATTCCACTATTACACTACCGCAACTTTTGAACTACTACCAAGTTGCAAGTATGCAAATCTATTTTATTTTAGAAGAGTTATCTATGAAAAATAAATTTATCAGGTCTTCGACTATTTTTCTAGCATAAACCCCATACCCCAACTATAGGTACACCATTATTACTGCCCTATCCCTTTTCACTTCAGAATTCCATAAAAAAATGCCCTTGAGAGGATCTCTTGCAATTTTCATAGAATTCTCTGAAAATCTCCTTATATTTTTTTAAATTTCTTTAGAATATCCTGGAACACTACTTAGAGTTGCTTAAGAAATATGATCAAAATTTCCTGCAAAATCCTTCCAGAAACTTCTTGAAATTCCATCAAATTTCTTAACAATTTTCTTTCAGCAAAATTCTGCATAAAATTTTTGATCTATATAGACATAGACCCTGCGCAAGTGTAAAGCAGCAGAGAAGAGAAGACAGACTCACACCCAGAAACAACCAAAGCTCAATGTGTTGCCATTGCTCCGACAGGTCGGACGCAAGGAGCGCCACTCAATGGGAAACCCAGCAAAAAGACAAAATTCTTCTTCGTTATGCTCTTCTTCATCTCCTATGCATGCAGTCGTGGTAAGCAAAGTCTGCAAAGAATTCTGCTTGTTGTATTATATTCGCTCCCTGTGCCGCACCGAGTGTACCGCTCATTGTGTGGATCGCTTTCTCACAGATTAGTTGGAAAAGAGTGTGCGAACTAAATGGGAGAACCACACACTCTTTGTCGAGTGTCGTGAGATGCATGCACAAAGTTTCCAGCCCTAGTTACCATGCTTCTGCGTTAATTTTCCTTCAGATGTTACTGCTGTTCTTAATGGCGACATCTAATGGAAATTACGCATACACTTAGTTCCGTTAATTGTTAACAGGGGGCAGTGCGGTCAAAACATACATGGTACCTCTATATATGCAGTTAGTTTAACATCTGGAGTTCCTCCTTTCTCACATATTCGGCGTCAAAAATACTTTCCAAGCTCCGCCCCTGGACGGAAAATCAAATTGCATAAATAGGGGTACCACATTTTTTCAAGACTAGGTACTATCTTTTGTAGTCTGTGAAAGGGAAATCACATATCGTGTGCCATCAATACACATGTTGACTTCATGGGATTTTAATGAGACTAGCAGTAAAACGGGTAGAAAATGTGTGGGAAAATACAGTTTATATTTAATTGTAGCTTGTTAAACAATAATATCCGGGAAAAAACTTAACGACTAATTTCGTTAAGTTGTCGATCACTTTTCTCTATTTTTATAAAGATATTTTTATTACTTCCTACCAGCGGAACAGCGCCATCTCTGTTGAAAATGACCTGAAGATATGATTCATTAGATGCTCTTGGAATAATTATCCATTTTTCCTTGCAGCTCTCCTCAGAATTACTCTTTGATCAATGAATCGATCAACATTAAAGAGATTTTTAGCCTTAGATGAAGTCTCAGGATTGTAGTAGTATCATAACAAACAGTCATAATACCGAACCTGCAAAATGCGAGGTGATGGTGTGAACAAGCTTGCCGTTCGGCAACGAGACAGTCGTGCTGTGTCACAGAGTCGACACGCCTTTGGTTGGTTCGGTATTATGACAGTTAAGTTTGCCTTGCGGTTAATTAATTTTAAATCGTTTTGAAAATTGCCTTAGAATGCTCCGGAATTCCTTCCGATTTACTTAAAAGTTCCCTGAAATTCTACTCATAATCCCCATAATAATCTCTTCAGAACTACGTTAGAAACCACTTGTAGTTCTTATTACAGTATTCTTTAAATACTTCTCTAAATTTCAAATTCCATTGAAAATCTACCCAGCCATCCTTTATAATTATCGATCGAATTTCTTTACAGTTTTCCTTTACTCATTTTGCATTCTCATCCTAATACTCTAACCAATGCTTTGAGGTGTCAGAATCTCAAAATGTTATCCTAGTCCAAGAGCGTAAAGGGCGAACACGAAATTATTGCGACACATTCAACAGGGCATAACTTTTTTACCATTGGGTAAAAATTAACCAAATTTTGCACACTTTCTCATTGATGTGTATTGTGTACATGCTGTCAAACTCGAAGTCGTGTTTTTTGATTCAACGAAAATGGAGGTGAACCAACGCAAGTTGAGAGAACAAATTCTTTCCAAGCACCTGGAATTTCCTGACCTGTCGCACCGGCAGTTGGGGAAAATGTTGAACATTCACCATTCAACCGTCTCCAGAGTGTTGAAGCGGTTCCAGGAGCGGTTGACGTTGGACCACGGCAAAGGAGCTGGAAGAAAACCGGGACCGGAGAACAAAAAGACGTCTCAAGCCGTGATTTGGTTAAAAAGATCGGCATGTCGCAGAGCTACGTCCAGAATGCAAAGAAGAGAGCTGGACTACATACATACAAGGTACAGAACTTCCCAAACCGCGATGAGCGGCAACAATCGACGGCTAAAACTCGGGCACGGAAGCTCTACGAGAAGATGCTGACAAAATATGGCTGCTGTGTGATGGACGACGAAACGTATATAAAAGCCGATTTTAAGCAAATTCCGGGGTTGGAGTTTTTCACCGGCAAGAGCAAGTTCGATGTGGACGACAAATTTAAGAAGAAGAAAATGTCGAAGTTCGCCTCCAAATATCTCATTTGGCAGGCCATCTGCTCTTGCGGACTGAGGAGTGAGCCTTTCGTGACAAAGGGCACAGTAAATGGCGAGATCTACAAATCTGAGTGCCTCGAGAAGCGCCTTTTGCCGTTCTTGCAGCAGCACGACGAAGCTCCGCTATTTTGGCCAGATTTGGCATCATGCAACTATTCTAAAAGTGTCCTGGAGTGGTATGAGGCCAATTCTGTCCATTCTGTTCCAAAGGACATGAATCCGCCAAACTGTCCGGAGCTGCGCCCGGTGGAGCAGTACTGGCCAATAATGAAGCGGGAGCTTCGGAAGAGCAAGAAGACAGTCAAAGACGAGAAGGACATGTTAAGAAAATGGAAAAAAAACTGAGAAACTGGTACCGGATGACACTGTAAAGACTTTGATGGAGGGCATCAAGCGAAAATGCGTTCAATTTTACACTCAAGGCTCCATCGATTAACTTTTCTTTTGATTTTTGAAGTAAATATATGTATAAAACTACCCTAAAATTTTGGTTTGATTCTAAACATTATAAGAAAATTGGCATGACATTTTCGGTGTCGCAATAATTTCGTGTTCGCCCTTTAGGAGTACGTCTTTCGGCAACATATGGGGGGTGTAATTTCAAAAAACCAAAATCGATTGCGTTACGAAAAGTGGTTAGGTTTTTACCACTTATAACTCTGTCAATTGCTGATGGATATTAATTCTAAACAAGTCAATCTATTGAAATGTCATCTACAAATCTTTCCCTAGCAGAGATTTAAAAATCGAATTCACTCCGGTCTCACCGAACGGTGTTTATTCAATCACCGCGTGTGATGAGAGGTGGTGTCCAGTGGTCATCATCAATGCTTTCGGCGCGTAGCGTTGTACACGACGAAAGGCTGCCCGCAAGCACGAGCTACAGCCCACTAATCGGTCCATTCGCCGAAGAAGAACAAAGAAGTTGCACCACTACTGATCGGATTTCAGTTGCTCGTCGTAAGCCGCTGTGGACCATCTATGCCAAGCGCGTCACCCACGTTCCAAACAACATACAGCTCGCCAGCCTCATCCGTGTTGAACACACTTATAGCTCAGCATTACTCAACCACCACAACAAAATGGTCCTTTTAAGGACCACCATTACTTTGTTAAAGAGAATTTTGTTGACATTTATCAAGATCATCAATCGGATGCCAGTTCCCATATGTTTGAATCTAACGTAAAACAACATTGAGGGTGTAATTTCAAAAACCAAAGTCGGTCGCGGCATGAAAGTGGTCAATCGCCAATCGATAGGACGTGGTGTATTGTAATAGTTCACAAAATGACTAGTGTTCCTTCAATAATTTGAAAGAATCTCAATCATCTGTATGCACCGGATGAACACCGTTTCTACCTTCTCCAAGAACATCAATTGAGGACTACTATGCCATCGCCCTTCACCAAACTGTTCACCAATCGATCCAGGTACAAGACAAGATCACCGCTATCATCTCCAAGAACTCGAGGAAAGAATTTTAATTTTCAGGACCACAAATGACTGATAAAAGAGTTAACTAAAGACTTCAAGTAAGAGCAGACACATCGTCCAGGATTGGCTTCATGGAAACCGACAGAGCACATCAAAAACAGAATTCTCAAACTGCTTCCGAATTTCAACCTATGGATTTTTTTCACTGATAAAGAGTTAAGAAATCAATTTAATATTTGCTTTACTTTTGCTGTGACATCAAAACTATCTTTCGTAATCCTACGTCAAATCTACGGTCGTGTCTTGGATACAACATTTTACTTTTTTTAATCTGAAATCTTTAAAATATATAGGCCATATACCCCACCCCTTGGCTAGTTTTTGCCCCTTGTTGTTGGTGGGCGGGCTTAATTTCATGCTTTATAGTGGAGTATTGGAGACGGTAGGTTTATGGCCGGCGTTGCTGACTCATGCCGCGATAGAATGGCGCCATGGGCAGGCAATGGGGATTACTAAGCTTCCCCTCTCTGATGAACCAATACATGAGAAAACCAAAGCAGTGATAGTATCACACTTGTTACTCCTTTGTTTGAGAGCCGCGTTGTAGTACGCTTACGTATAGGCACTGACGTTGGGTGCGATACTGGCGGGTTTTGCCGCAAATCACTCGTATTTTATTTATTTTTACGCAGATAGATTTATTTGGGTTTGCAAGGGAATTATACTTTTGAAATATTTCAGAAAGTGCCCAACAGTGTTCCTTCTATTTGCGTGACAAGCTTTCATTGTTGTTTTCATTGAGGTATTACTCAGGGAACAATGATAAACACTATTTTTGTACATGGTATTGTAACTAATCTTATATATGCTTCATTTTGATTTGGGATAAGTGTTTGAACTATGGCTCGGGATTCCCACTGTAGCGTGCTTCTATTGTGACATACCCATACGTATTTTTGTGGTGCAACATAGTGGAAACAAGTGAGCATAGCTGAAGCATTACCCTATGTAATTTAAAAATCAGCTAGGAAACTAACTTCAAAGTGAAGCATTTTATTCACTCCTAATAAAGATAAATAATAATAATTTTATTCACTTAAAGGTGTCACCTGGGTCGAACTAAGATATAATAAATATAGGTCAAAGTCAAAAGTACTTGAAACACGTTTAACTTTAGATTACAAGCACAAGTGTAGGTAGTTAATAAAGCAAAGATTATGATTGATTAGGTGAATTAGAAATTGCAATTATATAGTAAATTAGGCTAATGTGATATCATAATCATCAAACGAACTTAAATAAGAAAATTCAGAAAGTCTAATAACATTAGGTAGATTAACAAAAGAATTAGTATGCGGGGGGTCCGCTTAGGGAGGCAACTAACCTTTAAAGTTGTAGAATAAATCTTCCTATTTAGTCTTGAACCTCAATTAGAAAACGCAAGCAAACCAATAGCATTTAGTAAATGAACAAGGAGAGGAATAGTTTAGGTGATAAGTAAAAGTAGAGGTTTGTAACAATTGATAACTTTTAATCTTTTGTAGGAATGTTTTTTCCCCTGAGTTTTTTTTGATAACTATATTATTCTCTCATTACGCGAAATCTCCGATATATGCGGTTAAAGCATTTGAGTTAACTTATTTCTTAGTGTTTAAGTACTTACATTTGTAAACAGCAGTCAATGTTAATCTATGAACTAAACCCTACGTGACTGTAAAATCGATCTTTTCTTATGCATCGATGTATGTTTAACTTTTCGCGACTGTCGGAATCAACGCGCCTACGTCTACGGAGCTTACGCAGAAGTGATTCGCAATTCGGTAGAGCTTGTCAAAAGTGTTTAGAGCTTATGTAGTTTAGAATTTGTTCGGTACGGTCGCGAAATTTTGAAATGATTGATACGTGCAGTAAAATAACTAAATTGAAACAAAGCTCAATAGTAAAATAAGTAAAATATCTAGGGAGGAAACCAAAATTAATCAACTTGCCAACATAGACTATTTCCTCTCCAATCTGATCTTGGACAGCGCGCTTCAAGTTCAAACTCGGCCGGTTCCAGGAACGTCTTTCCGTAGCAAACCTCCTTCCCCTTGGTGGGACCAGCAATGCACTGAGGTTTATCGACGCGTTTAAGCTTTTCCGGAAACGTGGAACACCCGTACATTTCGAAGCGTACTCGGTTCTTGAACGCTAACTCAAGAGCCTCATAAAAGCCAAGAAACGCGGATACTGGCGGCAATTCGTGGACGGATTATCGCGCGAAACGTCGATGAATACGCTTTGGAACGCGGCGCGAAGGATGCGTAACCGGTCTTCGAACAACGAGAGCGAGGAGTACTCAGATCGTTGGATTCTCAAGTTCGCGCGAAAAGTATGTCCTGATTCCGTGCCGGCACAGATGATTCCTCGCGAAACGACGAATTCTGCAGACGAGATCAGCCAGCCTTTTTCAATGCTGGAGCTCTCACTCGCGCTCCTTTCGTGTGGCAATTCGGCTCCGGGGGCTGATAGAATCAAGTTCAACTTGTTGAAGAACCTCCCAGACGTCGCTAAGAGGCGCATGTTGAACTTGTTTTGTCAGTTCCTGGAGCTCAATATTGTTCCGGATGATTGGAGGCGGGTGAGAGTTATAGCCATTAAAAAGCCTGGAAAACCCGCGTCAGATCATAACTCGTATCGTCCCATCGCGATGTTATCGTGCATTCGAAAATTGTTGGAGAAAATGATCCTTTTTCGCTTGGACAAATGGGTTGAGACGAACCACCTACTCTCAGATACTCAATTTGGTTTCCGTAGGGGCAAAGGAACGAACGACTGTCTCGCGTTGCTTTCCGCAGAAATTCAGTTGGCTTTTGCTAAAAAAGAGCAAATGGATTCTGTCTTCTTGGATATTAAGGGGGCTTTTGATTCAGTATCGGTTGAAGTCCTTTCAGACAAACTCCACGCTTTTCTCATGGAAACTCTACAGCTTCACGATTTAGCTACATGGGTCTCCCCCAGGGCTCATGTTTAAGCCTCCTTCTGTATAATTTCTACGTCAGAGAAATTGACAATTGTCTAAGTGACAACTGCACGTTGAGACAACTTACAAATGACGGAGTAGTGTCTATGACAGGGTCCAGAGAGGCCGACCTGCAAAGACCCTTACAGGATACCTTAGACAATTTGTCTACTTGGGCTATCCAGCTAGGTATCGAATTCTCCTCGGAGAAAACTGAGTTGGTCGTTTTTTCTAGGAAGCATAGCCCAGCACAACCGAAGCTTCAACTTTTGGGTAAGCCGATCACTCATTCCATGTCTTTCAAATATCTTGGGGTCTGGTTCGATTCAAAATGCACCTGGAGATCCCACATTGAGTATCTGAAGCGGAAATGCCAACAAAGGATCAATTTTCTCCGAACAATTACCGGAACGTGGTGGGGAGCCCATCCGCAAGATCTTCTAACGTTGTACCGGACAACGATTTTATCGGTTTTAGAATACGGTAGTTTTTGCTTCCAGTCGGCGGCTAAAACGCACATCATCAAACTGGAACGGATCCAGTATCGTTGTCTTCGTATCGCGTTAGGATGCATGCACTCCACTCATACGATGAGTCTCGAAGTGTTAGCGGGCATGTTGCCACTCTCTGATCGGTTTTCGGAATTATCCCTCAGGCTCCTCACCCGTTGTGAAATTATGAACCCACTGGTGATTGCAAACTTTGAGAAGCTTCTTGAGCTAAACCCTCAAACTCGTTTTATGTCATTGTACTACGTGTACATAACACAGGATGTCAGCCCTTCACAGCATAATCCTCAACGTTTATGCTTCTCCGACTTCGACAATTCTGTTCATTTTGATTTATCCATGACGCAAGAGATTCGCGGAATCCCAGAGCATCATCGTTCCATGATTGCTCCGTCAATTTTCGCTGCAAAGTTTGGCCAAGTTGATTCCGCAAGATCGTTCTTCACAGATGGATCATTAATAGAGGCGTCCGCTGGTTTTGGTATTTATAACGAATTTCATAGCGCCTCTCGAATGCTTCATGCTCCTTGTTCCGTATATGTTGCGGAACTGGCGGCAATACATTATACGCTAGAAACGATCGCCTCACTTGCACCAGATCATTATTTTATTTTTACGGATAGTCTCAGTTCTGTCGAGGCTATTCGCTCCATGAGGCCGGTAAAGCACTCTTCGTATTTTCTCATGAAAATACGAGAGCTTCTAAGTGCTTTATCTTTAAGATCTTTTGTCATCATCTTTGCATGGGTCCCATCTCATTGCTCGATTCCGGGCAATGAGAAGGCGGACTCGCTTGCAAAGGTGGGCGCTATGGAAGGCGATATTTACGATCGACAAATCGCCTTCGACGAATTTTTCTTCATTTGGAGTGAAGGGAGTTTGGGACGATGGTTATATTCAATCATCCCTAAGGTGTCGAAGAGTCCTTGGTTCAAGGGGTTGGATGTGGGTCGAGACTTCATTCGTCTGATGTCTCGCCTCATGTCCAATCACTACTCGTTAAACGCTCACTTGTTCCGTGTTGAGCTGGGGGACAGTAATCTCTGTGAATGTGGACAAGGTTACCAGGACGCAGATCACATTATTTGGTCATGTGCTGAGCACCGTGGAGTCAGATCCGAGTTGTACGATTCCCTTCGGGCTCGAGGTAGACAACCTAATGTTCCAGTTCGGGATATTTTGGCTAGACGCGATCTGGAGTTTATGCAACTCATATATGTTTTCTTGAAGAATATTAACCATAGATTGTAAGTTTGATTAACCTTGTGTTTAGTTTGTGTTTTGTATGGGTGTGTGTATTTTTTTTGTAGATTTGTTTATGTAATAATTGTATAATTACAGAGTTGATATAACGTCGATAGGATTAAGTATATGTTTTAGAAATAGTGAAATTTTTTAATCATAAATCATATTCCAAATCTCCTTTTCCCTCTTCCGATCCAAACAATTGTCATCCACTAACCTCAAGAAGACCGCGAGTAATCGGTTCAAATCCTTTAATTTTAGATTTAAGATATTTATAATGTATAAAGAAAATGATAACTTGGCTCTGTAAAGTTTATTCGATTGAGCCTACACAAAAAAAAAACATAGGCTATCACATTTATTTTGGTGGCACTCTTTAAGTGATAATAAGCTGTTTTTTTTTCTCTACGGTTGTCTCACGCGGCGTTCGTAATTTGCGCGATATCTTACGTAATTTAGATGTTTAGCTCTAAACGGTTTTACTGACTCGAGGTCGTTTCTTAAGCGGTTTTGGTGCAGGTTAAACCTTTGGCGGCTGTCAGAATCAACGCGCCTCCGTCTGCGGAGCTTAGGCAGAAGTGATACGCAATTCGATAGAACTTGTCAAAGGCTTTTGAGCTTATGTAGTATAGAACTTGTTCGGTACGGTCGCGAAATCTTGAAATGATTGATACATTCTTTAAATTAAACTAATTTTATACAAAGCTCAGTGGTAAATAAGTAGAATATCTAGGGAGGAAACAAAAATTAATCAACTTGCCAACATAGGCTATCACATTTATTTTGGTGGCACTCTTTAAATAATAATAAGCCTTTTTTCTAGCTTCGGTTGTCTCGCGCGGCTTTCGAAATTCGCGCCGTTTTCGTAACTTACATAATTTAGATATTTCGTTCGAAACGGATTTTCTTATTTAATCGGATTACTACGCGGATGTATCTACGCGCACACGTCACAGCATTTTTTCCATATCTATCTTGAAACAATACACACGGAATCCAGTGTTCAAGCTGCCAACATAGGATAGTCCTTCTGCTGTATTGTCAAAGATAGAAGCAAAATTTATTCAAATGGGTCAAGTCTTGAAAACTAAGCTGTCACGCAGCTCTAGATTGATACCCAATAAAAAAAAGAAATCAACACTTTGACTACTTTTAATTTTTACTAAAAATTCCAGGGTTTGTCCGCAAGATTCTATAGCTGGTTCTTTTATTTGTTATAACTTTTTAAATGCTTTCTAGTCTCAGAATCTTGACAATTATGACTACAGTATATTTTTTTTCAAATCTGTGATCTTGAAAACTTATCAAAATCCCACATTTTAATTATTTTTTCTTCATATCTTGCATCAAGAAAAATTTGAAGAAAAGTTCTAGTTTCAGACTCTACACAAATCCGCAGTGTTTTGGGATTTGGGCGTAATTGCTTTTGTAAACAAAAACACGTAAATTGCCGATTTCTTGCAAACAGAAGCTCAATCTCGTAACCAAACTATACCGAATGATAGAGAAATAATTCCTCTACCTGATAGTGTTATTAGTTTTTGAGATTGAGCTTTTACTTGCGAAAAATCGGCGATTGACCTGTTTGTTTACAAATGCAATTACGCCCAAATCTCAAATCACTCCGGAAATTTCAAAGATGTATCTAGCTTTAAAAAAAGTGATTGAAATTGAGTTTTAAAAGTATCTCGAAAGATCAATTATTTGTTTGGAATACATTAAGTGACTCATAGAGTTCAATTTTGACTTTCAGCTTTAAAAAATATTTTCTGTAATTTTGCTTTTGTTTTTTTTTTTACAAATAACTACCGAAAATTTAAAGTTGGTCGCCTTTTTAAAAATGCGTTCAATTTCGTTTTTTGTTGAATATTAACAACCGGGATTTTTTTTTAATTTGAGCCGGGAAAAAACCGGGAGCTTTAAAATTAAAATTCACTGGCCACCCTGTTATGTACGCACTTACTTGCATTGACCCAAGCCTATTTTTCTTCTCTACTTTACCCAAAGGAACGGAAACGACGGCACCTGGAAGGGAAGGATGAGCGCACAACACAAATCCACCAGAAACCAACAGCAAGCAGCAATCAGCAACACACGACGGAAAATAGGAGATACATGGTCACGCAATAGTCATGTTGTACTATTTCTTTCACGATCCACGCACACACCCACAACAAACTGCAAACGAACTCTGTGCTTCAATTTGTTTTGTTTTTTTTTTTTCGAAACCCAACTCACGCCGGATCGCCAAAACTACCGGAACGAAAAATAGTTACACACTGCTACTACCTAATTCCACACAATCCGAGAGTAGATCAATGGGGCAGCTTTTAGTAGCGTGGTAAAATAGGGAGGAAAAAAAAAGAAGACAGAGATAGGGGAGAAGCAACTCGAGCGCGAGCGCGTAAGCCAAAAGTTTGTTAACAGTTAACAGTAAGTGCCTTCAGAGTGTTATAAGCGCACCAATTTTTATTCATCCTTTTTATATCGTATATGTATACACGTAAAAACAAAATATACAAGGTTTACAAGTACTGTTAGTTAACTTCCACGGTAATGATGAGGAAAACAAATCGTAGTTAAAAGAGTAATGTCTATAAAACAAAATAAAACAAAAGTAAATTCAACGACGCAGCAAGAAGGAAAAGTTCTAGGTTTTTAAGAAGTAGGTATCAGTTCACTACTTGTTTATATGTCATTCTTGTTTAGGAACAAAGTCTCACTGGAAGAAATTTTTTTTATCTACTTTTGGCTACTTGCATAGGTTTTATTATCGTATTTAGAGAAAAAACAAAATTAATAATTTGCTAAATTAATCAATCGGGATCGTTTTAAGTCAAGTGTTGAAAGTTCGCTAGTAGTAAAACGGAAGAATAATAAGAAACCGAAAATAAAGCACGCACAACTGCTACAGTTTGCTTTTAATTTATTTCTTTTTCCCAAAACGATGAATCAAAACAAACCTATTAGGAGAAAATAGTTGAATAAAGTACACGTAATGCAAACTGTACTGTAGTTGCTCTGTTTCGAGTGAATGATTCGGAAGGAGTGGAGGAGGCATTGATTCGTATTCTAGAGCAAGAGAGAGAGAGGGATGTAAGTTATCTATTTAGACCTAAAATAATAAGTCAGGTCCGAGAACGATAGAAAGAGAAGGAAAGTTGATGGGAAGATGAAAAAGCTTTTAATTATTTGATAAATATATTTCTAGGTTGGAAAAAGAGTGTGTAGCGCTTTCGGTTTGCTTGGTAGAAAAAATGAGAAATTGCCCTTTTTCCGCACTGAGCTTGAAATTGTATCTCCGTACGCTATCTACAACCTATCTACATCATGTGCAAATCATTGCTGGCTGGCTGACTGGTGTGAAAATCATTGATAGATAGATAGATCGCGATGAGGTGCGCCGTGTGATGTTTTTTTTTCTTCGTTGTTGGACGGACCATTGTTGGTGTGTGTGTTCGAGAGCGAAAAATTAACTGTGCTACTGGGTGGCTTGGAAAGAGAACATGAATAGCGCCCGCTCGTTGGTTTATGAGTCACGACGACGGGGGTTTGTGTGTTCTTATCATCGCGAATCGAGCGAGAGAAGTGCATCCGTGGAGCGCTATATGTATAAAAGCGAAGATTCGGCATCTACAGAGCGCGGGTGATGCACATGATCAGCAGCACAAGGCCGCAGCGCGTCTCACGGAATGTCGGCATGTTGGTAAGTACTATCGTACACTGTTTTCGTTATTGTTTTATTGAAGGTTGATAAATGGGGAGCTACGTGTGTATTGATCATCTCCATTCAAACTCAATACAGTGACGGAGTCATTGGGAAAATGTAAAACTAAACAAATAAGTCAAGAAATATTTTAAATCATACCGCGGCGGCTACCCCGTTTGCCATGAAATCGTTCGGCATACTGATTGTTTGCCAAAACAAAACCACAGGTCGAAGCATCATGTTCCTTTTACGGCCTATCATAATAACGGAAAAATTACGTACAAATGATTTATGATATTTTATTGCTGATCGAATTGTAGTATCCTACCTTAGCCTAGGCAGTAAAAGCGTACATTTTTAAAGCAAACCATGCTAACGAAACGGTTGGTTCTATTCCCAATCTGGCCAAGGAACTTTTTAGGTTTGGAATTTGTGTCTACCTCTCTGAACATTGGGTATCAATTGCAGGGCTGTTACAACAGGCGCGGTTTTCGCGGATTAGAAACTTTCAGTCGTGAAAATCGCGGAAGCATAAAATAATGTCGCGAAAATCGCGAAGGGACTGATGTGCTGTCACAAAAATTGTGGAATTAATTGTAACCATTCCGTCTCGGACTATTTTGCTGTCATCAATTTTGTTGTTCATTTGGCTCTCAATTTTTTACCGGTTCAAACCAAACACCCTGCAAATAATCGAGAAATGATTTCAATTCAATAAGTCACACAGGATTTACACGGAAATTCCCTGAGTTCTGTCCAATGTGAGACATTTTCCTTTTTTTCCAATGTGAACATAGCATTTTTCGTTGTCAAATCATAAACGAATCGTATATATGCGAATAATTGCCATGTATACTGGATATTCTAGGTTCCCTAAATCGTCCTGGAGTTCAGTTGATTTGTTCTATTATATAAACCAAGACTCCAATAATGTCTGTATTATCGAAATATGTCCAAACAGATTCAAAGTGTCTATGTGGATTGCACCCGACCTATTGCTACGTACCGTATGCGTGATAATGTTTGCACCATTAAGCAATGTCAAAATTTAAAAAAATCATCCAAAATATCGTTATCGAGTTTTTTTATTTATTCAAAGGGGGGATGTTTCTCAGAGTCTTAAACTATGTTAATCATCGATCGAGTTTCCACTTGATGCAATTAAGGCCTCCACACGCTTCCGGAATGCACGGCAGGTTCTAATAATGTAGACTGGATCCATTTCTCTCCAGGTACGGGTCAATGTTTCTCTGTGGCTTGCTGTACTCGGTGGCGTTTAGAACAGGCATTGGCCTTCATGACGCGCCATATTGAGTAATCCAGCGGATTAAGATCGGGGCTGGATGGCGGCTTCTGAGTGCGGTTCGAGGTGTGGCACGGAGTCCCATCTTGTTGAAATACAACATTTGGCTTCGGACCGTACTGTTCTTTGATCCACGGAAGAACATACTTACTTAAAATCCCGATGTAGACCTCCGTGTTGACCTTGTCGCCTTTTGGAATGAACACCGGGTCCATATTTTTGCCATCGGAAGCCACCAATCCAAACACCATAACGCTAGCAGGATGCTTGATCAGATACACCTTCTTGTGCTCGTCGGCCACGTCTTTTACCGGAAGAGAACTAATATACCGGTCGGTTCTGGAATTTGATGCGGGATCGACGGTAAACATGCTCTCGTCGGTAAACAGGATTACCGGATTTTTTCGCTTAAGGAAGTTCAAGATTTTCTAGCATCGTTCGACTCGTAGCTCCCGGATGCGGTTGGTAATCATGTGAGCTTTTTTCCGTGCCTTCGACTTTGCCCCGAAATCTTCTTTTACGATCTTCCGTGCCGTAAAGTCACTGATCCCGTGTTCCTATGCCATTTTCCTTATTGAACGCACTGGATTCACCGGAATCTTCCTTTTGATAGCAGCGATAACCCTCGGAATCCGAGCTGACCTCAGACGACCTGTGACCACCTTCGCGGATAGTTGTCCTTTATTTTCTCGGTCTAAAACCCTTTTGACGGTCCACCGGGACACTCCCATGGCGATTGAAATGTGTTTTTGCGACATTTGCGCGTGGGACAAATCACGAATACGCTGCCACTAAGTGGCAGTCTTCGTCATGGTGCAACTGTCAAACTAAGTAAATCATATTCTTTTATACACAGCCTACTACGGTATGAGCTATAGGTTACTTGCATACAAAGAAAACTAAGGCATTGTATGTACAGGTGAAACGGGAACCTTATTTGTACGATGGTGCAAACATTATAACGCATACGGTATACAAGATGTTAAAGGTTCTGAAAGCATTCTGGAGATCAGATTATTTTTCTACTAGATCACCCATGACTAGTTCAATATCTGTAGTATCGAAATATTCCCAAACAAAATTGCAGTGTCTATGTGGATCATGCCAACCTATTTCCGTGTATGCCAAATGTTCTAGGATTTCCAAATCGATATTTCAATACTACAGATATTATCCTAGTCTTTGTTGATCTAGTAAAACAAATCATCTGAACTGCAGGACGATTTGGAGAACCTAGATCATCTGGTATACGTGGAAATAATTAAACATTATCCATATAGGCACTATGAATCTGTTTGGACATATTTCGATACTACAGACTTTATCCCTGTCATGGATGATCTAGTAGAATAAATCATCTGAACTCCAGAACGATTTGGAGAACTTAAACATCTGGTATACATGACAATAGTTCATGCATGATCCACATAGACACTGTGCATTTGTCTGGAAATATTTCGATACTAAAGACATTGTCCCAATCTCGGTGGATCCAGTAGATCAAATTATCTGAACTCCAGGACGATTTGAAGAACCTTGAGAGACGGCAGCCAACGGCTGAAAGTCTCCTTAATAAAAATATATAAAAAAAAGAAAAGAAAAGAACCTTGAACATCTGGATTACTCGGAAATAGATCATGCATGATCCACATAGACACTTTGAATCTGATTGGACATTTTTCGATACTACAGACATTATTGCAGTCTTAGTTGATCTAGTAGAACAAATCAACTGATGTCCTGGACGATTTGGAAAACCTATAATTTCCGGTATACATAGTAATAACAACAATCAATACGAAACTAACGATGTTAAATTGGCTCACTACTTGACTAGCCTATTGGTCCCAGGCAAACGATTAACGTAGCCCATTCTAATCGAAATTCTAGTACTACGCAATGTTTGTTTTGATTCGCTATGAAAGTTTGACAGATAAAATGAGGGGTGATTGGTTTTTCCTATGTTTCGAGGGGTGAATCGATTAGCTTGGGACCGAAGATAGTACCAGAGCTGAGCCAAAAAGTTGAGCACGTTATTTCGGGACCTTCTAGTCTTAGAGTTACCTCTATGGTAATAAGTCGTGCATGATCCTCAAAGTCACATAGCGAAAATGGCTCTAATGTTGGCCTATGGATCTAAGATTGGTGATGAACTTGATGAACGCGTCATTGGGACGGTACTAATGGATATTTTTGATCGCTATTGAAAATTTAGTCGATTGCTGAATTTATATATGGGCCCAAGTTAGGAGCATTTAGGCCGACATTACATCGATTTCCCCTATATACGATTCGGTTATGATTTGAAATAAAAAAAATATCATGAAAATGACTCACCATTGGACAGAACCCAACGAATATCCGTGTAAATACACAACCACGACGTGACCAACAAGTGTGACTCACGAAACTCTGATAATTTCTCGATTATGTGCAGGGTGTTTGGTTTGAATCGGTAAAAAATTGAGAAAACTAGAGCCAAATTAACTACAACATTTAGGACAGCAAAATACGTCAGAGACGCAAAGGTTAATTTTAAGAAAATTTGCATGTCAAATGAAAATTCATTATTTTTTTAAATAATGTTTCGTCAAATCTAGGCCGGTATTTTCAATAGAATCCATAATGTAAGGGTGTTTTATTATGTTCACTAATTTCTCAGAATTTATCTTCTTCTTCTTCTTATTCGCATTTCAAGCTTATTGCTTAGCGCATATTAGCTTATTGCGTGCTCTCAACTTAGTGTTCTAAATGCACTTCCACAGTTATTAAAATTGAGAGCTTTCGATGCCAATACTAATGCATGAATTTGTATATTGTGTGGCAAGCACAATGATACTCTATGCCCAGGGAAGTCGCCTCCGGCTTTGTAATACCGTGCCTTTACTGACTAGGCTATGAGGCCCCATTATAGAATTTATACTATACTTAAATAACTGAAGATGATACAATGTACTTTAAAAAAAAATCAAAAGTTTCAAACGATACTCCTTTAGCTCAGTCGGTAAAGCCGCAGCTACAAAGCAAGTCCATTCTGGAGGCGACTGAATTCGATTCCCGTCCAGTCTATTAATTTTTCCGGTTGGAAAATTTCTCTATTCTCGAAAAAAGTTTTTTTTTGTCGCGGATTAGTATTTGAAGTTGCCGTATTTCTTTTGATAAATCGCAGATTTTGCGGATCAAATTTAGAAAATCTTGTAACAGCCCTGCAATTGAGCTTCTTGCATAATTTACAAAGCTACACAATGGTAGCCTTAGAATGCACTCTGTGGAAGTGCTTGAATAACTTACCTTACCAATCAGGCTAAGGCCTTGTTGTCCTCTGCCGTCCGAAGAAGTCGTCTCCACTCTACTCGATCCATGGCCACAGTTCGCCAGCCTCGTAGTCTGCGAAGGGTCCGCAGGTCACCTTCTACTTGGCCGATCCACCTTTCCCGCTGCGCGCCTCTTCATCTTGTTCCTGTTGGGTCGCTTTCTAGAACCATTTTCACTGGGTCGTCGTGCGGCATTCTTACGATGTGCCCAGCCCACCGTAGTCGCCCAATTTTTGCAATGTGGACGATGGATGGTTCTCCCAGCAGCTGGTGCAATTCGTGGTTCATTCGCCTCGTACACGTTCCGTCATCCATCTGCACTCCACCGTAGATGGTACGCAACACCTTCCGTTCGAAAACATCCAGGGCGCGTTACTTCCACTCACTTGCTATAAAAAAATGTTTTTCGGAATTATGAAATCTTTAGATGTTATAATCATAATTACTACTTGTAAGTTACAAGAAGATATCGTTAAATATGTGTTTGATACATAAAACCTGTCAATATTGCTGTCAGTGCGTCGCAATCAGCATTTTACGATTCGTGAGCGCTCACTCTGAGTGAACGCTCACGAATCATAAGATCGCAGATTGTGACGCTCTGCAAACGAAATTGACAGGTTTTAGGAGTTAAACACATACTTTACACCCTCTTCTTGTTAGTTACAAGTACAACATATCGTTACATCATCTAATGATTTCATAATTCCGAAAAACATTTTTTTATAGCTAGTGAGTGGAAGCAACCCTGCCTCCACGAGCATAGTCCAGGTCTCGTGGAAGTAGAGGACCACCGGTTTAATCAGCGTCTTGTAGACAGTCAAGTAGACACGATTCCCTGCGTCTTTGAATTTCTATGCTGGTATCATTTTCGGTGGTCACCAGTGAGCCCAAATACACGAACTCATCGACCACCTCGATTTCGTCACCGTCAATCTGAACTCGGGGTGGGAGGCTAACATTGTCGTCACTCGAACCTCTTCCTTTCATGTATTTTGTCTTTGATGCGTTGATGGCAAGTCCAATCCGCCTAGCTTCAGCCTTCAGTCTGATGTACGTTTCCGCCATCGTCTCAAAGTTCCGTGCCATGATGTCAATGTCATCGGCGAAGCCAAGAAGCTGGATGGACTTCCTGAAGATCGTGCCACTCGTGAAAGTCCATCGCCTTGCCGTAACCCCCTTCGAGATTCAAAGGGACTCGAGAGTGTCCCCGATACTCGAACAACGCACATCACTCGATCCATCGTCGCCTTGACCAATCGCGTCAGTTTGTCCGGAAATCCTTACTCGTGCATAATCTGCCATAGCTGATGTCGATCGATTGTGTCGTATGCGGATTAGAAATCGATGAACAAATGTGTGGGCACGTTGTATTCGCGGCATTTCTGCAGAACCTGCCGAATCGCGAAAATTTGGTCCGTGGTAGCGCGGGCACCAATGAATCCCGCCTGGTATTGCCCCACGAACTCTCTTGCGAATGGTGACAGACGGCGGCATAGAATTTGGGAGAGTACCATGTAGGCGGCGCTCAGCAGTGTGATCGCGCGGTAGTTGCAGCAATCCAACTTGTCGCCCTTTTTGTAGATTGGGCATACGACACCTTCCATCCACTCCTCCGGTAATATCTCCTCCTCCCAAATCTTGGCAATTACCCAGTGCAGCGCTCTAGCCAGTGCTTCACCACCGTATTTCAATAGCTCACTTGGTAGTTGATCTACACCAGTTGCTTTGTTGTTCTTCAGCCGACCGATATCCTCCTCAACTTCTTGAAGATCAGGGGTCGGTAGCCTGTCGTCTTCTGCGCGTGCTCCAAGGTCTGTTGCCGTGCCACCTACGTTTTCTGCTGCTTCACCGTTGAGGTGCTCGTCATAGTACTGCTTCCACCTCTCAATCACCTCACACTCGTTCGTGAGAAGGTTACCGTCCAAGTCCTTGCACATATCGGCTTGCGGCACGTAGTCTTTGCGCGAACTATTTAGCCTCTCGTAGAACTTCCGTGTGTCGTTTACGCGGTACAGATTTTCCATCGCCTCGCGATCTCGATCTTCCTGCTGACGCTTCTTCCTTCGGAAAACCGAGTTTTGTCTGTTCCGCGCTTGTCTGTATCGCTCCACATTCAATCTCGTGCGGTGTTGCAGCATTCTCGCCCGTGCTGCATTCTTCTCCTCTACTAACAGTTTGCATTCGCCGTCAAACCAGTCATTTCTTCGGTCCGGGATTGCAGTACCTAGTGCCGCTACAGCAGTACTACCTATGGCTGAACGGATGTCCCTCCAGCCATCTTCAAGAGAAGCTGCGCCAAGCTGCTCTTCCGTGGGTAGTGCAACTTCCAGCTGCTGCGCGTAGTCCTGGGCAACTCCGGTGTCCCGTAGTTGCTCAATGTTGGGTCGTGGCGTTCGACTTCGACGTGTGTTATGCACCGTCGAGAGTTTTGAGCGCATGTATACTGCAACTAGGTAGTGGTCCGAATCTATGTTCGCACTGCGGTACGTGCGGACGTTGATAATGTCGGAGAAGAATTTCCCGTCGATTAGAACGTGATCGATTTGGTTTTCTGTGTGTTGGTCAGGTGATCTCCAGGTGGCTTTGTGGATATCCTTGCGGGGGAAACAGGTACTTCGAACTACCATACCCCGGGAGGCTGCAAAGTTCACGCATCGTTGGCCGTTGTCGTTCGATACGGCATGCAGGCTGTTTGGCCCGATTGCCGGTCTATACATTGCCTCCCGTCCTACCTGAGTTTTTGACGTCCCGTTGCGAACAGCCGTCGTACACCTGCTCCAACTGCGCATAGAACGCTTCTTTCTCGTCGTCGCGTCTCCTTTCGTGTGAGCAGTGCACGTTGATGATGTTGTAGTTATAGAAACGGCTCTTAATCCTCAACTTGCACATCCTAGCGTTAATTGGCTGGCAACCAATCACACGTTAGCGCATCTTACCCAGCACTACAAAGCCGGTTCCCAGCTCGTTGGTGGTGCCACAGCTCTGGTAGAAAGTAGCCGCTCGATGCCCGCTTTTCCATACCTTTTGACCCGTCCAGCAAAGTTCCTGCAGTGCTACGACTTCGAAGTTGCGCAACCCGGGAATCCGAGCGATTTGCAGTTCCATGTTTCCAGTCGTAGTCCTTATTTCGTCGCGTAGGTCTGTGCCGATTGTTCCGATCCGTATTTCTGTCTTCAGTATTTGCAACTTTGTTTTTTTTTCCAGGGTGGCTTGTTGGGCCTGCCCCAACCCCCTGTCTCACCGGGGGACATCGTGCACAGCTCTGTTTAGAGTCCCAAGCTGGCACTAGGACGGTGATCAGCCGCTCCTAACGTGGAGAACAGACGCCGTTTTGAGCCGCACCTCCATGCCCAAGCAACATACTTCCACCACAATGAGTTGCTGCAACTTGATTGTGACTGGAATAAGTTAGACACAAGTTACCAGAATTGTTCAGTGACAAGTGTGCTGCTAGGGTGGTGAACAGACGCTCAGGTTTGGTGAAGCATTTCCTCTATCACCGTACTATGGTTACCGCGCCAGTGTTCTCGTCGCCCCTCTTCACTTTGCTATTGCCGGACTGGCAACATTGCCCAGGCTACGCCACCCAGCTGTGTCCATGTTTCAGCTGGTAGTCTTTTGTTATCATATGACTCGAGGAGGCGTGAATTAGGAACTTGTGAGGACCAGGGCTAGGTATTCCGCTCCTTCCAGGTTGTCAACTCACCATTTTGTAACCCAAAGTGCTTGAATAAATAAACCCTAGTAAACCAATAGTAAGTATAATGGTCGCTCGCATACTATTGAAATAATTAAATGCTCTTATTTTTTAAGATCACAGTGTTTGATGGAATCTCCTCCAAAAGACCAGTTTAAGAACGTTTCTATAGTTCTCCGGACGTATTTTAGTATTTAAACCCTCCAAAACTCGAAAAACTCCGACAATTGTCAGAACTTCCACGGCCTTCTCAATTCCCTGAGCACCAATTAAGATGTACAGTGTACCTCAAAATTGAGCGTAAAGATGTCATTAAATTTTACAGGGTGACAAGTGAACCAGGAAAACCAGAAAATCCGGAAAAAAAAGTCGGGAATTTATTTTCACCAGGAAAAACCGGGAAAAACCAGGAATTTCATAAGTCAACCAGGAAAATAATCTTGTTTGTATAATTTAAATAGGTTTTCAATTTTATGTATGTCAAAGTTTCTTTTTATAATCAGGTAAATTGTAGTTTTATCATAATTTTAATATTAGCACAAAATAAAATAGTAATTTTAAATTCGCTTTTGTAATGCTAAAGTAAATAGTTTGCTTTGAGTGTAAAGTTAATTTATAAGAAAGTTCTAACAGTTTTTTTGCACTTCGACACTTGACGGGTCATACCTCTAAAAAAGTAGCAGTGACAGTGTCGCATGTCCTAACAACAACTGCCTGCGACTAGTGTTCGAGGGGCCGACAGGGCTGAATAAGGGTCAATACTAACAAAACTCTAACACTAACATGACCCCGAAACTAACGTTCATCCATTGCACTAATAGTTATAATGTAGTTGTACTTTCCTAATAACCCATCTATCACAGACAAACAGACATAACACTCGCAGGTTGTTCATCTAACACGCATTTTACGGTCAATTTGAGTGTTTTTGGTTGGTGGTGCCGCCACCTGTGGCGCGCACGGTCGGTTCCCTTGCGTTTGACGTCTGCACACTAGCGCCATCTGTTCAGTGTACTATCCATCACATGATACTCAACAGATGGCGGTAGTGTTTTAGTGACTACGTTTTGTGGAGAGAAATATCAAATGTGTTATTTCTGTTTGTCTGTGCATCTATGTTTCTTTTTCGTTGTGTGTCTGTTGGAGGGGGGGGGGAGTTAATGTAACCAATACTAATACCTTTCTCTGTTCTTTTATTCGTTTTCTATATCCCTTCACCATCACCCCATATCCCATCATCTTGACGAGAGATGAGTTACTTGCATGGTGCACGCCCAAGTCGTACTACTGGATAATATGCCGAGCGTGGTTATATCACAAAAACCACGCAGGAACGGAAATCGATGGAACTGAGGAATAATGAGGTAAATTCTACACAGTATCTTAAAGGAGCCAACTCTAAGCAGGTAATAATAGCAATTAATAATCAAACAACCATAAAAAGGTAAGAATGAATTTATTTATTTTAAATACAGTAATTACCCGATTTTGTCAGCCCCTCCGCGCTTCAGACTTTTTTCTTTCAATAATTTCACATACCCATAAATCTAAATTTTTCTCATTCATCGTTAAGAGGGATATTTAAAGTATACTTTGGTGCAATAGGTTCTAGAAGATTACTGAAAAAGGGCATTGCTTTTGTAGAACATTGGAAAACATTTTCAAAAAAGGGGGCTGACAAAATCGAGACATTACTGTATTTCATTTACATTTACATGATTTATCACATATTTCTGGAGTCATTTGCCGGTTTCTCGCGAATTGGGGCTCAGCCTGGAAAAACTAATAACAGAAACAGGTAGAGGAATAGTTCCTCTATAATTTGGTATAGTTTGTTTGCAGGATTGTTCTTTTGTTCGCGGGAGACCGGCGATTGACGTGTTTGTTTGCAGGGGCGATTGCGCCCAGATCTCGGGGTTCTCCGGATTTATGGTCGTAATCTAATACACACAGTTGATCACAATACGAGCCTAAAAGCTGCAGTGACCTAGTGAGCACCATAGCTCGAGTCGTCTGAAAGTATTGTGTATCGCATGGAGAGCCCAACCGAGATTCTAGCCTATTAAGACTGCAGTTGGTCAACTAACGAAAAAAAAAAAAAAATTTAGTAAATATATTTTGTATTTATTTTTAATTTTTTTTTTCTCGAATCAATTGCATGAATGATTTGTGCTTAATTGATAGCAGACTTAAGCAGTGCCGACGCGTAACTACTTTGAAGTACCTGTTCAACATGCTCAATAAAAAAGTTCTATTTCTAAAAACTTCAGATAAGGCCTCCGAACTTCATGCAAGTTCTACAAAATTCGGGAAAGTCTTACAAGTTTCAGGAAAATCCTGTGAACTACTGTAATTGCCTACGACGGTCAGGAAATCTCTCCGAACCTTCAAAGAAGTTCTACAAATTTCAGAGAAGTCTTACGAACTTCAGGGAAGTCCTTTAATCTTTGGAGAATAACTACGAATTCAACAGAATTTTCTACAGATTTAATGTAACTTCTACAACATTTAGGAATTAATTGTAACTTAAGGATTATCCTATGACACTTATGGATTTTTCCGAACTTCAGAGAAGTCTTCAATACTCTTAGGAAGTCCTCTGAATTTAACAAGCTCAAAAAAGTTCCTAGAACTTCCGAGAAGTCGATTGAACTACAGGTAGCCCTACGAAATTCATGGGAGCTCTCCAAACTTCAGAGAATTTCCAAGAAATTAAGGAAAGACCCACAAACTTTTGGAAAACCCTTCGATGTGTAAATTCTAAATTTAGGGTCCTCATATATTCAGTTAAGTCCTTTAAACATCAGGGAAGTCCTCAGATCTTTGAGAAAGTTCTTCGAAATTGAAGGAAGTTTTACGAACATCTGAGAATTTCTACGAACTACGATATTTAAGATATTCCTATGAATTTAAAAAAAACTCCGAACTTCAGGGAAGTCCTAAGATCTTAAAAAAAAAGTCCTTCGAACTTCGGGGAAGTCCCATGAAATTCAGGCAATACAAACTTCAATGAACCCTTCAGGAAAGACCTTAACGCTTCAGTGAAGTTCTACGAACTTTAGGGAGTTTCTATGAACTTCAGCAGTCAGTCTTTTTAATAATAAGAATTATTAAACTAGCGTTGTTTATGAAATCTTTTAATCATATGATTTTGAAATCATGTTGTAATCAATATTCCGCTAAATAAGATCCTTAATCGTTGACAATTTGCGGAAAATTTAAACAAACTGGAAATCCGTAAAATTGTTAGAAGCAAAGGTTTGTTTAAGGGGAAGTTTACCGGCCCGAAAATAAAAAAATATTTTCGGTTCGTTTTTATTTTTCTTTTTTAAAATATTGGGAAAAATTATCAAAAATCCAAGAAAATCAGTTTCTTCCTTCCTGTCAAAAATTACATGCAAAAATATTTTTTTCTACCTCATCATAAAAAAAAATTCGACCCTCAATAAAACCGAAAAGTCGATGTTTTGTGGTTTTTTGAGTCCAACTTTACGCCATAATGACTGATAAAAAATGTTTTTGCACGTGAATTTTCTTTGAAAAAAAAAACGTGATGTTTTTAGATTTTTGATGCCTTTTTTCAATATTTTTAGAAAAATCAAAACGTAATTATTTTTTCGGAGCGGTGAACTTCCCCTTAAAGAGTCCTCATTCATATCACACTTCGCAATTTCACCTTGAGATAAACTGGCTAAAAATCTCAATAATAAAGTTAAAAAAATCGCAGTTTCAAAAACAGAAATCTCAAGATTTAAGGGCTTATAGATCTCTAAATTTCAGACATTAGATAGGGCTCCGCGCTAGTCCGTCGTATCTCAGCTTTTCTTTGTCCCCTAAAATCGCTCAGTTTATGCGTCTCCAATCATCGGGAACAATATTGAGCTCCAATGTCACTTTTATTGGAACATATCCTTTTCCTGATTATAAAAGATCCATATGATGTCGTTTACTGTAGCTCTACTTGGTACGGATCCTCCTACTTAGTAACTGTGGATATCACCCTTACCTTTGTCCGTAATCGTATTTAGCTTCAGAATCAGCGGATAATTCGTTTCCCCGAAACTCCCCTCCGTTTCCATCGGATGATTAAGCCAGCCGTTTTTGCGCATAGGCCAGTTGAATTTCAGTTGAAAGCAACGCAAGACAGTCGCTCGTTCCTTTGCCTCTCCGAAATCCAAATTGTGTATCTGAAAGTCAACCATTCGACTCGACCCATTTGTCTAGACGAAAAAGAATCATTTTCTCCAACAATTTCCGTATACAGGACAGCATCGCGATGGAACGGAACGAGTTTTAATCCGACGCGGGTTTACCGGGTTTTCGAATGGCGATAACTCTTACTTGCCTCCAGTCAGCCGGAACAATGTTGTGCTCCAGAAATTGATTTACACTCTGTTAATCTATTAAATGTTGCAAATTTAGATTAGTGTTCGTAAATCTGTTCTCATGTTTTTACTAGAATTAAGATAATAAGACAAACAAAAAAGAAAATTAACGTACAAGTTGAAAGTTTATGTCATCGGTCTGGACTTCCAGTGGTAGTGACAACTGGAATGCCAGTGATATAAGCGAAAACGAGAAGAGAAGAGCGTGAGTGCCTTTCCCTTAATTGATAACACATAGTGACAGTCGACGAGTCTCTCTTCACCATAGAAGAGAGTCGAAGGACGGGCGAAGGGAGGGTAAAATGTCCCTCTTTTCCAGAGTGAGTAACCGAAAATAAAATCCCCTATCTCGCCCTGTTACCAGCGCGGTGGAAAAATCCCTTCCGTAGCAGCTCTGCTCCGGTAGAGTGCGACCAGAGAGCATAGTAGTTATTGCTTCCAGCGCGAGACCACCCTTCAATCGCAGCGGGAGCGATCCGTGTGTGGACCTCTATACATTCTGTTTCGTTTTTTAACAGTAAGGAGTGATAAAACGTCTCGGCGGAGCAGATCGATTGCGGTTTTTGCGGCGAATAATGTGCTTTGATTGATAGTTGCCAGCGAGCAAACGGCACAGGAAGCGTTCGGGCGTCCGAATATGGTATTTTCCAGCGGCGAACGGGTCCAGTAGTGCAGAAAAGTTGGATTTTCCGATTCAGGGGGCCAGGCCATCATCGGGGGAATCATCCCAATCCCATCATCATTAAAGTGAAAGGAAAGTGGAAAAGGCATTCGCCCAATCGACCCGTCGTCGTCGTCGAGAGAAGAGAGAGTGCGAGAGAAAGTGAGAGCGAGAGTAAGAGCACATTGAGAGATAGAGGTAGTAAATTGGAAGTGAGAGTGCGTAGCAAAGGCAAAGGCAAGTGAAGTGTTTGCGGCGGCCTCTTTCGCGTGAAATCAGAGGAGTATCCTCCCAATCGAGAGAGGGAGAGTGAGTGTGCCAGTGTAAAACGGAGAACGAGAGTGCAAAATCTCCACGGTTCAAAAGGTGGATATTGGATTTTTATATGTAAAGTAATATGGAGGATCTGAAAGATGGTGATATATTTTAGTGAAATGCAGAGTTAGAAACGAATTTATTTTCACGGAAAAGTGCACCAGAACGACGAAACGCTACAGGAGGACCCGATTTAGGATTAGTGATTGGAGTTGAAGCCTTTCGGGACTAGTGGTGGCAGCCGTGAAGAGTTTGACGAAATCTGCCCTCAAGTGAGTGGAGATTGTGCGAAAGCCCCAACAATTGAAAACTGCAGATAATCGATAAATCGGTGTTGAATTTTTTTCCTCTCTCTGTGGCGGTGGCACCAGAATAAAGTGTACGGGAAAAAGGCGAATCTGTCCGGAAGGAAGAAGAGAAAAAGAAGAGGAGAGAAAGTCAGCACCCCTAATTGTCCATCGGCTTTTCTTTCTCGGGATAGTTCATTACTTTGCATTACGGCAAATTAGGCAAAAGGAATCGAAAGTGTTCAGTAGCTGCTAAATCTTCCCTCTCGAGACTGCGTCAGGATGAATGAGCTGGAAGCGCTTAGACAGGAAGCGGAAACGCTGAAGAATGCGATCCGAGACGCCCGGAAGGCAGCCTGTGACACATCGTTGGTCCAGGCGACGAATAATCTGGAACCCATCGGTAGGATACAGATGCGGACCAGACGTACCCTGCGCGGTCACTTAGCTAAGATCTATGCCATGCACTGGGGCTGTGACTCCAGAAACCTGGTTTCCGCCTCGCAGGACGGTAAGCTGATCGTTTGGGACTCGCATACGACGAACAAGGTCCATGCGATCCCGTTGCGATCGTCCTGGGTCATGACCTGTGCGTATGCGCCGTCAGGTAACTTCGTTGCTTGCGGTGGACTGGACAATATTTGTTCGATCTACAACCTGAAAACTAGAGAGGGAAATGTAAGAGTATCACGTGAGCTTCCGGGACATACAGGATATCTTTCCTGTTGCCGGTTTCTTGATGACAACCAGATTGTCACCAGTTCCGGCGATATGTCCTGTGGGCTGTGGGACATTGAAACGGGCCAGCAGTGTACATCGTTCCTGGGACACACTGGCGACGTGATGGCACTGTCCCTATCTCCTCAGTGCCGTGTTTTCGTGTCGGGAGCCTGCGACGCTTCCGCCAAGCTATGGGACATCCGCGAGGGCCAGTGCAAGCAGACCTTCCCGGGGCACGAGAGCGACATCAACGCCGTTACCTTCTTCCCCAATGGGCACGCATTCGCAACCGGTTCGGACGACGCCACCTGTCGTCTGTTCGACATCCGTGCCGATCAGGAATTGGCCATGTACTCGCACGACAACATCATCTGCGGTATCACTTCGGTAGCATTCTCCAAATCCGGTCGCCTGCTTCTGGCCGGCTACGATGACTTCAACTGCAACGTGTGGGACACGATGAAGGCCGAACGGGCGGGTATCCTGGCAGGACATGACAATCGCGTATCGTGCTTAGGAGTCACCGAGAATGGCATGGCCGTTGCGACCGGTTCCTGGGATTCGTTCCTGCGCGTCTGGAACTAAGCAGCCCGTGAACGGGAGTTCAGCTACGTACACAAAACACACATCCGCACAAACACACGCCCACAGCTAAATGCATCACACACGAACACACATACAGACACAATTATTTTACAGAACAAAAGCTAGGAATCAGTCAGCGCCGACGAGGTAAACAAAAGCATTTCATCAAAGCAACCAATGCATTCAAAACACACACACACAAACATACACTCAAAAATGAGTCAAAAACGAGAAGATTGATCCTACAAAGGGAACCGAATTTTAGTTTGTTTTAAGGCGACGGATATGTGCATTTTTTTTCAAAAACAAAATGTTCTCAAAAAATTAAGTATGTTGATTCTTTAGGTTTTTAGGGACGATTAGCACAAACTTTTTTCAAAACGGAAATCTCGTTGTAATAGTTTTTAATCTTTGCGCGCAATTATTTATTTTGAAAAAAAAATCGGTTATAAGCTTTTTTACTCTACTACTATTTCCGTGCATATATTATTATATGTAGTTAAGAGGAGTCAAACAATTTTATGTTTATTTTTTTTTGTCAAAGTCGTAGATTTACCATTGTTTTTTATTTATCAAACCTAAACTATTATGTACGTGAATGTTAGACTGCAGAGGAATCTTGAACTCCCGTAAGAGAGTTCTTTTCGTTTAGTTTTTCGTTGATTATTTATGTAACAGGCAGGCTGCTCCTAGAACGACTCATCGGAGTTTGACGCACACCGGAAAGGAGTAGGCCACGCACAAACACAGAGGCCCTTGATAAATGGTTGTCAGATAGTCGTCAGCTAGTTTGACGCGCGATCAACTAGGATGGCTTCAGGGCAGCTTATTCGCGTCATAGCTGATTTCGCGTTTATTTCTTCTCGTGTATTACATTCGAGTATTGTTTAAGGGGCTGCTTTTCAGCTGTATTAGATTTTCTATTTGAAGCAAAAGTGTTATTCCTTCTATTTGTACACACAAACATATACATATATGGGAACGATAATCTATTTATACACAAACACAACTTTGTATTTATTTATATTTAGTCTGTACAATCAACCTCTATTGAGCGAGAAGGAAGCATAAAAAAGAATGGAAATTTTAAGAAGAAGAAGAAGAAGAAGGCAGTGTTGCCAGAATCGCTCCACTGTGCAAGAGCTCCCAAGGGGCGATATCTTAACGGAAATGAAATGAAAGGGTCACGCAGCAAGCGAACCCTGAAATGGCAAACCATAACGGAGTTTCCCGCTAGGATACTGAGCTTCTGCATCCGGAGGGATTCTAAGGAGGCGTAATCTTTGCGTTTTTGAGACCCATTTTATTCGGTACCAAATGCTCTCCTCATTCGAAGCCATATTAATTTACGCCGTATTTTTAGATTGTATAATGTATGTATCAGTAGTAGTGCGAAACGGAGAGAAACAATAGGATGGAGCACCTAATCATTCGCAGGGTTACCTAAATTCGAGCAAGAAATTTTGTTGCGCTAGTCAGTATCGGGTGACAGCTCCTATTCTTATCCTTGTTGTGCACTTTTTTTTCTTCTTTCTAGACTAGTCTCTGTCCAGTATTCCTTTCGCGTAGTAACAAACGAGACAACCAAAACACATACAAAATAGACAAAAGAAGCATGGTCATATCTCAAGAATTGTATGATGGAAAAAGAACAGAAAAATAGAAATGCCTATAAACTAAAATAAAAAAAAAAAACTAATGCATATAAGACCATTTTTAAAGAACATAAACCTTGATAAAAAAGGGCAGAAGTCGCATCCATAACAAGCAAAAAAATACGCATACTGTTTGAGTTGTTCTCGTAAAAGCAAAATGAACCATTACAAAATAAAAACATAAACACATATAGCGATGATAAGTGTGACATGAGTATTATAGGAAAACAAACAATGGTACAGAAAGAATGGAACGAATTAGTGCAATCAACGCACACATCGGTAAAATCTAGCGAAACTACCAAACAACAACAACAACACCGGTCTGACGCATCGGCACGCGCATCACCACACACTGGCCAGCACGCTGTGGGAAGAAAGGGCTCTCTGACACAGAAGGCGGTGCCACCGTGCTCCGTCTTGCTGACAAGTGTGTCGTCGTGCAGGCAGGTGTCCGCCGCTAGGTGGCACTGCCTGCCTCAGTATGCGTGCGCTCTGTGGTGCGTCTGGGTTGAGCCATAGCGGTCGTTGTTCTAGTAGTAGCAGCACATTTTCCACGAATTAAAACACCAGGATCCAAACGATCCTGGTGTAAAACAAAAAACCACATCCAATCCTTGAACAACGCCCTATATCGATCGACTGTGCCTAGATCCAACCGTGCGTGTGTTAGTGTATCGGAAAATGAATGTTCTTCGAACGGTTTGCAATGAGAAAGACAAATTCTTGTAAGCGCCACCCACTGCCTAGTATCTTCAAGAAACAAGAACAAAACAAAAAATTACAAAAATATGTGAAGAAAATAAGTAAACAAACTAACAAAAAGCGAATAGAAAGTGTTGAAGAGGAGAATACACACAAACACACATAACCAAACACAACATAAAATCAATTGGATGGATCAATGAGTTACTAGCAAAACGAGAATTAAAAAAAAAAACAAACAATACACACATTTTAACATAGTGTGAGTGCGCTGATTATCCTGGAAAAAGAATGCGACCCAAAACGCTACTAAAAAGCCGTTCAAACCGGGTGCTTCTAAATGTGTAAAGCATTTCAACCAACGGAGCAGCGCATTGAATGTCTATTTAAATTTTGTCACATTACGGCTTTCTGTTTCGATCGAACTTGGTTGTGGTGGGTAAATATGCGCAAAACGAGTACGGCAATCCAGACAGGCTTCACCGGTAATGAAGCGAAACGGAAAACGAGATTGCACGAAGCCGGCTTCGATTGCCGTCCTGTTCAACTGATCGAAGCATGCTTTGATCAGTGACATTTGCTGGAACTTGTGTCAGACTCCTGTCGAAATAGACAGTGGCTTTCGCCATCCGCGATCATTTTCCACAGTCGACTTCGATCGACCACAAACGTCACACCACATGCTTCATTTCATCCGTTACCTTTTTCCTCAGTGTACAAAGCATATTGACATTAGAAACAAACACACACAGAGAAAACCTTAATTATCGGTTATTGAGCTGTTTTTGATAAGAAAACACAAATCACACACACACATAAACGCGTAAACTGAAGTTATCTAGACTAAAACTATTTAAAAAAAAATGAACAAGAAAAGCGCATTATAAATACAATTCAAAAAATGGACACGCATTTAATTAATAATATTCCTAGGGGCTTTCAAACAAATACGGACGCTTGAGGACGCGTCATTTTTAAGATTTGTGTTTCTCCCAACAACTCTGAATGAGAAAATGCGAGCTGTTTAATATGTGCACTCGTGCGTATGAAAATGAAACAAGTATGAAAATTGAAATCGACCAAAAACAGACATCAACAACAACAACAACAACACGAATCGCTTAAACTACCGATTGCACTCAAACACATTCACACAAAGCAACAAGAAAATCTATTTTAAATTTTGAATGTTTGATTTCCATCCGTAAATAGTATTCATATGAATTAAAAAAAAACACACTCCACAACATCAAATCATGAAATTTGAAAATATTAATCTCACATTTTCCTAAACGCATTTTTATGAACATGAACTCTGACGAAGAAGCAGAAAACCAACCAACCAACTAACTTGAACATCAACGGAAACAAAGGGAAAGAAATAAAGACGACATTTATATAAATGAAAACAAAAAGGGGAAAATCAAATCAATCAATCGACAGAACTCGTATTAAAAACCGACGCAAAACTATTGGAACCAAATGAATACAAATTTTGAACAACGTTTCGCAAAAAAAACTCCTTCCCCGTCAGACACACACACACACACACATACATCGGCGGTGCACAAACAGAGGCCGAATCTTCTTGGTCGTGTCGGGAAATGGAAGAAGCAAACAAATTACAACACAACAAGAGCAAAATCCGTTGAACTAAAAGCTAGTGACAATTATCCGTATGTCGCGTGCGATTCGAGACGAGACGACGAGATGTGAAAATGGAACAACCGATACAGATACAAAACAAAAATGGAACACGATAACACGCTAAATCCAGAGTTATCCGAAACCGGAAAGCTAAAGTCGAGAAGAATATAGAAGAAACAAAGAAAAGAAGAGCGAAGCAAACAAGTAATCACCATTTTTACACATTTTGAGGTATCGAAAAACATTTAAAAAAAAAGAGGAAAAAAGAAGAAAGTTAGTCATTAAGGTAACAAAATAATAAAAGTATAGAATACAATTAACTTATTATGAATAACAAAATAAATTAATAAGAACAAAAATAAGTCGGGTGGTGTTTTTTTTTCTCTTTTAATGGTTTTGAAGAATACATTGGGAAAACAAATAATCGTGATGACAACTTCAAGCTGGACAATCTTTTGCCTATGAAAAATCATTGGACCTTACCATGCAAAATGGTAATTATCGAGCTTTCTAATCCGTCTCAGCTGGAACTTTCCGTCTGCCCTAAGTTTAGTTTAGAATAAATTTTCTTTTTGCGTTCTCCATCTCAGACAAGCACTAAGCAACGGTGATGAGAAGTTGTGGAATTTTAATGTCAGGGTTGGTAGCAGGTCACTTTTTAGCGATTTGGTCACTAATTTCAAATCAGTCACTTATTTAGCGTTAGCGTTGTTATGATATACTTCGTAGATTGGATACTAGCGACACTCACCGTCTCTTCTGAAATTCTCAGTTAGACTACTTTCAGGAATAATGCTGGGGAGTAAACATTGGTTCCAATCTAAACAAGAGTAACAGAAGCATGACTGTCGCTATTCCCGGCCACGCCCATCTTTACCATAACTAGGGATAGGGAAGGAAATGTTGATGTAGTACTTACTTAACGAGAGGCCACCGACTTAGCGACACCCTCATAAGTGCTACGGAGTTGAAGGGTTGGGTAGGGTATTCGGTTAGGATTCACCTCAAGTTGGCGTTGCAACCAAAATTATGTATTGTTTATTTGTTGTTTATTTAATCTCTCGATAGCCGGCTATCGAAAGAACATATTAATTTTGTTTAGTGATAATGAATTTTAAGAGTCATGACGGAGAGCTTGGGATTAAACCCATGATTTTCTGCTCAGTAAGCAAAAACGATCCCTCCAGGGTCATCGAGCATCTCAGAACCATAACGCTTCGCGACAATACAGGACTACGTTTTCGCTTGATATGCAAATAGTTTCCGAGGTTAATGTTCAATATCAAATATACAAATGATGATGGCGATTTATTGTGCTGTGGAAGAGCTTGGGGTTAAATCCATGATTTTCTGCTCAGTAAGCAAAATCGATCCCTCGAGGGTCATCGAGCATCTTATAATCCACAGCGCTTTGAATAACTATTATTTGCGATAATTATATGAAATAAATAAAATATAAACTACAAACAAAACGTGACTGCTAAAATCTCCAAAAGGTATTCTCACAAATATATTTCACGCCACCAGGAATCTCAAAACCATTAGACGTTATAATGATACTCTGCACATGTTAGACACAAGAAGAGGCCAAAAGGCAAGCGTCCGACACACAAAACCCGTCAAATCCACTTGCAGTCACAATCAACGATTCTACGAATCGCGAGCGCTCACGAATCATAAAACCGCTGACTGCGATACTCTGAAAGTGAAATTGACAGGCTCTATGCGTCAAACACCCGCCCTCCAATCTCCTCCCGCATCCAACAGCACAAATCTCCACTACAACATCTAACGAATTCAAAACTCCGAAAATCACTCATCTAAAGGGTGATACGGTCAAAATTTGGTCAAGGGAAAACGCGTGTAAATCGGTGAAATCGTTTATTTAAAAAATCAAATTAAATTTCTTTTTCAAGTTCAATTAGTATAAAATTCAGGAAAAATATTCAGTTAGGCTTCCGCTTTTCCAAATCCGAATTGCCGGGCCTTACGCTTGACCTCTGCCATCAGATTTTGTACAGCCACCTTGTCCACCTTCTTCGCCGCAGAAAGCCCGTTTGCCTTGAACTGCTGCTCGCCCTTAGCAGTTTTTTTAGTCTTCTTTAGGTTCCGCTTGACAATAGCCCAGTATTTCTCAATTGGGCGGAGCTCTGGCGTGTTCGGAGGGTTCTTGTCCTTGGCGTTGTTGGCGGCGTACCACTCCATGGCCTTTTTACCGTAATGGCAAGATGCCAATTCCGGCCAAAACAGTACGGAACAACCGTGTTTCTTCAGGAAAGGCAGCAGACGTTTATTCAAACACTCTTTCACGTAAATTTCTTGGTTGACAGTCCCGGAAGCTATGAAAATGCTGCTTTTCAAGCCACAGGTACAGATGGCTTGCCAAACCAGATATTTCTTTGCGAACTTTGACAGTTTCATGTGCTTGAAAACATCTGCTACCTTTCCCCTTCCTTTTGCCGTATAAAACTCCTGTCCCGGAAGCTGCTTGTAGTCGGCTTTGACGTAGGTTTCGTCGTCCATTACCACGCAGTCAAACTTCGTCAGCATCGTCGTGTATAGCCTCCGGGATCGTGCTTTGGCCGTCGTATTTTGTTTATCATCGCAATTTGGAGTCACTACCTTCTTGTAAGTCGATAGTCCGGCTCGTTTTTTGGCTCGATGCACGGTTGTAGACGATACACCCAGCTTATTTGCGGCATCTCGGAGAGAGAGGTTAGGGTTTCGCTTGAAACTACCGGCAACTCTCTTTGTCGTCTCAGCGGCTTCCGGTTTTCGATTTCCCCCCGATCCAGACTTCCTGGCTGTCGACAAACGTTCCCCAAACACTTTAATTACATTTGTAACGGTTGATTTGGCAACTTTTAGCGATTTTGCCAACTTTGCGTGCGAGTAGCTCGGATTTTCGCGATGCGCGAGCAAAATTTTGATACGCTGCTCTTCTTGCTTGGACGGCATTTTGACAACTGAAGAGTGAATTCCAAAATCAAAATAGGAGCAACATTCTACACACACACACCTTCAAAATGAGGGGTGTTCAGGTTTTTTAAATGCAAAATTGAAAGAAATACGTCAAGTTGATATTGACCAAATTTTGACCGTATCACCCTTTATAGCAAGTGAGTGGAAGCAACCCTGCATGAAACCATTCTTCATGATACACTTTTTCTGCCTATCTTTCTATTAGGCCTGTGGACATGCGTTAGCTTCGAAACTTCTAACCAAACTGGGTGAATTTTCAGAAAAACAAAAAAAAACTTGAAAAAAACATTCAAGTAAAATAAATATTGATTATTTTACGCAAAAACGAGCAAGTAATATTAAATCTCTTGTATCATATGCTAATGCAAATTGACTGTAACAAAAATAATATACTTAAATAAAATAAAATATTAATAAAATTATATGCAAAATTTACGAGAAGATCATTACTTTATTGGTGAGAAGTTTCTAATAAGCCCTCCCAGTTCCTCTGTATACAGAACAAATCTGATACTATAATCAAAATTGCTCAGTCTGCATGAAGCAGCCGATTTCATCAAGGAAGTTCTATTAACAACCAAGAATTAATCGTTTGAGGCATACTGAAGCATTAAGAAGATGATATGTGTCACTATAGGAAATCATCATCGTTGCAAATATGTATAAAGAAAACATAACCCTTTGCTTCAGTACCGTCAACCTCCATGTCCATGGGGAGGGTCTGGTGGAACATTTCTTTGATGTCCGCAGAAACTCCCACCTTGTACTGCCGAAAGCCTGACAAAACGGCTGGAAGCAATGTAAGCTGGTCTGGACCTTTCAGCAGCATGGAATTCAGGGATATTCCATCCACTGTCGCTGCCGCATCCCAAATAAACCGAACTTTACCCGGTTTCCGTGGGTTGGTCACTGCGCCTAACGGTAGATACCACACTCGTTTCGGCTCCGCTTGCGCTAATTCGTCTTCCGTCACTCGATGTGCATAGCCTTTGATCTGGTACTCTGCTATCTGCTTCTTAATATTAGCCGCTAGCTCAAGATCCCGATTCATCTTGCGCTCCAGACACTCAAATCGTTTAACCGCCATATTGTAGCTGTCCGGAAACTCGATGTTGTCGTATCTCCACAGCAGACCCGTTTCGAACCGTTCATCTACTCGGGTAGTCGTCTCCTCCATGATTCTTCTAGCACGCTTGTCCTCTTCTGATTCCAGCTGTACTGAAGGCTTTACCCCCGCATCTTCTATCAGGAAGTAATCCTTCACTGCGTTATGTAGCTGCTGATCACTGTGACACTCACAGGCGTGGTAATTCAGCGAATGTGCACCTTAATTTCCACTGCCACCGAAGATACACCATCCTAGCCTAGTCTTCACGACAATAGGTTCACTTCTCTTGCCTTCTTTCACCTGCAGCGGGACTGTAAGGCTCACGTTGTTCACACCTATCAAGAGTCGAGGAACTGCCTTCGCGTAGTTGTCGATAGGCAAACCTTGAAGATAACGATAGCGTTGTGATAGCTCGTCATAGTTGAGACTCTGTTCCGGCAACGTGAGCTCCTTCACGGTGCGGACATCGTTGAGAGAGAACAGTTTTTGACTATTTGTTCCCTTGATCGTAAGTCGAACGTTTTTCGATTCTGGCTCGACTCTGGTGACGTTTCCTGTCCACTTCAGGCACAAAGGTTCGGTCCAACCGTTGACTCCCAGTTGCTCCACCAGACTGCTGTCGATGAGCGAGAGATCCGAGCCGTCATCCAGAAAAGCAAAGGTTTCGATAGTAGCTCGCGGACCGGAGATGATGACAGGAATAATGCGAAACAGAAGAGCCTGCTTGTATTGCTGATGCGTATGGTTCTGTACGGTTGACATACCTTGTGTATGCCGCCCGCTGGCATTGGATCGATTGGAATGCAGCAACGGATGATGGCGATATTGGCATCCCTCGATCACACACCGTGTTGAATTTCTGCAGCTTCTTCTTCCGTGTGCGTTAAGACAACTCCGGCAAAGCCCGTTATCTTGCGCGAACTTCCACCGGTTGTCTACGGTATACGCTTTGTACGTGGAACACTCTGTCACGTGATGACCTGACCTTTTACAGCAAGAACATACTCGAACTTTATCCCGAACTGGCTCTCGAACTTGCTCTGCTTCGCTAGTGTGGGCATTCACCGCTCCCTTCTGCTTCGGCTTCTGCTGACCACCACTGTTCCCACCGACGTACATTGTAACTCTGCTGACTGCTGTGATGACTCTGAGCATGAAATCTCCAAACGCCTTTAGGTTGACTACCGGGTGCTGCTGCATATAGTCTGCCCACTGCATTTTAGTGTGCGCAGGAAGTTTCTCCACCAGCTCCATCAGCAACGTGGGGTTGGAAAGATGGTCTTGCTGTCATGCGGCTTCCAGATGATCGCTGAGGCTTTGCACAGCCATTCCAAAGTCGATTATGGTCTCCAATTTCTCCGCTTTTGGCGCCGGAACACTACGCACCTTCTGCAGTAGAGGACTAATTAACAATTCAGGTCGCCCGTACAGCAAACGAAGGGTATCTATCACTAGAGGCACTGATTCAGGCAGCAGCAACCTGCTCTTGACAGATTCGTACGCGGACCCTCTCAAACAACGCTGCAGACGCGCGAGGTTTTCAGCGCTGTTGTAACCTTGCGAACTATTCATGAAGCTACTTATAAATATCGGCCAATCAGCTGGGTCGCCCGAAAACGTGGGTAGATCGCGGGGCATCACTTGACGCGCGGCTAGCTGCGAGGGGGAGGGGGTAAATTGATCAGTAATGGGCAGACCCGGCGGTGGGGAACTGCTCCAAAGGATAGTACCGGATTTACATGTGACGGAAAGCCAACATTCGACAGTCCGTTGCGGGAAAACTGTTCCAGACGCATGTGGCGAAGAGCCAACAAACGGCAATCCCGCAGTTGGGGGAGCTAATCCGGAAGATTGAATCGGATTTGCCGGTGGCGGAAAGCCAACATTTGTTCCAAAATGGTGCCAACGTTCCAAATTGCTTCATAATTTGTTGGAGGGAGTTTTCAATTTTTGGTGGTAATGGTGGATTTATTATTGGATCACCGAGTAGATTACCTTGATGTGTTATGGGGGGCACTTGGGGTTCGACTTTGCCTCTTGGGTTGGTTACCTGTTGCTGCTTCGGACCTATTTTAGGGATCGCGCCGGTATACTGCTGCTGATACCTCTCCTCATGGCACCGTTCAGGAACGCCAAACGGCTTTAACGTTGAATTCAACTGTGGCTGCTTGAAGCTGGATTGCTGACAGTGTTCTGCATGCCTCAGCTCTTGTCGCCTCGTTGCATCCGTAGCCAACTTTTCCCAAATTAGCTTGTTGACCTCATCGGTTGGCTCCCGCTGCACATCCGGCCCAAAAATTCCGTGCCTTTTGTGCACGAAAATGCGTAATTTTGTCATCAGAAGTCGAGATGTTTCCGTGATGGGAAAAAGTGGTTTACCTAACACAGTTGCCAAATATTTATACCGAGCACGTAATCCTACGTCAAATCAACAGTCATCCTAGTCGAAATTCTAGTACTACACAATATTTGTTTTGATTTGCTATGAAAGTTTGACAGATAAAATTAAGGATTCGTGGATTTTCCTATGTTTCGAGGGGTGCATCGATTAGCTTGGGACCGAAGATAGTACCAGAGCTGAGCCAAAAAGTTGAGGACGTTTCTTCGGGACCTTCTGGTCTTAGAGTTACCTCTATGGTAATACCATAGAGGTAACTCTAATACCCCGTTCACATTACAGCGTATATCACGTGATATACGCTGTCTTGCAATGAGCACTCATACATCTAGTTTTCACTGGAAATCCTATGTATGAGTGCTCATTGCAAGACAGCCTATATTACTTGATATAGGCTGTAATGTGAACCGGGTTTAAGACTAGTAGGTCCCGAAGAAATGTGGTCAGCTTTTTGGCTCAGCTCTTGAACTATCTTCTGTCCCAAGCTAATCGATACACCCCACGAACCCCTCATTTTATCTGTCAAACTTTCATAGCTAATCAAAACAAACATAGTGGAGTAATAGAATTTCGACTATAATGGGGTCAAAATCAAAATCTGAGCCAATCTTATTCTTACTACAGTAAATTTCAGAGTATTGCAATCGAATAGAAATTCAATCAAATTCAACTGGTTTTTGTAATCAAACACAATATTGTAACTCTATTGATTAATTGATCTTAGTTAGTTAATTAATGGCACCAAGAAATGTGCAAAATATTGCGATGCACTCAATTATTATTTTTCACGTAAATCAAATCAAAAGTAAACGTCATGTAAAATGCTAGCTTCTAGCAAGGGTTGCAAGATAATTTAGGTACAAATCCCTGCTGCCGAATTGTATTTTGTTTTCTCCGCCCATCTCTCCCTCTGAGTATTTCTAGTTACAACTAGCAGATTGAGAGTGGATAATTTTCTCTTTCTGCAGGACGGTGTAGGATATTGATAATCATATTGATGCAAATATTGCCGACGAAAATATTGAAGAACGTATTGACGCAAAATCAAAAAAGTAGAAGGGTCTGTGCCTAGGGGCACGAACGGAAGCTTGACGTAGGACCGCTAGTGGATGGAATAAATGTGAAGAGCATTTAGTTCTTTTAATTGATCAATTATCTATTATCTCAAATCTTTCCGTTTTTGAATTGGAAGCGTACCAAATTTGTAGTATTTTTTTTCAAAGAGAAAGTTGATCAAGAGAATCAATCAAAATCACTTGCACCCCTGTTACAAGATTACAACTCTGGAGAGCATTTTGTGTGGTCGTTGGGGGCTTGTGTTTCTGAGTATGGACAAACAAGCACAGATAAATTCTATTCCAACTCTTTACTAATGTAAGCTTGATGGCCCTGAAATGGGCCGTTTAATTGAAGAGGACATCCATGGCTACTTACGCTTGGTGTGTGTAGTGTAGGTGACAGCATCACGGGCTTCATTTTCCAGGAACACCTTCAGCACGCCTCGTAGATCAGACCGGAGATACGTTTGACACCACCACGGCGAGCCAGACGACCGATGGCGGTTATCTCGAAGAACTTTGCGATGACGCTTGGCGCCTCCTTTACCAGACCTTTTCCTCCTTTGCCACGACCAGTCAATTGTTGCTTGTTAGGTGTGAAGGAGTGGACTAGCCACCACCTTCCTACTGCTGCTATTGCTGTTCACCACGCCGTCAGCAGCGCTCTTTTATATCTTTTCAGGTTAAAGCAGAATGATGTGCAACCAAGTGGTATAAAAGCTACAAAGACTCACCCCATTATGAGTAGTTTGCTATCAAGTAGCGACACTGGCTCTTTTCCTTTTGCGTACACGGCGAATGAGAACGACCCAAATTTGAGTTTAGTTCACTCATAATCGCCAAAAGTGCAGGAACTCAGCGATGGGTAAATTTGTCTCATGGTTTCCTGTGGAGAACCTAAAAAATCTGCCAGAAAATGAGGAAATTGACGAAAATTTTATTCAGTCTCGGAGTAGTACCAATAGACTGAGTGAATCCAATCTTTACTTTTTCAAATTCAGGAATTTTCCCCTGGAAAATCCTGGAAAAACCTGGGAAAACATGAGGCAAATTTACTCATCGCTGAGTTCCTGCACTTTATTTCTTATTTCTGAGATAGCTAAACTCAAATTTGGGTCGATCTCATTCGCCGTGATATCACCTTGAAAGATATCGGCGCCGGTGGTTAGCGTGATTACCTCTCACCGGCATGTTCTAAGGCATAACATCTCTGATCACGTCTTCCTTCGGGAAGTAAAGCCGTTGGTCCCCGGTTGAGTTGATGGGTCGATTGGTAGGGTCCAGGTGTGGGAGTTGCCTCTCTGGCGTCGGTAGCATTGGAGCTCAGCACGGAAAACAAATCTCGTGTCACTTTTCAATAGGTCCTATCTACATCGATCGATTCTCTTCATCGACACTCTCTTTCGTAAATAACTCGGCTTCACAAATGTTTCCTGCCGTCTTCGTCGAATTAGATGCTAGATTGTTGCTTCTTCCATCGAAAATATATTAAAAATAATTGTTGCTTCTTCCATATAAAATGTCAAAGTGGTTGTGATTTGACTCAGAATATTCGATCCGATCCACGAAATTATTGCCAAGAAAATATTGATGGAAATATTCACGAAGCTTCTGTCGTGTGGGGTGCACTTACCGCACTTAGATAGCACTAGATAGCAGTTTCAATCCACGCGTAGATTCCTGGCTCATCATTCTCTGCTTGAACGTCAAGCAGTTCAGTTCGGTCTTTGCTCGCTTTGTCGAGTTGTTCGATAAATCTATAGTTTGTTACAAACGTTCGCAGATATACTGCACGTCGCGTCGTCAGTAGTGTCGGTCGCATCGCGTGATGGGAAGACAGCGCTCTCGGAGCCGACTTCGTGACCAAGCGGAGAAGAAGAACAGTGGTGAGGGTAGCTCGGTACCTACCTCAAATAGGTACGCTACTCTGCCCATCGATGTTGGAAATACCAACCCAGTCCCGGTGAAGCGGACGAAAAAGAGGAAGAAGAACCAAGGACAGTCCGATGGTACGAGCGGACGCGACGATGTTACCGCGACGAACGCCAGCGACATCGGTGATTTCGGCGATGCCGTCGAAACCGAGAATTCTGCCGGCCCGAGTGCGGTGAAAGTCAAGCTTCCTCCACTGGTGGTGAAGGTAGTGCCACTCAAGACGCTCATTGGTGATTTCGCATCGCTGGGCATCGCAGCTGAGTACAAGATCAGCAGGATCGGCACTAAGGTGATGCTCCGGACGAAAGCAGAATACGAAATCGCAGTCCAATTCCTGAAGGATTCCAATGCGGAATACTTCACGCACGACATTCCCGGTGAAAAGCCCTTCAAGGTAGTCATCAGGGGTCTACCGGATGTTGATCCCAAGGCGATCGAAGAAGAACTCAAGGACCGGTACAAGCTGGCCTTAATCGCTGTCTTTCGGATGACGAGGCGAGACGAAAACGTGAAGACGTACCCGGATTGTCTTTTCCTGGTGCACTTCCAGAAGGGAACGGTGACGCTGAATGCGCTGCAGGCAATCCGCTCAATCTACTCCATAATCGTACTATGGGAGCCGTGCCGTGGAGGCCATCGCGATGTGACCCGGTGCTAACGATTTCTGAACTTTGGACACGGCACTCGCAACTGCAACATCAAGCCACGCTGTAGCAACTGCGCTCAAGAACACGCCACTTCCAACTGCCCTGCGGATGGAGCCGTGGCGTTAAAATGCGCCAACTGTGGTGGTGCTCAGCAAGGTTCCGACAGACAGTGCTCCAAACGCGAGGACTTCAAACGCATCCGAAAACAGGCGGCAACTAACAACCAACCAGGACGCAAGAAGGACAAAGTCCCGCCATTTCGGACGGAGGATTTCCCGCCCCTTCGTGCTCCTCAGCAAAGGCAAGTGAATTCGCGGGTGCATTCCACTCAAGCAACTTCCGGTGATTCTGTTGGCCAAAGCTCTCCATCCCCCCTGGATTCTGGAGACAACCAACAGCGCAAAACAACAACCCCGATCTGTTCTCAGCGGATGAACTGATGGAAATCTTCGTCAACATGTCGGGTGCTCTTCGTAAGTGCCGCAATAAGCCCGAACAGATCCAAGTGCTCGGTAAGTTCATCATCCAGTATGGCGTCTAAACCGCTAACTATCGTCACCTGGAATGCTTGCTCTGTAAGAGCAAAAAAGATTGAGCTTGCCGACTTCCTCCGCAAGCACAGCATCAACGTGGGCCTTCTAACCGAGACCCATCTAAAGTCCGGCGACAGCTTCTGGTTGCCTGACCACAACATTATCCGGCTTGATCGCACCAGCTCCAGGGGGGGGGGGTGATTTTGCGGTCGTCGTCAAGAAAGGAATAAAATACCACTCTCTGTCCCATATCCGCACCTCTATCATCGAGGCCCTTGGTGTGCAGGTGGAGTCGTCGACTGGATACGTGCAGTTCATCGCCGTCTACTGCCCTCGACAGTGTGCCGCCAGCAGTGGACTAGCGGCTAAATTCAAGAAAGACCTGTCCACCATCACCCGTACCGGTTCCCGCTTCGTAGTTGGAGGAGATCTGAATGCTCGCCATGAGGCCTGGCGGAACTACCAGCAGAACCAGAACGGTCGTATCCTGTTCGACCACTCACAGCATGGGCTGTACTCCGTTTGGTTTTCGGATGAACCAACATTCATCTCACCGGCGGGCAACCCATCGACGCTAGACCTGTTCCTGACAAATATCGGCTTGTCCAAGCCGGTAGCCTTGAACGAACTCAGCTCCGACCACCAGCCGGTGGTGGCTGAACTGGGCTGCAACGTGGCTCTTGCTTCAAGCCTGCGCAAGGACTACCATCGCATAAACTGGGCCCAGTTTGGACGCGTGGTAGACAGGCACATCATCGACAACCCGCCGCTTGACACCGTGGAGGACATCCACCGAGCGTTGGAGGGACTCCACCAAGCCATAACCGTGGCTGACGAGGCGTGCGTCCGACGAGTTCCTGTGAGGGGTAAGTTTATTGCCATTGATTCCCACACCCAACTTTTGATTCGCCTGAGAAATGTTCGTAGACGCCAGTTTCAGAGGACTGGAGATCTGGGCAAAAAACGTGAAATGGCCGATCTGAACAGGCAGATTGCTTCCAGAATGGACTCACTCCGAAATGAAAGTTTCGGGCGTGTTGTCCAGAATCTGGACGACCGCTCCAGACCATTCTGGAAGGTAGCCAAGGTCCTGAAAACTCATCCCAAACCCGTTCCACCTCTCAGAGTCGAAAATGATGACGATCTAAAAGCCGATCACCCCATAGGAGAAAGCAAATGCGATCGACAAGCATGTCGCTTCATCGCATTTGCTTGGCTCGACTATCCAAAGTCCACTCGATAATCAGGTTGCGCAAAGCATTCAAAACCTAGATGCCTCCCCTTGTGTCGTGCCTCCGGCGGATATAATTACAGTACAACAGATTTGCTCAGCGCTGAAATGCACCAAGAACATGAAGGCCCCCGGGTTTGACGGTATATTCAACTTGATCTTGAAGAGACTCAGCATGAAAGTGCAGTCTCTCCTAACCGCTATCTTCAACAGATGTTTGGAACTGCACTACTTTCCAAGCATCTGGAAAGTAGCAAAAATCATACCAATCCGCAAACCCGGTAAGGATCCAACATTGTCTTCAAGCTACAGACCAATCAGCCTCCTTTCAGCGCTGAGCAAATTGTTCGAGAAACTCATTCTCAATCGTTTGCTCAAGTTTGTCGAGGAAAACAACATTCTCCTTCGGGAACAGTTTGGGTTCAGAAAGGGGCACTCCACCAATCACCAGCTAGTGCGGGTGATGAATAACATCCGAAGTAACAAAGCTGTATCCAAGTCCACAGCCATGGCCTTGTTAGACGTTGAAAAGGCGTTTGACAATGTTTGGCATGATGGACTTGTGTACAAGCTTTGTAACTTCAACTTTCCTTTACATCTTATTAAAATCACCCGTAACTACCTCCAGCAAAGGTCGTTTAAGGTATCGTTGAATGGTTGTCTTTCAGACACGTTTTCCATCCCAGCAGGAGTCCCGCAAGGCAGTCTGCTGGGCCCCTTGCTTTACAGCATTTATACTTCCGACATTCCTCCCCTTAGAGACGATTGCGTGTTCTTCCTGTTCGCAGATGATACCGCAATAGCCGTCAAAGGAAGGATGCCTCGCGAAATAACGAACAAACTTCAACGATGCCTTAACGGCTTTGCTGATTATGCCACCACGTGGAAAATCAAAATCAATGCCTCCAAAACACAAGCGATCATGTTCCTCCATCGGCAATCGCCGAAACTGAAACCGGCTCCATCTTGTACTGTAATCATGGATGGCACAAGGGTTGAGTGGTCCGCCGAAGTAACCTATCTCGGGATGTTGTTCGATGAAAAGCTCCTCTTCCGTTCGCATGTAGAGAAAACAGTAGTCAAGTGTTCTGCCTTGGTTAGGTGTCTGTATCCGCTGATTTGCCGCAGATCTCGCCTCTCAAGGGTAAACAAACTGGCCGTCTACAAACAAATCATAGCACCTGCGATCCTCTACGCAGCTCCGGTTTGGGAATCATGTGCACAGACTCACAGGAACAAAATTCAGGTCGCTCAGAATAGAGTGCTGAGGATGGTACTTGATCGTCCTTTTGACACTAGAATAACAAATTTACACGAAGAGGCAGGAATTGCCAAAATAGATTCAAGAATTAACGAAATTAAGACTAAATTTGCAGAAAAATGTAATTTATCAGAACATGCTTTGATAAGCAATTTGTATATAGTAAATTAGGTGTATATAGTAGTTGTAGGTTAGTTGTAGTTGTAAATAGTAGTTATAAGTAGTCTCCTTTTTCCAATTCAAATCAAACCAATCCCACCAAGGTGGTCATACTTGTAAATAGGCCTGATAGGACTAGTAACTGTAAATAATAATTAAAATCTCAAATGAACTAAAGTTGAAAAGACGCATCTGTGTCACTTGAAAAAATCATAAATGTAAACCACACAAATTCAAGAAATAAAGATCATTTTAAGTCAAAAAAAAAGCGTAGATTCCTGGCTTCCTGGAGACGCATGGCACTTCACATCCAACCGAGCAGTCAAATCAGTCGTCGAATGGAAAGATCGTACGGCCCTACGTGACAATCCACCACCGCATTTCCCTTGCACCGGGACCGGGCAGACTTTTCGCCGTTTTTCCCAAAGTCGTCCCGAGCCGGAGCGCATGCGTCCCGTGACGACGACGACGACGACGACGGGTATTATAGTTTTTCCAAAGAAGCAAAAAGTCCTCCTTCACTGGCACAGTAGAAAACCGACGAAAAGACTCAAACTCATCATCATCGTTTCCGAAGAAGAGAAAAAAAACGAATTGTGAAAATTGCGGTGCCCTAAAACGTTATCGTACACTCCCTGCTGCTGCGGTTCCTGGTGATATCTGGAATCAAAGCCGATTTGGATGTGAAATCTCCGTCTAACGCGCAGCGAGTGTGTGTGCCAAGGATGTGTCTCCGGATGTAGGAAGATTTCCAGACACCCAGGTGTAACCAACCAATATAGTTGTCCATGTACGTTATGCAAGTTGGATTGTTCGGGATGGGATTGGGATTTCCGTTTTCTCCGGTGTGAAACTAAATCTGGATCTTTGTGTTTTCCGTTTTTTTTTCATGCATTGTGTGGAATCGTTATTGGGTCTCTTGAATCTGACGAAATTCTCGGATGGGTGGCTGCTGAAACATCGTTCGTCTGGCGGTGAAAATGTGTGTGCCTGTATGTGTGTGTGTGTGTTTGTGTGTATGTCTGTGAACAGGTGAAGAAAATTCCGTAAAGCCGAGGATCATCATCATTAGCAGCAGCAGCAGCAGCAGCAGTAGCAGAGCCGCACACACGCAGAGAGGAAAAGTGCCCTGCAAGGAACTACCCGTTTCGAGTACGAGACAGAGAGGGAGAGAACGTGACACGAAACGCACGACCGAGCACTCGTAGTAGGGCAGAACGAAACGCGCTACCGTACGGACACAACACGGCGGCTCTCTTTCTCAGGGTGTGGTGGTATGGTGTTAGTGGCCATTTATAATTTTTTCCTGTTTTTCTCCAGAGTGATATTTTGGATCTATATGTAGTCTATTTTGGTGTGGTATAGTTTTGGATTTTGTGTGTAAATTTGTGATTGGATTGGGCGAGGTGAACACTTTTGATTGAAGTGTGGATTTCTTGTTTGTGTTCTTTTGGACGTTCTAGGTCCTAGGATTGATGGTGGACCGGTTTGCTGCTGCCACCGAGACATAAGGAGCCACAGAGCAGTCCCCATGCGAATGGTGTTGGCCGAAATAAAGAGTGTGCGAGCGAGATAGAGACAAGTGATAGACCGTAACAGTGAGGATACGTCGGTGGGAAAAGGGCAAGTAAGCAGAGGAAAATCGAATCCCCGTAGCGCCCCATTGCGGATCCATATAGTGAGTAGTGCTTACGTAGTGAGCCGACACAAAAAAAGAAGGTGTTCATTACTATTAAATTTCAACTCCACAATCTGTGTAATTAGTGCTAGTCACACGAACACGTAGACTCTATTTTGTAAGTGAAGCTTAAGGTAGGATACGCGTAGGATACAGGATCAGAAATGAACGAGTTGGATGCCCTTAGACAGGAGGCGGAAACGCTGAAGAATGCGATTCGGGATGCTCGGAAGGTGGCCTGTGACACATCGTTGGTCCAGGCGACTAACAGCCTGGAACCGATCGGTAGGATACAGATGCGGACCAGACGTACCCTGCGGGGCCATTTAGCTAAGATCTATGCCATGCACTGGGGTTGTGACTCCAGAAATTTAGTATCCGCGTCGCAGGACGGTAAACTGATCGTTTGGGACTCGCATACGACAAACAAGGTCCATGCGATCCCGTTGCGATCGTCCTGGGTCATGACCTGTGCGTACGCGCCATCCGGTAGCTTCGTAGCCTGCGGTGGATTGGACAATATTTGCTCGATCTATAATCTCAAAACCCGAGAAGGCAACGTAAGGGTGTCACGAGAATTGCCCGGCCACACTGGATACCTATCGTGCTGTCGATTCCTAGATGATACTCAAATTGTAACCAGCTCCGGGGACATGTCCTGTGGGCTGTGGGACATCGAAACCGGTCAGCAGTGTACATCGTTCCTCGGGCATACCGGAGACGTGATGGCACTGTCCCTTGCGCCCCAGTGCCGCGTATTCGTCTCCGGAGCTTGCGACGCTTCCGCCAAGCTGTGGGACATCCGGGAGGGACAGTGCAAGCAGACGTTCCCGGGACACGAGAGCGATATCAACGCCGTCACATTCTTCCCCAATGGGCACGCGTTTGCGACCGGTTCCGATGACGCCACCTGTCGGCTGTTCGATATACGTGCCGATCAGGAACTGGCCATGTACTCCCACGATAACATCATCTGCGGTATTACCTCGGTAGCGTTCTCCAAATCGGGCCGTCTGCTCCTCGCCGGCTACGATGACTTCAACTGCAACGTGTGGGACACATTGAAAGCGGAACGGGCCGGCATCCTAGCAGGCCACGATAATCGCGTTTCCTGTTTAGGTGTTACGGAAAACGGAATGGCCGTCGCCACCGGGTCATGGGACTCATTCCTGCGGGTATGGAACTAAGCTGTGTAGGGATACTTTTTTTTTTTTTAAACAAAACATTTAAATTAAACTTTACTAATATAACGAAAATCATACATTTTTTATATAACAAGAAAAAAAACAACTAATCGTAAGCAAGAGGAACCACAAAATACACAAACAAACAAGAATAATCTCTAGAGGAAAGTAATAAATTACCAGAAATCCAAAGCGAAGTATAAATTCTACCAAACAAAAAAAAAAACAACAACCAAAAATTGTAACATTGTAAAGTAAGAACTATATATTTCAGCCCAATTCGTTGTCTCTTTACGTCACTAAGTTAGGACTCGGTTTTTCGAACTGAAGATTTATTGTTCCGCAAATTCAAGCTTCTTCCTCTCTCAACCAATCAGCAGAGTACACGAAACACACGAAAAGAAATAATTATGGAAAGCGATCAGTACCTCCGATAAGTCACTTTAATTTCGCTTGTGATTGCACCCTTTGATCAAAACACCCCAACAGTACTGCGGTGCTGGAGTACTTCAAATTACACACACACACACAAACAAGCAGCAGCACACATGTAGATTGGTAGGGAACCCCATGTATCATATATCATCTTGGAAAAAAAAAAGTGGAAAATAACGCGAATGCTACGAGGAGAGGGTGTCACTAAATCCGCGAAGTGAACCCTTTCTCCTTAGCACCGCCGATGAATTAGTAGGTGTTGTTGATTTTTGTGTTATCATTATCGTCATGTATATTTAGGAGTTTAATTAGGAGAACGCCGAACAGTCGATTTTTGCTTAAACTATAAGAACTTGATTGTAGGACTAGGAGACAAATTCGGAACACGAGCGCGAACGAGTGGTTCTGCGGGAAGATTGCGGTGGGAGCGAGTTTTTAGCACAAATTCGAGTTAAGTTTTACGTGCGACTGAGTCTAAAGGCTCGGGGAAAAGATCCAATTTTCAACGTTTCGTTTATTTAGGCTTAGGATAATACCGGAAGGTTGCTGGACATTTGCGGTGAGGTTTTTTGACCTGCTATGTTTGCGAAAGTGAATCCGGCAAACAATGACTTCAACCGTAAATTTGCCGGTGAGGTTAGTTTGCGTGCTCGAACTACCAACATGACTAGTTTCATTGAGGTTTTAAAGCACTATTCAAGTCTAAATCATAGTTTAGAAGAGTGTGATAAAGCCTCAATTGTTATTTTGGGACAAATTGGCGATTTAGGCCATTGTTTAAACAGCCTATTCGACTATTTTGTTTTTGAATTGACTAAATTTGAACAGAGTCTACTGAGTCTACTGCGACTTTATTTTGGTGTAAAAACCGCTACGCTAATTAAATCATAACTGTTCAGCCGTTTGTATGGAATTGACAAATTTTTGAACTTTTAGTAGGCTAAATGATGGCTTCGGCACCCATTTAATGTTTTCGGCAACCAAAATTTGATCGTTAATTTCGCTGTATTTTCTCACCAAAACACTTCGCTGAATGTATTTAAACGATTCCTCAGCCTTTCAGCTTCAAACTGATTACATGTTTACGACTGAGAAAACATGTCATGTCAGGTTTTTCTTCTAATGAACTACACGCACTACAAAATACGATTGATTTCGACTTGCCGATAATAGAACAGTTGGTTAAGACGCAGTTCAAATGGAAAGGTTGCCGAAGAAGAAAAAAAGGCTGCCGACAATAGTCACACTCGCCTGAGAAGTTTGGAGCGTTGTAAAAACGTTTTGAACAATTCTGTCGATTGTAATGGATAGAATAACTTCTTCTTCTTCTTCTTCTTTCATTTATTTAACGTCGGTCTCTGTTCCGCAATCTGGTGCCAATTATAGTCGCTATATTCATAGTCTGGCGGATAGAATCTCGGGAACCAATTGAGCTTTCAAATAGCGGAACCAATCGAGCAAATCACGACCAACAACAGAAAAGAGCACATCAGCTATTGCGATCAAAGCTTCGGAAACCCTTTTCTCGTGTCTCAAGGCTCGCCTACGCAAACTAACACCATCTTTGGGTTGGAGAAAGTTTTCCCTATCCGATGATGCTGTTAATTTGCTGGTCGATTGGCGAGGAAATAATAATCAACGTCTTGTCAATAAAAGTTGATAGTACCTTTTCAATTGTTGGTCTACAATATATTGAATTAGTTCCGCTTATTGATAGATCGAAATGCTATCCGCCAGACTATTAATATAGCGACTATAGTGCCATCCATCGACGGCAATCGAATGTGGAGGAAGGCAGCTTCCACACCTGCGTAGGATATCGCACCCATTAAAACACACATGGGCCGGGACCAACGGCTTTACTTCCCTTCCGAAGGAAGACGTGACCAGAGATTTTTATGCCTCAGAAAAATCCCACCGACCTCGGCTGGGATTGAACTCAGACCCATTGGAGTGAGAAAGCAGTCACGCTTACCACTATACTACCGGAGTTGGGTGTATAGAATAGCAAGCGGCAGATAAATGTAAACCAACAAACACGCCACGTGTGGGCGTGACGCTAAGTCATTGCTAATAGAAGTGCGGGCGCTGCTTACAGGGTGATTCGGAATAACTGTCACTTTTAGGCTCTGAACCATTTGGTGGATTATTTTAACTTTTGGTTAAAATTTGACAGATGGAAAGTTATCGATTAACCCTGCTATCCGAGCGTGGTTACTTCTGACAGACAACAAGTTAAATTTTGACAACCTTGGCTAAGTTCTTCTCGAAAACCGGTCGATCGACAGCACAGGGATTTTCGAACATAGAAAATAACTTTCGAAATGTCACTTTTAACCACGAGTTAAATTTAACTCGGCAAATGGTTCACAGCCTTAGAAATTGTTATAACGATTGAACGCTTGCATGATTTTTTGATATCAGTATATTCCAGATATACTACATCAAGAGCAAATTTTCATTATGTCGTAAGTAACATTCGCACCGATCCGAGAAAAATAAAGTTTTGTTTTGATGACCGAAAAGTTATTCCTACTTCCAATTAAACACATATAATCTCATAGTGATAGCAATGTTTAACATATTTAGCTGGGTTTTAAACAAACAAATTCAAATCGCTAGTTTTCATGCTAAGAAATACTGGTTTTTGAGTCAAAAGTTATTATACGTCGTTTGGTGGCCCCTATTGTTACTTAAGTCAAAGTGTATTTACCACATTTTAGGACCACCGAAATCATCTTAGCAACAAATAGTTCGATTTATTCACTTTAATAATGAGAAAGCGAAACGACGAAAGTACACTTTTCACGAGTTTCTCAGTGCTGTTACTTAAGGCAAACGGCATCTCCATAGAAATCGGGTGACTTAAGTAACATCGAAAACTATTTTGATCGGAAGGTGATTACGTCAAAAAGCAATTCGACTGGTAAATAAATTTAAAAATGGGATGTGATCCTATAATCGGACAGTATATAGTGTAATAGCAGGAGCATCGATTGACACTGATAGCTCGACTTTGTTTACCTTTGTTACATTCGACGTAATGAAAATTTGCTCTTGATATAACCTTCAACTTAGCATACTTTTATTAAAATCTCCACCAAATGAACCACAGCTGGCACGCACGTTTTAATTCCAGCACTTTTGGAGTCCTGGCGATGCGTCTAAGCTCTGATAGTGAACGCATTTTCCACGCATGGTTCCTTTTTACCTCTATAATGATGCGAAAAATAAATGTTTCATTCTTTCGAAGAGGTTTCAGTTTCTAAAAGATAACACACGAATTTATCCAGATTTATTAAATGCTCCATTTTCCCGTCCATGGCTGCTTGAAATCGAAATGCACTATCGAACCATGCTGATATTTGTACGCACTTTAAAACAAAAATACTTAATCATATGCTCATTTTACCAAGGGATACCCCATTCAACGATTAAGATCACTTCCAAGTTCCATAAAGTTCAAATGAAGTTCCGACCGAACCTTCAAGTTCCACAAAGTTCAAATAAAGATCCGACAGAACTTTCAAGTTCCATAAAGTTCGAATAAAGTTTTGACAGAACTTTCAAGCCACATGAAGCATAAGTCTTTATAAGTAACAAAATTTAATGTTCGTAAATATGAAATAATCAGTAGCTCAAATAAATCATAATTCTTATATTTATCCAGTGCATCAACATTCTATCCAATCATAAAAAAAATTAAAGAGTAATTTCCTGGATTCGAACCCATCGGCATGCGATCTACGATTGCTAGTGTGTTGGAATACCATGCGGGCAAACACCAATTTAAAATGCATCAAGGTGTTGTGTTTCATATTCAACAGTATTTGAGACAACAGCTCACTTTAATATATCTCAGATGAGAAGGACTGGGTTTAATTCTTCAAACAGCTCCAATTCTACCACTAACGCACTTAGAAATAACTTTCATAAAAAGCGAACTAAATATAGAATTGGTGTAGAGGACAAAAACCATTTTTAATTTATTTTCTAAAAGTTCCGTTCAAGTTCCGCCAGAAGCTGCTTAGAATGCTCTTCAATTATGGTACCGGAACTTTCAAGTTCTTATAACGATTTAAAAATGAGGCTGCTTAGCATTCTATAGACCACCTTCAACCAAGCTGCTTAATACCCCGTTTACATTACAGCCTATATCACGTAATATAGGCTGTCTTGCAATGAGCACATAACATTTCCAGTGAAAACTAGGTGTATTAGTGCTCATTGCAAGACAGCGTATATCACGTGATATACGCTGTAATGTGAACGGGCCACAAATAGCCTTTTATCAGAACTTTTGGTTACTTGGGATCCCAATCTGTGCCGAGTACTTTATCTGTGCCGAAAGCTAGGTCAAGCGTTTTGCTGAACGTGCCGAAGTGAGGCAATCAAGCTATCAGTCTCAGTAACCCATGAGTTTGGCAACCCTGCACTTATGACTTTTGAGATTGTGTGTTTACATTTTCAAGTCAAGGACGGAAAAAAGTCGGGATAATATTCAACGAGCTAGTTGCCGGTCATCCGCTTCAAGGAAGTGGCACTCGAAGCCCCTCCGCGAGAAGGAGAAGGGTGACTGATGGCTGAAGCTGTCCATCCAGGAGAAGCCAGTTCTCTACCGTGCGTAGTTCTGGCAGACGTTTTTCGAAACCAACTACCCAACCGGCAAGTGGAAGATGAATCATGTCTGCAATATCATCATGCTACTCGGGCAATTCTACAATCTGAAAACGACCTAAAATGCCCACCGGCGGTAGTAGCAGCCGGTGGAAACTAATAATATTAAATTGGCTCACTACTTGACTAGCCTATTGGTCCCAAGCAAATTGATTAACGTACCCCATTCAAGTCGAAATTCTAGTACTACACTATGTTTGTTTTGATTCGCTATGAAAGTTTGACAGATAAAATGAGGGGTTCGTGGATTTTCCTATGTTTCGAGGGGTGCATCGATTAGCATGGGACCAGAGATAGTACCAGAGCTGAGCCAAAAAGGGGACCTTCTGGTCTTAGAGTTACCTCTATGATGTTACCATAGAGGTAACTCTAAGACCAGAAGGTCCCGATGAAACGAGCTCAACTTTTTGGCCCAGCTCTGGTACTATCTTTGGTCCAAAGCTAATCGATTCACCCCTCGAAACATAGGAAAATTCACTAACCCCTCATTTTATCTGTCAAACTTTCATAGCTAATCAAAACAAACATAGTGTAGTACTAGAATTTTGACTAGAATGGGGTACGTAATCGATTTGCTAGGGACCAATAGGCTAGTCAAGTAGCGAGCCAATTTAAAATCGTTAGTTTCGTATTGATTATTGATGTTACTGTTGCCATCGGTGATACGAACAGTTGCAAAAGAGCGTAAAGAGACCTCCACAGTCAATCAAATCCGAGTTCAGTCCATAGAATGAGCTATACGGCTGACTAATTGGTGAACCATCTATCGTACCGGGGTGTTCTGCGGGAGAAACAGCTGCGATTGCAGATACATCTGGGCGTAGGATCGTTCGGCACTGGGGTGTTTTTGACACCGTACATTATCGCTGCAATGATCCTTACCTATACAATTCTTGATAGAGCTGGAATTAGGCCGTAACAGCTTTTGTAAACAATGACTTCTCTCGATGATTTCTCGAAACTCAAGTCACCCCCACGCCAACCAACATAACCAACGGGAAGGGGAAGTCTTCCTCTACCCGATGGTGACGTTGATTTGAGTGGGCGAGCCTTGGATTTCTAGAAATCATCTAGAGAAGTCATTGTTTACAAAAGCTGTTACGCCTTAACTCCAGCTCTATCTAGAATTGACTCTCGGTCCGTTAAGTCTAGTTAATTCTGGCCTATTCTGCGGGGCGTGGTGACTTCCCTGAAACTATGGACATCTCTCAAAAGCCGTGTGGCCTTTCTGTAGCGGTTCATCCCCCAGAGAGTCTCGTCAATTATACAATCTCTTATTATGATTGGGACAATTTCGCTGGAAAATGTCACTGACAAAAAAAAATCCCTTTCCCCCTTACTTTGAAGTAAACGAAAAGTAAACCTTAGCAACGATTGGCAAAATGTCAACACAACACAGTGATGCCATTTTATATTATATTTTGTGTCGTACTTGTCATCGTGTGCCATGACGCGGCGATCAGTGTGCCACGATGTGTTTCGGCACAATGTGCAGAGTTGATTACCCCTTGCATTTTACCCATTGAGGAAATTACACATTTGTGAAATCGGTGACAGTTATTCTGAATCACCCTGTAGATTGATGAGAAAACGTAAGTTCCCCTGTATTTTTTTAAATGTTGCTCAGAAAACGAAAGAAGACTTTTAAAATCATTTGTGGTGCAAAATTTCATTAAAACAATGTTTTTTTTACAAAAAGTTCAAAAATATCTCCAAAAGTAGTTGTTCAAGGATTTTTGTTTATTGTTAAGTGTCCAACTTGAAATTTTCACAAAAGTTAGCATTGTTCATAAGCTTTTCATTGAGAGATACTAAAAATATATTGGGGGTAGAGGGTATTTTTTTTATTTAAGTTTTAAACACTTTTTTTGTGGTTTTAAAATGATGCTGAAAATCTAGTAGGTGATTGAAAAAAACTAACCAATTTGCTGTTTTAGTAAAACTTATATTGAATAGTCATTTGAAAAAAAAGATACGTTGAAAATTGGTTTCGATTCCCTAAGCTGGTGTTTCAGTTCGACAACCTTTGTGTATTTACAAAACGTAGAAATTTTAAGCACAAATTACGAATTTTAATTAAAAAGAACTGTCCAAAATATTCTTAGTTTTTTTTTAAATAAATAATTGTCATGTAAAGTACTTTTGTGAAAAATTATGTTGATATTTACAGTATTTTTTTTACTAGCCTTAGAAAAATCATTGCTTTGCTCAGATCGCACAACTTTGGTTTCTACAAAAAAAAAAGATAACTATTGACGCAAGTAAATGATTCAACCAAATTCTGAACAAAATGGAAACTCCAAATCCCACTTTTTTGCCGAATCCGAAGCATATTAATCACCAATACTGCAAATACACTCTCCTCAACCGATGACGAGTGGCACCGCGAGAGCGATTGGCTTTTTTGATACCGCTGAGAGCATTTCGAGGCTGGTCCTCTAAAAAAAAATCGTAACGAAAATGCAAGTTATGAAGAATCCTACATCGCAAATCAACCTATTAAAATTAGTCGAAATATCCAACTAGCTCATACATATTTGAAGACCTAAGGCGCTAGAAGAAATAAAAAAAAAACTATCAAATTGAATTTCCTAAATCCGTAAAACCGTTAAGACATCATTCTTCGATTGACAAAAACCTACGCGCGTGAGTTGAATTGAACGTTCCTTTGCCAACCGCACGGTTCTGTAGAAGGAAGGATCGCCTTGATTTGTTGTCGTTATCAAATGCTATGAATGTGTACAGTATACCAACCAACAAGCTATTATGACGCTACTCGTCGCCCAAGTTTTGCTCCCACTTGAAAACAAAAGTAACAAAAAATCGCAATGTAATCGCCAATTTCGTTCGTTCATCAGTGAAAAAGATAATCACAAACACACAGCCCTACCTTGAATCGCATTTACATAAAGTTATTGAAACAAAAATACAAATCAGTAAGAAAGAGAAATTAGGCATGAGCGCAAATTACACACAAAAAGAATAAAATAGATGAAGAGAAAATGCAGAAGAAGAAAAAAACTACTCAAAAAAAAACATAGTTATCGATCATTATGAGTATCTAGTCGTGAAAATGTGATGAATGTGTAAAAAAACTACTAAAACAAAAACCAAATGCAAAACTATGCAAAAATTCAGAACCATGCATGACGAAATCAATTTAGTAAAGGAAAAAAAACAATACAAGAATCTAGCATTTAGCACGAAAAGTATATAAAAGTCTAATAAAATATCGAAGAAAAACAAGAAAAAAAGAACAAGCTAAAATAATTTAATGAAAGTGAAAATGAACAAGTACATAAAGTAAAACGCTACATGTAATTGCCAAAAAAAAACAGAAAACTCATTAAGAGAGCAAATAAATTCGCATAAAAAAAACTGAAGAAAAAATAATGCAATTGTTGTTTTACTGATTACTGTTTTGTAGTGAAATCTCTTGTTGTTCTTTATATTGCGAAGTCACTTCAACGGGTAAGGAATAAATTCCCTTCGGTTTGTTTTCTTAAACGTCAAGCCTGGCTTTTTGCGACACAAGATGACGATTGTTCAATTACAATCTGAAATTATTCACCGAAAGAGACAGGATTTGATTTTTTAGAAAACGCACCATGCCCCTTAAATTAACACCATTAGGGTGGTTCTAGCAAAAAAAAGTATTTTTCTCAGAAAACTACATTTTCTTAAAATACAATGAACCAAACTTTCGGAGATAAACTAGCCCGTAGCTAAAAATAATCTCCTTAATAAAAATTAACCAAACTTTTTTGAAATTTTGCTCATTTGCAGTCAAAATAAAGATGTCTCATATGCCACTAATCATATCAGGGGTAACATTTGAAAACGGCACAAAAGCTTTTGTAAACAAAACTTGTAAGGCCCTTGGCCACTAAAATCCGTCCACTACGAAAAAAAGGTTGAAAATCCCCCAAATTTAACGCGGCCTTTGCTATACCCAAACGACGCGGGTCGCTTTTCGCTTCCAGTTTACTTAAAGCCGTAACAGTAAAAGCAACCAGTGGAAACTAACGATTAACAATTGGCTCACTACTTGACTAGCCTATTGGTCCCAAGTACATCTATAAGCGTACCCCATTCTAGTCGAAATTCTAGTACTACACTATGTTTGTTTTGATTGTCTATGAAAGTTTGACAGATAAAATAAGAGGTTCGTAGATTTTCTTATGTTTCGAGGGGTGCATCGATTGGCTTGGGACCGAAGATAGAACCAGAGCTGAACCAAAAAGATGAGCACGTTTCTTCGGGACCTTCTGGTCTTAGAGTTACCTATATGGTATAACCAACAATCAATTCGAAACCAACGATTTTAAATTGGCTCACTACTTGACTAGCCTATTGGTCCCAAACAAATCGATTAACGTACCCCATTCTAGTTGAAATTCCAGTACTACACTATGTTTGTTTTGATCCGCTATGAAAGTTTGACAGATGAAATGAGGGGTTCGAGGATTTTCCTATGTTTCGAGGGGTGCACCGATTATCTTGGGACCGAAGATAGTACCAGAGCTGAGCCAAAAAGTTGAGCTCGTTTCTTCGGGACCTTCTAGCCTTAGAGTTACCTCTATGGTTGTACCATAGAGGTAACTCTAAGACCACTGGGTCCCGAAGAAAATCATTATTATTTTTGGCTCACTCAGTACCAGAACAACGGTCCCAAGCAGTCCCAAGCTATTTCACTCACCCCTGCATGTTCTGCATGAATCCACACACCCCTGATGTTATCTGTCAAACTTTCATAGCGAATCAAAACAAACATAGTGTAGTAATAGAATTTCAACTAGAATAGGGTACGTTAATCGTTTGCTTGGGACCAATAGGCTACTAAAGTGGTGAGCCAATTTAAAATCGTTAGTTTCGTATTGATTGTTGGTTGTACTGTAGCTAGTACCTCAAATTGTACATTGTAGGTAACTCTAAGACCAGAAGGTCCCGAAGAAACGAGCTCAACTTTTTGGCTCAGCTCTGGTACTATCTTCCGTTCCAAGCTAATCGATTCACCTCTCAAAACATATGAAAATCCACTAACTCCTCATTTTATCTGTCAAACTTCCATAGCGAATCAAAACAAACATTGTGTAGTACTAGAATTTCAACTAGAATGGGGTACGTTAATCGTTTGCTTGGGACCAATAGGCTAGTCAAGTAGTGAGCCAATTTAAAATCGTTAGTTTCGTATTGATTGTTGGTACTAGCGCGGCTTTGTCTACAACCAGAGGCAGTGTATCCGATGAATCGGCGACCCTTACCGAATACCACCTGCCGGACCAGTTATTTCTGGTTCACTTTACGAAGGGCTCCACCACACTTACCAGGCTGAAGAACAACATCCTGGATCTGTTTCAGGTCATCATCTCTTGGCAGTCGTACAGACCTCAACACCGTAAAACAGAGCAAGCGGCCCCCAGCCGCCGTTCAGCCCAGCATCGCCTCGCTGCTGCAGCGGCCCAACCGAACCAAAGTCCCTCCACTGCTCCGTGGGCCAATGCTGTGTCAGGTGAGTCTGTCGGCGATTCTCCGTTTACCTCGGAGGAACTGCGCACTTGCAGGATCCGAGCTGAACAGCTTCATGCTGCCCTGTCCCTCGTTACTAAGTATGAACCGTGAAGTTATAAAGATTGAAAATTACAAGCATATCGAACTGCTTGACTTCCTTCTTCCATCGCCACCACCACCACCCCCTTGATAGCAAGTTGCTGTCCCGTTCTCATGAGATCAAAACATCCACCAAGTGCAACATCTTCGTTCACAAGCAAATCATCCTCCCCGCCATTGAGTACGGAACGCAAATCTGGGAGAACCGTGCTCAGTGCCATCACCTCAAACTCCAAAGGATTCAGAACAAGATCCTTAGGATGATCCTGAACAGTCCCCCGCGGACTCGAAATTCTGAGATCCACCGCTTGGCTGCTCTTCAGACACTAGATGAGCGGAGTACGCTCAGCCTCGAAAGGTTCAAAGACGCCTGTCTGAGATCAAATCGCCATTTCATACAAGATCATGCTAATTAGGCTAAGTTATTAGTATTTAGGTAGGATATCTAATGTCGTTTTCGTTTTTACTACACTACACCGGTGTAGTGTAAGCAGCAATAAGTGCGAGTCATTGACAGTTCATCATCATTTGTTTGTAAACAAAGGTGCAACCGATAGCTACACCCTAAATTTTTTCGGTGTTCGGCAGTGTAGCACCGGTGTAGCTACACCGCAAAAACGAAAACGACATAATTCTTTTTTTTTAATTCAAGCAAAACACACCCCAAAGGGGTATCCTGTGAACTTGTCGAAAAACGTATACACGTAAATTAGAATAACAAATTAAACAAAGATGAAATATGCCGTTCAGGCTAATCAATTGGAATGTAGGAACAATGTAAAATCATAATCAATGGAAAATAAACTTAATTTTACTACTACTGTCTCGATCATCAGTTTATTACAAGAAAAAAAAACATTCATTACAACTCGTTGCTATGATAGTACCGGTCGGTGAAGATGAACACGATTACTTTTTCAAATTTCGAACGATTTGAATGATGCTTGCCAAACCCAGCCGGGCGTAGTGGACGGCATTTTCCAACAGCAGCAAAGTATAGTAGCGAAGGTAGAAGTACTCCCTCGAATCCAAGAAGACACGAATCCAGTATATTAGACTTTGCACGGCACTAACGCTCATATTCCAGATGACGACCAACGCTTGGCGCACACGTTCAACGTTTGCAGGAGCGACCAAAGCCCCGGCAGTAACCACCATCTGATCCTTCACCTTGAGCAATGCTTCCTTCCAATCCAGATTTCTCAGCGAATTGATCCAGGTGAAAATTAGTGCTCTTACCCGGGTCATTTGTTCCATCACTCGACCACCGGGCGTTGCCAATCGATTTGTTTCAATGCTCGGCTGCGGTGGGAGAGGATTACCGCCGGAAGACGAATCCTGCTGGTCCACATGTTTGTTAACACTCGAAAGCGACTTGGACGACGAGACGACAAAGAGCTTCTTCGAAACGAGTGGCCCCTCGGATTCACAGACACGTGCGCTATCTTTGGACGTTGAGGGTTTAGCTGGTGGTACATTGCTGTCATCAGTAAGCGATCGTTGGCACCACAACTGGAACGGTATGAAGCACAAGGGACGCAAAGCGCTGGAGCTGCTGCTGCCACCGGTGGTGGAGCTGTTGGCCAGAAAGTTGTAATGGTTGACGAGCATCAACGATTTATGGGACCGCGCAAGCATGGTGGAGATATTGAGCGTGCTTGGAGCGTGAAGGAGAAACTTGTTTTTGCACACAGAATTTTATGTTTTTTTTGGGTTGAGAAGCACAACAATAGTTTTCCTTTTCGAGACTTTGGCAGTTAAACACTGAAAAGGTGGTGCTGTTGATTTCGTCATGCACACTTAGAAAATAATACCGAACTCGGTTTAATTTTCTACCGAACCTCATCGGTTATCAACGAGAAACCGAATAAATCGTTTAAAAACATTTTTTTAGGCGGATTTATAAAATCAGACCCGAATTTCGGTAAAATAGTATAAATTTGACAGATAAAAACGAAGGCTGAACCGAAAAGTACGGTAAAGTATCAACATTTACGAATTCGGTACGTGAAAACCGAGAAACTCGGTAAACTGAACCGAATATTCGCTAAAACGTGTTAAACGTCAAACGTTCCACTTGCGCTCAACTTCGCGACGGAAAATTTAACCGAAAACTCGGTTCTCTACGAGGTTCTATAAGCTGAGTCTAAAACTATTCAGCCATTTTTTCTCGAGTGTGGACGTGTGTCGGACGTGTGCAAAAATGGAAAAGGTTCTGGAGCAGCTGCAACAGGAGGATGCACGTTTGATTGACATCTTTTGTAAGTATTTGAAACTAATGCTATGATTTTATTTGCAGGAATCTTGTGCTATCGTTTGTTTTTACTGCCGTGAAAATATACAGGGTTATGTCACTGGCTTGCAAAGGCATTTTAAAAACCATTTGCATAAAAATGACTTCAAAGCCAGTGATATTTTTTTTGACTGTGCTTTTCCACGCTGTAACTCGCGTTACGGGAGTTTTTATTCGCTGAAACGGCATATAGTGGAAAAGCATCCGGCAAACTCTCGACGTTCTACCGTGGAAGAAATTTTTGATGATTGTCCTGTGGCAGGACAAGGAACATATGATGATTTATTGTTCCAGAATCAACAGAACGGTCCTAAACTCGAATCAAGTATAGATTTGGAAGAGTTAATAAAAATAATAAATATTAGCATCTGCCGCATTACATATGATGTAGGTTTACCTTACACAAAAATCAATGATTTTATAAAGCTTTGTGACGAAATAGTTCGGCACGTATCAGGGTACCTTGAGGCAGAAACTGTGAAATTTTTGAGTGCACAAGGATTTGATGTTGACACGAAGGATTCCGTAGCGTTTCTAAATACATTTAGACTATGCAATCTTTTTGACCAGGTCAGATCCTTCAAAAAGCAGACACAGTACTTGAATAAGCTTGCCGTTTCTACACCCAAGCCGAGGGATATTTTGCTTAATCGGAGACAAGATGTACGCCACATCGAATCACTTCCTAAAAAAGTTATGGTAAACGAGACCGCTTCGTACACCAGCATTATTGATTCATTGAAATTCATATTCAGAAGCCCAGAAAATCGGAAACTTTTGAATGAACCGAATCTAGAAACTTCCAGCACGCCTTGTGTAACCGAATACAGCTCATTCAGGACAGGTGAAATTTTCAAAAATAGCGAATTCTTTCAACTGTATCCTAATGCCATCAGGATCAGTGTTTACCAAGACGATGTGGAACTTGGCAACGCATTCGGTTCAAAAGCCGGGATAAATAAAGTTTCTAACTTATGTTTCAAAATACAGAATATTCCTGAGAAGTGGAATTCTTCACCACGTACAGCTTTTCCGCTTCTATTCTGTACTTCAGTAGACATAAAAAAGCATGGATTCACAAAAATTCTGGAGCCTTTCGTCGCTGACCTAAAAAAGTTGGAACAAGGCGTAACGGTTTATTACGGTTCAGAGAAATTCGTCTTAAGAGCTGTTATGACGATTTTCTGCGGCGATACACTTGCGGTTCATGACGTGTTTGGGTTACTTGGACCAAGGGCCAACTATTTTTGCCGAATTTGCCAGATTACAAGGAATCAATTTCATTCAAATCCATCCGAAGAATATCCGTTGCGATCGAAAGAATGGTATGAAGATCAACTTGCTGCAGTACAGGATGGTTTGCTGATACCGAAAGATTGTGGACTGAGTACATCAGGATGTATTTTCAATGAATTAGAGTTCTACCATACCAGTAACAACTTCTGCCTCGACAGCATGCACGACCTTGCTGAAGGGATAGTGCCCCTGACGATCCAACTAGTGCTATCAACTTTATACAAACAAAAACATTTAAAGATAACAGCAAAGTTCATAAACAATCGCATTAACACATTTCCTTTTGGTTACGCTGACCGCTGCAACAAACCTTCACCAAATTTTAAAGACGAAATGCTCGCTAACCCTGCCCAGCATAAAATCAAACAAACATCTGCACAGTCTCTTCTCTTGATAAGAGCTTTCCCGTTCCTTTATGGTCATGTTGTCTCCAAGGATTGTATGCTCATGCGTATGATCGGTCATCTAATTAATATCGTGAGGATAATTTCGTCACCAGTCGTATCTGAACACCTACTTGCACAGCTGGAAGAACATATAACATACTTTGAGGATAGTTTTTTCGAAAACTTTAAGCAGCGTATCAACAAGTTGCATCACTTGCGTCACTACGCTCTCTGCATAAGGAAGAGTGGTTCAATGAAACAATACAATTGCTTTCAATTTGAACAAACGAACAAAATAAGCAAGAATCAAGCGAATACGTGCAAAAACTTTAAGAATATTTGTTCCAGCTTGGGCAAGCGGCAATGTCAGAGAATGATAATGAACGTGCTTGATAAGCCATTCCGCGACAAGCTGACATTCAACTCTGGAACCCTAGCCTTACGTGATGACTGCCTCAGTGAACAATTTCTGTATCCACATCTGCAGTTTATCTGCAAACCAAAAACCGTCACGCTTAATGGGGTTGAGTTCAGAATGAACGCGATACTTGGATTAAAAATTCATGACAACGAGTTCTATCCGACATACGGGATTATACGAGAAATCAATGTCATCGATGGAAAAGTTTTCTTCCTAATTCGATCCTGTAAAACTGCGACGTATAATGATTTTCTAGAAGCGTACGAGATAGAAATCCTAGCCAAAGATGATTTTATGTCTATTGAAGAATGCCATACGCATTCAATATTTTCATTCTGGTCACCATACGACAGTCCGAAGAAGTACATTTCACGGCGAGTGTACAATCAAGATTATTAGTACAAGTAGTTAACAAATAACTCTGTTGGAACTTTAGAATATTTAATGGCAGTAATTCTTTTTCAGCTAAGGAAGAGATCGACAACTTACAAATGTTTCTATCACTGAACGAACATGACTTTACCAGACTCGGACTCACTACAAAAATGATCAAAACTATACAGAAGATACAAACACAGTACAGAAATTACGATGAAACTAAGAGCACGGAAGAATGGGTTGAGGACACTATGGTTGACGCTGATTATCATGAACAAGCTGATGTGTCCAGAAGGGTGATCAATGCAAACAATCCGTATGAAGGGATCATCTTGGAGCAGGTTTGAAACGTATCAATATTATATGTGGGTCATTCAATCAACGTATATTTGCTTCTATATATTCTAGAAAATCAATATTGATCGGGTATTTGATCGAACCGACAACGGAATATGCATCATGGAACTACTGAAAGAAGGTGGACGACCTAAGGAAACGATTCGAAGACAAATCACAGCACTTCTTTGCGATTGCTTGAAATCATTGTATGGAACGTAAGTAATCACTTTCTTCCTAGAAATCTATTGAACGTTATTTTGTAATTTATTAGTTTAAACGAAAACCTAGCTGACGATGTTTCTGATTAATACAAGCATAGCTAATTATTGATTTGTTTGTTTGTTTCCAGGCACGCCAGCAACTTCTACAAAAATCAGATCGCCTTGTCACTGGTTGAAACATATCCTGCACTGAGTTCGAAGAATGCCGAGATTCCACAAGTAAGTCAACAGTTTTAACTAATAGCGTTAATTATCACCAATAATTAATAAGCAATATATTGAAACTTTCTACTATGTATTTGGAAAACATTGTTTGTGCTGCAGCCGTAGTTGACATTGTTTACGAAACTTAGTGTAAAGCAAGCAATGCGAAGCGTCAAAGGCAAAGGAATTGAAATGGACAAAAAATTGGTCGAATTTCTCGCGCAACATTTGAAAAGGGAATATTATTGTTGATCGATTCTCTTCATCGTTTTTCTCTCACGAATTTTGTGGATTGTATCGCGTATTATTTGAATTAGAGTGCCTGAATTAGTAGAGCGACGTCATCTCAGTCATTTGACAAGCCTTCTGCTGGATTGAAACGGCGATTTGTATGGAAATGACACCTAATCGGTTGTTCCAATTTTGACATGTTACTCTACTAATAAAGGCGCTCTAATTTGAATGATAGCTTGATCAACAATGATAGGCGCTTTTCAAATGTTACACGAGATTAATATCGATCAATAATTAAATTACAACAATTCTCGATTAATTTTAGAATAGGTCCCATTTTCATTTGTCAATTAAATAATCGATTAACTTTATTCGCTTTCTACCGCGATCTGAGCGATGGATTTGCAATACTGATCCATGCAATCAACAGTTCAAGGTTTGAGATTTGATTGCATGTGTAAATATTTCAAATCCATCGCTCAGGTTGCGGTAGAAACCGAATAAAGTTAATCGATTCTTTGATCGAAAAATGGAGATAGGACCCATTCTAAAATCAATCTAGAATTATTGTTTGTCCCTTCCTTTTCCTTTGATGCTTCTTCTATACAGTGTTGTCACTCAGGCTGTGAACCATTTGCCGAGTTAAATTTAACTCGTGGTTAAAAGTGACATTTCGAAAGTTATTTTCTATGTTCGAAAATCCCCGTGCTGCCGATCGACCGGTTTTCGAGCCACGGTTGTCAAACTTTAACTTCTTGTCTGTCAGAAATAACCATGCTCGGATAGCAGGGTTAATCGATAACTTTTCATCTGTCAAATTTTAACCAAAAGTTAAAATAATCCACCAAATGGTTCAGAGCCTCAGTTGTGTGTGTGATTGCTTCACCTCGGTAATCCAGCTCATTGGCTTTACACTACGTTTCATAAACAATGTCAACTACGGCAGTAGCACAAACCTCGACACAAACACTGTTTGCCAAATAGTAGAAAGTTTGTCTTGTAAACTGAATCTCGTTCGTTTTTAGTCGCTGTGGTTCCATCCCCACGGAAGAGGGCTGAACCGTCATGCTGGCAGTGTATATTACAGAATGGAGAATGTGGCAAGGCAGTCAGATGAACGCATAATCAAACGCCGAAAACTTGGTGAATTCAGCCATACAAATGAAATTGATGCGACTCTTGAACAAGAAGATGACAATATGGAGGACCTTGTAAATTTAAAGGTAAATATCAAAATGGGTAAACGATTAATATTTTCTTACAAATTTCAGGTGCTTGAATTGAAGTTCATTGTTCCAAATGTTCAATCTAAGGTGAGAATTGTTGAACTATGGGAGAAAACATTTGCAAGTCGACAACAAAAACGTACAGCGGGGACTTTGGTGGAATATTTGAAAGATTTTCCCGTGATTGGTGCCTTTAATGGAGAACTTGTAAGTGTATATTGAATAATCTCATGAGTACTTTTTCAATAGGCTCTGTGATTTCTTTGATAGATAAAAACAATCTGATTATTTTACTATATTCACACCCTTGTCAGGACCTATACAAAAACTGTACTTGAGATTTGGTAGATCGAATATTAATAATTTATTTCTGTAGATCAAACTGGAATTTACAAAAATCAAGCCTGGAGCGAAGTCGTTCACCGATCACTGGGAAGAATTACAGAATAAGATCCTTAAGCAGTACGCTGATATGTTCGTGGAGTTGAAAAACAGTAAGTTGCGTTTAAAGCTTCAATGAGTCCACACATTTAGATAATTAATTTCCCATAGAATTCATCAGAGCGCTGGCAATAATCCGTGCTAAATGCCCATCACGTGGTGTTAAGCGAAATAAAATCAATGATGCTACCAAGAAAAATCCATTGGCTGGCGTCATGGAGTGGATAAGTGTAAGATTATTAGATTGCCTATTGGATAGGTTATCGTATTATACAAGTACCTTTAATTTTTATTTTCAGCCAGAAGATGATTTTCCCACTGATAAGAATGGCCCGGTATTGATTTGCCGAGGAGCGTTCATGGAGGATTCAGCAGACTTTGCCGTCTGTTTGGGATCAATGTTGGTCAATGTCCAACTTGACGTTGCGTCTGCATTTGAGGTTTGGTTCGGTTCGTTTACTGCATTCGGTTTGGAACCACCGCAACAGGACAAGCAGTTCCATTCCTTTCTTGCCGGCGCAGTCTATCGTGTGGGTAGTATGAGCACTACATGTGAGAAATTTTTAGTTTCGCTCGATTGAGCCTCTCCTTCTCATGGTAGCGACGGTTCCTTTTTGAACAGCTTCTTTTTTTAATAATTTGCAATTATAAAATCACATTTCTGCATCCCAAAACAAATAAAATAAACACACTTCATACATTTCTTTGACAAAACTGGTTTTATTTTTATGAAAATTCGAAGCAACGTATCCTTAATCCAAATTTAAAGCAGGATTTGAAGTGAAAACCGAGCGCTGCCCAAAAGAACCGAATTCCGTAATTACAACAGGTGGGTCGGTTTGTTTGACAGCACTCGGTAGTTCTTGAGTGAACCGATGTTCGGTAATTTCTGCTTAAATTTATTTTTCGTCGACCGAGATTTTCGGTAACTTTGACAGATTGTGGGTACAAAAAGAACTAACGACTGCTCGGTTATTCCTCTTTGAACCGAGCAGACTACCGAGCGTTCAGCAGATAAAAACTCGGTTGAAATCAAACCGAGTTCGGTATTATTTTCTAAGTGTGTGGCATGCTCGGAGTGGATCGTAGACCATCTTGGCAGAGCTTTATGCCTTGTTCAGACTGGAGAGTTATAACATGTTATAACGGTTGTCAAATAATTACAACACAGAAACCACCATCAAGATAGCGCTATAACATGTTATAACTCTGTAGTCTGAACAAGGCATTAAACGCTGTACAGACTGGAGAGTTATAACATGTTATAACGGTTGTCAAATAATTGCAACACAGAAACAACCATCAAGATAGCACTATAACATGTTATAACTCTGTAGTCTGAACGTACTATTAAACGCCGTCCAGACTGGAGAGTTATAACATGTTATAACGGTTGTCAAATAATTGCAACACAGAAACCAACATCAAGATAGCGCTATAACATGTTATAACTCTGTAGTCTGAAACGCTGTCCAGACTGGAGAGTTATAACATGTTATAACGGTTGTCAAATAATTGCAACACAGAAACCACCATCAAGATAGCGCTATAACATGTTATAACTCTGTAGTCTGAACGTACTATGAACGTACTATTAGCAGTTGGCTTTGCCGTGCTCGTTGTCCAGTGGGCGGATGAGCTCGATCATGTTCTTGAGGAGATCCTCCGGTATCAGCTTGTCCAGCTGGGGTGCCTCTGGAACATCGTCTTGCTTAGGATGGTTAGGATCTGGGATCGGATGCCACTGTTTGCTGTTTGTGCGATTTCCTGTCTACGATCTAGCGTTGTTGCTAGGTAAATACGGTCAAATGAAGTGTGTCATCCGAGAAAAAATCTCAGCAGGACTGTGCTTCGACATGTACACTGGTGTATGTGGTGTAAATGTGCATGTGAAATAGGAAATTCCCTCCTTGCTGCATTTCCTGAACCGGGAGGGGAATATATTCTATCAATCTAATCTAATCTAACACCAACTCAGCCAGTTCTTGAAAGCATCATGGAAAATGATATGTATTCCGACATCATTTTTCTTGTCTATTTGATATATGTTTCACATCGAAGCTGCGTCACACACATATCAAAACGGCCAGGTCTACTGTGCAGCATGTAAGGGGCAAGATGATTCAGAAAACATCGGGCCTTCAACGATGGCATTTATTGGATCAACGATGCTTCAGAATCCAATTAATGGATGAAACATGGACATCTCGTACACGTTCCGATTTTGATAATTATATGATTGGTTGGTCGTTGGAAGCATCAAAGCTATAAAGGTTAAGTGATGCTCCATTTTCTTCTGACGGTTGGGGTAAAAATGAATACTAAGATGAAACTATCGGCAGAAAAACTTTCTATTTTAGTGTCCTCTTTTACGGTCCCTTTCATCCAATGAATACCCCCCGTATGCAAGGTAATTTTGTAGTTTTGATGCCCCCTCGGTAGAGATGAAATTTTGCGCACTTTTTTTTATCAAAACAATCACACCAAAATCAGAGATGACCCATATTTTAATTACTCGATTAACAACTAATCGATTATTTGTGGTTCGCTGTGCTGCCATTTTTCCACCAATGAGAGTGCAGCACATGTTTGAAACGATCGGTGATGATCCTCTGGAGATGTTAGATCTAATATCGGCATGATATAACCGATTACAAATATTTTACTTTTCGGTTCGTTAGTCGATTATTCGAATGAAAATCGGCCATCACTAGATTAATGTGAAACGTCATTTCAAATATTAGGACCGTACATAAATAATGATACAATTTGATAGGGACCGGGGCTAATCACAAATTACGTCCCCACAGTAACTGAAATACACATGAGTGTTCACCGGTTGGTTGGGGCATGAGCACTAACTCTTGTCCTAGCCTTTTATGACTCATGGCTATAGCGCCATTAGGTACTCGCTTTCTGAAAAGAGAAGAGGGAAAGGAAAAGGAGAAGGACACAGGCAAAAGGATTATTTGAAATCTATGATTTGAAATATACAATATAGAAATGCATAACGGCGCGGTGGTCACTACCCAAGTCTTGTCACTATTATCAAGTCATAAAAAGTAACAAGGACTAACATGTGATCCTTTGATTACTGGAAAATCTTGAACTGATTCCCTAGTTTGAAGTTGTCACGACTAGGTTTCGGTGCTAGATTTTATACCAGTAACGCACCACAAAAAGGTGATCTCCCAACGTTACTGGTTTGAAAAGATTAAAATTTACAAAATAGAACGAACTCACCAAGTTTAGTCAATTGAACCTGATGGCTGCCTGACATGTGTTGATGTAGAAGTCCAAATTGTAGACGAAGCTTGACGAAGATCAACATGAACTAGTCACAGCGGCGCCGGTGGTGTAGTGGTAAGCGTGATTACCTCTCACCCAAGCAGGCCTGGGTTCAATCCCAGTCGGCCCCGCCGGGATGTTCTGAGGCATAACAACTCTGATCACGCCTTCCTTCGGAAGCGAAGTAGAGCCGTTGGTCCCCGGTTCATGAGTTGATGGGTCGATATGTAGGTAGGGTCCAGGTGTGGGAGCTGCCTTCCTGGCGTCGGTAGCATTGGTGCTCAACACGGAAAACAAGATCGACGGAAAACAAACCAAGGAAAGAAAAAAAAAACATGAACTAGTCCGGTTTATGGTAGTTGCGCGGAATGTCTTCCTTCGATTTGAGATAAACTAATGTTCGGATGTATGTAGTCGATTTTTGATGTGCATTGGAAAGCCTTTTCGTGGCCAATAATCAGGTTCAACGCTGCGACTCAACGAATGATGGAACTAATGATGGGACGCCTCGTGGAGATTCTACTTGGTTTCGGAACAGCTTCTCAGCGGCAAATAATAGGGCTGCCCTTAGCTCAGTCGGTAAAGGCGCAGCTACAAAGCAAGACCATGCTGGAGGTGGCTGGGTTCGATTCCCAGTTCGGTCTAGGAATTTTTCGGGTTGGAAAATTTTTAGACTTCCCTGGGCATAGAAGCAACAATCAATACGAAACTAACGATTTTAAATTGGCTCACCACTTTAGTAGCCTATTGGTCCCAAGCAAACGATTAACGTACCCTATTCTAGTTGAAATTCTATTACTACACTATGTTTGTTTTGATTCGCTATGAAAGTTTGACAGATAACAACAGGGGTGTGTGGATTCATGCAGAACATGCAGGGGTGAGTGAAATAGCTTGGGACTGCTTGGGACCGTTGTTCTGGTACTGAGTGAGCCAAAAATAATAATGATTTTCTTCGGGACCCAGTGGTCTTAGAGTTACCTCTGTGATAGAAGTATGATTGGACTTTGCCACACAATCATATCAATGCAAAAATGGTACAGGCATCGAATGCTATCAATTAATATCTGTGGAAGTGCATCTAGAACACTTAGTTGAGAGCACGCAATAAGCTGATATGCGATATTTGTATTTGTATTTGTATTTGTATTTAAAATAATTCATCTGACAATTTAGTCTTAATGAATATATTAGAGCTAATTTAACACAGACCTAATCCGATTTGCAAAACGTTCGGTTGGTTCATTGAACTCGAAAAACTCTTCGACAGCCGTAAACGGGTTGGTTCATGGTTCGGTGAAAACTTGGTTGCAGTAGCGTTGTATTCCGAAGAGATCTGCTCAGCACACGAAAGTTCATCATCGCAAGCAGGTCGGGGGCATCAGTTTCACCATTCAACAGCTTAGTAATAAGCAACGATTGCTGTACTTTCCGTCGTTGTTCGAGTGTGTCTAAGCCCAACAGTCGGCATCTATCAGGATACGGCGGCAAATTGTCAGGATCACTCCACGGCAAGTTTCTCAGTGCCAGACGAATGAACCGTTTCTGAACCCGTTCGATCCTTAGGCACCACGTGACATGGTGAGGATGCCAAACGACGGACACATTTTCCAAAATTGGACGGACAAGTGCACAGTACAATGACTTCCAACAATGTGGATCCGAAAAATCCTACGCAACTTTGGAAATAAAGCCCAACTATCGCGTTGCTTTCGATATGAGCGCTGAACGGTGTAAATCAAAAGTAGTTTTTGTGTCTAGTTGAACCCCTAGATCAGTCACACTGGTAACTCTGGTAAGAGTATCGCCGTCAATATGATAGTCAAACAAAATTGGATGTACCATGCGGTGAAACGTGATTATCTGACATTTTTCCACACTAATAGCAACAATCAATACGAAACTAACGATTTTAAATTGGCTCACTACTTGACTAGCCTATTGGTCCCAAGCAAACGATTGAAGTACTCCATTCTAGTCAAAATTCTAGTACTACGCAATGTTTGTTTTGATTAGCTATGAAAGTTTGACAGATAAAATGAGGGGTTATTGGTTTTACCTATGTTTCGAGGGGTGATTCGACAAGCTTGGGACCGAAGATAGTACCAGAGGTGAGCCAAAAAGTTGAGCACGTTTCTTCGGGACCTACTTGTCTTAGAGTTACCTCTATGCTAATAGTCAGTTTGTTTCTCTGGCACCAATCGGCCAACAAAGTCAGCGAGTTTTGCAGAAGCCAACAATCTTCTTGTGTGCGCACCACAATGTACAGCTTTAAATCATCTGCATAGACCAGTTTGAATCCTTCGCCCAAAACCAAAGCAGCATCGTTGAAGAACAGAATAAACAGCAACGGTCCGAGATTACTACCTTGTGGAACTCCAGAATTGTTTGAAAACGGCGAAGATACAAAACCCTCACCTTCACTCGAAGTACACGTTCTGTAAGGTAGGATTCCAACCAAAAAACCAATTGCATAGAAACTCCAAGACGAGATAACTTGTGTAGCAGTATGTTATGATCAATTTTATCGAACGCCGCCTTCAGGTCGGTATAAATTACATCGACTTGCGCTTTTTCCTCCATACTTTTTATGCACTTCGACGTAAAATTCAACAAATTGGTGGTAACCGATCGTCCGGGCATGACTCCGTGTTGATCAGTGGATATGTAGCTTTTTGTGGCATCGAGAATAACTCCACCCACTATAATCTCAAACAATTTTGAGACACGATCACCACGTTTGAAAATGGGTGTCATAAACGATTGCTTCCAAATGCGAGGGAATTTTGCTTGCTGAAGTGAGCGATTGAAGATATCACACAACGGTTGTGCTAAAGCGGCAATACAACGGCATATTATAACTGCAGGCAAACCATCAGAACCAGGGACAAACGAACGTTTCAGTTTATTTGCAGCCAATGAAACTATTTCTGGATTTACAGCAAATAGCCAAACTCAACAAAATCAGCGGGAACATCATTGGTGGCTTCATCGATTTCCAAGTTTGAGGCGGGATTCGTCGCGATATGCAATAAGCTTGAAATGTGAAGAAGAAGAAGACGAAGAATGAGGAACTAGAAATTGTCTCCTCTCATCCGTTAAGGTGACAATAGTCACCTCGTGTGAGGTGACTCTCCATTTGATTTGCACGGAGAGTCACCTCACACGAGGTGACAATTGTCACCTCACCGGTGACAGAGAGTCACGTGACTCGCAGAATTAGGGGGAGAACCTCAATTTATTCCTTAAAATAATCTCTGTATTAAGGAACTCCGTAGAGTTTGAAAAACATTTGAGCCTAAATAAATACACTAATTGAAAAAAACAGCCATCACACAGACCTCAATGGTACGACTTTCGTTGGGTTCAGGGATGCATATTAGGTGGGCATCAGATCCGAAAGAAAGTCTAAGAGCGATAACGTAACCAAAGACATATGAAACATTTCAACTAATAACCAAGCCCATTAAGCCTTTTTGCTATATAAGACTGATTTTTATATATGCCTAATTCAGCCTTATATTGCACTTTTGCATTAGCGTGCTTGATGGTTACTTTGGTTCTTCTAAATTTTATCAGTGATTTACTATTTTCTCTGAGCGTCCAACACAACCATTTTATTTTCATCGACCACGAGTAAAGCATTCCTGAGCGTTGTGCTATGTCCTAAATCTTGGAATTTTAGAATAAGTTCGGATATTATTTCTATTTAGTTTAAAGCCAGTATTGCATTTTTTTTTCCTTTAATTATTTAAATATTAATATATGAAGTACAGCTTATTTTCACTATTTACTTTTACACTTCTCTTGCACTCTCATGGTTCCGATTTCACTCGTTTCCGCTTCACATAGCAGTTCACGTCTGAATTCTCATCACCGGGACCGGTTATTTATCGGATCGCTTTTCTCTCTCTTTTTTTTTGTTTTCCTAAAATAAGGATTTAGACTTTTCTGTTTTTGACACCTATCTTAAGGGATAAGAATGCGCGCTCAAAAATATATTCCGTTTGTCATATTTTTTACCTTTCTCTTTGTTGAATCATGATTTCCGTTCCGTCACACTAGATTAGATCGGTTCTAATTCCTAGGAATTATTCTTAGATTAAAAAAAAGATTCCTAAGCACAATCAATAAACCTATCAGCAGAACAAGGATCTGTCGGCACTTCGCAAATCGTAGATGGTTATAAAGGTTGAAGTGTCTGGTATCCTTGGCTTTTTTTTTTCGATAAACACCTGTTTGTTAGTATCGGACTATTTCCTGTTTGAACGAATGTATTGAACTCGTGAATCAAAATATCTATACAAATACACTCATATCTTTTGCTGCTGTTTTACCATTTCCAAGTTGCACGTGGGACTGCGTAAGCATGCGCCTATAGTACTTATCACAAAGTAAAATATTGAATTTGATTTTGCTCGCACTTAAGAAGACAGAGATAGAGCGCTAGCTGATGTCTCTGTACTGACCCTGTTTACCAGGCTTAACGATCTGGGGGGGTGCCTTTTCTTAGTTTTCTTTGCAACTTTGCCTAAATCAATGTTGAACTTTCTGGGAGCTGTTTGTCAAATCTTTAAAAAGTTAGAAGCAACCGAACGGAGTTCCATTTGATAGTTACAATAAAGGCTAAGGTTAACAATCTGCCCTCAGCTCAGTATGTGTAGAATCCTGCATAAAAAGCCACCACACTTAACCTAACGCATGTGCTCCGCTCAGCTAACGGAAATGTTCAATCCTGCAACTCAAAACTGAGCGTTCCTCATCCTTCTCATGCCGCTTATTTATTGCTGGTGGTCGTCTTCGGAAGCACTGGCGTTCGATTGTTGGCCACTGCTGTTGGGCGCTACGCTTGCGGCGGCACCACTCTTGACGGCAGCCGCATAGCTGGAACCACCACCCGGGGTGGAAGCATTCGGTACACCGATCGGCATAGATTCTGTATACAGAGAAAAGATACACGGGATAGGCAAAGGCAGCAAAATTGGCGCGGTTTGTTTGGATGATTGCGGGAAACGAAAGGACGGAAGGAAGAAGGATAGATTGTCGGTTTTCTAATGAAGAGAAAGCATAGTGGATCCCCGAGCCAATATGTAACAGGTATGGGAAGAGGATGGGGCTTGATGTGTATGCGTGTGTGTTTGGTGTTGTCTTGATAGAGGGATGGCGTTACGGTCTCACGTTACGGTCGTTTAATTTATTCAGTTCAGTTGTTGACTTCGAGCGGAACGCTTTCATTACCTGGCCGGGTGGTGTTCGTTGGTTCGACGGTTCTGAGATCATGCTTCTTGAGGAGCTGGCATTCGCCACCCTCTTGCGGAAGCTGGTACACATACAGGTAGCCATCTTGCGATGCTACCAACAGTCTGGCAAAGGAAGCATTTGGTTAAAACCTACTCAACTGATTTCTGACGTCAACTTACCTCAACGACTTCTGGATCGTAGCAATGACACAGGAATGTCGAAGTCCAGCCACTGGAAGTACGGCCGACGCAAAGGCTCTACCCTGCGTGAATACATCCGTAACCTGCGAGGGTAGCGGTAGATAACTCGACACCGCCTTGCTAATGTAGCCCATCCAGTGGTCCTTGCTGCCTTGGTCATCGTTGCTCTCCGGGGAGGTCCGTTCAAGCTTGAAGATGTGAACCGTTTCCGTATTGGAGCTGCAGCACAGATACTTCGAGCAGGTGCTGAACGCTAGCGAGGCAATCGAGACGCACCGTTTAACGCCCCGCCGGAATTCAAACAGCTTCGAACCATCGTTTACGGAAAACACCCGAATCACAGTTCCCTTCTCGCTGGCCGTGGCTACTTCCGTGCCCATCTGACTGAACGCAATAGCAGCCAGTGGCGAATCGTGTGCAGGGATCATCGTTTTGGCATGCAAATTGACCGCGTCGAATATCTGGACTTCGCCAACGGTGGCACTGCCCGGATAGGCCAGGTAGCAATGATCCGAATCGGAAGCCAGCGCGCACAGTCCGGTCGTGTTCGGTGGGGTGTCCCGGATGGTGTGTACCACTTTCATGTCGCGAATGTTGTGAATGTACAGACTTTCCTCCAAGCAAACTACCAGCCGAGACCGGTTCAGTTTGACCGCCAGAATCGTGTTCGAGTACGAGTAGTTGCAGATTTCCGTGCCTTTCTTGAAGTGACATACCTTCAGCTTTCGGGGGGCATTCAGCGAGACGACCGCCACCAGAGAACTGGTAAAAAGACGTTCCACCAGGCAGATGTCCTCGCCATAGCTGGAGTAGATCTGATCCAGATTGTTGTCCACCGAGTTCAACGCAAATAGACTGTAACCGCTTTTGGAACCAACGGCCAGGGAACTAGAACGATTTTCCAAAATGTTACCGATCGATAATTTTAAAATTTTTGGTAAATTCAACACTTACGAGCAGTCCTGATTGAAGTTGACGAAGAATCCACCGGCATCGATGTCAGCCCGGGACGAGAGGCTCATTCTAGATGTTGATCCTTTATCACGCGCTCCTACCGGCTACTACCTGTAGTGATTCGTACCAAACGCTGTTTTGCCTTTCGTGTTTTACTTGGTGCTCCGCTGTGTAATGAATCACTGGGTGCAATATGTGATGTTTACTCCTTTCGTGGATGTGGCCTGGGTTAGAAGAAAGCATAAAATTGATTATTCTGATGCCTCTGCAGCTTCGAGCAACGTATGCATATTCTATGGGATGCGATACAGCAACACTTTGAGTTTGATTTCACGACTGGCTAGCATAGTATATGCAACTTGTGTGGGTATCTAATCAAATCTATATCCAGTATTATGCAGCGCATGATTACAATAGTGGCGGAAACGACATTTTTCAGCAGATGTCGGTATGTTCATGCCAGTTTGAAGATAGCTGATCATTTAATTTTAATTTAATCCATTATTGGGGCTACATTCAGTCTGTTGATGTTGACAAATAAATAAATTAAAAAAAATCTAATTCCAGGTTCGAATCAATAGTAGCGTACTGCAACAACCCTTGCAATTATAAACATGACAGGGAAATTATGAATCCTAACGAATTTTGGCGTTGAAAGAATGGCAGAACAGAGATGAGACTGAAGACTTCTTTAATAAAGAACACACAAAAAACGATGTGGGGAATTTCCTTAAACGTTTTCGTTTTAGTTTTCGCTTTCAAGCTCAGAAGGGGATCATATATATATAGGGCCAGGTCTCCAATGACAAATCACTGTCCCTACTGGGTAAAAATTTAGATTTTGCATCACAGAATAATAACCATAAGGATCAAATGAATCCTGCTTAAAATACCGGATACGCGGGTAGCGATCAATGTTGTCAAAAATAGTGATTTTAATAACCTACTATTTTGCCGTTCGTCACGATTTGGAGCCTTCTGCACTTTGTACGTATGCAGTCCCTCCCGGTCCTTGGCTCGCTGAACGAAAGACTTGGACATAAAGGGTGATACGGTCAAAATTTGGTCAAGGGAAAACGCGTGTAAATCGGTGAAATCGTTTATTTAAAAAATCAAATTAAATTTCTTTTTCAAGTTCAATTAGTATAAAATTCAGGAAAAATATTCAGTTAGGCTTCCGCTTTTCCAAATCCGAATTGCCGGGCCTTACGCTTGACCCCTGCCATCAGATTTTGTACAGCCACCTTGTCCACCTTCTTCGCCGCAGAAAGCCAGTTTGCCTTGAACTGCTGCTCGCCCTTAGCAGTTTTTTTGGTCTTCTTTAGGTTCCGCTTGACAATAGCCCAGTATTTCTCAATTGGGCGGAGCTCTGGCGTGTTGGGAGGGTTCTTGTCCTTGGGAACCACCTGCACGTTGTTGGCGGCGTACCACTCCATGGCCTTTTTACCGTAATGGCAAGATGCCAAATCCGGCCAAAACAGTAGGGAACAACCGTGTTTCTTCAGGAAAGGCTCATTTTTTGGCTCGATGCACGGTTGTAGACGATACACCCAGCTTATTTGCGGCATCTCGGAGAGAGAGGTTAGGGTTTCGCTTGAAACTACCGGCAACTCTCTTTGTCGTCTCAGCGGCTTCCGGTTTTCGATTTCCTCCCGATCCAGACTTCCTGGCTGTCGACAAACGTTCCCCAAACACTTTAATTACATTTGTAACGGTTGATTTGGCAACTTTTAGCGATTTTGCCAACTTTGCGTGCGAGTAGCTCGGATTTTCGCGATGCGCGAGCAAAATTTTGATACGCTGCTCTTCTTGCTTGGACGGCATTTTGACAACTGAAGAGTGAATTCCAAAATCAAAATAGGAGCAACATTCTACACACACACACCTTCAAAATGAGGGGTGTTCAGGTTTTTTAAATGCAAAATTGAAAGAATTACGTCAAGTTGATATTGACCAAATTTTGACCGTATCACCCTTTATTCAACTTTTTGGCCACATCCCTGACCGTGCAGCAATGGGATTCCGCTTAAACGCTTTCACGCCTCGCTTGTGATCCTGACCACTAATAGAACATCCATTCTGACCGCATTTCTCCTTCCGTTCGATGCTCAGAGTTTGGTAGTAACGTTTAATCAAACGACTCACCGTTGACTGCACGATTACGAGTTGTTTTCCGATGTCCCGATGAGAGAGTTGAGGATTTTCCAGGTACTTGCGCAAAATCAATTCTCGACGTTGCTTTTCGGGTGACGCCATTTTTCCAACTTGCGAAAAACTGACAGCGATAAAAATACAGTGTAAACAATACACTCTAAACTACTTCTACCTAAATTTTCAAGAGAACATTACCAATGGGTAGTTTTTCTACAGCGTTTTTTCCGTGATGCAATTTGATGTGGGACACCCTTTATGTATGTATGTAAGAAGCAACCATCCTAGCTCTGCATGCGGCTCCACTCAACAGCAAGATCAAATTTCGTTATCATTCTGAATTCAAAATACTGATGTATGAAGAGCCAAAAGGGGTTGGACGGTCCAATGACATTTCATGATTAATCGTTGGGTTGCAGGTCATTGCATAAAATATCGGCGAAAAATGTCTACTTTTTTAAATGCAAACGTTAATATATGTTTTTCTGTGTGAAGCAAGGTGATGAATACGTTAAATCCAGCTATATAGTTATGAATAAAGGACGTAAATAGTTTACGATGAACAAAGACATAAGTTCAGAAGTGTTAAGTCATAGAATTTTATACCAGGGTATAATGATTTTAATAGAATTGACTACCCCCTTGATTCCCTTTCTCATTTTACAGCTGGTATAATCAAATTGACATGAATTGGGCTACAAAAAGGTGAGTTGACAACCTGGAAGGAGCGGAATACCTAGCCCTGGTCCTCACAAGTTCCTACTTCACGCCTCCCCGAGTCATATGATAACAAAAGACTACCAGCTAAAACATGGACACAGCTGGGTGGCGTAGCCTGGGCAATGTTGCCAGTCCGGCAATAGCAAAGTGAAGAGGTGCGACGCGAACACGGGCGCGGTAACCAAAGTACGGTGATAGAGGAAATGCTTCAGCAAACCCGAGCGTCTGTTCACCATGGAGGTGCGGCTCAAAACGGCGTCTGTTCTCCATGTTAGGAGCGGCTGATCACCGTCCTAGTGCCAGCATGGGACTCTAAACAGAGCTGTGCACGATGGTCCCCCGGCGAGTTGGGGCAGGCCCAACAAGCCGCCTTGGAAAAAAAACATAAAGTTGCAAATACTGAAGAAAGAAATACGGATCGGAACAATCGGCACAGACCTACGCAACGAAATAAGGACTACAATTGGAAACTCGGCACATGGAACTGCAAATCGCTCGGCTTCCCGGGCTTCGATAGGTTAAACTATGACGAATTTCAACCACGCAACTTCGAAATCGTAGCACTGCAGGAACTTTGCTGGACGGGACAAAAGGTATGGAAAAGCGGGCTACTTTCTACCTGAGCTGTGTACCGCAGTGCGAACATAGATTCGGACCACTACCTAGTTGCAGTATGCATGCGCTCAAAACTCTCGACGGTGCATAACACCCGTCGAAGTCGAACGCCGCGACCCAACATTGAGCAACTACGGGACGCCGCAGCAGCTGGAAGTTGCACCACCCACGGAAGAGCAGCTTCTCTTGAAGATGGCTGGAGGGACATCCGTTCCGCCATAGGTAGTACTGCTGCAGCGGCACTAGGTACTGCAATCCCAGACCGAAGAAATGACTGGTTTGACGGCGAATACAAACTGTTAGTAGAGGAGAAGAATGGCAGCACGGGCGAGAATGCTGCAACACCGCACGAGATTGAATGTGGAGCGATACAGACAAGCGCGGAACAGACAAAACTCGGTTTTCCGAAGGAAGAAGCGTCAGCAGGAAGACCGAGATCGCGAGGCGATGGAAAATCTGTACCCCGTAAACGACACACGGAAGTTCTACGAGAAGCTAAATAGTTCGCGCAAAGACTACGTGCCGCAAGCCGATATGTTCAAGGACTTGGACGGTAACCTTCTCACGAACGAGTGTGAGGTGATTGAGAGGTGGAAGCAGTACTACGAGCAGCAGAAAACGAAGGTGGCACGGCAACAGACCTTGGAGCACGCGCAGAAGACAACAGGCTACCGGTCCCTGATCTTTAAGAAGTTCGGTCGGCTGAAGAACAACAAAGCAACTGGTGTAGATCAACTACCAAGTGAGCTATTAAAATACGGTGGTGATGCACTGGCTAGAGCGCTGCACTGGGTAATTGCCAAGATTTGGGAGTAGGAGATATTAGCGGAGGAGTGGATGGAAGGTGTCGTATGCCCAATCTACAAAAAGGACGACAAGTTGGATTGCTGCAACTACCGCGCGATCACACTGGTGAGCGCCGCCTACAAGGTACTCTCCCAAATTCTATGCCGCCGTCTGTCACCATTTGCAAGAGAGTTCGTGGGGCAATACCAGGCGGGATTCATGGGTGCCCGCGCTACCACGGACCAAATTTTCGCGATTCGGCATGCGACACAATCGATCGAGATCAGCTATGGCAGATTATGCACGAGTACGGATTCCCGGATAAACTGACGCGATTGGTCAAGGCGACGATGGATCGAGTGATGTGCGTTGTTCGAGTATCGGGAACACTCCCTTTGAATCTCGAAGGGTTACGGCAAGGTGATGGACTTTCGTGTCTGCTATTCAACATCGCGTTAGAAGGTGTGATCAGAAGAGCTGGGATAGACACGAGTGGCACGATCTTCAGGAAGTCCATCCAGCTTCTTGGCTTCGCCTATGACATTGACATCATGACACGGAACTTTGAGACGATGGCGGAAACGTACATCAGACTGAAGGCTGAAGCTAAAGCTAAAGCTGAAGACAAAATATATGAAAGGAAGAGGTTCTAGGGAAAACAATGTTAGCCTCCCATCCCGAGTTCTGATTACGGTGACGAAATCGAGGTGGTCGATGAGTTCGTGTACTTGGGCTCACTGGTGACCGCCGAAAATGTTACCAACAGATAAATTCAAAGACACATTATGGTAGGGAATCGTGCCTACTTTGAACTCCGGAGGACGCTCCGGTTGAATAAAATTCGCCAACGCACGAAGTTGACTGTCTACAAGACGCTGATTAGACCGGTGGTCCTCTACGGCCACAAGACCTGGAATATACTCATGGAGGACCAACGCGCCCTTGGTGTTTACTAACGGAAGGTGTTGCGTACCATCTACGGTGGAGTGCAGATGGGTGACGGAACGTGGAGGAGGCGAATGAACCACGAATTGCACCAGCTGCTAGGAGAACCATCCATCGTCCACATTGCAAAAATTGGGCGACTACGGTGGGCTGGGCACTTCGTAAGAATGCCGCACGACGACCCAGTGAAAATGGTTCTAAAAAGCGACCCAACAGGAACAAGAAGAAGAGGCGCGCAGGCGGGCAAGGTGGATCGACCAAGTAGAAGGCGACCTGCGTACCCTTCGCAGACTACGAGGCTGGGGAAGTGTGGCCATGGATCGAGTAGAGTGGAGACGACTTCTTCGGACAGCAGAGGACAACAAGGCCTTAGCCTGATTGCAAATATATTATATTAACAATATGATCCACTCTTTCGCTTAGCTTGCAAACCGAATTTTTAGCGATGAAAGCTCCTCTGCGGCCAAAAAGGCTACCAGTGTATTTGTTTATCGTCACGAGGGGTAAACCAAATGAAAATTTGTTTAATATTTCAAATGAATGTATTTCAGCATTTTATTTTATTTGATGACAACAGTGACATGTCAGACAAATTTTAAAGTAATATACACAATGTAATTAATGAAAATAATTTGACTCTTACTTCTATAATAAGTGATATGTTCGCACCCCTCGATTGTAATTGAATGATTGTTGCTGACCTTTTTCAACGCTAGATGGTGCATGAAGCAATATTTTGCGGGTCGCCATTGCACTATTTGGAAAAGGCATGAATGGATCATATTGTTAATATGATGTATTTGCTGATTGGTAAGGTAAGGTAAGGTAAGTATAACCAAATTGACAGATTGATGTATTTATATACCACTTGAAATCACTGAAGTGGGGTCGATTTTTGATGTTGGAGTTCCACAGTTGTGGTGAAATGTAACTATCGAAAATGACAGTACACTTTTCCTAAAAGGAAGAGCATACAAATGGCTTCTTTCTGTCTGTGACGTGTTCTTATTCTCTCGAGAAAAGGTGTTTGGTATTCATCTCTATATGTGCATGTGCAAATTTTGTTTGCTTCGGTGATTTTATTGAAGGTGATTCTGATTCTCGCGAAGGTGATTCTGATTCAAGAATGTTTCATGGAACAAGATGATTACAACAACGTAATCTAGTGTTAGGTAACGAGTAACCACGAGAACAGGTTTCGGACGATTCTGCTGTCGAAACATGCGGTGGTCACTGAACCAGGAAGTTTTGTAAAAAAATATCCAGAGATGTGTTTGGAGACCTATGAGCACCTGATGGTCTTTGCAATAATTACTGAGACAGCTGGTATCATGTGAGACGCTCTGAGAGACGTAATAATAATGTTGGACAGTTAAAGATTTTCAGAATAATAGATGATCATCCGGAAGTATTGAAAAAATATCCAAAGATTTTTTTGGAGATCTGATCTGATCACCTGAAGGTCTTTGAGAGACGCAAGTTCCAGATTAGATGGCAGTATGTAACCCAACAGCGACGGAACTTTCCAAACTGGATAACGTGGTGGATATCATGCGCTAAACCGAAAATTCTTTCTTTTTTTCGGTGGAAATCTCGCGACGTGTACAGGGAATTTCATGCTGAACACCAACGTTTGTATTCTAGGCGAGTAAGAGAGGTGCCACAGTCGGAAGAAGTGTTAGTTTGTTTACTAAAATGAACCGCCCATTTTGTTATAAGAAATGCTCCTCGTGTTTATTAGCGAAATTCACATCAAAGATTGATTAATTGCGTAGGAAATCAGTTTGGCACGGCATTTGTAACCAGCATACACCTTCCGGTCGTATGAAACATTTCAAAAACTGTCCAAATCCGCAGATAAAAAAATTTGTTTTGAATTTCTGTATGGCAAAATAGTGAACTTTTCGTGAACATTAACGGCACTGGGAGACAGTGAGTTCCTGCCCACCTGTCCTAAAAACATCTCGCGCCAGGGGGACCCTTTGTCTATGATACTGTTCGTCATCTACCTCCATCCGTTTCTGCAACAATTGGAGCGACTCGTCGGCCCCGATCTCGTGGTGGCTTACGCAGATGATGTGTCTGTTATAGTTCCCAATACACGCGTGATTGAGCGCATCAATGACCTGTTCGGACGTTTTGAACGTGCCGCCGGCGCAAAGCTCAACAGATTGAAAACTGTTGCAATCAACGTAGGGCTCATTGATGGAAATCCACTGAATGTGCCATGGTTGCAAACAGTAGAAACAGTGAAGATTCTTGGCATTTATTTCACTAACTCAATCCGCGCAATGACTAAGATTAATTGGGATGCTCAAGTTACCAAATTTGCTCAACATTAGTGGCTGCACTCGATGAGGGGACTTAACCTTCAACAGAAGGTTATTTTGCTAAATACCTATATCACGGCAAGGATTTGGTACGTGGCATCAATCCTTCCACCATATTGTGTCCACACAGCGAAAATCACAGCAACCATGGGTTCCTTCTTGTGGCGCGGCAAACCGGCGCGGGTTCCTATGGAACAATTGGCACGAGACAAAGCATCTGGCGGACTAAAGTTGCAGCTACCGGCACTCAAATGCAAAGCGCTTCTGGTGAACCGTCACGTACAGGATAGTGGCTCCCTTCCCTACTATCAGTCCCTTCTGAACCAAGCAATTCCTCCTCCCGCAGATCTTCAGAACACCCTCCAGCGACCAAATTCATCGTGTTCTTCTGGAGCGGACAGATACACCACGGGTCGAGAGAAAATATCCTGGATCAAACTGGAGACATATATGGACGAATATCGGGTCGAAACAACTGTCATCAAGCCATCGGAGCAGCTTGTATATGCTGATCAACGAGAAGACGGAGCATAGAAGGTTGATGAAGATCATCCAACGGGCAGACGGCGAGAGCTACGGTTAAAACATTGCAGCACAAGTTCAGCGTCTGCTCCCGCGTGGCGCACGCATGGGCTTCCATACAGCAGAGGACTACGACGATACTCGACGGCTGGCAAAGGCTGTCCATCGAGGATCTGCTTCGACCAGAACTTCTGAACATAGGGCTAAGAAAACGAAACGAAATTTTGAAAATCTTTGTATTGTACATCGACTATGTTAATTCTGTTAACGATATAATAGATGTTAGTGCCCTAAATTTTTACATCGCAGATCATTGCAGCAAAGGGCAAGAACGATGAGAACAAAAAGTTCACTTTTCCAATAGTAATTCCCATATAAACTTCAAAGGGCCAGTGCAGTATGAATTCACATCCAAATGAGCTCAAATTTTAATTTTATTCCCTGACGCTTTTGATGTTTTGAAACTATCTAAAAATATCTAAGATATCGGTGCTTGCTAAAAGTTCTCGCATTTTTTAATTAATGGAACTTCGTTGATGTTCTCTATTCAACTCGGCTAAATGTTAGCAATGGTTTTAAGTGCTTGAAACTTCCATAATTTTTATTGCGTTCCAGAAATTCTCTCGGAGCTTTGCTGAACTTTCCGGATATTCCCTTAATTTTTTCGAAACTTCTTAAAGGTTTTTGCAATTTTCTTGAAATTATTTGAATTGCCTTTTGATTCTCTGATCTATCTGGATGTTTTCGGAGCTTCCCTGAAGCTCTCAATTCTATGGAAGTTTGCGGGTTCTGCTGTGAAATAAATAGAATTCTCGTAAGCACCTTTAAACTTTTATGAAATTCTCTAGACTTCTGTGAAGCACATATTAATACATTGGTTAGCATAGAAAGCTCTCAATTAATAACTGTGGAAATCCAGCAAAGAACACTAAGTTGAGAGTAGCCGTAACGGCGTAAGCTCGTGCAAAAGAGCGAAAAACGAGCTTCGCTGGAAGAAGACATCAGAGTTTAGAAGACTTTTATAGATAAATCATGATCCCAACTTTTGTGTCACTTATGCCAACAATGCCCATATTACATCGCATCTCGCTAGTCGCTGGCTAATGTTTCTGTTTTTTGTTTGTCTCTTTATGCTCAGCTTAGTTCCTAGTCCGATACAAAGTTTTTTTTTTGAAGGCCAGTCCAACGAGTCCAACAGCAAGGCGTACGTGCAGCAGCAGGAGCACAGAGTTTGTAGCGACATCAAGAACCAACAAAACAAGAATTAGTAATCAGGTATTCCAATGCGCGAGGAATGTCGAGCGGAGCGCGGAAGAGCAACAAACTCCTCCCTCAAACGTAAACGTATTTTTATTTTTTTCGATAATACTTTTCTTTTGTTCCCATCAGACTCAGACAACTCTTGTTGTTTTGAATGCTTTTCTCGTTGCTTCGTTGCGCATAAAAATGCACCCAGATTAACCTGAATACGGAGAGTAATTGGTTTTTCACACTTACGGTTACGGGAGGCAGACGAAATGCTTCTCTTCGCGCTTTATCGGTGGCAAATCGCAGTCGCAAAATAACAATCGTACCACTCCGCAATCTTTTGAAAAAAATGATAGCACCACAAAAAAACCACACGATAATAAACAGCTGATGAAATAATTGTACGTTCTTTCCGTCTCAAAATGGTTTCTTCTGACGATGCAGGGAAGAGAACTGCTTTTTTCAACAAATTACACTTGTCTCAGCCAACGCACTTCACACCAATCAACACGGTGCACTTTCAATCCTTTCGAATGATATGATGTTTCACAGTTTTACCACCGATTTAATGGCAAATTTAAGCAAATTTCCGGTCCAAGAACTTTTTGCGACGATAGGAAAAACGGCTGCTTTTTTTTTTTTATTTTGCGATGCGATGTTTGTGTTTGTCTTCTTTGCGAATCGACACTCGCTGTTCTTTTTGCTTTGCTTTGTTTTCGCTTTTTGACATCGGTCGGACAAGATTTGACGTTTCCCATCGGATCGCAACAAGATCGCCCCGAATTTAGGTCAACTGGCGAGGGGCGCTCAAATGTGTACCATTCGGATTAATATTTCGGACACCTCACGCTAACTTGAAAGTACTCATTAATGAGTAAAAAAAGACCCATTTTGAAGAAAAGTGGCTTAACTCATTAATGATTAAACAATTTTACCCATTAATGAGTATCTGTTACCCATTATTGATTATCAATTACTCATTAATGGGTAACAGATACTCATTAATGGGTAAAAAATTTACTCATTTAATGAGTTAAGCCACTTTTCTTCAAAATGGGTCTTTTTCAACCATTAATGGATACTTTCAAGTTAGCGTGCTTCATGTTTCGGACTGTGTAAAATTCTAGATAGAGCTGGAATTAGGGCGAAACAGCTTTTGTAAACAATGACTTCTATCGATGATTTTTGGGTACTCAAGGCACGCCCACGCAGACCAACATAATCATCGGATAGTGGAAGTCTTTTCCTACCCGGAAGTCTTTTCCTATCCTAGGATGTTGGTTTGCGTGGGCGAGCCTTGATTTTCTAGAAATCATTGATAGAAGTCCAGAGCAAATTTTCATTATGTCGTAAGTAACATTCGCACCGATCCGAGAAAAATAAAGTTTTGTTTTGATGACAGAAAAGTTATTCCTATTTTCTATTAAACTCGTATGATCTCATAGTGATAGCAATGTTTAACATATATAGCAGGGTTCTAATCATACAAATGCAATTCGCTAGCTTTCATGTTAAAAAAATACTGGTTTTTAAGTCAAAAGTTATTATACGTCGTTTGGTGGCCCCTATTGTTACTTAAGTCAAAGTGTATTTACCAGGATATTCGGGAGAATTATCAATTACGTCTCCTTACGTGCAGCCCATTCATCATTTTAGGACCACCGAAATCATCTTAGCAACAAACAGTTCGATTTATTCACTTTAATAATGAGAAAGCGAAACGACGAACGTACACTTTTCACGGGTTTCTCAGCGCTGTTACTTAAGTCAAACGGCATCTCCATAGAAATCTGGTGACTTAAATAACATCGAAAACTATTTTGATCGGAAGGTGATTACGTCAAAAAGCAATTTGACTGGTAAATAAATTTAAAAATGGGATGTGATCCTATATTCGGACAGTATATAGTGTAATAGCAGGAGCATCGATTGACACTGATAGCTCGACTTTGTTTACCTTTGTTACTTTCGACGTAATGAAAATTTGCTCTTGAAGTCATTGTTTACAAAAGCTGTTAGGCCCTAATTCCAGCTCTATCTAGAATTATATTATATTGAAATACCTGTAATGTAATTTAATATAATGATGTAAACATTGAAAATTGTTCACGCTTGGTCCTTTAGTATGACAATAATTTTTATATTGTCGCGCTTATGTTAAATTCTCATTTGGTTAGGTCGAAACGCGCCGCTCATAAGCGCGATGCAACCAACAATCAATACGAAACTAACGATTTTAAATTGGCTCACTACTTGACTAGCCTATTGGTCCCAAGCAAACGATTAACTTATCCCATTCTAGTCGAAATTCTAGTACTACGCAATGTTTGTTTTGATTCGCTATGAAAGTTTGACAGATAAAATGAGGGGTTATTGGTTTTTCCTATGTTTAAAGGGGTGAATCGATTAGCTTGGGACAGAAGAGAGTACCAGAGCTGAGCCAAAAAGTTGAGCACGTTATTCCGGGACCTTCTAGTCTTAGAGTTACCTCTATGATGCAACCTTTATGCAACCCCGCCCATAAGGATTATACACAGGTGTGTAACTTTGATAGTATTTTATGGCAGCGGCTTGAGGATCGAATCCTGGATAAAGAGCCGCCGTGTGTTAATTCAATGGGTGCAGTCGTACGGCCATAAACAGAAAACAGATGGTATAATCAACAATCAATACGAAACTAACGATTTTAAATTGGCTCACCACTTGACTAGCCTATTGGTCCCAAGCAAACAATTAACGTACCCCATTTTAGTCGAAATTCTAGTACTACACAATGTTTGTTTTGATTCACTATGAAAATTTGACAGATAAAATGAGGGGTTAGTGGATTTTCCTATGTTTCGAGGGGTGAATCGATTAGCTTGGGACCAAAGAGAGTACCAGAGCTGAGCCAAAAAATTGAGCACGTTATTTCGGGACCTTCTAGTCTTAGAGTTACCTCTATGGTATAATCCCTTTTTGAGAAATTATCCTACCACACACAATAGTGTTACAAACACAACATTGCAATTATTAAAAATCGATAATCAGTTAAAGTTCTCACGGTCGGTCATTGATCTTGCGAGAATGAGTAGGAAGAAAGTGAAATTATTCCGGCAAGTAAAGATCATTCACTCCAAAGGAAGCGCAAAGAGAGAAAGTAATATCAACAATCAATACGAAACTAACGATTTAAATTGGCTCACCACTTTAGTAGCCTATTGGTCCCAAGCAAACGATTAACGTACCCTATTCTAGTTGAAATTCTATTACTACACTATGTTTGTTTTGATTCGCTATGAAAGTTTGACAGATAACATCAGGGGTGTGTGGATTCATGCAGAACATGCAGGGGTGAGTGAAATAGCTTGGGACTGCTTGGGACCGTTGTTCTGGTACTGAGTGAGCCAAAAATAATAATGATTTTCTTCGGGACCCAGTGGTCTTAGAGTTACCTCTATGATTATACCATCTGTTTTCTGTTTATGGCCGTACGACCATAGAGGTAACTCTAAGACAAGTAGGTCCCGAAGAAACGTGCTCAACTTTTTGGCTCACCTCTGGTACTATCTTCGGTCCCAAGCTTGTCGAATCACCCCTCGAAACATAGGAAAAACCAATAACCCCTCATTTTATCTGTCAAACTTTCATAGCGAATCAAAACAAACATTGCGTAGTACTAGAATTTCGACTAGAATAGGGTACGTTAATCGTTTGCTTGGGACCAATAGGCTAGTCAAGTAGTGAGCCAATTTAAAATCGTTAGTTTCGTATTGATTGTTGGTACGACTGCGCCCATTGAATTAACACACGGCGGCTCTGTATCCAGGATTCACTTCTCAAGCCGCTGCCATAAAATACTATCAAAGTTATACCAAAGATGAAACTGTCGGAAGAAAAACTTTCTATTTTAGTGTCTTCTTTCACGGTCCCTTTCATCCAATGAGAGCCCCCCGTATTCAAGGTAATTTTGTGGTTTTGCAGTTTTGCTGCCCCCTCGGAAGAGATGAAATTTTGCGCTCATTTTTATCAAAACAATCACACCAAAATCAGAGGTGTCCCATTTTTAATTACTCGATTAACAACTAATCGATTATTTTTTGTTCGCTGTGCTGCCATTTTTCCACCAATGAGAGTGCAGCACATGTTTGAAACGATCGGTGATGATCCTGTGGAGATGTTAATGCTTATATCGGCATGATCTAACCGACTATAAATAGTTTACTTTTCGGTTCGTTAATCGATTAAACGATTATTCGAATGAAAATCGGACATCACTAGATGAATGTGAAACGTCATTTCAAATATAAGGCCGTTCATAAATAATGATACAATTTGAAAGGGACCGGGGCTAATCACAAATTACGTCTCCATGGTAACTGAAATAAACACGAGTGTTCACCGGTTGGTTATACACCTGTGTATAATCCTTATGTTCGGGGTTGCATATGGTTGCATCGCGCATTGCATAGGAAAATCCACGAACCCCTCATTTTATCTGTCAAACTTTCATAGCGAATCAAAACAAACATAGTGTAGTACTAGAATTTCGACCAGAATGGGGTACATTAATCGATTTGTTTGGGACCGACAGGCTAGTCAAGTAGTGAGCCAATTTAAAATCGTTAGTTTCCACTAGAAATACTCAGAGGGAGAGATGGGCGGAGAGAATGTTTTGGGCCAAATGAACTGTCAAAATCAGAGCCAATCGAACATTCCAATTAGATTTTTTCGATGATTTCTTATTCTTACTAGAATAAATTTGAGAGTATTGCAATCGAACAGAAATTTAATCAACTTTATGTTTTGTGTGCTTCTCAAATTCAACTAGTTTATGGAACCAAAAACAATATTCTAACTCTATTGATTAATTGATCTTCGTTGGTTAATGAATGGCACCAAGAAATGTGCAAAATATTGCCATGCAATCAATTATTATTTTGCACGTAAACCGAATCAAAAATAAAAGTCATTTGAAATGCTAGCTTCTCGCAAGGGTTGCAAGATTATTTAGGAACAAATCCCTGCTGCCGAATTGTATTTTATTTTCTCCGCCTATTTCTCCCTCTGAGTATTTCTAGTTTCCACCGTTCAGTTCTACCATAGAGGTAACTCTAAGACCAGAAGGTCCCGAAGAAACGAGCTGAACTTTTTGGCTCAGCTCTGGTACTATCTTCGGTCCCAAGCTAATCGATGCGCCCCTCGAAACATAGAAAAATCCAGTAACCCCTAATTTTATCTGTCAAACTTTCATAGCAAATCAAAACAAACATAGTGTAGTACTAGAATTTATACTAGAATGGGATACGTTAATCGATTTGCTTGGGACCAGTAGGCTAGTCAAGTAATGAGCCAATTTAAAATCGTTAGTTTCGTATTGATTGTTGGTTCTACCATGTTCTACGGCGCCTAGGCACAAACTCTTCTAACATTTTAATAATTCAGTGTCAACATTTCAAATGGCCGTAATTGGTTTTGTAAACAATGGCTTTAGCCGTCGATTTCTCGCGAATAAAATCTCACACATGGAAATAAATAACACCAACAGGTAGCGGAAAGAGTTAAGAACTAAATGATCAACATATTTGTTCCGTCCACTAGCGGTCCTACGTCAAGTTTCCGTTCGTGCCCCTAGGCACAGACCACAGAACAGAAGGGGAAGTGCAAACAAATCGGTGAATCAAAAAGTGTTCGTTTTTCTGCTCAACAAGCGATGTGTTGTGGAAGCGTTCCACACGGGCTTTCTATGTACACTCCTAGGTGCACTCACACTATCATAGCATGCTGCCTATCTTAACTGCAGGCAGAAGATGCCTTCTACCGCTAGGTGCGCTAGTGTTCGCAAATGACAAGTGGAGCCACTTTCTGATCCGAAGTTCCACTCCTGTGCACAGACCCTTCTACTTTTTTAGATACGAAACATTGATACATAAATACGTTCCAGACCCATGTCCATGTTCTTGGATCATTAAAAAATAACTTTTTCCCTGGATTTTAATTGTTCAAGTTTAAGACTTATAAAATAAATATTTGTTTCACTTTCCCACATGTTTGGTGATATCATAATAGGGGAAATGACGGCTTCGGCATGCCAGACTATTTTCGGCAACCCAAATTGAAACACTATTTTCACTGGATTTTCTTGCGAAAACACTTCGCATGCATTCAGCAAACGATTCTTTATGCTTTCAGCTTTAATTTGACTATACTTTTACCACTGAGAAAAAGCAATCTAGCAAGGTTTTCTTGAAATGAAACACACGCACTACAAATTGTAGCTGATTTCGAGTTGCCGATAATAGAACAGTAGATTTACATGCAGTTCAAATGGAACGGTTGCCGAAGAAAAACTGGTTGCCGACAATACTCGCTCTCACTAGAGAAGATTGGAGCTTTGTAAAAGCGTTTCAAAACAGTTTTTGACAATTCTTTCGACTGAAATTGTTAGAGCAGCTGGCAGCAAAAGATTGTAAACAACAGAGCTGCCAGGTGGTTTTATAAAAAATCTGTATCCACTCTATTAAAAAATCTGTATTTTCTGTATTGACGATTTTTTTTCTTAATTAATCATGTTTTGTTGTTTTACAAATACAGTGCATACAAAATAACCATAAAAAGTGCTTAACCACCTATTCGGGCTATCGTACTAACCATACGGGATATAATTGCGCCATTTGTGATATCGTCCGTACTTATTTATAAGAGTGATATGAAGCCGTTTGAAAATGTATGGAGATTTTAGTTTCTATTCATTATCTTCCTGATAAGCAGTTTTAAATGCAAAAAAGTGCACGAGTTCATTACTATTTGATATTTTTAATATAGATGAATACAATTAATTACATCATTTGTTTGGTAGTTACACCGAAAAGTCGAGAGATGTTGCCCCGCCAGTGCTGGTAAAATCATTTTTGCAGTATGGAGAAAAGCGGTTGGTCCTCTGGTTGTGAATGCTGTCAAAAACACCATAACATTCATTTTATAAAAATCTGTATAAATCTGTATTGTAATTTAAAATTCTGTGATAAATCTGTATTCTGTATCGGGTCTGTATTAAGATTAAAAAATCTGTATAATACAGATAAATCTGTATAAATGGCAGCGCTGGTAAACAAACCAATACTGCATATGTGTGCGTTCCTTACAGAAAAGGGCTATAGAAAGAAGGTCACTGCTTAGGTTGCCGAGAATACGTAAATTCCCCTATGTAGCGTTTAATGCATTTATTAATAGATTCCCTGATTTCCCAGGTTTTTCTCAGGTAGTCGACACCCTGTCCTTCCGTTCGCATTGAAAAGTACTACCGGCTACTTACTGCGACTGAATGGGCCATTTATTTTCCGAAATCAAGAACCCGCTGGTACCCGTTTACGGTCTATTTATTCAGGAAGGAAATACATTGAGATAGCAATTATGGTTATATTAAATGTAGCATATTAAGATATTTAATAGTCAAATTGATATACTTGTTCTTGTGCATCATCCTAATCGTCATGGACAATGGCCTTTTTCTCGGCGTCCTTCTTGCTGGATTTCTTCTTCTTGGCCGGTGTTTTCTCCGGTTTCTCAGGCTTCTCCGGAGTTTCATTTTCTCCTGGATGCGGTCCGGAAGTGGGGCCAACCGGTGGTTGTGGGGGTCCACCCGGTGCTGGCCCTCCGGCTCCAGCATTTGGAGGCGGAGCACCTCCTTGAGTAGGCCCCGGACCGTATGGTGAGTGCGGATGATGACCTTCGCTGTTTGGTCCACCATGGCCATGCGGATCAGCGCCGTAGTGGCCCATTGGTCCGCCATGACCGGGGCGTGGTGGTCCTGGCATGTACTGACCGGGCGGAGGAGGAGCGTACTGCTGATGGTAAGGATAGTGCCCATACTGACCGTAGGATTGAGGGTGAGCTCCGTAGCCGCTCGGGAGATAGTATGGGCGTGGGGGCCCAGCGTGTGGATATCCCGGATAACCCGAGTGGGATGGCATTCCTGGGTGCGGTTGCATGTGCGGCGGCATATGATGATTTGGTGGTGGCGGAGGAGGTGCCTGGTGATGGGGAACGGTTACGTTCGGAGGTGGAACGTGTGATTCAGCGCTGTGTGGTGGGTTCGATGGATAAGAAACTGATGGGGCAGAAGTCGGCACCAGTGGAACATGGTGATGTGGAGGAGGTGGAGGCGTAGGAGCAGCAGAAGCCGGTGGCGGAGCAATTGGAACTGCAGGCGATGGAATTTCTGGTTTTTGTTCCGGAACGACCGGTGACTGTGCTGGCGGAGCACGGTAAGGTTCTAGAAACATAAAGAAATATTATAATCAGTTCTAAAGGCTACCTTATTTCAACTTACCCGGCGTTGGAACAACCGTGGATGGCACCGAAACTGGTGGTGCCTGCTCTAAAGCTGGTGGTGGCTTATGCTCTACGGTTGCTTCCTTAACAATTTCCTCTGGCTGTTTGGAAACCTGTGCAACTGGTTTAACTGGCTGCTCATCGATTTGCATCTGTTCTTCCTTTTCGTCTTTCTTCGCGGGTGCAGCAGTTGCCTCTTGAGGTGACTTCTCCGGAGTGTCCTGCACTGGACGAGATTCTGGTGAAGCAACTGCGGCTTCTGGTGCCGCCACTGCAACGCTCTGTCCGATTTGTTCCACTGGTTTTGGCCCAGGCAAACCTTTCTGCTGTTCCTCAACGGTACGCAGACGTTCCCGTTTCAACATCTCATACTGACGTTCAACCATCTTCTGGAAAGTCTCGTCATCGACGGCCGGCTTGCAATGTTTCTTCAGTTCCTCCTGGAACTGCTCGCTCGATTCCACAAATTTACGTTTCCGATTATCAAACTTCTCCTCAATAAGTTGCAGTTCGTGTTGCAATTTCATCTGATGCATAGCTAGCGATTGAACCTGCCTCTTCAGAACGTGCATTCTTTGAGTAGTCACTACCGAGCGAACATCCGGTACAACTGCATCCGAAAATATCTCATTAATCAAACGATGGTTCCGGGAAAACCTAGCATAAGCAACATGCTTAAACGAATAACCATCATCCTGGTCTTCCTCGTCCTCTGCCGGCTGAATATCAATCCTACGATCTTGCTGTCCACCCTTTGAACTGGACCTCGGATTCTCATGCCCGTCCCCATCGCCACCGGGCTTCGATTTGTTTTTAGCCGTTAGATAAGCCAAATAAGCTGGTGAACTATGATAAGCCTTCAAATTCTTCTCGTACTCCACCTTCTCCGCCTCGTACTCCGTAATGTACTCTTCCTTGTCGCTCTCAGGTAAATCACGCCATTGCTGCCCGATAATCTTACCCACTTCCCATAGCTTCAGGTCCGAATTGGATGCCTTAATCGAGTCCCACACTTTCCGCGAGTATCGCATATATGGCATAAGCGGTTTCTCCGGCGCCTTCGGGGGCTTTAAGATCTTCGCCTCGGCCGTCGTGGCCGATTTGCCAAGCTTCTGCGGAGTGAAAGCCGGATTACCATGCGGGCTGTGCATAAACGGGTTGGAGTTGTCCTGTTTGCGGCTTTCCGAGCCGGATCCCGAGGGGCGCAGTCGTTGCGTTGTTGGGGTCGATACCGGTACATGTTGTTTGTAGTTTGTTGGGAGCGCCATTTTGGATTCCTTCTTTGACGTGTAAATACTGCTGGAAGAAAAATCGATTTTCCAGATGATTTTGCTTATTTTTGATGGAAATTTCACTTACCCGTGCTAGAAAGGATAATGAACTCCCTGGTTTTTTCAACTTTATACGGATTAACACCGATTTTCACGATTAATTTTGTTTAAAAGCCATTTGTTGACAAGAAAGCCAACCAGGAGATGCTTCACTTTTTCACTGACAGATGCAAGGTCTGTCTGTTTGTGCAAGGTGTTGTCAATTAAGTGTCAAGCTACATGAAAACCCTGATAAAGTGAACTGGCGAATATGTTATCGAAAAGGTGATGGCTATTAGGTCGATTGAAGACGGGGTGCACGGTAACCAGCGTAACACATTAATGTGCAAAATTTCACACATTTCGTGAAAAAAGGGGCCTTCACAGAAAAAAAAGTTGTTGAATATTACATCCAAACTTCTGCAACCAGATCAATCCATCGGTTGTGTAATATAACGTTGTACGATGTACATCGTTTTTGTGAACAAAATTACATCCATTGATGTAATATTGTATCTGCTTTTTGCTATTACATCATTATTTCATACATCAGCTTGAATTACATTGATCGATATTACATTTTTTTTGCTGTGTAGGTTCTCACCTGCGGCATCCCAATCACGGCCTCTCCAATTAATTGCAAATGCACCCTTTGCTTGATCTTTCTTCTCGGGTGGCACGTACCCATTCGTCTTCCTCCTGCAGTGAGAAGACCAATGCCCGTGTCAAGAATTAATTTCGGACAAGTTACCCTGAACGGTAGCCGCTACTGATTAATATTGGATCTCTACAGTTGCGAAACGCTTATGAAACTCTATTACTGATTCTAACGCAGCAAGTCAGTGGTATAGCTGGCGGTCCTTTCCATGTCTTACTCTGATATCTGGTGCTCTGGACTGCGGTCATTTTAGCTCCAAATAATCCTCCCGCCGGTTGTGCTATTTCTTTAAGGTTCTACAAAGGGTCATTATTTTGTTTACTTCTTCTTTTTGAAATATTCTTCGATCATCATTTTCTAAATGTATTGGTAAAATTCATTGGAAGTGCATGTCCCAACGCCAAAACTGCTAATTTTTCATAAATATCAACTGGTATGGTGAGGAACACTTAACCATCTCTTTTCTTCCTTCATTTCAATATTGTGTGTGGCAGGATAATTTTTCAAAAAGGGATTATACCATCTGTTTTCTGTTTATGGCCGTACGACTGCGCCCATTGAATTAACACACGGCGGCTCTTTATCCAGGATTCGCTCCTCAAGCCGCTGCCATAAAATACTATCAAAGTTACACACCTGTGTATAATCCTTATGGGCGGGGTTGCATCGCGCTTATGAGCGGCGCGTTTCGACCGTAACCAAATGAGAATTTAACATAAGCGCGACAATACAACAGCAAATGTGATGTCACACTATCTAGTGGATAAGAATGTAGCAGACAAAACATTCACACTGCCAGACTGCGCTTGTTTACACCCCTGAGCGGGAAAGTGAATACCAGGCTACGTGCATTGCTGCCATCAACCCTGTTAGCAACCGGTTAACACTCGTGTTTATTTCAGTTACCATGGAGACGTAATTTGTGATTAGCCCCGGTCCCTTTCAAATTGTATCATTATTTATGAACGGCCTTATATTTGAAATGACGTTTCACGGAGATGAAAAACTACCCAAAATTAAGTACTTTTGGCTCAATTCCGGGGTTCAGCCCAATAACCCAAATTTGAGTAAATCGCATATAGTAGTTTCCATTTAACACCAGCAAAAAATTACCTACTCTTAAGTATATTCTACCCAAAATTAGGTTTAATTCACGTAAATTTGAGAATAAGCAATTTACTCAAAAGTAACTTATTGGGCTGAACTATATCGTTGGGTCGAATCTCTCGTTCCTTTTTTGACAACAATAACGAGTGCAAGTGAGAGGCTGAAGTCAATATTAAGTAAAAAGAACTCAAATTTTGGGTTGTATTTTTTCTCCGTGTTCACATTCATCTAGTGATGTCCGATTTTCATTCGAATAATCGTTTAATCGATTAACGAACCGAAAAGTAAACTATTTATAATCGGTTAGATCATGCCGATATAAGCATTAACATCTCCACAGGATCATCACCGATCGTTTCAAACATGTGTTGCACTCTCATTGGTGGAAAAATGGCAGCACAGCGAACAAAAAATAATCGATTAGTTGTTAATCGAGTAATTAAAAAATGGGACATCTCTGATTTTGGTGTGATTGTTTTGATAAAAATGAGCGCAAAATTTCATCTCTTCCGAGGGGGCAGCAAAACCACAAAATTACCTTGAATACGGGGGGTTCTCATTGGATGAAAGGGACCGTGAAAGAAGACACTAAAATAGAAAGTTTTTCTTCCGACAGTTTCATCTTAGTATTCATCTTTGCTGTTACACACAAAGAACAAAAATTGTTCCTATAAAAATAATGAAATTTCAATTTAAAAGTTTCTCCAATTTCGTAGTTTTAACAACGGAACTATTCAAAATCAAAACATTTTTTTCGGATTAAAAGTGTTTCTTTAAATTTCAACTTGTATTTTCAAAAGTTAATTTTTTAAAATAAAAGTCGCAGATCTTTCAAAACTTCCTCGAGATTGCGAAGATTTTGGCATCACTTGACCTTCGTTTGCCGCTTAATTTGAAAGCGTGAAAAATAAACCATATTGCTGTGTTTTCTACGTTTCCACATTACTCTCCCGTCGGTATCTCTTTCGGACTGGAATCGGTTCCCAAAAAGTGGTACGCCACCGCTAATTCATTTTCATCGGATTGCAGGTGATCGTCAAAGCAGCCAACGGAGGGAAGCAATGTTAGATGAAACATAAACTCTATCATAACATGGAGACAATGATGGCGTGCTGGAATTGACGGTAATTTGGTATAATTTTCAATGAATTTCCGATTGTTCTAATTGAGATGTTTTAATTTTCATCAGCCTCAGTCTTGCCGGAAAGGAAGGTTAGGGTACGGCCAGGGTAGACGCGATTCGCGACGCGACGCGACCAATTCAAAAGAACCTTATTATTTATTATTATTCCTTGCGTGAGTCGCATCGCATCGCGTCGCGTGTTGCGTCTACCCTGGCCACGGCCTTACTCCCACCTCGATTCCCACCCCCATCAAGATGCCACTTTCATTCAAGTACCCCCACACCGAGTCCGTCAGGAGTAAATTATTCCAGCTTTGATCAACAATCTTTAAAATAATACAATTCATACTGTAAAAGCATCGGGAGCGTCACTTCTGCTGCTTTGTAATGGACAATATAATTATTATAAAAACATAAATTAGAATAAAAGGAATTTCCCTGGTTATTTCTTTAAAAAAATAAAAGTAATTGATTTAAATTTTATTCAAATTTAAGATAAAAACGTATGTAATTGCTAATGCTTATCATTTGAATTAAAATTTGTTATACGTCAATTTAAAAACTATAGGTTTTCAGTTTGACAGTTCTACAATTCGATTTGAAAGTTTCAACTTTTAAAAGTAGAAAGAGAGCTACTTTTGAATTGACAGTTAGGGGACTTTAGTTTTGAATGCTAAATACTTTCTACCAAAAAGAACCAACGCTAACTTTTAATTTTACCAATGGTTTTTTTAAATTTATTAACGATTATTTTTTGTGTGTAGTGTTGAATTCAATTTTCTGTTACTTTTTTAATTGGACCGGTAAAATGTCTAAAATGGTCATTTATGTTTTATTTTATCAGTTTTTGATATTTATCCACCATTAAATACATCCACTCATCTATGTTAATGAGGCAGACTTCGCAATTAATTGTTTTAATAAACTTAAATTCATTGCTAGAGGCAATACATCTGGCGCCGCTGTTTCAATGATACTTTCACGATTGCTAGCAAAGCAATAAAGTAGAAATGGTTTTCTTTGTGATAAATTTTGTTCACCAAGAGTTTTGTGAAGCAGTCGTTTTGAGTTTCGTGTATTCGATTGCGTTTAATTGTGCTATACTTCGAAGAACACAAGTAAGTAAATACAGTGAATGTGTTTTCCCAGGAAATTTTCGATCTAAGATCACGAAATACATGTTTTAAATTTTCGTATTCATAATATATGAATGTATGTGTAAACTAATGGTGATGATTTTTTGATATTTAAAAAAGAAGTAGAACACTAAATTACTTACCCTTTGTAGAACCTTAAACAAACAACAGCAGGGGGTCTGTCATTTTCAGCGTTATGTTGTGATTGAGGATATGGTTGCCAGTAAATTTATTTTTTCTGTTGAAGTTTTGACAACTCCGTAAATACGATGAATCACCCAGAATCACCCTTCCGACACCTAAAAACACACATGAAAAACAATAAGCTAAAACACAAGGTGGCAGAGCGACTTACCCCCTGGTCATTTTTAAATCGTTAGTTTCCACCGGTTTGTTACAACAAGCACTTGTTTGAACATTTTTCAGGTTCTATAATTGTTTTTGACTCCCAAAAGCTCCGTTATCGACTTTAAATCTTTCTCTGCTGAATGAAAGTCATCCGATGCTAACTCAAAAAATCTGGTTGCCAATTACTCTGACCAGGGGGTAAGTTTGACTCTGACCTTCTTACACAGCAAAAAAAAATGTAATATCGATCAATGTAATTCAAGCTGATGTACACACTTAATTTTTTTCGCCGAGATTCCAACAGCCGAGTAATTCTGCAATTTATTTTGCTGAGATTCAGTCAAACAATTACCGAGATTCAGCTAACAAATAACATTTTGCTGAGATATCAGCTAACAAACTGATATTTTGCAGAGATATCAGCAAAAGTAAATGCCGAAGTAATTGGCTGTTGGAGATTTTACCGAGCTAGATTAAGTGTGTATGAAATAATGATGTAATAGCAAAAAGCAGATACAATATTACATCAAAGAATGTAATTTACAACCGATGGATTGACCTGGTTGGAGCAATATTCAACAACTTTTTTTTTCTGTGTAACTCGCTTCTTAAGACTCTGCACGCTATTTCAAAACTCCCAAATTTGGGAAGAATCCACCCAGATCGGTCAAAACTGAACCTACCAAAAAATGGGTAAACTGTGTTGGGAGCTAGGGGAAGGACAGCTCCAAATATCAGTATAAATACCGATGGTGGAAATATTAAATATTTTAATATGTGTGATATTTGCGAATCTTATACTTAGTCTGACAGTTGTTTTTTGTTTGTTTTTGACTATTTTTGTTTTGAGTGTACATTTGACATTCGTTTAATCAAAAATGTATTTCACACGAGAGGCAAGTCATCCCTTTGTGATCTTACTGGCCACCGCCACCAAAATCCACTCCTTGTTCTCATAAATTCGGCATTTTTTGGTAGCTGTTCTCAGTGCACATAATCGGCCGCACTTCCATTCCCAGGAATTAATTTCCACGAATTCTTCATCGTCACCAATGTGTTGTTCTCCTATGGAACGGGAATCGATTGACAACGCCGCCCATGTTAACGGAAGCCCAGAGTGATGGTCCCGTGGTCGTATTACGCTCGATTCGCCATGAAAATGCAACTTGGAGAGATTTGTTGCTGGGGGAACGTCCAGTACCGTTTTTATCATGAAAAGCCGAAGTCGAAATCGATCAGAGCTATCGAAAACGAAAATCTAGGCAAAAATTATGACAAACAGAAAACTGCAGTAAACATAAACAACAACGGTGCAACGTCATTGAGTGTATGCGTTAAAGTTACACTGTTATTTGTTTTTTACTTTGAAGCTTTCCGCTTGACAGTTAATATAATTAATATTTATACTAAAAAGTATAATATCTACCTATTTGAGCAATTTTTACATCAAATATTACTTCAGATCAAGTTGTACTTCCCCTAGGTTGGGAGTGACAAGTTGACAAATGAACAACATTGACATGAATCCGATCCAAGACGGTTTTATGACAGGTGGGCAGGAACTCACGGTCTCCTCGTGTTGATGAGTTCTTTGCCGTTAATGTTCATGAAAAGTTCACTATTTTGCTATACAGAAATTCAAAACAAAAATTTTTATCTGCGGATTTGAACAGTTTTTGACCTGTTTCATACTACCGGAAGGTGTATGCTGGTCACAAATGCCGTGCCAAACTGATTTCCTACTCAATTAATCAATCTTTGATGTGAAATTCGCTAATAAACACGAGGCGCATTTCTTACAGCAAACATGCCATAACAAAATGGGCATGGTTCATTTTAGTAAACAAACTAACACTTCTTCCGGCTGTGGCACCTATGTATTAGGCGCCGAGAATCCGATCGACGTTGTTCATTTGTCAACTTGTCACTCCCAACACAGTTTAACCATTTTTGGGTAGTTTTGAAATAGAGTGTAACGAAAAATAAATCACAAACAGTGCTGGTTGTTCGCAATATTTTCTCTTGGTGGAACTCGCACCACCGCCTAACGTCTGATTATTTTTTCCTCAATTACCGTCCACTCCCTCGTGCGGCTCGTGGTTTGTTTTGATGAATTTTCGCGCGCGCAACCAACTGATTCGCAATCGATTTTTTCCGCACATCGGCCGCCCATCGTCAGGCTGTAAGGATTAAAATTCCACTGCATCAGCTGATGATCCCGATAGAGGAAGCCTCGGTAAGCCAGATTTCCGTTAATCATGGAAGATCCTGTGTTTAAAACCAAGTACCAAAAGTACAAGTACAAAGTGAAGCTGTGGGAAAAGGAATTTCGAAAGCGAAATGGACGGATTCCTTCGAAGGTGAGTTTTGTTGGTGTGGAATGTAACGAAAAACATAACAACCGTAATCTGTTTGCAGCACGACATTCGGGACTCCCCGGCGGAGGTGCGTGATTCGTACAAGATGTATTACAAGCTGAAGACGTCTCTTCTGGAGAACACCCTGCATGATGCGTTGGATGACGATGACGATTTCGATAGCTCGTTGGTGTCGCAAATGGAAGGTAGTTTGTCGCAGGATTGTTCCATCGGTGAGTTCTCCAATCTGGGTGAAATTAAAGCATCCAATGTGTCAATCAGTGCTCTTCTGACGGATCAGATTGAAGGAAAAGTTACCGAGTTTGAAGCGGAACAGTTATCGGAACAAAATGCTAACGCTTGGGGAAAGGATCTCACCAGGAGAAAGCCTGTTGTTGAGCAGGTAAAGGAGAAATCATCGGTGAAACCAAAGGCGAGAGCCCCTACGAAGCTGCTGATGGAAGCTTCTGCTATGGTTCCGAAGCGGAACCCCCGTAAATCTCTGTCTAGCAGTCGGCTATCGTCGAGTAGTTCGTTGTCCGCATCGTTTTTGAGTTCAACCACCGTGTCCAGCTGGAAAGATTCTCTACCAGATTTGGAAACGCTTCTGAATGAGAAATCCAAACAAGCAGCCGTAGAAGTTTCACCGTCTCAATCTGCTGCCTGCAAAGTTATCCAAGAAGCGAAAGAACTGGTGAATCAGTTGGACGAAGGATGGCTAAATCGCCAATCGGGAGAAGCCGGGGTTTGCACACCTGTGCGGAATAGCAGTTCTCAGGCCAAAACATTTGGCTTGAGGAATGTCAATCTGTCCGCTTTGGACTCTCCTGTTGGGAAGGTAGATTCATGCAGTAGCTTCGGTATGTCATCGCTCAGTGTGAATTCCTTTGTTGACGAGGGGATAGGGTCCGAGTTTGAAGCGAGATCGAACCCGCAGATCGTAGTCGCTCAGAGCACTGCGTATGATCTTGCAATTCAGTCCGATTCCGATGGGGTGGTGGAGAATAGCGAGGATGAAACGACAGGCAGTGTTAATGGATCATTCAACTCTGGGCGGGTTCGGCATGTCGCGAAGAAGCGGAAGGTGTTTACCAGTGTGAATTTTAAAGCGGAAGCTAAATGTTCTGAAGGGGATGTGGTGAAAAAGGATTTGCAGGTACTGGCAGCTTCCACCGTGGTTGAAGGTGGGGTGGAAAATCAAGATCCGACGAAAGGTAGCGAATCTCTGGAGGATGCAGAGCCGAAGCCAAAACGGGGACGGAAGAAGGCTCCTGCAAAGCCTAAAGCAGCGAGCAAAGCACGAGTGACGAAGGTGAGAATATTTATCTTAAAGAAAAATGAGTTAATATCTGAGTGCATTCCATGTCTTGTCTTTTCAGGCTCCAGTTCGGCGGACTACACGAGGTCGTAAACCTGTTCAGTACTCGCAACAGGTTGGCAGTGAAGAGGAAACCGGTGACTTTGATCCGGACGATGAGGACAAAGATCCGGATTTCAAAGAAAGCTCTAAAGATCATTCTACATTTGAGGATTTGCAACAGGTTAAGAGTCCTCCAAAAGCTAAGGCCAATGTTCCCGTGGTTAAATCTAGGAAAAAAGCCGAACCAAGACCAGCTCGCAAGTCTGCAGCTAAGCAAGTCTCGCCATCCTCGGGTGGTGAGCGAAAGCGACGATCAGGCAGTTTCAAGAAGAGCCCGGTAGCACCGAGGATCGGTGGCAATACGGGTAAGGGAAAGAAGAGAGTCACGAGACAAACAAGTGTTAAGGATCATCCGAAGGACGAACCAGTGAAAGAGGACGAGTTCGACGATTACGTGCTGGAGTTTGGCATAGAGAGCTTGAACAATGCTCCCAGGGTGGACATTGGGGAGCTGAAGAAAAGTACCCAAGTGGTGGAAAACTTTATTCAAGGCGTTCCTATGAACAATTTCAAGACGAAGAGAGCGGTAGAAGGCGTCAAGATTGAAACTACCAAGGAAGCGGTGTTGAGGAAGAAAGCCGCAGCCGGTAAACTGAACGAGAACTTTGTGCGAATTGATCTCCGGAAGAAGGTCTTTGTACGGGGGAAGAAAACGGTGAACTACAGCAAGTACAAGAAGAGCCTGTGGAAGAAAAAGAAGGCTGCTGCTTTGAGCGGGCCGGAAATGGACATGGGAGGATGCGACGGTGGTGTGTTGACCTGCTTCCAGTGTGGTGGGGTCGGTCACATGGCACGAAGTTGTAAGGTGAAAGGGGAACAATTGCTGCCTTTGGATGCAGACGGTGGAGCGGAAGAATCGTCGTTTCCAACGTTGGATGAAGCAGAATGTATGGCAAAGGCGCAGTCACTGGCCGTCCATGCCAACAAAATCGAAAAGCTTCCTGCGGTGAGTAACCCGCTGTGGAAGCTAGACGAGGCAGAATCTCCTTCAAATCCAGAAGCGAACAGTGAATACAAAGATCTCCCGGAGGAACCAGTACCGGACTATATCGGTCATGCAATCCCGCAGGACTTCCTGAAGAAGTCCGGCATCCTGGAGTACACCGTTGGCAACAAGGACAAAGTCGGTCCTCTCTATCAGATGAACTCGGATGGATCTCTACCGCCGACACCGAAGGAAGTACAGGAAGCGCTGAAAATGTTCGGTCATCAGCAGTTCCGTGCCGGTCAGGAGCGCGCAGTTATGCGGATTCTCTGCGGAATGTCTACCCTGGTCACATTGAGCACGGGATCCGGTAAATCCTTGTGCTACCAACTACCCGCTTATCTCTACAGGAAGCACCGAAAGTGCATCACTCTAGTCATTTCACCGCTCGTTTCGTTGATGGAGGATCAGGTTCATGGGGTTCCTGATTTCCTGAATGCACAGTGTCTCCACACGAATCAGTCCCCCAAGTAGGCGTCAGGTTGGGTGAGAAATCGGTTAGGAAATTAATCATGATCTCCTGTTTTCTTCTGACAGGGTTCGAGCGAAGACGATGGCAGCCATCACCGATGGGGAGTTGGACGTGTTGCTTATTTCTCCGGAAGCGGTCGTATCCGGTGAGAAGTCTACTGGTTTCGGTTCACTGCTACGTCAACTGCCTCCGATAGCATTTGCCTGTATCGATGAGGCGCACTGCGTGTCCCAGTGGAGTCACAACTTCCGGCCGAGCTATCTGATGATCTGTCGGGTGAGTAACAGATGTTCTCTTCTAGTACACGTTGAAGTCTCCCTCTTGCTACTCTAGTATATGTTGAAGTCTCCCTCTAGCAAGTCTTGCTAGATCATAAAGTACCATTTGCAAATGCGTCTCTATCGTTGCCGCAGTCTGGTACAAAGTAACGTTCGCCTCCATGAAAATGCCCAATTTGCTGCTTCGGAATGTCGTGTAATATGTGTAATATCGGCAAATACTTACATACTTAGGTAAAGTTCAATAATATTTTTATTTCATCCAAAAAAATAATTTCAACACAATCAAAATAACGATAATGGTAATCAAACAAACACCTAAAACAGCAAATTCCTTGCCCGATCGATGTCGTTTCCTCGTCGATTCACTTTGACCACCGATTCCGTCGATCGCCGCATGGCCCGGTCGATGTTGCGAACCGTCTGCTCGTAGATCCCGGCCTTGGATACCGAAACCAAATCGGTCGGCTTTCTGAATGCTTCGATTGGCGAAACCGATGGTCGACGGGAAGGCACAGCAAGTGCTCTACCACCACTCGAATGGGGCGAGTCGTTGAGACCCTTCGACAAAAGTGTGTTCCAACGGGATTCACTGCCGCTCCCGGGACGGGAAACAACTCTCTGCCGTTGCTGATTGATCGGTGTCGCCGGTGTACATTTGACCTGTCGAGAATCCATTTGATTGCTCACCAGTACCGGACTCGCAGGCGAAGCAGCCAACACTCCGGGTGATTTGCGTTGTTCCCGTAACTTCCGGATCAAGGCTTCCTCCTTTTTAATCGACACATTCAGCTCATCGTAGTGTTCCTTCAGCTTGTAGATACTTTTCTTTTTAGCTTCATATTTCTCCAGTATCCCGATCCGACCGGCAATGTAGGTGTCCTGTTTATCGTGCTGGAACTTGATCACCTTAAGCGTTTTGGCCAGCAGTTTCTCGGCGGGAATGAAGTAATCCCTCAAATCGCTCGGAAGTGTATCGGGACGAATTTCTACCGTTCGGCACGGTTTTTGGCAAACGCCGCACTGGGTTAGGCTGGTTGCACATCGCCGGCAGAATATGTGCTGACAGGTGGAAAGCAGCAGCGCGCCGACGGATTTTGGCTGCCGGAAGCACACCTCACAAAATTGAAACATTTTCACACTGCCGCGATGAAGAAACTGCACGAAGAACAACAAACAACACTCTCTCTAGTTTAACGTCTGCAGGATTAGGTTCTGCATCGTCGATGTCAATCGTGTCAGATGTCAATTATATACACGGTAATCACAACAAACACTCTTATGACTATAAAGTACGCTCTTTCTTTGGAAAATGGGACTACCCAATAAAGGAGTATACTGTTTTTACTCTCTTTTGCGTAAATTGAATGTACGTCAGAATCTGCATACTTTTTACACCACATAGTAAACTTAAAAATGCGTAGTTTTGACACCCCGAGCAAAGTATAAATGCGTAATTTATACTCCCACATGCAAAGTTAAATGCATAGTTTTTACATTGAAAACAAAAAATACCTACGATAAAACAAATTTTGTATTTCAAGATCGTTTCAAATATTGAATAAAAATGCATAAGAATTTTAACAGTAATATTTATTTATTTTATTAAATGGAATAAATCCTTTCTAGATTTTATTCGTATCAATCGTCAAAACACTTACACCAATCCATCGAATCAGCGGTGCTGCCAACTCCTCCTCGACTCCCAATGGCATCACGTTTGGCGGTTTTTTAACGCCTTTGCTGGACAGTTGTCCCATGATTCGGAGGCATCCGCGGACATGATCTACATTTAGATGAAAATTTAATTTAACACGTCATGAATACTCGATGTCCTTTTTATTCGGTTGAATTTTTTTATTTGGTTAACAATAAAAGTAAATGCTTTAATTACCTGCTAGTTTCGTGAATACGTCCTGTTCCAAAGTGGACAATTCCTCCATTTTCCGCTAACCCACCGCTGAAATAATCCGGGACCGGGAACTGAATTAAAACGCTGCTTTTCCAATGAACGCTGTTTTGAATATGGCGGCACGTCGCGGCATAAATTTTCTTTTCTCAGCGGGGACTACTTTTTACACATTTTTGTTCGTCGTTGACATACTCGGAAATGCATAAAAAGTACTCTTCATTTGTAACTAAAATCTAAACATTTTTTGACGTATAAACCGTATTCTCGAAAATGTGTAAAACATAGTCATAAAAGGAGTATTCTAGAATTACCGTGTACAAGGTCTGGCCCCTACACGCTAACATGAAAGTACTCATTAATGAGTAAAAAAGACCCATTTTGAAGAAAAGTGGCTTAACTCATTAATGATTAAACAATTTTACCCATTAATGAGTATCTGTTACCCATTAATGATTAACAATTACTCATTAATGGGTAACAGATACTCATTAATGGGTAAAAAAATTACTCATTTAATGAGTTAAGCCACTTTTCTTCAAAATGGGTCTTTTTCAACCATTAATGGGTACTTTCAAGTTAGCGTGTAGGCGGGTAATAAAGGTGTCACAGTAGGAAGAATGGATCATTTTAGATGGCTGAGTTTTGAACCCACCACAGCTTTCATTTGGCGCTACTGTATACGGACGAACCAATGTAAAATACTGTGGTAGCCACAGTACGGTGCTGTCAAAACCTCAGCATCTTCAATGATCCATAGTGTTAGTTTGTTTACTAAAATGAACTATGCCCATTTTGTTATGGCAGTTTTGCCACAGACAAACAGACATAACACTCATAAGTTGTTCATCGAACAAGCATTTTATGGTCAATTTGAAAGTATCTCAGTTGGTAGTACTGCCACCTGTGGCGCGCATAGTAAATTCCCTTACGTTTGACGTTTACACACTACCGCCATCTGTTCAGCGTACTACCCACCACAGTGTACTCAACAGAAGGCGGTAATGTTTTAGCGACGATGTTTTACAATGAGAAATATTCAATGTGTTATGTCTGTTTGTCTGTGGTTTTGCTATAAGAAATGCTCCTCGTGTTTATTAGCGAAATTCACATCAAAGGTTGGTTAATTGCGTAGGAAATCAGTTTGGCACGGCATTTGTGACCAGCATACACCTTCCGGTCGTATGAAACAGGCCAAAAACTGTCCAATTCCGCCCATACAATTTTTTGTTTTGAATTTCTGTATGGCAAAATAGTGAACTTTCCGTGAACTTTAACGGCAAAGAACTCACCAACACTGGGAGACCGTGAGCTCCTGTCCACCTGTCATAAACCCATCTCGAGCCCGATCGCTTTGCCGTTAAGGTGATACGGTACGTCATGCAACAATGGCTGTCTCCACAATCATTAAATAAACGTGTTTTGGTATGCGTACAAAAGACATCTTCCTACAAAATAGTAAATTACTAATTACATACCTTAAAAAATGGGCCAAAATTGTATGAATAAGATCTGGATACATATTAGTACACTTTCTCACCAAAATATTGCCAATTCATTCATGCATTCGTAATATTTGCATTAAAAAAGTACGATCAGTCGATTTTGTTCTACTCTGGGCATGTTGTTCGAGACCTTGTATGATTGACATCGGATGGCAACTGGCAACTCCGGCCGGCATTTCATTTTCTCAATCGAATGCTGCTATCTTTTACGATGACTTGAAACATAAGTGATTTATGTTTGAGTCAGAGGGCCATCGCAAAGATTCGTGCCCGAGTTAAAAGCTAACTGAAACAATTCAGTAGGATTTTCCTTGATCTGACTCATATTTTCTTCCAATTGACCTCCAGGTACTCAAGGAAAAACTTGGAGTCCATACGATTCTCGGCTTAACTGCGACTGCTACCGTCCAGACTAGGTATCTATTCCTGTTCTGACACTTATGGACACTTATCTAAAATCGCATTATTCCCTATAACAACAGACTCAGCATCGTCGAGCACCTGGCCGTTCCGGATGGTACCAGTGGCATCATCAGTGATACGCCCCTACCGGACAATCTGATCCTCACGGTGTCGAAGGATGCCAACCGTGATGCGGCGCTGCTCCACCTGCTGCAGTCGGATCGGTTTAGCGAACTCCGATCGATCATCGTGTACTGCACCCGACGGGACGAGTGTGAGCGGATTGCTGCGTTCCTGCGCACCTGTTTCCAGGAAGCGCAGCGAGCGGAATCCGAAGAAACCGGTAGAAAAAGGAAAAGAGTGAACTACACGGCCGAACCGTACCATGCGGGACTGTCATCGGCCAGGAGGCGAACCATTCAGAATGCATTCATGAGTGGAGAGCTGAGAATCGTGGTAGCAACGATCGCCTTCGGGATGGGTATCAACAAGGCGGACATCCGGGCGATTATTCACTACAATATGCCGAAGAATTTCGAGAGCTACGTGCAGGAAGTTGGTCGTGCTGGTCGCGATGGGAACGTCTCTCACTGTCATGTGTTTTTGGATTGCCATGGGAAGGATAGGAACGAACTGAGGAGACACATTTATGCGAATTCTATAGATAGGCACGTGATCAGGAAGCTGCTGCAGAAAATTTTTATGCCGTGTGCCTGTGCGAAGAATTTCAAGGATGAGTAAGTTCTTCTGTTCGATTTGGAATTCACTTGGAATTTCCTGGACCGTTTTTCATTGCAGGAAATTCTCCGATGAGCATCGAAAGCAGATAGAAGCATTGAATGGCATCAACTGGTCTGATGATTTCGACGAAACGATGGAGGAGGCATCAAGTAGCAGTGCCAAAACGGTTAGAAGCAAGCGGATATGTCCAGGGCATGAAGCTTGCTTCTCTGTGGAGTCGACTGTCCAGCAGTTGGACATTCCGGAAGAGAACATTGCAACGTTGCTGTGCTATTTGGAACTACACGAACAGCGGTACATACACGTGCTGAGCAAGGCCTACGTAATGAGCAAAGTAATGTCCTATGCTGGACCAAAAGCCTTACGGAATGCAGCCAAGGATTGTCCACCACTGGCCATGGCAATTGCGCTGGAACTGAAGAAAGGCAACGTTCAGACGGGTTCCACTTTCATTGAGTTCCCGGTTATTGATGTTGCGTCTGCCATCGGTTGGGATAGCGGTGTGGTGAAGTTTCAGCTGAAGAATCTTGAGTGGACCATCGGTTAGTACTATTACCTTGATCTGTGCACTTCAAACATGTTTTTTTTTTAGAAAACAACGCTCGTCAGCGATCTCCTATCAGTGTAAGCTTCTTCGATCTTGGCTTCCGAATTCGAGCTCCGGGAGATCTAACCGATGAGGAATTGGATAAGACCTTGGACTCCTTGTACGATAGGGTTTCGAGTCAGGAAAGGGCTCAGCTACTGCAGCTTCAGTGTGTTTCGCATGCGCTGTCGTCGGTGGCTTTCCAAACGTACCTCCCCATTAGTAGGACCGACTGTCCCCAGGGACCTTCGGATAAGCTGAAGACAATCGTACGGGAGTACTTCCAAACCGATATCAGCAACGAGCAAATCGAACTTATTCCCGAGGTAAAAGTCTCTTGATATTGTGGTTATTACATTCAGAAAATTACAACCAATCTCCTGTCTACTTCCAGATGGACGACACCCCGGACAGCCAGCTGCTGAACGACATTCGAACGCTGATCCATCGCTATCCGGAGAACAATTTCAGTGGCAGGGCTGTAGCGAGGATTTTCCACGGAGTGCAGAGTCCCAACTATCCGGCCGTTATCTGGGGTAGAAGTAACTTTTGGCGTGCCTATACCAGTGTCGACTTTAATCGGATCGTACGCATGGCTAATGCAGAAATTGTGCGCATGCGAACGTGAATAGTTGTCTTCGCTATGCGGATTGATGATAATACTGTTTTTTTTTTGTGCGGTTTACTATTATCAAGCCTGCTTACCTTTTAATGTTGATGTGATAGGTGCTTAGGAAAAAGATTGATTATTGAAAAAAGTCTACTCGTCGGATTGCGTGACCCATGGAAGCTTTATTAAATACATATAATTGTTTTGTACTGAAAGATATTTGAAGATTTTTGTCCAATAGTGAATGTATCAGATCCAAGGAATACAAAATATCTGCAAATGACTAAATGACAAGCGATCAACGAACCGATCATGACAAGCAGCCCGTGCGACACAGCTCACTCGGGGCGGTAGAAGGAAACGAGCAAATTGTTGGCAAGCTGCTTCACGAAGAAAAGCTGAAGATGATACACGTGTGGTAATGGGATTTTTTTGGATATGTCTTTTCTCGATTCAGATCAAGCTATGTCCTCATCCGAGTATTTTGCAGCAAAGAAGGCAAGCAATATATCATTATTTTTCTACCACTCTGATCGAGCTATGTTACAGAGCGAGTTTGTCATGGTAGTCGTAGCAACCGTTTTGTCTGTATCGTTGGTTGCTTTATGTGTTTGGATTCGCTGATCAGATCACATAACAGTGAAATCTGAATCATCCATCGAACAGCAGCAAACACAAATGGCAGATATTGAGAGGCCAGAAATAAAAAAGGCGAGCTGGTATATAAGAGGCTGTTCCGATAGGACCAAACAAGAAGCTCTGGATTTATGATTTGCTCAAAAATGATTTTCTACAATATCATTGCTAGAAAAAGAATGGCATTATATTCTATTGGCATACAATACCGTTGACCCCCGTTAAGGCAAGCGCACAATAGATATGTTTTCGAGTTTTTTGACAGCTAGCCCATGCATTATCTGTCAAAAAACCCGAAAATGTATCTATTGTGCGCCAGCCTTTACTTTGACCGTTCTTAATCTGCACACTTTTTAGTTTGAGCCCCGTTAATCTGTACGCCGTGCAAACTAAAAATTGCTCAAACGTCATCTAGCACTTGAAATGCAGTAAACTGAAATGGAACGATCCGAAACGGAATGCAGCATCAAAACAAAACAGCAAATAACGTTACCAGAAACTCCATTTTCTGATAGTCATAGGGTTACTAGAAGTTCAAATTAAAAACAAACCCCATGCACGAAGTGTCGTTCAGATTAACGGGGGTCCACGGTATTATCACAGACAAACAGATAGAACGCTTGCAATTTGTTTATCGAACACGCATTTAACGGTACACACTAAGATTTTCTTTTCGTGTTCGGTAAATTTTACCGAAATCAAAACAGCTGAACGTTTGGTAAAACTTTGACCTTTATTTTAAAGGCTATTGAATTTGAAAATAGTTTCAAAACATGTTCATGTTGTTGTTGTTTCAAGTGATCTAGAAAACATTTGAAAATCTTCCGAAGTTTCAAATTGTTTTGCTGAAACAGCTCACGAAATTGTATATACATGCTGTCAAATGAACTCTTGGCCCCTCCTCCTCTACTCCAGAAATAACGTATACATGGTTTATGGGACTGCACATGCCCACAAAGCTCACATTACTCTTTTAAAGTTTGATTACATTCTTGTTTCAGCAACCCAGTTTTGGCATTATTTAATATCAAATAAAAACACTTTTTCGAGCATCACGCTCGATGATTTACATTGGCCCTTATTATGAAGTGACCAGTTGTCACTCACGGTGAAGTGATTGCCGTGTAAATCAAATGAGAATCACTTCACCGTGAGTGACAAGTTATCACTTCACCGTGAAGTGAGATCGGTAATAAGGGCCATTATCCGCCTACTGAGGTTGCTGTTTCGATAGTTTCATAATTATAATTCTTAATTTGTTTTCAGTAGAGGGCAACACCTTTACTTGTGGTTCAAACAGTAACTACACAGCAAAAAAAAAATGTAATATCGATCAATGTAATTCAAGCTGATGTATGAAATAATGATGTAATAGCAAAAAGCAGATACAATATTACATCAATGGATGTAATTTTGTTCGCAAAATCGATGTACATCGTACAACGTTATAACACAACCAATGGATTGACCTGGCTGCAGCAGTTTGGATGTAATATTCACCAACTTTTTTTTTCTGTGTACCAAATAACAGACTGAAGTGGTAATTTTTATACGTTAGATGAGGAGGAGATGAAAGTATAGAATTGATAGTTCCGTTAGAGTACGGCAGTGTGAAAATTGCATATAGAGAGTAGACAGCGAGCTAGGACAACTTTTAGGAAGGTACAAATCGGTTTTATCATCTCTCTTTACCAAACTCCCCCTTTGGAGAGGGATAGTGAGGGATTCCCCCCCCCCCGCCAACACTGGCAAAAAGAGATGATCGCCGACCGCTAAAATACCAACAATGTGTTTGAAACAGTTCTACCGATTTTTACCGCACTCCAGTTGTTATTTGAAGGAAGGCATCCTTTGTTAACTCCACGGTACCGGAAAAGATATAGATACATACACAGCAAAAAAATAATTTTGATATCACGTCAAAGTGGATGCACTACAATCATGTCGAAAATGTGGTGTAATATTACTTGCTAAAAAGGACAAAATTATCATTAATACAATGCATGAACTGACATTACGCTGCTTTTACTGCATTTGTTTATTTATGTGGTCATAAAAATTACATGAAATTTTCGACATGATTGTAGTGCATCCACTTTGATGTGATATCAAAATTATTTTTTTGCTGTGTACATTATTAGCAATGATGTGATATAGGGGCTTATTACGGATGTCACTTCACGGTGAAAACTTGTCACTTGTCGTCACGGTGAAGTGATTCCCATTTGATTTGTATGGTAATCACGGCTCTTATTCTGAGTATCACTTCCCTATCACCGTGTTGTGACACCCGTAATAAGGCCCATAAATACAACGGGATGGCCGTTCAGAATAGTTCAACGGATGTGAAATAAGGGAACATTTAAAATTAACACGATTTAAAGTTTCAATGCAACATTACATTTCAAGACCAACAATTTAAAAGGCCTCAACTCCATTTTGTAAACAAACCTACCGAAGTCCGCAAAGGCAAACCAACATAATGAACAGGTAGGATAAATTCTCCTCTACCCGATTGTGGTTTAGGTTTGCAAATGTACACAGCAAAAAAATGTAATATCGATCAATGTAATTCAAGCTGATGTATGAAATGATGATGTAATAGCAAAAAGCAGATACAATATTACATCAATGGATGTAATTTTGTTCGCAAAATCGGTGTACATCGTACAACGTTATATTACACAACCGATGGATTGACCTGGTTGCAGCAGTTTGGATGTAATATTCAACAACTTTTTTTTTCTGTGTAGGTTTCGGTTCGCGAGAAAATGGCCTTACAAGGTTTGTTTACAAAATGGAGTTAAGGCCATTTCAATTGTTGGTCTTGATTTGTTCACTAACAGCAAAGATATCTAATTAACAAGATATCCCACTAATCAATTCCTCATACAAGGCATATAATTACCACCCGTATGTGATCGCAGTGCCATCTGTTGAGTGCACATTGAAACTGTTGGGAGTTCCCCGCCAACTTCACCACCTGGGCTCAATAACTGACAGGTGTCAGCATGATAGATGTCAATGCGGACGTTGATGATCAGCCGAGGAAAGAGGACGATATCATCCTCGAAGTCATCATCATTATATTGCGATAGCAAGATTCTTACTTGTTTGTGATTGTTTCGATTTTCAATCATTACCACTTTATACGCAACAGAAACACTTGAGAAAACAATCACACATCCAAGCGCGCGTCATGATGTGCTTGTAATATGTTTTGCTTTCGAGCGAAAGAGTTTTCAATATACCACCGGTGTCATTAAGATGCAAATCTCTAATAGTAATTGATGATTTGCGGAGCTGGTGCTCGAAAGAATCTTAATAAGCATAGAAGTAAACATGGGAAAAGCATTCACTCTCTCTAAAGAACAATTCTTTAATTAATTATTCCAACACCCCAGTCACTGGAAATGCAACGTATCGAAATCATTGCTAAACGTAATAAAATATGCCGTCTTTTTTGGCCAACGCAGCACACATTCTATTCAAAAATTACATTGGAATAATCATTACTTTCCTATTTTATACATAGGAAGTATTTGTCAACGCCGGTGAAAGCAAACGCAAACGGAAGTAGCCGAAGCTGAATGAAGACGATGAGTGATGACACCGCTTCGTGTTTTGATTTGCGCTGTACCGTCCGCTCAGTTGTGTGGGTTCGTACATGTATAGATGTTGGTGTGCGTGTTTTCTTCCAACGCTACAGTTCAGCTTTGTCTCATCACAAACCGTTTGGCGCTGTTATCTGTCTCTAAAAAATCCAAAGAGTGAAGGGGGTCTGCTAACAGTTAACACATTTTTCAATACGTTATCAAAACTGATTTCTGAAAGAATTTACTTGTGTTTATACAATTAGTATCAATGTTCCGTCATATTGTATCTTCAAGTGATCTTCGCAAGCGCCACATTTCGTTCAGGCTCTTTGGAACTACGTGTGATGAAATATGAAACGCACCTTTTAAAGTGAAAAGCACATAACAATGTTCATCACTTACTCACACATGAAATCTGCCTCAACCCTCGCCTCAACCAACCTGACAGAACGCGCTTTAACCATAGAGGTAACTTTGGTAAAACTTTGACCTTCATTTTAAACTCGATTTTAAAGTCCATTGAATTCAAAAATAGTTTCAAAACATGTTCAACCTTGTTTAAACGATCAAATAGTGTAGGTTTAGTAACTGAAAAGCAATTGAATTAAATTACATAAATTTTTCCGAAAAGTTCAGCTGTTCAGATTTCGGTAAAAATTACCGAAGTCGGCGATAATTTCTAAGTGTTGTAGGTTTTTTGATCTAATTTCCGTCCTCCTAAGGACATCGCGCACTTTACCACGCTTTTTGGAAAGGGTTTGAACAAAACATGGAATGTTTTCATCAAAGATAACTTCTAAATTTATCCACCTTTCCATACATACCGTTGGATTTGATAAAGAGTCAAACAATGTTGAGATATTATTAAAAATCTAACACTGCTTCTTGCTTCTAAATTCGTCCTACGCGTTTCAATTCCGTCCAAACGCATTGAAACGCCATTAGATTTCCTTCGTCCTACGGATAAACGGAGAAAAGGGGGATGCGCTAGGAGCGCTTCTTTTGTTTTGAGAACAATGAGCGTAAATATGCATACAATGCGCTCTAATAGGATTTATGTTGTAGCTAATGAACTAACGCATCGGAACAAACGTATTATTGTTTTGTGCATTGTGAAATCATTGATATTATTGATGATTTCTGCTGGATAGAACGGAAATGGGCGATTGCGACGAAGCAGCGCTCTTCCCTACACGGCTGTTGGATGTCCTCATATGTTCATAAATTTCGAGTAATTATGTATGTCCCTCATGCACTTTTCTGTCACAAAGTGACGAGAGTCACGTGACGAGAGCGATTATGAGCAGTCACTTTCTTTTGTCATGGTGACAACAAAGTGAGTGACATGACGGTGATCATGCCCTAATAAAAATGTTATGGTTAATTTGCTTAACGACGTGTTCTGGGTATCATCCAAACCATTTGTGGAATAGTTCACACATTTGGGTTATCGTTCGTTTATGGTAATTTTTTTATTAGGGTGGACGTTCTGATTTTCTGAGACTTCAGTCACTTTAGTTTTTGAGCATTTTCCTCTCTGCTTGAAGCACAGCAGAATTATTGTTTCCATCTAATCGCAGGATTGATTGCATATTAGAGGATGAGAGGATGCACAATATCCTACAGTAATCCCTTCATTTATGCAATAGGTTGTACCGTCCACCCACCGCTATTTCTCTGTAATCCTTGAACCAATTGAGCTGATTTTCTGTAAACAAATAGTTTATGGTTGACACTAATCACATACAAAAATTCAGCGTAATTCGATGATGAACAGCTGAACAACAGCGGTGGGTGAACGGTACCACCCATTGCATACATGGAGGGATTACTGTATTTAATTACCCTATAAACTACCAAGTGTCTTCTTTTCCTGGTGGTGCCTTGGTGTGTTTAAAACTTTATTCAGTATATGTATACGCACATCGCCATTACAGGCTTCCGCACGCAATCCGCATAACGTCCATATTGAATCATACGCAGCATAAATCCATCAGATGGCAGCAACGATGGGTGGCAACATCGAGGGAGTCCTGCTGTTGTCATCATACCACACGGTCTAGCTCGCTCACACGAATGCAAAGCAAGGCATTGCAGAAACGTGGTCGTGTACACAGTGTTTTGGATCGTCGAACAATGTAAGGGTGGTACCTGCGTTGGTGGGTGGTTGCCATGGGTGTGGGGGTGTGTTATCTGTCACGCGGATGGTCGAACGTGTCAGAGATTGCGAGGCAGGCAGGCAGGCTGGCAGCGTGATGAACATTATCGTCTTCGTCGCCAGAGAGAAAGAAAACCGAGAACGTTTTGCTCAAACAAGCAAGTAGTGCAAAATTACTACACGACAATCGTCGTCACAGTGCTGTGTTCATCGTCGACCTGGTCGTGAGTGTTTTTATTAAATTTTTTTTCTCGGGGTTTCTCTGCAATTCGACCGAATTTTGCTGCCCACTGCCTAGCCTAGATTGGGGTTGCTTCCGTGGGAACTAAAAAACAGGTGAACATTATTTCATTGTTTTCATCATTTCATTTGCTTGATATCTTCGGAAGTGAGGTTTGTGTGCTCCACCAAGGCGCGCAGCTTCTTCGTTAACCGAGAAGATTCGTTCGTTTTGTGGTTAAAAAAGTGCGTGTGGATGTCGGATTCACTTCAAGGACGACCGAACATCATCAGCAACTTTCCGAATAAAGGAGGAGGATGAGCAGTTCGATAATCAGGTCCTTTGTCAGCTGGTTGCAACAGTAGGGGAAGACAGTGTACTTATTGTATATCACTGCAAAATGACGAAGTTATGGCCACGAAGGTGAAGATGAGCCCATACCAAACAACTAGGTACCTACGAGTAGCGAGAAAATCGTAGGAAAAAAGATTCGATTAGGATGTCATGCAAGTGGAAAAAGTTGTGTTTTAGGTTTTGGTGTCATTGTTGACGGTATAAAGTAGGCGACCTCTATTTGTTGTTGGTGGATTAGTTTTTTTTATGTTGCAAAAGTGGTCTGTGCGGGTAGCCTTGGAAGCAGCTGGAACAAGAGAAGCGCTCGGATATCATCGGTACACTCTGTAGCGCGTAGCATTGCAGAAAAATCCGGAAGTGTTGTAGAAGCGTATCTAAGTCAGTAGGGTAAACGCTCCTGTAGTTGCGGTAAATTAGAAGCGTTAGGTTCCTATACTTTTTTATGGAGTCTCCTGGAGGAAACTAATGAAGGAACCTAACGCTTCTAACGTACTGGAACTATAGGAGCGTTAACCCTATGTATGCTTGCAGTGATTATGTGTTGGTTTGGTTCGTAAATTTTGCACGCGGTACTCTTTAGTAGAGATGTTCGTAAATATTAAATGAGTATTCAGTGAATATTTCGCAGAAATTACGTCAGAAGCGAAAGAAGAAGTTGCGAAGAAGTAAATTCCGACGGAATGGTTAAAGTAAACGGTAGTGATTCAGCGATTCTTCGGTGATTTTTTTTTCTGGATACGATTGTGTGGGAAAGTACTGTAAGCACGCCAAACATGTGTTCGGGTGTCGCCTCTTCTTTGGCTACTGGTGGTGAAGACGACGAATGATATTTCGAGAATATTGGAGCCGTTTCCACTGGAGAGAAGAGTGCAAAACAATAACGCATCCAATTGACTGACCCCTCGGCTATACGATCTATAGGTGAGTGATTAATCGTTCATTTAATCTCTTGACTTGCTGTTCATTCCATTATTGTCTGCCGTCCGTCCGTCCCGTAACCACCCTCACCAATTACGGACGTGTGTATTTAACACTATTGAGGGGAAGGTCATTAGGTTTATCATCACAGCCAACCACCCCCCGAAAGTGGAGTATGTCGCTGTGTCGCACGTCTCCCAAGCATGGCTACGAGAGAAAGCGCTAGCTCAATGTGCTTTCCATCGAAAGTCAAATAAAGACCTTCTTAAACTTAGTATACTGTGAGCACTTCCACAGAGACTTCTGGAAAATGGTTTGAGAATTCCAATTGGGTTCTTGGAATTTAATATAAATTTTGGACACTCGAGTCGTTTGGTCGAATTCCGTTCAGTCGAATGCCGTTTGGCCGCAAGTTGTTCAACCACATTTTAGTAAGCTGAAACATTAGAATAGAATTATAATACTTTTTTTTCATGGTTTTATGACTGAAAGTTATTTTCGCTAAGATCGATACAATGAATTGAAAATTACAGGGAGGTACCATTATTTGCGGATGAAGTTTTACCTGACATTTTTCAGGATTCCCTGGTTGGTTTTTGGTAATAAAGATAGTGACCCCAAATTTTTTACCTTTTTCACATGATGCTCTATAGTTTGATGACTAACTATCAAAAAATTAACTTAGTAGCAATCTGGTCACTGGATAAAAGTATTTCTAGATTTCCGGGGATTCCCGGGTAGAGCCGTCAGCTGTTTCCCAATACTTGGATAGCTAAAAATGGCTGGAAAATGTATTGTTTATATTGTTGCAGGTCCTTAAATTATGTCTTAGTTGTCAGCAAGACAGTGTTCGCAAGACCCATAATCTTGGAGGTGGTAACTAATTGATTAATTTCCAGAATCATAAAAGTTTGCTCCACATTTTGAAAACTTGACTGAAACTTCTGTATCCCAAAATCTTGAATATTTGACTTAGAGCTAGAGACTCTTAAAATTATTTGCATAAAACAAAACCACATACCGAAAACAGTTAGTTAGTTAGTTTAGCTTTATTATATTACCTATATCGCTATTCTGTATTCCGTTCGAAACGGATTTCCGATACATTTTGTTTAGGGTTAATTGGGTTTTTTTTTAGCTACGTACATATTTGGAATAACGTAAATTGGAGTGTGTTCGCAGAAAATTCGATCCCAGCCTCCCTCATTAGTCATGGGTGGATCGAATCCATCCATGACTAATGGGTATGTACGTAGATAAACAGTTTGTTGTTGTTGTTGTTATATGCTATACGAATGAAAAATGGCTTCTGTGGGTGGCTTTGACATAAGGATTAACCGTGGGTGTTGAAGGATTCACGAAACACTAGGCTTTCTGCCCTTTGCATATTCATTCATTCGCACCACCATCATACACTTCATCGGCCACGACGAACCAGGACGACGACGTAGGTACAATGATGAAAGTAAACTTTTTCTTTTTCTCGACTCTCATCAATCGAGAGGGGATGATTCGGTCGTTCCTGTGCAAGTTCCTGAGCTAAATTAGGAGCCCGGGAGGTTGTGGTGAGAGAGGTGATCAAGATAAATATACTATGTTGAATCTGTAATCCGTCCCGACTGCATGGGGCGTGAGAAAGAGGGTGGTTTGGGGCCATGGGTGGTTGGTGGCAAGGAGGGTCGTATCACATTCTTCCATCGAGTAGACGCGAAAAATATGAGCTAGATTGCATACCATCGTCATCGTGGTCGTCTGGTTTGATGTGACACGTTTATTCAGAATGCCCTTTCACATTTGTCCCATGCCATACCTACACTACCCCAAATTTCTCATGGTATGAGGGACAGGGGAGAAATGTCAATGAGTCATTAATGAAGGGAATATTAGTTGTGAGCAGCATTTTTTTTGGATAAGTGACATTTTCCAACCCCAATAACTTTTAAGATTTTTAAGAAATTGATACTTTTCACAAGATTGAACACCTTATGTGTGCGAATTAATTCAAAAAAGCTACTGAAATTTCCCTAGGGCTTGAACAAATTTCCCAACACGAAGCGATTCCTTACACATATTCAAACTCATAATCAACAACCCTTTGTTAGGAAATATTCGTTGGCTTGTACATCTTAACGGGACCTTTATGCCTGCCCTCAACACAGGGTGCTCAGAGTAAGTGTCACTAAAATAAAATGAATCCAGAACAAAATACATCCACAATTTTATCATTCAATTTCTATTGAAAGCTACATGTTAGACAACCAAACCATATTAATGCGATTTGAGCCGTTATTTTCTTTAGAACTTTTCGCAAATCCAAGCAGCAAAAGTTACCTGAATCGGTCCATAGTAAACCCATTTGCGATTCCTACATATATTTATAACCTCAAATAAAGAAGTCAAGTGGGTTAAAATCCGGAGAAGATGTTGGCCACTCTTCGCTAGGGATAAAATCAGGCAAATTTTTCGCGCAAAAGATTTGGATTATTTATCTTCAGCAGTGTGATCTGCGGGAACTAACCGGGAATTTGATTGGAATCTTAAAATAATTAATCTAATTAATCTTAAGAATTCTTGTTAATCATGGATCTTAGATTGCTGTGCACGAAATCTTAATAAGCTTTCAATGTTTGAATTTACTAATTTATTTTTTTGGAACTTATTTCAACTTAGCAAGGTTATCCTTTTACTTTCAAAATTCCCCTCAATAATCTCATGATTCTGTCTGGTATAGCCTAGATATTTTCTTTATAAAAGTCTCAGAATTCTGTGCAGAACACTTTGACGATTGATTCCAGAAAAAAAGCATCGGCGCCGGTAGTGTAGTGGTAAGCGTGATTGCCTCTCACCCCATCAGGCCTGGGTTCAATCCCAGTCGGCGCCGCCGGGATGTTCTGAGGCATAACATTTTTGATCACGCCTTCCTTCGGAAGGGAAGTAAAGCTGGTCCCCGGTTCATGAGTTGATGGGTCGATAGGTAGGGTCCAAGTGTAGGAGCTGCCTCCCTGGCGTCGGTAGCATTGGTGCTCAGCACGGAAAACAAGATCGACGTAAAACAAATCAAGGAAAAAAAAAATCCAGAAAACTGATGAAATTAACTTCATTTTTATCTTTGTATTCTCAATTATTCTCTAGAGAATTTTCTTTAATTTCTTTCCTTAATTTTCATTATAATTCGTATGGAATATTCTTCGAAAATCTCTTGGCATGCCATTTAGTATTAGTGTGATATTGAGAGCGTATGAGAGTGGAAAACTATCAGTTGCTTGATGATTTTGCCAGCACTGAGTCCTATCATTATAAAACTTTCCGTGGGGTTAATTCACATTGAAAACTCCTTCGAGTTCCCTTCTCTGGTGTTCTATTAATAATCATCATAGAAATCTCTTCATAACTACCCACTTAGAAAAAGTAATGTAAATTTAGGTGCTCTGAGACTGACATATACGAGCGTCAATTTTGACATAAAATTGAGTCATAACAGACGTGCAATTCCATACAATTGTCTTGAAACACTTTTCAGAATTCTCCCCCAAATTTCTTTAGAGTTATCCCTGGAATTCCTCTTCAATACCTTCAATGCTTCAAGTGTCAGAATCCTAAAAATTTGTTCATGTCCAAGAGCTATGGTTTGCTTTTTTTCTTCTAAAATTTAGAGATCTTTAAAATACGGCAAATTTGAAGTAAAACTATCGCGCCAAGTTCAAGTAGTAGCATCGTCTCAAAATTTTGAAAATTTTCTTATGTAATCTTCGAAAAAATCTTAGTACGAGAATTCAAAAGCTATTACATAGATCGCATTGTTTACAAAAGTAATTTTTCGGCTCAATCTATTAATTTGGCCTAGTCCCTTAAACTATTTTACATGTAAGGTCGATGCCATAGTGAGAGCGAAGAGAAGCAAAGAGGCCGATCGAAGCGTTGAAACGAATGTAAGGAATAATATCATTAATGGGATCGCTTCTATTCGCTCTCACTATGGTATCGGCCTAACTTATGCCTTGTTCAGACTACAGAATTATAACATGTTATAGCGCTATCTTGATGTTGGTTTCTGTGTTGCAATTATTTGACAACCGTTATAACATGGTATGGTTAGGTTAGGTTATCTTTACTAGCGAGACTTTCAGCCAGAGGCTGGTTCATTTCTTGACGAATATTGGGGAATCCAGAAGGGGTCCCCCCTAGTGACAGAGTTTGAAATAGCGGTGGGGAGCCAGAAGGGACCCCCTAGTTAGAGTTAATGAGAAGGGACCCGGGAAGCGCTATCTTGATGTTGGTTTCTGTGTTGCAATTATTTGACAACCGTTTTAGCATGTTATGGTTACACGGTAAGAAAAAAGTACCCAAAATTGAGTTCCTTTCACTCATCACGTGGCTTCCGTGGGGATAGGTAAAATTAAGTTAAAGAAGAAAACTCGATTTTGAGTAATCCTGGCGTTGACCAAGTTGACAAAAAAATAATAAAACGGAGCAGACTGGAAACGAACCATGGACGTTGAGATTACGGGGCCCGTGTGTTGACCACTCGTCTATCAACGTTTGTGAAAATGAAATGGTTAAAGCCGCATAAGAGCAACCTCAATGAAAATAAACTTATATTTGAGTTCATTTATTATTACTCAATAGTTGAGTAAATTTTAACCAACGCCGCTTTTCTGATTCACTCAACGGCGGACCTCAAATGATAGAACCCAACGTTGAGTTTTTTTTTAACTTAATTTTGAGTATTTTTTCTTACCGTGTAGGTTATCTTTACTAGCGAGACTTTCAGCCACAGGCTGGTTCATCTCTTGACGAATCTTGGGGAATCCAGAAGGGGTCCCCCCTAGTGACAGAGTTTGAAATAGCGGTGGGGATCCAGAAGGGACCCCCTAGTTATAGAGTTAATGAGAAGGGACCCACTAATTAAGAGGAGTGGACAGTCCAGAAGAGATCTCCCTAGTAACAGAGTACATATTTGTTTATCAGAGTTGGCTGTCGAGGTCCTGTCGTAGTTAGTAGGTGTTCCTGGCTTGGTGCATTTGGTCGGCTAATTGTTATGGTGGTGTATTCAGAGTCCGTTATAGAGGTTGGTTCGATGTAGTGGGTCGGTTATGGTTGGTTCCTGTCAGTCAGTTAGGTCAGATGTTCTTATACATGTTGGCGTCCTTGATGAAACATATAACAGCTGCTTCGGTTGAAGGGTCATTGACCAAGGCGTTTCTAATATTCGTTGGGATCCCATAAAGATCCCTAATTCCCTGAAAACCTGGGCAATTCACTAAGAGGTGCTCTACCGTCATCGTTGTGTTGCAAATATCACAGTGTTTTCGGAACGAAGTCGCACTTCCCATATTGTGGGTCGTCCGAGTATGTCCTGAGCGGAGACGAGAAAGAATCAGTTTATCATGCCGGTTTGGGGAATCTTGCCACTTGGTGGTTTCCCCTTTGATTTTACGGAGGAACGGTTCCCTTTTGCTGGCCCACTCCTGGGCCCAAGCATTCCGAAGTTTGAACTTTATCCAAGTCTTGATATCAGGTCCTGGAACGGTTTTAGTAGCGAGCCTTCCAGATCGGCCCGTAGCCGCAAGATGGTCTGCTTCACAATTCCCCCGGATATCGCAATGCCCGGGGATCCATAGGAAGGTAGTGTTCGACGGAGCTTCCAGTTGGATCTCTTGGATCCAAGGATGTCTCGATGTCTGGGATTAAAAAGCTGTTAAAACACTTGCAGAGTCCGAAAGGATACAGAGCGGTTTGCTGGCGTGGAAGATTGCCGCACTTTCCGCAGAGAACACAGAGCACTGGTCCAGGAGTCGGATATTGTCAGCGGGAACTGCAATTCCAAGGCCGACTCCTCCCAAGGTCTTAGAACCATCCGTATATCTGTGGTGGTGGTCGGAGTATTTCGTACGAAGCAGTTCAGTCACGTATGCGTGCATTTCTCGTGAGTTGTTACCAGTCTGGAATTGTCTAGCCCATCCTCTGCTCCCGGTCCAATGTAGTCTCGACACTGGTGGCAGCTCCTGATGGGCCAGGTTCCTTAGAGCTCTGTTCCGCTCTTTGAGCAGACAGACTTCTTCGTTTCCGGCAGTCTTCTCCAAATAGCTGATTCTTCTGCTTATCAGAGTCTCGGAAACTTGGTACCGGAAAGGCAGGACACCGAATTCAACACATGCCGAATCCGCAGGAGTGGACGGTAGGAGCCCAGCTGCAATACGGATGGCTTAATTATAAGTGTCCGTAACAAGCTAAGTTTTGTGCGGCAGCTGTTCCGTACATTGTTGAAATGAGAAGCGAAACTTAACGTCCGGTCCAAGAGCACCCCAAGTATTGTGACCGTCTTCCGGAAAGGTATTGTGGTACCATCACACTTAAGAATTGATTGTGATGGACGGTGTGAGGATCGGCAGATGTGAGAGACTACGCTTTTGTCGGCTGAGAGCACGAATCCCATCTGGGACGCCCATCTTTACAGCTGCCTGAAGTTTCCTATGTATACACTTAGAAATACTCAATCTTACACGTGACGGAATCTATCTTTGACATAATGGATGAGACGTAAACAAACATGGCATGTAAAATTAAGTGCTCCGAGACTGAAAAGTTTGAAAGTACGTTTGATTGAGCTGAATTTGGCGTCTATTATGACTCAATTTTATGTCAAAATTAACGCTCGTATATGTCAGTCTCAGAGCATCTAAATTTACACTAATTTTTCTAAGTGGGTACGGCCAATTTCCAAGAGAATTACGTCGTCTGCATAAACGAAAATATAAATCTCCTTTGGAAAAGGAGCCTCAAAGAACCCTTTCATTGCGACCAGGAAAAAAGTGACCGCAATGACGGAACCCTGTGGGACTCCTGTCTCTTCCGCTCGAATTGAGGAGTGGTGGTTCCCGATTAGGACCTGGAAGGTCCGGCCGCAGAGAAAATTTCTAATGAAATGTAGGATGTGGCCAGCCAGCTGCTGGATGACCCGGGGTGTGACGTTCTGGAGAACCTCTCCTAGGCCGGTGAAGTATGTTCCGGTTCCATGTCCAGGTCTGAACGCGTGCTGCCGGTGATCTAGGTGGTTGTTATCCTCCAAAAATTGCATTAATCGACGATTGACCATCCTCTCCAAGCTTTTACAAGAACAACAGGTCAACGAAATTGGCCGGAAGTCTTTCGGTGTGGAGATCATCTCCCCATGTTTGGGAATGGGGACCACCAAGCTGTGGGTCCACTCAGACGGCATTATGTTCTCCGTCCAGATATTGTTGAGTATGCTCAACATCGCAAGTTTGGTTTCCGGCGGTAAATGTCTGAGCATAGGGTATCCGATTTCGTCCGGGCCGGCTAAAACATGTTATAACTGCTCAGTATGGCCAGCGTTTTGAATAAAAATCAGAATTCTGGGAGTTTTAAGAACATTTCAAATTTGGAACGTAAAAAATTGGATCATGAAACCCGACTTGACGATTATCTGTTGCAAATAATTAAATAAATAAAATTTATTTTATTTTACAAATGAAGAGACGGTTTTCCGGTCCGGTTTTCTGCATTAGAAATAAAATTAAATTCTGTAACTTGTTTTTTTAGAAATTAACTTTTGAAATAATCTTAAGGATTTTTTTGAGTTCATCTCATAATTGTCTTGGAAATTTAAACATCTAGAAATTCTCAGGGTTTTTTGTTTTGATTAGGAAATTTCCTTGAAATTTAGGAAATTCCCATTAAATGCAGCTCTCAAAGCATCCTTTAGAAATTACCTTTAAGTTTACTTCAGAATTCATTTGGAATTCACCTAAAAGTTCAGTTGAGATTCTTCTCATAATTTGTAAACCATATTAACGATTCTCCATGGAATTTCTTGAAATTCTCTTCTGAATTCCCTTGAGAATAATGTACAGTCAACTCTGCATAACTCGATATTCACTATCTCGATACCGAGTTATAGAACCATAATTAAAACAGAATTTAATTGCCACTGCGATGGTTATTTCCTATGGGATTGTTGTTCTATATCACGATGGTTCCTTCAATATCGAGTTGCAGAGAGTTCACTGTATTTTAAACTCCCAACTATACACGCTATTTCAAAACTCTCCAAATTTGGGTAGAATCCACCCAGATCGGTCAAAACTGAACCTACCTAAAAATAGGTAAACTATGTGCGGAATGACAAGTTGACAAATGAACAAAATCGATCGGATTCATGTCGGTGTTGTCCATTTGCCATCTTGTCACTCCCAACATAGTTTATCCATTTTTGGGTAGGTTCAGTTTTCACCGAGCTCTGGGTGGATTCTACTCAAATTTGGGTAGTTTTGAAATAGCGTGCAGACTTAGGGTATGCGATATAAGATTTTGTCTGTTCGATACAAAACGAAACGAAATGTTTATGCCATAACAAATTCCGCGAATCCCATGGCTTAGTGCGTTGAACAATTCTCTCCATCGAATTTCGCTTTGGGATACTGCGGCATTGCCACTTGCATGCACATTTAATGCCATATCCGCCACTCAGTTTGATTAAATAAGATTTTATCTAGTCCCTAAATCGGCAAACACAACTGGGAAAGTTATGTATTACAATGCGAATTTTTCGTCATTACACTTCTATGGAATCTCAAAAAAAAAACTTACTCCCCGAGGTTAATTATCCAGCTAAACTCACTGCCGCTTTGTTTTACGAGTTCGACGACTTTCGCTTCTTGCCGCTAAATACCTAGGGGTTCAAGATCGAATCGCGTGGAATTTCCACTGGAATGTTTGTTATTCCCAGAACGCACTGCAGCAGCCGTTGTCTCGTGTCGTCCTCGGCGCGTTCCTCTTTCATCTATACTATAGCGAGCAAAATGTGGCCATTCGTTCACGACAAAGAACTAAAAAATTTAACATTGTCGATTCGATTCACTGTAGGATATAGGCCCGGAATCTTTTCGCAGCTGTTCTACGAGCAAACAGCGTGTGGTACTCATTAATTGCAGTTTGTTTTTCGGGCGTTTAACTCCAGACTTTCTTTGTCTATGATGTGTATAACAAACGAGAGTGCAATTGATGATTGGCGATAATTTAGAAACAGATGTCAGATTAAACATAGCTGGTAAGAAAACAATGGTCATAAAGAAAGTGTATTTATCCTCACAGAAGAATGTTTAAAAAAAATCGATTAGCCTGTTTCGTTTACTACAGAGCAATATAGATGCATATTTTACTTATCTATATGAACTAAGGATACATGTTGCTAATCAGGTCGCAGTAGTAAGTGAAATAAGTTATTGGATTTTTTAATCAACTAAAGGAGAAAATACCTATTCAAAAAAATATCACAATCTATCGATTCTTTTCTTCGAATTTCGCTTCCGCTAATAACTCGGCTACAAAAACGCTTCCTGTCGTCCGGTTTTTCTTCTGATGTAAAAACATGTCTTTTAACAACTCCTTTCATCGAACTGTGTGTCGAAAATATGTTAAAATTTTGTCGAGCCAGATACATGTTTGCCCCACAATGCATAGTTTACGCTAAACGTCGCTGCCTTTATGTCAACACGTTGTATTTCATTGTTTTTGTTGTTGCCGATGCGTTGCGTCGCGTGTGCAAAGGAATTTTTATTATTGATATTGTCGGTCAATTTGGACATAGGAAACCCCACATGCGACATTCGAATTTACTCTCGGACATACTGCGCATTATAACGCATCATTGTGTGAATATAGCGCACTATGGCCAACACTATGTTCAACGTACAGAACAGGAGTAAACTCGATTGTAGCGTGTGGGGTTTTCCGATTTTCTACTGTACGGATAATATAATTCCTCTCATTAGATTTGACGTTTCGCTTCGCGTTCCGCGTCAGCATGGCTACGACCTAAGGTCTCCTATCCCCGTGATGGGGCTGCCATCCAGCGTTGGCAGATATATACCGATTTATCGGCCAGAGGAAATTATTGTGAGAGACTTTTATCTTTTTAAATATCTCAATATATCAATAGTGCTCGAACCACGAACGATGCGATTAGCAGGCCAACAACATAGTAGAAACGATTCGATGCGATAGCAATTGGCAAAGTGAAATGAAGCGGCAAGCAAAGCAACCTATGACATAGTGAAAGCGTTTTTGAAAACATTACAGTTGCGCGCGCAGTGCTAAATATTTGTTCAAATTTGTGTCAATTCAGCATGGATTCATCCGAAGAGGAATGTTTTGCTTCCTCAAGCACGATTAATTTCGTAATGAACAACAAAAGAGAGTTTGTAGCTCACCCGATCAATCGAAATAGAAGGCGAGGTGAGGAGTTCTTCAGCTTGTACGAAGATCTTCGTAAATATCCAGAGAAGTTTCGGCCTTACACAAGAATGGATATGGACACATTCGATCTAATTTTGAATCTAGTGACAAACAAGACTATCAGTCCACTTGCATTCGCAGGCGTCAAAACACAACACGAACAGCTCTGCCGCTTTGCTGAACGCTGCACACCTCTTCGCATCGCTTTCACTATGATAGGTTTGGGCAATTCCCATAGAACGCTCATTGAGGGAGATTTCACGCAAGCGCTTCGCTTATTTTTTTTTTATTTGACGTTGTCATTGATGACAGGCTGAGGCCGACGTCGGCCCATCTCGCCAGCGCTTCGCTTATTGCCAACGCATCGAATCGCTCCGAATCGTTTCTACTATGTTGTTGGCCTCAGACCTGTGCTTTCTTCACTGCTCTCCTCATGCTTCGCAATATGGATATGCAGAAGCGAATAAGAAGCCCTCATTTCCTCTCATACTCGATTTCGTATGATTTTTCTGCTGAACGGGAATTAGAGAGAATCGTGGCAAGTGTGTGCGTTGTTCCATAAATAAAATGCTTGCTGGTATAGTCAAAAGCGTAGACAGAACACGCAATATAAAAGATACAAAATTCATTACATCGTCTGCAACTTATATCATCTGCTGCGGTATTTGCTCGAAGGATAACTTCTTCGGTTTTCGCTGGAACGTTTTCTGGCTTCCCCTGGATGGGTCATCGAATTTTTTCCAAAAGTTTCTTTAAATTTTCGCCCAGAAGTTTCTCCATATTTGCCTTGGAAGTTTCCCGAATGTTTTTTGACTTTTCTTAGAACATTCAAACTTCGTGCAGAAGAGCTTATTTAATGTTTCTTCAAAAAAATATTCGGCGCCCGTCAGAAGCTAATTCAAACATTTTCCGGCAATTTTTTCTGACATCTCCTGGAAAGCAAATTTTCCATTCTTAGTCCAAAAGTTTGAATTTTCGCCTTCAAAACGGCAAAAATATAAAATTAATTAAAATAGTAAATTCTGATAAATGCCGACTTTTTTTAAAAACATTTGATTCCGATAAGCTAGAAACCAATCTGGCATCGCTGCTGCCATCTTAGGTGTTGCTTCTGCTTCCGGACATAAGCATTTCATATACAACAGCTGGATACCAGTCAGATGCTGTTAGAACTGCCCCTCCATGCTGGACAGACTTATAGCGGTACCAACTCGCTTGACGGAGACTGATTTTCGGATATTGTGATATTTCGAAGAAATTTAGCAGAGACCACTGTTAAGCCCCGCCATATCCATAGATAGCTCCCGCTGCTTGTTCGGGATTGCTTATTATATATTCGTAACTAACCATTATTTCTAAAAGCCTTCCGTTATCGGCAACCAGTGTCTAACAGCTAAACTCCGCTGAGCCCTTACTTTCTCAACCAGTACATCGATCCTTCGTTGGCACCACGGAATGTGCGCAGGATCAGGGAATCAAGAAAATGCTATCTTCCGATGCTTACCGACTATGAAAATACTAGTAAACGGAATCGTGATCAGTGTACAGTAAAATCATGGATTATCATTTGTGTTACACATCATGATCAGCAACAAAAACGATATTCAAATGATATGATAACAATCACTTTGTAATATATCTCGAAATCTAGGAGCTTGCTGTCTTCGGAAAAGTTGTTCTAGAGGTCAAATACCGTACAATATGGAAATTTTTGGAATCGGGAGGACCCATATATGTTGAAAATCAATCTAGGCCGCCATTTTGAAATCCGCCATCTCGACCGTTGATTTCGGAAAAAAAAAAACTGTCAAATACCCTACAATATGGGTATTTCTGGAACTGGAATAACATGTAGATGTCGATAATCAATGTCCACCGCCATTTTGGAATACAATTTGGCGGCCTTTGTTTTTAGATAAAACTGTCCACTAGTCAAAATGGCGGCCGACATCGATTTTCGACATCTACACGTCATCCCGGTTTCAAAACTACCTATGTTGTAGGGTACATTTGTTTCTAAAACCAATAGCCGCCATCTTGGATTCCCAAATAGCGGCAGATATTAATTTTCTACATCTGCATGTCATCCCTGTTCCGAAAATACCGGAATGACGGGACTGACATCAAATTTTTCCACTATGGGATTTCACAAATTTGACAGTACCCTCTTAACAGGTCTATAAATGTATGGCCCAAAACAAACTTTGAACAACACATACGAACTTTGCGGCTGTATTGCGTATTTTACAGCTGTCGCTTACACCGCATGTGTTTGTTTTGCGTTGGTTGTAAGTGTGTGGGTAAAAAATAGCAGACAACAGAAAAATGCTGGCTTAGCAGCTCCTTGTCTGAAATCGATGGCCACCATCTAGGATTTCCAAATGGCGGCGTGCATCAATTTTCGACAGTTTTTTTCTTAAATCGATGGCCACCATCCTGGATTTCAAAATGACAGCAAACATCGATTTTCGATCTCTATACGTCATCCCCATTCCGAAAATACCCATATTATAGGGTATTTGATTAGCCTTGTCTCACAAGAGGAATTTTCAGTGACGACAGCTGATGATGATGATCAGAGATTATCGCTATTTCATATGATCATGATCTGTTACACAACTGATAATCGCATTATCATTTCCTGAACTGTCCATTGTGATTTATGGATTTGTACTAATCATGAGTGTAACCAAAATGAGCATGCCATTATCTTTATCTGAATCGTTGATTTTGATTCCCTGCGCAGGATACATGAGTGAGTGAATGAGAATGTAGAGTAGTTGTAAGACAAAAGGTTGAAGGACGTCCAAGGTCGAACGAATGGACCGAAGGACGAAGTGGCAGAGGAAACGAAACAAAAAAAATATAAGAACCAAGGTAAAAGGTCGAAAAAGCACGCAACCTCAAACACAGGCTTTGAATCATTCAACTGAAATGCTCAAAATTCCTTTCTGTCGTTTAAAGTTGATTGCTAACTAACAGAAGCTATTGAACTGAGAATGTTCGAAAATAATTTCTCCCTCTTGGAGTTGACTTATTCCCCACAATTCAAACATTAAGTCTGAGATTTCAACAAATTAGCAATGTCTCAGAGTTTCCAAAATTTGTCAAGTCCAAGATCGCGATAATTTTGCTAAATGATTCCAGTGTGAATCCTTAACAATTTCCAAGCTGTAGAAAAGTATGTTTTTGTTAACTTTCCAATCGCAAAGTTTATTGATGTCCGATGTCTGGAATTGTGAATATTTTTTTGTTAATTTTAGAAAATGTTTTATGTCATAGAATCTTGAAAATTTATCCATACATATCTTATATCTTATGATTCTCTCCGCTAGTCTCCAAAACAGTTTTGGATATATGTGCAGAACACTTAACAAATTCCCTTCAGAAAACTGTGGAAATTTACTCTACATTTATCTTTCTGTTCTTAATATTTCTCCGAAATCTTTTGTAATTTAGAAAGTATTCGCCCAAAATCCCGAAGGGGACGACTCTATCTACGATGCAGGAAATTTTGTGTTTTGTTGTGGCTAGCTGTTCGTACGCTGAGTAGATAGAAAGAAGATTTATCACGATTTTGAGGATTTCCTGCAAAAAGATGATGCGCGATGCGTAGATGCGAGAAATGAAAGAAGATTTTTCGAAGATTTATTCGCTAGTGTGAGATTTTTTGAGCATCTAGAATTGAGATACTTATTACAGAACAGTAAAGCCGAATGCCGACCCCAACGGGAACCGGAATAACTCCTGAACCATGCATTTATCCAAATGTGTTCAGATGAAATTATTAACGATATTACCTTGGAGCTCTCTTCAGAAATATCTTTGGTAGTTTAGTTGACATTTAAGTGATTTTCAGCCGTAGTGAATCATTAGCGGTAGTGTTAGACATATAGTACACATGATTATCATCATTATATTTGTCGTACTTGAATACTCTTAAAAAAATTCAATTGAATTCTGAGGAAATTAGAAAGATAATTTAAAATTAATTTTATCAAAAGTTTCAAGGAAAATCCGTGGAAAATCTCAAGGGTTTCCCATTTTAAGGAAGAGAAATTCATAAAAAAAATCTGAGAATAGTTTAATGCAGGGATGTAACCTGGAAAACCTTCAGGGAATTTTATTTTACCAGAAAAAAACCTGGAATTTCCTGTGAATTTTAAAATGGTTTATCAAGCAAATTTTTAAGAATAGAATATATTGAAGTACGCCAGAGAACCTTGGCAGAAATTTTGTTTACATTTTATGTTCAACATCACTCAAATAGCTCGAGGGAAGGGGGCTAAAGTAAATAACTAGGGACGAATAAAAAATAAGACTACTGTTGGCTTGTTTTGTCCCTTCAATGTTTTCTATTTTTTCAAGGGTGGTGGGATGACATAAAGTAAAAATAAAATTTGCACCAGCCTAATACAACTAACTTTATCTTCCTCGTTATAAATCTGGAGTGGATTAATCTACAGTAATAACATAAATTCTTGAGATTGAAATGTGCTTTTCAAAGGCTATGAAACATGGATAATTTCTACAGATTTTAATAATGGTCTATTTTTGCAAATCTTGGACTCATTGAAATCAAACTTGGAGAATTTAAGTGACGAACCAGCCAGTGGCTGAAAGTCAATGAAGAAAAAAAAACTTGGTTAAATTTTCCAGAATTTGGATTGAAAATACATATTCAAGGCTACGGACATAGAATAAATTCCAAGGATCCAGTTTTCAAATAGATTAAGAGCCTTGCAAAATTTTCAAAGCTTATGCACTTTAATGAATAAATTTGATAGGTATTTTCAAGGTTCTCTAGGAATAATTTCAAGGGGATTCAGAGGATGAATGTTTAGGAAGTGAATTCATCAAAGAGAAGTCCTAATTCCAGCTCTATCTAGAAATGAGCGTGCATGAGGGAAGCAGAGTGGGATTTGCGGGGTTATAAGAGAGACAAAAGTACAAATTTGCTCTCTCATACCAACGCAAATCCCGTTCCGCTTCACTCATGCACGAGCATGTGTGCAAACACCTTAAAAGTCACGTGTAAGGTGCCCCAAACGCTCAAAAACTGCTCTCAAATTAACGAATTTACTGACGGAGTTTTTAGCCACACCTTCTGCGCATGCTAGTGGACCTCTCAGCAGCTGTTCTGGCATATGGTTATCGGAAGTCCATGAGGACATTCAACATCAGTTGGTTGCTTGAAACTAAGCAGATGAGCTTGATGTAATGAAGTTATGTCTCATGATTTTCATTATCCTGGGATTTGCCAGGAAAGATGCGCTATGTTGATAGAAAGGCAGTGGAGGTACATATGTCGAATGTGGGAGATAACGTTCAATATGTGTAAGTGCATGATCTTCTGGGGAAAGACGGAAATGTGAAGCGTGTCATCCGGTAGTGTATACACTACTACGTTTAAAGTTGCAGAATCTCGATTTTTTCCGAGGGAGGCGACTCAATCGAAAATACAGGGAAGATTTTGTTTTACTATAGTTAGATGCGCTCATGATGAGTAGATGTAAAGAAGATTGATAAAGATTTGCGAAAAGATGGATCGCGTTGCGAGAAGATTAATTTAGATGCGTGAAATGAAAAAAAAATATTTTACGTAGATTGTTTCACTAGCGTGAGATTTTCTGGCATCTAAGGTTTAGATGTGCCGTGCAACTAGATTATTTTTTTTTCCGAAAATGCAAAAATCTCATGCAACAAAAAGCCAGTCCTGATTTAGAGGCATTCCATTGAAATTTTTTGTAAGTCATGAATAAGATTTGTCTCAGTGGTACTCATGATGATTTGTTTTAGTCCTAGTTCCCAAGCCTTTTCCTGGGATCTTATTAGTATTTTAAACTCATGGTTTCTTAAACTATCAGCCAAAATAGTTCAAATTACCGGTCGCAGTGGATTTATGTCCAGAACAGAGAAAAAATATCATCATTTTCTAGCAAAATCTAAGCTCAAGATCAATCTAAGCTCAAGATAAATCTTTCATTTTCCAAAATTCGGCCTAATGATGTTATGCAAACTTTCGAGATCTATGATAATTAAACTCTACCCACCGCTCCACTCTGTCTACACCCCTGGTATACCGGTAAAAGTAACAGCGTTTTGTTTGCTTTCCCCATGCCAACAGAAAAACGGCAACATTACAACAAACGACTCACTATCTTGCAAATATATATACATCAATCTAAGTCGTCAAGGCTGTTTCCCTGCGCTAGTTTGTTGGTAATAAAAAGATACTTTAATAACTAGTTGCAGTTGACACTAGGATATACATTTCATTGGAAGGGTCTTCATTCAAACTCGTACCTACCCCTTTACTGGTTGCTCTGTTACTGCTTTTTGCACCATGGTGAAAATAATTACCAAATAAATGACTTCAGTTCCCACTCAACTTGTTAATAGAATGAGAAGTTGTTTAGCAAATGCAAATAGTGTATAATGACATAAATATCCTGCAGGGCCCGTTTGAGAAATGAGTCAGACGGTGAAGACTTGGATGGTTACCTTAGCGATATTACATTAACCCGTCCTTCCTGTACAGCATAGAGGCGATAGAGCAGTGAATCGATTGGATTTAATAAATAATTCAAAGCTTGAAACAGCGTGGGGGGGGGGCACGTGTCTGGCTTCACGTACGCTCGATGTCCTTCCTTGACGTTGTAATAATATTAGTAAAAAAGAATGAAAACATGGCAGCTTCGTTGATTTAGTGGGTGATCTTAACAACCGAGCTGTTGATCGTTTGCAAACGGTCATCGCATCATCGGAGTAACGGCTTCTTGTTCGATTCGATTCGTTGGAACCGCCTGCATTGTACATCTCTAGTACGTGTGTAAATAGGTATGTTCCCCTACTTGCTTTTCTTTGAGATTTTGTACAGCAAAAATGCAAAAGTATGTTCCCGTACTTACTGTACCACATTATTTTCTTACAGCAATTTTCAGAAAGCTGTAGCAACTTACAGCAAAAGCAAAAAAGCAAGTACGGGAACAGACCTAACACTTGTGCGTGTGGGCAGTGGCGTTGCGCATTATTTTTTTATTGTGATAAATTGTGTGGGTGACAAAGGGCTCCGTTCGTTATCATATGGGAGTAGTGACAAGAATGGCCGCAAACAATTGGCGATAATGTTTGATAACGAGAGAACGACGAACGAACAATCAGCAGTCATCGATTACTATCTCTCGCTTCGATCATTCGGCAGCATGCTCGGTCGCTCTATTGGCGTTGACGGCACCGTCAAAAAATCGTCTCTTTTAACAAGGATTGGCAGGGCTGGGGGACAGTAATCTCTGTGAATGTGGACAAGGTTACTAGGACGCAGATCACATTATTTGGTCATGTGCTGAGCACCGTGGAGTCAGATCCGAGTTGTACGATTCCCTTCGGGCTCGAGGTAGACAACCTAATGTTCCAGTTCGGGATATTTTGGCTAGACGCGATCTGGAGTTTATGCAACTCATATATGTTTTCTTGAAGAATATTAACCATAGATTGTAAGTTTGATTAACCTTGTGTTTAGTTTGTATTTTGTATGTGTGTGTGTGTTTTTTTTGTAGATTTGTTTCTGTAATAATTGTATAATTACAGAGTTGATATAACGTCGATAGGATTAAGTATATGTTTTAGAAATAGTGAAATTTTTGAATCATAAATCATATTCCAAATCTCCTTTTCCCTCTCCCGATCCAAACAATTGTCATCCACTAACCTCGAGAAGACCGCGAGTAATCGGTTCAAATCCTTTAATTTTAGATTTAAGACATTTATAATGTATAAAGAAAATGATAACTTGGCTCTGTAAAGTTTATTCGATTGAGCCTGTACAAATAAAGTAATTAACAAAAAAAAAAAAAAACAAGGATTGGCAGTTTTTTATGGCAATTTTCGGTGGAGTGAAAGGATAGTACGAAATCCGCTATGCCTCACGCACAGACTGATGTTTGACAGAGTTACAGAGCTGCCATCAACGCCAATAAATAGTAGAAAAACCCGAATTTATCCACCTATGGTGTGATCAGACCCTTCTTACTTATTCAAGTTTATTTATTTTATTGTCATTACCAGTGACCAAGCCCCCCCCCCCCCCGTGTCATCCAGTGACGCTACGCCACTGCCTGGGGGTACCCGGAACATATCCTGGTGTAGTCTATTTGGTGAGGCTACCAATCACCTTATCATCGTATTTTAATGTGATTTAATGGGTTTTAATTCAATTCATATTCAAGCAACTTCCCCGGGGTACCCGGAACATGTCCAAGTGTGTCCAGTGTGGTCTGGAACACTTAACACGACTTGCATTGATCTGCGCCGAGTTTGTCCAAATCGGTTGAGCGGTTGCTGAGAAACGTGAGCGCATTCATTTCGTTACATACACACACACATACATACATACACACATACACACATACACACACACACACAAAGACATGTTCCGATCTCGTCGAGCTGAGTCGAATGGTATATGTCGAAAGTCGGTTTTTCAAGTGATATCTATACCCTTCTTTGTAAGAAGGGTAAAACGTGTGTGTTGTGAATTCATGAAGATAGCGAACGTCATAATGAAGTGAAGATTATCGCCCCAAGGTCCTCTGGCTGAAAACCTTGATCTGTATTGCATTGTTCTGTTTTTTTCACAGCACTCAGTCCATAGTAATTTGAGACCGATTTGAAGATAAACTTATTGTTGCACATGTACCATAGCTCTTAGCAGCAAATCCAGTAGATTGGTGAAAATTTTCCTGTTTTGTTCCACCCAATGTCGATTCAAAAGCAAGTCCCAAATTCGATCTGGTTTTTAATCGTAAAATGGAAATACCTGTCAACAGGGTTGCTATAAAAAATGTTTTTCGGAATTATAAAATCATTGAGAGTTACTTCCACTCACTTGCTATAAGAAAAATGTTTTTCGGAATTATAAAATCATGAAATTGTATAATGCTAATTAGTGCTTGTAAGTTACAAGAAGAGGTCATAAAGTATATGTTTGACACATAAAATCTTATGAAGAGCTTTGAGTGGGTTGGTTTATTTCCTTTTAATTCCGTTATAATTGCTTATCTTTTGACAGATACGCGTATTTCGTCTACTACTTGCAGACTTCATCAGTGCCAAGTACTCAACACCACTGTGGTGTTGAGTACTTGGCACTGATGAAGTCTGCAAGTAGTAGACGAAATACGCGTATCTGTCAAAAGATAAGCAATTATAACGGAATTAAAAGGAAATAAACCAACCCACTCAAAGCTCTTCATAAAGGGATTCCGTTAAGAGGTTCGACAAATTTAAAGGATTACATAAAATCTTGCAATATTTCTTTCAGTGCGTCACAATCAGCGATCTTACGACTCGTGAGCGCTCACTCTGAGTGAACACTCACGAATCATAAGACCGCTGATTGTGACGCTCTGAAAGCGGAATTGACAGGTTTTATCAGTCAAACGCATACTTTACACCCTCTTCTTGTTACTTACAAGTATAACATGTCATTATAACATCTAATGATTGCATAATTCCAAAAAATATTTTTTTTATAGCAAGTGAGTGGAAGCAACCCTGGAGATTGTAAAGTATGTGTTTGACACATGAAACCTGTAAATTTCGGTTTAAGAGTGTCACAATCAGCGATTTTGTGATTCGTCAGCGTTCGCTCAGAGTGAGTGCTCGCGAGTCGTAAAATCGTTGATTGTGACTATCTGAAGCGAATTTGCCTGGTTTTATATGTCAAACACTTGCCTGTCAACCTCTTCTAGTATACCGTTCGAAAAATTCATGTAAATTTCTGCGAGATATAGCGCACATAAAATCAACGCTAGATTTGGCATAAATTTACGTGGTATTTCGTGTAAATAAGCAATATTGTATGCAAACTTGTAAACGAATTCGCTTTTATGCGAATTTTAAAAGTAAAAAAAAAAAAGAAATCTGAACTTGTACATACATACTTTGTTTAGTTGACATCATTTAATAATACACTGGAGTCGCTTTTTACGCGGGGGCTACGTGCCGCGTAAAAAAACCGCACAAATTCCGAAATTCGTGTAAAAGACCGCGTAAAAAGCGACTCCAGTGTACAGTCGTTTCATAGCAAAACGATATGGTGGTTCTCAGAATTTCGAAAAAACTGTAGGTTTGTTCCTTATCGCAAAATAATAGACCCGTATTTTTTAGTATTTTGTCAATAGGGTGACTATTTCCATGTTAAGGTGGCCCAAAGAATCGATTTTTCTCAAAAATGACTTTTCAAAAATTTCCGATTTCCAAGATCAAAATGTCAAATGAATTAAAATGTAATGTAATTAAAAATACTTTTAATACTTCATTTATTTGTTTTTTCTTGTATGGTTTTCATGGTTTGTAGATAGAGAGAGGCCTCCCTTAGCACAGTCGGTAAAGGCGCAGCTACAAAGCAAGACCATGCTGGAGGTGGTCTGGGTTCGATTCCCGGTTCAGTCTAGGAATTTTTCGGTTTGGAAAATTTCTCGACTTCCCTGGGCATAGAAGTATGATTGGACTTGCCACACAATCATATCAATGCAAAAATGGTACAGGCATCGAAAGCCCTCAATTAATAACTATGGAAGTGCATCTAGAACACTAAGTTGAGAGCACGCAATAAGCTAAAATGCGATAAGCATTAATTTTGAAATGCGAAGAAGAAGAAGAAGAAGAAGAAGAAGAAAAAGATAGAGAGAGGTCGCAATGTGTTTTTATATTTTTCCTTGAATGAGTATATAATCAGAAATATCATAAGCAATAAATAGATAACATTGAATTTGTGATAGCTATATCGGAAATACATTTAATAAGTGATTGTGTGAGTGCCTTTCCTAATAAATGTGTTACGGTTATTTTGCTTAACGACGTGTTTGGGGTATCATCCAAGCCATTTGGGGAAAAGTTCAACTATTTGGGTTATTGTTCGTTTATGGTATTTCGGAAATAGTGCAGAGAGTAAATTTAATCATCATATTCTACTATCAAAGTTACCCGCATTATTAAAGATACCGCGTTTTACGGTACCATGTTAGAAACATAATATCTACCCCATTAACACTTTTTTTAATTCTTTGTATATATTGCCGTGATAAATATAAACTAATGCGCTCTAGGCAGTTGTTGTAATGACTGTTCCAGTGTGTATATCATACTTATATTATTTTTTTCTCTTTTCAGGTATGTACTGCACAATGACGTTTTGTAACAGGCTGTCAAGTATATTAGTTGAGTACCTTTATTTGAATAGATTTACTTAATCTTCATTTTATGTAGGAAACTATTTTGAATGTGAGGCTTGGTATCATTTCTGCTTCATTCATTTGCACTAACCTTTACCACAATGTAACAGCCGTGGAGATGTAGAGGTGTATTTGGTCTCTAGTAAGAATGGATGTCGAACTAATCATCACTCCCTAAAGGACCATGAGGTCATACGGCCGGTGCCAATATTGGTATACAGGGTTACGGGATGTAAACTAGGCATATGATGATGATATGATATGGAACTACCTCTCATTGTAACAAAACAGTCAGTAGACTGTGGACTATCCTCGCTGTTCGACTTGATCAAGTTTAATAACCTATAATTGTACTCAATGAATGTATGAAAGGCAAACAATGGTTTGGGTGAATCCGTGGGCAACATCGCCCACGTGTATCCACGAGATAAATGAGAATCTCCTTCCTACAACAGGATCATAAAACCGGGCAAAAGACAGGCCATCCAACAGGAGGATGCCCCAATGAGTGGGGGAGAAGAGCCCGTCCTCTATTCACGAAATGTTAAAGACAGGGAGTTAGTATTTTCACTCTCCTCATTCATTTTACTTCAATCGGGTGCCCTGTTGGACCCTCCCTAACCAAGCATTTAATGTTTCATATAATAATGGAATGAAGATTAAAAGTAAAATAAATTACATCACGATGCTTTCGAAGAGTTCCCATAGATATGCTGCCGCTACTTGTTTAACTCGATCAATCAAGGGAAGAAAAAAATGCACACACAGAGCACGATACGAGCTGTCATGCTAACGTTGAAAGCCAAACATGAACTGATGGGATGTAAACTAGACCTAGCCCGTAAACTTAGATTTACCATATGGTATCATAAAGGAGGACATGTCCTCCTTTTTCAATAATTTTTCTACATCCTCCTTTTGCCCGAAAATGTCCTCCTTTTTAATCCTTGCATTTATTCCAGTTACATATTCATAAAATTGTTTTCAAAGAGCGTTGTTTGCAGAGCTTATTTGTTTAACCTCATCTTATCTAGCAAATACCATACGATGGTGAGACTAGGAGTATACTACAGCTGTCAACCCCCGCACATTTAGGCTGCGATCCATTTGGTAAACTTTCACTTAAATTTGACAGATGGAAAATTTTCAAATAAACTTGTTTATTTCAGACATACCAGGAATCAATTTTGACAAATAATTTCTCGAAAGTTGGACGATGAACAACAGAGGGATCTCCAAACATTATAATTTATTTTCAAAGTATCAGTGAAAATTCATCAAATGTAACACTGCGTTCCATTTTTTCCTGATTTTTTACTTAAATTTGACATTTTGAAAATAAATTACAATGTTCGAAAATCTCTGTTTGTCAAAATTAATTCCTGGTCTGCCAGAAATAAATCTGGTACAATAGCATGTTTATTTGAAAATTTTCTATCTGCAAATTTAAGTTAAAATTCACTAAATGGATCACAACTGCACAGAGTGAGTTGCTTCAGTACTGCGAGCGTCCATGTACGGGCGAAAGCCTCCAACCGTACGGAAAACCCACGGCACTGAAGCAAGTCGTCAGTTGGGGCCTTAGCGGCCATATCATCCATTTCGTCCGAAATTTCTTGACTAGCCTCGGTAGGTAATACCAAATCCCGCACTTTCTGCGAGGAAACTGGCGTTCCCCAAGGTTCAGTGATCGCTGTCACTTTGTTCCTGGTAGCCATGAACAGTGTCTTCGACCGGTTACCAGCGAACATCTGCATTTTCGTGTACGCAGACGACGTTCTAATCGTAGCCACAGGTCAAACTCCGGGACGAACGAGGATTAGAGCCCAAGCAGGGGTTTCCACCGTAGCCAGATGGGCCGATTCGAAAGGTTTTCAGCTGTCTGCTGAAAAGAGCACTAGGTGCCACGTTTATCAGTATTGACATCTGGTCTGCGGGCCTTCCATAAAGATCGGTAATCTGTGAAACTGCTGGGGGTTGTCATTGATCGGTCGCTCAGTTTTGACCATCACCTTCAAGGGGTCAAGGCCAGCTGTCGCAGCAGGATCATCTTCATCCGCACAATCTCCCGTACCCACCAACAACAGAGAAGTACGTTTTCGTGTTGCCCGGGCCATCGTAGACAGCCGGCTGATGTATGGACTCGAGCTGACCTGCATCGCCACCGACAAGGCAATACAAATACTCGCTCCGGTGTACAATAGCTACACGCGCATCATCTCCGGTCTCCTATCCTTGACGCCAGCCGATGCTAGCTGCGTCGAAGCCGGCATTCTCCCTTTCCGGTACCGCATCTATGCAGCCATTGCCAACAAAGCCGCTGCATTTTCAGCAAATACCGCCGGAAATGACAGAAACTGCCTCCTTAGCGAGGGGGACAGAGTTCTCCGTACAATCGCCAACGCAGAGCTCCCCTCAGTGGCCAAGATTCACTGGTACGGAGATAAGAGTTGGCAATCTCCCGCACCAAACATCGACAGCTGGATAAAGGAGAAGTTCAGAGCCAGGGACAATTCCGTAGCCCTTAGGAGATCGGTAGCAGAGCTGACCAGATTGTACCCAAACTACATGCATCGTTACACGGATGGGTCAAGATCGAGAGCTGGAGTCGGAATGGGAATCGCTGGTGACATTTCCTCAACGAGTAGAAGTCTGCCAAAACAATGTTCGGTGTTCTCGGCAGAAGAATAATGCCATCACGGCTCCTGCGTATCGCCCAATCCTGATCCTGTCGGACTCCCACAGTGTTATTCAGGCCCTTTCGTCCCAGTTCACCCCTGGATCCAGGGCATCCTGAAGGTTGCGCCACCAAACACTACCTATAGGATTCCCGGACACTGCGGGATCCCAGGGAACATCGAGACGAACAACCTACCCGGGTCAGGCCCATCTGGTCCTCGGTACTCGCACAAGATACCGATGCAGGACGTGAAGAGATGGATCACTTGCACAGCGCAGACAGCGTGGGCAACGGAATGGTCCAGTGCCAGACTTCCGTTTATTAGAAAAATTAAATTAAATAAAAAATAAATAAATAAAACAACAGATTGAATCCAACATGTTTTCGATTCTGACGTTCTGTTTCTATGAGATTTTAGGTAATCCAAGCATAAATATTCAAATCGACGTATCTGATTTTACAAACAGTCACTTCGGTTTCAATCAGCGATGACGTGTATCTTGATTTTTGTACATTATAAAATTTTCGATGGTTTTAAGGCTGTAAAGCTGTAGTTTTCATGCAAATAAGCTAGACTAGATCATTTACAAGTATCAAAAATGAATTATGAGGGCTAGTTTGATGCATTTTTCAGAAGTATAACGAAAATATTAATTGAATTAATAACGACTACAAGTTATGAACAATCTCAATTGAACCTTTGCAAACCATGAATTTTGTGATAGCGCACATATTATTAAATCGTTTGATAAAAACTCATTGTCCTCCTTTAATGTTAAGAAAAGGAATAATTGTCCTCCTTAATCTCCAAACCTCAAATGAAATGTCTTCCTTTTCAAGTTTTTGATATGGTAACCCTACGTAAACTCGACCTATCAACAAAAAAAATCCTTTTTTTCAGCTATTAATCCCAATTTAAACGATACAAACTGCTCACTACTTTGTAACCACTTTGTAATGAGACAAATTGAGTACATTTCCTGCTCTATTGTAATGAAAAATTTGTGGTGTTTTACTACTAAATGAATAGAATTGTGTTGTGCGTAACAGTGGCAAGCATTATATTTTCGAGGGGTCAAAGTTACATCCATTCTTGGAGACAGTAGACCGATATTGAATCCATGTTAATGAAAAGTTTTCATGTGAAAATGGTAGGTTTAGTTACTGTTTATCGTGTTCAATTGGTACGGAAATGATGATCGTATATGAATGCGTTTGCTGTCGGTGGAATTTCGTCTTCAGGTAAATTGTTTGTTGATATATGATTAAAATCATAATTGGTAGCTGCTTATTAGACCCAGGTTAGGGACATGTGCCCTACAAAGGTTAAATTATTGAACTTGTACATGGAAGATGGGCATTTAGCACATACCGTGGTAGAGGTAACAATAGCTGCAATTTCCAAACCTACGACTGGATGCCTTCCTTCAGATAACAACTTGAGTGCGGTAAAAATCGATAGAACTGTTTCAAACACATCGTCGGTACATCATATCTTTTTGCCAGTGGTGGCGGGGGGAATACCCCTCACCATCCCTCTCCAACAGTTTGGTAAAGAGAGATGATCAAACCGATTTGTACCTTCCTAAAGTTGTCCTTGCTCGCTTACTACAATCTACATACAATTTTCACACTGCTGTACTCTAACGGAACTATCAACTCAATAAGTACTTTCATCTCCTCATCTATCGAATCAACTTTAGTCTGTTGTTTGAAATTAGCATCTTCAACTATGTAAATCGTTGACTTCACGCAGAAGTAATACAAAACATATAGTCAAAGCCCATATCTATGTGATTCTCTGCACTAGTTTTCAATCAAGAAGGGAGAAGTATGAAAATATCATGTACCAGGATATAATCATAAGAAAGACCAACTCAATTCAAAATAGAGCTGGAATAAGGGCGTAACAGCTTTTTGAAACAACGACTTCTTTCGATGATGTCTTGAAAGTCAAGGCTCGCCCACGCAAATCAACATCATTATCAGGTAGGGTAAGACTTCCCCTACCCGACGGTATGGACGTGCCTTGAATTCCTATAAATCATCGAGAGAAGTCATTGTTTACAATAGCTGTTACGCCCTTATTCCAGCTCTATCTATTATTATTCAATTAAATGTATTACCTAAATCTAGTAGGTACGAGTGCAAATACTTGTGCATATTTGAACAATTATTTCATATTGAAAGAATAGAACAAAATTGGGAGGGATGCGACGTATGGGCGGTGGCTATACGCATTGTTTTATATTGTGATAAATTGTGTGGGTGACAAACGGCTCCATTCGTTATCATATGGGAGTAAATAGTTACAAGAATGACCGCAAACAAGTGGCGATAATGTTTGATAGCGAGAGAACGACGAACGAATAATCAGCAGTCATCGATTACTATCTCTCACTTCGATCATTCGGCAGCATGCTCGGTCGGTTGGTCGGTCGCTCTATTGGCGTTGACGGCACCGTCGAAAAATCGTCTCTTTTAGCGAAGATTGGAAGTTTCTTATGGAAATTTTCGGTGTAGTGAAATAGGGAAAAGCGAATTAAGAAATTGTAATTTTAGTTTCCCCAATGTTCTGTTACTCATCAATGCTTTCCTAAGTCGATGATCCCTTGAAAGTCGAGTAAGGAGTTGTTGACTCTACTGGGTCGAAAATTACTATATACATTTACACTAGAGACTTTCAGTCGATGATCAGTTCGAGTTTACTTGATTCACACAAGGCAGCAATTTTGCGATCAATTTCACAAAGTTGTAAATATATGCATACATTCACCGTAGCTTTTATAATGGTAAGCTCTGTCGGACCCCTATACATCTGAATGATTCCAATCATCAACTGTATCTTTCATAACGGTACAATTTTCACACACCGCTACAGAAATCTCAGCTGCAAATGAACGGCATTGACCTTGCTCCTCCGGGTACGGAAGCCGCTGACGCTGGCGTGCCTCCACCAAATAGGCTCATCGCACCAAATTACTGCATAGTTGCCATTATCGGTAAATTCGTCGCCAGAGGGAATTAACCATTATGATACCACTACTGAAATGGTGTCGGTATAATTGGCCCTGCCCTGTCGCTATCTTTCCTTCCGATTGATGCTAACTTAATTCCAAGTGTGACAATAAAAGTGACACGACAGGTACAGTGCAAAGCACGCAAATAAGCGACTGTGATATGACATCAGCATCGGTAGATATACAACTCATTCAATAGCATTTCCCGTCATTTATCATTGAGGAATTGTTCAGTATATTTACTTCCACCAGTCCAGGTGTAAACGCCGCCGGAAGTGAACACACCTTTCTGATGGTCACCTTCATTACGACGGGATTATCAAAGCATTTTATATGTATAAACATAGGATGCTCATGTAGAAAAAATAAATCCTTTGCAAACTAAAAATGCTTACTGCTTAAATCATGTACCAGGATTGAGCCGTTAAAACGCTATAGATTGACGCAATTCAATTCAAGAGAGTGGGATATTCCAAAACGGTAAAAAATACCTGATTGGATGGGACTCACGTCGAACGTAAGCAGTAAGAATATTCAAAAGCCTTCCAGAGTAAAATTGAAGGTCATAACTAGTATGGCAGTATGCTAATTGCTTACTGTTAGTCATGTGGTAGGAAACTTACTCTTTTGCTATTCCACATTGTAATGAGTGTTGTTGAAGTGGAAGACGACTGTGCCGGACCGTTTTTTTTACGGATTTCGCAATGCTTTTTGCTATGCAAAAAATGTAATAGGTAGGTATCAAAATCAGCAAACTTTGGAAGCTCGCTCATCAGTGTAAGAGCAACCAAAGGATGCCCGCAAGGAGGCGCACCTCTATTGTGGTCTTTAATAGTTGAAGATCAAAAATTTAATAGCCCAAGGCTTCGAAATAATTGGCTTCGCAGATGATATAGCCATAATTGTACGTGGCAAATATGATCGTATAATCGCTTACAGAATACAAATTGCCATAAACCTTGTCTTCCTTTGGAACTTTCTAATGCTGTTAAATATCTTGGAGTAATCCTTGATAGTAAACTTAATTGGAACATGCATCTAGAGCAGGCAATAAAAAGGCTACTAATGCTCTATGGATATGCAAAAGAACATTCGGTAAACAGCGGGGAATGAAACCGAAAATGATCTATTGGATTTACTCGGCAATTGTGAAACCCAGCATTACTTATGGTGCATTGGTCTGGTGGCCAAAAACAACAGAGAGTGTTGCTCAGAGAAAGTTAGAAAAACTCCAAAGGTTAGAAAATCTCTCAATAACAGGTGCAATGAGAAGTACACCATCGAAGGCATTGGATGCTTTGCTTTATATGCTACCATTGCATCAATTTGTATAATTAGAAGCCGAAAAGTGTGCTCTAAGGATTACAAGGTCCTTAGAGGACATCTTAGGATTCTAAAAACTGTTAGTATCAACTCTCAAGTAAGGGACAACAAAGACTGGATGGAGAAAAGGTACAATTTCAATCGACTTTTTCAAATATTTGACCCTGGGCGTAATTCCTGGCAATTTGGTGGTCCAGTTATTTATCCGATGGTTCAAGATTGAACAATCAAGTGGGAGCAGGAGTAACTGGCCCAAGGATAGACGTATCGGTTCCTATGGGCAGATGGCCAACTGTGTTCCAAGCTGAAATCCAAGCAATTTTAGAGTGTTTGCGTAGAAACTATAAGAGTTCAAATATATGCATCATGTCCGACAGTCAAGCTGCTCTAAAGTTGTCTGGGAGTGTGTTCAATCACTTCAAAAATTGTCTTGTCAAGTCAACTTATATTGGGTCCTGGATTGACGGAAATGAAAGAGCTGATGCACTAGCAAGACTCGGATCTTTTCATAAGTTCATAGGTCTCTTAGAATGGAACTAAAAGCGTGGGAATATTCAAAAGTGGAGGGAAACTGGGAGAACACTTCCATTGCTAGGCAGTCGGAGCGATTCATTAATCCAAACATTTCAGGGACCCACAAAATCCTGGAACTTTCTAAGAAAGATCTAAGCATATACACAGGTCTTATAACAAGTCATTGTGCGAACCGGTTTTCACTTATTGGATTGGAGATGATGTATGTCGCTTCTGTGGCATAGAAAAGGAAGACTCGGAACATTTGCTTTGTCACTGTCCGGCAATTTTCAATAAAAGGCGTAAGTTCTTCGACAAGTGGCTGTTAGAACCTTTTGACATTGGAGAACAACTCCCAGTATGGCAGTGCACTTTATTCAAAGTGTAACGCCGTGCTGGGATAAAGGGTGATACGGTCAAAATTTGGTCAATATCAACTTGACGTATTTCTTTCAATTTTGCATTTAAAAAACCTGAACACCCCTCATTTTGAAGGTGTGTGTGTGTAGAATGTTGCTCCTATTTTGATTTTGGAATTCACTCTTCAGTTGTCAATATGCCGTCCAAGCAAGAAGAGCAGCGTATCAAAATATTGCTCGCGCATCGCGAAAATCCGAGCTACTCGCACGCAAAGTTGGCAAAATCGCTAAAAGTTGCCAAATCAACCGTTACAAATGTAATTAAAGTGTTTGGGGAAAGTTTGTCGACAGCCAGGAAGTCTGGATCGGGGGGAAATCGAAAACCGGAAGCCGCTGAGACGACAAAGAGAGTTGCCGGTAGTTTCAAGCGAAACCCTAACCTCTCTCTCCGAGATGCCGCAAATAAGCTGGGTGTATCGTCTACAACCGTGCATCGAGCCAAAAAACGAGCCGGACTATCGACTTACAAGAAGGTAGTGACTCCAAATCGCGATGATAAACAAAATACGACGGCCAAAGCGCGATCCCGGAGGCTGTACACAACGATGCTGACGAAGTTTGACTGCGTGGTAATGGACGACGAAACCTACGTCAAAACCGACTACAAGCAGCTTCCGGGACAGGAGTTTTATACGGCAAAAGGAAGGGGAAAGGTAGCAGATGTTTTCAAGCACATGAAACTGTCAAAGTTCGCAAAGAAATATCTGGTTTGGCAAGCCATCTGTACCTGTGGCTTGAAAAGCAGCATTTTCATAGCTTCCGGGACTGTCAACCAAGAAATTTACGTGAAAGAGTGTTTGAATAAACGTCTGCTGCCTTTCCTGAAGAAACACGGTTGTTCCGTACTGTTTTGGCCGGATTTGGCATCTTGCCATTACGGTAAAAAGGCCATGGAGTGGTACGCCGCCAACAACGTGCAGGTGGTTCCCAAGGACAAGAACCCTCCCAACACGCCAGAGCTCCGCCCAATTGAGAAATACTGGGCTATTGTCAAGCGGAACCTAAAGAAAACCAAAAAAACTGCTAAGGGCGAGCAGCAGTTCAAGGCAAACTGGCTTTCTGCGGCGAAGAAGGTGGACAAGGTGGCTGTACAAAATCTGATGGCAGGGGTCAAGCGTAAGGCCCGGCAATTCGGATTTGGAAAAGCGGAAGCCTAACTGAATATTTTTCCTGAATTTTATACTAATTGAACTTGAAAAAGAAATTTAATTTGATTTTTTAAATAAACGATTTCACCGATTTACACGCGTTTTCCCTTGACCAAATTTTGACCGTATTACCCTTTAATGCTATTAGTCAAACGATGGCGATCACTCATAATAATAGTGATACGAGTTCTTGATATAGCTAAAGAAAAAAAAATAAGGAATATATCACAATACATCAGAAAAATGGTCGCAGTGATGACTCAACTTTCGAAAACTCACTAATGCCAGTCATGGCAGAACAACTTTGGAAATCAAAGTGCCCTTGACATCACAAATCTTTATATTGCAGAACAATGACAGACAAGTGTCTATCAACTAAAACTTATTTAAGTTAAATTCGGTTTGTCTTTACCTGTGCTCAATTAAAAATCTATAAAATAGCAAACATTGTTATTGAATAAATGAAATGTTGAAGCATATTAAACACCAAATAGTATATATTAAACCCCATATATACAACATATAGTTCTAGTTCAAAACTTTCATTATTCTTTGCAGCGTTGGAAAAGATCGTGATATTTCACGAAGTTCACCAAGGGTAAAGTTCGCGAGCCATAGTGAGTTTCCGCGAATTTTTCCATCACTGATTCTTTGTTCTTTTTTCTTTCGAGAATGGTTCGAACGAACACAAGAATATGGGTGATTGACAAATAAAAATATTTGTGCTTTGTGTAGTTACCATTTTCCAAGTAACGGCATATAAAATGGATGTTGAACACGGACGCATAATTCCAGTTGGATCGTAGCAATAAAATTTGGAATTAGTTGTATTCATCTGAACAACTTTTCCAAAGACAGTAACATTCTATGTAGCAGAGCAATCAATTTAAAGCAAGTTTTTAAACCTTTACTGATTCATATGCAAACATTTCTAAAATCGTAGGTCACTCAGCGCATGAGTAACCTGCACTTTTAGAAATTTGTCCATACGAAAGTGACTTACAGTGAATTTAGACTGCTTAAGCAAGCCTTTTGAATCAAATAACCCTAGCGCTGTATAGTGAGTGAATTCTGAACTAAGAGGTCAATCTGTGATAGGTCTTGTCCATCTGAATAATTTAACTGAATACAGAAACCTGCTTTCTGGTTGTGCTGTCAAGTTAAAACATAGAATTTTATGCAAATTACACATTGACCTTGATCATCCAATAGGCTCCTTATGCATTCTGAATTACTTTTTTTCTAGCTAATATGGCAAATTACACTGAAAACGAATCGTACTCAGAGAGTGAGTCACTTTTACTCATTCGTATGGAGAAATTTTAAAAGCGTAGGTTACTCACTCTCTGAGTTAGTTTCGTTTTCAGTGTACAACGCAACGAATACCTCTTTGCAACACTAGGCAGTCAAACGATGACTGGAGTCAAATTTTCTTACTTAAGCATTTAGATTAGCATTCTAAGCCCCAACTATTTTTCTGTATTTTTCTCATATAGGTCAATGAATAGAAAAAAAAGACTGCGTGGTACCGGCTCGTCTCTCTGTTCTCTAGATAGCGTCATAGCGAACGAGCACGTGATTGGTTGATTACGACTGAAAACTTTTATCGATTTTCAATATTTATCCATTGATAAACAACAAACAACTTTAGACCAATCAAATTCAATCTGAATAAAATGGTGTTTAAAATTGAATTTCATTCATAAATGACCATGTTACAAGCGTTCAAAACCTGACACTATTTCGTCACACTAGGTTTTTGATTTGCACCCCAGTATAGTCCTAACGTCAAAATAACGGGATTAAACTTTGTTTTGCTTAATTGTAGTTTGACTCAAGAGGGTAATAATATTGTAGTCTCATTGCAAATCGGTCAATACCGCCGATTTATCGCAGGAAAATAACTTTTTCTGTAAAAAAATTGCGGTCCTGTCCACTACGTTGTCCGATGCGAAAATAAGTTTCGGTATGACATCGTTCTTAACTTAAAACTCATCACACACCTGCCCGATATCATCCGGTGGACTCTCCACAAATGAGAGATAAATATGGAAAACTGCCAGTTAGATCGGATCATATCGGGTCGGTGTGGATAGCTTAATGCAAAAACTCCATCGCTGATTGTCAAGGTGATCACGCCGTCCGCTGTGTAGAAATTTTTTCTGCCCGACGGCAGAGGGGAAAATTCCATCTTTTACCGCTGACTTGTTCCTGCTTGCTGCTTGCCACGCCGTCCGAAGCGGAAATGAGCAGAGACACGGCAGCAGCGCTGTTTTTTTAAAAACTTTTCAGGATTAAACAGATCGATGTGCAACCAAGTGGTACTCGATTATGATGACTGGGTTTGGGGAAAACGTTTATTTCATGAAAACAGTTATAACATTATTATTTTTATATTTTTCAAATGTTTTTATATGGAAATTGGAAAAGTGTTTATTTTAGCAGATTTGTTCAGTTATTTCCTGTCGATTGGTGTATTTGGATTTTAATTTCATCTCTAAATGACAAAGTTACAACCGTTAAAAACCTAACACTATTTCGTCACACATATTTTTTGGTTTGCACCCCAGTATATTTATCAAAGAATTCTTCGTCAAAATCGACTTTCTCCGCCCAAACTAAAGTGCAAGTTTTATCGAGGTTTTAAAGCATTCTACAAGCCTAAATCATGGTATACAGAAAAAACCGGAAATGTTACTTGAACTATTTGCATTAATCTTTGCGTAATTGTGTGCTATGGGCAATGGCTCACATTTTATGCTAGAGTTCGGCCATTTTGAAACTTGTAACATTTTCAAAATGGCGCACTTGCAGCGTGAAAACGGCATTTCTGATCGAAATGACGATCGAGAGAAAAAAAAAATTCTGCGAAATGAACCGCGAACTGCGAAACCGAATGATAACGCTATGTTAGAAGTGGAAAGCAATAATGATATAATCTTCTTCCTTTATTTTCATGACAAGCAGCCCGGGCGACACAGCTCACCGCTCGTAGGTTCTCTTATGTACCCTGACAAGTAGTTTCTCTTTTGAAGTTCTGCAATTTCCTTAACATTTTGTGAACTTTCTTTAAATCTCTCTGAAGGTTAATACAACTTCTATAAAGCTTCTTAAAGCCTATTGAAGTTTCCTAAAATTTTCCATCCCTCAAACATTTCTTAAGTTCCCAAAAACATCTATAAAGCTCCTACAACTTCTATGAAGTTCGACTTTAAACTTGTCCCTTAAACTTCTTTAAACTTCAGTGAACTTCAGATAATTTTTTGGGAACATTAAAGAAATTTTGAGGAATTTCAGATATGTTTTAGGCAATTTTAGGGAGCTGTGAGAAGCTTCGGATAAGATATCGAGAACTTTTGAGAATTTTAAGGGAACTTTAAGGAAGTTCATTGGAAGTTCAGATAAATGTTTGGGAATATTATAGAAGTTGTAGAGAACTAAAGATATGTCTTAGGGAACTTAAGATATGTTTATATGACTTCAGGTAACTTGTAGGGAACCTTTTAAATTTGTCGAACCTCTTAACGGAATCCCTTTATGAAGAGCTTTGAGTGTGTTAGTTTATTTCCTTTAAATTCCGTTATAATTGCTTATCTTTTGACAGATACGCGTAATTCGTCTACTACTTGCAGACTTCATCAGTGCCAAGTACTCATAGTGGTGTTGAGTACTTGGCACTGATGAAGTCTGCAAGTAGTAGACGAAAATCCCTACAATGAAGAGCTTTGAGTGTGTTGGTTTATTCAACACACTCAAAGCTCTTCATTGTAGGGAACTTCAGATTTATGTTATGGGATAAGAATCTTCAAAGAAGTTGTAGGGTAGGGAGAAGTTTTAGGGAACATCGGGATTTTTATAGCATGTAGTTACTGGACAGGGTTCTTAAGAGATCCTGAGTCAACATAATGGAGCCAATACACACTTCAATCTGATTGTACGACCGTTCTGGTTTTATCATTCATCGTACGGTACAAACACACGGTATATGGTAAAATCATAGCGGTTGAACAACCAGATCGCAGTGTGAATTGGCCCCATAAGAGACACTAGTACCTGGAAACTTTAAAAAAAGATGTCGTTTGAAAAGTTTTAGGGATGTTCGGAGATGTTTTAGGGTAATCAGGGGCCACAATATACAACCAAGTCGAAACGTCTTTTTCATGATCATGAGCATGAGCATGATTGACCGCCCACGGTTGCTACTCTGTTATTGCTAGACCAGCTGTAATTACACAGAGAACCAATAGACGATGCTTGGGACTAGCAATCATCCTAAATGTATGAAAACTGGTGATCTCAAACTAGGCAATACCAGCGCCGGCCGCGCCCGAACACAGGTCAAGAAAGGAAGGGGTAGTTGACGTGTTGTGTTGACGTGACACTCGCTTTGATCAAGTCGAAACGTCTTTTTCATACGACAAACGCTTCGTTTCGACTTCTCCAATGAGGCCCCAGTACACTGACACTTGGCCACTCCTTTCACAAAGATCAAGGCACATGGCACCGATGACTACCACCGGGGAATAATATGGAGTTTTGAAGAGTATGGGGATCATTCAAATTGTTTCTTGTTCAGTAGCGAAGCAAAATTAAAATTCTCGTGTCATCAAATCTGTTCACTCCTCTCGTCTTGATTTTTTTACTACGCCTTGTCCAACATTTCAGCAGACTTGTTGACCTAGATAATGCTTATTAAAGGGGAGGACAATCTAAAGAGCACCCTTGGGACAAAATGGCCCACTGAACCTACTGAATGCAGCTCGAAAGATACATGGGTTATATGTCATATGTTTGGGGATATCATGAAGAATACAGATGTACCATTTTACCCACCGGGTGCGGCTTTCAACTGTTCCCTCCCATACTCTACACGCTATTTCAAAACTACCCAAATTTAAGTAGAATCCACCCCGATCGGTCAAAACTGAACCTACCCAAAAATGGGTAAACTATGTTTGGAGCGACAAGTTGACAAATTGACAACATCGACATGAATCCGATCGACTTTGTTCATTTGTTAACTTGTCACTCCCAACATAGTTTACCCACCTTTGGGTAGGTTCAGTTTTGACCAATCTGGGTGGATTCTACCCAAATTAGGGTATTTTTGAAATAGCGTGTATATCCTTCTGATATGAAAAGCATCTTCTCTGCAACTTGGCAAGGCATTTTTTTTTGTCCAGCATTCGGGCCCAGCCAGCGCTTAGCTCGTTCATTCTCGAACCTTGCTTGCTATCCCTTGGCCAAGAGCAAACTTGTTATAGTCAAGTGCGTCATGTTTGCTCCTATTTCTATTTGCTGCTTCTGCTGGGCTGATGGTAGTCGTGGAACCGGGACCCAAATAGAAAGTGACGAGTGAACTCAGAGCAAACGGGAATGTACAACAGTAAGCAGCAGAAAACCTTTAAACCATCATCGGACTGATGACCGACCTGGAAAAACTGGGACAGCTTTTTGGGCAGGGATGATTGATATACATACAACATCGAGAATTGATTTTTTTTTGGGCTACACGCGTATTGCTCTCGTCTCATCCAGAAACCGGGTAGCTTCAATGGAGAGGGCAACATATATACAAGTGAACAAGTGCAATCAAGCTTTCGGATTTCGTGTTTGTAACTGTTTTGCCCTGGGAGGGTTTCTAGATGGATGCAAAAGCGCTGTAATCTGGATTTCTGCTGAGTGTGCCAGATTTCTTCGGTAGATTTGTTCAATAAAAATGAAAGGTAGATCATTGGATATATAACAACTGGATTTGCGTCGAATTTGTCATATCAAACTAGATTCTTAAATTGACAATTGTTGGATCGTGGTTGGTGTTGAGAAGTTTATATTTTCTGAACTTTTTCCAAGCAAATCAATGAGCAATTCTTGTTGCAACCAGTCCACTTTTTGCACGAGGTCCTCAGATATCAATTTTTATTTTACTCATTCAGAAGTTCTAGTTATAAAATCGGCCAGCAAAGGTAAAATTGATGGATCCTTTGATAACTAGGGTATTTAGCAGTTTTCTTTACAATATTGCCAGTTCAGAAAAACATTAGTATTTGGCGTCAGATTTGACAACCGAGATTGACAATCGTCACTGACAGCTGCTTTTGGGATTTTCGAACACTGAACTAATATCATTCTTTGAAGACCGAGTTAGAGACCTTGTTCGCATGACAACACATAAAACATTCAAGACAACATTTAAAACAACAAGTCAAATGAAAGTTCGCAAGATAAATTGAAGAAATCTAGGTTGAATAGAAAAGTAAATGAAAACTTCATTTCAGCGTATTGGCACAAGAAGATCCTATACTACTTCATTTCATGAGAACATTCGTCTCTACAATTATTTCCAGTATAGCCTGAGTGATGCAATTGATAAGCCAGCGGATCGGGTCGAAGCATCAAGCAGTTCGATCCGTCTTCTACCGGGGCTTCGAAGAATGTTAATCTGGATAACCTGCTTCTTCTTATTTGTGAAATGTCGACGCATGCGAAGAATTTTATGAATCAGCAATAATTATATCTTTCAAAAGTCTCAAGACAAAGTTTGGGGCGGGGGGGGGGGGTGGGTGGAAGTTAGAACTTTCATTTGGCATGTACAACACAATTTAAGGCCATAAAAGATTTATTCTTAAAAATGCGTTATTCATGAGCTTACCACCCACCAATTTTGAAAATAAGCATGCCATTAGAAAGTTGATCCATTTTCCTATAAGAAACAGTTCAGATTTTGAAAATCACATTTTATTATAAAAATCCATTATGGTGGCCAAATCCAAAATGACTAGTCATAGTGATAAACGAGTTGAAGTGGGCATACAGGAAGTTGTCTTTTTGATAATCAGTACTACTTCTACATAACTCGCAATAATTATCCGTGACGTGGATCTTTTCCGTTCCCATAAAATTAAGCCTAATGATATTAAATCTTGTCTACTTTATGGCGGCTTTGTGTAACTTTATCGTTAATCAAGTGTCAGCTCCATTCCCAGAAATGGTTATCTCTCCATTGCTTGTGGGTGTTCTTTCGAGCGCATAACTGAAAACCACATGGGAATTATCGCAAACCAACCTATAAGCATTTGGCAGCACGTAATTAAGATAACCCAAACATTGTTGCCGTTTGCGTCAACTTCAATGGATTGATTTACTGAAATTTGATTGTTGATTGTGAATTCTTCGGGTACAATTACCGTCAAATCCATGGCCATTGATAAGGCTTCGATAGCTTATTAAGGTAGCTAGTTGGAAACAAGATCTCTCTGGACTTGTAACTGACTCCTGGAAGATGTTTGATAAGGTTCTTTACTTGACATAGTGCAAAAATAGTATACCGTATCATCACGTTACGATCCACACGAGGTCTTTATCATTTGTGCAAAATAAACACACGTAACTTATGTCAGCATGTGTCAGAAGATAACGCGTTGAATAAATAAGCCGCTGAAACGTGTGCAATCTTCTTTTTGGTGGTTTTTTAGCTCAAATCAGCAGTAATTTGCGCTTTATTCATGTTATTTTCCGTTAACTTCGGTCATAGAAAAATATGCGTGACTTTCATTGTTGGCTACCGCACACATATTCGTCATTCAATTCTGAGAACCATTTTTCACTCTGGACTGCAATTCAGATGAATTTTCCATAACAGATTTCTCGGAATATGTTTCAGCAGGAGACCAATTTTTATCTCTGAAGGAATATAAAATGTGACAGTTTAATTCGGGGCAATTTTCAATGACAAGAAAAAATACTATCAGAGGTCCCTTTCAACTGTAATTAATGGACTCAAAAGTAATTTACATACTGAATTGTGTAAATAATGTACCATAACCTGCGTCAGAGTTGAAGGTTCTTGCGTGCCCGTAGTTAATGGCAGTGCAGATTTTTATTATCTAATATCTAAAAGCTATAGGGCTTGTCCTCATTCCACGTGGATAATTTGTTTTAGACTTCGTTTCTCTCCCCGTGCGTGGAAAATCTGAAAGAAAACCTTATTTATAAAAAAAATCATCACCGAAACACCCACCAAACGAAAGCTTAGGTCATTTTGTGTACAATAGCAAAAGGAATGTAATGAAGAGAGTTTTTTGCAATCTGAAATGATGCACCCCGAGTAGAGTTAAATAGCAAAAATAAAATCATAGCAAAATGATATCAAATTTTTCTATCATATCTTATTAAGTTATTGGTATGTTCTTCAATAAATCAACTAAATAACCTAGCAATAGCTTATTTTTTTCTTGATTTGTTTTCCGTCGATCTTGTTTTCCGTCGATCATGTTTTCCGTACTGATTACCAATGCTGCCGACGCCAGGAAGGCAGCTCCCACACCTGGACCCTACCTATCGACCCATCAACTCATGAACCGGGGAACAACGGTTTTACTTCCCTTCCGAAGGAAAGCGTGATCAGAGATTTTATGCATCAAAAAGTCCCGGCGGCGCCGACTGGGATTCAACCCAGGCCTTTGGAGTGAGAGGCAATCATACTTACCACCGGCGCTGCTAACTGAAATCAATAAAATATTTTTTGAATTATTAAATCAGGGTTTTGAATGATTAATAATAACAAGACTTAAGACAATGATAACATCAATTTGATATACTTGTAATGCTTAACTATTTTCATCAAAACCTTAATACCTGTGGAATGCGCAATATTCTGCCAAGATAAATTTGATTGGTTAATGCATGGTCGTGTTTGAAATGCATGGTCCAATCCAAAAATGTTATACATTTAGCTGCATTAATCGCTCTGGAAAAAAAAAACTCGAGAAACTGACAAGATGAAAAGAGGAACTCGAAAAAAATGCTACTTAAAGTTTTGGATCTCGGTTTATGATTGAAATCCTGTGTAAACGCAATTTGCCTTATTTTTATATGCTAAGGACATTATACAAAGCATTCAACAAAATTACAGAGAATTTGTTCAGGGAGAATCTTAGAGTGTATTTTTTTTAAAGCGGTGTTCTGGAACAATATGCATCTTCACTAAAAAATAGCACTCAAGGGCTTTATTTATCCCCTGCTCATAATAGGTAAAGAAGTGCTGATGCCGTCTTTGCCCCTAGGAGTAATCTGAAACTACATCTCATTAACCTATACAATTAGTAAAGTACACCATCTTGAGCATACCCGAACAATTAATATTCCATATTCTGTAATGATAACTCGTACGCTGACGAAAATGTCTTATCCATAGCAAAACGAGTTACATAGTTGGAGACAGTGATGCAAAATATCATAACACTCATTCGACACTCGTCAACGCATCAACCGACTATCGCTGACAGAACGTTTTGTCACGCAGTGAGAGGTAGGCCATGGCCAACAACAATCACCAATAATGGTTGCTGCTCACTGGCAAAACGTAACACTCGCTGCTGATGATGAAAAGCACAACAAAAACAGTGAATTGTTGCTGACTGAGAAGTTTCATGAGTTTAATCTCAAGCCCCTTCACATTCGAGATTCGTTAATCGCTTTATTTGTTAATGTGAATACATTGGAATCACAACAAATCGATCATTGGTGTGTTCTAATAACAGGAGCTCGTTTGCAGTACGATGATGAGAAAAGTGAAATGACAGAAAAAAAAATGAAAACAATGCCTACGCATTCCAAGTTTGTCTCGGCAGGCGCGACTGTGTGTGTTACAAACAAAGCTGGCACAATTAAACGGGAGCTGTTGGGCTCACTCACCAACACACTCACTTAAGCAAGCAAAGCAGCAACTGCTTGAAAAGGAGCACAGATGAGTGTCGTGATTGTCGGAAATGACCAGATCGGTAATGAATCACCACCGCTAACGACATTCACTAGTTGCTTTTTACTTCATGGAGAGTGCTTCGACAAGCACATTGATAGGAATGTACCAATCGTTACTATCATCAGCTGTTTGGCGATCGTGATTGTGATAGGTCGCAACTCTGGTTGGAGATGCTTAACATCAAATATGGGTCATTCCAGCTCAAGTGGGTACAGAATTTAAAAAAAGTTGTGGTCGATGTCACCGATTTGAGCCAATCTGGCCCAAAACGCTTATTTTGGAATTCTGAACAAACGCCTTTTTTTATTTTGCTCTAAAGTGCCTAGATCCTTCTGGGCTACAACACTGGATTTTCGAGATTTTTTTTTTAAATTTCAACTTTCAGAAGAGATTACTCCACAACCAAATAAGCTATTCATGATATTAGATCGTCAACTTGAAGGTTTTTTAATTTAGATTCTTATATGTGTAAAAACATTTTGTTTTTGTTATAGTAACTGCAGTAAACAGACTGATTACCGGCAGGTATCCTAATTGTCAAAAAATGACCTATTTTCACCATGGGCGGGATTTTTTGTTTCTTAATATTTTGGGCTCAAATTTTCACCACACTTTGGAAAACTCTTCTAATTTATGTGTTTCCAAGGTAAATGATTTGGCAAATAGTTTTTGAAATATAGCAGTCGAGTATTAGTACAAGACACTGAAGAAGTCTGCACATTGTAGACGAAATACGCGTATCTGTCAAGGATAAGCAAATAAAGTAGTGGAATTAAATGGAAAATACTAATCCTTCTCTCTCTCATCATGCAGCTGTTGTTACCTTTACATCTGAATGTGCGCCTGTCATCATCAACTTAACGATCTCGGGGAGACACGGATAGGGGAGGTGTTGCTACTGTACCTTTAGACCAATGACAGTATGAATGATGGTTAGCTCCCATCTAGAGTTATGTACTTTAACTAATCATGTTTGTATTACTTCATGCGTAAAGTAAAGAGTTATTCTCGAACAATTAGCAGAAACACCCTCACTGAACGGCATAAACTTTGAAAATCGAGGAAACTGATGCCTATTGGTTCGATATTCTCTTCTATTCGAGATGGGGTATGAATTGTTTGCCATCGCACTCAAGGAAATTACACCTTAAGCCCAACAAATTTGAGCATGAGCATGATTGACCGCCCGCGGATGCTACTCTGTTCTTGCGAGATCAGCTGTAATTACACAGAGAACCAATAGACGATGCTTGGGACTAGCATTCATCCTCGATATGTAAAAACTGGTGATCTCAAACACCCGCACCCGAACGCAGGTGAAGAAAGGAAAACGTATGAATATGTTGGCGAGATACCCGCTATGTTGAGAGCAAACAAATCCTCTGCATTTCCACGAGAAATCACTGAGATGTTTGATAAAAGGGATGGGTTTGCAGCAGGATTCGTTTTGGTAAACGATAAGCTGAATTGATATCTTAACGATCCTGCAACGCGAAGGAGCTTGGGATTGAATCCACGGTCTTCTGCTCAGTAAGCAAAAACGTTTGCCACTGGACAAACGAGCTCCTGTTATTAGAACACATCAATGATCGATTTGTTGTTATTGCAATGTATTCACATTAACAAATAAAGCGATTAACGAATCTCGAATGTGAAGGGGCTTGAGATTAAACTCATGTAACCACTCAGTCAGCAAAAATGGTCTCTCTAAGGCCACCAAGCCCCATCATATCACACCATACAAGCTACGATCGCGTTGTTATTGTACCCAACAAACTTTGGAAGCAGAATAAGACCTTATTCTGGCAAAAATATGCTTCATCAGCTAAAAAATAGCTTATTTAGCCATTAATCAGCTCAAATTGTTTGTTGGGTGACCATTCAAAGCCGGCCCAACGGTGGCGTTGATGATGATGTTAAGTTTCAAACTCAAACTCGACGGCAGTCCCGTTTACACAAGAATAAGCCTCTACGAACGATGATGTTTTAAACATGGAGACAAAAAGCTGCAAAATTTGTTGGCGGATTTTTTTCAAGAAATTTATACAACATATTCAGAAGCAGATCGCGATCGTGAATATTTTAGGTTCCATCCTGAGTGACATAAGTCTAGTCAATGTGAATGAAATTTTGGATGCATTAAATCATTAAGATGCATCCACAGAAGTTCCTCCGGTATTTATGAAAACTTTAGCAACTGCTAAAGTGCTTTGAGTGAGTTGGTTTATTTCCTTTAAATTCCGTTATAATTGCTTATCTTTTGACAGATACGCGTATTTCGTCTACTACTTGTAGACTTTATCAGTGCAAAGTACTCAACAGCACTTGGCACTGATGAAGTCTGCAAGTAGTAGACGAAATACGCGTATCTGTTAAAAGATAAGCAATTATAACGGAATTTAAAGGAAATAAACCAACCCACTCAAAGCTCTTCATAAAGGGATTCCGTTAAGAGGTTCAACAAATTTAAAGGATTGAACTGCTAAAGCTTAATGTTCCATTATTTTGACTTTTTAATATGCCATTAGAATCCGGACACTTCCCAAAAATATGGAAAAGCTCATTTCTAGTTGCCTATTTTAAAGTATGGTAGAAAAACTGACATACGTAATTATCGTGGTATAGCCATTATCTTTTGTATCCCAAAACATTGTGAGGCGATTGTTAATGATCAATTATTTATCCAAATAAAAACCAGAATTTACTTATTTATTTATTTATTTGTCAATAAAAAAATGTAGACGACATAATAACATTATAACTAATAATCTATGAGCGGAGGCATATTTAGGTCTATCATTTCACAGTGTAGATTATAAACACACATCATCTAACTTATTGGTCCATATTTCACGTAGTTAGTGCGGTGGTGATCTACCGAGAACAAATGTCGATTGCGCAATCGGCGAGAAGGTACATAAAAATTAAGTCCTGATAATAAATAAGCTGAGTCAATGCGTTGCGAAGCGATACTGTTCATGGAAGAGACCATAGCATAATCCCGACGCTCTTTCAATGTCTGAATGTTGATTAACAAGCAACGTACCTCATAAGATGTCAGAGGAAATTCTTTCCATCCCAATTTACGTAGTGCATATAATAAAAAACTGCTTTTGGATTGACTCTATTAATTCTTCATGCCTTTTCATATATGGCGAGCAAACAATACTGAAATATTCTAATATTGACCTCACACAGGCAACATAAAGTGTTTTAATTGTGTAAGGATCTTTAAATGGGGTAGTACACTCTAGCGGCCCGAAAAATAGCCTTTCTTTAGGATTATTTTTTCGGGGCTAAATAAACATCTATTAAGAAAGGAAATGCGTAGGTTTACTTATTCTTTTTTTTTTCGCTCCTATTGGACCACTGCCCGTCGAATTTTCCTGAGCAGCGTGGGTCATTAGACTGATGCAAATTTTGACATTTTCGCTCCACAGTGCTCAAACGGTTCCAAATCGGGTCCTGATAAGTCTCCCAATATTTGAACTCCTTTGATAAGAAACTAACTTGGCACAAACCATTTGAAGTTTATATAGAAATAACTATGGGAAATCCAAACTTTTTGTTCATTGTCTTCTTACCTTTTTCCATATTGCACTGTCCAAAAATTCAATAGCTATACTTATGGAAAATTTTCTCGGCTACAACTTAGCAGAATATAGTTTTTAAGCCAAACGTCAAATAAAATTGTTATTAATTGTTTAAGAGATTGATAATCTTATGGCATGATCAAGCAGCTGTTTTGTGAGCAACACTGTATATTGCAGTGTGACATAGTAGCCATGATTTTTGTACTGTATTCCAAGCGCCAGAAACCCCAATGCTTCCTGCTGAACCGTTGATTGAGCATAATCATAAGACATTAGTGGCTTGAATTATTGATAACTTTTGATGCTTACATTATATTGAAAAGTGGTTTTGCACAAAGTTGTAGCTGAGAAAATTTGCTGCGAGCTCAGTTATAATTTTTTAAAGCAGAGCAATATGGTAAATTGTTAGATGGATTTGAACAAAACATTTGGTTTCCCCATAGTAATTTCCATATAAACTTCAAATGGTTTGTGCCAAGTCAGTTTCTTATCGAATGAGTTCAAATTTTTGGAGGCTTGTCAGAACCCGATTTAGAACCGTATGAGCACTGTGGAGCAAAAATTTCAAAATTTGCATCAGTCTAGTGGGTCATACTGCTCGTCCATGTGAACATAGAACAGCAGAAATTTGGTGTTGATCAGCATGACATAAGATATTTTACCTCTTAAAGAATAATACCAAAAAATTGCATGCAAAATACTTTGTAAATAACAAAAAAATATATTTGGATACCAAAAGAATACCTGTGTGATATTGTTTTGGTATTGCATTTGCATAATTTTGTATTGGACTTAAGGTATCGAGATATTCGTTCCTGCCCGGGTTGTTATGCGTTCGTTCGTCATCGTCTCTTGTGAATATATTTTATTAAATTTGAGTAACATTTTAGCTAGTTCTTATACAAGATCTCTACTCATTTTTTTTAATACAATTTCCTGAGTTTTCCAGGTTAATCCCGTTCCTTTCGGATGATTTCTATGTTTATTAGAAAGCTGTTTTCTAATTTTGTTAAAACATATGTTATTTTTGGTAAAACAACGACTTTATTTCCACAAACGATTTCAAGACATGGCAATCAGTTTTAAGAGATCAGTTCTACAACCAAACCCGTTCAAAGTAGAAGTTTAACATTTACCTAACACTTTACAAGATAGTGGCCACTATATTTCCACCAACAATCAATATGTTTTTCTGTTCACTCAATATATCTTTACAAGTGTTTTTTTAATTGGTGGAAACTTCTGGTGTTTATCAACACTCCTTATTTTTCTGAGCCACAACAAATGTATAATGCCAACTTGACTGCAATATTTGTGTCAACAAGCGACAATTTTTTATCAGAACAAATTAAATTTGTCCATACTTTCGCATTTCAGTAAAATTTAAACCAAATACATGATCTACATTTTAATAAAAAAATATCAAAAGCTACTTGTTTTAAAAATACAGCAGTTTGAAAAAAGAGTACCTAAAGAGGTTTATTGACACTTCTCAAACTCCCGGCAGACTTTATCAATCAAGCCCAAAGCTATACAGTAAAACCTTGAATATTTTATTAATCAGCAGTAAGTATTTCAAGAATTTTAATGCATGTCCAGAAAAATAACTCCTCTTTGAAAGTTTTTTAGAAAATAATCAAAATCTGGACCTAAGTTTTTTAATTATTGAAAATTGAAAAATTGAATTTGTAAGTTTTTAACTATTATCATAGTACGAGTTGATTCCATGCTTGGTTTCCTGGTCTTATAAAGGGTTTAGCCTAAGCTCTTATAAAATATCTAAGCTTTAAAGTTTTGAACTCCAAGTCCAAGATCTAGAAACTATTCATAGTGTCAAAATCACAGAATTAGAAGAATGGATCTCAGCAATTTGATTAATTTAAGTATTTTTTCTAGTTTTGGATTTTGTTCCCTGATCTTCTCTCTAATCCCCCTCCAAGTCCGGAATATTTAATTTTAAATGAAACACCCTTGAACATTTGTCTAAATCCAGGATCATATAATTTTCTAAGCATGAAATCTTAAAAAATCTAACCCTTAGTTTTTTTTTCTCCAAACCCTCAAAGTTGATCCTTTTTCTGAGTCCAGGATCTTTATTTTTATGGTAAAATTGAGTTCTCTAATAATTTCCTCTAGAATACTCTTGAAAATCTTCTGCAGAACACTCTCTGAATTCACTCGCCAATGCTCTTCATATTATTAATAACTCTAACAATTCCCCGAAAAATACTCCTTAAACAATTCACTTGAAGTAATCTCCTGAAATTTCAATAGAATTCCTATTAATTCTTTGAAATGCTCCTCATACTTTCCTTGGAACTCTATTTTGAATTTTCTAGAAATTATCACCAGAAAAGCCTTGGAATACACCTCAGAATTCATGAGAAATTTTCCTCAAAATTTTGTTGGAACTATTCTCGGAATTCAGAATTCAATTCCCTTTTTCTTAAAACTCTTTTGGAATACTCCTGAGAAGATTTATTTTCAGTATTATTGTTTTTAAAAACTAAATCCTCAACCTATTTTATTATGTTCACTCAATGCTCAGAATTTAACCTACCACGAACATAAATAAATGAAAATGATACATTGTTATTTTTATGTTTTTTTTTCAAATAATGCAAACGATGCTCCCTTAGCTCAGTCGGTAAAGGCGCAGCTACAAAGCTTATCCATTCTGGAGGCGAGTGGGTTCGATTCCCGTCCGGTCTATTATTTTTTTGGGTTGGAAGATTCGGTACGGCATAGAAAGTTCTCAATTAAAATGTGAAAGTACTTCAAACAACACTAAGTTGAGAGGAACCAAAAAGTTAATATGCTATAAGCAATAAGCTTGAAATGCCATGTAGTAGTAATACATATTTAGTAGTATGTATTTTGATGCAATGAAAACAGTTTTTTATTTGTCACTTATTAGTAGGTATTTGAATTTGTGGATTTCTTTTGAGAAATCGTGGATTTCCCGGATCAAATTTTGAAAATCTTGTAACAGCCCTGTAACTAGGAAAACCATTTATTTAAACTATTTGTATGCTCATACATTTTGTACTAAGACAAAACTGGATGTGGATTTAAGTGTACTAGTGCAAATAAAGTAACCGTTTCCACACCGACAGATGTTGCTGTCCACGAGATTTATTCTATGGAGATGCGTATCTAGCGAGTAGTGGTTGGACATAAGTCTACGCATCACGCAAATGAAGTCACGACTTACGCCCAAGCCTTTAAACCACGCTCTCGAAGAAACATTAGGAATAATTGAATGGAATCACCGTCCAAAATTTCCAGTGTCCCGATCGGTTGAGAGTTATAGCATGTTATAATGGATAAATAATTAAGGCACATTGTCACTTTTGTCACATAGAGTGTTTCTTGGCTTACTTCTCCATTCTGAATTACAAACCAGATGTTTATCACCTTCTCAGTATCTTTTCTGTAAAATTGAATTACCTAACTAATTATTTAAAAAAATAATTAATTAAAACTCAAAAAAAATAGCCTGAACAAGATACATGAAAAGTCGCATGACCGTTCAAAAATACCTCAATTTACTGCCAGTGGTGGTATGTCTTTGTGAATTCGTTCTATTCCACATCCGTGTGAATTCCACCAATCGTTTAAACTGTCGTCACACTTACAGAAATGAACCTATGATGAATGATTTATCAACATTCCAGTCGATGACGCAGTTTATGTAAGCATCCATTCCACTTCAGTCCAGTCAATCTCGGCAAAAGCATATCAGAATCCATCAGCAAACAAAACACACAAAGAGGTAGCCTTGCTGCCTGTTCGTAGAAAAGAGCCACTCAGTCACCCGTAAAACAATTTGTCGTGACGTGTCCGAGTGCTCTCTGTTCTGTGGTTGTTGTTGGTTTGTCTCAATCCCCAAAATACTGCTAAAAATACTTGTCAATTCCCAACCGGACCAGATGGTAGGTTGCTTACACGTGCTACCCGAGCTGGAATTTGCGGCGCCATTTACATTGCACATTGTCCTGACTGTAAGTAATGATGATATTACATTAGACGCAGTATTGCTACATGTATACCTACCTCCCGATGTACACTAGATGTTCGCTAACTGAAAGACTTTTAACTGAAAGAAGTTATCGAACACTTATCTGTCAAATTGGTGCATTTCAAAACGTCAAAATGAGCACGAAGAAGAACATTGATGCACTTTAAATGCATTTGACAATTAGTTTGGCACATGAATTACATTTCAGTCAGCGAATGTCGTTCGCTAGGTGAAACGTAAACATGTTTCAGTTAGCGAACGTCTAGTGTATATCGGATTTGTTTTTGATCAACTGTGACCTTCGTAGTACAGGGTATGGTTGCAGAAATATCCTCCCCTTTCCATTACCCTTCTTTTTTGTGTTTGCAAGTCAGCGTTATTATCATTCTCATCACACTTTCTGAGCAAACTTGTGGGTAGCTTATTCGATTGAGGCCGATTGGTTGAAGGCTGGTTGCTTGCTATACAGTTCGATGGACACGATTTGAATATTTTATATATCTATATATACACATACTCTTGCCGATGGTTAACCGTGCACCACTATACGTCACTCGAAGTGCAGCCGTTATCATCGTCATCGTTGGTGAAGAAGATAAAAAAAAACAACTGGCGGCAAATTCTAAATAATAAATTGTTTGGGCCATTCCGATCGTTGGGTAAACTGAATCTCGCATTTCATCGAATTGTTATTGGATGCATAAGCTACTGGAATAAGCTTCGCAGAAATGTGTTTTCCTTCGATTCTTCTGTAAATAGCAAACCGGTTCACCGATAACAGTGATCGTGAACTTCACCGAAATTCTGTTTAATTTTATAAGTACAGGCACATACATTTACAATGTGATCAACAGATCAACAGGAAACCAAGCAACATACAGTCACAGCTAATTTACCCAAAATGTGTACCTTGATTCAACTTGGCGACAACGAATATCAACTATGACTACGGACAGGTCATTGTAAACCAATTAAGGTGTCCAAAAACCACATGCCCACACACGCAACCGATTATCGTCGTGATGCGATGATAATGATACGGAACCGGCCGGCACTGCTGAACATAGGTACTTCAAAGAGGATTTATTATAAACTCGTTACCTAACCTACAAGTCTAGTAAGTTGGTGGTTGCTTTGCATGCGGAATAAGTTGATTCAGTCGATGATTTCTGCAATCGCGGTGGCTGTCCATATCGGTGCTGAGGACGCCATCTGTCATTCGTCGATCAACTGAGCCGGTACCTAGTGGTGATGGAGCTGAATAGTAAATTGTTTGATAAAAATAAAAAAAAATAAAATCATCGAGTGAATCGACGCTAGTGTGTGCATGCTTCTTTGGTGTGTGATTGTGATAGATTCAATGCACGTAACCTAACAGAAATAGGTATATAGTACCATTGAATGCATAGTTAAACGAATAGGTGCCAATTGAAGGTGGTGTCGAAAAAGAAAACATTTTCTGCGACGCTAACGTCAATTATTTCGTTAATGAAACCAGAATTAGGTATAGGTTTATTGAACTTACATTCAATGGAGAGTTCATCAAAGACTAGAAGTGCTGCCAACCGGTGAAAGTTTTTTTTTTAACAAAGGCTAGAATCAAAGTCATAAGCGTAAGCGTGTTAATCTTTGCATGCCCGACAGTTTATGTGCTATACAAATGCTTTGTTTATCAACTACCCAGTTCGAAACAGTAGTGTACATTTCTGTTCAATATGATGCACATAAATGGAGCGTCACATATCATACAAGCTTACCTTATAAATCGTGTAAAGTTCTGATACATTCCATGAAATGCTGCAAATATTCTATGCAACCGCCCATCTTTGTAAGAGATGAACTAGCCATATGGCTAAAAATCTCTATAATAAAGACCAGAAAAATCTAAAAACGTCCATCTTTGTAAGCAACATTTCTTGCAAGTTGCTGGTTTGCGTAAAATGAAATATAAGTTTACATGCATCAATGTTTGCATCACAAGTGAAATTCAGATTTTTTTTTGCTGTTTATATTACACAGATAATTTTTGTTGTAATTTTCAGCTACCAACTCGAGCAGGTTTTTAAGCATAAAAATACACGTTTAACGATCTGAAATTCAATCAATTAAGGCTGAAATTTACACGATCATGAAAATTTATATTGTTGTTCGTTGAAAATTAAAACAATTTCAATTAAACTTTTCAGTTCCATGTAACCCCGTAACATAGGTAGATCACCTTTTCGTGGTACGTTACGGGATGTAAGATCTACCACCGATTCCTAGTCTTGACTACTTCAAACTAGGGGAACAGGATTTTTTTCAGTAATCGAAGGAACACATCTTAGTCCTTGTTACTTTTTATGCCTTGTTGATAGTGATAAGTGTTCGGGTTGCCTGCACCGAGGATGATCTTGAAACAAGGAAAAAAATAGTTAGTTAGTCTCCATCTATGTGATTCCTAATCTTCTATTTGTTGTTCCCTAGTTTGAAGCGGGTAAGACTACACAGATAAAAATCCTGAATTTTAATTGTAATGTAAACATTCATTCACGTAGACTTGTATTTCATTTCATGTAACCTAGCAACTTGCAAACAATGTTGTTTACAAAGATGGGCTTTTGTATACAATATTTACTACATTGCATGATATGTGTCAGAACTTTACATGATATATAATGTAAAAGTATATGATATGTGACGCTCCATTTATGTGCATCATACTGAACAGAAATTTACACTATTTTTTCGAACTGTGTAGGTTTCTGATGCATGGTCATTATCGGTGTGATAGCTTGTTTTTGTTGCTAAGGAATCCAATTTTGACTGACAAATGGGCGTGCCTTTGGAGGGTGTTCCAACCTTTCAATTAGAGTCGAATCCTTGCGATAAATGCAAGAATGACTGCTGTATCAAAACCGAATACTTTATCATTTCTCAATAGTGATGGATTAATACGACATGCACCAAACTAAGGACACGGGATATACTACAATAGATCAAATTACTGGTCGCAGCAGTGTTATGTCCCGAACAGAGGAAAAAAAGTTCCATGTAAAAACATACATACATGTAAATACTCACATGTATGCAAATGAATGTATTATTAAATAGGGGACATGTTTGCTTCGGCAACTTTCTCTGTTGCTCTGAAACACAATGTATTCACATGCGAAGGACGTTCCCCCTGACGATAATAGGTCAAGGTATTGCCGAAGCCAACTTTTCCCCTACCTGTAATGTAAAAAAAATATTTGATGCTGTATGTTTCAACTAAGGCCAGAAAATACATCAATGCGGCTAATGAAAATTAACAAAGTTTTTGATCTGTAGTTCAAAACGATGCTCCGTACAGGGACGCCCAAATCCACGATTGACTTTCAGAAATTTACAGTTATGGCACAGCAATTTTTTTTGAACAGACAGCATTCCAACTTAAATTTTGCGTGAAAGTATTTAATAATTCATTAATTTATATTGAATTTTACATGCATAACAGTGAAAAGTTTAGTTGGAATTATTTGAATTTTCAACGAACATAGATAAAAGTTTACATGAATATGTGATTTTAAGTTTTAGTTAAGTGAATTACTGATCGTTCATCGTGTAATTTTATATTCAAAAACCTGCTCCAGATTGTAGTTGAAAATTTCAAAATATTTTTATCTGTGGATGTACTGCTCATGCTCATAGCCTAAATCTTATCAAATTTGATTACTTTCTTGGGAACTATTCAAGTGATGTACAAATATTTCTACGTTTTAAAGTATTCTTGATTAATATTTAGAAATTATGTTCAAAGGACATTTAGATGGTCATCAAAACGAGAAGCAGCAGACAATTTCTTCCTTCTTTTCCATTCTTTCCCACTTAACAGGTCTGACAACATATAACAATGCCACGGTGTATGGGGCTCAAGCAGCGTTGCCAGATTGTTTTAAAGCTTATCGGTATCGAGGTATTAAAAAAATCGGTATTTATCGGTATTTACTATTTAATTGATTTTATATTTTTGCCGTTTTTGAAAACAATTTTTTTAACAATGGTGACGACTGGGATTTGAAGGGAATTGCTTTGTTTAACGGCTTTCTCAGTCTTAAAACACTCCTTAATTTTTTTTAATTTAATTTTTAAAATTATCGTTGTTCTCAAATGGTGATCGAAATTGTGACCAAGTACTTTTTTTTTCAATTAAGTATCATTAAATGAAACCAAAATATGGAAAATCAGCCACACAACGACTAAACTATTGACAATTTCGACAAACAATATTTTCCCTTGAAAAAGGCCACAACCCATGACCGAAATGTCGAGCATATTACATCATAGTCTCAAAGCAATTTTTTTGCTTTTCAACTATGATCGAAAAATTCTGGAAGAAAACTCCGGGGAATGTTTGAATTAGCTTCTGAACGAAGCTGACAAAACATCCAGAGTAAGACGAAAGAAGCTCCCTTGGATGAAGATCGAGTATAGTTCTAAGAAAAGTTAGCAAAACATCCGGGAAACTTCCAAGACACGAATTGAGAAACTTGTGGCGAAAATTTAAATAAACTATCGAAAAAACAGATATCACATCCAAAGGAAGCCAGAAAAGTTTCGGAAATCGGAAGTAAATTTTCAAAAGTAGCCATTTCCAGGAAAAGCCAGAAGAAGCTCGGAAAAACCTTTCAATAGAAATTGAACATAAAAACCTTTTGCTTATGGTCAAACTTCCAGAAGAAGACGAAAGAAAATTCTGGGAGTATTAATTAAACTTCCTGGAGAAGACGAAAGAAACTTTCTAGAGACGCTGACGGAAACTTCCTAAGGTAGATTGGAAGCAACATCTGAAGCAGAGCGCTTACGGGACAGTCGAAAGAAACAAGTACATAATTCATAAAACATCCCTGAAGACTCCGTAATTTCCCTCAAGTTTTCGGAAAATTCCTAAAATGCACTTAGGAATATTCCATAATTCGTTGAAATTCCTTAAAAGTTCTTGTAATTTTCCTGAAATTAGGGACTGTGACTACCGAAATATCTCTAATCTTCTTGAAAGTCTCTGGACTTTCTTGAAGATTACAAAATCTGTTAAGAGCTCTCACAAATTTCTCGAATTTATTGTAACATCAGCATTGAAGCTGATCTTCCCGATTTTTTTTTATTTTTAAAAGTTATCGACACTGCCATTAAAAAGCATTGAATTTCCCATAAAATGTTCTCGCAATGTTCTACTGTTCATGTAACTTCCCTTACGTTTCCTAAATTTGCATGAGCCCCTCAGGACATTGCTGACGTTTTCGTAAATTGCCTGAGTTTCTCAGAACTCCTTTATAATTTCAGCAATTTCATTGAAATTTATTGATCTGTCCTGATGTTTTCTGAGCTTTACTAAAGGTCCTTAAAACCATTAGATTTCCCTAAAGTTCTTTGGACTTGTGAAGATTTCCTTGAAGTTCCGGAAAAGTTGCCAAACTGGCGGGAGCAGATGAAAGAATTATTCGAGCGAAGACTGAAGAAGCTTCCAAGGTAAGGTGGAAGAAAATTTCAGGGAAAGTTGATGAAACTTCAGGAAGTTAAAAAAATATATAAAAACTTCCGGAAGTTTAATAATGTTTAAAACATATTTCTCGATTCCCTAGGAATTACCGGAAAGAGCCATCGACTATTTCTCGTTTGATGGGTAGCCAATCAAAAGGAGGAAATGCAAATATTAGTCAAAAGAGTATCAAGCATAAAGCATCTTTAGAGATGAGTTTTTTAGAATTTTGAAGGCTCAAAAAATATGAGGTATTCAGAAAGATACAAGTCTCTCACAAAAGTTTTCTCAGACATTCGAGCGGGGGCAGGCAATAATAATTCTGATTATTTAAAAAATCGGTATAAATCGGTATAAAATCTTAAAAATCGGTATTCTGAGGAACTTTATCTGTATATCGGTATCTAGTTCAGAAATCGGTATAAATACCGATAAATCGGTATATCTGGCAACGCTGGGCTCAAGTTTTATTGAAACAAATTGATTTTAAATTTCTTTGTCTTCTCGATCCGTTTCAGTGGTTATTGAGATGTCATCGAAACAAGTAGAAAATCGCCGGAGAATTTTGCGCGCCGTCATGGAAAATCCGACTGCGACCATGAGATGGTCGGAGGACAACTGGGAATCGCCCATACAACTGTGTCTCGGGTGGTAAAATCGTTTAAGGAGTCCCAGATGACCGAGCGGCGGGCTGGGAGTGGCAGAAAATCGAAGACAGCTGACCCTGTGAAGGCCCGGAAGGTGTTGGATTATTTCAAGCGTAATCCGAACCTTTCGATTCGCGACGTTGCTCTGAAGGCAAAGTGTTCCGCCTGGTTCGTTCAGCAAACCATGAAACGAGCTAGGCTTCGTGGATTCAAGGTCCGGAAGGCACCGAACCGGCGTGATCAACAAAACACGGAGCTGTATCGAGAGTGGTTAACGAAACCGATGTGTGTGGTTATGGATGGATGATGAAACATACATCAAGGCAGACGCAAAGCAGATACCGGGGCTGGAGTTCTACGTTGCCAAATCACGGTTTGATGTTCCGGAAGACATAAGGAAGAAGAAAGTGGACAAATTCGCAAAAAAATACTTGCTCTGGCAGGCCATATGCCAATGCGGTAAACTGAGTAAACCGTACATCACAATGGGTACCATCAACAGCTAAATTTACCGCACCGAGTGCCTCCAGAAGCGTCTGTTGCCCTTCCTGCGGTCCCCCGGAGGTGAGACATTATTTTGGCTGGACCTGGCATCATGCCATTACGCGCGATCGACGTTGGATTGGTACAGAGACAATAACGTTGTTTTTGTACCAAAAACCGCCAACCTCCCAAATTCACCAGAGATTCTTCCGGTGGAAAGATTTTGGGCCATAATGAAGGCCAAAGTTCGAAAATCGTCCAAGCTGTTTAAGAACGAGCTGGAGTTGAAGAAAGAATGGATTAAAGTGACCAAAAAGGTCGGCTCCACGATTGCACAAAATATAATGAGGGGTCTTAAGGGAAAGGTGCGGGCTTTCAGCGATGGAAAGGAAATTGAATAAAGTAATTATGCCGAAACATAATCCATATGTATTAGTTCATTCCCTGAAAGTTTCAAGAAAATCCGACTTAAAATAAATTTTGGGCGAACACTTTTGTCTGGTGCATTTTTTTCGAGTACAGGCCTTATCAGAGGTTAGCAAACATCGTTGAGGAAATGAAAAAGTGTGAAGCTGATCGTGCTATTCAGTACGCAAATGAAAAATCCATTGAGCGTCGGCGTTGACAACAATTCAAAGACAGTGAAAAATGGAAACGATCGAGCTTCCCAGCAAAAACTTTGTAAATTTACATTAGGCACAATAATGCATTTACTGCTTTTAGTTGAAACAAACATTAATTTTACATCAAGGTGTTTTATAATACATTCATTTGCATTGAATTTTACATGCATGTGTGTTTTTACAAGGATGTCAAAAGTTCGATTGAAATTGATTTAATTTTCTACGAGCAACGATATAAATTTACATAAACGTGTAAATTTTAGCCTTAATTAATTGAATTTCAGATTGTTAAACGTGTTGCTTTAAATTTAAAACCTACTCCAGATGGTAGTTGATATTTTCAAAATATTTTCATCTGTGTCCCCTAGTGTTGGGATAATTAAAAAAAAACAAATCTCACCAAAAAACAAGAGCACGCTTGATTTTCGTAGACAAAAATTAACAAGCAAACAACTGCGGTTGATTTGGAATCTGTGATATCGTAGCTCGGAATATCAAGCTAACAAAACTCACCAGCTGCAAATCTCACCCAACTGTGGTGAGATTGAGTTTCATGATTTTGCTTTACATCCGAACGCAACCGAAACTTCCGAAGCGGCTGGCAGTAGTCACTTCGTGTCTACCATCGTTGAAGAGAAAAAGGAGATAGCATTATTATACCTTCCCTTTCTAAGAAAACGAGGTGCAACGGAATCATTTTTACGTCGATTCAACTGTCAGCTTCCACTTTACACGTTGTGAATAGTCTCGCTTGATAGGAGGACAAGAGCTTGTAAAATCAATATCAAGCATGATATTTTGCTCCAATATCACGCTTGCTAATGATTATGCCATCGCAGGTAGTGTGAGGATTTTTGAATTTGCAAATTATGCACGATTGCATTCTCAATCTATGTTCCAGCTGGTGAATTTACATTTAAATTTTACACTTTGAAAATAAATTAAAATGTTCGAACATCCCTCTGCTGTTGATCGTCCGGTTTCAAGTTTGTTTGTTAAAATTGATTCCTGGTCTGCACACCGTAGGCAGTGCCGTTAGTTTTTTGCGTTTAAAATTAACCATCAGCCGCTGAAACTATATGTATTATCGCATATCTCTGTTGTTCATTACATACCAAGTGAAAACTTAATCATATTTTGTCGTGGAGTGTTGTGGTTTTGAGATGCTCGATAACCCTGGAGGGATCGGTTTTGCTTAATGAGCAAGATATCATGGGTTTCATCCCAAGCTCTCCCACAACAGAATTAACCACCATCGTTGGGTTCCGAGAGCATAAAGCGCAGTTAATAACCAAAAGATGAATAGTTTAAACCATGAATTTCGGAAAGGGTGTATGCGTGATCCAGTTTGAAAGACATTGTTGGATGCTTCCAGATGCGTCGCACACTGGGGCAGATCAGTGATTTTCTCGGAAAAAATAATAACTTTTGAACAAAGCATCCAATCAGAATACTGTCTTCGGTAAAGTTGTTTGTATAAGTTAGGCGCTTCTTCTGAATAAATTAATTAGTTCGTAACTTGGTCGTAGAGATGGCGCGCGAATCTAACTTTTGAATAAAGCATCCTGGACGTATGGTGTTTTCAACAAAGTTTTTTATCTATTAAAATAAAGGAAAGTTGCAGAAGACATAAAACTTCCATAACCTTTAGTTTCGGAGATATAGGGTATATTGAAAAATATGATGCCAAAATTCTTATTTGTTAACTTTTTGTATATTTTCATATATTTGCTCTGGTTTCTGCATTTATTCAAACGAAAACAAACTAGGTGCAAATTTTCATTGCACTATTTGTGGAATTTATAGTGGTTTTAGTGAAATATTCTCGAAAAACATGATATTTTGCCTGTATTTTAGGTATGTGGGATTCTCGTAGGGGCAGCTAAGGGCAGCTGGACTTTGTATCATTTGTTAGCTCATGTCATCCTTTAACATATACCAGAAAACCGAAGACATGATATTCGATGATTTTTTTTTAATTTCACCTTTTGTAAACCGTTACAAGTATCTCTACTATTAAGGAAACCTATAAGTTATGTATAATTTATATTCGTTAAACTTTTTAAATTGCAGAAGCAGAAATGGTTTAAAGACTAAACTATCTCTTAAGTTAAAGTATTTAGAAATCAGTTGTCCTTAATTGTCACTATCGTCAAATAAATCCGGTAGTTGTAATAATGCCAATACCCCGCATTTTTTTTAATTGGGCTGAATTTTTCGTCGGTCTTTTTCGCAGACTTTTAATTAATGGATCTGGTTGGAAAAATAGTTTGATGTGCTTGTGTGCTCTATTATCTTTACTAAAATTAATTTTGAGACACCACTTAACGAAATGCATGTTGAGCATATGGCATAGAATAAACAACTGTTGAAAATATACATTGAAGGTGAATCCATTATAGCAACTTTGTGGATTATTGCGTAACACCGGAAATTGATCACTGAACTGAGACGAGAAAAAAATTCACGCTTATGGATACCAACTACTGAAGTATACTCACGTATACTAACACTACCATCAGATAGGGGAAATTTTCTCCTGCATTATAGTGGTGTTATTATGCGTGGATGAGCTACCAGTTACACCAAACCGACCATCAAATGCAATGTTTACAAAAGCTGATACGTCTCTTCGAAAAAGTAATCGATAATTGTACGTTGTACACGATCACGTTGGCACGGCAGCACACAGCTTGTACGATGATGTCACATATACAACTTTACCTGGGTAATGCAGCTGATTGAGCTGACGTATACATGGTGCAAAGGGACGGATAATCGTGTAGTAAGCAGATAATCAAAAGCAGATGATAGCATCAAAAACATGGCCACCAGCCAGGCCCCTGGTTCGCTGGCAGCTCATAATAAGTAAACAATCTCAAAATTCAGCACAGCATTTAAAAATGGTGACATGTCAAAAATTTATATAATGTTTCCCATTTTGCTGTTTCACAATTCATCCTTCATTTCAATGTAAAGGATGTTTTTATCGGTATATATAAAGTGAAATTTAAAAAAATCATCGAATATCATGTTTTCAGTTTTCTGGTATATGTTAGACGATGACATGAGCTAACAAAAGAGACAAAGTTCAGCTGCCCTTAGCTGCCCTTTCGAGAATCCCACCCACCTAAAATAGAGGAAAAATATCATGTTTTACGAAGATATTTCACTAAAACCACTATAAATTCCACAAATAGTTCAATGAAAATTCGCACCTAGTTTGTTTTCGTTGGAATAAATGCAGAAACCAGAGCAAACATTTGAAAATATACAAAAAAGTTAACACTTAAGAATTTTGACATCATATTTTTCAATATACCCTATATCTCCGAAACTAAAGGGTATGGAAGTTTTATGTCTTCTGCAACTTTCCTTTATTTTAATAGATAAAAAACTTTGTTGAAAACATCATATGTCTAGGATGCTTTATTCAAAAGTTAGATTCGCGCGCCAAGTTGCGACCAAGTTGCGAACTAATTAATTTATTCAAAAGAAGCGCTTAACTAATACAAACAACTTTACCGAACACAGTATTCTGATTGGATGCTTTGTTCAAAAGTTATTAATTTTTTTCCGAGAAAATCACTGATCTGCCCCAGTGTGCGTCGCTTCATTTGAATAACTTTTTGTTGAGTCGGTCGTAGATTGTGGAAATGTAAGGGGCACGGTGGCTATAGAGCAACTGTTTTTGCTAAATGAGTAGAAGATGATGGGTTAAAACCTAAGCCTCATTACATTACTAAGTTAATATATCCAGAAAATCGATAATAACAGAAATTGGAGCAACGATTCAGAAAAGTAATAAGTATATTTAGACAATTTTGACGTACGCCTGAATCGGTACGGAAGACATTGTTAACTACTTTGGATGATTTCATTTTATTGTAATAGCTTCTTGTAACCGATAATAAACGATCGTCAGCTTGTTGTGATGTAAGGGGCACGGTGGCCTAAGAGCGACCGTTTTTTTTTACTGAGCAAACAATCGTGGGTTATAACCCAAGCCTCTTTACATTACTGAGTTGATAGGGTCGCGTCATTTGCTTAACAGGTTTTAAAAGATCGCATCACTTTCCAATGTGAATCCAGATCTAATTTACCCTTCCCACTAACAAAAACGTCCTTCCCGTGACACCCGTGGAGATGCAGAGGTATACTCGATCTCTAGTAGCAACTGTTGTTGAAATAACAATCCCTCCCCGATGACCGTAAGGACGTGGCCGGTGCCGTTATTGACCTCAAAAATGTGGATTCTCCGGATTTTGTACACTGAGAATGGATTGCTAGTCTCAAGCCCCACTCATATGGTTCTTTGTGCAAATTTCGCTAAATCTGGTCAATCACGGAGTAGCAACTACTGAAACCCTGCTCTGCTCATGCTCATTTTAAAATTGATTTCTGGTCTGCCAGAAATAAGTCTGGTACAATAGCAGCTTTATTTGAAAAATTTTTATGTGTCAAATTTAAGTGAAAATTTATCAAATCGAACAGTGTTATGATTTAGCTTCAAAATCAAAACAAAGAAATTGAAACGCTACACAAAGTAACCAGCATAACAACCACTCAAACGTCAATTGATAGCATGTTCCTTTGGGTTTTTGTTAGTTGTCCATAGAATAATGCAAAAAACAAAATAATAACAATGATCAACGTCGAAATATAAAGCAATGAATTTTTAATCCAGAAATCCCATCGATGATTATTGCGCCGTTGAAAACTCAAGCTGCTAGCACAGTGAATGCGAGCAGCTGAGCTGACAAATTATTTAACGGGGATTTTCATCATTTCTAAATCATCAACCTAAAACGGCGCCGGTGGTGTAGTGGTAAGCGTGATTACCTCTCACCCCAGCAGGCCTGGGTTCAATCCCAGTCGGCGCCGCCGGGATGTTCTGAGGCATAACATCTCTGATCACGCCTTCCTTCGGATGGGAAGTAAAGCCGTTGGTCCCCGGTTCATGAGTTGATGGGTCGATAGGTAGGGTCCAGGTGTGGAAGCTGCCTTCCTGGCACGTCGGTAGCATTGGTGCTCAGCACGGAAAACAAGATCGACGGAAAAAACAAACCAAAGGAAAAGAAAAAAAATAAATCATCAACCTTTGAAATAGGCGGATCAACCAAGTGGTAAATTCAATGGAAATGAATAGATTTATAGATGCTTTAATGTTTATATTGTAATAAGATTTCATTGCTGTATCTTTCAATTTATGTTGAGAAATCCATCCAAGTGCCACATGTAAATTTACAAAACTTTTGCAGTGCTATGTGTTTTCCTACATACTCAATTTAATCGACCTGCCCCTGCATTACAACTTAAAACGCAAACGACCCAAGGCCGAAAGTCTCTCTAATAAAGCAAACACAAAAATTAAAACGTTAAATCGTACATAAAGCTCTCGTTTCACATATGTATGCGAAAACTGAGAATGAGAACGAATTCATGCTGGCGCATTTTGTCTCTATTGCACATCGATATAACCTGCATTCACTGCATACATATAAAAAAAAGTTAATTTCGATTACCGTGGAATTCCCGCATCTTTCTTCGAAAAACTTATGAATCAACAAAATGACCTTCCTTCTCGTTTCTATGGAAGCGGCTCAAAGCAACTGCTCATGTTGACTCCCCGCTGGAATCCGTGGAATGTTTGAATAATTTATGCACCTGATCCTCATATTTAAATATTTCAGTCTTTATCTACTTTGGTGTAGCAAATCTTTCCAGAAATGATTCATTCTCTAACACGATTTTTCTTCTCTCCTCTTTTATCTTTGCAGAGCTGAACAATCCTCATCGCCACGACGAGCTACAATCTCCGATTTAGAGTTGCTAGTTTACTTAATAAATCTATTTCTTTTTAGTTCTTAGTGTTTAGTGTATAGCTTCGCAGAGCGAACTATTAAGTTTTAAGTAGCCTACGGGAACCGAAACAACAACAAAAAACTGCAAAATGGCCAAATTCAGTGGTAAAAAATGCCGCCTGCTGACGGTGATGACACTGACGGTGTTCTTCTTCTTCGTCGAAATCGTCGTCGGATATCTCACCAACTCGATGGCCCTGGTGGCCGACAGTTTTCACATGCTGGGTGACATTGCCGCCCTTGTGATCTCTTTCCTATCAATTAAGGTGAGTGTTTGCGTACCATTGAGCAGAACGGTTGTGACAAGAATGAGCTCAATTTAATGTGACCTTTTGTGTGTTTGTCTCTTTTTCCATCTATCCTCTAACAGATGTCACCAAAGAAATGGTCCAAAAACACGTTCGGCTGGGCCAGAGCGGAAGTGCTCGGAGCGCTGGTCAATGCAGTATTCCTGGTAGCGCTTTGCTTTAGTATAACGATAGAAGCCTGTAAAAGGTGAGTAGGCTAACAACTCCATTGTGTATATTCAATGCGGATCCATCATGCTGTTTGATTGTACCGTCAGTTGGTGTGTTATTGTGCTACAGTTGTTCCTCAAGTATGGCTTTAATAGTATAGTTTTCACAGAAAATTGCAACAAATTTAACTAATAACTCATATTGGTTAACTGTTGGTTATGGATCCAACTAGATCATATTTTACCGTCTCCGATTTCCATGAAACTTGAAACATGAAATCTTTATTCGCTATGGAGCCAGGCCAAACAGTAAAAAGAAAACTTCAGACTCGACCTTCTCCGATTTACAAGAAACTTTTCATACTTGTTTGTTATTGTCAATAATTCACATTTCCGGCCATTTTGAACCACGCAAAAAAAAAAATCAAAATGACGTAGTCGATATTTTTAACAAGTGATAACTCGAAAACGTCACTTCCAATCAAAATTATGTCTGAGACAAAATTGTAGGAAAAAATAATAACATTCCATCAAAAATGTGCACGGAAAAACAAACAAATTCTATTAGGTAAACATTAAAAAATGTGATTAAAACATAAATAACAATAAAAAAAACCCTTCAATATTTCTTGAAATCTTTTAATAAGAAGCTTATGAAAAATTCTAACTTAGTGAAATTTCCAAGCTAAACACTTAAAAATTAACAAAAATCATAGAACAACAACATTTGGTCAATTTTTTGAACTTTTTGTTTGCGGAAAAAAACTAAATGTTGTTGTTCTATGATTTTTTGTTAATTTTTAAGTGTCCAACAAAATGACCGAATTTCAGCTCAAATATGAATTATTGACCATAAAAGAAAACAATTATGCAGTTTCATACAAATCTGATAAAGTTATATTTTTCAAAATGACGTATCCGATATTTTTCAATAAATCTAGAGCAATATGTGAAAATGTGCTAAGTGTAAACCGACCCTAGCATATGGTAGAGGAAGTTTGCTCTATTATATGGTGTAGTTAATTTGTGTGGGTGAGTTGTGGTTCGTGAGAAATCGACGTTTAAAGTCATTATTTAAGTTTGGTTCATAGGGCTTTTTCACGTGTTGCTCTAGAAATAATAGTACGAAAAAACTTTTCGTGTAATCGAAATGCCAGCTGAGACAAAGTTGTAGGATAGGCATTTGAAATACAATTCAGCAGACGAAAATCCTGGATTTTGGGCAAAAAAACTGATTTTGAAAGGCACCACATTGGCTTATCTCACTTTACTTCGGTAGCCACCCCCGTCAGTCGTAGCCACGTAGAAATTTGTTTTACTGCATTTGTAATTTAACTCGTGAGCAAAGAATGTGTTGCATTGATGTTGGATATACCTGTTTATCTTCATTGTGTATGATGGAAATGGGTACCATATGCTGAAGTAGTGCTACACCCTTTAAACTGTATAGACATTACATTTTTTTTATTTTTTAAACTTATGTCCGAATCGATTCGAGATTTGGGCGTAACTACTTTTGTGAACAACAACTTTAAGCGCCGATTTCTAGCGAATAAAAGCTCATTTTCGCAAATACCTACTACACCTACCTAATTATGTAGTTAGGTTGCGATATTGAGCATTTATTCCCGAGACATTTCAGCAATAGAAGCCATTGTTTACAAAAGCATATGTGTCCTATAATCTCAAATTAGTCAAAAAATGCCAACTTTTCTAAATTTTTCCAAATGTTAACATTAAAATTGACAACATTTGTAAAACATAAACTTTTATTTATTTATAATCACCATCTTTGCCATTGGAGCCACACAGACTGAATTATCGGGAGTTAATTATATTCTTAAAAACTAGTTTACTTATATTAAAATTAAAAGCATCACACACATCATTGAACAGTCTGCAACATTTGTCGAGTGGATTGTTATAACCATAAAAGCAGTACGGTGTCCAGGAGTCCACAAGAGGTACGTATTGCGAAGAAGACGGACTGGAGCGTGGAAGTTGATATCCCGGAACATATCAGTCAATACGATTACTAATCAAGTCAAAAATAAATAGTGTCTGCAGGAAAATTCGGCGACTCGATAATGTTTGTAGTCCAATAAACGCATATCGTAGGTTATCGGGATTGGTCCATGGAAGCTGTCGTAAGAAGAATCTGACAAAACATTTCTGGATTCTTTCGATGCCCGATATGTTTTTCTTGTTTTCCGTGCTGAGCACCAATGCTATCGACGCCAGGGAGGCAGCTCCCACACCTGGACCCATCAACTCATGAACCGGGGACCAACGGCTTTACTTCTCTACCGAAGGAAAGCGTGATCAGAGATGGTATGCCTCAGAACATCCCGGCGGCGCCGACTGGAATTGAAACCAGGCCTGCTAGGGTGAGAGGTAATCACGCTTACCACTACGCCACCGGTGCCGCTCATATGCGCGATATGTGCACAGCACGATATGGAGCCCAGATTTGTACTCTATATTCAAGAACGCTACGAACCAAGGAGCTGTACAATGTTTTCAAAGCGTGCGCATCATCGAATTGCGCAGCGTTGCGACGCAGAATCCAAGCAAGGAATTGGCCTTTGCAATTGACATAGATATGTGCTTGTTGAATCTAAGTTTGCTATCCAAGATAAGTCCAAGATCTTTAATATAATCAACTCGTTCAAGCGGCAATTGATTCATCGAATAATCAAATTTGATCGGCGAGTGACTGCAGGTGATGGCAATGACCTTGCATTTGGCAGTGTTTGCTTGCATTCTTTTCATCTGACACCACGATGTTAACTGCTCGATGTCAGTTTGTATAACACAACAATCTAGGATCGATTTGATCACACGGTAGACTTTCAAATCATCAGCATATAACAACTCACAAGAACTTGAGTGGTCACACACGTCGTTAATAAATAAAACCGAAAATAAGAGGTCCTAAGTGGCTCCCTTGTGGAACTCCCGATGGTATATCAAACACATCAGATCTGGCATCATGAACCTTAACGAAGGCTTTCCCGGAGGATAAATATGATTTTAACCAGCGAACGACCCACGGCGGAAGACCAAGGCGGCTCAGCTTTGCTATAGCGAGGTCACGAGGGACTTTGTCGAAAGCCTTAGAGAAGAACTTGCTGACGATTTTCTATGCTATCGATGCTATCAATAAGAGTGTTGGTGTAGGACTTCAAGTTGGATACCGTCGAGCACTTTTTCATAAATACATGCTGGAACTCCGAGGTTATAGATTGCACAGCTGGATACTGCTTGTCATGCCAAACAATTAAGAATCGAGATAGGTCGATAGTTTTCCACGTTGATGCAAGGATCCAGGATCCGGGAAAACGCCAACCAAGAGTGAACGATTGAAGATAGACATAACGGGTGTGGCCAACGATGCTGCACAATCCTCGATGTAAGACGGTGAAATACGATCCGGACCTGGGACTTTCGATGCATGGCTGAAGTTAAGCTGCTGCAGACGAATGTTGTAGTTCGGTAACTGGTCGATGTACTGCTGTTGCGAAGGAGTTTGATCGAGTTCGAAAACGCTTCGGAAGAAATCAGCGATGTGGTTTGCAGAACTAGCAACCGTGGAGGAGCTTCGATTACATTAGGTGGCGTCTGCCGGAATACCATGTTCTGTGCGTGTCGTAGTACCTCAGTACTATGGAAAAGTAATGAAGTATTCACATTCGATACAGTTAAATCATACATACTTCCTCTTCTCACAACCCGAGCAGGAACGAATATCTCGATACCTTAAATTGGTATGGATGAGCCTGATATAATGGTAAAATTTCAAAAAATAATGCCAAAGAAATGTTCCCACGATACCATTCCAATACCAAATTATGATAATGCAATACCAAAACAATACCACACAGGTATTATTTTGGTATCCAAATATCAATTTTGGTTATTTACAAAGTATTTTGCATGCATTTTTTTTTTGGTATTATTCTTTGGTATTTTACCTCTTATGTCATGCTGATCAACACCAAATTTTGTTATCGGATCAGAATTAGGTATTCATTAGTTATTTTCTCCTGCTCGGGAAGCCTTAGCCTGGCATAAGAAGTAAAATTCCAAAAAATGATACCTCTAAAATGTTTTACGAATATCGACCAAATACATAATTCCGGAGTGATTTGAGATTTGGGCGTAATTACACTTGTAAACAAACACGTCAATCACCGATTTCTCGCGAATAAAAGCTCAATCTCGAAAAGTAATAACACTATGAGGTAGAGGAATGATTCCTCTATCATTTGGTATAGTTTCTTTGTGAGATTGAGCTTTTATTCAAGAGAAATCAGTAATTGACGTGTTTGTTTAGAAAAGCAATTACACCCAAATCGGAGAACTTCGAGATTAGGGCGTAATTATGTTTGTAAACAAACACGTAATTGCCGATTTCTCGCGAATTAAAGCTCAATAGCGAATTTGGTATATTACCTCTTATGTCATTTGGTATCAGGTCAGAATGAGGTATTCATTAGTTATTTTCTCCTGCTCGGGATGAGATATAATAGCAAAATGTGATATCATTTGCTATATTTTTTATATTCTTTAAATAGGCAACAACTGACTTTGCTTTACTCAGTTATGGTCCAATAGACTTTATGTTATTATTTTTGATATTTTACCTCTTATATCAATCAAACTAATAGCGATTTTTGTTGTGCTGTTTCCTAATTTTAACAGTAAAACTTGTTATAGTTTGTTTTTTCTTATTTATGAATTAGCAATTTTTTTAGGATAACTAATAACCTGATAGCTATAAATACTCAACACCAGTTGACGGTCACTTCAAGCACTCATGAAATGGGAATCATACACCACACTGAATTGAAACAACCTTTTTTCTTTCCCCGTTCACAGATTTATTGAAGTGGAACACATACACGAACCAGAGTTGCTGATCTGGGTTGGTGTCATTGGACTGCTAGTCAACCTATTTGGACTGGTTTTGCTGCACAGTAAGTTTTACGCGGTTCTCACTCTCAACCGAACCTACGGACTAATATTTATTTATGATCCTCTCGTCTTCCAGAACACGGAGGCGGCCACATGCATTCGCACGGTGGTATGTCCCATCCGCACGCCCTGGGCTCGCATAACAATCTAACCCATGTGGCCAATTCGGATGACAATGAAAATAAATCATTCATGTATCAGGTTAGTTCTAAACGCTAGTACTAATTGCCGCTGACAGGCCTTGAGCACTGATTTATGCGTTCCTTTCCTCTCTCTCTCGCCCCACAGAATGGCAATCCTCCACCCAAGAAGACTTCCCACCACGGTCACTCGCACGATTCGACCCAGATGAACATGCGTGGTGCATTCCTGCACGTGCTCAGCGACGCTCTCGGCAGTGTGATTGTGATAATTAGTGCGCTTGTAAGTTTCAATTGTCCGATGCATCAATTTAACAAAAAAGTTAACCCGTACACTTCGCTCCCTGCTTGATTGATTCGTTTCCAAACAGATCGTCCGTTTCACCGACTGGGAGTACAAACTGTACATGGACCCGGCGCTGTCGATTCTGCTGGTGATATTGATTCTGAACTCGGTGTGGCCGCTGCTACGCGAATCGGCCCTGATTCTGCTGCAAACCGTGCCGACCCACATTCAGGTCGATGCCATCCAGCGCCGGCTGCTGGAGAAGGTGGACGGCGTCCTGGCGGTGCACGAGTTTCACGTGTGGCAACTGGCTGGCGATAGGATTATCGCGTCCGCCCACATCCGCTGTCGGAATCTGTCCGAGTACATGAAGATTGCCGAAAAGGTGAAGGAATTTTTCCACAACGAAGGCATCCACTCGACCACGATTCAGCCGGAGTTTGTCGAAATTGAAGCGATCAACAGCTACTCGGGTGAGTGTCGATGAAAGTGGGGAATTAATTTTGCTGGTTTTGAGAACAGGGGGTTGGAATGGTATCCAATTACAGCCAACCCTTTTTTTATGCGGGTACATTTTTTCAATTTTCTTTTTCTGTGGCGAAGTAAGGATTTATTTAGATACCATATGTTACTTTGATATTGTTTTTTTTCTTCTGATTTTTGACACCAGTTGCATCAGGCTTGGTTTCATATGAATATCGAAAAAAAAAAAGAAAATTAAGACCGCGTAAAAAAGGTTTGGTGTACGCGGTAATCGCTGTTTGAATGTAGAGACCAACCAGCCTAAGGCTGAAAGTCTCTTTAATAAAGAAACAAACAAAAAACTTGTTTGAATATTTCGTGCTTTGATAGAAACCTCTATAAGTTTAAAATTGTTAAAATATTGATTCAACTTGGAACGTTGTGTAAACGCATCCCGAGCTAAGTCAGATATCAAAATACTATCAAAATTATAACAAATTACGTTTTTGAAATCATGTTCATAACATATTTTGATATTCTATTTTTTTTTAATTCGGTTGAATTCATATGTTGATATTATTTTGATATTAAAAAAAATACAATTAAAAATAAAATTAGATATTTTATAAAAATAACTAAAATCTAGACTTTTTTGTTTTATTACGAGTCAATCAGGATGCTTGTTGTTTTTTTTTAAAAACATCACGAAGATAATTATGATTTTTTTTTTTTTTTTTTTTTATTATAGTCACTTTAACACTCTTGGGTCATTCGTGACTTGTCCGGGGGTGAGATTTGAACTCGTGACTTTGGCGTGAGAGGTATGGATGTTAACCACTACGCCGGGGTCGCCCCCATAATTATGATTTTTTACAGCTATATTATGTATATATATAGTCTTGAATACTAATATATTGTCGAATATTGTTATTAACTTTCGTAGGCTTGGTCGATTTCTTAGCTCATATTTAAATGTATGTTGTCATAAATCTCATTAAATATCAGTTCTCTCGCAACAAAATAAATTTCATAATTCATGTCTGTTAAAATATGTTCGATGCGAAGGAATTGATCATTAGTAATAATATAAGAGTCATCGTAGCCTAATTTTTTGCATGATTCGTGTTGAATATAATTCCACTAGAATTTGCCATGAAAACTAAACTCCTAATTTAAAAAAAAAATCACATCGTCTATTTCTATGCTTCTTCTTCTTATTATTCGCATTTCAAGCTTATTGCTAAGCGCATATTAGCTTATTGCGTGCTCTGAACTTGGTGTTCTAAATGCACTTCCACAGTTATTAATTGAGAGCTTTCGATGCCAATACCAATGCATGAATTTGTATATTGTGTGGCAAGCACAATGATACTTTATGTCCAGGGAAGTTGAGAAAATTTCGAACCCGAAAGAATCTCTCGACCGGACCGGGAATCTAACCCGCCGCTTCCGGCTTGATACCAAATTCGCGAATGCCATTTTTTGATTTGTCTATAATGACAAAAGCGATTCATTATACACTTTCTTGTAATTTGTACCACTGGATGATTGTTTCCGGCTCTGTACTTTTTGTATCTTAATATCAACCAATAGATTTCAAAACATTAAGATTACTTTATTTGATATCATGATAACAAAATAATAATTAATTTAGATTTGTTTTGTTAATTTTTACTTTCCTACCAAAGTTATAATAACATATTGATTACTTATTTGGTTTATTATTAACGAAATTACCAATATCAAAACGCAAACATGGATTTGTTATCAAGAAAAGATGATTAGTTATCTTTATAATATCCTTCATATACCATTTAGATCTCATTTTCGTTATGATTACTGTTAACTCGACCATACGGTAGGCAAAATATGTTATCACGAACGCTTATATCAAAATATCAAATTTGGTTTACATTCTCTGCTCGGGATGGTCATTTACTGTTTTCATATGATATTGATGATATTGCATCTCTTCGAAGATGGGACTTATTTTTGTCAAAATTGGCAGTGTGGTTATGTCATTAGATGACGCAGATTGGTCCAGGATTTCAGATTTTAAATTTTGTCTGAAAATATGTAGAGGAAATGGCTCTAATGTTGGCCTATGGATCTAATATTGGGCCCATCGCTAAAAATTAGCTATTTATCAATTTTATCTAGATGAACGCGTTATTGGGTCGTTACTAATGGATTTTTTTTTATTATAGTCACTTTAACGCTTTTGGGTCATTCGTGACTTGTCCGGGGGTGAGATTTGAACTTGTGACTTTAGCGTGAGAGGTATGGATGTTAACCACTACGCCGGGGTCGCCCCCATATACTAATGGATATATTTGGTCGCTATTGAATATTTAGTAGATTGCTGAATTTATGTATGGGCCCAAATTAGGGGTATTTAGGCCGTCATTACATCCATTTCCCCTATGTCCTGAATTTGAAATTAAGCGATTCCCATAATGACTTTTCCCAGTTACTTGAAATTTAAGGAACTTAGAAGTTTTCATGATTGTGGGACATGTAAATTTTTCAATATTCTGAACCAATCAACATTCGAGGTACCGGACATCGAAAAACGAGGAAAATTGCGTATTTTAAAATGCAAGGGTGACAATCCGATTTTCAATTATGAACTCTTTTATGTACGGAATATATATAGGGGAAATGGATGTAATGTCGGCCTAAATGCCCCTAATTTGGCCCCATACATAAATTTCGCAATCGACTAAATGTTCAATAGCGACCAAAAATATCCTTTAGTACCGTCCCAATGACGCGTGCCTCTAGATAAAATTGATAAAAATCAAAAATTTTAGCGATGGGCCCAATCTTAGATCCATAGGCCAACATTAGAGCCATTTCCCTTATGTAAAAATAAATTAACAAAAACTTAGTGGTTAAGTTAGCCGAATCAAGGAGCAATGTCGACAACCAATAAATAATCAAACGAAGTAAGGATATTTCTACTTTCCACCCAAAAAATTATTGCAGCTATGCAAAAAACTAAAAGAAGTCTGACTTCAAGTTCATGCCAGAAATAACAAAAACCATAGAACTCGAAAAAACTGCTCATTTTTCAAAGAAGGAAACAATACCTATTAATATCAAATTTGGATGAAAGAACACCATTATAAATCTTTAAATGTTAATGGAACAAATTATAGGAAAAGATCGAGCAGCTTCTTAAAAAAATAAAAATATTTTTTTAAACTTTCAAATACTGGTAAAACAAGAATATTAAATTTCGAAAGAACAACATAGAAGGAAACATTAATAAAATCATTAAATTTGGGTGAAGTAAATGTTAAGAAAAGATCGGGCAGCTTAAAAAAAAGGTTATATAATCGTTTCAAACTGGTGTCCCACGGCCCATGGGACAATAAGGCGTAAGCGGCAGTATACTGCCTACAATCCCATATCAGTCCCATATGGAAAAAGTAGGCAGTTGAAGTTACGAAGTGCAAATTCAGTTGCAATGAAGCCTGCACTGCCGTTCTACGCATATCAGTCCCATGTTTCAAAAGTTGCTTCGGAGAAAATCGCGAATAATGTTTCGAATCATTTCTGCTCATTGGAAGAAATATGCGTTAAAATAAGTTAGCGCATTGTTCACATTTCAACAGAATCAATATGTTTTAGGGAAACTACAGAAATTACCTTCAATGAAATCAGTTAAGCCTATTTTTATACGAACAATATGTAATGGGACTGTTATGCCTAGAAATTTGCACTGAAGTAGGAAATTCTACGCATGTTAGTCCCACTAGGAACAGTTACTGTCAGTGTTGCTTTGATGGTCACGTTGCGTTTGTCGCCTTTGCTCTTGTGATTACATGAGCGTGCATGCGTTCTCCCAGTTTTGGAAGATCCTGGATAGTTTGTATAGCTTTCCATCATTAAATTATACCAACAATACATTTGTTGACACTTCTATAAAACCATTAAAAGTATGGGCATCTCAAGAAACTAATGATTTAGAACATAAACTTCTTAGCATCTTTTTCTACTCCTAAGCAAGATGAACGTAGGCCTAAAGGAGATTGTGCTTAATCATTTTGAGTCCGACCATAGATTTAAGGCTGACATGCTGTAGATAAAAGATCAATACGTCCCACGATCGTTTTTCTTCCGTACGGAGTTGACCTTTATACTACGTATTATTTCATGAAACACGTGGACATTAGAGATGGTCTAGTATAAGAGAGGAGCGGACTAGCTGGGTTTGAACCAAACGAAATGTCAAAGCCAGAGTCCTCTTTTATACTATACCCTCTCTAGTAGACACTATAGGGGGAGTGTGGGAGGTGGCGAGCTCCTACGTCAGAACAAACAATATGTTTTTTTATTTTCAATCCAAAGTCTACCTAAAAAGGTACTGTTTTATGAACAAAAGTGAAAAACGCCCAAAAGTAACATGGGACAGATATGCGTAGAACGGCAGGCTGCATGATCAGCGAAAAATATGACGTTTCAAAAAACAGAACTGTAACTTGACTTTTGAATTTTGACGATTGAATTTCAGGATGGGACTGATATGCGATTACTTTACTTGATGGGACAAACTGACTTGATGTTGTTTTCACATTTTTCATGATCAAAGTCCGTACTTTTATCACGTGATATGAAAATGGCATCTATTGATAGTGGATAGCGTTATTATCTTAAAATTGTCGAAAATCCATATGGGACTGATATGCGATTTTAGGCACTAGGGGAATTTACGTATTCTCGTCAATCTAAGCAGCGTCTGCACTTCTACTAGCATTTTCTCAGCGTCACGCACATATATGATGTGTCTGTTTGTTTACATTCATCTGCTGCTTGCTTTTCTATCCATTCCAATCGACAGAATTTTTCAAAACGTTTTGAAAGCGTTTTTACAACGCTCCAAACTTCTCAGGTGAGTGTGACTATTGTCGGCAGCCTCTTTTTCTTCGGCAACCTTCCCATTAGAACTGCGTGTTAACCAGCTGTTCTATTATCGGCAACTCGAAATCAACCCCATTTTGTAGTGCGTATGCTTTATTTGAAGAAAAATGTAGCATTACTGGATTGCTCGATCGTTCAAATATAATCAGATTGAAGCTGAAAGGCTAAACAATCGTTTGGACACATTCAGGGAAGTGCGTTGATGGGAAAACATAGTGAAATTAACGTTTAAATTTTGGTTGCCGAAAACAGTCAATGGGTGCCGAAGCCAACATTTACCCTATAGTCTTGCACCAAATTTAATTTCAAATAGGGGAAATGTTGGCTTCGGCAATACCTTAACCTATTATCGTCAGGGGGTAAACAAAGTCCTAGAGCACTTAAATTTGGCCAATGCATGCTCTCAAACACAATGTATCCACATACCAAAATTGAGCCCTCAAGGACGTTGTTTACCCCCTGACGATAATAGGTTAAGGTATTGCCGAAGCAAACATTTCCCCTACCATATTAAATTATGATCCACACTGTATGGCTTCCATGAAACCAGTCTCAAAAACATTTTGGTTCTATTTTCATACCCGACGATATCAATCCTGAACGAAAATAAACCATTTTCATGAGACTTAAAATAGATGATACTGGCGCAAATATAACCTGCAAAAAATTTATAGACTTCTCCACTTCCTTCTCCTCCCTCACAGGCTCCGATGGAATCTCGAATAGCTTGAACGGTAGTGCTACACAGGATGGCTGTGCTCTAGACTGCCCTACTACTGACGAAAGTAATTGTATCAAAGCTACATGCTGCCAAAACAACAATACCATTAAGGTAAGTGTCCAAGCCGCGTCTGCGTCGGCCTATTAGCTTTATAGTCCCATTGTAATTGGTGCACACTTGAAAAAAAAATGCTAACAATGCCCACACCGTCGCATCCTACTAAATAAAATACACTACCGTGCCTGGTTAGCTGGCTGGCTGGCTAACTGACAGCCTCTAGCCATTCAAGAGAGCGAGACTTATTATGCCATGTCTGTAACGACGAGCATCATCACGAATCAACACATCAGATTGTTCATTAGACGCGTGGTGGCTGCTACAGTCCAGTCCTTTCTACACACATTTGCGAGCGAGTTCATAACCATCATCACACCGACCGGCATGAACAAAGCTCGATGGAAAGCTCTCTTACGAAGTTGTTGCATACCTACTTCTATATCTACATTTCCTATTTGTCTATATCTTTGCCACACACACCCCATCCCATCGTTGATTATTGTTGATGCACTTCACACCGCACCATGGGGTGGTGGTGGTGGTGGCGCATATAGCGATACGAAAAAGCCGCGTCGACAACAGAGTCCCGGGCGGCGGTCGTTAACCTGATTGCCTGATGGGTACTGTTGGAAGAAGACGGTTGGCGGTGGTTGATTGGTAGCGTGGTAACCGTGGTGTAGCGTACCCAACCAGAAACTCCCTCCTCCCGGGAATGGCCACCCCATCGCAGAAGCTATGAATGACAGGTGCCGAGAATGTTTGTTGTTGTGAAGCTCAGGAAGCACCCAGGACGTGATTTTCTTTCGGGGGAGAAGAAGTTGAAGCAAGAAAAACGACTTGGACAATCGGAAGAAGAAAGGAAGAAAGAAGCGAAGCAATGGAATGGAAGGTAAAAACAATATTTCAATTTTGTTTGAAAAGGAATGGGTGCCTTCTTCAACGCCACAACGAAATGGAACAAAGGGACCCAAAACTGGTAAAGGTTGACAACCGTGTTGATATTCCGTGTTTTTGGTTTTTGTGATTGTTGGATCATTAGGGTGTAGGTAGACCACTAGTCCGAATGCTATCAGACATGCATTCGTGAGCATATAATTCAAATTTACAGGGAAATATTCTCGAGATCATCTTTGACTTCGTAAAATATATACGAAGAATTGGCTCTACCGTATAAGTAAACAAATTATTGCTGTTTGCGTTATTTTTTCAAATTAGGAGAATAGAGAGCTGTTTAATGAATTGTAGCTAACTATTTCAATTTCAGCCTTATGACCCATTTAACCTGGTGGCATTTGGCCTAATGATCCATCACCATGTTGTGATAACGTACATACACATTCGTGGTGTTTCAAATTCATTGCCACTAGTTTTACACATTTTTAACAAAGTTATCTTTACGTAAAGGCGTAAAAACCCCATATCTTTTCGAAATACATGAATCACAATAATACAATACAATTACAACGAACATTAATCAAGTCTATAGTATAAAAAAAGTTATCCTCCTATGGCATAGAGTTGTCCGTGAATCAGGTAGAAGTCCTCGTCATGCAGTTGAACGGGAAACAAAAAATAAACAGGTAGCACAATCCTTCACGTGTACATTAAATGGACAGCTACTCACCTTCTAAGGAGTCTGCGTTGAATACGGTGACGAAAGGTTTCCGCTGCACAGTTAAAGTCCAAAAACTCGTAAAACTCGTTGAAACGCCCGGACATGAACCGTATTGGGTCATGCAAGCTGTAGTTCGCAATACGAGGTTCAAGATGCAGGAAACTCCTCGACCGAAGAACTCGTTCGGGTGCGTAGATTTCGAATTCAGCCAAGATTCCTGGAGAGTCGATATCACCAATAATTACTTTTACTGCGAACACGGCCTGACTAATCGTCCGCCTATGTTCTAGTAGTTCAAGACCCAGGAGTTGACAACGATCTTCGTACGGCGGAAGGGTCATTCCAAGGAAGGTGACGGAAGGCATACCGAACAAATTTCCTTTGAACAGATTCAATCCTCGCTATCCAAACTGCTTGATACGGGCACCATACTACCGAGCTGAATTCCAAGATCGATCGCACTAGAGAGCAGTATAGAGCTTTTAGACAGGCAGGACCGTGAAACTCGTCAGCGATCTTGAAAATGAACCCGAGTTGCCTGTTAGCTTTCGCAACGATGCCCGAGTAATGAAGCTTGAATGTTAAGGGGCAGTCCAGCGTGATTCCTAGGTCACGAACATTGTCCACACGTTGCAGAAGTTGGTGATTTATCGTATACTGCCCATAATCGCATATCAGTCCCATATGGATAGCAAATCAAGCAAAGATGGGACTGATATGCGATTATGGGTAGTATAGTTGAATGCTACATAGTTAATGTTACATTTTTGTACATTCAACGTGAGATAGTTTCTTGAGCACCATTCTTCGAAAGTATCGATTTGGTGCTGAAGCCGCAAGCAATCGGCGAAGCTACGAACAATCACATAGATATTCACAGCATCCGCGTAGAACGATCGGCAACCAGTTGGGAGGATCAGTCCGGCCTCATTCACAAAAATCGAGAATAGCAATGGTCTTGGACTTGAACCAACGAGTTAAACCCGAGGATATTACCGAGTTTTTCAAGCTTAGCTAGCAGTATGGAGTGGTCAACCCGGTTAAATGCAGCCTTAAGATCTGTATATACAACGTCCACCCGCGCTCTAGCTTCCATACTCCGAAGACATAAAGAAATGAACGGAGCTAACACTAATACAGTACAACAACTTCTCCTCAGAGGCGGGCATTAAAACCGCTAACCGCTAAATCATATTTTGGGAAAGCATTATGTTTTCTCATGTTTATCATTTAAAATTGAAGCAAAATTGTGTATTTTTTTAGGTTGTTATTGATTTAGGTTTGCAATTTTACGCTCATCAACAGTTTAGCTAACCTGATTAGAACCAAAACCTGATAATGAAGCATCTGTTATATTACTGTTGAATAGCCTGCTATCAAATGTACTCCTGTACAAAAATCCATTTCAATCTGAAATTATTAACGTAAGATATATTAATAATTTTTGAAAGCATGATTTAGCGCAGTGGCCTCGCGTCCAAATATGCAACCTATGCACTGCCGATACCAGCATAACATAACTCTCATATGAATTTTCATTATTTTTGAGTTAACCTTGAGATTGGTGTTTATTGTCATTGAACTTAAATAAATCACACCTAAAATGGCATTTGTATGGGCAAAACATAAAAAAATACTAAACTAGGACTTAGTGCTGTGACGAAGTTGTTATTATCGATAATATCGATATCGGTCATTGAAAATATCGATATCGTGTCCAATATCCGCTAATAATTTAAAAAAATACACTTTAAAAGTACTCTGTTGCTTCCCGGTGTTTATTTTGCATTTTTAACACCAGAAGCATCAACATTATGGAGAAAAATTATTCGATTAACTCTTTCAGGATCGAGACTGCTTCGAGACTCACTCAAAATTCGCCCTGTTTTTGAAAACAAACGCTCTGATGGCACCTAGGTTGCAATCCTTGGCAAAAGCTTCAGTGCCACCTGGTATAAAAATGGAAATCTGCTCTGCTGCTGCTCCCAGTACCGAAAAATGTCACACGTCATTGATTCGATTCCACTCCTCATATACATGTCAATTTTCTTGCGAATGGAGTCTGGCGTTCGCATTGTTACCCTTCGGTTGTTGTAACGTTAAACCATGCCTTCGTGGTAACTCCATACCCCATTTTCGGTAGGGATCTTCCTCGGCGGCTCCTCGCCAACAAAATCTTCTTCATCAGATCCTTCAACTTGAGTTAGGACCATGTGGATGATTATTTCCGTAGCAGCGTTGCGTTCATCAGCACTCTTGAAATGAACATCTTTAAATCGAGGATCCAGAAACATACTTGGTCCATAAAGAGGCGAGACTCGGTTGCTTTCAAATCGAGATTGGATTTCTCTTAACAAGGATGCTTGGAGGTTTCTTCCAACCGATGATACTGGCTTCATAGCAGTGATGCAATTGCTCAGGCAGTTTATGATAGGCAGCACCCGACTTATTGTCGCATAATCTTGACCGCTCAAATCTTCAGTTACTTCATTAAGGGGCTGTAGTAGCTTGACGACTTCCTCCAGATTTCTTTTCCCCTCCAATTGAACCATTTCTGAGAAGCGATCTTGGTCCGACATAATGATCTGTATGAAGTTGTACAGCTCTAGAAACCGTTTAACCATGATAAACTCCGAGTTCCATCTGGTAGGCACAAATGAAGTAATTTTCAGAGGTGTTCTTTTACCATCATCTTCAATCTGTAGCTTGTGCAGTTTATCTGTTGCGATTGTTGATCTCCGAAGAAAGGTAACTATCTTCTTTACTTTATCTATCAGTTCTGATAGAGCGTTTGTAATTTCAATGGATTTTTTTTCGCAACGAGATTGATTGCATGGGCTACACAGCCAATATGTTTATCTTCAGAGAATGTATCCGCAACAGATTTTAACATGGTCTGTAACAATCATGCCCACGTGTTCTTTGGGAATTGCCCAATGTTTAAGAACTTCCTCAAAGCAAGTTGAAATGTATGCACTATTGTGCCGTTCATTCATGATATAAACGCCCAAGTCAATCGTTTGGAGACTTGTAGGAATTTGAGGGCTCAAAAAGTGACAAGTTACTCCCAAATAACTCCTAGTAGTATGGCTATCGGTCCAGATATCGGCAGTAATGGTCAAGTCTTCATCTTGAATTTTTGTTTTGACACACTCGACCACTTCCGAATACATGTCGTCAACTAGCTTTGTCATGAGCTTTCGGTTGGGAATTTTGTATTTAGGTGCCAGAATTTTCCATAAATTAACAAAGCCCTCGTCTTCAACAATCGAGAACGGTTGATAATCTTTCACAATCATGAATGCGATCGCTTCGTTAATTTCTCTGGTTTTCGGTCCATCATCTAGAATGTTAGAATTAATTTCCCATTATTAATAAAATAACATGATCGTGCTATAATATATATTATTTGATAACTGGTTCTGCGCCATATATATAGATAGTGTACTACCATTTCGAGCTCGAAAAAGCGATCCCAGACTTATTAGACAAGAATATTTGTAAGACGGGCTTCAACGTAGAGTCGTGTTCTTCTTCTGTAGTACCATGAACAAGCAAAGCATCCATTTACACGATCACCCCTTTTATCACCCTGAACAACGGCGTATAATATCTCTTGGAGGCCAGTTTCATCCCTATCATCTTATATTATCATGCATACCGAAAAACCTGGCATAGTGGGAAAAATGGTTAGTATCAGAAAATAATCTGTCAAACTACTACAACAAACCATACAATACACAACACGACTTCTCGGATATTCTACGGAGTTGTTAGAAGATCTACGGTCCTTTCAAATATTTTACTGATTTTTTAAGTTCTACGAACTTCTCAAAAGTTCTACAGACTTCTAGGATGTTCTACGGTCTATTTGGAAGCCCTACAAACTTCTTGGAACTTCTATGGACTTCTATATATATGACTCAGAACCAGTTATCTAGTTTTTGCGGAAGCTTTTGAATGGAGTTTGACTGAAAACCTCCATAGTATAGTTCCAAATTAGCTTTACCCATAGTCAATATTTAAAAACTAGTGAATTTTTAACCTCAAACTGATTTTAAAACAAAAAAATAACATAAAATACCTGTCCAAAGTTGCGTTTCTTTAAACATTCGATCTATTGTGGATGCCGATGTGGATGGTTCTGCAGATGCGAAGCTTGTACTGGGAGTAGGAGGTTGAGCCAAATCTTGTTCCTGATCCTGACACTTGGATGCATTTTGCGACCATAGCGTTTTGTCCTTCTGCGGATGCTTCTGGAGATGAACTTTCAAATTGGTGGTATTACCGCGACGTGGAACTTCTGAACCGCATATTTTACACTCAGCGGATATTGTGGACGTTTTCACAAAATAATTCCAAATTTCGGACATCTTCAACGATAATTACATAAATATGTAAATGACTTCCGATGACTATCTAAGCATATTAATTTATGTATTTATCCGATTTAAATGGTAGAGTAGTGTGTCAAAAACTCAATAGTCGTCTCTTTCATTACTGCGTAATTGGCGTTGACGTTGACGGCATTAGCTCAGCCGGGAAACTCTCTTTGCACCAACTGTTTCTTATTGACGTGTGAATGAAAAAGCATATATCTTCCCTCCTTCACTTTCTGACATAAAATCGCCAGCAAAAAGAGTAATGTTATCATCGCCAATATTTATAAACAGTGATACCAGCAAACCGATATTAAATTCAGATTACCGTCAATATCAGATTTTGAAATATCGGTTATCGTATCGATAATTTGGACCAAATATTTATCGATAATATCGGATTTATCGATATCTTCACAGCACTAAACTAGGTCAGTCCCATATTTAATGTACCCGCATAACAGTCCCATTTGTCACTTAACAATATATTGAAGAAAAATTTCATTTGTACCTAAAGGATAGCAGTCTCTTATTGTGATGTTAATATTATTTCATTGGTAATGAACTATAAAAAATATTCCGAGTTAGTATAAAGCACATGTATTTGACCAAATTTCACTTAACGATGCTTAATTTCCTTAACGGGTAGACGTTCCCAGAACAACTTCTGTCCTCTCCGATGAGACGCAGCATCACATTAAGGTGCGCCTCCTTACGAAAGTTATCCAGTCCAGCAGGATTTTCTTGGATTTTTAAAAAGTTTTCCAAAATGAATCCTTCAGTGGTGGCCAGCTTAAGTTGTTTCTTGGAAAACAAAGAACAGCTTTGGAGTTCTCCGTCCCTTGTAACAGAGCCACTGCACAGTGGTGCCAACCCGAGCAAAGTTGGTTAACAAAATGAACGAAAACTCAATTTAATTTCAAATGTTGCCACATAAGTCCGATATCATATTGTGCTTTCATAATGCAGTCAAGACTTTTTAAATGAAAGCAACTTAACTTGAAGTTCTGCTGTTTACGTAGTGTTTAAAATTTAATTGAAATTCATCTGTCGTTGAACTAATGATTATTGTTTATTTGATTTGTTTAACACATTTTATGTTATTCGTGACTTTCCCGGGGTGAGATTGGAGCCCAAGTCTTTCAGCTTGAGAAACATGAATGGTAACCATTTACTCCAGGCCCGTATTCAGTTGAACATTATGAATGCAAAATCAGTAATCAAATTGATTTAATTGAAAGTAGCATTAGTTTTCCGTTTGCTTCAACAGTGTAAAATGTTGCTCTCATTTTTGCTGTGTTAACCGTTAAGTCAACCAAAATGAGATCAACTGGAGTATTCAAAATAAGTTACATCATAACAGCAAATTTTGATTTCAATTTGATCTTCAGCTTTGCTCGGGAAGGGTATCAAAACACGCGCTGTTTTATTTACGCTGAAATGGTTGATTAAAGGTACTCGGTGTCTTGTGAGAAGTTTCTCGGGTTACAATACTCCTTCTTATGGTAAAAGAAAATTAAAGATTAATCCACCCAAAAGTGAGACGCAAAATTTATTTTTTTAATATGATGAGATACAAAACAATTGTATTCGGCAAAGCTGTAGGGAACATTACTGTGAACAACTTTGCTCAAGACTACAACTTTCTAGTTCTTATAACTGCTGAGATATAAAGGTTTTTTTTTTGTAGAGACATCGTTAAAATCAATTTTGTATCTGTAACTTTTTCTACAATATTTCTACATGTTTGGCATGTTGTACAAAGATGTTAGAAATATCAAATAACATATCTTTTCAGAAGACTGCAAATTGCTATCATTAATATTTGAAAAGTAATTTACATTTTTTGGTTGAAAATTCCCCAACTTCCAATACCAATAACTTCTAAACGGGCAAAAACGAGCAGGCCATACTTTAAGCAATTGAAAGTACAAGAAAATGCAATGAAATGATGAAGAAACCAGACCGCCCCCCACGTTACCCTTAACCGCAATACTTGCATTGAAACTTGTCACTTTTCACAATTTGAAATGGCGATTTTGTGGCATACAAATGGATAACCAAGCAACCTGGGTTATTTCTACTGACTTACAAAATGACTCGGGATCAAAACCAGACCACTCCCAAACGACCCTTGACTGAATCGCTTATGTACTTTAAATATTTTTCGATTTTGTCAATAAACAATACCAAAATCATTCATGTTAAATGTTTATTACGTTCCGGTTCAAATTGTACGTATCTTAAAGAGCGCTTGTAGCTTCGTCGATATCACTGTTCTCGCCGTTGTCATCTGTGATGGCCAAAAGGTGCAGAGCATCCCCGGAGCACACCTCACTTTTGTTTTTCGGTAGTTCCCTCATGTTGGAAATTGATGCTGCCCTTTCGAATTACGATCCGCCTGATTCAGCCAATGTATGGCCGCTTGTTACATTGATTCAGGGTGTATTGACTGACATCGAACGTTGATTGAAAAAATCAGTTGCTTGCATATCCAATACTTCGATACTTTTCTTCACTTTTCCAACGCCATTTACAAACTCTGGATACGTAACTGGCGGAGTTTGGCGCATAACTTTCTCCACAGCAGCGTGCAAAGAATCTGCCGCCATGAAAGTATGGCCAGACCCAAGCAATTTGAGAACTATTTCGACAATATCAAATGAAGAAATAGTCCCCAATTTTTATTTTGAGGTGCGCAGTTATCTTGTCTTATGAAGTCTACTTTATACTTTTCTGATCTCTGATCTAAAATATTTTCCGATTCCCGTGAATACCCGTATCTCGGGAATCCAAAAATGGCCGGGAAATGGAAGCACTAAGCAGATTTAATCATAGTACATATGCAACGTCATAAACATAAAATCAACGAAGCACAATTTAACGATCGTTAATCAATTCGTTGACGATTTAACGAAAATATGTCCACCACTGACTGCAAGTTGTAATGCCCTAACGTAACATCCATCTTGTAATGAGAATTTTACCAAATCAAATCACTGCTGCAATGCTCTGAAATTTACTTCCCGTCTTCCTATATTGCATACAATCATATTTAATATGCCGTGTCCTACAATTAAATCAACATCGGCATCCTTGCTGCAATCAAGAGCTTCTTTTACATCCTAGTAAAATTGCATCTTGCAACGTCTCTCCTGTATGCCATCCTGTGCCGCCTAAGCTCTTCCCACAGTATCGTATAAAATTCCCAAACCGGAAGTTGTGCAACTTAAACCTTTCTCCACTCATTCACTCGGTAGTGTGGAAATTCCAACCGGCAAACCTCCTCTTGTCTCTGTTCGTAAACAACAATGTTGTCGTTTTGCTTCCTTTGCTTTTTGCTGTGTGGTGTTGGACCGCAATCCTGGGACATGCGCGCCCCGCGTTGATAATATTGCCATCGCCGCCCGGTCGGGCCACGTGGTGCGCATGCTTGCCGCCCGCCCGATTGTTAGTTACAGCCATCAAAGGTCCGTATAGCTACATTTTTTTGTTTACATACAAATGCCGTCTGAGCGTTTTATGTGGGGCTATGCTATGTCTGTATGTATGGGAGGGAAGGTGTGGTGGGTGAAATTCGTAGAAAATTCCGGTACGGAAAAGCTTTCTTGTTCGCACGTCGACAGGGATTCATTGTGTGCAATAGCTTCTCACTGCCTGCATCGTTTTCAAGAGGAAAATTTTTCATTTCTTCAGATCGGTGATAGACTTCTAAAGACTGGTTAATCGTTAGTAAAGAATTTAAACATCGGAGCAATATATTAGAGTATTTAAGGACAAAATCGAGTGTATTTTGCGAGAGACGTGAGTGAAAAATTCTGGAATTAGAAAGTGTGTAGCCTCATGGCTGTGAATTTCGTCTCGTCGCCGCCGTCGTCAGTGAGTGCAACTGCAGTGCAGACAGTGCAAAAAACGGGCAGCAAACGCATCCGGGCCGGCAATGGAAGTTTTTCTGCAACCGATTTGTTGGACGATCGTGAAGGTGGCCGTCTACTGAAGGACCTGGTGGCCGTGCTGGCTTCCTCGCGCAAACAGGAAGTGAACAAAGGGACGTCACGGAGCGCCATTTGCAAGAGCCCCGATCTGACGCTGGAAAAATGTGCCCCAGACAGAGTGCATCGGTTGGCGATTGCATCACTCAGCGCAGCCACGAAGGAGTTTTCCACCCTCGCCGAGAAGATAATAACGATAGCCGATAGCAGCATCAAAGGTACGACTAGCCAACAGGACGACGATTACACCAACAGCAATAACACTATTGTTAACGAGAAAGAAAAGACTGAAAGCCATATTTACAACAATGAAAACGATGATATAACATTAGATGATAGTAAAACGCCTAGCCCGCTGCAACCGAAGGATGGGAAGGTGGTGAAACGCAAAAACAGGGAGGTTTCCATTGACAACAATGCAACCGCCGCCGAAACCGCCGCGGCCGCTGTCTGCTTTCCAAGCACTCTGCCGACTGTCACCCGTAAGGAGACAACAGCGGCAGCGGCACGAAACGAGGTCACCACCATACGAGACTGCATCAACCCACGTGGTGGCCCGTTGCTGGAGGAAAAGCTAGACAAATTGCTGGATAACGTTGTAAAAATCAAAGCCGATATGCACCAGAAGATTGATCGACTGAGTCGACGTATCGATCAGATCAAGCTGGATGTGCAGCTGAACATCGACACCACAGATCGAGCCGTTTGCAACAACGTGCTGGAGCTTGTGGGAATCCCGTACCGCAAGGACGAAAACCTTCAGCAGTACTTTCGCAAAATTTGCCTCCTGCTGGGCTACAGCGAAACCAACATTCCACTGGTCGACATCCGACGCAAACGAGCTGAACGCACACTCGATAAGACTGAACCAATAGCCGTTAACACTGCCACCAATAGAAGCAACGCAGCTCGTAGTAATCGCAAGCGTGGGGAACAGTCGGAGGATGGGTTGGATTGTGCCATCATCGTAATCGAGTTCGTCTTCAAAACCATAAGGGATACATTCTACCGGGCTTATCTGAAGAAACGCAGCGTGTGTCTGTCCGACATCGGGATGGACTCGGATCGACGGATCTACGTAAACGAAACGTTGACTCGAATGAACCAGAAGCTGAAAAGTGCCGCACTGAAGAAGAAACGCGAAGGTCTTCTGCATGCGGTGTACACGGTAGATGGCGAGGTCTTCGTACAGCAGCAACCGGGACAGAAGGGCCGACGGATCAGCAGCGTGGCCGATTTGGAATGACAGCAAAAGATGGAGACGGCGAAGGGATCTCCGGCAACGGTGGTGAGAACCGTTAATGCCCTTGAGGATGAGCATTCGCCTTCCCCAGGAGGTGTGGTAGGTTAAGAACGGAACTGACAGTTACCAGAAAGAGCGTTGAATGAATCTAGGTTGGTTGTTTATGTGGATAGGTTTCAATATGCGTATGTTCGATTGATGCTGTTATGGGGGTGGGGGAGGTGTTACTAACTGTAGTGAAGGCGAGAGATAAAGTCCTGCATCGATGATCCATCTGATGATATTAGAAAGTTCATTAGGATTCTTCATGTGTCTCCCACTTCCCAGTTCGTTTCATAATCTGAAAATATTAGCTTGTTTGAAAATGGTAAAGATTGATGAAAATTTAAAGATCGTATGTGCTTTTGTAAACAATGAATTCAAACGTCAATTTTTCGAAACTAAACTCTCGCCCAAGCGAACTATTTACCATCATTTCACCTACATTATAGAGGTGTTAATTTACGTGCGCGAGCTATTAGTTTGCATTGACGTTTGATGTCATCGTTTACAGATTTGAAGTGAAATTTCAAATAGCCGCATATGCTTTTGTAAACAAAGATTCAAACGTCATTTTGTCGAAACTCTTAGCTCGCCCACGTAAACTAACACCATCATCAGGTAGGGTAAAGTTACCCTATCATTATGGAGGTGTTAGTTTGCGAAAGCAATTACGGCTATTTCAACTTTCACTCTTGATTTGCTCGAGGCCTATTGATTACCAGTATGACGAGCATTGTGTTTGTTTATCTGTGACCGTAGGTAATATTACTGGAAGTCTTAAGAACAAACGAAACGTTCAATCTGTTGTACTAATTGCAAGGATTGTATGAAAATCTACATCTACATTTTCACTACAGTTAACATAAATTAATTATATATGAATGCTAATATTCTCTTGCTCAGATTGAAAATCTCATTACAGCATCAATCAAACACCTCCAAATATCAATGTATCGCAATAATTGTAATTGTAATGAGTATCATTGTAATTTCCCGATAATAATTTAATCTTGACTTCCTCACATTCCACAATGTAGCAATCTTACATATATATTGCTACTTTTCGTCAGATTCTTACCGATGTTTTCCAAAGACCCACTATTCAGAAAGAATCGCACTGATTGTTATGTTGATTTTAAGACACATATTTTAAGCAATATTATACCCTTCCGGCGGTATCTCCTATATGTCTCTGTGATCTTCCTTCATTCGCTTTGGTAAACTAATTACTAAGTGTAGAAACTACTTATTTGGAAACGAGCTATATGTTTGACAGAAGGAAACAGAATTAAGATTACGTGTATGTGACACGAAGACGGCGCACAGAAATTGGAACCCATTTCGGCGAATAATCCAGTAAAAACTAAAGACGAGAAAATAAGAGTGAGTAACTGTGAAATCATATCGAGTTATAAATTTTGTTTAGATAATTTAATGTCGGAAATAAATATGAATAAAACGAAAGCAAACAGAGATACAGAGTAAATCGTAAAGATTGGAACATTAGATTTATTTATTATAAACTATAGATATATAGAAGGAATATATTTGAGACGAAATTAAAATAAAACAGTACTATAGTAAAGACATATAAACCAATGAATCGACATTATACAAGAGTTATACAGATATTTGAGGATTATACACGGAGTAGGGTGAAAATTCTAAAACTTTAATCCAACACCCCCAGTCGAAATGGCAACAGGCCAAGAATCATAAAACTCCCGCAAAAGATGCTACCCCAGTATTATGCATTCGATTCATGAAGAGTTAGTGAAGAAAAATCTACCGAGTAAAGAATCCAAGACTTAACGAAAGAATAAACTTTAACACACATTAACACAGAATAGCAAACCTATATTCCACAGAACAGTTGGTAGTGATACTAGGATGTAGATCGTAATCGAACAGAACAACCACACACACACACAACACCCGCAAACACGCATTCACATTTGTGCGATAAGAGTTATAATTACCAGTAAGTCCTGTCGTGACCAAGATGTCGTCCTAAAAAAATATAAATGATGTTTAAAAACTTGAGAATATGTTGAGATAGAACAACAACCAGCAGGAGGAAAGTATAAATTAATTTAATCGAAAGCAACAAAAGCATAGAATTTATTCCCGTCTAAATTTCGAATATTCTTAACTCGAGTAGCAAACTAATGTATCACAATACAAATATAGATCAATATTTTACGCTGATAGAGACTTCTATATTCTATACAAAATTAGCACCTATTGGAATTTTACTTAGAAAGATGGATGGATGCGCAACTCAATAAATAGTGACCCTGACGAGGCGAAAGAGAAACAATAAATTAAATGAAGAAAAAAAAAACACACACACACATACATACATAAAAATAGAAACTATTTCGCTCAAGTAATATGTGAATCACGCTGTAGTTGGTATATAATTCCGTGGTAACACGAACAACAGAAGATTAACAGCAACACTACCGTACGGTGTAGATGGTTGCTCGTCTATCATTGCTCTATAAACTCTCTATATTTCGTATAATGCATTTCTTCTGATGAATCGTACTCCCTAACATTTGGATTGTAACGGATATAAAGAGAAACAGTATGATAGAAATAAATACTAATGTTCGTTCTCCCCCTAGCTTGGGTGTTGGGTCATGTTTCAGCTATACATATCACATCACATTTTATATCGCTATGAAATCATTGAAAATTTCATAATCAGCCTTAATATTAGAGAAAAAATCACTTTGCTCGCTGAATTGAAAAAAAAACCTGCATGAATGGATTACCTTTTGCTGTCAGTTTAGATCTCAAAACCTAAGTACTGCGGAGTAAATCGATTTCATTTTGCAAGCCAATGGAAAACTGCTTGAAAATTTGCTCAAGTTTATCACCTCTATTCCCGTTTTCGTTCGAATCGTTCGTTCGTACGAACGACTCCATTCGAACGAGTTCGAAAACGGCATTCTGGTTTTCGTACGAACCCGTTCGAACGAAAGCTTTTTCGAAAATAAACAGTGTTAGTGGTACCAGATGCACTTTGACATTTCCTAACAATTCTAAGCATAGACCGCGCACGAAATTGACATTATTCGGTCAAGTGGACTGTCAAACGATGTCAACAAAACAATAACTTTGTTGAAATTTTTTGGTTGAAAATTTGAAAATCTCACTGATTTGAAAAGATAACTTTCTGATGTCTTCTGACAACTTGTTAAGCAGAAAGTTGGCCACCTTTTGGGACGATTCAGTTTCCGGTAGGATACAAGTCTGATCCTGTGGATGATCCGGAATATCCGTAAAAGTGGTCAATTCATGAAACTGATCCTAGAACTCCGCGTTTTTTAGAAACCACTCATAAACGTCTTATCAGAATGAATTCGGAGTTGTGACCGAAATATGGACACTGGGGACTACAGGATGGTCCACTAAAAAATCTGGAACATCCGTAAAAGTGGTCAATTCATGAAACTGATCCTAGAGCTCCGCGGTTTTTTCAAAACTACTCATAAACGTCTTATCAGAATGATTTCGGAGTTGTGACTGGAATATGGACTCTGGGGACTACATGATGGTCCCCCGGAAGATCCGGAACATCCGTAAAAGTGGTCATTTCAATAAACTGATCCTAGAGCTCTACGGATTTTTCGGAATCACTCATAAACGTCTTGTCGGAATGTATTCGTAGTTGTGTTCAGAATAAAGAATATGGAGACTACAGCATGGTCCACCGGAAGATCCGGAACATCCCTAAAAGTGCTCAATTCATGAAATTGATCCTAGAGCTCCACGATTTTTTAGAAAGAACTCATAGACATCTTATCACAATAAAATCGGAGTTTTGACCCGAGGGGGGCGACACATCTAAATCTCAAGTTTAGATGCTCAACAAATCTCACACTAGTGAAGCTATCTTCGAAAAATCTGAGAGCGTTTATTGTTTAAAGTATTTAATTTAATTTAAAAAAATCTTTTTTATCAAAAACTAGCTATAACTTTTAAATAAAGGAGATTCAAATCAGTGACTTTTGCAAAAATATGCGTCATAAAAAGTTCTAAAAGTATTTAGAATAATGTTCTTACGAGAGATTAGGGTGGCCCCTAGCAAATTGGCTTTCTTTAAATATTGTTTATACGTTGATCACCAATAAAAATATTTAATGAAAGATTTTCTAGGGGCCACTCCAACCTACTTGTTTAAAATAACCATAAGTCATGAATCATAAGAGATAAAAATTTGATGCCATGAGCAAAGTTGGTTCAAATTGATTGTTCTACAACTTAAAAAAAAAACTACATTAGTCTATCTCAAGTAATAAAAAAGGTTGAATTTTCAATTCACCAATTTTAAGGACCACCCTTCAAATCGGCTAAAAAATACGAATAAGCTTTCCCCAAGACACCATGTACCTAAAAGTGATGGTTTTGGTGCTAATATTTTTGTCTTCATAAATACGGCTTTTATGGATGTTCAGGATCTTCCTGGTGAACCATCTCGTGGTCCCAAAGGTCCATTTTCCGTCTAAGCGTTCATATTCTGGTCACAACTCCAAATTCATTCTGATAAAACGTTTATGAGTGGTTTCGCAAACTCATGGAGCTCTAGGATCAGTCTCATGAATTGACAACTTTTGCGGATGTTCCGGATCTTTCGGTGGATCATCCTGTAGTCCCCAGAGTCCAAATTCTAGTCAAAACTCCGAATTAGGGGAGAACAGTACATAACGCACCCCCGGGGTAAGACGCACTTTTTCATTTTATTTTGAGTTTTTCTTGGAACTTTTAATCCAATTCTAGGATTTATCATGCAGGATTTTGAGTACAGATGCTATGCTAGAAGTGCTGCTTGATAAGACAACAAAAAAGTTACGTAAAAGCCATGAAAACACAAATGAAAGTCAGCTGGTACGTTCTACCCAGGGGGTGCGTTGTATACCATTCTCCCCTAATTGTAATAAGACGTTTATGCAAGGTTTAAACAAAAACATGAAGCTCTAGGATCAGTTTCATGAATTGACCATTTTTACGGATGTTCCGGATCTTCTTTTGAACCATCCTGTGGTCCCCACAATCAATATTCAGGTCACAACTCTGAATTCATTCTGATAAGACGTGTATGAGTGTTTTCGGAAAGTTCACGGAGCTCTAGGATCAGTTTCATGACTTTACCACTTTTACGGATGTTCCAGATCTTCCCGTGGACCATCTTGTAGTCCCCAGAGTCCATATTCCAGTCAAAACTCCGAATTAATTGTGATAAGACGTCTATGAGCGGTTTCGAAAAAAACACGGAGCTCTAGGATCAGTTTTATGAATTAACCACTTTTCAGGATGTTCCGGATCTACCGGTGAACCATTCCATGGTCCCCAGAGTACATTTTCCCAACACAACTCCGAATTTATTGTGATAAGACGTCTATGAGTTGTTTCAAAAAATCCGTGGAGCTCTAGGATCAGTTTCATGAATTGACCACTTTTACGGATGTTCCGGATATTATAATGGATCAGACTTGTGTCCTACCGGAAACTGAATCGTCCCAAAAGGTGGCCAACATTCTGCTTATCAACTTCTCAAAAGACATCAGGAAGTTATCTCTTCAAATTGCCGTACAATCAGTGTTTGGTCCTAATTAGCTCTAATCCCATATGCTACGTGTATTCGTTAATGCCGGATCGACCGTACTATAGGAATCCACTGGCATCAGTACTATAGGAGTCCGGCAAGAACGAATCCGCACTATAGGAATCTTGACTGTATATGGCTATGGCAATGTTTTGGAGTCATAATTAAATACATAAATATTTGTTATGTAAGCTGTTACAGAAATGCCTTTGTCCAAAATTTTCTAGTTGTTTCGATCCTTTTTTTTTTAATCTAAATTATATTTTTATTGCATGATTTTTCAATCAATTTCCATATGAGATCTTTAACTTCACGTAATGTTAAGTAAAATTATTACAATCAAACACCAAAAATTTGGTTGTGGATTTTTTTGTACACTAAGACCATCCCTTATAAAAAAATGCCATACACGAACGATAACCCAAATGATTGAACTATTCCAAAAATAGTTTGGATGATACCCCGAACACGTTGGAGGCAAACCAGCCTCAGGCTGAAAGCCTCCTTAATAAAGATAAATCAATCAATCAACCCCGAACACGTCGTTAAGCAAATTTACATTTTTATTAGGGATTACAAAAAATTTCAAAGTTTTTATCCCCTGGCTGTCTCGCGATTCGCGAGTTTGGAGTGACGTTTGGAAAGCGGACAAAAAAACACATTCGTACGAAAATGGGAATAGCAACATCGTTCGAACGAACGATGTTCGAAAGTTAGAATTGCTTCGAACGAAAACGGGAATGGGAAATTGCTTTCGTTTCGAACGAATCCTGTTCGTACGTAAACGGGAATAGAGGTGTATAATTGTTTTGTTCTTTCTCAGTTGATTCCCACCAAAAGCTCTGAGCCAGGAGTACTCGAGCCCCCATGACTCTATCAAAGTTTGTTTACATACATGTTTCACCAAAGTATGTTTTACTGTAACTGAAAACACAGCTGAGTCATAAAAACTATGCTGGTTTTTATACTTTCATCATTGAGCCTGTTGGTTTTTGTCTTTGAGCTTACAATTAATAATGTGTTATGAAAAAGTATGAATCATTTGTATGAGATTGCAATGCTTGACGAGAGGTAAGAACAGTAACTGAGTTTGTTGCTTCTGAATGTTTGGCTCCCATTTGACAGTTCTGACTGGCTCCCAAGTGACAAGCACATTGAGTGAGTCCGCAGTATCCAGCTCAAAACTACTGGCAGGTCCGAATGTTTCAAGCCAAAACAACATTTCAAGTCGAACAATGGATTATGTTGACAGATTCCCTTCGTCGACTTTCTCTTTGCATTCCCAGGGCCTTGTAAAGACATTGCCAGCTATTTTCTATACAACGTTCGATTAAAGAAGCTACTATTTAGCTTCTAATATTACTATCACATCAGGAAACGGTTTTGTAGCCAAGTCAAGCTGAACAATGAATTAGGTCCTAAGTAACATTGACAGATTCTCTTCATCGACTTTCTCTTTGCATCCTTACCGCCATGCTAAGACATTCGCAGCAGCCCAGTGGCAGACGCGTAGGCAACATGTTATACCGTGATAGCGGGCCCAAAACAGCAAAATAAACGATTTGAGCCCGGGACATATGCTGCCTACTGTCAAACGCTGCTGATGGTATTGGCCTTGTCACTGGCCTGATTCGCAGCTATTTCCAACACACAGATCGATGAAAGAAGCTATTAGCTAGCTTAATACGACAAACACGACAAAAAGCGGTTATGTACCTAAGTTATTACCGAAAGAGAAAGTCGATGAAACCGATCGGTCAATGTTACTTATGACCTAATGCAGGTTCATCATAAGTCATTCTCCCACCTTGTGTCTGTGCATATTGTTGGTTATTCATGTTTTTGAGTGAGGAAGGTGTTTCTGGTTGTTTCATTGTGTTGACCGAGCTGTCAAAACTACAACCGGAAAAAAAATATTTACTGGCAACCTTATTCTTAACCATAACATAACGCTGAAAATGACAGATCCCCCTACGATTCCTTTGCTGTTGTTTGTGTGCAGATTAGTCCTTGACACGGCCATTGTCCCTTGCGCTGCAAGAGGAAGACGAATGGGCACGTGCAGAGCGTAAAATTTTTGACTGCTTACGCTGAGTGTGAAAGCACGGCACAATTCAATCCATTGGCAAATCAAAGTTGGCACTCGTGGAGAATAGTGGAGAAAGTGATGATGGTTTCAAAATTTTCCACGTACCTCTACGAGTGCAATCTTAAAATGCTTTTATTTTAAAAATGGAGAATTTTATTTAAATCTGGTAAGTGCTACGTTAGTAGAAAACTGGAGGACTACTCAATAGATTTTTAGGTGTATACATAGATTTCAGCTTTTCTACAACTGTAGCAGCAACCAGATTTAAATAAAATGCTCCATTTGCAAAATAAAAGCATTTTAACATTGCACTCGTATACCTCCCAGTGGAAAATTTTGAAACCATCATCACTTTCATAGTTCTTCTATTCTCCACGAGTGCTAACTTTGATTTGCCAATTGCTCTGTGCAGACCGCTTGTACCAAACAGTAAAGGACGAGGAAATGAAAGAGCCAACAAAAACATCCAGTCACTCACGAACAGGCGACTCACACCGCTTGCCTTCGCTCACACAGCATGTAATTGAGTCATTTTTCCATAGAAAATGTACGCTCAGTCATTCAAAACAAGTATTGAGTACCATCACGGCAGAATAAACGTGCTGACTGAGCTACTGACTGAGTGCTCGGCTGTCAGTGACTCGTTCACCTCTCAATCATTCAGACTCTCACGAGGCAGTGAATGATGAGGCAGATGGCAGTTCATATTCATACGTAAATAACTCAATGAACCTGACTGTTTTGTGCACTGGGCACGTGCCACCCGGGAAGAAGGATCATGCAATGGGTGCAATTTGCAATCTATCGGTGGGGCCGTGATTGGACAGCTGCTGGTGAGAACCTACACTCATAAAATAAATCACATAACCAGTGGAAAATATCCATGTGAATCTCATGTAACTTTCATGTGATCGCATAATTGGAAATTGCACCACTAAATCACATGAGTTACGTGTCCAATAAAATATATATGATTTCTCATAGAGAATTTCTTATGCTATGTGATATTCAGATAAAAATCATTATTTTTGTTATTGGAAAAATACTATGTGCGTTCCTAATAGAAACTAAGTGAAAACTTTTTTCAGTGTAGGATTTACAATCAGAAACTGTTCGGTTGCGTTTGTCTTGGTTTTCTTGCAAGACATCTTTACTCTTTTTAGCATCTGTTGCTCCTGATGCTGACGCTTTCGTGGATCCCAACCGGTTTTGTATTTCATTTTCTTCGGATTGGAGGTTTTCAATCCAGATCCAGAACGTTTTTCGACGTTTTGTTTTTGCTCGAATTTTTATTTCAAAACAACTAAATAACTCTCGAATGTAAACATTATTTGCAGTGGTGCCAGAATTTATTAAAAAAATTGTGGGTGTTCGAAGTGTTCCGAAGCGTGTTTCTGTGGTGTTAGCACAATATGGCAGAGTGACTTACCCCCTTAATGCAATGTTCTGCTTGAAGTTATAAACGAAAGAGAAAGTCGATGAAGAGAATCGATTAATTTTACTTGGGACCTTATGGATTGTTCGGCTTGATTTGAGCATGGGTTTTATTTATCGTCACACGAACTACGGAATAAATGGAGCAATTTACGGACTGCAGAGAGCAGGGTTCTAACTGGCGGCCATGTTTTTGATACTAACACCCAAACCCTGACCCAAACGTCAAACAATTAAATACATAAATAAATAGGGAATATGGCTCTAATATTGGCCTATAGATCTAAGAATTGGGCCAAGCGATAAAAATCCTTTCGCCTTTTTTTATCCAGTTCGTTTATTTGGAAGGCTCAAGTCGAATCAGACTTCTCGATGAGATGAGACTTCTTGATACGGTGGGACAAGACAGATAAAAATATCCTGTTCTTCAGTTTTTTTTCAAGTAGAACAATGCGTCATCCGAAGAACACAAATGCATATTTTTAGCTGCTACTGAACAATTGTAAAATCAAATGCTTTCCTTCAAAATGTATGTATGGGCCTAACATTAAGGACAAGCTGGCCGATATTAGGGATATTAACCCTATGTGTAACCAACAATACTTTTCACAGATTTCAAATCCTTTATCGCCTTCCCGCATAAACGCGAACCATAAATTGACCTTACCTAAAATGGTTAGAAATTGTTTATAATCCCTGCTAAACTGTAACTGAAATGGTTATGGAACTTTACATGAACGTTTAATGATAAAGTTTCAACCTTATGTATTATGGTTTTTTGGAACTGGACCTTACAAATAATGGGTTGTTAAGAACCATTACCGTTCCAAATTCTTGTTTTCTCCATACATTTTCAGAAAGAGAACTATATTAGAACCTTTTAACTTATGGTTTGAGAACTTTAATGGTAATGGTTATGGTAGTCAGTAAGGTCCACGAATGGTTTTGTAACATCGATCAACTTTATGTGGAATATATCGCGAATTGGTTGCCTGTAATTTACTGATTACCAATTCACGATATATTCCACGTAAAGTTGAGCGATAATACAAAACCATTAATAGACCTTACTGACTACCATAACCATTACCATTAATGTTCTCAAATCATAAGTAAAAACGTTCTTATATAGTTCTCTTTCTGTGTATGTATTATTTGTAAGGTCCAGTACCAAAAAACCATAATACATAAGGTTGAAACTTTATCATTAAACGTTCATGTAAAGTTCCATAACCATTTCAGTTAAAGTTTAGCAGGGATTATAAACAATTTTTAACCATTTTAGGTAAGGTCAATTTATGGTTCGCGTTTATGCGGGTTTCTCTTTTGAGCCTGACATACTTAGAAGATCGTTAGGTTTTCTTTGATGTTTTCCCGAGGATTTCCGTTGAAACATCACTCAATTTTCTCAGAGTTAATGTCAAAATTTCTCACCATGAGATTCTCTCTGCACGGCTTATGAGATCAACCCAAATTTGAGTTCAGATAACTCATAATCGCAAAAAGTGCAGGAACTCAGCGTTGAGTCAATTTGCGTCATGTTTTCCTGTGGAAAACTTTCATAATCTTTGGAAAATGAAGAAAATTTATGAAAATTTATTCAGTCTATTAGTAGTATCAATGGACTGAGAGAATCCAATCTTTATTTTTCTCATATTCGTTTTTTTTACTGGAAAAACCTGGATTTTTTTTTAAATTATTTATTTTAGAAATTTTTAGCCGTAGGCTAGTTCATCTCTTAGGAAAAACCTGAAAAAACCTGAAGCAAATTTACTCATCGCTGAGTTCCTGCACTTTTTGACGATTCATGAGTAAACTGAACTCAAATTTGGGTCGATCTTTGGGAATTCTCTCCAGAAAACTCTTTTTTTTTCCTTTGGTTTGTTTTCCGTCGATCTTGTTTTCCGTGCTGAGCACCAATGCTACCGACGCCAGAGAGGCAGCTCCCACACCTGGACCCTACCTATCGACCCATCAACTTATGAACCGGGGACCAACGGCTTTACTTCCCTTCCGAAGGAAGGCGTGATCAGAGATGTTATGCCTCAGAACATCCCGGCGGCGCTGACTGGGATTGAACCCAGGCCTGTTGGGGTTAGAGTTAATCACACTTACCACTACACCACCAACGGCGCTTCCAGAAAACTCTTAGAATTCTTTCAACGATTCGCTTTCAATTCTCAATAATTCTCCCAGTTAATTGTCTCCATATTTTCCTTCAATACAGACTTGACACATTCCTTTACAATTTCCTTAGTACACCGTTCTCAGTAGTTGAATTCGATTATCGATCATTTGGGTCCAAGAATTTCCGACAGACCCGGCCAGATGGAGCACGGGAGATCGAGGAGATCCACCTGAAAGGGATTACTGGAGGAATTAATAACATTTTTTTACTAAACAGAAGTCTGTCAAAATGGTACCAACCATCAACAGGACGAGTGACTTCATATCCTTGATAGAGGATATAATCTCGATGTAATCTGGCATCTCTGGTACCTCTCGCAGATGGTGGTCATTACCGAAATTTGGCTAAAACCAGATACGAATTTCAGTGAACTATTATATGTTTAACAAAACTTCGGCAAATGTTCAGTTTACTTAACTGTTACGGCAATATATTTCACCGAGGACAGATTTTGATTTTAAGTGTGTAACCTAACATTGCAACATCTGCTTAACGGTTTGTGTAACGCAAATCGTTACTTGTGAATAAATAGCATTTTAGTAACACGATACTTCTTCTTTGTTTCCCTTCCAGAACCAACCATCGTCACCAACACCTTCACCATTTTTGTGTCGCCAAAGAAACTCCAGAAGTGGGAACGATGTCGAATCAGGTTGGTAACTCATATGTCAGCACAGATCGAGAATCAAGCTCAGTGTGTGCAAGCGTCTTTGTTGGTTAGATTTGGGTTTCCAAACTATGCACCTATATCTGGTTGGAGCCAGCAATGTCGTTTTTCTTCTTGTTTTTTTTTTAGATATTTATTGGAAGTTAGGACATAAATCCCTGATATTGCTTGGCCATCTGTTTTACGTGAAAATCTTTGTCATTTGTATCTATCATAGACAAACTTTATTAGAAGATAACATATCAACAATACTGGCAACTCTGTATACAAACGCCATTATAGATTTGGAGGGTGTTCCAACACTCCAACACTCCTTCAATTAGAGTAGGATTCATGCGATAAAAGCAAGAATGACAACTGTACCAAAACCGAATAGGGGAAATGGCTCTAATGTTGGCCAATGGATTTAAGATTGGGCCCAGCGCTAAAAATCTGCTATTTATCACTTTTATCTAGATGAACGCGTCATTGGGACGGTACTAATGGATATTATTGGTCGCTATTGAAAATTTAGACGATTGCTGAATTTATGTATAGGCCCAAATCAGGGGCATTTAGGCCGACATTACATCCATTTCTCCTACTTCATCATTTCTCAATAGTGATGGAGTTATACGACATGCACTAAATTAAGTACATTGGGTATACCACAATAGATCAAGTAACTGGTCGCAGTAGATTTATGCCCCGAACAGAGGAAAACAACATTTTTTTTTATAGTAAAGATGCCAACATCAAATGAATGCTCATTTTCATCATGCGCAGCGCTACTGCATTCGTCCCTTAAATTCTGGCAGAGCTGCACATGTTATCTTCTATTTTGTAAGAAATTTACTGATTTTTCAAGCGATCATTTAATCAAAGTATGTATAAATAACCAATTAAAAACCATTATTAAAGCATTATTGTGCCATACTCTGGTTGCAGATTCTGATTTACCTGACCAAAAATTGATTTTTATTAATTTATCCTCATTACTCATAATTTCCGTTCTCTTCCCTCCCTCAGGATCCCTATTGGACCAAGCCAATCAGACATCGTCCTCAGTTGACGTGGACGGCAACGGTCTGCCAAAGTTGACCGTCTGACAGCCGACGACCGGTCCTCAGCATTCAACTCGTACTTTCCCTCGTTCTTCTTCTCCATCCGCGTGTTATGGTTCACCAAACACCCCGTACTCTACCCATCAACATCAGCGTCCGTTGTCGTTTTCGTCGTCGTCGTCGTCCACGTCGTTGTCGTTTCTGAAGCAGAAAACCAACAACGCTAGCAGTAATTTGTGTAAGCATCCACTTTCGCCACTTGCAGGCTATGATGGGCGACGTATAATATTTAATCTAAGCTCTAGTAATCTTAATGTCGACGGTGGTGGTGGCAGCATCTGTGGCCGCGAGTCCGACCACGTGGGCCACCCGATCAGTGTCAGTAGTGCTAATGTTAGTGGTAATAGTAAGTTAAACCGAACGCCAAACAAACACGCCGCTATGCTGCTGGGGGGAACTTCGTCGCTGACTTCGTCCCTGGCATCGATCTGCTCACTGTCCGGGACGGACGGTGGCGGCGGCAGAGGAGGTGGAGATTGTTCCGCGAATCGGACCGGTGGCGCTAGTCTGTCCCGCGGACGGCACTACAGCTTACAGGCGGCATCCAGTAGCCTGCTGGAGAGCTACGTCAACGGGTCCGATTCGCCCCTGCGGAATCTGTACTGTCAGTGCAAGCACCATGCTGCGGAGTGAGACAAACACCTTTATACATACTGGTAGGGATTATTATAGTATTTTTTTTTGTCTGAGAACCAATTTGAACTAGACTCTTGAGTGCGATTTTACAGGAGCATGTAGATCGTTTATGCAAGATTGAGTTCTTATGTTGTATTTTTTTTTTGTTTCTTGAGAGCAAACAATTAAGGCTAGTTTGTTGGTAGATAACAAAGATTTTTATATGAGAAATAAACACAAAGTATTTTATGTCCTAGTACAATTGATACTGAAACTCTAAGAGAATACGTTGACGTGCAATCGTGTATGGTGTTTTGGTTTTATTTTTATGAGGAAAGAAATTGGTTACCTTTTGAATTGATCTTTTAGTTACATTGATATTTTTTTTTGTTCGTGATATGCAAACAAGAAGGTTTTAGTCTAATTTATACGAAGTTTTCTAAATATTATTATAATTATTTTGACATTGACAGAAGTGTGAACAAAGCTTAGTTTCGAAAACAGATAATCCACTAATTCTTCGGTAGCCACTAAACGACATATTGAACATAAAATTTTCCAAAGTTTAGGATTACCGCTAATCGCTAAATATTTTCGTTGCAGCTTTATTATCGAGATAGGATAGTTCATTTATTACGTACAGTAAACCCTATTAAAGGGGATCCATTGTTTGTACAAAGTATAAGAATGAGCTCATCAGGCGACAAGAACCTTGCTAAAAAAAAACAATTGTGTTATATTATCGTTATACCACTGTTTCGAATGATTTATTATTTAATTGTAGAGTGCACACCAATACATAACTTGAATACAAAATTTATATGGAGTGATATTCAATTTCAGGCATGAAACAGCAAGCTACTGGGTTTAAAGTTCCAGATTCTGATCCCGTAACGTTTCTTACAATACGACTTTAAATATCAATACGTTTTTCATTATTGATTTGACTTTGGGCTTAATCAAACAAATTCTACATTCTGCGACTCAGGAATACATGTGTTTTCAGTATTTCTATGTCAACATATGTTAATTCAAATTTAAATTAAATCATTGAACGTAGATCACCCATTATTACAATGTTCCAGCCCGTTTATTGTGAATATACAACATTTAATGTATTTAATTAATGCAGTACCATTTATAAAGAGTGAATATTAAACTAACAAATTCAGATCTTATGCTAAAGATAACAACACCAGTGCTTTATTCTCTATTCAAACGGGACACGGAACATTTTTGAAGAATTTTTTTCGAGACAGGGTAGAGCACTACTTCGTCGTAATCGCCCATTTCCATTCTATCGATCAGAAAAGATCAATAATATCAATGATTTCACCATGCACAAATCAATAATAGGTTTGTTCTGGTGCGTAAGTTCATTAGCTACAACATAAATCCGATTAGAGAGCATTATATGAATATTTAAGCTCATTGTTCTCAAAACAAAAGAAGCGCTCCAAGCGAATCCCCTTTTTCTACGTTTATCCGTAGGACGAAGAAAATCCAATGGCGTTTCAATGCGTTAGGACGGAATTGAAACTCGTAGAACGAATTTAGAATCAAGAAGCAGTATTAGATTTTGAACAATATCTCAACAATTTGTGACTCTTTATCAAATCCAACGGTACGTATGGAAAGGTGGATAAATTTAGAAGTCATCTTTGACAGAAATATTCCATTTTTGGTTAAAATTCGTTCAGAAAAGAGAGGTAAAGCACGGGTTGTTCTTAGTAAGACGGACATTAGATCAAAAACCCTACACAAGTAGCACCTGAGCAATCCAACGACTCTCTCCTACACGGTAAGAAAAAAGTAACCAAAATTGAGTTCCTTTCACTCATCACGTGGCTTCCGTGGGGCTAGGTAAAATTAAGTTGAAGAAGAAAACTCAATTTTGAGTAATCCTGATCATGAATCCACGTTGACCAAGTTGACAAAATAATAATAAAACGGAGCAGACTGGAACCGAACCATGGACGTTGAGATTACGGGGCCCGTGTGTTGACCACTAGTCTATCTACGCTTGTGTAAATGAAATGGTTAAAGGCGCATAAGAGCAACCTCAATGAAAATAAACTTATATTTGAGTTCATTTATTATTACTCAAAAGTTGAGTAAATTTTAACCAACGCCGCTTTTCTGATTTACTCAACGGCGGACCTCAAATGATAGAACCCAACGTTGAGTTTTTTAACTTAATTTTGAGTATTTTTTTCTTGTCGTGTACACAGAAATTCAAAACAACCCAAAATTAAGTTCTTTTCACTCATCTCCCATGTTCAGTACGATAAGCCAAATTTGGGTAAACCGGCTCAAAGTAGTTTGCATTTAAGCACGGCAAAAAAAATTACCCATCGCTAAGTTATTTTCAATTTTTTTCTACCCAAAATTAAGTTCAATTAACTCAAATTTGGGTATATCGCATATTACTCAATTTTGGCTTCTCGTACGGAACTAGACGGTTGAGTCGAATCTTTTGTTCTATTTTTGACAACAATAGCGAGAGGAAATGAAACGGGCAGAGGTCAAATAACTCAAATTTGAGTTTAAAAAACCCCAAGCGGTGGGTAGTTTTGTTTTTCTGTGTAGGTATAAAATATCTCTCTCCTTTGTCTCTTTCTACTTCCAAATATAAGGGACAGCGTTGCCAGAATGTGTTAAAGCTTATCGGTATCAAAGGTTTTAAAAAATCGGTATAATCGGTATTTACTATTTTAATTAATTTTATTTATTTGCCGTTTTTGAAAGCGAAAGTTTAAACTTTTGGACTATGATCGGAAAATTCCAGAAGAAAACTCCGGGAAATGTTTGAATGAGCTTCTGAAGGAAGCTGAAAACAACATCCAGATAAATAAGAAAGACGCTTTCTTGGAGGAAATTTGAGGAAGTTCTGACAAAAGTCGGAAAAACATCCGCGGAACTTCCAAGACATAAATTGAGGAACTTCTGGCAAAAATTTAAACCAGCTTTCAGAAAAAAAAAATCGGATTTCACATTCAAAGGAAGACAGAAAAGTTTCGGAAATCAGAAGTAAATTCCAGAAGTAGCCATTTCTAGGGGAAGCCAGAAGAAGCTTGGAAAAACCTTCCAATAGAAATAAAAAAAAAACAAGTGGGCAAAATTCCAGAACTAGACGAAAGAAATTTCTGGGAGAAGTTTAATTGAACTTCCTGGAGACGCTGGCAGAAACTTCCTAAAGTAGATTGGGAAAAAAATCAGGAGGAAGTCAGAAGCCAGAGCACTAACGGAACAGTCAAAAGAAACAAGGACATAATTCCGGAAGAAAGAGCTCTTGGGGGATGTTTTATATAATGAGTTTTTAATGAGCGAAAATTCACTAAATGGTCATAAAACATCCCTGAAGACCCCGCAATGCCCCTGAAGTTTTTGGAACATTCCTGATATGTAATTTTCCGTAAGTTATTTCCCTTAAGTTAATAGGGCTGTCTTGGAGTAATCTGATCATTTTTGAAATACTTGGAACTTCCCTGATTATAATGAGACTACCGGAATATCTCTAATCAACTTTGAAGGTCTCTAGACTTTCTTGAAGATTACGAAATTTCTTAAGGGCTCTCACAATTGTCTTTCTTTCTATTGTCACATCAGCATTGAAATTCTCTGATCTTTCCGATTTTTCTAATTTTTAAAAGTTATCAACACTGCTATTAATAAGCACGGAACTTCCCATAAAATGTTCTCACAATGTGCTAATGTTCATGTAACTTCCCTTAAGTTTCTTAAATTTGCATGAGCCTTTCGGAACATTGTTGAAGTTTTTTTTTAAATTGCCTGAATTTCTCGGAAGTCCTTTAAAATTTCAGCGATTTCATTGAAATTTATTGATCTGTCCTTATGTTCTCGGAGCTTCCTAAAATTCTCTCAATTCTCCTGAAACTGAACTGTCCTGAAAACCATTAAATTTTCCAGAAGTTCTTTGGACTTGTGAAGTATCCAAAATATTTATGATGTTTCCTTAAGTTCACTGGAGTTTCCTCGACCGGGTTTTAGAATTTTATTAGTTATTGAAACATTCTTTAATTTATCGAAACTTACTCAAAAGTCTGGATTTTTCTGAAGTTTTTTTGAACTTCTTAAAAGTGTGGATCCGCAATCAAAATCTGGAAGCATCCCTGAAGTTCCAGGAAAGTTGAAAAAACTGGTGGGAGAAGATGGAAGAATCATTCGAGCGAAGGCTGAAGAAGCTTCCAAGAGAAGTCGAATTAAGTTTCCGAGAGGAATCGAAAAATAATTTACGATGTAAGGTGGATGAAAATTCCAGGGGAAAGTTAGAAGAAGGAAGTTAAATAATGTATTAAAAGTATTTCCCGATTCCCCTGGAATTACCAGAAAGAGCCATCGACAGTTTATCGATTCATGGGTAGCCAAAAATGATGAGGAAATTGAAACATTAATCGACAGATTAATCCATAAGGCATTTTTGAGGATGATGTTTTTTAGAATTTTAAGGGCTCAAAAAATTGAGATATTCAAAAAGATACATGTCTCTCATAATAATTTTCTCCTAAATTCTGAGCGCGGGCAGGCAATATTCATTTTAAATATTTAAAAAAAATCGGTATAAATCGGTATAAAACCTCAAAAATCGGTATTCTGAGGAACCTTATCTGTATATCGGTATCTAGTTCGGAAATCGGTATAAATACCGATAAATCGGTATATCTGGCAACGCTGATAAGGGATGCGCTCCCGTATCTGACATTAGCACCAGTGTTTTTGCACCACTCTGAGTTTTTAGTCGATCCCTCTGGTTTAGAGTAGAATCTTTAGGTAGTTCTGTGGGAAATTTCATGACGATTGTAAAGAGGCCCATTTCTAATGAATATTCCAAATAAGTTCTGAAAATAATGTTAAAAGAGTTGTGATGATCCAAGAAAATTTTCAGCATATTGAATTCTTAGAAAATTTAAAAGATATGTTCAAATGAATTCTTAATAGAGTTACAAGGAAATCCAGCGATTAATACCAAGGGGATCGAATTCCAAAGGAATTCTGAGATGAGTTTTATGAGAATTTCGAGATTAATTCCACGAGCATCTCGGGAAAAATTTCTAGAAGTAATATTTCAGAAGAATTTTGAGGAGAGCTCCAGGATAATTATGAGCAGAATTGCAAAACACTTCTGTGGTGAACTGCATGGAAATTGTAAGGAGAATTCAGGCTAATTTTAAATAAAATTGTGAAAGAAAGCTTCAGTGGATTCTTTCGAAGTGAATCTTAGAACGATTTCATCGATTTTTTTTTTGAATTGTTTTGAAATGTTATAAAGAAATAGTCAAGGGACTCTCAGTGACAATCTCAAATTTATTTTACGGATATTCTGAAAAACAATTATTCATATTGCCGAGCAGTTTTAGGACAACCTTCTACCAACAAGATTATAAGAAAACGAAGCAACAAATTTAACAATATGTCGCTGTTCGGTGGTGCCAATCTCGGCAAACAAATCTAAGTGTGTACACAAATTTTAAGGTGACTCGCTGTGACATCCTTATTCTCGTAATCACTTCGAAACTTTAAGTGCACGCATATCAGCTTCTACGACACGTGCAACATTTAAATTGTTACTCCACGTTTGCTGCACTGCAGCATACATGAAGTATCAATATCAAAGGAAATGGAGCACTGATTTCCGAGATTTGTGTAATTGAAAATTCGAATGGAAGTGCATGTATAGCCTACGTGGCGGCCATTTGTGGACCCTACGAGAAATCAGGAAGAATCTTTGCCCTTTGTTATTTACAAAAAAAAAACGCAACAGTGCTAGAATTTAACTTCAATCCGACCTCGCTCAGAGCGTAACATAATTTATAATGTAAAAGCACAGTATGTAATAATAAGAAGGATTCACTAGAGGAGTCATATTCATTTTGCCTAATTTCTATAAATGTTTTTTGTAAAGTTGCCTATAGAATCGGTTTCTTCAATTTAACTTTTTTTACATCCTATCATATTAAAAATCAGTGTTGGGAAAATATCAAAAAATGAAATCTCACCAACACCCAAGATCACGCTTTATTTTCGTAGACAACAATCAACAAGCAACCCTAATAAAAAATAACCACAAACGAACGATAACCCAAATCATTGAACTATTCCATAAATGGTTTGGATGATACCCAGAACACGTCGTTAAGCAAATTAACCATACAATTTTTATTAGGGGAGCAACTGCGGTGGATTTTGCTAGCTGTGATATCGCAGCTCGGAATATCAAGCTAACAAAACTCACCAACTGCAAATCTCACCAAACTGTGGTGAGATTGAGTTTAATGATTTTTGCTTTACACCCGAATGCAACAAAAACTTCCATAACGGCTTGCAGCAGTACCTTCGCGTCTGCCATCGGTGAAGATTAAAAAGAGATAGCAAACTATGCTTTCTCTTTTTAAGAAAACGATGTGCAATGGAATCAATTTTTGTGTCGAGTCAATTCTCAGCTTGATGTTTGAACGTTGTGAATAGTCTCGTAATATCAAAGGAGCTTGTAAAATCAATATCAAGCATGATATTTTGTTCCAATATAACGCGTGATATTGCGAGCCCATGAGAGCGGAAAAATATCAATTGATTTCGGATTTTGCCAACACTGTTAAAAATATAATGTCCATTTTCGTTATGAGGAATGAGTTTAGCTATCTTCATCCTTATTCCTGTTTTCGAACGAATCGGATACGTCATACAATTTTGTGTGTCGTATCCGATTCGTTCGAAAACAAGAATTAAGGGCTGAACACAATGATAGCGGCATAGCGGTAATCGCAAATTTTCCAATACACTGAAATCCGTTTGATATTTTGGAAAAACGCGGTGCGGTTGAGCGGCAGCCTCAGAAGTGCTTAAAATGTTCAGTTGTATTTTTTTGTAATTTTGAGTTAACCAGAACCTTCAAGACGTGAACCAAATAATCAGAAGTAATCAGAAACATTCATCCGGACATATTTCGGGTACCCCCGGGGAACAAGTCAGATTCTTTTTGAACCAACATGCGACACATCAAATTACATAATAATTCAAAAATATGATCATACACAGAAACAAAATCCATTGGCAAAATTACTATATTGATGGTTTAAATTAAATACTCCCACCAATAGATTTGTGCAGAAACGAAATTCATTTAATTTTACTATTTTTTCTATCAAAACTACTATGCCGTTTGAGTAAGCATAGTAGTTTTGACAGAATGGTATTAACTTTGTTTATATTTATAGTCAACTATACTGAAATCATGGTAGATTTAACGGCATTAAGCGTAGTTATACTGAAAATAAGTGTTTTCTGCAAAATAGTATTTCTAACTATGGTCTTTGTTTCAGTGTATTAAGTACTGAAGACCACGTTGGCCAATGTTCTTATTTTTGAATTATCGTGTACATAGTTTGGTGTGTCCCATGAGGATGTAGGTTCAAGTTTTACTTCTCCGGGGGTATCCGAAACATGTTCTGGGGCCACATTGCGCATCTCGAAACGAAAGACTTTTTGTACGAACGCTTGTATGAAAAAGTTTTTCGTTTCGAGATGCGCAATGTGGCCCCAGAACATGTTCCGGATACCCCCGGAGAAGTAAAACTTGAACCTACATCCTCATGTGACACACCAAACTACATGATAATTCAAAAATAAGAACATTGGTGACCATATTAAGTACTCAGGACTGACCAGCGCTGGTAAATATCACGGCCGCCATGTGACGATGAGAAAACAGGTCCTCTCACTAACACGAGACGAAACTACCTATCATTAGCTTTCTTGTCATTTTTCAATAGAGTTCTCTACCACCGTTAGTATTAGTGAGAAGTTTCACTAATACATGCATTTTACTGGCTGAAAATAAAAAACAAACCGCTGTCAAGTCGAACACTTTGACAGCTGATTTCGTGGTTGAAAATAATAAACAAATCGATTTTACAGGGCTACGCTCGCTAGGTTGTATTAGTGAGATCTTGCGTCGAGAAGTCAATGATCAAGCACTCATGAGAATAATTCTTATGTGGTTTTGACATCAACATTTCTAACTGATTTAGATGAATTTAAGCAAACAACCATATGTAATCGGTAAAGTGAATACATTATTAAGATTTCCTCGGTACAAGTAACTTTAATAGCATTAAATGAGCTAGTAATTATGATGATCACAACACTGTCACGTTCTGTCATGACAAAAAATTCGATGAGATTTTGAAGAAAATCTCTATCATCGTTTTCTGATCCAATGATAGTGACATAAGTATCTCTGTAAATATCGCGTGAGACCTTTCATTGAAAATGACATTTGCCAGCCCTGCTCAGTACCACACTTCCCATACATGTTCCGGGTGCTCCCGGGGAGTTTCATCAATTTCCCAGAATGGAACTTCTCTGGAGTTCTCGGAACTTCCCTGAAATTCTCTTCAGAACTACACTGAAGTTCTCCTCAAAACTACTGTGAAGGTCTCCTCAGAACTACACTGAAGTTCTCCTCAGAACTACTTTGAACTTCGCCTCAGAACTATTCTGAAGTTCTCCTCAGAATTACTTTGAACTTCTCCTCAGAACTACTCTGAAGCTCTCTTCAGAATTACTTTGAAGTTCTCCTCAGAACTACTGTGAAGGTCTCCTCAGAACTACTCTGAAACTCTCCACAGAACTACTCTGAAGTTCTCATCCGAATTTCTCAGAAGTTTTCCTTAGAACTACTTTGAAGTTCTCCTCAGAATTACTCTGAAGCTCTCTTCAGAATTACTTTGAAATTCTCATCAGAACTATTATGAACTTCTCCTCAGAACTACTCTGAAGCTCTCTTCAGAATTACTCTGAAGTTCTCCTCAGAACTACTGTGATGGTCTCCTCAGAACTACTCTGAAACTCTCCTCAGAAATACTCTGAAGTTCTCATCAGAACTACTCTGAAATTCTCCTCCAAATTTCTCTGAAGTTCTCCTTGAACTACTTTGAAGTTCTCGTCAGAACTACTTTGAACTTCCCCTCACAACTTTTCTGAAATTCTCCTCAGAACTAAGCTCTCGTCAGAACTACTGTGAAATTCTCCTAAAATTAGTCTAGATCTTTGATGAAGTTTTCAACATTTTCCTGAAATGTACGAAGTTGTCCGAATATTCTCTTGAAGATCTATAAACTTTCCCGCTAGTCGGGATATTCCTAAAGATATCTTTACTCCCCCAGAAGTTCTTTTAACTTCTCAATAAATTACCCTAATAAAATTTGTATGGTTAATTTGCTAAACGACGTGTTCTGGGTATCATCCAAACCACTTGTAGAATAGTTCAATGATTTGGGTTATCGTTCTTTTATGGTTATTTTTATTAGGGTAGAGTTGTGTGGACTTCCCTAAGATTCACGGAACTTTCCTTAGACTCCCGCATATTTGCTGATATTCACGAGGAGGACGACTCTATCTACGATGCAGAAAAAATTGTGTTTTGCTGTGCCTAGCTGCGCGCACGCTGAGTAGATAGAAAGAAGATTGATGACGATTATGAAGATTTCCTGCAAAAAGATGATGCGCGATGCAAATAGATGCGACAAATGAAAGAAGATTTTTCGAAGATTGATTCGCTAGTGTGAGATTTGTTGTGCATCTAAACTTGAGAATTAGATGTGTCGCCCCCCTCGGATATTCATAACTCTCCGAAGCTCTCGATATTTCCCCACGGTTCAAGATACTTCTTCACAGTGCTCCCAATTTTGTTTAAGTTAATGCAAATTCCGAGACGATCACTGAACTTCGGAGAATTTCAAAGTCCCTTGGATATTTTTACAAAATTTCAGATTGATTAATTATTCCGAAGACCTTCTTCTGATCTTTCAAAGATTATTCGAATAACAAACAACTCAAAACTGCAATCAAAATAATCCCGTTTACGTGCTTCGTTTACGTACAGCATGCAGCGGATAAGGAAAAATAAATAGATTTTGAGGGCATTGTGGCGAAGACAACAAATCAAGAAGACTGGCTACTTTTCCATTTTCTCATACGAACGCTCTGACAGGTAAATGCTTCGAACGAATTTGATAGCAAAGATTACATCCTCAGACGAAGGGTTTGTGTATTTGCTCATTTTACTATGTGTTGCTTCCACCTTCACTCAAGCGCAGCGCTACTGTATCTGTCGCTTGGATTCTGGCAAAGTTGCCAGTCTTCTTGATTTGCTGTCTTCGATTGTGGGTAGGAATGCGGCATAGTGGCAGCGGTACCAACAATCAATACGAAACTAACGATTTTAAATTGGCTCACCACTTTAGTAGCCTATTGGTCCCAAGCAAACGATTAACGTACCCTATTCTATGTTAGTACTGAGCGCACACGCCATATTTTGGGCGAAATTCTGAATATGAAAAAGTTATCCTGCCGCTGGGTGCCGCGCAAGCTCACTCCTCCAGCAAATAAAAAACACAATAAAAAAATACTGACTCCTATAAAATAATTTAAGTATGCATATTATTTATTTCGGGAGATTTACTTTCTTGGTGGAAATGAGTTCTGGTTACTTTTCGTTTTTTTTTTGTTTTACTTGGTAGCACCTAATTCACCACAAGCGATTGCATGTGCAAGCATTCCTTCACATATTTGAGACTTAGTCAATGGTAATCGGATGCAACTTGTGCAACCCAGCAGAGTGGATTCTAAGGAAACGTAAATTTGAAAGAGATGAAAATCAAAAGGACGATAATCCAAGTATCGATCAGAGTTAATACAGTGTAATCACACCGTTCGTGAATTATATATGTAGCAGGGAGCACACCCTTTATTGCTCCATTGAAGTGGCGTTGTTGACCATTATTCGGAAAGATTTTTCGATATAGTTTACTTCTTAACTGTATGAGAGAAAATGAGAAGAATAGAACAATTTATACAACAGTTTAGTAAGATAACACAATTTGAAAAATAAAATAAAACGAACGGCAAACAATTGTGTATGTTCGGCACGGATGGCAGAGGAGTTAAAACAAGCTGTCCCGAGCTTGTTTAATCACGCGAAGGTTTACTTACCACGCCGAACGGTTTGGATGGTACACCGTTGCCCTGCCGGGACTGCTGGAGCGAGTGCCTATTTTTTCTCGATTCTATCAAAGAACTGTTCAAGACGCTAAGACAGTTACTCTACTAAATTAAGAGACTGTTACAATAGCGTGGTTCAGATTTTGATAGAAAGAAAAGGAGTGCCTTTAGCATCAGGTGTTTGGACTTTGATTGTAACTGAGGACTGAACTTCTCACTAAATTAGAGATTCTGGTCTCATCAGTAATCTTAGTTTAAAACCTGATGAAGGTACTGGCTGGAAGGAATTCGGATCTTAACAGATCGACAGACGTTTTAAGACTAACGAAAACATTCAGTTTATTAAGTTGAAAATTTGCCTTATATAGGGGTTTAAGCCTAGAAAGATTTGTCTCCTGCTAAGATCTTCCTAACGTAATGTTGATAAGAATGAAAGAGACAAAAAGTATTCCTGATCTAAACTTATCCATCGTTCTCCTTCAAGATCATGTGATGCATTTTGGGACCAACGCAATCCTTCCAGAATAATCTCACATGTATGCATACGTCTAGGATGCACTTGACTCCTACGCAGCGCCTATACCAAAGCTAAACTGGTGAAAGCGTATAATTTCCCTATGCTGAGTTTATTGCCTGTTTTATGCTGCATGCACCCGTTGGGTACATCCTACTGAGCAAACGAGAGTGTACCGCATATGCGTTCTCTTATTACATAGAATTGACCTATAATATTGTGTCATTTTCGTTGCTCTCGTGTTCATTGAACCTGACTAAGCGAAGGGATGATGAAACAGAACAGCTGTTTATATTTGACTTTGAAATTTTACTTCTTTGCATCGTCTTGGGTGATTCGAGAACGTTCTTCAATTATTGCTAATTTATCGCATTCACAACATTCCGGCCCTCGTAAATCGACCTAGATTTACCAAAATTCTTATTGCGATTAATAATATTTAATGTATGCCTTGTAATCTTAGCAGGTGCAATAATCACTTATTATAGTTTCAAACAAACTTGTTTATTTGTTATAATTAATTGTAAGTTATAATGAGTTCACTTTCACATCATTAATTTAATTATAATTGTTATAAACTTGGGATATAATGCATTTGATATAATTATTATTTCAATTATTTATTTTTTTTTATGATGATGCACACTTATAATTTTATAAGAATATAATGAAATGTAATACATATAATATTTTTGGATTATAATTATGCATATTGGTTAATAATAAAAAAAATATAGTATTTATTTTTTTTTTAAACCTCCTTCTTTTCTTATAAATGACTTTTTTTTTACTTTATGACGCAGATATGATATCTTATTGTTTTATTTTTATTTTTATTTTTTATTGCTGCAACCCATTTTATTATTACGATGATCGCTACTAAACGGTTGAGATAACCGGGTAGATGCTTCCTCGGTATGGATAAACCGAGCCTATCTCGTCGTCCAAGGGTGGTGCCGTTTCGGGTGAACCAGCTGAATCCGAATTCGTCTTGTTATCATCATGACCGGTCGTTGTCTTCTTGATGTTCTTTAGGGTGTTCCGATGGCTCAGGAATGATGTCATTGAATCCCAGAATGAAGCAATCAGCTGCCAACCAAATCCGTAGATATCGTAGAGAATTCTTCCGTGCATCAGTGTATCAACGACGAATTTTATGCATCTCCCGATCATATAGAGACCGATTACTGTGGAAGTCAGATTTCCCAACCAAGTTGACCATGAAACTAATTTAGTCCAATACTTATTGATGACGTTATCAATTAATTTTTCTGATACGAGGGCGTCGAAGTAAAATCCTTGTTTACTTGGGCTTTGACCAGACAATATCTTATGAACGATATTTGAAGCTATTCTGCGATCTCCTTGGTCGTATATCATCGCTTTCATTTTCTGAAGACTATCTGCATCATAAACTCCGCTTTCCATCAAATTGGGAAGTGGGGTATATTTCCATCTGGTTACAATATCCGTTGTCAATATTTGTGGTGGAATTGTTTCTCGTACTTTTCCGTCAATGGTGAACCATCTACCTCCGAAATGAAATTTAGCAGGAAGTAGAGGTGTACATTCGATCTCAGTTCCTCTTAGTTGTAACGTACGTGTAACGGGTGTAAGAAACATGGTTGTGTTTCCATACTTTACCGGTAATTCTTGGTAGCATCTCTCCGAAGCGAATGGTTTCACGTAAACTGGTTTACATTCTATTACGTGTAATACTTCGCCTGCTACTACAGCTGAGAATCCGGGTCGCTTCATGATACTCGTAACAAATTCAGTTGGATTCAAACGTGCTAACGTTAGCTTGGTTTCTAGCAGCGCTTTATCTATTTTGCACATTTCCGTCATTACGGAATTATATACGTCATCCAACTTTTGTCCGATATAATTCTCGACTAACGTAATCTTGGAGTTGAAATACGTAAAAATGTCGTGACCTTTTGCGTTTGATGGCTTTCGATGAAATGGTGATGCGTAATCTTGTGTTTCTAATATAAATATCCTGGGGTGATCAGTTCCGTATCCCTTGTAACCGCATATCCTTGAAGCACCTTTTGTTCGAATAGAAAATAGATGTAAATCTGACATCGATGTGTATACTGCTTGTCGATACTTCTTGTCAATATCCAAATTCATGGTTTTATTAACTCGTCCTTCGAATATTACTTCAAATTCCGTGTCTTCACATCTTTGGTTTAAACTAATATCCCAGGTGGAATATCCATCTTCGGAGTCTAGACACTTTCCATATGAATAAGGGCATACGACGCCATGTCGTAGTATTATTTGATCATTTTCATTATCGACGGTTGCCATATAATTGTAAAGTAATATTTCGTATTCAAAATATACTAACGCATTTATCCAAGTATATTCAGGTGTTTTATACACGCCTCCACTACAAGAGCTAGACCATACACTACCGATTACTAAGGTTTCGCCTCTTGAGGTGCTGTTTCTTTTTAATTCGCCGATCCTGGTATCATGAGCTAAGGTTACGGATCCTGTCAGGTGTGCGTTTCTGCATTCCTCCGCTGTGAATGATTTCACCGTGTAGGAGTATCCTCGCTCGTAATCTGATGTGTGCGAATGCATCCCACAGTGTCGAATGGATCTTCTGATGATTACTTTGCACTGATAGACCATAGTTGAACTCCTTGTATTCTGTTGCAGTACTTGAATAGGTATCTCAGTAATAGATAAATTCTTTAGTGATGGCAGGCAAGATGATACGTCTATTAATGAATAGCTTGTCATATTAATTTCTGGATTTGCACAATCATATGCAATTAAGCCTTGCGTTTGTAAACCAATGGCGGAACCCAGAAAATAAATGAACATTAATACGACTAATGACCAATAAGGTGCTCTTGTGAACCGTATTTTCTTTGATGGTCTAGGAGTTGATTCGAGCATATCTCTCATCCTTTTGACTTTGTCAACATCAATCTTTTGACGTTCTCCCCACGAATTGAAGTTCAATTTAGCTTTTTCGACGATTGGCAGATCCACCTTCTCGTCAGGAACATCCCTTTCAGGATTCTTAATATATTCCTTTGGAAAAGGATTAAAATGCCTTTTTCGGCTTTTGCGTAGTTCTGCTTTCGATACTGGAACCTCGTTATGATGGTGTAACGCATGGTACTCCTCAGTGTCCTCTTTGTTCATTTCGTTTTGATCTTCTCCTCTCACATCTAAAACGACTACTTTAACAGATGGCCTGGTGTATATCCCTTTTTCAGTTTGGATTTCTACTGAACGTACTTGTCCATCTGCTGCGGCACGCGTACTAATGACTCTTCCTTTGAGTCATTTATATCGTGGTGAATTGTTGTCCGTAATAAGAACAATGTCATCTTTTTTTATTGGATTAACTTTAGCAGCCCACTTGTTTCTTTTTATTAAGGTGGGTAAGTATTCCTTTCTCCACCTATCCCAAAAATGTCGTGCATAGTGTTGCACTAACTTCCACTTATCTCTAGATAGTTCTCCGGCTAATGGATCGTATGGAGGTACATATTCTCCTGCCCGCCCGATTAAGAAGTGGAATGGGGTCAATACTTCGTCCTCGAAACTCTCCATTGGCATATGAGTTAGAGGACGAGAGTTTAGTATAAATTCAGCCTGTATTAATGCTGATCTTAACACTTCCAAGTGAGGCTTTCTGTTTTTGCAGGCTCGAAGCATTTCATACAAACAGTTTTTTATTATCTGTATGAGTCGTTCCCACACACCACCAAAGTGCGATGCTGCTGGAGGATTGAAAGTCCAGGATATTTCCATCGCTGCTGTATACGCATATTCTGATGCGTCGATGAAGGTGTGTAGCTCAAATGTTTTGTAGTTTTTACTTAAAACCCACCTTGGTATTCTTATATTTGTGGCTGTCTGTATGATTTTAAGCCAATGTTTCCATTGAACGTTCAGATGGTTTGAAATTACGCTGTCCCAATCTGACGTCTCCTTATGGACTTCTTGCATGAGCATTTTTCCATGGATTGTTAAATTTGATATCAATCCCAATGGATCGTAGATGCTCATTATGAAGGATAGTAACTCTCTCATAGTCGGTTTTCTACCTTCGTTCCTTATTTCCGGATCTAGACGATTAAGCTTTAACTGGAAGCTTAAATAGTCCAGAGTCGTGTTCCAAAAAACACCAAGGATTTTTTCATCCATTGCATCCTTGTCTTCTAAAATTCGTACAGTACCTTGCTGTACTCGATCCTTAGGTAACGTCGCTAGTAATGCTTTATTGTTTGAAACAAAGTTTCTTATATAGAATCCAGCATTATCGTGAATTTCGATGACGTCCTTTATTGTTGAACTGGCCTCTTCGATTGTATTGAAACTGTCGATGTAGTCGTCGACGTAGTGTTGTTTTACTACTGCTTCCGCTGCCTTGGGTTTTATGTCCTTATACAATGCAGCATTATAGTTTTTAACGACTTGTGCACAGGCTGGGGAGCAAGTAGATCCAAATAACATTACTTGCATGATGTAGACATCTGGGTTTTGATTTTCATCATCTCGAAACAGGAAACACTGCTTACGCTGGTCCATCTCGTTCATCCCGACCTGATTGAACATCTCCTTTATATCTCCGGCAGAGGCGATGGGTCCTTCTCGCCATCTTGCTAAGACGCCATACGCTGATGTTGTCGCATCCGGTCCCGTTAGTAGCGCGGAATTAAAAGACACACCGTGGGTTTTTGCAGCTGCGTCAAACACTAATCTAGGTTTCGGAGGTTGCTTGTTTTTATTAATAACCACAAAGTGTGGGAGATAGTAGATGTCATCAGACCAGTCTCTAATTTCCTGTTCGGTTAGCTTTCGAGCGTAACCCTTGTCAATATAATCTTTAATGGTGTCGCTTACCCATTTCTTTAGACTGGCGTCTCCTTTTAATTTATTTTCCAAAGTTCGTAAGCGTTTATACGCGTTATTATAGCTCTCTGGAAACTGGAAGTTATCTTCCTTCCACAACAATCCAATTTCATATCTATTTTCTTTGCGCTTCAAGGTTTTGTCAATAATTGCCTGCGCTCTTAAAATTTCTGTGGATTGAGGCATTGTTTCAGGAATTTTGACGCCAAAGTCTTCAATTGAAAAATATTTATTCATTACCGTGAGCATTTCATCTTGATGCTGAATTACGCATACATGCTCTGGATTTACGATTTCCAAGTGGGTTTGGTTTCCAAATATTAACCATCCCAATTTAGTTTTGATGGCAATTGGATCACCATTTCCTGCCACTCTTCTTGAGAATGGTGCTAACAAATGGCTATGATTTAAGCCAATTAATAGCTGCGGTTGAATATTTCCGTAGCTCTTTATCGGAAGACCTCGCAAGTGTGGACATCTCTTGGTTAATTGTTCATAATCAAGAGATTGCACTGGAAGGTGCAGATCACAAACTGTTCTAACACCCTTGAGCGTATATTCTCTTTCTGATTCTCCCTTAATTCGCAAGCTTACACGCTTGCTATTTGTCTCTTCACGGGAAAAGTTTTGTGTCCACTTTAGTTTGAGTGGATCACTTCTGCCCTCTAAATGTAACTCTTCAGCAATACTTTCGTCTAGTAGCGTCAGTGAAGCACCTGGGTCTAAAAATGCGTATGTATTGACCTTATACGAACCGTTGCGTAAAGTAACGGGAATAATCTGATAAAAAATATTAGGTTTAGGTGCTTGATGAACATTTGACGTTCCTATCTCTTCCTTTGGAGTGGCTGGCTTAGAATCCTTAATAAATGTTGGATTCGATCCCTTAGGAGAGTTACTTTTAAGATAATTATTTTTATGTAACAATATATTGTGACTGCCAGTGCAGCCATTCTCTCCACATTTTCGTTTGGAAAAGCAGTCGATCATTGTATGATTGCCATTCAGGCATTTCATACACAATTTATTTCTTTTAATTACCTGAATTCGTGTGTCAATGTTCATTGCCTTAAATTTGGAACAATGAATTAGTTTGTGATGTTCTTTACATAACAGGCAAGCAGTTTTAGTTTCATAATGCATATTAACTCTATTCCTGTTTTCATGTCTTTCCTGTGGCTGCGGTTGTATTTGCATCAACCTTTGTGTAGCCGCATGAGGTTTCAACCACAAACTTAAATCTTTTAAACTAGGACTATGTTCATTCTTAAGAGTTACTTCTGTCCACTGTACTTGTATACCATACGGTAATTTTCGTACAGTTTCGTCAACTAGACGTGGGTCGTGTAGGTAATCAACTTTTTTTATAACCTCCAAATTGGAGACCATATTTTCTAGGGCATCTGAAATATCCACCACAATAGACTTGTGATCCTTTCGTATTTTGAGAATGTCATTTAATAACTCCTTGTAAATAAGTTCTGGTCTTCCAAAATTTTGTTCCAATCTTCTTATTATGATTGGAACGTTTTCCGGGTCCAACATAAGTGGTTGAACACTCTTGGCAGCGTTCCCTACCAAAACTTGCTGCAATCGATTTAAATTTTCAATATCAGAAAATTCTCCTTCCGTGGTTGTATCATCATAAATTTTCTTGAATTTTGGCCATTCTTTTGCCGATCCAGAGAACCTTGGTAGGTTAATTAAGGCTGGACGCTTGAGGAATACTGTCCAATTGGATTCATCTTCTTCCTCTTCACATTTCTTTTCCTTTTTCATATCTTGAATTGATTGCAAGATACCAGACATAGCCTCGTATTGAGTTTTGAATATATCCTGCTGAGAGGGATTTTCTATCTTAGTCACTTGAGTGGTTTCAAGTGTTAATTTTTCAATTTGTTCCTTTATTGTGGTGCATTTGACACACAAGAAAGGTTCCTCAGCGGTTGGTTCTCGTGGTAGTTTGGCACAATCCAAATGAAACCATCTGTCGCATTCGTCGCAAGCGACCATATTTTGTTTGTTGTCGGGTTGCGTACACAAGCGGCAGTGCCCGTTTTTATTTATTACGAAGAACTTCGACATTTTTAGGTTATTGACTGGCTCTTTGGCTTACAAATTCAAATACCCCTAATGTGAAGATCTTATCTTACTAGTTTAGTAAGAGATTAGGCTTTACAACTACTGACCGGCTCCTTGGCTCTTAAATCAAATAGCTTTTAACCTGAGATCTGATTTTACTACCAATGTTAACAATTGATTAAACTGTTAAACAATTGACCGGCTCCTTTGGCTCTCAAAGTCAAACAATTTCAACTATCGACCGGCTCTTTGGCTCTCAAAATCGAAAAGTTCTATATTTTAATCAGATCTTACTATTTTGTTTGATAGTGTTTTAACTATTAAACCTTTGACCGGCTTCTTTGGCTCTCAAAGTCAATGTTTTAACTATCGATCGGCTCTTTCGGCTCTCAAAATCGAAAAGTTTTCACTTTTATTTTAACAGTGCACTTAACTGCACGAATATTGACCGGCTTCTTTGGCTCTCAAAGTCAATGTTTTAACTATCGATCGGCCCTTTTGGCTCTCAAAACCGAATAGTTTTCACCTTTTTTTTAACAGTGCACTTAGCTGCACAAATATTGACCGGCTTCTTTGGCTCTCAAAGTCAATGTTTTAACTATCGATCGGCCCTTTCGGCTCTCAAAATCGACTAGTTTTCACTTTTATTTTAACAGTACAATCTTCAGAATTATTACTGCTACTGGTGCAATCATGAAACGCTTGAATTATCTTCTTGAATTTTTAATTTTAGTATACTTCGTCACACTTTGACGATAAACTTCTTCCCTATTAGAATCAGGCCAGAGTATGAGTGGAAAACTTCTGGTCTCACTAACTACCCCTGGTTGCAGAGGTCGTCCTATCCAGATTCTATACCTTCTGGAATTTTTGGCAATTTCTAGTCGTCGATCGATTTCACGAAAACGTTCGGCTAGACAATTAATTTCTTCAAACAAATCAAGCATTTGTAAAATCTTTTTTTTTTTTTTTAACTGCACTAGTTCACTGGATATATATGTATAAGAGGTATTACTTACGGTTTATTCCGCTAAATAAGGTGTTACCTGTCAACCACGGATTGTGGTTGTTTTCCTCTTGTCTCTGAAGATCACTTATATTCACTGTTATAATTGTTCTGCTTGCTTCCTACTTCGAGGTAAGCATGCTCTTCTCCGGCTCTAACGCAATTTTCACTGCCCGTGTAACTCGCCGTTTTATTTTCTAACAAGCACACAATTTTTCTCCGGCTCTATATTGCTCTTTTCGGTAACGAGCACACCCTCACGATTGCTTCGTGAGATTTCAGCACACGACTACACTTATTTTGTTAATTGTGGTTTTACGATTAGAACCTCTTAACGAACTCTTCTGCTCGTAGTTTTAACCGCGTCGCGCACTTACAACGATGCTAACTTACACCGTACACTTTACAGCTCGCTCTTTTGGCGTCGAGCACACCATCCACTTATGATTGTGAGGATTTTTCCTCTCTGGAGCCACCAATGTTCGGCACGGATGGCAGAGGACAGGCTTCCGGAAATCTCACGCGTACACAAATGCGACAGCGAGCTGTGAGACGGAGCGTCGCATGACTCTCAAATCCATGGTGTGCTACATTATTGTACAAAAGAGAGACCAGAACGATGCGCGCGACAAGCTACACGCTCTCAACAAATTCGAGCGTTTCAATTTTTGTTTGTCTCATCACATTGCTCTCTCAATGCGACGCATGTATTCAATCACATGCGACTGTTTCATTGAAACATCTCAATGCGCTCTCTCAGGGCGCCATCGCCGTGCGCTGTTTCGCATGCTTTGACTCTCGCGGTCCCATCATAAGTGATGTTGTCGGGTGACGAGATAAGGGACTGCAAGGGTTTGTTCAATGAAGACTTGTGTGCCCTTTTCGTATGTATCTTTTGAAATGGGGTGAAGTTTTTAGATGGTTCCAGAAATATCTTCTAGTATAGATTCAAGCAGACTCAACACATGGTTCCAGAGATATACTGGAATCACCGTAAGATCATCACTCATGATCCTAGGAAGACGCAATGGCTTGTCGAAAGGATGCTAAAGGAAGGTAAAGGAAGGCTACGTGAGCGGTGGATGGCAACCTTACGGTAGTTGGGATACCGTTAGCATGTTAGCACTCAAATAATACCGGAATATCTGTGGAACTAAGTGTCCTTCAACAAGTCCTTATGCGGAAATCTTCTAAAATACATTTTTTGGAAGCCTCTGAAGCTTTCAGCCCATTTGGTGGAAAAATAAACAAGTTATTGAGCATTTGCACCAAATTTAACTCAGAATACTTTTACTCAGACCAGTAAAAATATAAATGGACGATTTTGAATGTAAAACAGCACTATACTATACAAGATCATATCAGGCATAACATTTTATAACGGCACAAAAGCATTTGTAAACAAACTTTCTAAGGCCCTTTACACGCGAACCAACAACATCGTCGAATAGGGGCAACTATCACCTTTCCGAAAGTGGCATTGGTTTGCGTGGGCGTACTTTGGATCGCATGTAAAGGACCTTAGAAAGTTTGTTTACAAATGCTTTTGTGCCGTTATCATATGTTATGCCTGATATGGTCGGCCTTAAGTCAGAAGCGACTAAGTAGCAAAATAAAAGAACAAAAAATGAGTCAATGATATCATAAGATCAAGAATTCCCTCAGCTACATTTCAATTTTTCAGCCAGATTTGAAAAAAATAGAGTAGCACGAGAAAACGGTCATATGATTTTTCCCATTACATAAGACACAATATTCAACAGCCAACTTTAAACTCGTTTTTCTCAAAATCAAATAAAAAATTCACATTTCGGTCTGACTTGACCGATCATATCAACACGCTAGTAATGATAAAACTCTGAAGATTAATATTTTTATTTGTCTGGCTTGAGTGAACACTATTTTAAGGGATTATTTTCAACGCAGAAGTGTACTTTGCTGCAAAAACGTTGGTGGTGACTTCTCATTGCATACACACAAGTCTGCACTTAAAAATTAACCAAGTTTAACATGTTGTAAATGTGTTCTGTCAGATCAATTGAGTTGAAATTTTTGACACAAAACTTGCTTTTCCATTGACCTTTGTCCGATCAGCTATGCACAAATTTTATTTTTATTGTCACCTTCCAGCAAGTGCTTCTAAAAATTCGGTATTTCTTACACGTGAAATTCAACATATTTGTAGTTTTGCGTCAAAATTTCAGCCCAATTGATCATAACAGAACACATTTATAACATGTTAAACTTGGCTAGTTTGTATGAAAACGACCTTTGTCCTATCAACTTTGCACCACAGTGTACGTAGGTACGAAATGCTGGATTAAGGTTAAAGTAATAAATTTAGGAACAATTTGTGTCATATCTGTATTACGGATTGTTGCTAAGCTTCTTGCTTCAGAAATTGTATTGAATACCTGTAAATCAACAAAACTAATAACGGCAGCAACTGAATTCTTCAGACGTGTTAGCGCTCACAGGATAGTTCATATCAGCCACCATGATGCTGAATTGAAACAATCAATTTGCGACGACAGATTTCTAAATAGTCCTAGTGTTAGTACCGTGGACTCTCGGTGAAATTAAAAAAAAAGCATATTAACGAGCAAATAAACCACAACTTGATTGTACATTTCGCTTACCAAAGCCACATCTCTATTTTCGTTCGTTATGAATGGGCTATTTTTCAAGTTAATCCTTTAATCAACGAAAATTGCCGCTAGGAAAACTTTGTTGGTCATAACCATCCGACACCTCTTCTCCATGTTCGATAAGAGTGTAGTAGCTAGGTCGCTTTCCATCGTTTCCAAAACAAAACAACACTTTCCCAACATCAAGAACACGAGTTGGTCTTCCAGTTGAGTTTGTTATTTCGATGTCGCATTGAAACGTCGCTTAGCGACGTCTCATTGCGAAAAGCGCATGAGCTTCGGCTCACGCGACGTCGCATGATACTCGTTCTCATGAAACGCATACATCCGGAAATGTGCTGTGCTTACAAAACAGTGCGACACACAGACATTATGAGAATGTGAGATGCGACAAAACTGAAGAGAGAGAAACAGAGTGCTACAAATCTCTTGCGCATGAGACTGCTATGATTATGAGAATATTCGTAATGCGTCTCGCATATGGTAGCGCGCGCACTGGAAACCTGGCAGAGGAGTTAAAACAAGCTGTCCCGAGCTTGTTTAATCACGCGAAGGTTTACTTACCACGCCGAACGGTTTGGATGGTACACCGTTGCCCTGCCGGGACTGCTGGAGCGAGTGCCTATTTTTTCTCGATTCTATCAAAGAACTGTTCAAGACGCTAAGACAGTTACTCTACTAAATTAAGAGACTGTTACAATAGCGTGGTTCAGATTTTGATAGAAAGAAAAGGAGTGCCTTTAGCATCAGGTGTTTGGACTTTGATTGTAACTGAGGACTGAACTTCTCACTAAATTAGAGATTCTGGTCTCATCAGTAATCTTAGTTTAAAACCTGATGAAGGTACTGGCTGGAAGGAATTCGGATCTTAACAGATCGACAGACGTTTTAAGACTAACGAAAACATTCAGTTTATTAAGTTGAAAATTTGCCTTATATAGGGGTTTAAGCCTAGAAAGATTTGTCTCCTGCTAAGATCTTCCTAACGTAATGTTGATAAGAATGAAAGAGACAAAAAGTATTCCTGATCTAAACTTATCCATCGTTCTCCTTCAAGATCATGTGATGCATTTTGGGACCAACGCAATCCTTCCAGAATAATCTCACATGTATGCATACGTCTAGGATGCACTTGACTCCTACGCAGCGCCTATACCAAAGCTAAACTGGTGAAAGCGTATAATTTCCCTATGCTGAGTTTATTGCCTGTTTTATGCTGCATGCACCCGTTGGGTACATCCTACTGAGCAAACGAGAGTGTACCGCATATGCGTTCTCTTATTACATAGAATTGACCTATAATATTGTGTCATTTTCGTTGCTCTCGTGTTCATTGAACCTGACTAAGCGAAGGGATGATGAAACAGAACAGCTGTTTATATTTGACTTTGAAATTTTACTTCTTTGCATCGTCTTGGGTGATTCGAGAACGTTCTTCAATTATTGCTAATTTATCGCATTCACAACAGTGTATGTACCGATTTTAATCAATCTTAGTGCAAATTATATATAAAACTAACGCAAACAATAGAACGAAATTTATGAACCTGGTGACTTGTGCGAGAACAGAAGCCAAACATTGAAACAAAACAAACAAATTGCCATACGTGTAATAAGTGCTACAAATATGTTGAATGTATTGCAAGTCACAGTAAAGTAACAAGCAAAATACAACTAATATGATAGATTTGTTCCACGTTTTTTGACCTTGACCCACGAGTGAAAGCAAAACTGAATGTGAAAAATCACACAATTCTAATTTTTGATAGAAACGAAACTCAGAATGCTTATTCTAACTAAATAATAGGAAATAGCAAACACATATAGGTTCATTGCTCAAATTAGAGAGGAATTTCTTACTGCATCTGTTCTCGAGCAGTGAAAACAATCATTTGTTTTTTTTTTTACAGAATAATAAAACAATTGATTGACAAAGAGCCAAATACCTATGTACTGATCAGAAAACCATTTGAGAACACCGTAAAGATTGGAAATTTGTTGCCTGCAGAGCTTTGTCATTGGCACGATAGTGCTATTTGTGAGAAATGGCATCTTTTGGAACGGATTTGTTCAATAGATCGCTTTCGTGCGCGTACAGGCAAGAATCGGTTTAAAATAACACGAGCAAAGCAGGAATGTACCTTTTGGTATACTGAAATTCGAATCAAGCAAGTAATACAATGTATAAGAATGAATACGAGTAATTTATTCAATCCGAAATTCCCTTCTTTCATTTAACAAACTAGTGACTAGAGTAAATCTTCTCAAAAATGCCAATCATTAAATACTACTAACGCTACTATCCTCCTTGAAATCCCCTACGATGGCTTCGTCCCATGGGCCGTGGATATTGTTTTTGTGTCGCTGCAATCGCATGAACAACCACGGACAAAACAGATTGATGAACACCAGCACGCAGCTGTAGGTCCAGAAGATGGTCATCGAAACGCTGAACAGAAAGTAGAAGCAAATGGCAATCGTTCCCACCAGCAGCGGTAAGCTGAAGATCTTCGCCAGCAGAATCGGTCCCAGTGCAAAGTAAACTGCCGCAACTTCCAGCAGCACAAAGGCATGGAACGACGACGACAAGCGGGAAGCCAAGCAGATGGCACCGAAAATGGCCGCATTTAGCGAGATGGCTTTCGACACGATCGCAGCCGATACTCCGTAGTCGAAGAAAATGAGATGCAGCACCAACACGAAGAAGGTCATCGAAAAGATGGTATCGGTACTGACACTGTCCGACAGGGTGTGCAGCAGCGGGGAAAATATGTAGCCAAATACGAGTACTGCAACGGCAGTCTTGGAATCTTCAATGACATGGCTCAGCCGAAGATTTCTTCCCGTGTAAATTATATAGCCCAGAAGGGTGCCGCCGAGAGCCTTCAGCAGGATATTCTGGGGACTGACGCCATCCGTGTACAGGTAGTGGAATATGATGAGGAATGTAGTGACGATGGAGATCTGTTGGCTCAGGCGGGATGCTCCCAGGAATACTTCGTAGATTGTGTATGTCTGCAGATTCTGGTTCGTCTTCAGCTCCTGCAGGAAACTGGGATCGGTATAGTTGTCTTCGTAGTCGGAATTTTCGTACAGATTCTTTCGCCACGGCTTGCGGGATTTTTGACCCATGCTTACAGTTGCACTTATTGGACCCTCTGGTTTAGAATCAACATGTCGATTAATAATATTAGCGATTAATTTGTTAAAATTCAGCGCCAACATTTCATAGGGGCGTAATTCATTTGTAAACAATGGCTTTAGCCGTCGATTTCTCACGAATAATAGCTCACTTTTGAAAATTAATGGCACCAACAGCTAGAGGAATATTTCTTCTACCAGCTTGCATAGTTAATTTGGAGGAGTGCGCTTTTATTGGCGAGAAATCGACGGCTAAAGCCAATGTTTACAAAAGCAATTACGCCCCTTTGAAATGTTGGCACTGAAATGATTGTTTATAAATTTTGACATGTTGTGAGCTCTCAAAAAAAAAATCATAAAAGCTTTTAGATCACTTTCAAACGAATTGCACACAGAAAAATAAGGAACAAAATTGAATAACTCTCAACCATTAATTGTAAGGGGCCTATCAACTTTTGTAAACAAAACGTTGTAACCCTAATAAAAATTGTATGGTTAATTTGCTTAACGACGTGTTCTGGGTATCATCCAAACCATTTGTGGAATAGTTCAATGATTTGGGTTATCGTTCGTTTATGGTTATTTTTTTATTAGGGAAGCCCTACACAGCAAAAAAAAATGTAATATCGATCACACGCTTATTCTGGTCAACTCAAAATTGAGTCGAATGTACTCATCTCAGCGGCAAGTAGGGCTACTTAAAATTGAGTAGCCTTATGTTGACTCACTTTTGAGTAATAGTACGTTCAGACTACAGAGTTATAACATGTTATAGCGCTATCTTGATGGTGGTTTCTGTGTTGCAATTATTTGACAACCGTTATAACATGTTATAACTCTCCAGTCTGGACAGCGTTTAAACTACGTTCTCACGTAGACTGAGTCAAATCCACTCAGCGATATTTTCAGTTGCGGGGAGTGTTTTTGTTTTGATTTTTATTTAAGGAAATTTAAATTTCCTGCTCCGGATTCATTCTACCGGAGCAGAAAATGCTTCAACACAGTTTCCATGAGCAATTCTTTCTTACCTGAAGGCATTTCAGCCGGTTTTGAGTAACTTTTCCTAGGAAGTTTCCTCCAACATGGTTGACATTTTTTCTAAGTCCAGGATTTTGCTGACTGAGTGACTTTTACTCAGTTTGACATTTCTCGTTTACTCAGTTTTTGACAACTCGATACATCGGACGAAAGTGAGTACGATCGACTCACCTGGTGAGTAAGCTGAAGTTAGCGTGCAACGTAATTCAAGCTGCACGGAGATGAAAAATTACCCAAAATTAAGTACTTTTCCCTCAATTCTGGGGTTCAGCCCAATAACCCAAATTTGTGTAAATCGCATATAGTAGTTTCTATATAACACCAGCAAAAACAATTACCTACTCTTAAGTATATTCTACCCAAAATTAAGTTTAATCACGGAACCGAATTTTGTTCATATAAATCAAAAATAAAAATGTTCATTCTATAAACATATGAATAATTCAAAATAAATTAAAACCATGTTTGCAACAAAAATATATATGTTTGAATCAAAGTCAGAAGCATGTTTATTTCAACAATATAGAATTTGGGTAAACGATTTTTAGCGTGCCCTGCATTTTTTCCTTCTTGTTGACATTCGGAAAAAAATTGCCCCAGCTTTGCCAATCAATGAAAACGGCCCGCAACAAAACCGAAGTCATGGATGCGGAAACCCACTTAGGTAAGTATCTTAACAAAGGGAAACGAAAATCCGAAATGGATTTTGAATCTATTCCGGAACCTCCAGCACCTCCCCCCCCCCCTTCAAAAGTCATTTCTTCCAGTTTGCTTCGAGCTTTTGTCTTTGATCCGAAACATGCTTCTCATTTACACCTGCCTTGTGTTCTTGCTCTTTCCGTAATTGCTCCAACTTCATCCACTCATTTTCCATTAGCTTCGAAACTTCAGCAAGCTTTATCATATTCACACAATCCTGACTCGACTGATTAATTGGTTGGATCAACTTCTTACTAAAATCAGTGCTGCATTCATCCTCCTTCCTTACCTAACTCAACGGTTTCTCATCATCCTCATCTTCTTCCGATTCCTGCATTTCCAATCCTACATTGCCACGAGCATTGTAATCAAACTGAATTCGGGATCTTCCTGCAGATCGTTTTTTCATCTCTTGGCAATCCATTTTTCTGCTTTATCTTACATTCAAATGCTAATATAATTTAAAATTAAGTATGTTTCTTTCAAACATAAGAAGCATGTTTAAAATAAACATATTTATTTTTGTTCGCATTGTTGTCAAACCAAACAAAAATATTCACGTTTATTTTCAACACGAATATTTTAAAAATAAACGTAAAATTATTTTTATTTTAAACATTAATATTACATGACTTCAAACATGGAATACGTTTGAAATAAACCTTGTTTATTTTTGTGGCCAGAACAAACTGAGTTTACGTTTAAATTTACCTCAAATATTTTTGTTTCAACGATAAATTTTTCTGCGTGATTCACGTAAATTTGAGAATATGCAATTTACTCATAAGTAACTTATTGGGCTGAACCACAGACAAACAGACATAACATATTGAATATTTCTCACTGTAAAACATCGTCGCTAAAACATTACCGCCATCTGTTGAGCACACTGTGGTGGGCAGTACGGCGTAACAGATGGCGGTAGTGTGTAAACGTCAAACGCAAGGGAATTGACTATGCGCGCCACAGCTGGTGGTACTGCCAACTACGATACTTTTAAATTGTCCGTTAAATGCTTGTTCGATGAACAACTTGCGAGTGTTATGTCTGTTTGTCTGTGGCTGAACTATATCGTTGGATCGAATCTCTCGTTCCTTTTTTGACAACAATAACGAGTGCAACTGAGAGGCTGAAGTCAATATTAAGTAAGAAGAACTCAAATTATGGGTAGTATTTTTTCTCCGGGTGATGTATGAAATAATTATGTAATAGCAAAAAGCAGGTATAATATTACATCAATGGATGTAATTTTGTTCGCAAAATCGATGTACATCGTACAACGTTATATTACACAACCGATGGATTGACCTGGTTGCAGCAGTTTGGATGTAATATTCAAGAACTTTTTTTTTTCTGTGTACACTCATGAAATTCAACACATTTTTATTGGCGAATATTATGTAAAATTTCACATGATTTTCATGTGTTCTCACATAAACAGAACACGTTGAAACTAAAATACAATAAATACGTAAATAAATAATAAACTTAAAAAACATAAATACGAAAAAATACAAAGTACAAAATTTATTAGATGGGTCGTGTTTATACACTTAGAAAATATTATCGAATTCGGTTTGATTTCAACCGAGTTATCTGCTGAACGCTCGGTAGTCTGTTCGGTTCAAAGAGGAATAATCGAGCTGTCGTTAATTTTTAAGAGCAGAAATAACCGAACATCGGTTTACTCAAGAATTACCGAACGCTGTCAAACAAACCGACCCACCTGTTGTAATTACGGAATTCGGTTCTCTTGGGCATCGCTCGGTTTTCACTTCAAATCCTGCTTTAAATTTTGATTAAGGATACGTTGCTTCGAATTTTCACAAAAATTAAAACATCTTTTGTCAAAGAAGTTTATGAAATATATTTATTTAATTTGTTTTGGCGAATAAACACTTCCGTAACGTGAGTTAAGGCCCAAACGCAATGTGGACGGGAGCGGAACGGAAACGGAAAGTTTGACAGTTGTCACAAATGCATTTAAGATGCCTAACCGAAGTCGATTTGGTTCCAACAGGTTCCAACAAGTTTTCAATCCGACAAGTAGGCTTATTCAGATCAGGCTTTTCCGCTGCCGTTGCCGTTCCGCTTCCACTGTCATTGCGCTTGGGCCTTTACAGCGTGGAAAAGTACAGTCAAAAAAATATCACTGAGTTTGAAGTCATTCTTATTCAAATGGTTTTTAAAATGCCTTTGCAAGCCAGAGACATAACCTTTTATATTTTCATGGCAGGAGAAACAAACTATAGCGCAAGATGCCTGAAAATAAATTTAATACCGTTAGTTTCAAACACTTACAAAAGCTTTCAATCAAACGTGCAGCCTGCTCCAGAACTTTTTTTTTCATGTTTACTAAAGTATTGCACACGTCCGACGAGCACACGCGAGAAAAAATGGCTGCCTAATTTTAGACTCAGCTTAGAGAACCGAGGGGGGCGACACATCTAAATCTCAATTCTAGATGCTCAAAAAATCTCATACTAGCGAATCAATCTTCGAAAAATCATCTTTCATTTCTCGCATCTACTTGCATCGTGCTTCATCTTTTTGCAGGAAATCTTCAAAATCGACATAAATCTTCCTTCTATCTACTCAGCGTGCGTGCACCTACCCTAATAAACGAGCACCATACATGAACGATACGACAAATTGTGCCACCGTGCCACATATTGTTGATATGATAACCCGAATAGGTTGTTAGGCACTCTTTATGGTTATCGTTCATGCGGGTAGCCACAGCAAAACACAATCTTTTCTGCATCGTAGATAGAGTCGCCCCCCTCGTAGAGAACCGAGTTTTCGGTTAAAATTTCCGTCGCGAAGTTGAGCGCAAGTGGAACGTTTGACGTTTAACACGTTTTAGCAAATATTCGGTTCAGTTTACCGAGTTTCTCGGTTTTCACGTAGCGAATTCGTTAATGTCGATACATTACCGCCCTAATAAAAAATAACCATAAACATACGATAACCCAAATAATTGAACTTTTCCACTAATGGTTTGGAAGATACCCAGAACACGTCGTTAAGCAAAATAACCATAACAATTTTATTAGGGCATACTTTTCGGTTTCGTCTTCATTTATATCTGTCAAATGTATACTATTTTACCGAAATTCGGGTCGATAAATACGCCTAAAAAAGAAAAAAAAATAAACCATAGCATAGAGGTAACTCTAAGACCAGAAGGTCCCGAAGAAACGTGCTCAACTTTTTGGATCAGCTCTGGTGCTATCTTTGGTCCCAAGCTAATCGATGCACCCCTTGAAACATAGGAAAATCCACGAACCCCTCATTTTATCTGTCAAACTTTCATAGCGAATCTAAACAAACATAGTGTAGTACTGGAATTTATAGTAGAATGAGGTACGTTAATCGATTTGCTTGGGACCAATAGGCTACACAGCAAAAAAAGTTGTTGAATATTACATCGAAACTGATGCAACCAGGTCAATCCATCGGTTGTGTTATATCACATTGTACGGTGTACATCGATTTTGCGAACAAAATTACATCCATTGATGTAATATTGTATCTGCTTTTTGCTATTACATCATTATTTCATACATCAGCTTGAATTACGTTGATCGATATTACATTTTTTTTGCTGTGTAGTCAACAAGCTAGTCAAGTAGTGAGCCAATTTAAAATCTTTAATTTCGTATTGATTGTTGGTATTAGTAGAGTCGGTGTATAATGAGTCACGCCAAGAGAAAAACAGTTGAACTCGCATCACGGTTTTCGGAAGATTCCCATTCTTTTCACTTGGCAACAGAGGACTTCTACAACAACTTCAAATGACTTCTAGCGAGAGAAAAAATATTGCGGCTGTAGTACATCATTATATCAGTGATTTTGTCAAATTATCGTAACAAAAAATAGTAGAAATTCTCATTACTAATCATTACCGAGCGTATCCCATGACAATTTAACGCTCACTGCGTGTTTATGCTCATTTCTTCGATTATATTTTATATTTTATTGCAATACCTTTCGTGGACCTTTCATAGCATCGTAATGTTTATTTATTTTGCACGATAGGTAGCCGGTTTGACAGTTCAATAGGTAGACTTGGCTTCACTCTTGGCGTGACTCATTATACACCGACTCTAGGTATTAGGACCTAATGCAATGTTCAGCTTGGTTTAGTACGACTTTTTATTGTGTTTATTTTATTTTAATTTTTTCTTCTGAATGTGCATGCGTAGTTTAGATCGGTTTGGAAACTGTCAAAACTTGACAGTTGAAAAATTATAACGTCGCTTCGTCGTCAATCATCAGCATCCCCTCAGCGAACTAAAATAATTTTTGCCTGCGTGCAATCGTCGCTCACGTTTTTTTTATATTTTAAAAATTCAAGTAAATGCCTTCCCATTTTTGCTATTGTTCAGCAGATTCTAGCTAATTACAACCTACGGACGGTCGAGCACCTGGCGAACACAATGGATGAAGAAGATGACCCGGTAATCGAAGAGGTAATTAGAATAGTAAATTTGAGGGTCAACATCGATACTAGAGCAATGTACTTCTTGTTTTCTTTTCCGGCGAATGTGCATTGGTTGTAGATTCCTGTTTATCTGTCGAAAGCCTTGGCAGATAATCTGTACGTATTGCAGTATCCGGTAAAATCATCCGCATCCACGTTCGACGATGGCCAAGTAGTGAACTGCTGCGTGAAACCGATCAACCAACAGGTAAGGAAAGATGTTTCGGAAACATGTGCAACTTGTTTACATCGGTCTTTTGCGTATTTGTTAGGTAAAGGTGGATTACGCTTTGAATACGGCTTCCAAAAATTACGACTCCTTCAAAGGGGAGCAGTTTGCCATTGCTGCCGATGGCAAGGAGAAGGATCGTCAACAAAAGCCCACCTTCCGTAGCGGGACTATGGATAAGCAGTCCTTCCTGAGCTCGAAACCGATCGAAGATGTCAATCGGTACATGGTATGCGTGCTCCAGGACCGGGAGATTCACGCAACTCCGGTCCAGGGAATCGTTTCTATGCGACAGGTATTTTCCTACTTCGATAAGCAGGACAAGCGTACCAAGGCGGAGCAAAAAGCCGAACAGGACGCCGATGCCGACGAGGAGGAACTGAAACAGGTCACGGTCAAGTTTGCGCGGACTGAAAATGAAAAGGTTCGGAAAGCGAGGGAAAAGTCGTTTAACTACATCTCCAAAATGGAATCGGAAGAGCCGTGGTGTGAATCGTTTTGGCACTCCAAGAATTCCACCACGGCCGAGCTGGAAAGGCAAAAATTGTTCTGCAGTACCACTTCCAGGGTCGGGACGGATAGTGCCCTCAACGTGGGCACGTCGGAGTATTTGGATATGTTGATTAGTAAGGAGAAAACTGATAGAAATATTGATTCAATGCTGCCAAGTCGGGTCATCTGTATGCACAAGCTGAAGAAGATGATACTCGTCGATCAGATTAAGGTTATTCTTAAGGACGGTGAGTTTGGAGTTTGTAATGGCTGATGATTATAGCAACTCATACTACTCTCTTTACAGCAAAGGTTCTCACGTTCCAACAGATAATGGAACTCCTTCCCGATCGGACCCTTCCGGCGGATAAAGTTCTTAGGACGCTCCCATTGGCAGGTGTTCTCATCCGAGGCAACTGGGTAGTCCAATCGGAGATCATCTATCCGGAGGGAAGCGTTTCCAGCACCAACGGGGTACCGGCCGAGCAGATGTGCAAAGCACGAGACTATATTCTTTTCCGGTTCACCCAGTGTGACAAGCTGGAACGTCATCAGCTAGCAATCATTACCCAGCTGCCGTCGGAGGAGATCCGCGAGATACTCAGCTCGGTAGCAAAGTTAAACAGTGATCGAACGTGGAGTTTGATGTTGCCACCAAACGAAGATTTCTCCGCCAACGAGCAAGAAATCAGTGATAGACAGAACGCTTTCTGGACCGCCCGGGCCGATAAGTTTAACGAAATGGAGAAATCCACCAAACGGGTGCGGAAAAAGTCCTCCCGGTCCGAAAGCAAGTACGACGTCAAGATGAGCAATGGGTAGAAAAGCGTCCCGAGCAGATCTAGTGCTTGTTATGAACCAATCTACACGCTACGTTACGCAAGACTATTTATAATTACCGAAAACAAAAATATATTTAAGGAATTCTGAATTAGAACTGCTTTCCGAGCATCCGAACGGTCGCCTCCAGAATGTCCCGCTGGATTTGGTTTCGGTTCGCCTGGGTCACATGGAACAAGCGTACATTTTTGATCCTCTTCAACCGTTCCACAATGTTCAGCGTTGCCTTGAGGGGAATTGTTGCCACGAAGAACAGCTCACCGCGAGCGACGCTGTCGGTAATTTGCACCAATCGATCTTCGAAGGCTTTCGATTTTAGCTCCATTTTACCGATTTCGTCCAATATCAGGAGACTTGCAGCGGTGGTGCGGTTGCTCAGCGTCGGTAGGGCCACGGATTCGAACTCGGGAACACAGACAGTGTACTTGCCGACACGATTCCTCGCCGGAGCATTCTTGACAGTATCGCTGCAAGAACGATTATATGCTTTTCAATTAGGTTTACATTTTTTTTAGGGGGGAGTACCTCACACGAGCCAGCGGTGCCTTTGTGCCACCGAAGGTGATAATGTCAAATCCAGAGCGTTCTCCGGTGGCACTGCGCAGTTCTTCCGTGTAGAATCCATCGAACTGAATGACACGTTTTTGTAATTCTGCACCAAGATTGCGGACGATGGTGGTTTTGCCGACGCCTGCAACAGGTTTGGGTAAATTTCACATTTAAGATGGTTACAACGGATGCTTACCCGGCATTCCAGTGATCAGAATTAGGGACATGCTGTTTGGGGTCTCGGTTTTGTCTGAAGATTAAGATGAAATGGAAGTTCTGGAAGTAAGGAAGCAGTTGAATGGTGAAACCATGGTTTGACCTTCATTTTACTGAAAAAAAAAACATGTAATTTAGGCCTATTCCGTGCGGCGTGTGAGGTGAGGTGTTACTTCACCATCACTTCAATGTCACTTCAACTCACACGCCGCGCCGCGCACACGCCTAATCATGTAATATCAACCCTCAGGCCTATCCACAAAAACTAACCAATATTGCTCTAAACATACCCACTGATTTTGCTCCACCTGCTCAATCGATTCTAAATCAGTTTCTGACCATTGTAATTGTAATTGTTGTATATGCTGTGCCAACCGCTAAGTTGGCTTATCTAAGGTCTAAACCCCTAGTCTATACACCTACTGTCCTTCCCGTTGCACTCGTCAGCTCGTGCGATACTCTAGACACACATGGGTGGTCGTATCCGGGTCCTTCCCTGGGTAGGCTCGTGTCCGTCCAGGTTCTGGTACATTAACTTATCTCTATGCATGATAATAATACTTTACAACTCACATTTTGATTATATTGTCTATAATGCTGAAACTATATGAAGGTTAGTGATCAATATTAGGTGTGTGCTGCGATAGAGTAGTAATTGAAGGAAATGAGGTTTCGATGTGGATTATAGCTAATTCTAAATATGTAAATCATGCAAGCACACACCTTTTACAATTCTTATCATACTTACCAGTTCCGTCCAGTATAAATTGGCTATCTCCAACCGGCGTGATCCTTTCTAACTGCTTACTCTTTCCGATGCATGTCTTATTTTCTTTTTTTGCTCATGCTTTCTCGCTATTTTTCCTCCTATTGAACATCTGGCCGTGTCCCCATTTGTTCTCAGGCAGGTAATATTGGTACATGAGAGGAAGAAAGAAATATAACAAGTTAAGTGTGAGTCGTATGCGATGGTTTTTTTTTTTATTGCGTTTATTTATAAGGCCCCCTCACCTATTAGGCATTGCTTGGGCCGATGACCATTGTTAACAATGAGATCCCTTCCCGCTTTTATTTTTCAAATAAAACGTACCTATTATCCCCTATTTGATAAGTTGCATTATTTTCATCTAAACGATCTGTTTACTGACCAGTCTTCTGGGTGCACTGATCAGCACGAACTTTCTTTTTTTTTCGTTCTCCTTGTGTTTCGACAGCCGGCGTTTGTTGGTATTTGCATTGAAATCCTTTGTTGCGTTTGATGAGCTGGTGCTAGAGTTTTCGTCGTTGCTTGAAGTGTGATGATCCTCGGTTTGATTGTCGGTGTATCGCTGTTGTTCTTCTGCTGAGAACCCGGTGAAAGCAGGAGATGATTGACCCGATGTCGTTGGCTGGTTTTGTTCGATATCAATCGACGGGAAATCATCGAGACTGAATACCCCCTCGGTTGGTGGAGCTGCTGGAGCGGTGCTATTGTTCGATGTGGCTACATCCAAACATTTCTGTTTGGGATGTGCTGCTCGGCCACAATGGCGGCACGTTTTTGGTTGCTTGTCATACGTTACCAACGTTGTTTCGTTGTCGACCGTGATGTACGATGGAATGGCGCTTTCGAGTCACATTCGCAAAACTCGAACACCGCTCATGAATCCTGGGAAGTAGTGCTTCCATTTCTCATGTCGACTGGAAATCACTGTCCCGTACTTTGCCATGTGGTTCATATCAGTGGCTTGTGGCCATGCCAGAGGAAGATCATGCACTCGAACGGTCACTGCTTCACAATCCACATATACCGGGATTTTGAACTCACTCTTCGCACAGAGAATCGCGTGTTTATAGTTGTGCGTCTTTTCATAGCGCAAGGCAACTTCATTGTCTATCATCTCAATAAAAACACAATTTCGGACGTTATGAAACTGAATGCATCTAACGTCCGAATATTGAAGCTTAATATTGTTCTCGAAGAATTTTTGCACTTTTCCCGCATTGGGACGAACTGGAAGGACACTGAAGTCAACAACAAGTGTGTTTTTACGAACTACACTCATTTTCGCTACAATATTTCACCAAGTTAAGCAGAGCAGAAAGAGAACACGTCCGATGAATACGAGTAATGGCTGTCGAATGTATGCGTTGGTTAGTCGTAAAGATATTAATAACAAACTAATCTAGAACTGGTCTTAAACATACATTTTCTAAGAATTGTATGAAGAAAAGACGATCCCAAAAGAAAGTTACCTAGCAATACAACTATTACCCTGTGCTAATCTGGGTTAATTCAAAATGGGAATCCACAAACAACATACTCAGAAACTATACCCGATTTCAACAAACTCTACCGAAATCAGAACAGCTACTCGGTAAAATTTTGGTATTTCTATTTAATTAATTACGTTTTGTTGTTTTTGACATCATGGTAGGAAACCATTTGGAAATGCATGAAAATTTTCAGTTTTTATTCATTATCGTCTTTATGGGCAGTTTTAGATGCACAAAAATTGTACGAGTACATTACTTTGGTGAGAAGGTAAACACTCGTTTATTTGTTTCCTGCTGTGAAAGCATGTTTAGTCACAAATTGTGGATTTTCTGATATTCTCCATACTGCAAAAATGATTTTCCTACCACTGAAGGGGCGACATCTCTCGGATCTTCAGTGTAGCTACTACTCAAATCATTAATTAATTGTATTAAGCTACTTTATAGCTTTTTCAATAATTGCAACATGTGAATAATACAAAACAAGTTTAAAATTGTTCTAGAGCCAAATTGGTTTTGAAAGGAAGGTCAATCTACCACCGAACAGCTCAGCCGCTCTGAACCCTTCAAGTGTGAACATTATGCTTTCCCCAACAAACAATTGCCTATTGAAGAAACGACTTCTTGACGATTTTATTCCACTTCATGCTTAATAATACTTGTACTATTTTTAATAATAACTTCTGTTCAGGCTTTGTTCACACAAATCTGGAGAATTTATTCAACCACAACATCGAAATATTTGGTGTTGAATAAGGTATATCGAGAAGCTTTTATTCGACTTACAAAAGTTGTAACAGAGCTTTATTCGATCAAATTTTTGATTATTCAGCGTTTATTAGACCCTCTGTACTTCCTTAAACAGCGATGGTATAAAGGTGTATATAGACGCTTGATTCTCATGTGAAATAATGTTTGATTATTACATCATTAAACATTTATTAAACGATTATTCAACTACGGGATAATTAATCCTAAAATAAGAACGGCACGAGCAGGGTTGTTTTCGTTAATGATTGTTGTGTCATTATTTCTGTCGAATTTAAAACATACATACATACATACACACACATGTCGTTAAATGGGATTCGAACCATGACCTTCCGATCACCAGCCGCTTGTCTTGCCATCTGAGCTATCCTAGAATACATCATATGAGCAGCTAAATAAGCAATAAAAGCTTGAATCTGAAAACCTATCAGCACTTCCAGCCGTAACTCTAGCTAATTCAAGGAGATGTGAGAATGATTAATTCATTCATAGTTGTTTAACATTAGACCAACGTTACCTCTACATCTCTCTAATTTCGATGGAAAGGATGCTATTCTTTTCTATAGATCTATGAATTGGTTGTCGTGAGTGATACGATTTATGATTACGATTTAAATTAATTAGGAGTAGAACATAAATAAAAAAAAGGGTTGAGGCTGGGATTGAACTCGCGATCTTCTACTTGGAAAGCGGAAACGGTAACCACTATGCTACCAATTTCGTTTTGTTGTTAGCCTGAAGAACTGTTGTGGAATAATGAATGAATACGCCGTTTGTAAAGCATTTATAAAGCATGCAATTAAAACATGGACGCATAGTGGTATAAGAGCTATTATGCTGACTGTATTCACCTTTATTCAGCAATATTGTTAAGCAATGCAATGGAATCTAGTAATGGAGCTAGAAAACAATTATTAGACGTATAATAAAGCATGTTATTAAGTCAATTGAAACAGTCGGATTAAAGCGTCAATGTATGTGCAAATTACTCTTATTCAGTATGTTATTGAATCAAACTTCTGGTGTTGAATCAGGAAGACAGTCATCGTTTGTATAGATTTTAATAAGTATATTAATCAAATCAGAGCAATCAGCGAAATAAAGGCGCATCTATCGATCTCAATGAGGTTTTCTGAGCACATAATTTGACAACCCGTTTTATTCAGCATTGTACACTGTTATAAAGCATTTATTCAATCTATATGCTTATTTGCTACTCTGAATTGTTTTTGGGCAGTGATGTGGAATAATGAATCTAATACGTCGTTTATAAAGCATTTACAAAGCATTCAACTAAAACATGGACGCATAGGGGTATAAGAGCTATTTTGCTGACTGTATTCACCTTTATACAGCAATATTGTAAAGCAATGCAATGAAATCTAATAATGGAGCTAGAAAACATTTATAAGACGTCTAATAAAGCATTTTATTAAAGCAATTGAAAACAGTCGAATTAAAGCGACAATGTATGTGAAAATTACACTTACTCAGTTTGTTATTAGATCAAACTTCTGGTTCTGAATCAGGAAGACAATCATATCAGAGCAAAGGCGGAATAAAGACGCATCTATCGATCTCAATGAGCTTTTTTCAGCACATAATTCGACATCTTGTTTTATTCAGCATTTTACACTGTTATACAGCATTTATTCAATGTGTATGCTTTATGTGACTGTGAATTGTTTGTTGGGTCCCTAAGCGGTCCCTCCGCGTTCTGCCTCTTGTAATCCAAAAACCTAAAACTGATTCAAGGATTATAATATAGAGTGTATAAAATAAAATATCCATCTGCACAGTATTGTCCATTTAGAAATCATTAGACCCTAACCCACGTACTTGGCCAGCCTTCAGCATCAACCGGTGGGCAGTGCACTCTACACTCCAAGTTCCCTTTGTTTCAAAATCATCTCAAATTTCATACTTTACCCATTAAGTGTTGATTAATCACAATACAAATTGTGACCGAGCGCGGACTTGAAGTTATTAGACTATTAAATAATCTAGATCCCTTTTAGGATCATTTAGGTTCAATCTGCGGGCCGTCCATAAACCACGTAGACCAAGTTTTAAACATTGCAGATCCTACCTTTCCCTTCGTATACTCAAATTTTAAAGCGTTTCGTTTCAATACTCCTCCCATAGGGCCTTTTCCATGACAAGTTGCGAAAAAATGCCACACGGCAGCAATGCCAAAAATTTTTTGCATGTTGCATCAGTACCTAAGAGACCAAGCTGTATCTCATAGGTATATCACTCGTTCGTAGGCAATGACTTTTACATAAGCTCCAGCCCAATAGGCTTCGCGGTGTTAGTGACATTTGGAAATGTTTGGTGGTGTTTGTATTTATTCGCAATATTCATCTATTTACCTGAAACAGTTGTTTGAAGTGACGTCATTGCTTACGAACAGGTGATATACCTATGAGTTACAGCTTAGACTCGTAGGTATATCACTCACTCTTAGGTACGATATAATGCTTCACATAAAACAACGAATGTTATGAAAGAAATGATCAGTTAGAAATCAAAGTTTCCTACTAGAACAGTTGAATTGAAGAATATCTAAAAATGAAACGTAAGTGTTCAATGTGTGATGTTTGGATGTTGAGTTCATGTGCCAGAAAAATCACCAATAAATTGTACGATTATGCAGTGGAAAAAAAGATTAAAATAGATGAGAGTAGCTCCTTCATTTGTCAACGATGCTACCACAAACTGAACCCAATGATGCCGTGACCGAAGAAGCCGTTGCAGGACCATCCAGAATCGCTGCTGCAGGTACGTTATTTAAAAATTCATGTGATTCTTCTTTAAATTTCAATTCTTTTCTTCTAACTACTAACAAACTCTTCTTTTTTGCAATCATTTTTCAGAGTCCATCGAAGCAACCAGCATTGAATCAATTTCCGTTGCGGGACCGTCCAGAATGGTTCCTTTTCCCTGCCAAGGTAAATAATAAAAAATAAATCATTTGTATGTTTTTTTTTCTAATAATCAATCATTTTTTATATTTATTTTCAGAATAAGTGGAAACAACCAGTTCTGAATCGATCGTTACCACCTACAACGCACCTTTGTCGGACGGAAATGAATTCCTTATACAACTTAAGGATAAATATAAAGAAACAAGAGACAGCAATGAGCGATACAGGATTTTAACCACACTTCCCAAAAGTTGGTCTACATATAGAATTATGAAGGAGTTCAATGTTTCCCAACATATGGCCAACCAAGCAAAAGCACTGCAGCAAGAGAAAGGAATAATGTCGGTGCCTGTAAAGAGGTTAAGCAGAGCTTCATTAGGAGAACCAACGATAATGCTTGTTCGTGATTTTTACAATAGTGACGATATAAGTCGTGTTTGTCCGGGGAAAAGAGATTATTTAATATCTAAAAATGATGAAGGCGAAATCTACGTACAAAGAAGATTAGTTTTGTGTAACTTGCAGGAGGCGTACTCCATCTTTAAAAATACATATCCTGATATTAAAATAGGATTTTCCATGTTCGCCAGTAACCGTCCGAAACACTGCATTTTGGCAGGGACAAGTGGCACGCATACCGTATGCGTTTGTATATATCATCAGAACGTTAAACTTATTTTTAAAACACTACAAAGCAGACAATCACTCCCAGATGGTGTTGATTCCTATCACGATTTGTTTAAAAAAATAATTTGTCAAAATCCAAGTGAACAATGCTGGCTGCAGTGTTGCAAAAATTGTTCAGGAACGCAAATTTTGGCCACAGAACTAATGACTATTCTTAGTAACGGACATGTTGAATCAATACAATTCAAACAATGGCGTCAAGTAGACAGATGCATTATGGACTTAGTTGAAATGGACACACAGGAATTTATTGATACTTTTTTAGAAAAATTATTCAATTTATTGCCGCATAACTTTATAGCTGAGCAACAGGCAAATTACATGAAACATGTCAAAAGCAATTTGAAAGCTACAGAATGCATCATAATCTGTGATTTTTCGGAGAATTATTCTTTCGTTGTGCAGGATGCAGTTCAATTGTGTAGTGTACTATTCACCCTTGTGATATTTATTTTAAAGACGAAGAATCTAACGATTTGAAATTAACTAGTTTTATTGCAATTGCTGATTTCACTAAACATAATCATGTCGCAGTTCGTTTATTTCTTACGCATTGTCTAGCGTTCATAAAATGTAAATTGCCAAGCTTACAACAGATTTACCACAGACAAACAGACATAACACATTGAATATTTCTCATTGTAAAACATCGTCGCTAAAACATTACCGCCATCTGTTGAGTACACTGTGGTGGGTAGTACACTGAACAGATGGCGGTAGTGTGTAAACGTCAAACGTAAGGGAATTTACTATGCGCGCCACAGGTGGCAGTACTACCAACTGAGATACTTTCAAATTGACCATAAAATGCTTGTTCGATGAACAACTTATGAGTGTTATGTCTGTTTGTCTGTGGATTTACTTTTTCTCAGATGGATCAGGAAGCCAATATAAAAATAAGATGACCGCTTTTAATTTATGCAACATGCAAAAAGATTTTGGCATTGCTGTCGAGTGGAATTTTTTCGCAACTTGTCATGGAAAGGGCCCTTGTGATGCTTTGGGAGGAGTATTAAAACGAAACGCTGCGAAATCGAGTTTGCAAGGCCACCATATAACAACGGCCCAAGAACTTTACTCATGGGCTATTTCTAAGCCAGATTCAAAAATACACTATCAGTTTTTTTTTCGGAATCCGATTACAATAAAATGGAAAGAAAATTGAAAAAAACCGTTATATACATGTGAACCAAATTTCGGGGACACAGTCATTCCATAGTTTTAAGCCTCAAAACGAAAAGTATAATATTGTCAAACGGTATTCATTTTCAACGGAAGAAAAATGTGTGAAATTGTAATTAAAGAAAATAAATGCTTCATGTTTTACTTATTTTTCTTCGACCTCGTCATTATTTGTAGCATTTAAGTACTTCTCCCAGAATTTTGATACCAAAATTAATAATGTCAAACTGGGGCCTGTTTTAAAGCCACGTAGACTTCAATGGGGGAGGGGAGTCCAGCCACAGTATACGCTCGGTAAAAATATTTTAAAATTTTAGTAAATTATACGAGGGGGGAGGTAGGATCTGCAATGTTTAAAAATTGGTCTACGTGGTTTATGGACAGCCTCCAGGCTGAACTGAATGTTGCACCCAGCTTGTAAGTTACTCATAGATTTCATTAGTCACAGCTGCTGTGATCTTTCATAAGTTATAAATTTTTGAAAAAAGACATTTTTGAAAAAAAATGATTTTTTGGACCACCCTAACACGGAAATGGTCACCCTAATGGCGCAATAAAAAAATACGAGTCTAATATTTTTTGATAAGGAAGAACTTTACCAATTTTCATGAAATTCTGAGACCCACTATAACTTTTTTCTATGGAATTGCTGTATAAAAATCCAATTTTGGTCAAGTTCACCGAAAATAAATAAAACTACTTTATGAATGAGCGTTTGTTTAGGGATCATTTTAGTGTTAGAGTTATGTTAGTTTTTTATTAGTTAGATCCGTAATCAGCCCTGCCGGCTCCTCCGACATTAGTTGCAGGCAGTGGTTGTTAGATCATGCGACACTGTAACTACTACTAAGTTAGATGTATGATTCGTCAAGTTTATACAACTCAATGTTTCAATTGGGGTAAACTATTTATCTTATAATTCCAAAAGCAAACTTAAAATTACAATTATATGCAAATGCAAAATAAAACTTGACAAATCATCGCTAATCCCCTTATTCTTGGGCATGACCTGTCGATGTGAATCTGATTTTAATCACTATGAACCTGTCATTTCTAGGCTTCCTGAACTATTTAATAAATGGAAACCATAACATGGGTTACGCTCCCCCTAAGCGGGCCCTCCGCATCCTATCTCTGTCTTATCTCAAATACCAAATGCCAATGGTTTGAAAGTATCAATATATAAATTGTAAATGACAAATCCATACCCCACTCACTTGACCAGGCTTCAGAATCGTCCAGTGGGCAGTGCGCTCTACACTCCAAGTTCCCTTTCTTTCAAATTCACCCTAAATTTGATATTTTACACCGTTGAGTGTTGATTAATCACAATAAAATACTGTGACAGAGCACGGATTGGAGGTTACTAGAGTATTAAATAATCTAGGTCCTATTTAGGATTATACCTGAAAAATCCAAATCTGGCCAACGCCCACCATTCTAATTCAGATTCTGACCATTCTCCCAAAATTCGAGCTCATTTAGTTGTGATCTTATACTACACTGGCCCTTTGAAATTTAAGGTAAGGTGAGGCAAGATGGGCGGGTTAGTCCATTTATTAATTTGTTTGGTCTTTAAATATCAACAGAATCAATGCAATGGTTTGCTCTCGGTATTTTCTCGTTATCTTTTGTGACAACAATAAAGAGTGCAAGTGTACATTTTGGAGCGACTGAACTCAATATTAAGTAAAAAGAACTCAAATTTTGGGTAGTATTTTTTCTCCGTGTACGAATTGAACCGTATTTTTCATACAAATTTTGTGTGTGTGCGAAAATACGGGTTCGTACGTTAACGAGAATATGGATGATAAATGGACTTTGAAACGAACGATATTCGGATAAACGGAATTATCTTGGAATCATTATGAATGCTGTCATCCCAATAATTTATCAATCGATGGAAAATTTTATATTTTATTACTCTAACTTCATCTTCACTCCTCGTAATTATTATTTACAGATAAGCTTCCCTTATGATGCACGTACGCTTGAGTGTTTATTATAATTTATTACTGAATAAAAATCATGTTTAATAGCATTGAGCGGTGCTGGTGGTGTACTTGTAAGCGTGATTGCCTCTCACACCAGCAGGCCTGGGTTCAATCCCAGTCGGCGCCGCCGGAATGTTCTGAGGCATAACATCTCTGATCACGCCTTCCTTCGGAAGGGAAGTAATGCCGGTTCATAAGCTGATGGATCGATAGGTAGGGTCCGGGTGTGGGAGCTGCCTCCCTAGCGTCGGTAGCTTTGGTGCTCAGCACGGAAAACAAGATCGACGAAAAACAAATCAAGGACAAAAAAAGCTAAGACCATTCCGGTTTTTTACTTTTATTAATCATAAGAAAGTGAACCAGTGAGATTGAGTGAAACCCATGACCATCATATGTACAGGACGGTTGGGTCAAGTAAAATACAAAGCAGCCTACAATTTTCAAATGAAACACATAGAAGGCAAAAAAAGGAAATTAAGGCTGCCCGCCCGGACGGTCGTTGAAGCTGACCTCAACATTCCATCGCCAGTGAATTTGAATTTTCGTTAAACTCCCGCGGGAGCGTTTGACTACTGTCGCCTTGCGTCACCTCGGACATCATCTCGGCAACGGTGCTGGCAGTGCTGGTAGCAGCATCCATTTGAGCTTCCTCGATCCCATTTTCCATATTCAATCCGGCTTCTTCTTCCATTCCGCTGGTCGTTCCACTTCCATTGGCCGGCGTATCGTCCCAGTTGATTTTGAACCTTGTCACGCGGGGTTTTGAGGCGAGGATATTTCGAGTCATCTGATGGAACAACGGTTTCGCTGGTGGGTTCTCTCGAAGCTCTTGTTCGGAATATTCGTTATTGATGAAGTAGCCTACTCGCACGAATTCCTGCCCTCGGTAGGAGCAGGTCAATAGGACGACCGTCACGCCAACCGCATCTTGTTCGGGAATTCGGGCGACATTTGGCGGGTCTGCTTGAAATACGAAAATGTGACGCCCTTCGGGGACGGGGCCAACGTAGATGGTGTCCAGAACCTGATCGAATTCCTCCGACTCAGCCGATCCCACGTAGATCATTTTCCACTCGAGGTCCTCTTTTAGCTCTTCTATACACTCGAAGGTGAGCTCAAACTGGAACGGGTTCAGGAAGCTGCTCGGATTGTCCAGCACCACGACGTTGGTTATGTGCACCTTGGCCATTTTTCAGTTCCGGGGATTGGGCTGTGTGTAGTAGGTAGACGATGGTGGCCGGCGGTTGTTGTCTACATATAGAACAAAGAGGCAATGAGTCATAAATGGAACGCGGTGTTTTTTCCTATACGGTATGTCATGGTATTTTATGTACTAGTTGTTTT